>NC_143395.1:303718128-305184378 GCF_052110815.1 Crocodylus siamensis
TTATCCCTTTTATTTCAAGTTACAAAAGAGCAGTGATACTGGTGTTTTTTGTGTGTAGACAATTTCAACAACTCATTTTTTTCAAGGTGCTGAATATGTGCAATGCCGAATATGGAACTGTCAGAGAAGAAAGAGTCTCTCTTATTCTGCATGCACTCAAAGTCAAGTGTACAGTTATACAAGCAGACAGCAGAGTTGTACTTGATATTCACTGACATAGATTTCATGGAAAAAGTGGGGTTTTTTTATTTTTGGGGCGGTTTTTGAGAATGATTTGAGAGAGGAATGAGAAGGGTTTTGAAAATTGGGCAGTTCTTCCAAGCATGAAGATTGGTGCAGAAGAACACACAGAGTTGATACTGGGCAAGGAAAACCAAATTCTGACTGAGTCTGGTACTATTCATATTATAATATAGCGCATGAGAGAAGTCCCATTTTCACATCAGTGGGAGCAAGATTTGGTTCATACATTTCCTCTCTTAGTAATACAAAAATGAGAAGCTTTGAAGAAAGTTGGTCTTTGATTTCAGTAATAGGCTTTGGATCAGGCCCTTAATCCTCTTACCACCCAGATGCCCAGCTAGGTATTTTTTTAAGAAACACTTGTCTGGAAAGAGGAGGATCCTCCTGCTGTTTCAAGCTAGCTAAGTAGATTTCTGAATGCTTTATTCCAGGGAAGCTTTTGGCCACATCAGTTTCCTCTTTCCTTCTGCACCTAATACGGGCAGCAGAACAGTAACTCATTGAGAATGCAGTAAACTTAGGGTCTGGCTTCTTTTAGCAATGCATAGATAAACGTGTCTGTGGTCCAGCTGTTTTCCACCACTGCTTGCTTTGGCATGTGGTTAAATTAGATTCTGTCATAATAAAAAAATTAAAATGTATGCTTTAAACTAAAAAAACCCCAAACCCAGAGTGTGCAGAGCAGTGATTCTCAGCCAGGTGCTGTGAGATCCTTTTAAGTGTATTATGCAATATTAGGTGTGCAAACACTAAGCCCAGAGATTTCAAATAGGAATTCCTAGTGTCAATAACATTCTGACCTGTTGTGATCTTTCTGAGTTCCTTCCAATGGGAGAATTGCTCTAGTATTTTTCCATTATCAAAAAATGACTGAAAGCTAAGAGCTGTCATTTTCCAAGGGGGTGCCCTGAGTCTAAAGAGGTTGAAAACCAGTGGAGGAGAGAAACTAAGTGCTTGTCTTTATTTTATTGTTTTAATGAAAAAAATGAACTTAGGTTGTGTTAAATATTTAGGAGCCAAATTGAACTGTGGTGTCCTTTCAAAGCCAGTTTCAAAGGCCAGTCATTCAATAGCTTGTTTGGCTGCCTTAGATTCCCTTAGTGTTAGATTTAGATGTTATATTTCCGGGTAAAGTTAGAGTTAAATGTCCGGTTAAATGTATAATCATAGAATCGTAGGAAATTAGGGTTGGAGGGAATCTCAGAATGTCACCAAGTCCACCCCCCTGCTCAAATCAAGACCATTCCCAACTAGATCATCCCAGCCAAGTTTTTGTCTAGCTGGGTCTTAAAATCCTCCAAGGGTAGAGATTCCACCACCTCTCGGGTACCCCGTTTTACTGCTTTACTACCCCCTTAGTAAAGGTTAGGTTAGATAAAGATTTTCCTAATATCTAAGCTAAACTTCCCTTGCTGCAACGTGAGACCACTGCTTTATGTTCCTGCCCCCACTAAAAATGGCCTACCTCCATCCTCTTTCGAACCCCACTTCAGGTAGTTGAAAGCTGCTATCAAATCCATCCTCAGTCTTCTATTTGCAGACTAAATAAGCCCAGTTCCCTCAGCCTCTCCTCAGAAGTCATGTGCCCCAGCCTCCACCATTTTTGTTGCCCTCTGCCTGACTCTTTCCAACTTGTTCACATCCTTTCTGTAGTGGGGGCCCAAAACTGGGCACAGTACTCCAAATGTGGCCTCATCTGTTGGCAACACACCTACCAATGCAGCCCAGTATGCTGTTAGCGTTCTTCACAGAGGCACACCGGTAGCTCCTTTTCAGCTTCTTGTCCCCTGTAACTCCCATGTCCTTTTCTGCAGAGCTGCTGCTTAGCTCATCAGCCCCTGGCCTATACCGATGCATGGGATCGTTCTGCCCTAAGTGCAGGACTTTGCAGTTCTTATGTGCAACAAGTGACCCAACTCGATGGTGGTGGGTTTCAAAAGCCAGCCCTTCATCTTTCTGCGTGACTGCCCTAGCTTCTCTTAACGTTAAAGTTGCATTTTAGGTTAAACTCCAGCGTTAAACGTCTCCTGAAATGTATGAATGTGGAACAACTCAGCACATTCAACAGTGGGGTCCTTTCAAGGCAGGCTTTAAAGGGCAGCCCTTCATGGGGCCGCCTTAGCCTCCGTCAGACTCAGACATTCCCTTTCAGGCTCCGCTTGGTGCTAAATGCCCAGTGACCAGGCAACTAAAGCAGTGGTTCTCAACCTGGGACTCATGGGGAGGGGTGGCAAGAACATCCAAAAGGGTCATGAACGAACTTTAAAAATGGATTGTCTTTTAAAGGAGAGAAACGTGGGAAACCCGTGGCTTTTCCCTCGTGGCCTGCAAGGGGGCTATTTGGGGCCAGCCAGGCCCCACGCACCCGCCGGTGCCACACAGCGGGGGGCGGCTGGCCATCGGCAACATGGAAGAGGTGCATGGGTGCATGTGGTGGTGCACCCCCTGAGAGAAGCGGAGCTGCGGGCACTGTTTGGAGGTGGTCGCCAACTGCGAGTCAGTGCTTGTCATCCCCCTCACTACCGCCACTGCCTGTGGCCAGTTCACACTGGTGGCAGTGGGTCAAGGTCGCCCATGGGTATTTACAGCTCGGGCCCGGTACAAAAAAAAAAAAAAAAAGGGCTTGAAGTAAAGCAGGGAGCGGTCTCATGCAGGGGCAGCAGCGCCGGTGGAAAGGGCCGCTTGGGGGCGACCTTCTGCAAGGAATCTCCCCCCTCCGTAAACTTCGGCAAACTTCCCCCGCTCCTGCGGCGGGGTCGGGGGCAGTGCAGTGCGGGCGCGGCCGCCCCGCGCGGGGAGGGGTGGCGCCGAGCGGGGCGGGAGCAGCGCGGGCCGCGACCGCCGCTAGCACCGCCCCGCTCCTGCCTCCGGCTGCCCCGCGGGCTCGTGAGGGAGGGAGGCAGCGCGGTGCGGGCGGCGGCGGCGGCGGGGGCTCCCCGGCGGAGGCAGCAACGGCGCGGCGGGGCGGGCCATGAGGCGGTGGCAGCGGCGGCGGGGCCGGGCGGAGGCGGAGGCGGCGGCGGCGGCGCGGCGGCGGCGGCGCTGCTGAGGCGGCCCCCGGGGGCGCTGCGGCCGGCGCGGGACAGGTGCGCGCCCGGGGCCGGCCCCATGCGGGCGGCGGGGCGGCTGGGCTAGGGGCTGCTCGCGGCGCGGGGCGGCGATGGACGAGGCGTCGCTGCTGGACCTGCTGGAGTGCTCCGTGTGCCTGGAGCGGCTGGACACGACGGCCAAGGCGCTGCCCTGCCAGCACACCTTCTGCCGCCGCTGCCTCGAGAGCATCGTCAGCTCCCGCCACGAGCTGCGCTGCCCCGAGTGCCGCATCCTGGTGGGCTGCGGCGTGGACGAGCTGCCCGCCAACATCCTCCTGGTCCGCCTGCTGGACGGCATCCGCCAGCGGCCCCGGCCCGCCGCGGGGGCAGGCCCCGGCCCCATCACCCCCGGCGGCGGCGGCCGCGGCGGAGGGAGCAGCTCGGCGGCGCCCCCCGCCTACCAGCCCGCCGCGGCCAGCGCCTCCCCCGCCGCGGTCGCCGCCGCCGCCGCCAGCCTGCGGGAGCTCGCGGCCGCCAGCCGCAGCGCGCTGCTCGGAAAGGTGGGTGCAGCCCGCCGGGACCCCCTGCCCTGCCCCTTGTCCCTGTCCCGGCACACGCAGGGACACATGCACCCTGCACATGTCCCCCCCACGCACACACGTGCGCCCTACACACACACGCACTCGCTGCACACCCCTCCTCTACACACATGTGCACCTCACCTGCACACACAACTTACATGCATGTGCACCTAGCTCATGCGCACCGCCACACACACATGCACACATGCGTGTCAGGTACGTGTGTAAGTTGTGCATGCGCCTTGTACACATACAGATGCACTCTGCACACACACGCCCTGCATGTGCACCCGATGCACACACGCACCCTATATGCACATGTGCTACACCCACCTACACCCCTACATGCATCCTACATGCACACATTCATGCATCCTATATGCACATGTACATGCATCCTACACACATATATGTGCATCCTACACCCTGTTACACGTACTCTGCATGCACATGCGTGCGCACACACACGTACGCAAACACACATGTGCATGCACATGCACACACACCATATACTCCTCCCCTCCCAGAGGTGAATTCTTCTCCCCATCAGGGCCCTGTTGTCATCCTTCCCTTGCCCATCCTTGCTTTGTAACCCCTTTGGTTGCCCACAGCCAAGGGAGGCCTTAGAATCACTACATGGGACAGGAGTGAGCAACTCCCTCCAAAGTTGTCTGAGAAGGGGAAGAGGACCCTGCAGGATGGGGATGGGGGCTGCTGGCAACACTCGGGCAGTGCCCGCCTGAGCCTGGCTGTCCCTTGCCTGGGCAGCGCTCGCATTTCAGCATGGGGTGGCACAATTCATTTCTCTCCCTGCGGATGCTGCCTCATGGAGATTGCAGAGGTTGTTTGCTGTTGCTCTTGGCCTTCCTCAGCCTCTAAGGACCCCCTTGGCTTTAGGCTTTGTGGAAAACTAGAGCCTTTTTGGTGTCAGCTTGCCAGGGCTTCTAAAGTGACTGGTCTCTGAGGGCAGTGTGCTTGAGGCAGGCATAGACAATAGCGGCTAAATGCTCTCAAACTGTTATAATACCGTGCTGCATAATGAGCTTGCTTAGGAAAAGAAAAACCAACAAGGAACGTGCTTTGTCATCTCACTGCAAATCGTGTCGGGTTGGCTTGTCTCTGCTGTTAGATTTGAAGGTACATGTAGCTGTATGGATGTGTCATTCTGTACCCTAGCCTATGGAAGTGTCATTTGGTACCAAAATAGCTGTTCTAGACTATTACCATTGCTGTATCACTTCATTGTTTAAACATGATTTTTAAAAGAAACTGATTTCCCAGCATGATTACCTGTATACAAATCTGTCTTGCCACAATCGGGAGTCAATTTGGGGACCTTTAGTAAGTTTCTTTGTGCTTTGGGCCGTGGCTTGGAAGATGTGTGAAAATATTATTTTCTAAATTGTTCCTAGATGAAATGTATGAGACCAGTCTTGCTGTCATTTGAAGTAAAAGTAGGGAGTTCTTCCATGCAGTATAATGTAATAGGAGCATCACTCAGGATTGATGCTTGGCTGCTGCGAGGGAAAGTGTCTGATTTGCTGGTGTTACACCTACTTTTGCTGTGTGTGTAATTGAATGCATGAGTCAGAAGGGATGGAGATTTGGCTTCTGAATGCTTTAAGTTGCTCTCCTGGCTCCCTGACTACTGGAAGAATTTCCTTGTGTAAACAGGATCCCTGAGCGGCACTAAAGTGGCATAAATACTCTGTGCTATTCCACTACCAGGCTGTGACAGAGGGAGGCATAGCAGGGCATTGCTGTGTCTTGTTGATATTTAGTTGCTTGACTATCCCAGTGGAGCTGTAGGCTTTAAAACATATCTTTAGATTGGAAATCAAACAGCTCTCAATTGTGACGGAGTTTGACATGGCTCCCAGACTGAAGGAATACAAAAGGTGAATTAAAACCAATCCTCACCAATTCCTCCAGCTCTATGATGTGCGTGTCAGCTGCAGTTGAGGACCTAGCTCTGTGTCTCCCTGTTATATAGGATAAATACTTAGGAAACATTTACTTAGTCCATTAATCCTGCAGTTAAGGGTAATCTTATTAGTTGTTTCTTCAGTTTGTGGGGTGGGATAAATCCAATTGCACACAGATTCAAAATCAACCTCCTCTTCAGAACCATGATCCCCAGTAGAGTGTGATTCATTTACTACATAAAAATAAAATTGCACTTTTTGTACAATATTGCAGTGCATGTTAGAAGGAACTTGCAATCAGCTGTCCAATCTCACTCCTTTTGAAATCAGTGGCAGGGGTTTTAGTGACTTACATGAGAATGGGATTAATTCCTCCCTGTTGTTCAATATTATGTAATTTGATATAAAAAATTTCATTTGAATCTTTACTAGAAGGTCTTGGAAAAGAAGCAGCTGAAGAATTAGAGTTGTTTCTTACCTCTAATGTCATATATTTAAAGATGCATGCAATTACTTTTTAAAGCTACATAGATTCTGTTTTACCATATTTTAGCATGGAGGCAGGCAGAAGGTCAGGGCTGAGGTTTCTTGTGTAGCCCTAATAGACATTTCAGTTAGTTAACTTTATTTTTTTTGACAAAAGTGAGTGAGGATTTCCTTGGGACTCATTCCAGGGTTTTGTAGTTGTGCATGCAGGAAATGATGGGGAATTTTGTAAATATGTGTGGTTTTTGCTTGGTTCTTTTTTGATAAGTGGTAGTGTAAGAGTGGTGTGGTAGCTGTGATGGTCCAGAAAGACAAGAATTTCTTAGGATGATATCTTCTATTGGAACCAAATGTGTACTTGGGATAGCATTAGACAAGCTTTTGAGTGTAAGACCTGCATTTGAAAGCTTGTCCTACCTCTTTAATTGGACGAATTGTGTAGTTGGGATAGATATTATCCTAAGAAATCCTTAACTTTTTATTTTTATTTTTATTTGTAATAATTGCCATTTTGAAATTTGACTGTGAAGTATGTTTTTGGGCGTTTTTTTCTAATTTTTTTTTAGGAGGGATGGGGAGAGGATAGGTCTTTATATATTAGGTAACATATGCTACCTTGATGATCTAGTATTTTAATGATCCCCACTAATTCACTTAAAAAAATAGCCCTCCATCTTTAGGAACTATTCAGTTACTTAAGGATAGGCACGTTACTTCATGATTTCAGAGTAACTCTTGTGAACAGACTTTATGAATTATATAGCTAAAAATACTGTGTACACTGATTATGAAACTGTTTTGATCATGTGACTATTTTGATTGGGAATACTCTGTTCTTATGGAAACTGGGAACCACTGTGGGCCCTGAACAAGGTTCTACAAATATATAATAAACTGGCATCTCTACCATGAAGAATTCATAATCTAAGGCCAGGTACAGACATTACACTTTTACTGGTACAAGTGGTCGGAAACTGGTCTACACCCATAACAGAACAGAAGTTCAGTACATGTAGACTGGTTTAAAAATGGCTGGCCTAAGCACACATAGACAGCACACACAGACTGGTCTAGGATTTGCCCCCCTCCCCAAGGACAAACGTGTGTTCTGTTTGCTGCGATCTAAACTACATTGATTACAGAAAACTGTGTAACTTTAGATTGATTCTGCCTTGGGCTAACTTGCCTAAGTGAAACAAGATGCAGTAGGTGAGTGTGGTACACAAGTTTGTGACAGGGAGACTAAAATAACTAATTGTGGTAGGAACACATGATTATGTAGTCTGCATGCATTATTTGCAGGCTTGGATTTTTAGTTCTATTACTATCAAAGATTATTTTTTTAAGATTATCAAGTCCCTATTGTAGCTATAAACAAAAT
This sequence comes from Crocodylus siamensis, assembly GCF_052110815.1. Classification (NCBI taxonomy): domain Eukaryota; kingdom Metazoa; phylum Chordata; order Crocodylia; family Crocodylidae; genus Crocodylus; species Crocodylus siamensis. The sequence goes on from NC_143395.1 coordinate 303,725,774, forward strand.
GTGTTGCACAATAAAGCACATGTTAATGTAGAAACACATTATACAGCTTTTACAAGGGTGCTTACTTTGACTGACCAACACTTTCATGCTGGTATTTTTCCTCAACCCTCTTTATCTATCTCAACTTGATAGAAGATAATAATATGGCTCACCCTTAGAGTCACATTCTGGCTTTTATGATTAACGACTACAGTCTTTTCCCTTGCTTCAGCTAATGAGTGCCTGAGCTGAGTGCTTCCATGAAGCTGTTTGTTTAGCCTTTTGAATGACCTCACAGTTTTATCTTGGAAATCAATGCAATGTTCCTGATCCTTACAAGGTTTATTACAGTGAAAGAAAGTCTGAACTAATCTGCTTTTAAAAAAGCAGCAGGGGAGAGTAATCCTCCTTAGAGCTGCTGAGACAGCTGACTGCCAAGCTTTCCTGAAAACAAAATACAGCACCTCTATCTGTGTTAAACAATGGATGGTATAGAAGTGCTTTAAATTAGGCTTTTAGCAGCCTGACTGTAAAACACAGTTATGTCTGTTCTTTATGTTAAATATGTCTTTGACACCTTGCCTGTCTTGAACATTGTCAAGTGGTTTCTTACTTCAGCACTTACTCTAGACTTAATTTTCTCAGAGTTGAAGTGTAGATTAAGTGCAAATTACACTACAGGTTTCCCTTGCTCTATGTGGTACATATATTCCTGTCCTTGTACAGATTTCAGTCACTTTTATTTTGGGAGGTGCAGTATCAAAAATGAGGCATGATTACTTTTATTTAGGAATGAACGCAGTTTGTAGGTATAGTTGATTGAACTTGGAAGGGCTACAGTCAAAGCTCTATCAATAGCTATAGTTGATTGAACTTGGAAGGGCTACAGTCAAAGCTCTATCAAGGGCTACAGTCAAAGCTCTATCAAAATTTATTATGGCTAAGAAGATCCCCAGACTGAAAAGTTGGATGCAGAGGTGTGTTCTGTCAAAATTTTAATTAATCTTAAAAGAAAGAGAAAAATCAGTTAAAGCCTTGGTGGAGAAACTCATGCTTTACTATAGTATTCATACACTTAGGGCAAGGTTTTTAATTTTTTTTAAAAAATATTTTCTTCCCTGCACCCCCCCCAATTTCAAATTGTGTTTTTCAAACTCACAATGGTTACTATAAAGTGAATAAATCTGGGACAGAACTGCGGGTTTTTTATACTGCTTTATCTTCTCTTCAGCAGCTATTTTTCAACAGCCTTATAAATAGTTAATAACATTCTACTGAGAGTGCTGAAGCCTAGCCCAAAAGGGAGTTGTTATGACTTGGAATTGCACATTTATTTCTAGGATTGGCCAAACTCTAGAAATATTCAAGATATCCTAGGGTATATGGTGGAATTTGTTGCTTTAGAGCTTTGGAAATGACTTTTACCTGTAGAGTATATCTTAATGAGACGCATTGGATTCTGTTCACATTTAATTGTGTGACCTTGGACAAGTCATTTACCCTCTCTTTGCTTGAGTTTTAGTCTATAAAAAAGATGATAGTGTATTTCCCACCTTTGTAAAGTGTTCTGGAGTAATCTGATTAAAGATGCTACGTAAATGCCAAGTATCATAGGTACTTTATTATAAAAGGGCTTGGAGCGGACAGAGTGCACAAGAAGAATAAAGGAGAAGGAAGCTCAGAGATGGGTAGAAAGGATGCCCAAGGGGAGAGTGGTTTATAATGGCAGCTCTATTACATACAAGGTTATACTATATTGGCTCTTCTGCTTGCAGTTGCATATAGAACTGAGTAGGAAATTCAGAATTTTTCAGAAGTGACTCCCTTATTCCTAAGATTTTGATTTTTTTCTTAAAATTTTAAGAAATTGTATGGGGGCATCAGTCAGGTAACAGCTAACTACCAAACAGCTATGTGCACATGACTCGGTGTCAAATTCCGCAAGACCAGAGTACCACCACATACCTCAATGCCTTTTGTTCTACACATCTTTGACTTGTCTTTTCTAACATATACATTGCCAATATGTCCAGCAAGCAAAAAAGATTTACTAGATTTTATCAAATTAGTAACATCTTCAACATATGTAATACTTTTTCACCTCATATGATTCCAAGGCTGTTGAATAACAACGTTGTCCTTTATAACTCACCTTTTGTCTGAAGAGCGCAAAGCCTCTGAGAAGAAAAAGTGTTATTAACTGAGGTTTGCAGAAGGGGAATTCAGTGTTCCAAATATTGATGCTGCTTGTTCAAGGTCAGTGGTAGAGCTGCGGATATAAACAATAGACAGCATTTGGAACAGTACCTACAACAACAAAACATTTTGGGTAGTTCTTCCTGTTAAGACAGTGTGAGAGAGAACAAGTGCAGTTAACACATCATTTAGTGCAGTGCTGGAAGGCACTCGGATACTAAGGAGATGAGTGTGATATATGAACAGATATAGAAGAGAATGCACAAATGGGGCAGAACACTGATGCTTGCCGAGTTGTGGAATAACTGACATTTACCTGGTTTTTCATTGCATGGTTTTTTAATATGTCAGATTTGTAGGGCAAACATCTGCAGTTGACAAGCCTCTTCTCCTATAAGAAAGCTCAGTACCCTGGGATTTTTTTGAATTTCTGCTAGTGAAAGGAGTAGCTTTAAATTGTGGCCATGGCTCCACGGGAGAAACTTCACAGACGATTTACTGAAGCAACATTTTATTTGGATGTCAAGAGCACATCCAAATACTTTCTGTTTGTGTGGTCAAACTTGAGCCTCCTGTAGAGTGAAAGTTGAAGTAATGCTGCAGTACTTTGCTTTTCTTCTGTCTGTATGGATATTTTTCTATGAGGGTTGCTCGGCTTGAGGAACCAAATATTTGCATTTCCGGATCTTGGAGGGCTAGTTATTCTTGGACGACAAAGGGTTTTTTTAAAAGGATTCTCAAAGCTTGGCTTAACATTTTATGTATCCAAATCTCACACCTTGTACCTTACTGTCTTCCTGAGATACTTAAGGCAGGCAAGGTTCTTTGGGTAACTGTGATATCTTTTATTAGACCAACTAAATAATTGGAAAAAGATTCTTTACAAGCTTTCGGGCACAAACACACTTCTTCAGGCAAGGGTGACTCTGCTGATGCTTTGAGTTCTCCCTAAAGGGCATTCTTTAGACCACGAAAGCTAACCTGTATCTTAAAGCATGTTTTAAAAAAAAACAACAAGAAACTCTGGGGATTTCATTTGCATTTTTATGTCCCAATCCCATTAAAGAGCGAAAGCTGTGGCAGCATAAGCATGTGTGTTGAAGCACAAGGGGGAATGCTGAGGAGATGAATCAGATGAATTCACAATACCCAAACCATTATATATTCAAGAATGTTGTTGTTACAGATGCCAACTTTAAATCCATTTTTTTTTTTTTTTTGCAATGCTCCCTCCCCTGCCCTCCCCCCAAAAAACCAACCCCAAGATGAAACAAAAAGCCAACCAAATTGTTTTCAGGTATTGATATTACTTTTGAGTAATAGGGAAATGTTTGAGGTTTGAAGTGTTTTTGTAGCGGTGATTGTCCTAGAAGTATATATGAGGTGAAGATTTTTGTGTTATCTTTTACTGGACCATCTGTACAGTTGGGAGAGTTGCTAGACAAGGTTTTTGGACATCAAGTGCCGTTTTTCAGGTGACTTTGATATTAGATTAATTTTGATACGTTTGATGAATTAGACATGGAATATTGTTGATACTTTCCTTGGAGTTTACTTTGGATTACAATCACTAACAGTAGTCTGGGTCAAAGTGAACATAGAATAAAGAGAGCCGTGGAAGGACTTGGAACACTGGCTATACTTAACCAGTGTATATAGTTGCTATATTTGTCTGTGAATCACTGGTGACCACGCTAACAGAAACTGTAAGCGATGGTACTGGAAACAACGGTTGCCAACTTGTTTGGCCAGGTAAATAAAATCTTTAAAGTGTGATGAATAGTATCAGTACTACTAGGACTATAGTACATTCTTCTCAATACTTCATGTTTAGGTGTATCAGCATTTAGTTAATGTTGCTCAGTAAACAGCTGCTTGGTCAATCTAAGTTAGCGTACCTACTGCACAGATAGGTGTTCTAAATGTAATGGGTGTGCATACCCTTATAAGCTACCTCCAATAACATTATTGGTGGTTTTTCTCATTTGGGAGGCAGGCTGACTCAGGAGGGGTCTATGATTAATTTAAGTAGTGAAAAAGAGTCTTAACGAAATAGCCTAGCAAGTGGTAAATGGAGAAAGCTGCATGACCTTGGATCTACCTCAATTCTTGCTGCTTCCAGGAAGAAAACCAGAGGTACTACTGTGCAATGTAGGAGCAGGATGCTTTTCTGCTGTCCTGGCTCGTCTATTTTCAGTATTTTTTTCTTTTGGCTTTTACAAATCATGTCTTTTCTTGGTGTTACTGATCCCTTGATCCTTATAATCAATTGACACTGTCATACAGTAGTAACACTTGCACTCCTGTTTGGTCCTCTGTGCAGAAAGTATCCTTTTTTATTGCTCCAAGAAAATAATGAATATTTTCTTTAAATATATTTAAATACATTAAGAAACTTTAACTGTGTGTGTAACTGCGCACTTAACGTGCAGTCACTCACTGGTTGAATGAAATCATAGAGTAGTCTATCGCAGGCTTGATGGTTTTAATTCTTTTTAAAAGACTAGTTTAAAAATAAAATTGCATATAAATATCTAAGTACTTAGGTTAAACTTAGTAGATTTGGATTTTAATACCTTTGTTCTGTTCCTTGTAAATCTTTAGATTCCAGTCTGGATTTTTATCTTCCTGTTTTATCAGCATAGTTTTGATTTTAATGTGATTTTCATTGCCCTGTTTTTTGTTTTTGTTTCTGGCTATGGAATGGCAACATTCTTTGAAAAGTCTGTTCACCTGTGAAAATAATACTAAAATGTCCACAGTATATCACTATCTTGTCCTGCTCTGAAGATGACAGAGTTAAGTAAGCGTATATGAAGATGGATCAAGAGAGAACATTATGGTACATATTAATTTTTAAAGAAATAAATGGAGTACTGTTTTCTTTTATTCTGTTAATAACTTGGTGTTGTTTGATGAAATGAGACTTTAAATTGGAATTCTCACATATGCGTGAGATGATTATCAGGAATGGAAGTGTTCTTTTAGATGTAAAACTATTTCCTGTTTTGATGCACACAAATAGCATCTCATTTTGGAGATGCCTTGATGGCATCAGGTTAGTGAAGCACTTGCTCCTCTGTCTGCTGTCAGCTGGGGTTTGATTTACCGTACAAGTGAAATAAATGCTGTTTGTGGTTTAGCGGGAGTGTATTTCCATGTGTATAGTTAGTAATTATGGGAAGAGATTTGTGCTTAGAATGTCTCTCCATTATTAGAACAACATGCAAAAGACACTGACTTGATCAAGTTAGCATTAATATTTCTTTTCAAGCCTTTCCAAAACTGGGTACAAAATCATGCATAATTTTCTTTTGTGAATTTTAAAATGACCTGCTTGCATGAGAGGATAAACCTGGTTTTCAGTTTAAGAAAATGTTCATACTGAACAGAGTGCTAGCTAGATTGCTATCAAAATGCTAATGACTAGCACCACCTCTTCAACTCTTGTCTGAGAGAGAACTAGAATAAACACTGCCTATGAATAATATTGATTTTAATATGATTAATATTTCAATGAGCTTTAAGGATCTTTTGCCTGGTGGGTGGAAGTTTGATACTTTATTTGAAGTGGAGGTTGAAGGAGGTAGATATTATATCCCTTTTGTAGCCAAAAATATTGTAACCCTACCAAAACAAGAAATGGGGTGAGCTTGGGATACTTCATTTTGTTCTTTTTATAAAGAAGCCAATGTGTGTGTTCTGTAATTTTTTTCTAAACAGATAATTAAACTTCTGTTAAGTATGAGGGATAATATTATTTAATGTGTGTTTATTTTAGATTCGGTTTCAATTAATTTAGCCTAAAACCCCATTTTTTGAGTTAATGTAGTGAAGACAGTTTTATGTTTTTTATTTGTAATCAGGTGATTTTAGGCTACCTAACTGCTTATACACTATGAAAGGCTTATTATTGTAACTTATCAGTTTGCCACATTTTTATCTGCTTAACCACACCAATGTATTTTCTTTTTACATTGGTTATTTGAACATAATGCGTATAGAATTTTAGTCTTTTCATTCTTTATTTCAGGTGATTTTTCTTTTTCATTTTCTTTACCATACATAGTGGATCACTTCTGTTATCTATATCATGTTTTGTATTGGTTCTTTGTACAATGTACAACCATGCAAAGTTTCCAGGAGTTTCTTTGTTTCTTACTATGACAAAGGTGACAGGCTCTTTGGATGGGGAAGAGCAGTGGATGCAATATGTTTTGATTTAGCAAGACTTTTGACACCGTCTCCCATGGCAGTCTCATGAGTAAACTAAGGAAATACAGACTAGATGAAAGCACTATGAAGTGGATATACAACTGGTTGGATCCTTGTGCTCAAAAAAGAATCATCAATGGCTCAATGTCTAGTTGGGAGAAGGTATTCTCCAGGGGTCTCTCCTGGGTCCAATATTGTTTAATGTCCTCAGTAATGAGTTGAAGGATGGGATTGAGTGCATGCTTAGGAAGTCTGCAGATGACACCAAGTTGGGTGGAATCGAAGACACTCGGGAGGATATAAGTAGGATTCGGACCTGGATAAAGTAGAAAAATGGTCCAAAATCAATCTGATGCAATTCAACAAGAACAAATGCCAAGTCCTTCACTCTTGACAGAATGATCCCATGCACACAGACTTGGGGAAGGACTAACTAGGTTGCAGTACTGCAGAAAAGGATATGGGGTTTACAACGGACCATAAACTGAATATGAGCTAGTATTGTACTCTTGTTGCAAAAAAGGTCTAGAAAATACCTCGCTGTATTAATAGGAGTGTTACCTTCACATAAAGGGAAGTGATTCTCCTGTTCTGTTGTGCCCTGGCTAGACCTTACCTGGAGTATTGTGTCCAGTTTTGGATCCCTCACTTCAAGAAAGATGTGGACAAATTAGAAAGACTCCTTCAGAGAGTGACAAAAATGATCAGGATGGGAGGGGCAGAGGCTGCTGGGGGTGACTCTGTCCCTGACCTGGGCTCAAGTTTGCAGCAGTCTCCTACTCCCCACTTCACTTTGTCGGTGAATATAAGATGAGAGGCTTTTTTCCTCATGCTGCTTGGAGGAAAAACCCTCATCTTATACATGAGTAAATATGGTAAAGTGTTGTCTTCTAAGACCAGAATGCAAAACATCTGACTTATTTCCAGGTAAAAGTAGTCAGGTAGAATTGTAAAAACTGACTCGCTAACAGCTTTTTACTATTGAAAAATCAGTATGTCTTCTAAAATAAAAAGTACGGTGGTGACAGTTTGCAAGCAGAAAGGGAAGTTTAAACACTCCTGACTTGCACTTTTCCCATTCTTATGGTAAAGAAAAATCTTCAATTTCCAGAGGTGCTGAACTACTTTTATATGTAGTAATGTCTAACTGAACATAAAGGATGTCATTATGGTCAGTAATAAGTGAAGAGAAACAAACATGCTTCATATAGGTGTGGGCTTGAAAGGATTTGATAGCTATAATAATATTAAATGGATGAGAATTGTATCTTTTGGAAGAAGTTGTTTTGAGGAATCTGTTCTAAACAAGGTTACCACCTTGAAAACTAGCAGAAGGCAGGGCAGGGTAGCACTTTAGAAACTAACTGTGTCCTGCTCCTGCCTTTGCCTGTCTTCAACTAACATGGCTACTGTGCTATTCCAACTCCTCTACTCAAAAACTGTGAGAGTTGGTGATAGTTTTAAGAAAATACCATCTCTAGTTCTTTTTCTCATTTTAAGTAGTTACTCCAGTCAAGTACCCCAAGAACAAGAACAAACTTCAGCAGCAACAACATAAGTCCAGCCAAGGGAAGGACTCTGTATCATCACTCCCTTCCCAAAATGTTCCTTAGTTTACCTGGACTGCCAGAAATTGGATACAGATAGAAACAGCTGCAGAAGTAGGGTACACATACCTGTAAGGCCGTCTGATTTGCCAATGTCTGGTCCTCTTCTTTCAGTGCCTCCATCCATCCACCTTCCAGGATTCCAATGTGGAAAACCTGCAAGTGTACTGAAAAACATCTAGGGCAAGTCCAGGGATTGAACTGATGACCTCCAATAAGCATGGAGATTTACAGCTTGTGCTTTCTAACTGGGAGCTATTGCAGACTTCCGTTTTTTCTTTGGATTGGTTATGGAGAGGGACAGACAACACACCCACAGTTTACTAGTGGGCAGTAGACTACTGATGATTATCTTGGATTCTGTCCCTGGCTTTAGGAGATGAGTATGATTTTTAGTGATTAGTGAGAAAATAACCCTAACCCATTTGTTCTCTGGGAAAGGGAGTGTGGAGCAGTGGAGAAGTCTGGGAATTGCGAAGTTGGAGATTTAGGTTCTCTGTTTATAGTGACTTTTGCATGGGCTTCTCCAGGTGGTGGAAAAGGAGTATTCATCAGCTCTTCCTGGACTGCCTTCTAGATTGGGATTCTTGGTGGTAACAACTGATAATAAGAGTCAGAGGTGCAGAAGGCAGCTCCACAAAGCACAATTCCAAGAGATCAGTTTATACTAACTGTGCAATTTTTAGGTATTTTGGAAGTCTGTAGCAGGGAGACCAGATTAAGTGGGCCTGTCTTTTTGCAGCTATACATTTTTGTGTAGTCAGGTAGAGGTTTTTCATCATTATTCCTTTCCTTTTTCATGTCCTTGTGACAAAGTATTTAGCAGAATTCACAGATTTGTTGGCATCTGGCAGGGCCATGCCATGAGTGCTTTGAACTTACTATCTTTGTGCTGTCAACTGTGCCCCTTAACACCCCCCCCCCAGCCCTCTTCATTATTGACTAAGGGTGACATTTTTAAAGAGCCCAAATCAAATTAAAAAAAGGAGACACACTAGAATGAGAATGCAATTTAAGTTTTCAAAATACTGAAAAGTTTTAGAAAACCATAGGTTTTATCTCTATGTAAACTAATGACTTAAAGATGAAAGCTCCCACATTTCATTATCACCTATCTGAGGGGTGGGCAAAATGTGGCCTGGGGGCCACATGTGGCCTGCCAGGCCATTGTATCTGGCCCACGAGGCCCCTAAAAATTTAGAAAATTAATATTTATCTGCCCCCGGTTGCCTGTCATGTGGCTCCTGGTGGCTTGCCAAAACTCAATAAGCGGCCCTCTGCCTGAAAAAATTGCCTGCCCCTGACCTACCTGAATCCATATTCTTTCTGTCTAAGGCAAAATAGATGCTCATTGGCACACATTGAAGGCTGATGACACCTGCAGGTGATGACACTGACCAGCATTGACATGTCAATGTTTAAATTCAGACAAGTTGGTAGCATCTGACTTAGGACAGTAAAAATATATATGTATTGTCTTTTCTGAAGAACATCTGCTGAGCAGAGTAAAATTATTTTCTGTAGTTGCTGTGATATTGAACTGCTGTGATATTCTTTTCTTTGTGATTAGCAAAGGATAAAAGAGGCATTGGTCCTTGGTAGTACCGACTAGACATGTGGGCTAAAAAGAGTAGAAGTCTCCCTGTTGAAAGGATGAATAAGTTATTTTTTTGTTCTTTTCCCTCCTCCTCCTTCACCTCGGGGAGTGGGGAATTATAAAGATAAGAATGAAACAGATATATTGTCAATGCTGTCATAGGGGTCATGTTAGAGAGCCTAAGGAACCTATTACTCTTTAAGATTATGGCTCCATTTCCGGTGCTGTGAGGAAGGTAGGTAGGCATTAGCGGTTGTATTGAGCAGTAGTACAACAGGACTCAGCAAACCAGTTTTAGGAATCCTACTGCAGAGAAGAATGCCCTTCGTAAGAAATAAAACTCCAGGAAAGGAATTTGAATAGTTTTGCTTCAGTGACCTGGCACAAATATTACCCAGAATAATGGCTTGTATTGATGGGATTGCTGTGTTTCTTCCCTTCAGCTCTGCTGGATGGTGGTCTTTTTGCTCTGCTTTCCGCAAAGGGATTTGGTTTTCTTTTACATGTTTATCATCTTCATGCTTACAGAACTGAAAGGAACCATTTCACTTGTGAGTTAACTATCACACTAAGAGGTAATGTAGAAACCCTGAATCTCCATCTCTGGGCTACCTATGTACTTGGATTGTCTGGGGCTTGACCAGCCCCTAGTGGAAGGGAAAGCACCTTTACTGCAACCCTATGTTGCTCATGTATAGCCGAGACTAGGCAAAGTGCAACATGCTCCGTCTTGTATGTTTCAGGACCTCTCTTACATTAGAGTTTGAAGGAGGTCTAATGTAGATCTGTTCCTGCCTCTCGGGATTCAGGTTTTTTTAAATGAATTTTTGTTTGTTGTTTGGTTTCCTAATATTAAATGGTCAGAAACCTAACTGGAATGCCACTGTTATCCCATTTCCTTTTCTTGTTCTCGCTTTTTTGTGGTTGGTGCATTTACATATCATATACCTACTAAGGTTTTATTCTTCATCTGTGATGGCACTGACATGAAAAGCAACTAAATACAATATTCCATAATTCTGTCCTATGTGAAGCACCAGCTTTAATGCAGAACAGTGATTGTATTACAAGTCTGATGTGCCCTCAGTACCACTATGATATGTGGAATAATGGAGACAGCAGACTATTTGAAAGTTCACTTCATGAAAATTGGTTTTTTGCCTTTTTTTTTTTTATCTGCAGTGCACCTTATTCATATTTACGGCCACAGGGATTATCATCCTCCTTAAATGTCCTTATTTGATAAAGAGTTAGCATTTCACAGCATGGGATCTGGTATGGACTTCAGTGCATTATCCTGAATTCAGTTAACTAGCTTTGGCTTCATTTGCCCTGTAAATAGTATAAATATCTCTAAATTATTAATTTGTTTTCTCTGAACAGTAGTGACTGCTTATAAATATGACTGTTACATACTCAGTACTTGCAAGGTACCTGGTATTTATAATAAACATTGTTTTGTTTTTCTTTATTGAGTAGCAGCTCCATTATTAATGCTGTGGTCACTTTTTCAGCTGAAGTGGAATTTATATCCCTTTGACAGGCACAGGGAACGCCCCCCCCCCCCCCCACCAGTGATAACCTAAATCTCACTGTTTACTTTTCAGGTAGATAGACTGTTTGAGAGACTTCTGCACTATATGAATCTGATTTTAAAATGACTCTAAAAGGTACAGGAATGGTGCCTAACATTTTCTGTTATTCCATATAAAATTACTGTTCCCCCCCCTTCCTCTCTGTCCCCACACAAAATTGTTACTTTGAAGTAAAATTGTCAGGAACCCAGGAAATAGTTAAGGCTGCATGTCTCAACAAACTACCAAAGCCACCTCTTTGCCTGGACAGAATCACAAACACTATATGGTGGTTTTACAGCTTCAGTCTCAGGTCAGTACATATCTATTCCCATGTGCAGTGGAGGCACATAGGGGGTGCATGTGCACCCCCTTAGAGCACCGGTGTACCCCCTGACAGGCTGCGCTCCCCGCTTAGGCAATGGGCAGGGGGAGCAGTTGGGAGTGCCGGCCAGGGAGTAGGAGCGCTGGATGAAGTGCTGTGGCTACTTCTAGGAGTGCCATGGCCACTTCCAAGAGCTCCGGGGCTGCTTCCTGGTCAATGTGATTGGCTGTGGGGGGACCCCCTGGTTTCTGACTGGTTGCTGAGGGGGCATGTACCCCCCTGACTAAAGTGGCACCAGTCGCCTATGCCCATGTGTTGTTTGGTCACCATCTTAATTGTTTCTTTTTTTATGTACTCTAACTTCATGATCAGGACACATGAAGGTTGTATGTGTAGATACCCACATGTCCGTTGACACCTGGACCATGGGTGTCCACACAGCCACAAAACTTAATGCCATAACATATTCAGCTTGTCTTAGGAGATGCTTTCATGGATGTATAGTCCCAGTATATAGTGGTATTGAGCCAGAGTAAACACTGGGCATTGATTGCCTGCATCATGCTATTCAGAACTAGGTAAAATTATTGTATGTCAGACTATAAAGAGCAGTATAGGTAACATGATCATTATTTGGTTAAGATTCTGGCATTCAAGATTTTTCTGAGAATTGATGAAATGTAGGGCTGTGCGAAATTTCAACAGCCATTTCATTTCAGAGGTGTTTTGGGGCCCAAAAATGCAGAATCTGGATTGAAACAAGGTTCCAAAACATTTTCGAAATGAAATGAGGCATCCAAAATGTTTTGGAAATATTTTGGAAAATGTCAGCGTTTCAGAGCCAGGCTTGCAGGGAAACAGCTGTATGCTGCTGCCCTGCTATGCAACTTGGCTCCGCAGGGAGCAGAGATCTGCACTAGAGGTCTCCTTGACCCTACTGCCTGCCCCATGCCGCCTCAGCGATGTGGGGCTGCATGAGGTGTGCAGCGGCAGTGAGGAGACCCCAGTGCAGATCTCTGCTCCCTGCAGAGCCAGGTTGTGCGGCAGGGACCAGCAGGCTTACTCGCTTCTCTGTGCTGCTTCCCTGCTCCGCAACCCAGTGTAACAGGGAGCAGAGATCTGTGTGGGGGGTCTACACGGAGACAGAGCCTAGACGGAGGGAGCAGCCCTCCCCCACCCCCCGACAAGCCACCCATGGTCCCGTCCTGCTCCCCACCGGGGCCCTGCATCCCCCAGCCCTGCAGCCCTGCCTGGTTGGGTAGTAGGGTGGTGTGAAGCTTGCAGCCCGTCCCATACGGATTCGGAGGAGATTCGGCAAAGCGAATTCTCCCAAACAGATTTGGCCAAAACAAAACAGGACGGTGATCCAATGTACCAAAACGAATCACTGTCCTCTGAAATGGCCGAATCCAAAACCGAATCGAAACGCAACTATTTTGCACAACCCTAAGAAATGCTCCTCTTGTTAGGGATGGTTAGTCACAGTAACTGGCACTGAAGTACTGGGTTTTGTTGTGTAGGAATGTCTTTTAATGAAAGTTGCTGTTTTTCACTGATGCAAAACTTTTGCATCTATACTTTCATCATAAGAACACATACATTTTGGGGTTGAGAGGGTAAATACCATTAATGTGGTGTTAGCATGTCATACTCGTCAGTTCTATTTTTTTGGTGAAAGGAAAGGATGAGGCACAGCCTTGATTTACTTCTTTTGCTATGTGACTATTCTTTTGTTGCATATAACTGGTCTTTAAAAAGCATTTTCATACCTGGGGAGGCTGAGAGAATAGAAGAATCCCAGCAATTGAGCAAATGGGGAAGTAAATGGCAGATGAAATTCAGAGTAGATAAGTGTAAAATGATGTACCTAAGCAAAAATAATCCAAACTATACCTATTCTGGGCTCTACATTAGCTGCTATCACACAGGAGCAATCTGGGAGTCATTGTAGACAGTTTGCTAAAAACATCAACTCAGTGCTCAGCTGTCAACAAAGACAAACACAATGCTAGGGGCTACTGAGGAGGGAATTCTTTGGAAAGTATCATTATGCCCTTTAAACACAGAAACCTAGGAACATCTTTATCCTGTCAAATATTCCAATGAAGCTCTGCAGCTGGGAGATGCTGTACTGGTGGCAGCCACAGAACTTGTCACAGGGGATTCGTGGGCACAGAAGGTGGTGTACATGAGAGGTAATATATAATTTGACCTGTGCTATCTTTTGAGCAGATATCACAGAACTTGGGAAGGAGCTTTGTAGACATCTTTCTCCCTCAGTTCCACATTTTTGGTCCCCCTTTCACATGTGTATACAGTACTTCATGAAGGGCTTTCTGCAGGGATCAGGGAAGGAGCATGGAGAAGGGCCAAAAATGAAGTTTTTCTGCCTCCTTTCTGTGTAGGAAGAGCCACGACGGAGCATGAATACTGAATCCACAATATAATGCAATTAAATATTGGGCCCAGATAGTCAGTTTATATGAATCAGTGACAGTGAAAGAATGCCAATATACAGCATTTGAAGCTGTGGCTTATTATTTAAAATAAAAAGCTCGACCTCAATGACCTTAAGCTTTTGCGTTGTCAGCATGAACTGTAGCTTCATTTTTGAAAGCTTCTTAAGAAGGCACTGACCAATTTTCAATTTTGGTTTGGTTTTAATCTTCCTTCTGTTGTATCGGAGGTTGTGGACAATGGCTGTAGAACAACCATCATTAACACAGCTTAGTTGAAGGAGCTTCTCCTGACCCTTAGATATCAGAAATTATCACCTGTCCTGAAAATTTATAGCATGTCTTTGGTTTGTGGCTACTGTGACTTACAACTGGAGTATTTATAGCTATTGTAGTGGTTTGACAAACAGGTTCAGCCAAAGAAGAGACCACAGTAGAGTAGATTAATAGCAGGGTGCCCTTTATTTAACTTGGCAGAGCTCATCACAACCCATCAAAGAAGACAATCCTTTAGTCAGTGGAGTTGTCTGGATGAATACGATAAACAAAGAGGTCAGAAAGCCTGAAAGCTGACCTTACCCTGAAAACAGAAATAAGAGGAGCTTTCTGAACAGTTTATGTAGGCTCAAAACAATTGCTCTAGGTATTCAGTGTATACAGATCTCATGACATTGCTCTCTTATATCTATGGATTTCTTAAATCCAGGCAAGAAGATGGGTTGTTAAGTTAAATGCTGCATGTCATTTAATTGCAAAAAATCAATGTACATATTTTTAAAGTTATGGTGCATTTAGAAACAGACTGTTTCAAGGATTATTCAGGAGAGGGAGAAAAAAGTAGCAGTTTCTTGTAAACGTGTTCTTCCTCCATCAAAAGCAATTGTCAAGGCCCTGGTTCAACAGGGCATGTGACTGCATGTTTCAGAATTGGACTTTTGTTTAACACTTTTCCTGAAATAGGACCAGCTTGCTGGATTACAGCCACAGAGAGTACACTTGAATGGCTCTGAGTTGTACCTAGCTAGAACAAGATGAAGTAAGATTCTTCACCTCAGGAGTAGTTTAAGCACATGGTGAAAGCCTTTCATTTACTAATTCTAAGGCTAGAGACAGACAGAGCATGTAAAATAAGAAACCAGAGTCTCAAAAAGCTGGAGCCTGAATTGATTCAATCTTTTCATGTTACTCTAACTTGTGTAGATTGAACTATTTTCAAGTAGACAGACATCCACTTTTGCCACCAGAAATGCAGACACATGCCTGAGGTGGCTCAGACCAGAAGCTGGGGGACGCTAGATCGAGCCCTGGACTGGAGGGACTCTAAGTTGAGGGAAGGGGCATGGCCAGGCCTGGGAAAGCCTGTGTGTGATTGGTGAGGGGTTTAAACCCCCACCCTGGCCTGCAGGGACCCCAGCCCAGGTGTGCCTGGAGGGGGAAGGGGGAAGCAGCCCCTGTCAGGAGTCCCCAGGCCCCCAACTCTGCTCACTCACTGGCTGGTGGTAGGAGCGTGGGGGGGGGGCAGAGGGGAAATGGGGTTTAATCCCCACATGGCAGGAAGGTTGGAGCACAGCTTCCTGCCCCCTGCCTCTCCCAGCAGCAACAGCAGAGCAAACTATGATGGTGGGCAGAGGTAAGGCACCTGCCATCCGCTGCCTGCTCAGCGGAGCTGGGCGCTCAGGGTAGTCTGCTGTGGGCCAATCACTGCCTATGCCCCTGGTCCATGGGGCTGGCCTGGACCAGGCTGTGGTGGTCCACTGTCTTCCCTCACCACTGCCCACACCCATGGCCTGCAGCAGCCCACCCCATGCGCCCAGTGGTGTTGCAAGCAGGCAGTGGGTGACAGGTGCCTGACTTCCGCTCACCTCCCAGCTGGTAAGCTAGCTGAGGAGAGAGTGTGGGGAGGGGAAATGGCCCCCCGCTGTGGGCTTTCCACCCTCTGTGCCAGGCACAGCCTGGCTGGGGTCCAAAGCCAGGCAGATGGTGGCTGTTTTTCCTCCCACTCCCTTCTCAGCTGGCCTGCCAGCCAAGCAGGGAGTGTGGCTGGGTGATCAGCCCAGCTGCCTGTTGCAAGGAAGCCTGCAGTGGGAACTTTACTCCCCTGCCTGACTTGGGCCAATCACCTGGCCATGCCCCCTGCTCAGCTGGCAGGCCAGCTGATGAGGGAGTGGGGGGGAAATCCCCCCCAGCTTTGGACCCCAGCCAGCTGTGCCTGGCACAGAGGGTGGGAAGCCCATAGCGGGGGCTGTTTGTCCTTCCCACTCCCTCTTGCCAGCCAGGGAGGACCAGGTGATCAGCTCGTCTCTCGGCTCAGATGGTGACTGTGGGCTTTCGTGCAGCTGGGAGGATCACCCTGTGACATGTTCTCCCCATTTGGCAGGCTGAGAAGGGAGTGGGGAGGACAAACAGCAGCCTTCTGCACTTGCCTCACTGTCTCCCATCCCCATTGCAGACCCCTGCTGCATCCCAGGAGTAGTGGAGCGAGCACAGCCTCTGGCACTGCTATTTTACTGAAGCTGGCCGGGGGGGGTCAGAGCATTAGGACTGTCCAGTGCCTCCTGGGCAGAGTGGCTGCCCAGTGCCTCGTCCTTGCCCCTACTGGGCAGCCAGGCCTGCCACAGGCTCTCTGTGGGTGTCAGGCAAGTCCTCACCACCTGCATGGCCGGAGCTAGGCCCTGCTACCTGTCAGCCATGCCTGGCACAGCCTCTGCGGCTCCCAGCCCACTCTGCCCTCCAGGCTGTGGCAGGGCTGCAGTGTGGGTGACACTGGAGGAGGGAGGGGGCTCACATCCCAGGCTGCAGCTTCTGTGCCCCAGACTGTCCTGCAGTGCTGGGCTCCCTGGTGGGTATGCTTGCAATTGGGCAGGTTCTGTGGATAGCTGGTGGGGAGGAGGGGGACAAAATGCCCACCCCATGCCTGGTGGAGGGGGGAAGCCGGCAGTGGGGGCTTTATTCCCCTGCCCCAGCTGGGAGGTAGTTTGATTCCTCAGGAAAGGAGGAGTGAGGCAGGAGAATCCTGCTGGGAATGTGGGCAACCCTGCTCTGTTGGAGCAGAGAGCGTGGCCCAGGGCTGCAGAGCATGTTGACAGACTCTGATTTAACTTGAACAAGGAAGGGGTCTGAGACAGAAGTTTCATAAAGTGGTTTGACCCAAATCAGTTCAGTCTGATGCTATATTCAACCAGGTTTATCTTAAACCAGTTTCAGACATTTTGAAACTGGTTTATGTATACTGAGCTTATGTTTTGTTACAGGTTTAAACCAGCTCATAACCATTTAAACTAGTTTATGTGTAATTTCTGTCCCTAGCCTAAGAGATAAGAAGTTTTGGTGAAGTAGAACTAAAAATGTAATTTCAGGGTTAATGACTCATTGTCAATTAGGAAAAAATGGAAGTGAAGAGGAGCATAGCAATAAATGTCACAACTGCCTTGTTTAATTATATACCATCCATTTATTAAAATATTCATGAGAAATCAATACAGATTATGAAAATTCTTCTTGGAAAGAATAAAGGTTATTTTTTCATGCCAACAAGATTATATGTTAACCAAGTCCTTTATTCCACAAAGCTATTGCAATGAAGAGTTTATGGGAAAAAAAATGTTCACAGCTGTCTCTCATTCATGCTTTTCTTTTTCAGTAGACTGCACTAAACCAACCACTGGAGTTGCATCTTAAAGAGATACACACAGTCATACAATTTTAAAGAATCCTGACTGTTACTTAGCTGTTGGGGAGTGGAGACGGTGACTTACAAGAAAAGTTCTATAGATAAATGTCACAAGAAAGTATGTTTTTAGTGCTTTTTAGTATTTGATGAAGCACAGCATGACTGGTTTGTCCTGTGAAGCATGCAGTTAGCAAATCATGAATTCCAGGGTAAAGAAAATATGCAAGTAGAAAAAACTGGTGCATGGTATAGTATATTATACAGTGTGCATGTATGTGTGAAACAGGTCTTACATTTGTGAGTGAGAGAGCTTAACAATTTGTATTAGACATAGAGCGCTAAACTCTTGCCTTGCTAGCAGGTAGCTTGGCTGGTTCTCCCTCTGCCCCCTCTCTGCAGCTGGCTTCCCAGGTAGTTCACAGTTCCTGTTGTCAGCCAAAAATATATTTGCCCCTGAGTTAGAGAAGCACACTCCATGTTCCCAGCGATAGGATTTTTTTCATGGGTAATTACTTATTCTTCTTATTCACATACAAATTTAGCCACTCCTGGTGGATGTGTCTTTTGGCCTTCTCAGCCTGTGTAAGGGTTTTTGGTTTCCTACCATTGTTTCCATTGTGGCGTTTCAGACTTTTTCTGATCATCCCCTGGGATGAAGTTCTGAATCTTCTAAATTTCTCTTTGCCCTGATGGACAATAATTGTATCTGACTGCCAATGAATTCCAGAGTGGTGTTAGCTGCCCCTCCTTGCCAACTTTGAATCACCTCACCTTTTCAGGTCCAGCTTTGAGCCTTCAGGTGATCTGGTAGCTGGCTCATGGTCCCACTGCCACCTTAGGGAATGGGGTGCCCACCGTCCCACTTCCACATTATAGGGGGTTTCACTGCCCCTATAACTGTAAGGGATGGGGTGCATATATAAGCAGCTGCTGCCACTGCTTCGTGCTACAGCTGACCAGGGAGCACAACTGCTCAGCTATGTCTCTGCTGCCCCAGTTGTGAACGAGTGGGACTAAAATTTACTAGCAGGGGACCCAAACTTTATACATCTAAAATAAGCATTTTATTTTGTGAGGTGAGATGCCAGAATGCTATGTATAAAAATAGCAGTGGAAAAGCTGACTTTGTCACTTTTCCTAACAGTATCACTGGGCCACAAGCCATTAGCATGCTCATCTGTTTAAAACAGCATGTGTTCATATGTTTAAAACAAAATGAAATGAAGAAAAGGTGTTTAACTTTATTTTGGCTGTATTGAAACCTTCACTAAACTGGCTTGGGTATAGGAGATGGTGGATCAATCAGTATTCCCAGTGTACCTTTATAGGAACCAGCTCAGAGAAGAAACTAGCAGGTTTATCACAGGTTAAAGTGTCTTGGTAACTCTAACAGTTCTGTTAGTGATTCTTTCTTGTGAAATCCTTTTCCTTATTTGCCTCCTATAGACTTTTTTTTTTTTTTTAGGTAACTCCTTATAAGCTATCCCAAATTCTAGGGCAAGCCATATTCATAGCTGGGTTCATAAGAAAAGTGTCCTGTCAAAACCATACTGTTTAGAGCAGTTTTTTAAAATAGTTGTTACATGTACACTGAATAGCTGCAGCTATGTTCTTTAAGGCTTAATTCCACCAGCGTTGTTTTTAGAAATTTCAGCGTAGCTGCTTACTGAATAAAGTTACTTTGCAATACTGGGATTTTTTAAAATGCATAATGGAAAATAATGATCAATATATATCAGCCCAGCATGTAGAGTTGGTGGAAGATGCAAGTCGTTATGTCTATCTAGTGCCCTTAATCCCTGGCAAAAATCTCATGGATGTCTGTGGTGACTGAGGTCCACCTCTGTGATCAGAAAATGGGAGTGAAAACATTGATTTTTTATTCTGGATATCATCCTTCTCACAGTCTTCATGCTGCTGGGAGTGTTGCAGAGCTAATATACCTACATAATTGCAGGTTGTAGTCAATACTCCTTATGTATCATTATATAACCTGCTAGATGAAGTCTGTTTCCAGGGCCTATATCATTTGCACAAAGAAGTCAGCTTCATTTTCAGATAAAAGGAGTATTCTTATAGTGCTGGTACTATGAAATTTGACAGAAGATAAACAGGAAAGACAGAGATGTCCATTTTCTGATTACAACTATACTTAATAAAGCAATTGGAATAAGTAGTGGAGTCCGAACAGATTTTGGTCTATTTGGTACTGTCTTTATTTTGTGTGTGGACTGCTTAGTAAATAAATAGCTTTTATCAAAAAGCAATTGCACAGTGGAAGATTTCTCTCTGACTAGTACCATATTCTGCATCCTTTTACTGTTTATTCCATATTATTTTCAGGCAACATCTCAGTAAAAGAACCCAGACTGCTTCTTCCTTTCATGGATTTCATTACTGTATGTCGGACTTTTGATAGAATGTATGCATTTGGAAAAAAACATGTAAGTGATGTCTCTGGACCAGAGAAAAAAAAATTATATAAAAGACTATGGGGGCGGGGGGGTGGGACAGGAGAGGAGAGGGGTGGGGAAGCAAAATTACTTCAGGGCTCTAGAATTTTTTTTTTCTTTGTTGTTTTACAGAAAAGTACAGTAAAATAAGTGTGTGTAATTTACTTTTCATTGTTGACTATCTTTGCAGAGCTGTATCTGAGTCATTTCCTGTTACCGAGTAAAATCAGAAGGTTTGTAGAGTTGTTTAGTCTGGGCAATTGGGAGCTGGTATAGCTAATGTATTCCAGAAGGTGAACCCTCTTGTGTGAGCCATTTCCCTTTTTCAGATGGGTTGCAACCCATACAAGTCCCTTCCATGTAACAAGGTCACGGTCCTCTTCTGCATAACATGAAGGAGATCCATCTCTGGCAATGTGAAATTTCCAAAACATATATTTCCTGTCTCTGCTATAACCTGGAAGGTAATAAAAGTGAGTGACTCTGACTCTTCCATAGTAATGATTTTCCTTCCCAGAATAAAGAGTTCATAGTTTGTGTGTGCTAGTTTTCAGAAATCTAATTTCTGTTCCCATAAAGCCACATTAATGTCCAGTGTGCAGATCTGTAATTCACATCTTTAGTTAGGGTGAGGGTGTTCTCTCTCAGCAAGACATTTTAATTGAAATTTTTATTTACAAATAAAAGCCAATAAGTACTAACAATTTTATGCAATGCTGAGAAGAGGAAGTAATTAACGTAAACTCCGGTTGACCTGTGCAGTGCAGTGCTCTGAGAAATGGGACAAGAGTGATATAGCTTTATGCTACAGAGCCTTCTGGAATGGGGTGATTACACAGGTTGGAGTCATTTCTAGGTGTCAGGGTTCTTTGGATGTGTGTTTTCCTCAATGTCATCTTTTTGTGGCACTGAGTTACTAATCGTGTGCTGTGCCTTTAGGCAATTGCTGCTGGCAGTGCTTTCTTCAGCATTTAACCTGCACATTTTTGAATAGTGGTCTGCCGTATACCTTTCTTTATTAACCTCATTTGTAAACTTTCATTGATTTCCACCCCCTCCTATTTCCCCCTGTTTTTACAGCTACTGATGTGTTTGTAATTAATTATTCAGTAAGCATGGTATGACATAAAAGGGAATATTTTACAAAAGATTAATTTTTCTGCTTTGTGTGGCATTTCTCCTGTCTCTTGTGATCTTATTGATGAAAAAAGTAACCACTTAACGGGCTTGCACTTTACTTAGTTTGGAGTAAACTACATTCTGGTTACTGTGCTGAAGGTAAATTCTCACAAGTTCCTAAAGGCATTTTTCAAAAGTTTTTTTTTTTTAATATTAAATAGAAGCACAGTAATGGAAAACTGAAGATATTTTTGTTCTTAGGTTTCAGATTGGTTATTTATTTTTGTAAAGCCAAGGGTTTAACTTTGTCTTAGGTTCAGAATATGTTAAAGGGAAAGGTATTATTGCACTGTAGATGCATGTGTTGTATTAACTTTTAGAATATAAATCTATAATTATTTATTTTATAAGGAGCCACAGAATTGCACCAAAGTCTGTTCTGTTTGTCAGTGTATGAACACTTCATTCATTTCTGTTCTCCTTAAGTGTTTGTTGTTTTTATTAGACCCTTTGAAATGCCCAGTATGATAAAATATAATATTTAAAACTCTAACGTATTAGTAAATATTTTGGGTGATTTATTATTTTTTAAAGGATGAGCGCTGCATATGCGATTTCAGGATCATGGTAGAATTTGAGAACCTCTAATCCAGAGAAGTAAGTGAAGGTGATAATTCTTTAGAGAAGTGTCTGATATTAAGATGATGCTCTGCTAGGTCTTAGCTTGATGGCTAGAATAGGGTGGCCATCACAGAGGACATTCCAGTTTTCTGCTACTCTGTCCTCTATTGATACGAAAGCCGATGCTTTTATGTCCTCTGTGTTCTCTTGAAGAGAAAAATAGAGGACATAAAGGCATTGAGCTTCATATCAGTAGAGGACAGAGGACAACCAGACTGACCTCCATGATGGTCACCCTAGGTTAGAGTGAAGCAGTAACCAATTGATTGATTTCATTTTACAAAACACATGTTGATGGTGCCAGTTTTTAAGAGGAAAGTGTTGCTTGGTTTTATTTTGTACAATATTAAAATATTGTAGGTAAACTAGAAATGAAAGTTAAATAATGTTTGGTTTTGCTGATCCTAAAAACTGATCATGATGTTTACAGGATACATTTGGTTAATCTGAAGATCATCCATAATATATAGGCACAACAGTACTTTCTTATGGGCTTGATGCATGGTGCAAATTGGGTGGTAGGAAAAGGTAAGATTATGTACCAGCTTTTGCTATTCTATAGTGATCAAATGTGTTTAACTCTAGTTATAGTTTCCCTCTTCAAGGGTGTTCAGTTTTGTAGGTCTGAAGTAAGGTTTTCAAGCCCTGTTTTGTCATATGTAACAAGCTTGGAGATGACAAATACTTAGGTGATTGTTGTCAGATTTGGTAGACTGTAACCTCTTAGCCTATTCCAAAATCATAAAAGTGTACTGGCCAGTGCTGCTAGCTTTAAAGGGCTGCAAAAAGTCAGATGCAATGGGGTCCTCAGACAGCAAGTTATTTAAACAAGAAGCAAACACAGCATTCAAGAGCTGTTGCCCTGTCCACTTCAATGACCACAATTCACTTCCAGAGTTATCAGGCCTAGATTATGTACCAGGACAGGAGTTCTAAAACAATAGAATATTGCTTCAAATTAAAGACAACATCTAGTTGAATAGCTCTAACATATTAGTGGTGAGGCTGTAACAGAGAATAGCTCTTGCTCTTCCTTAGTAGCTTTGCATACTCTTCATAGTTTGTAGGGTCAGAAGGGACCTGAGCAGATCATCAAGTCCGACCCCCTGCCTTGGCAGGAAAAAGTATTGGGGTCAAACGACCCCAGCAAGGTGTTAGTCTAGCCTTGTCATTATTGCTGTCGTCTTCTCCTCTGTCATCATCACTTGTCCCTTCTTTGCTGTCTCCATCTTCTTTCTTGTCATCATCATCACTGCCATCTTCCCTGGGGGGGGGTTTCATGAACAGTCTATGTCAACTGCTTCTGTCCCAGATGATTTCTACCATCTCCGTGCCATCATCTTCTACTATTCATGAACATGCATATTCCATGAAGACTGCAGAATTCTTTGTATTTGCTTGGTCACTATATCCTTCATGATTAGTTAAACCTTTTTGTTCCATGACATCTTTCAAAGACGATCCATCAAAGAAACATTTTTTACAGTTCCATAGTTTCTATTTCTAAGCAAAGTTTAAAACACTCTTTTATGTATTGAACAAGAATATATTAAACAGGAAGCATATGTTGGCTGGCTTACTGAGGCTAAAATGCAGTATGTTTATGTTAGATACACAAAGCTCATGGGTCAGAGGTGATATCTTTTATTAGACCAACTAAATAACAAACAAATTCCTTTCTTTGCAAGCTTTCTGACATATACACCCTTCTTCAGGCTTAGGAGAATTCAAAGATTGTAGTTCTAGGTAGAAAATGCACAGGGGAGGTAGAGGGTGGAAGTTTATTCCCCCTGGTATCTCAGAGTCCTTTTGTGAGAGTGTTCCTCTGTGATGTGTAGATTAGGCTGTCTGCTTCCCTGCAGGTGCTTGACATCAGAGGCAGACAGGTGAAAAATTCTTCTTTCTTGGTTAGCGATGACATTTACTTGTCTAAATAGCTAATGTTCATATTATAATGTAAATAGTTGTGTTTCTCGGAGATTAGACCAAAGTGCAATGAAATGCAAAGAAGCTGAAAAAGTAGGTGCTACAGTTGTCAAGATGGGCTTTATCTGCAGTGTGTTTTCTTTTTTGTGTTGGTTTGCTTTTCAGAAATAGCCTTGAGGAAAAGGAGTACAGTACAACCGGAAGAACTACTTTCTCTTTGCCAGGTTGTTTTCTGACAGATTTTTGAAGAAGTGAGGTGGCTGTTCACTGCTTCACCTCTTTTATTGAAGTGTACAATCTTAGGGATTTACTTGGTACCTTGAGAATGTGTGTGCATTTCAATTGCAAAGTTAGATATGTAGCTGAAAACATAAATGTGTGTCTGCATTCCTATAGGAAAAGATAAACTTGAGATGTTTTCAATTTTCACTTCTCTTTTGCCAGCCTAGAATTTGTAACGAGGTGATGGCACAGTGAGTGAGGTTAATAGGGTTGTTATTTTATGAGCAAAAAGCCTGTATTCTTGGTTTGGAGTGGTTTAAGACAGGCATGTTTTTGTGAGCTCATACCAACAAAATAATGATGAGCTAATTACATATAAATAAGATTTTTCAGGCTGTAAGTAACCCTTGTCCTTAGGTTTCTGAGGTGGATTTTTCACACTTTTAGTCGCCATATATGGCAAGATCCTTCTAATCTTGCAAGGCACCAGAGCTTTATTGAAATTTCTCACTGGTTTAGCAGCTTGTTTCCCTAGCCCTTTTCCATTTCACTGATGTCTAATGCAGCTACTGATTGCTGGTATCAAAGCTCTTAGGCCTAGAAAGGGGAACAGTTGGGTCCTTTACTGCAAGTTGCAAACTGTCACCTTTGCAACATGATGTTACTATAAATCAGGGCTGTCCAACTGGCCCCCACCCAGCTGCCACTCACCCCATTTCTCCTGCTGTGTTGCTGTGATGGCTGGAGTCTCTGGCTTCCCCCTCCCACCTTGCTTCTGTTTCATGCCCCCGGTCCTGGTAGCAAGGTGACAGATTAGGAAGAATCTGGGCTGCCTGCATAGAGGAGGGAGAAGGGAGGAGCAGGGATGCCCACACTTTGTGTGGCTGGGAGGGAGGGGATGGTCCACATGACAGGGAGATCCCTAGAGAGCCCCTTTGTGCTGTGAGCATCCTATGTAACATGTGGCCCCCCAGTCTGTGGCTCTTACAGTGTCTAGCCCCTGGATAACCAGAAGTTGGACAGCCCTAGTATAAATCTTTAATTGATGCAATTAGTCATGAGCTTCCTTTGACCATTGAAAGACTTGAATTGGGGCTTGAGGAAGAAGCAAGGCATTAGAGGAATGGCAAAAGTCTTTAATTACAGTGAGAAATTTGTTATCACTGAAAAGCAGACATGGGTCGTTTTCAATTATTTTTACTCCCTAAAACAATCAGCTCTCTGCTGTGGCTGCTAACTCATGAAAGTCTAGTGGCAATAGCATATTAAGTCAGAGTCATTTACTGCCCTGTACTGGTTCTGTAGAACCTTTTTTTCCTATTTAGAGACAGAAATTGCTCGTGTCAAACTTGTGTCTGCTGTAGCATTAGTCAACTGTTACTTAGGGTGAAGTTACAGTTTACATTTAGGCTATGTTAAATCGGCTGAATGTTAAGCTCTGTTAAAGTCAGAACATGCTCTGAGCAGTTGCACGCTAAGGCTAGGGACAGAAGTTACATACAAACTGGTTTAAATGATCAGAAACTGGTTTAAACTTGTAATGGAACAGAAGTTCAGTGCACATAAACCAGTTTCAAAATGTCTGACACTGGTTTAAGATAAATTTGGTTGAATGTAGCATCAGACTTAACTGATTTGGTCAAATTGGTTTATGGAACTTCTGTCCCAGACCCCTTCCTGGTTTAAGTTAAATCAGAATCCCCCAGCCTCCCAGCATGCTCTGCACCCTTGGGTTGTGCTCTGTGCTTCAATGGAGCAGGCCCCCAGCTGCCAGCAGGGACTTTTCCATCCCCAGCAGCCAGAAGCAGGGTGGACTTCCCTGCCTCAGCCCCTTCTCAGCTGGGGAGCTGACCCAGCTTCCAGCTGGGATGAGGGCCTGGCCTGCAGCTCTCAGGAGGCACTGGGCAGCAGATGCTCTGACCCCCCTGAGCTGGTTCCAGTGAAGTGACAGCACAAGGGGCCGTGCTCACTCAGCAGCTCCTGGAACGGCAGCAGGGGTTGAGAATGGAGTGGGGGGGGAGAGGGGGAGAGAGGAGGCTGCTGTTTTACCTTCTCACTTCCTTCTCAGCTGACCTGCTGGCTGGGGAGCAAATATCACTGGGTGATCTGCCTGGCTCCCGGCTGCAGGGAAGCCCGCAGTCCCACCTGAGCTGGAAGCCAGGGCAATCGCCTGATCATGCCTCCCCGGGCAGTGGGCCAGCTGAGGAGGGTGCAGGGGGATGACCCCTATTATGGGCTTCCCACTTGCTGTGCTGGGCACAGACTGGCTGAGGGTCCAAAGCTGGGGAGAGGCTGTTTCCCCCCAACTCCCTCCTTGCATGGCCTGTCAGCTAAGCAAAGGATGTGGCAGATTGGGCCAGATCCCAGCTTGGGCAGGGGAGTAAAGCTCCCATTGTGGGCTTCCCCACAGCTGGGAGCCAGGCTGGTCACATGGCCATACCACCTGCTTGGCTGGCAGCCCAGCTGAGGAGGGAGTGGCGGGGAAACAGCTGCCATGGAGGGCTCCTCCACCCCTGGACCTGGCACATCCCAGCTGGGGAGTCCAGAGTTGAACAGGAGGCCATTCCCCACCTCCCTACTCTCTCCTTAGCCGGCTGCTGGCTGAGGAGGGGGCATGGCCAGGTGATTATCCCCGCTTCTGGCTCTGGGTGTTGGGGGGAGGAGAACTGCCCCCCTTCCCCAACACCTGGGAGACCCCAGCTGGGGGTTCAGTGCCAGGCAGAGGGGAGGGTTTCCCCCACACCTTATCCTCAGCCAGGCCAGGCTGAGGAGGGGGTATGACTAGGGGGACCAGCTCTGGGCATGGGGAGCAAGTGGAAGAGGTACCCTGCTGGGGGATTCCCCCCCTTCCCACTTCACTGGGGGGACCCTGGCTGAGGTCTGGGGGAAGGAGCGGTTTTCCTCCCAGGCCCACTCCTCAGCTGGTCCAGACTAAGGAGACCCCGGCTGGAGGACTGGTGGGGGGTTCCCCTCACGCCTGCTCCTCAGCTGACTGGAGGCTAAAGAGGGGGTGTGGCTGGGGAAATCAGCCATCTCCTGGGTGGCTGGGAGGTGAGTTCTAGTGCCCTCTGGCACTGCAGGGGTCTGGCTCCCTTTCACTTTTGAAAAGTGAATATGAGTTCACTTTCTTATTGGGTCAATCTAAGCAATTTACAGAAACCTGCAAAGATTGAATCAATTCAGCCTTGGGCTTTTTGACTATGTTCCTAACCTAAGAGTTGATACCATTTTTTGCCTGAACAGATCTGCTAGAGGGCTAGCAAGTAGGGGCATGGCTAGGAACCAGCACACCTAGGTTCTATCCCTGCTTTGGGTGGGATGGAGCTGGAAGAGGTGCATCTAGGATGCTGGAGGACTACGAATCTAAGTGTATGGTGTAACTTCACACTTATACTTGAATTTTAAGTCTTTCCTAGTACATGTCAAAGGGCTTGTGCTGTAAAACACTCAGCATGAAGTTCCCTTCTGGGGTTTGGGGTGGAGGTGGAGAGGGCTGTACTACTAGCACAGAGCCCCCAGGATTTAGTGCTGCTGCTAAATGGGGAGTGGAGGGGGAGAGGGGGTGCAGAGGGAAGCTGCAGGCCCCAGTAAGCCACTTGGCCATGGGAGAACCAGCGATGCTTTTGAGAAATGGGTCAAGTGGCATGGGAACATTTCAATTAACTTCAGTTGGTTAATTGAACTCTTCTTCAGCTTTTGTCCAGCTCTGTCATCTCTGGGGGAGGCTGAGATTAGGTTGGGGGGCTTGGATCAGGTTGGCAGGGTTTGATGGAGGGCTACCTATAGCACAGCTCTCTCCCACCATCCCCTTCCCCCACCCCAGAATAGGAACATGGGGGGCTAGAGGGAAGCCACAGCCCACAATCCTCTTTGCCTCCCAGCTCTGTGTTCTCACTGCTGCAACCCCCCTCTCCCACCTCTGAACCAGACCAGGGATAAAGCCCAGGTATCCTGGCAACTAGCTGTAGTGGTGATTGCTCATAGCACTTTCTAACTTCGGTACCACTTAACATGTCACAAACATATCATGGTTTAAGCGTAACGTGTAGCTTCACCCTGATCAGGCAGCATGATGTGTTTCTATTAGAGCTGTCAGTTAATTGCAGTTAACATATGCAATTAATACATTAATTTTTGTAATGAGCTTTAATTGCACACATCTGCTTTGACCCAGGGTGGGCAAACTACAACCTGCCACATGCCTTCTCTGGATTTGGCTCAGCACAGCAGACCAGCTCTGGACCAGCTGGAACCTGGGGGGTCCGCAGACTGTCTAAGGGGTCCATGAAAGACGACTATGATTAGACATATGTGTACACCCACACTTACAATTCAGTGGGACCCACACCTCCACTCAGAATTTTCAAAGAGGTCTGCGCCTCTATTTGAAATTTTTTAGGGGTCTGCAAATGAGAAAAGTTTGAAAACCACTGCCCTAGACCAACCAGCTCGCTCACTGTTTAAAGTGCCACTTAACTCATACTAGAGATTTTTGTGCGTGGATAGAGAGTGGGATGAGGACAGTACTCAAGCTGTATTTCCAGCTAACAGTCTAATGAAGACAAGCTCTTGCTGTATCTCTGTTTGAGGAAGAATGGCATAAAAACAGTGGAGAAGTACTGTCAAAACATCTGGTTTTGGTTTGCTTTCTTAGGAATTCTTGTTGTAGCACAGACACTACTTTCCCTTCATTTTATACCCCTCATCTTCTTCAACTGGAGGTACAGCCCCTGTGCCCATGGACAAGGAGGAATAGGAAGGGTTTACTTTGGAGTCCGTTAGTACCACTGCTTTAATTGAGCATAGAGTTTATGATTGGAGGGAGAAATTCGGTCCTCTTTTGTGAGGTTTTCAAGTACTGAGTTGTACATTCTGTATTATGGGTTATGCTCACTGGGACTCTAGCTTCACTGAGTGAATGTGGAGAATTGCAGCAGCACAGGATTTGCTCCTGAGATCTTTAATTGGCAGTTTTTGTGGTATTTTTTCAGCTGAAAATAGAAGAGGAAACCAATGTGGGCTGGTGTGGTTGGTCTCAGGTTTATTAATATTCTTTATAGCTCTACCAAGAAGACAAGAGTACACAGTGTTCCTGATTTTAGTAGACTTAAAACTTCAAATTTGGTTAGCAAAAATATGTAGCCATTTGTTATCCTAATCAAATTAATGAACCCATAACTTCAATTCAAGGTCCAACATGCAAGGGATATCTTTTTTTTTTCTTTTGGTGTCAATGTAAATTTTAGTTATTGTGACACCATCTGTGAATGATAACTCTTGCTACTGTGAACTGGTTGTATATTATTGCATTGGCCATCTGGTCTGTTGTTGATGTGGACCTTTGCAAAGATTAAAGGTGTCTTTTAGCATGCATTGGAGCACCCACCATTTCCAGCTATACCACAGAAACCTGAAAGAATAACTTAGTAAGTCCTTCATGAAAGGCAAACTTGAACCACTTGGCAGTCATACATTTAAGAGCTGGGCACCTTAGGGGCTGTTATATTACCAAGAATAAACAAGGATAAGATCTTACCTCACTTGAGCAAACTAGTATTAGAAATTATTATAAAGTAACGAAGGAACACAAAATCTGATATGATTGTTTTTATATAACGTAAAAAAGAGTTACTGTGGCAAAGTGAGGCATTGAAGAATCTTCTAGGGGACTAACTAAAAAACTGTAGGAAAGTTTCTTTTTTTTCCGTACAGAAAAAAAGTTTATTTTGATGTATAAATTTTATGCAAAGATCCATGTGTTGATACTAGCTGAGGGTTATGGCTATTGAATAGTGTACTCATGCCCCCTCACAAATGTGTGCCTCTTTGCGCAACTAGTACTGTAACTTTTCCTCCAACACAATGATGCATTCTCTGTAGAACCATGGCTACAAATGCCACTGGGGTGTGGACTCTATTCATTAGCCTTATGGTATACTTTAAATAGGTAAATAGAGGGTTTAATTCCAGGTTGAAGGAAGCTGTTTGTGTGTGTTTTGCTTGTGGTAAATATTTTGCTTGTATACTTCTTGTTTATTTTTAAAATACATTGAAATAAAATAAATAAAAGCAGGCTTTCCCCAAACCAGTGAGAATAAATCTTTTTGGCAGGCATCCACAAATTACTCCTGTACTCTCCCTGGGTGCGTCCATGCATGCAAGCACGTGCGCTTGCAGCAGCTCAAATAAAAGTGGTGCAAATTTGAGCTGTGGCTTTTTGCCTTGGCGCACATGCTCAGACATGCACTTTGTTGTGGAGCAAATTGTGCCACTTAGAGCAAAATAACCCTGGCTGGTTCCTTCCAGATCTGCAGGCAGGGAGAGCTAGAGCCCATGGCCAGCACCTGTGCTGTCCCCAGCAGTACAAAAAGCTGCCCTGGCAAGCAGCTCAGGGCTACTCGATCTCAACAGCTTCTGGGCCCCGGCCACTTGGTACCTGGGGACACTATCCCTTGTGCCAGCTGGACTGCTGCAGCAGCATCCCAAATCCATTTTTAAAAATACCTCAAAATCCCTGTTTTTCCACGATTAAAACAAAAGACAACTCTATGCATGCACGCACGCATACCTCGAGAGAGAGAGAGCGATCAATTGGGCAATGCTTTATTGGTATATTTACAATGTTAAAGTACTGTTGAAGCCTATCAGTGTCTCTATCATCATGATAAAATAAATTCTAAATACTAATTCTAAATGTGTTGATGTGTACTTTTGGTTTTCTTCGCACATGATGGATATGTGATGGGGGATATGGTATTTGCAGGAAGGGGGTAGGAAGGGATGTAGGGGAAGGTGGGGGTGTGTGTGGAGGGATATGGGTTGGTGTGTGGGGCGACTGATGGGGAGGGAATGTGAGTGTGGGGGACCTTGTGGGAGGTGTTCAGGAGGGGTGGGTCCCCTGGCCCCCACAGGGTGCAGCCCCCCCCACAGAGCACATGGAATGCCCCCCCACCACAGGGCCACAGCCCCCCTGCCCAGGGTCCCAGCTCCTTCTGGAGGGCCACAACCCCCTCCCACCCAGGGTCCTAGCTCCCCCCTGAAGGGCCACAGCCCCCCCCAGGATCCCAAGCACTCTGGGGGGCCCTAGCCCAGGGCCCATAACTTTCCTTTAGCAGCAGCGGTGGGAGTGGGGTGCTGTGAGCCATGGCAGTGGGACCTGGCATGGCACATGGGGACCATGTGCCAGGCCCAGTTGGGTCCTGCCAGCCCTGGGGCCTTTCCACTGTCCACCCGAGCCATGGTGACAGGACCCAGAGCAGGACACCAGGACCACGTGCTGGGCCCAGCTGGGTCAGGCCCTTGGTGACAGGACCCAGCGCTGCATGTGGGAACTGCGTGCCAGGCCTGGCCATGTCCTGCCACTCTTGGGGCCCCTCTGTCACCTGGCCAGGTCATTCCCATGGTGGCAGGACCCAGTGTGACAAGTGGGGACTGCGCGCTGGGCCCAGCTGGCCACCCGGCAAGAGCAGGCCCAGGGCCGGCAGGACCCATCTGGGCATGGCATGCGGTCCCCATGTGCCATGCCAGGTCCTGCCTCTGCCCTGCTGTGCCTGCAGGGGTGTGGCATGCAGCAGATTTTTTTAGACCCCTGGATATGCAGGGGTCTAATTTTCTCCCTGCGCTGAACGTTTTTTTTTGTTCCTGCATGTGCTTCTTGCCCCACCTCAAAGGGGCTTGAGATGGGGCAGCAGGCACGTGTGCGCTCATCTGGACATGCTCCCTGAGTGCAATTCTGGTCTCCTTCTCCTGCCTGATCTGCTGTTCTGCTTTCTGCTCTGTCTACCACTATGCTGCCTATGCATGTTCCAATCTGTCACATAGCATACAAGGAGTCTACCCTTGCCACTTGTGGCTCATGTGCCTCAGTTTGGCCATTGCTACTCTAAACAATATATTTATTTAAAGTCTTCATTCAGCACTTGTTGTACCTACTGTGAATACAAAAACAATGAAAAAAATCTTATCTCCTGTCACATCTTAGCAAAGCATAGCTATCTTTTCTAACTAGAGTGGGCAATGTTTTAGAAATAGCAGTATATGTCACACAAATTATGATGTATTCCTATTTTTCTCCTGAGATGTTTTTTCCCCTTTCAGACATTCAGAAAATGAAAGGGGAAAAGTTGAAGGAGAAAAGATATAAATGTACCTCTCATAGAGCTCTTATTTATTTATTCTTTTTAGCAAACACATGTAATGCATTTTATCAGCAAAAAAAGGTTCTTTTATTGCTGGTTGTGCAGCTATTTGTGCTGCACATTTATTCACATAGGCTCATCTCCACAGTTTCAATTTTCTCAACTCCCCAGGCATTTGTATTAAATCTTTGAACAAAAACTTTGCTTTTTGCACAGATTCTTTACTCAACTTCATTTCATTGTGGATTATTTAAAATTGTGTTTCTACTTTTTGTCATTTTTATTTTTTGCTAGTTTTGTTGCCTCTTACTTAAATCATCTGTTGTTTCTAACCCTCATGCCCTCCTGAGTCAGATTTTCATTTGCAAAATCCAGTCCCACTTCATACTGAAACATCTTTGGGAAGAGGCTTCCAGAATTAGATTAGAGGAATAGATGCAATCAGTGGGGTCAGTGAAGCAAGTGCCATGAAACTGCTGAGGTTTTCACCAGCGCTAAAGACACAAAAATTATGGGTTAAGAGGTAGTTGTTCCATGTGCTTGCATGCCACAAAGAGAAAGTAGGCAGTAGCAGTGTACCACATACATATATATGCTCAAAATCTGTAGGTGCTGCCCAGAATTTATTTTTTTGGTATTTTGCTGTATTATATTACTATCCAGAATATTGATATATAGCATGAACTTGTTGCACAAGGATGGATGGGTAAGCAGGGTATGGTGCTGCCCAAGGTGGACCTGATGGAATGGAGCTGGATGGAGGTGCCTTCTCCTTCTCTCCCAGCACCCTGCACCTTTCCTCAGCAGCTCCAGCAGTAGGAAAGGCAGAGAAGCAGTGGTGTGTGGAAGAGGGGCAGCAGCTGGAAGTTTGTTGCTGCTGGGGGAGATGTTATCTCTTTTCCTTGTAGCTTACAGAAATGTGGATGAAATCCCTACTTACTATGCAAGATATCCTTGCTTCAGAAAAAAAAGTAAATTACTGTTCTCCTAAGCATTATCCATATCTAATGCTGATAGCCACGTTTTACCTTAGTGCATTATAACTAATATAGCTGTGAATATATTCCATATATATTTCTATGAATGCAAAGGTAATTTATAAATTAATATTTATATTAATAAATGAGTTCATCTTGGACTGCAAGGGACTTCAGTGTTTAATATACAACTTACATTCACTGCCCCAGATTTCAGTTGTAGTTGTGTTTACTTGTAGGAACATTTAACCTCCCTAAGACAGCAGCCTGAATATTTACAGTTCAGTAAAATTGTACAGTGAGGCCCACTACAAGATGGCTAGTTGATAGGTTTTCCTAGCATGATACAGAATTGGCTTACTTAGCCTGTTTTTGTGAGCTCCTTCAATGGAACTGTTTGTCCTCTCCCTCTTTCTTCTCTTTCCCCCCACCTTGGGGAAAAAAATGAAAAAAAGAGAGAGAATACAGACAGTGGGGGCCAAGTTCAGAATTCATAACAGACTTTGTTACCATTTTATATGCGCAACCAAACTCTTCAGTTTAGTTACTCAATTTTGAAGGAGGGAACCCAGTTCAGTATAACTTACAAATAGGGTGACCATCCATCCCTAATTGGGTGGAACAGTCCCAAAACGGAAACATCAAGTCCTGGTCCCAGGCTGCATGATTCCAGGGCAGCATTTGTCCCAGATTCCCAGTGTCATGCAGGGATCCAAGTTTTCCATTCACCATGGGAAATGGCAGGTTTCCCTTTGCAGGCTGGCAGAGTTCCAGCCTGCAAGGGGCTGCGGGGAACAGGATGCAGGGGGTACCAAATGCATGTTGCCAGGAATACGGCTCTAGACAGCAGCGAAGAGCAGCTGCCCCCAGATGTCTGCAGAGAAATCTATAGGGGTTGGATGCAAATTGAGGCCCCCATGGTGAGGGAGGAAGTGGGGCAGGGGCTGGGCCTGGGGGTGCTGCCCAGTGAGGGCGGTGCATGGGGGCTGGGGCAGGGAGCAGGACAGAGCCATGGGAGACTCATCCAGGGAGTGGAGCAGGGGGTGCTCCCTGCTGCTCTGTGCAATCCAGAGGAGGGGGACATCAGGGGTCATGGCTCCCCATATTTGTGTATGGGGGTGGGGGGCAGATGCAGGATGCCCCCTGCAGGTTTGGGGAGCTCTGTCCTGCTGCCCTCCCCCCAGGAGCTGCATGCTGGCTGTGCTGCCATGGTGAAGTGCCCCCTGTACACCTGGCAGCAGCAGGGGTGGCAGCACAGTGTTGTGCTTCCCATTGCTGTTGGGTGGGCAACGGATGCCTTGCCATGGTGACATGGCTAGTGCAGGGTTCCTAGGGGGATGGTAGCAGGGCAGGGATCCCTAATTGCCCTCTGGGCAGCTTGCATCCACCTCCGCTTCCCGCTCCACTCAGTTCTGCTCTGGCTGTGCTGCTGTGAGGATGAGAGGAGGCAGGCATATGTCCCACCTTTCCATTTTGAAAAGGTGGTTATCCAGTTTAGAAACAAAGTAGCTGGAAGAACATGTTAAGTGAAAGTAAGTTTCAAAACATGCTTACTAGTGCCTTCCTTCTAACTCCATAAATTTGCAAGTTCCACCTTTTGAGCAGACTTCCTGTTGCAATGGAAAATGGATGGGAGTAGATCTAATAAAATCTGAATGTTAGAAAGGTTTGGATAAAAGGTCCATTGAGCCTAGTAGCCCATTGGCCTTGGTTTAGTTAAGGCATGAGAATTTTTTGCCACCAAAAGCATGCAAGGGCATAGTGTGGTGTGAACATTACATCCAGCTGCCTTTGACTCCACAGCCTGAACAAGCAGATGTCCGTTTACAGCTAGGTCAACTGAGGGTGGCCTTTGTCATAAATCCAGAGTAAGGCTTGGTCTGTGTCTTTGAAGCCACAGTGAAATATCTTAACCATGCTACCATCATGGCTATTAGGTGATGAAGAGGCTGCTTAGATTATAGTGCTGAATTTGTTCCACTATTTGTAAATCCATATTTTAGGGGTAAAAACAGAGCAGTATTTAATTTTCCCTCTCCTTTGGCCATTTTATTTTTTTATTATCTTTGGATAGCTGCTTGTAAGACTGTTGAGAGGATGTAGTTTTTATCTGTGGTCAGTTTTAGAGGAAGGAATTGAAGTGAATGGTAGTGTGGTTAAAAAGCTCTGAAACTTAAAACTATAAAAAATCAACTCATTCATTTCCGTATTGTTGGTACTGAAGCTGTATCTTTTAGTGTTTATATAAAGAGATGGGGGAACTGTGTGGATTGAAAATGTTACAATTTTATTAATTCTGCCTGTGACAGTGAAAATTTTGATGTCTGTAAAGGATGAGCTCTTGTGGAGATGTCATCATTACACCTTTACATTATTTATTAAATCGTGCTGGCTGCTCATCTGTTGTCCTTGTACTAGTATTTCTTCTCCCCATCCACTTCCCTTAGGCTAACTAATGCTACATGAGATTGTGCAAAGTGATCAGCTTTAATCCTGTTAATATGTAGACAAGTTAGATCTCATCATGACTCCTTAGTTATGTTGCTTTTCATTTCCATGGGGATTGAATTTATATATAAATTCTGTATAAAGTACATCTCTCTCAAACATTCCTGTCGCATGGCTTTGCAATGCTGTAAGGATATATATGTTTTACAGTGCGGTATACATGTATGCACACGTGTGTGTGTGTATGTGTGCACGCACACACAAACTGCTATATATATTCTATAGCATTGTAAAGCTGACCGAAATATATGTGAGATAGTGTTCTTAGTGCAGAAAAAGATAAATGTAGGTGCACTATGAAAAGAACTAATAGTGAATATTGTAAAACAGCAGGGAAGGAGTGAGGACAGATGGGTTTGTTTTTCCTCAGGGAGTCTAAAGTAAACTTGATTTATCATCTTTAAATCCTTAACCTCAATAGACAAATAAAAAACACATCCGCAGGATGTAATGTTTGCTCTCATTATAGAAACTTTTTAAAAGACAGTTTACATTAGCCAAAGGTATTTGTCAGGTCAGGAATGTGTTTTTCCTTTTCACCGAGTACAGTTTATTGCTTTGCTGTTCTTCCTTACAGCAACAGGTTCTGTTTTATTCTCATACACAAGTCAAAACTCTGAAGTTGGGTTATTTTGTTTTCCGCAAAAAAAACCCAGCTTCTTTCACAATTTAGGTTTAAGATTGTTAAAGGCACTTCATTTTCCTTGACAGTGATGAAATATAGGCACTCAACTTCTCTGTATGCCTTTGAAAAATCTTTCCCTGAGTTGTCTGTGGTTGTTATATTTGACTCTTAAAATATGCATATTGAATGGACATTCTTACAAGTTTGAACTAAGATATAAACAAATAAATGGCTATTCAGATTTTCATTTGAGTAGTAAGTATGTATTTAGCTGTGTATGCATAGATATTGTACCTGTGAAATAATGTAATGTGATTACATTTTATAACAGGAACAAATAGATTATTTGGCAGTAGTGGGGATATGTCACTCCTTGACCAAAGCTTCATTTTTTGGAAGCATATTATTACATGTCACAACCCCATTCCACTTCCATTTTCCAAGTGGTGATTGAAAAGGAACTCTGACTTGACAGGCTGTAATAGTTCTCATGTTATCCAGAGTAGTACATCCTTGTGACTATTGCATATTCTGAGGTAGTTGCAGCATGCGTTTCCCTGACCTGAAGCTTTATTCCTCAAGATTAGGCTGCTTTTTGATTCCCACCCCACTCTCAAATACACTTTCCATTATGCAAATATTGATGTATCAGCTTACTCCAGGTGATATGTCCTTGTGACCAATATATTGCTAAAAAGAAATGAAGATACACTCTCAGCCAGGGCTTCATGTTCTGGTAGTACTGCCCAATATTGCATCTTCATTTCTGTTGGGCATTTTCTTTGGTAGTAAATATACAATAAGCATGTAAAAAACAAAACAAAACCAATGTTCAGCCAATCTGTTGCAAATCCAGTTAAAATATTTATTCAAAAATCATATGGAAAGTTACAAGTTAACAAGGGTGTAGGAACTCTTCTTTGTTTTTATGCAAATTAAGAACAGGAAAATGGATATACTTAACACTTCTTATGTTATAAAAATCTTTGTGATAATGAGTAAGTTCCTGATTACTACACAAAAAAACAATATGAAGAATTTACACAGGTACATTTGACTCTGAGGACCATGCTTATTAGCTGTGTACAAACCTAGAAGCCTAATTTAATGCTTGCTTTTTCTCTCACTGGTTTTTGATGCCTTCTAAAATAGTGAACGGCACTAGTCGGCTCATAAAACTATTTAAAACTATTTTCTCATTCCTATACACTATAATTAGTAGACTCGGCTAGTGTTGTTGTGAGTAGCTTGGTACACTTTCCTTTAGTAGGAATTTGGAGAACTCTTCATTTGACTGGAATAGATCTACTTCTCTGCCTTTTTAATTTCAAAGTTCCATTGTAGAAAGACCAGGTCTTAGCTTGAATAAGTTTTTGGTAACATACACAATGTTTTCTGGCAGTTGTATGCTATACCAACAACTTTGTCCCCATAATAAAAATACCTTTGCTTGAATAAACCTGTGTATTGCTGTGTATGCAAATATTTTCAACATTTCATCTAATCAGCATTTGAAATGCTAATTTGAATGTAACGTTAATATTTAAAATATGTTGAAAGGAATTATGGAGAGAGCAGCAGATGCAGTTTTTTTCTGGGGCATGGTCATTCCATTCTCTGAATAATCAGTAAATAGTATTTGGAAAAGGTACAGCTGAAACAACAATCAAAATGCATCTTTTTTTTTAAAAACTCCTTTGCTAACATGTATGGAAACTTCTGAAGATTTTTTTGCATTTTTCTGCAAAGAGAGACCTGTAAGTGTTATGAGTAAAATTAATGGTTCATTATTGAAATTACATTTATTCAGTTGATGTAATCCATGACACTTATTTTGATTCTGATAGAAAATGAGTAAGGAAGTTACCAGTTAGGGTAACATTTATTGAAATAAACTTATTTTAAGTAATTGAGCAGTTGTTGTGGCAGGAGTTGCTGCTAATCTCTAGTCACCCTTACAAAATGGTAAAGGTGTATATTAAAAGACAGTTCTGTACTGAAAGAAAAATTCCTCATGAATTCCTATTACTTTTATCTGCTTCTCCATCAGATCTTTAATTTGACACAGCCGACTACTATACCAGACATCCAAAGGGGAGGGAAAATTTTGGTAAGGATGTGTGTGCCAAAGTGCTGATAGTTGGGTTTAGCTGTAGAATCCAGTGCTTCCTTTGGTAGTTTATTTTAATGATTAATCATCCTCCTTGTTAATTTGAATTTGTCTGGCTTCAACTTCCAGCCATTGTTTCCTATTATGCTCTTTTCTCTGCTGGTTTAAAGAACCCTGAATCACCCAGTACTTCTCCAAGTGAAAGCAGTCAAGTCACTTCTCAATCATTATTTTTATAATATGAACAGATTTTGCTTTAAGGCATTTTTGCAGCCTTCAACTTGTAGCTCTTTAATGCACCATTTCCAATTTTTCAACCTACCATTTAAAATATGAATACCAAACCTGGATGCTGTATTCCAATATTGGTTTCACAAGTGCCACCTCCCTTTTCCTACCAGTTACTCCTCTGTTTGTATGTTTGTTAATCCTTTTTTGTGACCCCTATTATACATCAGCTTTTCATAGTCCACTGTTCTGTAGGGATGGCCCACATTTCTTTTTCTTGGATATCTGCATTTCACTATTTTAAAGTATTTTTTTTTATTTGAATGGGACCAGCTTACGTAAGTGACTCAGATGAGTGTGTATAGGGCACAGTCAGAAGTAATAATTGAAATTTTTCAAACCCATTCCTTTGGCATTCCGTAGTGCTCTGCTCCCTGCTCTAACTCGCCTACGGGCGAGGGAGGAAATGCTCTAATTTAGCCTGCCAGACTGTCCAGACACTGGGTTCCGCTCCCTGGTCCTGGCTACTAGGGTTGTGTGAAACGGGCCCTGTTCAATTTGGATTCGGATTCGGCCCAAATCAGGGACAGTGATTCGATTCGTTGATCATTGTCCCCGATTCAATTCAGCCGAATCTGAAGATTTGATGCTGATTTGGAGAATCAGCAATTTGGCCATAGACACAGCTTCAAAAGTTTTTTCTACATACCTTGAGGTAGCAGGCGCAACTTGTGAACACTGATGTACTTCTGGCCTGCTTCTGGGTCTACTGAGGAGCATGCTGGGGGGGACCCCCTGCACCCTCCCCAGCTTGGCAGTTGGCCATAGGGGGACCCTGGGTGCCCCCCCAGCCCCAGGAGGCACCAGTCGAGTGTGGGGTGGCCCCTCAACACACTCCCTAGCAGACCTGGAAGTGGACCAGAAGTGCTTCTGGTCCACTTCTGGGTCTCCTGCTGAGCACGCTGGGGAGCCCCCTGTGTTTCTGTGGGACACTGCATGTGTCCCAGCATTACAGCACTTAATGAGCCCCTGCTACCTAGTGGTATGTAGAAAAAACATTTAAAGCTGTGTCTATGTCTGAATCGCCAAATCTTTCTGAATCAGTTCAGAGCATTCTGATTCAATTCGGAGAGATTAAAGGGTCTTCTGATTCTATTCAGGTTTGGAGATTCGGCTACCAAATTGGGCCGAATCTCCACCAAATCAATTCAGAGACCGAAGCTTCGCACAGCCCTACGGCTACTCCAGCACTCATGGGTCCCGTACCACTGATGATGCTGGATTTACCAGCCCCAGTCCTCTCTACCTCTGCTGCTGTGAAATGGGGACAAGAGAGGTTCAGGGGAATTTGGACAGGAGGAGAAGAGAAGTTTGGGGGATTTGGGGCCGGAGGGGAGGGTGCGGTAGAGAAGAGTTTCATCTTCTATGGCAGGAGAGGAGTGTTTTCAGGCCTGGTACACTTGGAAATGTTTCAAAAGTTATTTCTGCAAAAGTTACTTCAAAACCTACTTAGTTCAGTGGTACAGTTTGCACTCTGTGGGTGTTTTTATCTTCTGTTGATTTTTGTGTCATCTGAAAACTTTATCATCAGTGATACATATTTTTAAAATTTCCTTTTGTATCAGTGATGAAAATGTGAGTGTCAGGTTTAGCATCTGTTCCCAACTAGAACCCTTCCTAGTTCAAATTAAATCAGAGTCCTCCAGCATCCCAGCATGCTCTGCAGCCCTGGGCTGGTGTGCTGTCTACTCCAGAAAGCAGGGCTGGCCCCACCCCTCTGCTCCCTAGCTGGAGCAGTGAAGACTGGCTTACTGCCCACCCCCAGGCAAACTCCGGCTATGGTCTGGGGGCAGGGAGAGGGGTTAAACTCACCTTCCCCCAGGTACAGAGCTGCCTTGCCCTGCTGGCTTAGCGCTGGCTGCGACTGTGGACTACAGATCCCAGAGGTACCTGGAAGCAGGAGAGGAAGTGATGAGCAACCCTGAAGAGTCCTTCTGCTGTGATGCTGGACTGCCAATCCCTTGGGGCCAGCAGTAAATGGAAGCAAATACACAGTCCATAGCCATGCTCTAATGTCCCCCGGCTTCTGGCTTGAACCACTGCAGACATGTGCATTTCCTGAATCACAAGTGAATGTCTGTTCATTTGCTTATCAGTTCAATCGTTGCAGCTTAAACTAACCTGCAAAGACTGAATGAATTCAGCCTCGGGCTTTTTGACTGCCTGTACTTAGTCTACAAGTATACAAGTGCCCCACCCCAGCTCCAGGTATGGCAGCCATGGCTGTTCCTCTCAAGAGACTCAGGTGGCAGAAGGAATGAAGCCTCCCCCACCACTGTGCGATCCTGGCCTGGCTATTGCAGCAGGGGCCTTGTGGGGACTCTGTCTCCTCTTGAGCACCAGCTAAGCCCCACACCGCTGCTTGGGATATGGGCAGAATTGCCCAAAATTAACCCTCACAGGGAACCTAGAGTGCACCTGTCTGTAATGTCATCAGTCAAAGTTTAAATTTCCATGTGATAGGCCATTTTAAAAGTGCTCTGCAGCTGTGAACATTTTGTTGTATTACAGCTATAGAGTGCTTTCAGGTGCCTCATTGTGTGAAAAATGTAACTTCTATAAGCATCCCATATGCTGTGTACTCTGTTGATATTGAATACTACTACTACATTTTTAAAATCAGAATGTGTTAAGTAAAACAGACTACAACAGTTGGTATAAATTGTAATTATTATACATGACCTTTTCTGCAGACATCACAAAGTTGTAATCTTGAAGAATCTAAATATTTATTTGACAGGACTGTTCCATAAAATCACCTTGCATGGAATTAATTGTATTCCTGTCTTTTAATTCTTTATTAATTGATTCCTCTATCAACTTTATATTATTTTGCCAAGGAATGGTATCAGGGGAATGTGCCTGTATTTACCTGTGTTATTCCACTTGCCTTTTCTGAATTTAGGCACAGCTTTTGAACAATTCTAACCTTACAGAATTTCCTTGATATTTGAAGTTTTATTAAAAATTAACATTGAGAAACCAGAAATCTTCTCAGCCAGCTTCTTTAGGACATTTTTATTCAGGTTTTCAAAACATGTTGATGTGAAGATGTTTATTTCTAGGAAATTTTGTTTAACTTCCTCCTTATTTACTTCTAAATTGGAAAGTAATTTATCATATGCAAACAATAAAAATACATTATCCTGCTTCTGCTTAAATAAAGAGAAATATTGGTTTAACATCTCTGCTGTTTTAAACATCGTTATGAACTATTTTACTATATCTACTAATAAGCCTTTACCATTGCTGAGGTTTCTTTTGTCTTTGAAGAACAGAGTTGTAAAACTCTTTATTGCCTTTAGTCCTGGAAGTCATTTATTTTTCAGTGATGTCTTGAGCTTCCCTTATAAATTTTCTATATTTTAAAATGTCTAATTTATATTGATCATTATAGTTCCATTCCTCCCCACCCATGCACAATTTGTTCTTTCATTTTTAGTAACTGTCTTTAGTTCACAGCTGAAACAAGATGATTTGGCTTTCCTGT
Source organism: Crocodylus siamensis (assembly GCF_052110815.1). NCBI lineage: Eukaryota > Metazoa > Chordata > Crocodylia > Crocodylidae > Crocodylus > Crocodylus siamensis. The sequence goes on from NC_143395.1 coordinate 303,767,930, forward strand.
CATTAGGTCCGGTACAGAGTTGTTTTGTGTGGAGTGCACTAGATGTGTGTGGGGTACATTTAGAATTAGCTTATAGCCAGTGGTGTTCAACCTCCTGCCTGCATGCCAGATGTGGCCTATGGAGCCATGCCATCCAGCCTGTGGATCTCCCACATGTGTGGCCATTTGGTGGTAGGGGAGCACTGGCAAGTTCCCACCTGTGGGAGTGGGAAAGCGGTTCTAGTTTGGCTCATGGTTGGCCAGAGGCTACTTGTCTGTCCCACAGGGCTGGATAGTTTAAGCACCACTGGCTCATAGTTTTCAGAAAGTGTAATGCTGACTTACTGCTGGCTCTATAACATCTTTTGCACATGTTTCTCAAATGCATCTCCCTAACACTAATGCCAGTTTCCTTTTCACCCTCTTTAGAGACACCTGGCTAAGGATCCTGCTCCCTGGCTCATAACAGAGTTGAACCTGTACCAACCCTCCTGAGCTTTGCTAATAAACACATTGATCCATATGCATTCAAATTCCTTTAACAGAGAATTATTAGTAACTGCAAAATTGGTGTGTTTAATGGAGAATTTAAATGCCCCTTCCCTTCACCCGGACCCACACAACTCTTTTAACCAGCCTAACTAGATTATAACCACAGGTTATTGTCTGGAGTTGCATATGATCACTTTTAAAAAAACAAAACCAAAATACCTGAAGTAAACCAAAGAATAAACTAAACCTGTTTACAATTCTTCTGGACAGGTTCTGGTTCCTTTAGTGGAAGTCTGGAGCCAAAGTCGAATCTTATTTTAGTTCATTTATCAGTGGATGATTAATGAAAAGTAGATGTTTCTTCGGTGGTTTAAAGATGTGAAATGCTATACAAATACAAATTTTAATATAAAAATATAACCATTCCATTTTTAATAACAAAGCAGTCTATTACAATTATAATAATTTATTAATAACCCCAAATTAATAAAAATCCTGTATATGAGACAAGTCTGATTCTTTTTTTAGTTTTCATCATCACTTAATGTTGCTGTGATATTCCTAGAATAGATTTAATCTTTATGAACCCTAAAAACTGCAGCATGGTTAGAGTGAGCACATATATACAGGAATCACTGCAACTGCTTTTAACGTGAAACAGCACCCTGTTCAATACCAGCACTACACATAGCACAAAAAGGAAATGAAGAATGGTGTATCCAACTAAAATGTCAGGAGAGTTTAGGTAGGCAGAACGTAATTACCTATATTAAACTAGACTGTCTAATACAACATGTGTAACACTTTCTCTCTGGTGAAATCACAGTTGCTTAGAACCTTGGACTCATGTCTCATTTGAAAGACTGCATAATTTATGCCTTTAAAGCCTGGGGCATTGTTTTATTGCTGAGTTAGGGCCTGGTCTTGTAGTTTCAATCTGCCTAAACAATGTAGAAACAGAGATTGGCTTTTCTATGGACAGAAAATATATCTGAAGTCATAACTGTTATTGCTACAATTTTGCAGAGATATAAACTTCATACTTCAGAGTTCAAGCCACTTGGCAGCAATTAGGGGTGAGGATGAGGCCCTCATGAATTATCATATCTCTGCTGTGAGGCTCTGCAGCTTCTTCTGAAACATTGGCTGTTAGCCATTGTTAGATACAAGATACTGCATTAGATAGGCTGCTACTTTGAGAGCTAGCCTATACTACAAAAGCTTTCCTGGCATGGCTCTATTATTTAGCTTCATCAAGCAAAGCCCCTCAGAATAAGCAAATCCTTCTGCTGTTGTAGTTAAATATAACAGAAACATAGAAAATTTGGGTTGGAAGGGACCTCAGGAGGTCATTTAGTCCAGCAGTTGCCAATCTGTGGCATGGGTACTACCAGTGGTACACAGACAACCTGTCAATAGTATGTGTTAACAGATTTATTATAATTACATTATATGATAAAAAATTGCTGGTGGTACTTAAGATTGTATTGTTTTAAATTGATGATGAGCAATCTCTCAAAGTTTGGGAACCACTGATTCAATCCTCTTCCCCAAAGCAGGACCATCCCTAACTACATCATCCCAGCCATATCCTCCCCCAGTGTTACAAATTTAGACTGGCAAAATACCTCTTTTAATATAAATTGCATCCACATTAATTTTCTGAGTAGCATAGGTATAGGTATTTCAGTTAGGGGTGTCCCTTTTTTGATAGGGTAGACATGCCTGCAAGATGTCTGGCTTGCTTGGGAGTAAGTGTAAATTACTTGGTATACTATTTTCTGCAGCTCCCCAGTAGATCTGTGTCAGGCAGGAAACTCCTCAAAAGCTATGAGGCTCCAGCCTGGCAGCCTCCTAAATTGGAAAAAGTATAGCCAGGTTTTTGCCATGCTGTGGGCTAGCTAATTAGTATGGGGGCAAACTAATTGTTATTGTCAATCAGCAGTGCAAATTTGCCAGCCTGCATGGATTTGACTGCTGCTTCTGGTTTATGAGGCAGTCTGCATAGAAATATGGTGTGTTTAAGGGTGCTGCCAGCATGGAAACTGTACTGGATAGATGTGTTTGGGATTTTCTTGGCAGTCCAGATTAGGTGGATTTAGTATTTTCTGTCCAGATACTGAGATTAAACAGATCAGTTGTAATTGGTGGATCTGACTGATTTGTAAAGTAATGTTTAAGCAATGATTCTTGAATTACACTACATTGTGCGAACATTTAAATGACAGTGCAAATCAGTTACAATTTTTTTAAAACTTAATTGATTAGGTTTCCGAAGACAGTAAGGAAAAGAAAGGTGCTTTTACAGTCCTTGACAAAAATGAATAGAGAGAAATATACATTATCTTAAGTGGCCTTCCCTTATTTCAGTGGTGCTTAAAGTACAGTCTGCAGGCTGGATCTGGTCAACAGAGCCAAGTCCCATAGTCCAGAAAATTTGGTGGTGGGGAAGCAGTGGCAGTATTAATTGCCACAGGTCTGAGAGTCACTGCTCCCCTGCTGCTACATTTTTCGACCGGTTGGGAGCCCCATGGGCTGTGTGACATGGCCCTGTGAAATAGATCGGACAGGTGCATGGGGCTGGTCAGTGGCCAGACACAGTGCACAGTCTTGGATACAGAGTGTGGTGTGCAATCCTGAACATGGTTTGTGGAGCTGGTCTCTGGCTGGACCTGGTGTGCTCCCAGACTCGGGGCATGGGATCAGTCTGTGGCTGGACCCAGAGTGCAACCCTAGCTGTGGCCATTGCCCTGGCCCTGGGCCCAGTGCTTAAGGTCTGTCCTTGCCCCACTCATCTAGTTCACATGCCAGAAATCTTTATCACCACTGCCTTATTCCATGCATGATGATAATATCTGCCTATTATTAATGAAGGAAATCGTTGAAAATAAGCCTAGTGCTAGACTGCCCAGCTGCTCTACCAGAACGCAGAGGAACCTTGAGGCACCCACACCTTGGCTAGGCACGGTAACATATGCTCCTTTGAGTTCAGGGACTGCTTCTAAGCCATTTGGGTACTAGCTACCCCTAAGGCAAAGGAAAAAGCAAGACTAATTGGAGGTGGAAAAGTTCATGCTGTTCCTTCCCCCATCTTTTTTTTTCTCCTGCTGAGATAGGGCAGCTCCTTCATTAGGGTTGCCTGTGTTATAAACACTTGGTCTTTTCATTGTATAATAGTATGTCAGAATACTAATAAAGTAACACAGTTAATAAAGGGATTTTTATTTCTGTCCTGCCATGTTATTGTTCTTGAGTTTCTAGCTCTTTTGTAATAGTTTAATGAATTGTCCTTAATTAGCAGTTGTTTCCCTGACTATAAGCACATTCTTTATTATACATCATGCTTCCCAAAGCATCCTATGGAGGCCTAAACTCTCTTAGGAGTAGGCATGAAGATTGATATCATGCCCACCCCTTATGATAAATGTACAGAATGCTTTTATGTTAGGCTTAAATGGCCCTTTACTGAAATAGACACCTAATGTTTACTTAAAGAAGCTGGTAATAGCTTGTTATTGAGGAAGTCTGCAAAACCAAAAAAAAAAAAAAGTTTAATGCCTTCTAGCTCAATAGAGTAACTGTCAAAAATAGTTATTTTAAACCTTTATAGAAAATAGTTTTTAACTATGACTCAAATCTCCCATTTCACTTGACTGTACAGCTATAAATGAAACCCTGCTTTCACCAGCTAAAGCTGGAGTGTTGGAAAGTACACAATTGGTAAAAGATTCTTCTTTTTTTTTTTTTTTTTTTTTGCTTGTAGGCACATGCATAACACCCAGTGTTCACAGAGACTGTCAAATAGGAAGCACTATATCTTGTGCACTTAAAAATCTCCTCGCTCTTTGTTAGTAACAGTTATTGTTCTGTTTCTATTGCATGCATTTCTTGGAATGTTTTCTTGATCTAGCATAGTTTGCAATATGACATTTACGTATTTACCTTGTATATTACCTTATTACCTTGTAATAAGTATTTACTAGAGTGCCTCCAAATATAAGGGAAAATATTTTCTCAGCTGTTTAAATCTTCTAATGTCTAAAACAAAAACTCTCATTGAAGACTGCATGGGCAGTAGGGCCTAGAAGTATGCAATATGGCCATAAAAGGGTTAAAAAAGGTGGTGATTAATATCTGCAAAAACAAATGACAAGATGGCCAAGTAAAGCAACAAGAGCAAACAAGCTTCTAGCTTGCTGAGATATGAAACTCTAGAATAATCACCTCAAAATTATAAAAAGGAGTCATGAGTCCAGTGAGAGCATGTCTCCAGTAAGAGAGTAGGCTATACTGAAGTAATCTGAAGCTGATATTAATAACATTATAAAGTGGAATCATGATGGGAGGTTCTGTGTTGTACTTGAAGTCGTTCCAGAAGGTCCATAATAGTGCTGTATAAATAACTGACCTTTTGGTTTGCTGTCTGAATCAATGAATCAACAAATATTTCAGATCAACCTGAATTAAAAATATTTTGTTTCTCCAGTGCAATGAACAAAGCTGGAAAAAAATCATTGCAGATTAATTGGATTTTTTCTTATTATTATTACATTTAGGCCCCTGCCAGACATGCAGGTAAAGACACAATGGGGTCTGATGTGTGATCCACAGTCATGCTTCCTGCCATGCCACGTGCATGGCTGGAGGCGTGGCTGTGGGCTTGAACATCAGATCCCATCACGCCATATTGTTGGTCCAGGGTGAGCCCTGGATCATGATGCTGGGCTCCTCTTGCACCAGCAAGTAGCAAGCTCCCATATCTCGGAGCTCTCTCAGCTGATGGGACTCCCCCCACAGAGGCAAACCTGGTCACGCATGCACTTAATGGTATGATAGGAACTAGCCCCAAAATTAACACGTTTTATGGAATAACTTTGTGACTTATTCCTTGTTTTTTGATGTCATTAACTGCTCTGTGAGGCTGGGTTATAATTTAAGACATGATTAACTAGTTAACCATGTCCTAAGTGTACCGTGTGGCAGGGGCCTAAGTAAACGTTAAACAAAAAAACAGTAAATGTTCATTTTTGTTATCTGATAGCTAGATAATGTATTTGTGACCCCTCACAGGTGTTACACTTATGACATAACCTGGTCACACATTAATGTAGTTAATGGTGTTATAAAACAAGGAAAAAGCCACAAAGTTATTACACAAAATATATGTAAAAACTTTGTGGCTGGTTCCTATCAGACCTTAAATGATACATGTGGTTAGGCTGATTGGGGCTCCCAGCCTCAGGAATGCTTGACTCCCATGCACTACTGAGAGTGGGAGCCCCAACCAGGTGCTGCTCCCAGCCACAGGGGGAGCAGCAGACCCTTGACTCCACTGCTGCCCCAGGACTGGGAGTGGAGGCTGATCTGTGCTACCAGCTTCTGGGGCACTCAGGGTTTCACTATATCCTGAGGGCTGGGAGCACAGAGCAATGGTCCTACCACACACTATGAGGTAGTTAATCAGGTTGCGATCCTTGGGAGGGCCCAAAAGTAGGACAGGGGGCTGAGGAATCATAATAAATCTAATCCTCTCTCCAGTTGGCCTTCTGCTTCAATAGTACTTAATATGACTCTTACAGGAGTTTCCTGATCTGCTCTGGATGATACACTAAACTAGGGTTGCCAACCCTCCAGGATTGCCCTGGAGTCCCCAGGAATTGGATATAAACCTCCAGGAAACTGCTGAGTGTCACCTGGCAGATAAATGATAGGGCATTCATTAAAATAAATATTAAATGTTGAATCCAATTTATGTATTGGTCCAGTGGGTTTTTAAAATGTAATAGTAATGTGCATTTGCTTTCCTGACGTAAAATCTACTTACTGTAATCTGTAACTGATATACCTGAACATGCAGGCATGTTGTCATCGTCTCATGGGCATGTTGGCGTCTCTTTAGTTTAATAACTAATGTCATTACATCATGTGATGAAATATTCCAGAATAGACAACCCTACACTAAACTGCAGAGTCAACAAGACTAGAATTGCAGATTTATAGTTAATTAATTGATAATATTCGAGGTTGTGATTTAGTTTCTCTTTCTGGAATCTGGACAGGGAAAACTGGTTAATCTGTTTTTCTTTTTTTAAAGGCAACTGAGTCCCTTTGAATAAAGCAAAGACAGAGGGCTATACTGTGCCATCAGTTTTATAAGAAGAGTTTCCCATTTGTATCAGTATTTTTCTGCTTATTTCATGACTAAAAGTTCTGTAAGATCTTAATGAAAGAAACATTTGCAACTAGAGAGGAAGGACTGTGTATCTGACTAAAAAGCTTTTTCTGTATTGAGGTGTAAACAGCAATCTGGTCTTCAGACAAAAAAGTCTTGCTACAAATTGCCAGTAACTAATTCAGAATCCATTTAATGATCAGGAGTTCATTTGGTTCTATTTATTAAAGTATTTAGAGCGTCAGAAAGGAAATATCCATCCTAGTTCATGAGAGTTAGTTTGTTCACATGGGACTTCATGGAATTGGTAACCACAGAAAATGAGTGAAGAGTGCTTGATAAGATCTTTAGAGGATGTTTCTGTCCATAGAGCTAAATGAGCCAGTCCTCTGCACAGTGGTGCTAACAAGCAAAGAAGAAGGGCAGTAATGAGTAAGATCTTTCACAGCAGAAGCAGCAGCAAGGAAAAGGGCATGGATGCAATTTCAGAAACTCTTCCTGAGCAACATTACTAAAGAGAAGTTGAAAATGTATATTTTGGGAGGAAGGGCAGAGAAGCCTGAGAAACCTATACAGGCAGTCCTCAGACTTGCAACATAATTGGTTCTTGAAAACTGTCTCTTAAGTCAAAACGTTGTCAGTCGGAACCATTTTTCCCATAGGAAACAATGTTATAAATGGGGATTGGTTCTTGAACCAAGACCCGATACCCTATTTTCACCAAAAATAACCCAGAATTTTGTACTCAATCAATTATAGATGAATAATATAGCTACATTAATGTATTTATAGTGTAAATAGCAATCATATTAATTTGGAAGGACTTCTTTGAGGTGATTTTGCTGGAATTTTTGAAGGGCTCTTGGTTGGAGTTTTTGAAGGGTTTTTGGCTGGAGTCTTCTCAGGAGTCTTGGCTGCTGGTTTTTCTGGTGTCTTGTCTGCTTTCTTAAAAAAAGTGTCCAAGGAAGTTTGGACAGTTGTTCTCCAGGGAGATAGGTGATGTTTGCTGTTGTGGCGTTGCATCAGAGCAAGCATTGTAAAGTCGAAACTGACATCAGAAAGTTGAAACGGTGTCAATTTATAAACGTTTTAAGTGTGAAATGTTGTAACTCAAAACATTGTAAGTTGAGGACTGCCTGTACCTCATGTTGTTTGTCTGGGTTTTTCTACACGTAAGAAGTTTTAGCCAGATTTGTTTAGTTTAGTTTCTGGACCATATCATGTCACTGTTATATAAATTACACCTTTGAATTGGTTGTAGTATGAACTTTTTATGGAGCAGTACATATTCGGTGCGTGGTGTGAATGTGTATAGAGGGTGTTTCAGAAAGTTTTATATTGGAAATTTTGAAATAAAACCCTTTGTATGCAATGATCGTTACTGGACCATGTTACTTCTCTGCACGGTCAGAAATAATTGGTGTGTTTGACAGTGTTTCCCTACTGTTGTGTAGTTTCCCACTCATTGCACACAAAATGGTTTTATTTCAAAATTGTTGTTACTTTCTGAAACACCCTTTGTGTACATATATACATATGCATATCTACTCTGCTTAGAAATAGTGTTAATATCTTTCCCTACAATTTGTGTATTTGAAATTCCAAGCATAAGGATTTTGGAATGTAAAAATTAGAGTACTGAATAGCAGCCTGCCCAGCTAAGGTATCAGTAAAGTATCTACCTCTGAAGAATGTCATGAAGTAAATGTTGAGCATCTAAAATAAAAAATAAAAAACCTGATGGTGGTCTCTTGTTACATATGACATCATGCATGAAATAAATGTTACAGTGGAATTTGCAGTTTTGTTGCATTAGGCTAAGTACAGACAGTCAAAAAGCCTGAGGGTGAGTTGATTTAGTCTTTGCAGGTTAGTTTAAGCTGCACAGATTAAATTGAAACAGAAGTGAACAGATACCTTTGACTCAGGAAATGCAGCCACGTGCCTGCAGTGGCTCAGGCCCAAGCTAGGGGATGCTAGAGCACAGCTTTCTGGCTGTGTGTTCACTTCTTGCTGCCTCCAAGGTCTCGGAATTTGCAGTCCAGAATTACAGAAGAAAGACTCTGCAGGGTTGCTCATTACTTACTTCTGAGTGCCTCTAGGATTTGTAGGCCACAGTTGCAGCCAGCAATAAGTTTGAGTGGGGGAAAGGGTGTTTGCCTGGGGAGGGGCAGTTGGGCTGCATCCCCAGCTGGACTTGCCCCCCCACCCCCCTTGTCAGCCAGCCCTCACTGCTCCAGCTAGGGAGCAGAGGGGTGGACCAGTCTTGCTCTATGGAGCAGACGGCACAGTTCGGCCCAGAGCTACAAAGCATGCTGGGATGCTGGGGGACTCCAATTTAACTTGAACTAGGAAGGGGTTTTGGTCAGAAGTTTCATAAACTGCTTTGACCCAAATCAGCTAAGTGTGATACTACATTCAACCAGGTTTATCTTAAACCAGTTTCAGTCATTTTGAAACTGGTTTATGTGCACTGACCTTGTGTTCTGTTACAGATTTAAACCAGTTTCTGATCACTTAAACTGGTTTATGTGCAACTTCTTTCCCTAGCCTTAAACGCCACAGATTTGCACCAGCAGCTGGTTTGTCAGTCATTAGCAGCAGAAGGATCCTCTTCAGGGAAGCCAGGATCCCTCCAGTTTTCTCTCAGTCCCTGGCAGCTCAGCTAGGTCCCCATGCTGCAGAGCTTTTCTGAGAAGAAAAACCAAACTTGGCCTCAAGATTTTGACAGTTGGCTCAAACATTTCTCTAACTCCCAGCTATGTCCTAAGGTTGCATTTGATTTTTGGGAGACAAACTGGGGTCTCTGCAGCTGCTGGTGTCCCTGAAGACTTCAAGGGAGTGTGCTAGGCTGTGAAAAGCCAGAAGTAAAAGTAATGGTGTCTATTTCCTGCTTCACTCATTACTGAATATTTTGCCAGAGAGCGATGTCAGTTCTATGGGAAGAGTGTAGTTCCCACCCTTAGTTCAGTCTGTAACTTCAGCCCCTTTCCCTGTCTAGGAAAAACAAATTCCAAGATTAGAATTGTTGGTTCAAGCAAGCTGCTATTCTGAGGTAGAAGCAATATTGGATTGTTTATTGTGATGAGATTGGGAAGCACTGATAACGTCCGGGTGAGAATACTGAAAGAATGGGCTTATGAACTAGCAATGCCTGTAATACAGATCTTCAATGAGCCTGTCAATTTGGGGGGATAGCAAAGCAACAACAGCCAAGGTGGTGCCTCTTCATTTTTTTGATAAAGTGTTAACTCTAGGCCCATTAATAGTTCATTACTATTCAGGGTTTTAGAGCAGATATCCAAGGAATGATTAATCAGGAACATGGAGGTAAACAGAAAATTTACCTGAATCCAAGGTGACTTTAAATTTAAGGCCCCCCTCCCACAACAATTCAATACCTGGAAAACTTGTTATAATTTTCCATAAATAGAATCTAACTATTGGAGGGTTATGTTAAATTTATTCCCCTTTCCCCTGCTGCAGTGAGGCAAACAGCAGAAGGAGGCCAGGCAGTGGAGGGGCAGTGACCAAGGGACTCAAGTGGTATGACCCTTGCCCCTTACCACCTCTTTCCTCCTGCTGCCTCTGTCCTTCCTGCCACCTCTATTACCTCCCTGTTGCCACATCTGCCCCCCTTCTCCCTGCCACCTCTGTCCTCCTCCTCCAGCCTTTCCCCTTGGCCCAGGGCACGACGCCCATTGTCCCCGCTGCCCCTGCCTGTAGTACAGTAGTGGTTACAGCAGCAGTGTTCTGGGGCTGGGGCCGGAGCGGTCATCACTGCTGCCGCTGAAGCACGACTGGGTGGGGGCCGGGATAAAAAGCAATGCAGCAGACCTAATCTATTCAATTTTAAGCAAAGCAATTTGATGTTGTGTTTCATGCGGAATTATTAGTGAAAATGAAGAAGGGGAAAAATAATACCATAATTGTAAGATGCATAAAGAACTGTCTAAAAGGGAGACCACACAAGTTTTACAGAAAGTGAAGTTATCAGATTGAAGAGAAGTTACCAGTGATGATCTTCAGGGATCAATCTTGGGATCCATTCTATTTGAAATTCTTACTAGTGATATTTGTGCAAGAGCTGGAAGTGTGCTTATGAAACTGGAACTGACCCACAGTTGGGTGGTATTTTTAATACAAGGTAGGATTGGGTGATCATGCAGACCTTGCATAGAGGAAACAGAAATTTCATAGTATAAAGTGCAAAATCATGTGCTTTAGGGACAAATAAACTGCTTATAGATTAGGAGTGATGAAAGAGGAGAGGGACTTCAGGTGTGTTATCCTACGGTTGACCATTAATCTGCAAATGTGATGCAGCTCTGAAAAAGGCCAATACAATTATTGGGTGTATTTCTTGGAGACAGGAGAATATTGGTACTATTATATGTTGTATTGGTAATATCAGTTACACAATTCTGATCACCTTTTGTTCAAAAAATTAATGTTAAGTGGTATGTGCTGAAAGGACACAGTTGGATGGTTAGTAAACAGAACTTTTCTTATGAGAGGAGGTTAAAGACATATCTATGCTGCAGCAGCAACAGCCTCAGCAGCATTAGCAGCAGCATGTGCTGGAAAATGCACCAGCAAGCACACTCTGGGATGTCCCTCAGTGGCTGCTCTGGAAAACTCAGGCACCTGACAGACCTTTAAGTAAAGGTGCAATGGGTTCTGATATGGGATCCTAACAGTCACGCTTTCTGCCATGCTACATGTGCATGGGAGGAGGCAAGATTGTCTGATCCTACAACAGATCCCATTGTGCCATATTTCTGGTACACGACATTTCCAGTCCCAGCCCTGCACCTGCCCCCCCACACCAGCAAGTAGCAAGCTTGGCTTCCAGGTGGGGAAGTGTACCCCATGCTCCTGCAGCTGGGAGTCACGGGAGTGTATGGTGCACTCTTCCACCTGGAGACTTCACTCAGTTAAAGGGCACTCCCAGTCTCTGGAACATACATCTTGAAAAGTTCCAGTATGCTCCAGAGGCTGGGCACAGGCCACACATTCAATTACAGACGTGATAGGAGCCAGCCACAATGTTATTGCACATAGTTTGTGCAATAACTTTATGGCTTATTCCTGTTTTCATTATGCCATTCATTGACAGACTGTGTGACCAGGTCATTACTTAAGATACAATTAACTAGTTAGTCACATCTTAAGTATAGCATCTTTTAGGGGCCTCAGGCTGCATGCAGCATGAGTGCCTGCAGTAGGATACCCTAAGAATGGCCCTCACGGGTGTATTTCTGCACGTGGAGCATGTTAGTGGAAGTGAGTGGGCAGGGTGTACTCAGGGATGTTCTGGCTAGAACAGGATGCTTCCATGTTACAGGCATGTCCTATAGACCTTGGCTTGTTTAGCTTAGCAAAATGAAGGTTGGGAGAGGATACAAGTCCTTTTCAGAAATACATATGAGAATGTCTTTCAGAGAAGCATAGGAAGTATTTATGTTACAGGGCAGGGCAATATTGATACAAAATCAAATGGGTATAAACTACACATGAACAATTTCAGAATGGAAATAAAGAATTACAATGTCTAGGTATTTATGTCTGAACATAAATTCATCAAACTCCTTTGTCTTGGTCATCTAGTCTTCAATAAATGTGATTATTCTGACAGAGGTTTCCTCCTTGTCTAGTGTGCAGGAAAAAATGATGGGATAGGTAATATGTCTCACTAAAGAAGTCCATATTTGAGAGATTATTCTGATGCATCTAATAAAAATGAAAAATAGGAAAATGTAACTGTGCTTACCTGAGAATTTCCTTTTACTTCAAGTAGTAAATGCTACCATCAGTGTGTCCTCTGGTGAAAAGGTCACCTAGAATAGCATAGAATGGATATGATTTGGGCTTGTTTCATGAGTGGGAGTTTCTTGTGCCCTGCCATAAGAGGAATTGAGTTTCTCTTCAAAGTATCATTGGTGTGACTGCTAATTTAGGTAAGTACAATGAAATTGTCTTGATTGAGAGTGTTATCAGATTGAGACTGCAGCTCCTATTGACTGTCAGGTATGGTTCTGCCTCTAAGCACCAAGAAGGTGAAGTAGTCAGTATAACAGATCTAGGGACCTTCTCCTTTGAAGAAAGGAAGTGTGGGGTAAGCAGAAATAATTTCCTCCCATATTCCTTATGCTATGAATAATGGAAATGCCATGGTAACAATTTTTACTTACCAGTAGTAAGTACCATTTTGATGGAGACTGTTGTAAAAGATTAAACTAAGGTTGGTCCAAGTGCTGAGTCTGAAATAATATTGCTAAATTAGAGAACATTCTTTTCAGAAGTATAATATATTAAGAAGCATCTATCTTCAGGGTATTGTGTCCTTTCAGGTGCTTTTACAAGAAAAAGGGAATGAAAATTAAAAATACCAGGATATTGGAAAGTAGTAGAGCGCGGGAAGGGGCAGAGAAGTTAAAGCAAAGAGAAGTGGTAAGGAGTGGTATTCTCTCCACAGACAAAAAAAAGATACAAGAATGTTGGAGACTAAACGTAAGCTGATATGAAAAATTAAGAACTGTAACAAGGCTAAGAGAGTCTTGGCTGCTGGTATAGAAATCTAAGAGGCAGTTTGAGAAACTAGTTCATAAAATCTTTTCACATATAAGGAAGGCCTTTAAAAAAAAAGAAAAAAAAAGAAAACATGAGCATTGATCATGAGGGGTTTTAATTATTCCAGTATTGATTGGAATAACAACTAAGCACAAATGAAAAATGGATTTATGTTTCTAGAGGCAATGCAGGATTAGTTGTTTACATAGGTTTTTTTAAATTCAAAATATGGAGAGTATTGGGGACCTCATCCTTGAATGTAATATAGCTTTGCCATTCTGATACATACCAACTTTCATTTAAGGCTGTTTAATTTTATATATGTTAAGTCATCCAACACCTTTGTGGATGGAAGAGTTTATACTTGGGATGTGAATGTACATCTATTAATCTAATCTATTACCAATTAGATTACCAAAATAGATACCACTTTTATCCCAACACCCATTGTGTGTTAGGGGAAGTAGGTTAATAGATTTATATTAGATTAATAGATTAGATTAGATTAATAGATTTACATTTAAACAATTAATTGTTTAACCAATAAGCCCAGTGATAACCGGTTAGCTTACTGATTGTTGTTTAGCTCAGGACAGGGGCAGTCTGGTGGGGAAGGGAAGCTGTATGGTGCCCCAGCAGGAATGGGAAGGTGGCAGGGCAGGCAGGATGTAGGTGCAAGGGAGCCTAATACCCATAACCTAAGAGGAAAACAGCAGGCAGCCTAATGGCTCATCAATTAAGCAAATAGCTGCTTGTTCACAGGTGCTCCCTCCCTGGGGGGTGGGAGGGAAGGGGGAGGTGCTTCACCTGGTCTGTGTTGTCTGGCTGGGCTTGCCACCACCTCTTCCCTTCCCTTCCCCCACCTCAAAGGGCCCTGGGAGCAGCTCCCAGCAGCAGCTGTCTGAGCTGCTGTGTTATCAATTAACTGCTTAACCAATATCATTAGAACAGGTTAAATGAATATTTTTCAACGCTATTTACATCCCTACTTCATACTCATTTTGTAACTGGCGAAACTGAAGAATGAAAAGGTGAAATGACCCGAGGGTCATTTAGACAGTCAGTGCCAGGAGTGGGAATGGAGCCAAGGAAACCTGACCCCCAAATCCATGTTCTGTCTTTATACTCACGAGGGGCTATGCCTTGTCTCAGAATATGAGCATGCGACAGATACCAATTTTATCCCAACACCCATTGTGCGTTAGGGGAAGTAGATTAATAGATTTATAGAATGGAAGGGACCTTATAGATCATCAGGTCCAGTTCTCCTGCACTAGTCAGGAAAAGACAACTGGGGTCAAGTGACCCCAGCAAGGTGACTGGCAATACTCAAGTACTGTATTAGCATCACTAGTTTTTTTCTTATAGACGTGAAACTGAGGCACAGACAGACTTTCACAGAAAGCTAAATGCTTTTCCAAGATCTCATGAATGCCAGTCCACTGCGTATAACCACCATGCCCCCACTTCAGAGTTAAAGCATTTTCAAGCAGCTTTGTGGACTCAATATAATTAAAATTTAGATATTAGTTGGTCGGGAATATTTTATATTACATCAGATAAAAATACATTTCTGATTTTAAAACTATGCTTACAAGAAATTGTAAGCAAGAAATTGGCAAAGGTGATGTTTCTAAGAGTTTGTTTTTTTGGACTATTTACTTTGAAATGTGCGGTGTTTCAGGCAGGAGATTTGGTTTTAATTCCTGGACTCTGTTTTCTTTGTCCCTGGACTAACAGAAACTGAAAGCATGATGAGGGAGTGTCTTGCAAGCAAGCCCATGATGAGATGGAAGACTATGCTGACCACTGATGACCGTTGTTAGTGGGTAGAGAGTCCTATCCAGTTTCCTACCAGGAGGATGGTGGCTACAGCAGAGGGGCTTTGAGACTGAAGAATGCAAAGGAGGAACGTGGAGGATACTTCATCCTCCATGACCTCTAGAAGGAGCACTGAAAATCTTCTACTGTACATGAAAGCCACTTGAGAGCTAGGCAATATTATTCTAGGCTAGGGGTTGGCAACATATAGCCCGCAGGCAGGATCCAGCCCACAGAGCCACTGAATCTGGCCCACAGGGATGAAGGGCTTTGCTTGTGCTCATCCCTCTGTGTCCATGCTGGGGCTGGACAGCAAAGAGCTGTGTTGCTGAGGCCTGGCAGCTTCCAGCTGTGCCTACACCACCGCTTCTCCCCGCTCTCTCAGCATCGATTCAACAGTGGTTGAGTGGTTTTGGGGGTGCATCAGAAACCAAGTATATAAACCCTTGAAAGGAACTTGTTTGAAACTTATCCTTGGCCAAATTCTATTCTTTTACTGAGTATGTATTGTTTTCAGTGAAGTTTACTTCTGTGATGTCCTGTGATGCTTTGAGAATCAGCAAAAAAGTGGGGAAAATCCCATCCTGAGACCTAATAATATTAAATGTTAATTTCCATAAAGTGACAATAAAGGTCTTAAAAGCAGATTTCTAGTGGGCAGATAAGAGACTATTGTCATCGCTCAGAATGATAGTGCTTATTGAAGACAGGAGATAAGAAAATAACAGATGTCTTGATGAGTTAATTGACTTTTGTCTTCACAAAGGAAAAAAATGACAGAGAGCTACTAAAAGTGAGGGTCATCTTCCCTGATACTGTGCAGCAGGAGTTATTCTGGAGATACCCTTAAAATTGAAATGGCTATTATAAATATGCTTGCAGCAGACAAAGGGCGATACAGATAACCTATCTGTAGTGAAATTTTACAACATCAGAGGCTCTATCATTTGCGGGTCTGATGCCTGTTGAGTTTAAAAGTACCATGCATACTTATTAATTGCATTTGAATGAGAGCATCAAAAGCAGGGTCTCACAAAAACCGCTTGTAAAATCTTACCAATTAGAAACCACGCAAGTGAATAGAAATATAAAGGTTGTTATCAAATAATCATAACAATTAGAGGTGGAGATCTAACAGATCTTTCGCTCAGTGAGTGCAAAGAACAATTCTGTAATGTAACATACTCTCTCTGTTTGTAGGCTTATTTTTGGGTACATTGATATAAATTAAAATCCAGTATTTGCTCTTTATCTTTTACGCTGATTTAGAGAAGAAAATTTTGTTGCAGAATTTACTGTTACAGAAGTAAGATCTCTTCAGTATTGGTGGGCATGTTATTACTCTGGTTTGATACATCATTCTTCAGTGAAATGCGCCTCATTTCAAGGTTTTCTTTCATTTGCTATGACTCATTCATTCTCCTGTTTGCCTGGCTATGTTCATGGATAGCAGGTGACTACATCTTCACATATCACTGAGACACTAAAAATATGAAATTTCTTGGTTTTCTAGTCCTTTTTTTACCTCAGATTTGAACTCTAGTTTTGCTCATTTTTGGAAATACAGTCTTATAAGCATTCCTCCAGAAAATGAAGTTTGAATCCGGCTTCCTATTTTGAGCCTGTTTTCCTCTATCTCATCTCTCCACTGAAATGCACTGACATAAATGAATCCACTTGTAATCATATATGCCATATCTCACCCCAAGAGAGAATTTTTTTTTCCTCTGGAAGGTATAGGCAAATTATGCAAGGCATTTCAGAGAGATTTATGAAAGTTAGGAAGTTTTTACTTTCAGAGGTTTCCCTATTGCATCTCAAATACACCTCCATGTAGAAAATACAAGCGTCTGTGGTCCAAGAGTTTCTGATGAACCTGCATGCCTTTCATAAGCTTGAAGAAGGTACAGGTGGTAAGTAGGGAGGTGTTTAAAGGTATTTACTCCATTCTAAGGCGAAGTGTTTTTTCACCATTTAACAAGGGGGGGACCCCCTTGTCTTAGAGTCATGTATGAGGGCTCTTGGGGCTGAGGAGCAGGTGGCTGTTGTAACTTGGGCTTCAGCCCCTATCCAGGGTGTATAGCTGCTGCAGCTGCTGCCTGTCCTTCTCCTATTCCTCCCCTTCAAACCACCTCTGCATTCCTCATCTACCCCCGCAGCCTCTTCCTCCTATTCCCCCCCCAGCTCAGCCTTTGCCCCCTTCCTGCCCCTCTTCCTCTCCATATTACCTTTGCTCTGCACCAGCAGGCTTCATGCACATTGGAGCCAGAGCATAGCAGCGGTGTGCAGCCTGCATGGCTGTTACGGGGCCAAGCTGGGGCTATGTTCAATGCCCCAGACTAGAAAGAGGATTAAAGCCTGCCAACGTGGATCAGAGCCTGGAGGGGGAAGTGGGGGAGCAGAGGCTGAGAGGAAGGTGGGACCCAAGGTTGCATGGGGCAGAGGGTAAGCTGCTTCCCAGTCCACCTGCCTCACCATTGCCTGTTCTGCTGCAACAGTGGGCAAGATGATTTAAAGACCAATCTCAGATAATTAGATTCTATACATGGAAATTTTATAAATTTTCCAACTATAAAATCCAACTGTTGAAGGGTTGTTTTGAATTTGGGGTCATCTCAGATTCAAGTAAATATAATATCATCTACATTTTTATATTTGCATACAAGCAAACTGCATTCACTTCAAACTACATATTTGTATCCATCATATGGAGCCGCCTTGAGGCTGTATTATATATACACGTATCTGCACAATAATGCATGTGTTTCTTTTCAAATGTGTCTTACACACAAATTAGTTTAAGGATGTAGTTAAGTAACTCCAAGATCATTTGATTATAACCCCTGTCTTACTGCATTTTTGTCTGTGCTTGTTATTTTAAGTGGTTGTGAAAGCTAAACATTAGACTACAAGTTATTTAGGACAGTGGTCTTAACTTTAACTTGTTTAATGAATCTAGTAGACTTTGGGGCTCTGGAAATGTATATAAAAAGGGGGTACATACTTTAAATTGATTCATGTTTTGTAAAGTGTTTATGGCCTCATGATTATTAAGGGCAAGTACTACTCACTCCTGGCTTCTGGAGGTCTGCTGAAGTTTCTGCACGCTTTGCTGCTATCTGTAGGATTTCACTTTACTGCTTCACCTCTCAAAAATCTGAAGTATTTGGATATGTAAATGTACTGTTAACATTAAATAAACTGTGCTAGAAAGCAGCTCGATCGAGCCAATACTGGGTATTTTACTATGCACAGAAGTCATGATGATTCTGTCAGTTCCAGGTTATTTCTAATAAGAGATTTACCATTCTTATAACCACACAAGGAGCCTTCGTGTGCTGTTTCCTGTTCCCGTACTGCATTATGATTCAAAATGCCTCAACCCTGCTTCAAATAATAGCCCAGAAATAACTGGAATCCCTGAGATAATTTTAGGCTTTCATCACAATAAAATATTACAGAATGAGTGTTAAAGTTTTGGGGTGACTTTAGTGGCTTTGCAAACTTTTTTTTTTTGAGTTGACCCTTTATTTTGGCTTTTATCATGTTTATGTAGGTTCCCCCCCTCGGGCGCCAAAAAAAAAAGGTAGAATTTATCAACCAGAAATTCGGCTTAATTAAGCTTTTGTCTAAGAAATCTTAGATGTGTAAGAATATATTCTGCATAATACGCCTACTTATTTTTTAATCCTTATTCTAGACATTAAAAGCGAGATAGGAATGTATCTAATAGAAACACTGGCTCTTTATTTCCTAAATATGGTGCCTATTAATTAGTTTTACTTTAGCTGGGCTCTGGAGAACTATCAACATCACACTCAAGGTTCAGAATGTATGTGTTTATAAAACGTGCCAGAAAGCTATTTGCAAGAAGATTTGTTAAGCAATTGGAACTCTTTAGAGTGATGTTCTGAGTAGGCTTTTATAGTATGTTAAGTGTATGGTGAAGTTCAACTGTCATTATTAAACATTAGCAGGTACAAGTACGAATGAGACAGAAGCAACAAAATGGATTTCTTTGTTACTACAGATTCAAAATTTGGATGCGCGACAGGCATCTGAGCATGACCTCAGGTAGGACACAGGTCTGATGCAGCAATGGAAACGGTATCTTCGCTGGTGCTGCAAAGGGTAGACTTTGCTTTGGCAGATTTTCAGTGAGTCTTATGCTCTACTGGGCTTATGAACAAATAACACCAAATTGAAATCGGGGTGGGGATTTCCCATAGGTCATCAGTAACTAGTGTTCACTTACCTAGAGCTAAGTGAAAGCTAAACAACTGTAGTTTACTATTCGTAAAACAAGGAAGAGTTACCAGGGTTGAGCTTTCACATACTAAAGAATACAAGGAGGCACACAGTTACAACAGAACAGCTGGAGCACACAAGGCTGGGTCCTTGGATGGGTGCTGTTCAGTGTCTTCAGTGACTTGGATGAGGGTGTAGAAAGCACTCTGTCCAAATTTGCTGATGATACCAAATTATGGGGTAAAGTTAAGACACCAGAGGGTAGGGAACAAATCCAGGCGGATCTGGACAAGTTGGAAAAGTGGGTGGAACAGAATAAGATGCAGTTTAATAAGGACAAATGCAAGGTGCTGCACCTTGGGAGAAGGAATCACCAACACACTTACAGGCTGGGGGATGACCCTCCCAGCAGTACAGCAGCAGAAAGGGATCTTGGAGTCAGTATTGACTCCAAGATGAACGTGAGTTGTCAATGTGATGAAGTGATCAGTAAAGCCAACTGCACTTTATCATGCATTAACAGGTGCTTGATAGACAGGTCCAGGGAGGTAATACTTCCCCTTCATGTGGCACTGGTCAGTTGCAGTTGGAGTACTGCATCAAGTTTTGGGAGCTGCACTTCAAGAGGGATGTGGACAACCTCGAGAGGGTTCAGAGGAGGGCCACTTGTATGGTTAGGGGCCTGCAGGCAAAGCCCTATGAGGAGAGATTGAGGACCCTGGATCTCTTCAGCCTACACAAGAGCAGGTTGAGAGGTGATCTTGTGGCCACCTGGAAATTCATCAAGACAGGTAGCAAGGAATAGGTGATGCTCTGTTTACCAGGTTGCTCCTTGGAGTCGCCAGGAACAATGGCCACAAACTGATGGAGAGTAGATTTAGGTTAGACTTCAAAAAGCACTTCTTTATGGTAAAGGTTTTACCTAAATCTGGAATGGGCTTCCAAGAGAGGTGGTGCTCTCCCCTACCCTGGGGGTCTTTAAGAGAAGGCTAGACAGGCACCTGGCTGTGGTCATCTGACACCAGTGCTCCTTCCTGCCCCGGGCAGGGGGTCAGACTCTATGATCTACTGACGTCCCTTCTGACCCCAGCATCTATGAATCTATTAATCAATTTAGCCCCACCCCATTTTAACTCATTATAATTTGTCTAGTCTCACCCACATCATTTCCATGAGGGCTTTTCATGCATTGGATCAGATACACCACATTTTGTGATAGATGTGTGTAGTATCCCTGGATTCTGATGGTTTTCTTGTTGTGGGTATTGATTGTGGTGGCACTGATTTTTAAGGCAGGGCTGTAAACGCTTTGGTGTCTGTTGATCAGTGAGGAATTAGCTTCTGATGAGGAGTTGGGCAAGGTTTTGGAGGTTATTTGAAAGTCAGGAGAGGGGAAGGGCAGGGAACATTTCTCTCAAGTTGTGGCACATTCTAGCAAGGTTGCCAATTGTCTGTACATTTATGGACAGGAAATTAAAAAAAAAAATCAGGCTAAAAATGCCTGTCTGTAAAATCTGTTAAAAAAAAAAAAAAAAAAAGCTGTTCATAAAAACAATTAAGCTCTGGCTGCTTTGTGAAACTCCCTCTCAGAAAGAAAGAGAACAGCTGGAACTTCATTGAATGACAGACAGAGCACAGAGGGACCATCTGCTGTCCAAGCAGGAGTGCAGCACCCTGCAGGAAGCCTTCTCTCAGACTCCTCCCCGCAGCCACGTGCTGCTGCTGCTGCTGCTGCATCTGGTCTTTTAATATGGCAGGTTGCAGGTAGGTTTCTTTGGGGGTCCGTGCTAGTCCAGGTCAGGATGAGCAAGCAGAATCTGGGGGGGCAGAGGACGTCAAGGAGCCAGGAGGTCTATCTGAGTGGAGTCCAAAAGCATGCTAGGTCAAAGGTACAGGAGGAGCAGAGTGAGTGAGCGAAGTTACCAACAAGCCAAGTTAGAAAACCAGGAGATCAAGGTGAGAACAGAATCTAGGCACAAGCCAGAGGGAGCAGTAGAGCAGTCACGGGTTAGGAAGAGTCCTATTAACAGTTCCTGTTCCTGTTCAGAGGTTTATATGTGGGAAGTGGAGGGTCAGCCAACCGCAGCCAGTCAGTTTGGAAATGGGGAGTGGGTAGAGGGTTCAGCCCTGCTGAAGACTTCAGCCATGACCAGTCTGGGGGACCAGCTGTTTGTGGGAGACTGAGATACATTGCATACTGGCTAGGCCAGGGCCCCAGGTTCAAGGTTGTGGCCCTACATTTATGAGCAACTGAAAAACGGTTTTGTAATGGAAAGCATTAGCAACCTGAATGATAGGCATTGCTATCTGTCACCTGTAAGAAAACACGTCTTTTAAGAATTTATTTTTAAGGCGGCTTGTTCCAAACCTTGCATTTTAACCAAGAAATACTTTTTTTGAATGGTAGCCTCCACTGATCCTTGTATTTATCATGAAGTTTGTGATAACTTTCTTTTCCTACTAGGGTCTGATTCGCTCTTTTCCTGAAGGGTCTGATTCTCTCTTTTCCTAGTGTTTACTGTACGAAGGGAATGTCTTTAGTATGCTGTTATTTGTTTTCCACTAGTTACTCATCAGAATAATTTAGTAGATTAGCAATGTGTTTACAGTGATTTAGCCGATCTGTTTTTGATTTATCTATGTGAGTAGGTGAAATATTTAGCTGGTGAGAGAATTTGTTAAATAGAATAAAATGATCAGATTCATTTGGAATAAACGCTGGTTTGACTCACTGAGCAGGTCAAGTGAGCCTCTAATGAAGGAAAATGGTATGGTTTGCCCTGTAATAATATTGTCTCTGTATTGCAGCAGGGGAAAGCAGAAAACTATGTTTATAGGAGGTCATTATTGTTATACAAATAGGACAATAATGCATCTGCAATTCTACTAATAACATTTGTAAAACTATTTGTTCTAAATTTACAGTCAGTTAAAAATGTCCCACGTTTTTCTTTGTCCCTGAAGGCAGGAGCATGGGAGTGACAGGTTGTTACAGCAACTGCACAAGAGTGACAGTGGAGGAGATTTATCATATTTTCAATGTTGAAGCTCTGTATAAAGTAAATATAGGTATTTACCCAGGAAATGATTTCCCATGTGGCAGACCAGTCTATGTTAAGAAAATTGTATGTCCTGGGATATTATGTTAATATTTTAGGGGGGCAGGGACAAAACAGAATTCACATTTTTGTAAGAAAGCAAAATATTACTGGAAAAAATAACACCAGCAAGTATGTGACAGGGAGCACTTACAGCATCTGCCTCCTTTAAGAAAATATAATCAGATGAAATTAGGTAAGTTTCCAGTGAACACTACAGTATATAATTATGACTTTATTGTGCTGGCAAAGTTGTTTACTCACAGAATAAAGTTTTTAATAAACCCATGGGATTTGGCTCAAAGACCTAAGTGCACATTGTCAAGAAAACTGCATTCTCAGTGGCTGGATGAAACCCAGAGTGAATTTTGCTATTAAAAGAAGAATACAGGGCCCATTTATACCTCAGTTATGGTCATGTCAAGAAAGTCTCCATT
This sequence comes from Crocodylus siamensis, assembly GCF_052110815.1. NCBI lineage: Eukaryota > Metazoa > Chordata > Crocodylia > Crocodylidae > Crocodylus > Crocodylus siamensis. The sequence goes on from NC_143395.1 coordinate 303,790,750, forward strand.
GCTCTTTCCACTCTTGGAGGAGTGGATTTTCGTCAATCCTCCCAGTCTTGGGCTATGGGCTGAGGAGGGAGAGGAGGATCCATGCGGTGAACCAAAGACTGCGGCGCTGGTGTTATCGGGAAGGCTTTGTCTTCCATGACCACAGCCCGCTCTTTGGCGAGAGAGGCAGCGAGCTGCTGGGAAGAGATGGCCTCCACCTCTCCCCCCTGGGGAGGAGGCTCTTCTCAGCCAGGCTGGCTGACCTGCTCCACTGGGCTTTAAACTAAGCCCGCTGGGGGATGGGGGGACTACTGCCCCTGCTGGCCCCTGAGCAACCCTTGCAAAGCCAGCAGACCAAGGCACTGAAGGGAGCCCACCCCTGCCCCAGCCCTGGCACAATCTGTGGGCAAGGCAAGAGCCCCCAAGGGCACACTTGCCTGCTTGTACACAAATGCCAGGAGCTGGGCAACAAGCAGGAGGAGCTCGTCCTCCTGCTCAGTGCAAAGAATTATGACGTCATTGGGATAACGGAGACCTGGTGGGACTCCACCCATAACTGGACCACGGGTATAGAGGGCTATACGCTGTAAAGGAGGGATCGTGTTGACAAAAGGGGCGGGGGTGTAGCTCTCTATGTGAAGGAAAGCTACATGTCCCTGCAAGCTGATGTTGGTAACCGGCATGGACAGCTAGAGACCCTCTGGGTAAAAATTCGTGGGGAATACGGCACAGGGGACACAATGGTGGGAGTCTACTACAGACCTCCCACTCAAAGTCCTGAGCTTGACCAGGAGTTTGCCCGGGAACTGACTGAGGCCACTTGCTCCAGGACCTTGGTTGTCATGGGTGACTTCAATTACCCGGACATCTCATGGGAAGATCACTCAGCAAAATCCGAGTGGTCACAAAGCTTTCTCTCATGCGTGGATGACCTCTACCTGACTCAAGAAGCCTATGGGCCAATGAGAGGCAAAGTGCTGCTCGACCTGGTACTGGCTATGGGGGATGACCTAAATCGGCGACCTAGTGATCGATGGGAAGCTGGGTGACAGCGACCATGAGCTGATCACCTTCACCATCCACCGTAAAGCTGGCAAGTCAGTCAGCAACACAGAAGTCCTTGACTTCAGAAAAGCCAACTTTGACCAGCTCAAGAGGCTTGTCGGTCAGGCCCTCAGGGACCATGACCCCAGGGAGATGGGAGTTCAAGAAGAGTGGTTGCTTCTCAAGGAAGCGATCCTCAATGCACAAGCTAAATCTATTCCAACACAGAGGAAAGGCAGCAAGAAGGCACAGCAGCCCTCCTGGCTCTCCAGGGACCTAGCGGACCTCCTGTGGCTAAAAAGGAAAGCCTACAAAGGATGGAGGACGGGATTCACCTCCAAGGAGGATTATTCTGCGCTGGTCCGGTCCTGCAGGGAGCAAACCAGGAAAGCCAAGGCTGCAACTGAACTCCAACTAGCTTCAAGCATCAAGGACAACAAAAAGTCCTTTTTCAGATATGTGGGGAGCCGGAGGAAAAGCAAGGGCAACGTTGGACCCCTGCTAAACCAGATGGGGCAACTGACAACTGACGCCCAGGAAAAAGCCAACCTATTAAATAGGTACTTTGCGTCAGTCTTTCATCAGTCCCATGGGACGCCCATGCCTGCTATGGAACAGGGAGATCCGGGTGTTGGGGATCCCCTACCCTCCATAAATGCTGACCTCGTGAAGGAACACCTTGAGAAGCTGTATACCTTCAAGTCAGCCCGCCCTGACAATCTGCACCCCAGGATACTCAAGGAGCTGGCGAGCATCATAGCCCAGCCCCTGGCATGGATCTTTGAAAACTGGCGCTCTGGTGTAGTGCCCGAAGACTGGAAGAAGGCCAATGTGGTGCCGATCTTCGAGAAAGGGAGGAGGGTGGATCCGGCTAACTACAGGCCCATTAGCCTGACTTCTATCCTGGGGAAGATCTTAGAAAAGGTTATTAAGGAGGCCATCCTTGATGGACTGGCCCAGGCTAACATCTTAAGGGATAGCCAGCACAGGTTTGTTGCGGGTAGGTCTTGTTTGACCAATCTCATTTCCTTCTATGACCGGGTGACCCATCACCTGGACGAGGGAGAAGAGATTGATGTCATATATCTTGACTTCAAAAAAGCTTTTGATCTGGTATCCCATGATCACCTCTTGGCCAAACTGGCCAGCTGTGGCCTTGGCTCCACTACGATCCGCTGGCTGGGAAATTGGCTCCATGGTTGGACCCAGAGGGTTGTAATCAATGCCAGTCACTCATTGTGGTGCCCTGTGACCAGTGGGGTCCCTCAAGGTTCTGTCCTGGGACCCATCCTGTTCAACATCTTCATTAATGATGTGGACATTGCAGTCAGGAGTGAACTGGCCAAGTTCGCTGATGACACCAAACTTTGGGGCAAAGCATCCACGCCAGAAGATAGGTGGGTGATCCAGGCTGACCTGGACAAGCTCAGCAAATGGGCAGACGAGAACCTGATGGTGTTTAACACCGAAAAATGCAAGGTTCTCCACCTTGGGAGGAAAAACCTGCAGCTTCCTTATAGGCTCGGCAGTGCTACGTTGGATAGCACTACAGAAGAAAGAGACTTGGGGGTTATCATTGACCACAAGATGAACATGAGCCTGCAATGCGATGCTGTGGCTAATAAAGCGACCAGATCACTGGCTTGCATCCATAGATGCTTCTCAGGCAAATCCCGGGACGTCATTCTCCCCTTGTACTCGGCCTTGGTGAGGCCGCAGGTGGAGTACTGTGTCCAGTTTTGGGCTCCACAATTCAAAAAGGATGTGGAGAAGCTTGAGAGAGGCCAGAGGTGAGCCACGCACATGATCAGAGGTCAGGAAAACAGATCTTACGATGATAGGCTGAGAGACATGGGACTCTTTAGCCTGGAAAAGTGTAGGCTCAGGGGTGATCTGATGGCCACCTATAAGTTTATCAGGGGTGACCACCAGGATCTGGGGGAAGGTTTGTTCACCAGAGCGCCCCAAGGGATGACGAGGTCGAACGGTCACAAACTCCTGCAAGACCGCTTCAGGCTGGAGATCCGAGCCCCCAAGGTCTGGAACAGTCTGCCAGCGGAGGTGATTCAAGCACCTACATTGAACACCTTCAAGAGTAAATTGGATGCTTATCTTGCTGGGATCCTATGACCCCAGCTGACTTCCTGCCCTTTGGGCGGGGGGCTGGACTCGATGATCTCTCGAGGTCCCTTCCAGCCCTGATGTCTATGAAATCTATTTCAATGCCAGCATGCTGTTCTCTCTTGGACCCATTCTCCAGGGAAGAGTAGTGAGGTGCAGGATAATACAGCATTTAACTTGCATCCAGACAAACTCTCAGTTAAAAAATGATACAGCCTAGGGCAGAGTGTGTGTGCACGCTTATGGGGGGGAGGGGTAACTTTGATCCCTTCCCCTCCTGATCTGCTGCTCTGCTTTTTGCTTTCTACACTGTACCTCCTGCTGGATCTGTTGCCTTGCTTTTTGCTCCGTGCTGTGTATGGTACTGTGCTGCCTACCCCCTAATTTTTTTTTTAAATTAGAAGACTGAAAAAATAAAAATTAAGCTCTAACACTTAATAATCCATAATTAAATCTTAGTTTTAGTTGCTATGTATGAATTATTCATTGGACAGTAAAATGATTTGAGTTGTGCAACCATAAGATTGCATATTCAAATTAAATTTGCTTGAATTTGAGGTTTCACCCCATTTGGAGCTTGCAAAGTTTGAAACAAGTTGTGAAAGCCAGTAGAAAGAGTTGCTGTGAAAATAAGATCTAAAAATAACTTCCGGTTGTGTTTTTTTTTCCTCTAGCATGCCATAGAAATGTGATAGTTGGTCAGAACAAGCCCATGAACAAAGATTTACCTAGGCTGGATATTTCTACATCTCAGAATGCATTATTCATTTCATATCAAGCATTCAGTTTTTCTGTGATTTCTTGTGCTATGAATTTTCTTAGGTTAAGATCAGGAAATTGATAATGTCCATCCTCCCTCTGTCCCATTTCATGCCACAGATTTGAATGGTTTTAGTGGCAGACTTGTAAGCTGTTGGTGCTGCTTAGCTTTACACTCAGCATCCTATATTCCCAAGAGGCTATACATTAGGAGTAGTAGGATTCAGGAAATGCATCAGCCATGCCACTTCCTTTCAGCTGTGCTTCCTATATAGGAGGCCAGTAATGGATTAGTATAGGCTTGCTATGCCAGTTATGCACCTCTGGAAGATTCCTCTTTTTTTGCGGGGGGGGAGAAGCGCACAGGAAAATCCTTCTCCAGACCTCAGTTAAATGAGCTTAACCAGCACTTTATTTTACTTAAGCAGTACAGTGCAGCTCTATAGGCCTTGATACACGTGCAAGTGTTTTATCTAGATGTGGATTCAACTGGACCCAATTTAGATGCATGCCTATGTAGACAAGGGTGATGTATGTTCATTTGGTCACGTGTGTTATGTTCTGTACCTCATAGTGCCACTGGATGGCGCGTACATGCCATAATGTTTTTTAAAGAGTCGATTCATGTACTGTACTTTGAATTCTTATGCTCTGGGTGGTGCTGTTCTAGACGGAAAATATATCTATTTAATTTTAATTTAACTTTAGTTACTCAGCTTTAATTTAAATAGTCCAGAAGTTTAAATATTTAACCTTAAATAAATGTATATACATACATATATACATATTAATTACAGGTAAATTAAATCTCAGCTATTAAAGCTATTTAAATCTTAAATATGTGAACTTTTAATAGCTTTAATAGCTGAGATTTAATTTACCTGTAATTAATATGTGTGTGTGTGTATTAAATTAAAGCCTTCCTCTTTGTAAAGTCTAACATTTATTTGCTTGCTATTCTGAGCCTGGTTTCTTATTTTACTTTTTTTGGGTGGGGGTGGGGAGGAGATGGCCATTAAACCGTTGTTTGTGGTCAAAGGGCTACTTGACTTCACAATGGTAGCAATTACCAAGTTGATTGCTCACTAATGCTAGTCTTCCAGTTTCTATCCATTTGCTTGTGAAGCTTTAAGGCTGTGTGGCCATTTTTATTTGGCTATAGCAGCCTGCATTTCTAGATATCATAAGGGTAAAATTATTGCAGATTAGCATAAGGGTAAATTTAACTGGGCAAAATGCATAGAACCATAAAATCTCAGCCACCTTTTTACTGTAGCTTAGATGAAAAAATGCTTCAGTCTCAGAGGGTTGCATTGAAGCTTGTGGGCCTGCCAGTGAGGACGGGAGGGCCCAAGCAAAGCTGAGGGCTCCCAGTGCTCCAGTGCAAGCTCCCAGCCCTCAGCAGCCCTCTCAGGCCCCAATACCCATGGTGCCCCCACAGGTCCTCAGCAGCTTTGTGCCTGGCTCCCACCCTGGCTGTTAGTCACACATCTCACCCACCGCATCCTCAAATACAACTGTACTGAGTAAAGCTCAGTGTTACTCAGAAGCTCTTTTCGAGGCTTAGTTCTGTCTACAAAATGCTTTGAAATCCCTTGTATTTTGCACTTCTGTCTTCTGGAGTGTATGTCACTGCTCTCCTTTGTTCATGGAATCAGACTAGAAAACAATACAGATGAATTATGCAGACAGTCTGTATATTTTTCTTCCTTTCAAAATATTAATTCCTCACACTACACACTACGCAAGAGATATTAAAACAACATTCCTTTATTAAGAGTGCTAATGCTTCCAGCAACCTACATCATTTTTACCCCTCCAAAAAAAAAAATTCTTTTCCTACAACATAAAGGGAAATCATACTATGAGTGTTTCTTTACAGAGCTAAAGACTTTTGCTTCTTCTTACGTTAACACTTCCTTCACTGCACCTAACATGGAGTCTGACTTTTGTATTAGTATAATAAATGGAAGTTTTGCCCCTCCCATTGCTGAGACCATGACAGTCTTGAATCGTATCTGCACTCATACTTGAATTTTCAGTGTTGGCACAGTGTTGGTGGCAACAGAACTGTCTTTATTTGGAGGATCTGAGTTTGAAAGAACCTGGAATTTCAGTACATGTCACGCTCCATCTTGTTTGGCCTTTAAGCATAGAACCCACCCCCACACCAAGGGTGATTGTTTGGAGGAAGAGAGGAAAACCTCCAAGAACTATTGTGTATGTCAAGCAGCCACTTCTAGTGTTGGCAAATACCAGCTCCATCTCACACCTGTGTCTGTGCCCTACACTGAGCGTGCCTGGTCTCAGCTTCATCTCTCACTCTTTTTTGAGCCCTGCACCGAGCGTGCCTGGTCTCAGCTCCATCTTACGCCCATGCCTGAGCCCTGCACCAAGTATATGCTCGGTCTTAGTGCCCTCTCACACCTATGTATGAGCCATTATAGCTGCGGGACAGTCTAGGATCCCACTTCTAAAACCTCCTAGCTCAAGTGGCTAGTTGAATTTTCAAGTTGGCAAATATCAAGGTAATTGAGTACTTTGCACTTATAACAACAAGACCTGTGTTATATATTTAACCTCACTCTCACCCACCTGCAACAAGGAAGCATGAAGATAAGAAATTATAGGCTCTGGAGCTCTACCTGGTGAACAAACTACGTGACTCTCAATGGACAGACCCTAAATCACATTTGCATGATAGATGTTACAAAACCAGTCACAGAGCCTGGTTCAACTACATATGGTTCAGGTAAACTACATCCATCAAGCTTTAGATGTCATGGGATGATCAGGCCCCTAAACAAGATTAGGCCCCGGTGCTGTATATATCATGTTACAGGTTGTAAAGTGTAACATCTATCATGGCCTGAAAGGGCCAGAGAATCTGCCCTAGTATGTTTGATACAAGAAGGAACTTCTGCCTATGTTCATCCAGTGACTGACTTTGCACAAATCTTTGTACATTCTTAGTTTCTTAAAAGTAAGCTTGGGAATAAGAGCATGGATGAGCTTTTACTTGGAAACCAAGTGTGAGAACTGAAGTTTAGTAGGAACTAGAAATGACAGGAGAATGCTTCAGTAATTCTAAATGTTTATTCCACTTATCACATTAACAGACTTGTGGACAGCATTCCCTCTCATTCCCAACTGCATTATTTTCTTGAAGCAGCTGCAGTGATTGATTTCAAAGAAAAGTAGTATTAAGAAAATACTTAATGCATTTTAATCTGCTTTTTGTGCAGTTTAGTAACTGCAACCAAGAAATGAAGCCAGCCCCCTGTAGACCTTCAGTGGTCTGTGGACAGCAATTTAAAAAATGCTTGGTGTGCTAGATCTATGGCTGCTTTAACCATGATAACTTTTGTCTTCTCATAACCATGTCCAGAAGGTAAAGTTTTTTGTACAGGTAATTTGTATGAATTATGGTTTAAACCGCTTGACCTCAATGGCTTTTAAGGTTTTTCTGAGCAGCAACCAAAGGGAGGGCATGAAGTGAGAGTGGAAAGGTTTGCGAGCATGATTTCATTGGGCAAAATATCTGTTTTCTTTAAACATTGGTCTCTCAGTATTTTGGTAGGAGAAGGCAGAATGAAATGGCTGGTTCCCAAGTAAGAATGGGACATTTCTCATTTACAGTTTATATAAAATTAAAATAATTTTATTTATTTTAAACCTGAACCTCATGATCACCAAATTTGAGAATAATGTAAAGAAATGCAACAAAATATCAACTTTTCAAGAACGAGCATTTTCTGCCTGATAGTATCACTGTAGTTATTTTTAATCAAGGTAATCCTGTGTTTCCCCAGCAGCTGCTGAACTAAAGATATTTTTAAAAATTCACTTTTTTTTTATATTGTTGTTAAATGATCCTTTATGCAATTTTCAGTTGGTTAAATGGCCAGATTTTGATAAAAATTTTGATATGTTGCCTTATAAAACCACACAAAAATTAATTAAATTTGGTGGATGTGAGGAATATTGCATAGCTAGAGGACTGGCTTAAAAACCAGAAACGGAATAAAATGGCAATATATTGAACAAGAAAGAGGTGTCTTGGAATTCTGTGAGGATTCATGTTAGACCTATTTTAATTTAATGTAGAATCATCATAGGGCTTGAAGGGACCACATGAGGTCATCTAGACCAGGATTATCCCTGACTAAGCCATCCTAATCAAGTGTCTGTTTGACCTGCTCCTGAAAATTGGATGGAGATTCCACAACCTCTCTAAATGAAGCTCTTCTTAATCACCAACCTAAATTTCTTCTGTTGCCATGGGGGGAAAAATGGGTGTGGGAAGCAGTGCAATATAATTATGCAAAAAGAGTGAAATGAGCTATCTCCAAGTACAATGAGGCATAATTAATCTGTTTTGCCTAAAATATATTTCTGTTTATCTTTAACTTCTACAGGTCACAAAGTTGAGGTGTAAGGAAAATTGATGTAATATTTTAAACCATGTCTCATTTAACTTGAATTGTGGTAATAGGCTTTTACAATTTTTCTGTGCATTAAAACCACTTTTTCCAGTCAATAGGACCATTATTTTTTTGGTTTTTGCTTTACACTTTTTCTGTATTTCAGTTTTTACGAGTGGGCCGTTGCCAGTTTCTCTGTCTCATAGATTTGACTCCTGATAGCTAAATTTCAGGACTTGTTTCATGTTTGCTTTTGTATTTGCTCTGGGCTCAGTAGTATCTTCATGTTGATCATTATATTAAAAGGTTAAGAGCAGAATTATTATATATATTGCATGAATAATGTCTCCATTACAGGTATACTGCTGTCCTAGAAAGGATTTTAAAGACTTGGCAAACGGCATACCTGGCACAATTGAACGTGTGCCTGCAGGAACAAACTTGGATCAAGTGGTAATGTACTAACTAGCTGTCCTACTAGCTAATGTCTAGCATAAAGATACTGCTTTTTCTGTGTATTTATTATAAGCAGTAGAAGATCAGATTTTGGTGCAACAGGAAGGTACCAGATTTCGATTTACCATGTACTGTAATTAAGTGTTAAAAGGATAAGGATTTGGTAGGTTATTTTCTTACCCAGATTTCTGAAGACTGCTATTTTTCCATGTACTTATCCTGTAATTGATGTATTCTGATGTAGGAATCCTAGTTTTATGGGTACATGTGTTGAAAACACGGTGTACAATTTTCTCCACTGTCTTATGTAGAAGTACACAAGTACGTTATTGGATGCTGAGTCATATTGATGTAAAGTGCTTGAACTCTGCATGTAGGTAGCATACAATTACTCCTGACTCATATAATCAGATAGATCTTGTTACCTCCAGCTAGGATATAGCAGGAGTTGGATTATCTCTGCAGGAAAATGTAACTAAGATCCTTTAGGAAAAACAGTCATTTAGGTTGGTTAGGTTGACTTGCTGTTACTGTAACCAATAAAGATAATCCCTGGGGAAGGAATCAGCCAGATTGTATATAATGACTAAGATTTTTCAAATATGCATAAGTCATTAATTGCTATCAATTATCCAGAGCTCAGAACTGGACAATTTTCAGTCCAATTCGGATTTTCAGATTTGTATCAAATTTATTGATTTGTTTCTACATTTTGAAAATGATAATTTTGATAGTTGATCAAAACTAAATATTCACTTGAATTAAAAAAAGGTAAAAAAATGAATGTTTTGAGATGAAATGAAACATTGATTAACAGTTTCAAAATAAAACTTTTCTCCTTTTTACACTCAGCCAAAAAATTAGTTCTATTTAGATAATTTTGAAGATTTAACCCCATAGGGCATGCCCTTTGAAAGGCTGCAAGAGGCACGTGTGGGAACATAAAAAAGTTCCCCACACTGCAAATTTGCAGCACAGGGGCAGAATTAGACCCCTGAATATACAGGGGTCAAAAAAATACCCCGGCAAAAAAAGTGGGGCAGGGCATAGTCTAGGACCGTGTCCTGAGACAGCTGGAGGTTCAGTTCTTCACAGAGATGCTCTGCTAGCCAGCCAGAGTGTGTCTATAGCTGGCCCTCACCCCGGTGCTGAGCTGGACCTGGGCTCTGTGCTGGTAAGTTCGGGATCAGGGGCTGGAGGTGGGGGGCAGGGAACCATGGAGCGAACCCTACTGGCCACATCCCCCGCCTGCCCCCTGAACCCTCCAGTTGCTACCCTGCTTGGCCCCAGCATCCTAGCACTAAAAAAAAAAAAAGCCCTGTACTCACCGGGAGTAGCAGCTGCCGTCAGGGTCACTGGGGCCTCTTGGCAGAGCTCCCACCCTGTGCAGCAGGGGGCAGTGGGGACCGGCCCTGGCCACGGCCACCTGGCTCCTGCACTGGTGCTGCCCCATCACATGGGTGCAGTCTGGGTTGGCAAGGTGCAGCACAGCTCTGCGCACTGTCAGGCAGCTGGTGCCACTGAGGCTGAGCAGTGCCAGGCCCTGGGTGACAGCTTGAGCTGCCTAACAGTGTGCGGAGCCACATGGCACCCTGCTGATCCAGGTTGCACCTGCACAATAGGGGAGCAGCAGTACAGGTGCCAGGTGGCCAGTGCCAGTCCCTGCTGCCCCATGCTGTGTTGGCGCCTCTGTCAGGAGGCCCCAACAACCCCAGTGGCAGCTGCTACTGCCGGTGAGCATAGGGGTTGGGCAGGACAGTGATTGGGGGGCAGGCGGGCGATGGGGCTGGGTGGGGGGACCCTTCATGGTCCTCTCCTCCAGCTTCTGCTCCCCGCCCTACTTACTGGCCAGGAGGCCCCAGTGAACCCGATGGCTGTTGCTGTTGCGAGCTTTTTCTTTTTTCCCTTAGTGCTGGAGCTGGGTGGGGAGGCCTTTAGGGGCAGGGTGACTGGGGCTCTGCCACGTGTCCCCAGAGCCCCCAGAACCGCTGCTACTGCTGGTGAGTGCGGGGCTCTTTTTTTTTTATTATTATTATTATTTTAAGTGCCAGGAGGCTAGGGTTGGGCAGAGCAGCCATTGGGGGTTTAGGGGTGCAAGTGAGGGATCAGTGGGGCAGCCATGGGGGGGCTGCAGGAGCCAGCAGAGTATGGGGCCGTGTGGGGCAGCAGTCGTGGGGGCCAGGGGAGCAAGCGGGGGTGGGGTATGTGGGCCTTGCAGGGGGAGGGGTGGTAACCCCTGCAGGGGCCATGTGGCCCCTGTTGGGGGGGCTGTAGCCGGGTAGAGGGCAGGTTGTGAGCTGTGTGGGGGGCTGAACCCTGCAGAAGGAGGGGGACCCATCCCTCCTGAACAGCCCCCCCAGTCCTCCCACAATCCACCCATACCTACCCACACACCCCATGGCCCCCCACATCCCTCTACAGCCACCCACATCCCCCCACCCCTCTTTGCACCCTGATTCTGCAAACCTTACATCCCCCCAGCACACACCCTGCATACCCACCTGCCAGATAGGATGACACCTGCTGGCAGAAGCTGTGGCTATAGGGGCAGCTGTCCCCACATACTGGTTAGTGAAGGGGTCAGGGGGAGCTCTAATTGCTATATGGTAAGAAAACCAAAGGCAAACAGCAAAACATAGGTATTTAGAATTAATTTTGTTATGATGATAGAGACACTGATAGGCTTCCAAATTGCTTTAACACTGTAGCTATATCAATAAAACATTGCCTGATTGCTGTCTCTCTGTCTCTCTCTATATATAGTGGTCTTTTGTTTTAATTGTGGAGAAACAGATTTTGGGGTATTTTACAGAGTGACTTTGGGACTTTTTTATCACGGATTTTTCAGTTTTCAAATGGGGAACACCAGAATTCCTGCTAGGATGGCAAGTGGAAGGACCCAGGCAGAGGAGCCTGCCCAGAGCTGGCACCTTGGACCCAGCTGGAGGTGGCTGACCTCCTGGCCAGCTGGGGCCAGGAGGACATGCTTTGACAGTTCAAAGTAGGCTGCCACACTGGGAACATCTTCCTGGCGATAGCTGCCCAGATGGTTGGGCAGGGGCACATGGCAGTACAAAGGCCAACTCTGCAGCTGGCCCAGAGGAGCAGATGCCTCTACTGGCTATGCCATCGCCATCTATCTGGGTCTGACAGGTGTGCAGCAGGTCATAGCCAGGCAGCAGCCCCCACTGCCAGACTTCTGCAGTGGGTAAAGTGTGCAGGGAACTCTCAGGGCTGCTTCAGTCCAGCTGGTACAAGGGGTAGTGTCCCCAGGTACCAATTGGCTGAGTTCCAGAAGCTCCTGAGAGCAAGTAGCCCTGAGCTACTTGCCAGGTCAGTTTTTTCTACTGATGGGACCAGGACAGGGCAACTTTTTACACTGCCCCAGGCTCTAGCTCCCCCTGGCTGCAGATTTTGCCCAAAGTGGCACACCTTGCACCACACCAAAGCGTGTGTCTGGGCACGTGCACTGAGGCAAAAAGCCCCAGCTCAAATTTGCACCACTTCTATTTGAGCTGCTGCAAGTACACATGCCTGCACATATGGACGTGTCCACACAGTCTATCCCATGAAGAACAAAGTGGAGTATACATAGGCCAACAACCACACTAATTCTACTCTGTATTCTTTTTTTTAAAATAAATGTTCCTAACCTCTCCTTTTTTGTTTAAACATGTAAGAGTCTGGCAAGACAATGTTTGTTTTTTCTAGTTATTACTAGTATAGAAAAGCAGCCTTGTCCATAACTTGTGCATAATGTTGTCAGCTGAAAAGTAGAGCAGGCTCAGATAAATGTAGGTATTTTCTATAGTCTAACATGTAGTTCAGTAGCAATTCTTGATTACTGCACAAAAGAAAATCGTAAACTGTAAGAATATAACTCTTTGCACCATATATTACCAAATGAAAAAAATTGCAATTAAGTAGCCTTCTTATAGTGTTATACAGAAGCTTGTCCTGCACAGAAATACTATATCTGGGTTTAATGAAAAACCTAGCTTAATGTGAAAGTAACTTAATTTTCCGTAATGGGAGCTCAAACAGGTGGACTGGAAACAGACGGTGCACATAAACCAGTTTAAGTGATCAGAAACTGGTTTAAACCTGTAATAGAATGCAAGTTCAGTACATATAAACCAGTTTCAAAATGGCTGAAACTGGTTTAAAATAAACCTGGTTGAATGTAGTATCAGACTTAAGTGATTTGTGTTAAACCAGTTTATGGAACTTCTGTCCCAGACCCCTTCCTGATTCAAGTTAAATCAGAGTCCCCCAGCATCCCCACATGCTTTGCAGCTCTGTGCTGGGCTGTGCTGTCTGCTCCAGCGAGCAGGGCTGTCCCCCATAGCTGGAGCAGTGAGGGTTGGATGACAAGCCCAGCTGGAGATGCAGCCCAGTCTACGGGGGGGGATAGGCCCCCCCCCCAGTATACCCGGGCTGGGTTGGACCCAGAGTGTAGCGGTCAATGGTAGCGAATCATTATGGCACTCCGTGACCAGTGGTGTCCCCCAAGGCTCTGTCCTTGGACCAGTTCTGTTTAACTTCTTTATCAGCTATGTGGACATTGGTGTCAGAAGCGCACTAGCTAAGTTTGCCAATGATGCTAAACTTTGGGGCATAGTGTCCACACCCAAGGACAGGCTAGTGATCCATGCTGACTTGGATAAACTTAGTAAGTAGGCAGATACAAACTTGCTGACATTCAATACTGATAAATGTAAGGTACTCCACCCCGGCAGGGGGGAGACCCCACAGCATGCTTATAGGCTCGGCAGTGCTACACTTGTTAGCACCGCTGCTGAAAGAGACTTGGGGGTCATGATTGACCACAAGATGAACATGAGTCACCAATGAGATGTCACAGCTGGTAAAGCAAATAAAACTCTGGCTTGCATCTTCTCAAGTAAATCTCAGGATGTAATCCTCCAGCTGTACTCAGCCTTGGTGAGGCCACAGCTTGAGTACTGCATCCAATTCTAGGCTCCACAATTCAAGAAGGATGTTGAGAAGCTTGAGAGAGTCCACGTGCATGATCAGAGCACAAGAGAATAGCCCTTATGGAGAGAGGCTGAGAGCCATGGGACTCTTCAGCCTGGAAAAACACAGGCTCAGGGGGGACTTGGTGGCTGCTTATAAGTACATACGGGGGGTACATCAGGATCTGGGAGAATGTCTGTTCACCAGAGTGCTACAAGACCATTTTAGGCTGGACATAAGAAAACATTTCTTTACTGTCTGAGCCCCCAAGACCTGGAATAGACACCCTCCAGTAGTGGTGCAGGCACCTACTCTGGACTCATTCAAGAAACGTTTGGATGCTTATCTTGCTGGGATCCTTTGACCCTAGCTGACTTCCTACCCCTGGGGCAGGGGGCTGGACTTGAGGATCTTCAAGGTCTCTTCCAGCCCTAACGTCTATGAAATCTATGAAAGTCTCTGGCAATTTTCTTGAGGGTTTATGCCTGAAAAATTGTTGTTTTTTTTTTTCTTCTCAAGTGCTAGTAGTTATATCAGTGCTACTTTGACGGTTAGTAAAATTAATTAATTTGCCAAACTGTGTTTTATATTTGTGCATAGTAGGAGCTGTATGACCTCAGACATAGTTTTGATTTTGAGAAAACAATTGGATGTTCTGTAAAGGGGCAAATTTTAAATATTTTATGTAGGTAGTCAGCTGCTGAAAAACATGCTTCTTTTTTTCCATGTTGTAAAATGAAAGAGATGTAGGTTTTCAGTTCTTTCTTTTTTTTTTCCGTTTTTTTGTTCTCCTCAGTTTTGGCTCCGTATTTTGTCCACAGGCCAAGTCTATGTGGTTCTTGGCAGGCTGCTCGTACTTTTGTTTCAATTGATCTTTTATCAGCACATCTTACTGTGGGTTATATGTGAAATAATGCATGAAGGGTTTCTAAAGAGGAATGTGTGGAAAAGATGCACAAGATACTTAATAAAGGCAACAGGAGTTCAAATTGCAGATGCAGTATCTCATACTGATACTATCCCACTTGCTCCAGAAGAATATTGATACAAACAAGCATTGTAGTCTTCATCACTTTGTGAAGCTCCTTTATGTTCTGGCTAGCTCCAGCTCATTGATGCAACACCATCATATAGACATTAGAAAGAAACTAAGCTGTGTGTGGCATCCTAGAGATACTGGATTATTCAGTTACCTTAAGCTAGTGTTGTCTAACTTGTGGCTTGGCCTTTGCTTTCTCCATCATTCCTGCTGATGCCAGGGTCTCCAGGTTCTCTCTTCTTCCTATGTGCAGCTCACACAGTTTTGGGGTGGAGGTGGGAGTGGGGCAGTGCACATGAAGCCTGCACTGCAGCGGAGCCCTCTTTGGCATTCCAAGGACTTGGGGAGTCCATGCAGTTAATTTGGTGGCAGAGCCCACATGGCAGAGGGTCTGGGAAGACCATGTAGCCTATATGGCAAGGGGGGCTTTGCTCCAGAGGAGTGCATGTGGTGGGGGGCCCCGGGACCCTGCGCAACCCATGCAGTTGGAGAAGAGTGCAACCTGCTCAGTATACAACCCATGCAGCCCGCAGCCCCCAGCTGCTTTGAACAGCCCTGCTTTAAATCATGAACGAGCTACTCAGGCAAAAATTCTTGGATAACCAAGGTATGTAAAGTTTAGACTTCATAGAGGAAGTAAGAAAGAATAATCTTTGACATTTAGCAAGCTGAGTCCAGTGACAGCCAGCCTTTTTTAGTAGGTATGCTACCAACTAAGACCTTCCCTTCCCTGAGTGCCAGGCTAATCCACACGCACTCAGAGGCATACCTGATTGAGTTTGTACCCTGAGGCCCTGGAATGGAGACATCTGGGCAGCTTCAGTCTCTGGCCATACAGAGTAGAGCAGGGATAGGATGCTGCTGCAAGAGAGGTGTCACTGCCAAGAGCTAGGTTAATCTAGGGTAGGGAAGGGTTAGGTTTGTAATGGTAACACCTGATACCTCCTCTTGCAGCATTAGCAGCATCCTGCCCTCACTGGCTTCATTCAGCAGGAGACTGGAGGCCCTCCTTCTCTCTTCCCTTTTCCCCCCAATTCTGCACCACCCTCCCTTTAAAGAGTGCCCAGGTCTTGCGTGCCACATACAGCAGTTGCCCAATGCCACTTGTGACACAAATGGTGCAGGTGGGTAACCCCTGGAAGTAGTCTATGAGTAATCATGGAGCTTTTTTCATGAGTGGAAAACTGTTTCTTTTCAGCAGGCCGTTGGAGCTAAGAAATATAATACTTTTTAAAAATATTTTAAAGCCATCTTTATCACTTGTGGCTCTAAAAAATACAAGCTGCACACAGGCTGCACAGGCTTCTCAGACCTCCTGCCACCAAATGGGTTGCATGGACTCTCCAGGCTCTCATGAAAAATGAGACTATGATTTTGCTGTGGTTAAATTTGATGCAGTCTATTTCTTTTTCTCAAGACATGAATAAGAGTATTTGGGATTTTGGAAGACATGAATAGGAGTACTGTGTTCAAATCATATCTGTTTTTAAGCTTGTCATGGCTTCCTGCTAAAGAGTGAGTTGCATTTTCCAACTGCATTAAGAATTTAGTTGTTTTGTTATATAAATGTTTTCACATAAACTTTCTTTCTTGCATTGATGTCCAGGCCACAAAGGTTAGATTCAGCAGTTTGAACCAATCTTATTCTTATTAATTTCACTGTCTTGGTTTTGAGTTGTTGCTGTAAACTTTTGTCTATCTTTTCTGCAAAGATATTTTCCCCTTAGGAAATAGAATTAATCTAAACCATTAGAATCTGAGTTTTTTACTTGCCTTAGGCAATAGTATGAGATGAATAAAAATCTATAATTTATGAATTATTTAAAACAGCAAAACCAAGCACAGGTTTATTAATTTTAACCATATTACCTGCGTTTTTCTCTATTCTAAGGAAGGGCCAAATCCAAATTGTTCCCTGAGATGCCTAAACTGGACTTAAGTGTCTAAGTCACAGAAAGTTACTGAATTTGCTTCACTAACCACAAAACCAATTAGGTGCCTAGAAACATTAGGTGCTTCCATTTTGGCTGAAAAGTTTTCTTGGCAACTTGCCCTTAGGCTTGTGAGCAAGGTCTAACTCTACACCAAGATGTAACTCCTGCCTAAGTTCTGTTGTGAACCAGGTAGATGCTACTCACTGTCAAAGACCCCAAAGTGTCAGGCATTTGCAGATCAAGCCTAACTTCTGGTTGTTGCTGGTTGATACAGCCCAACACACCACACTCACTTGCTTATGGACATAGTGGTGGCAGTGGCAGGGATGCGTACCTTTTGTGATGAGACTAATTCTTTGGCGTCCTTGGTACACAACTACAGATGTGGAATGAGAGGCTGAAAAAACGGACGTCTTGGTGGCTGAGTCCTTACCAACAGGGACTGACAAAATATGGCAAATGTGGCAATATCTCAACTGCCTACTCTCCAGAGCTGGATGCGCCAGGGAACTAATGAAGAAGTTCAACTACCTGTGACTGCAGCACAGAGCCTCAGAGTATGCTACAGCTGCTGCAATGTCCACTGTTTGAAGGCACAGGTACAATGAAAGATTAAAGTACAACAGATGAGCACAAGCATACATGGTCAAATGTGGTATAGAGACACGAGAAGAAGGTGAGGTCCAAGGACAGTGTTGGGAACAACATCAGGACCTGCATAAGGCCTCGTCAGTGACCTTACTAAGTCCTTTGATTCCATCAATCAAAGTCTTACAGAAAGTACTGGCCAGATTTAGATGTCCTGAGGCTTCTACATGACTAGATGACTGCCACCATTCTTTGTAGTAGATTAGAAACAGACCCATTTGTCATTCTAACTGTGGTCAAACAAGGATGTGTTGTTGCCCCAACTCTGTTCTCCATTTGTTTGATGGTCATCCCAGTTCTCATTAAAGACCTCCTTCCTTCCAGAATTAACATTGAATACCGAATGGATGGAGGGCAGTTCAGTCTGGGATTTTTTGGTTGAAGACCAAAGTACTCAAGACAACCATCTTTGTTCTTCAGTATGCTGATGACCATGCCATCCTTGCTCACACTGAGGAAACCTTCCAGACCATGCTGTATCTCTTCAGAGAAGGCTACTGAACTTTGGGCCTCTCTCAACATTGGGAAGGCTAAAGTGCTTTATCAGCCTGCTCCAGGCCATGAATGTGACCTCCCTCCCCAAATTACTATTGAGGAAGAGATCCTGGAAGTAGTAGTCAGGCACTTCCTCTCCCTTGCTGTTGGAATAGTCATCATCTCTCATTTGGTGAGGAGACACAGCACAGGATCTGGTGCTCAAATGTCTCCTTTGCGAATTGCTTCAGTGTGTCTTTATTCTTTCTGATATCTGGAAAGACACCAGGATCCAGGTTTAAAATGCAGCCATCATTTCCACTTTCCTTTACAAGACTGTCATCTCAAGAGCATGGAGAGATCACCAATGATACCTACAGGAAATCCTCTACATCAAATGGGAAGATCATTGTACACCTGCCAGCATCCTTGCTGAAGCCAGTGTTGCCAGCATTGAGTTAGTGATCCTCAAGCACCGACTTCGCTGGACTGGATACTGTGTGTGAAGGCCTGACTCTTGATTCTCAAAACAAGTGCTCTACTCCCAGCTTAGTAATGGCCTGAGATCTTGAGGTGGCTAGAGGAAATGTTACAAGGATACATTGAAGGTGTACCTCAAGAAAACAGATGCTGACATTGAGTTGGGAGGAGCCATCTGCCAGCTGACTCTAGTGGCACCACAACCTCAACCAAGTGGCAGCCCATTTTGAGATAAAGCGTCTTGCCCTCAAAGCAGAGAAGAGAGCACAGAGGAAGGAAGAGGAGAGGAATCTCAGCCTGCAGCCTACTCTCCCCTGTGGAAATATCTGCAACTTCTGCAGATGGATATGTGGCTCATGGATTGGACTCCTAAGTCACCTTAAGACCCAGCAGTGAGCCATGGTAAGATGGAGTGATTGTTGATGATGAGATGCTTCTACAAAACAGTTTGGATCTAAAAAGAATAGAAATGCAGCTTACAATGAGGAGAGCAAATGGTAGAGCAGTGGGGACCAATCTTTTTGGCGTGTGTCCAGAAAGAGATTCAGGATTTTACAAGGTGGGGTATGGTTACAGGGACTAGTGATGCAGGGGTGGTTGCACCCTGCTCCCCTTGTATGCCTGGCACTACAAGGCAGGTAAGCATTACCAGACTTCCTTTCCTGCCATGCCCAGAGGTACATCTTCTCTCCTTCCCTTCCCTCTCTATCCCTTCTCCTTCAACCCCCCAGCCTTCTTCTGCCTGCCATTGCCAAGTACTCTTCTGTGAATGAGACAAGCTCCTCCCCACTCCAGCTCAGCTGCGTGGGGGTTGCACTCACCAGGCACTGGGGCTGCAGCTGTGGCCAGGAGATGTGTCCTCCGTCTACACACCTGCTCCTGGGCTGGCAGGGAACACCTAGAGGGAGCAAGCAGGGAGGGGGCAGATACATTCACCTGCTGTTGCTGCTGTCACAGTCCTGGTCCCAGTACAACCCAGCTGGAGCAGGGGAGGAAAGAATCAAACAGAAAAGAAAGTTAGAGGGTTGGGGATGTGCCTTGAACATGGAAGGGAAGGGAGGAAGAAAGCTTACCTTCAGTCCCTGACTTCTGTTCTAACAGCATCATTAGAAAGGGGGGAGGGTGTAACCCAGCCACTGCACTCCCTCCAGATTTCACAGATTAGCCCTACACCATCCCTAGTGTCACTTCAAACACCCTTGTTCTTTAATTTACTGATCTGCTTTCCGATGCCTGCCTGTTCTGCTGCTTTTCTTCAGATTCCTTCCTTGTGCTCCCTGCCCAGTTTGCTGCTTTGCTTTCTGCTTCCTTTTCTGTCTGCTGCTGTGCCCCTGCCCTTTTCTGGATCTGCCGTGTGCCACACAGAAAGGCTGCCCATGCCACTGTTGGCACCCATGCCGCAGGTTGGCCACCTCTGTAGTAAAATATGGCAAGTCCATTCATGGGTATCATCTGTCACTGTATTAAGCACCTTCTAAAGAATTAGATGCCAACTCCATATGTAGCTGGTGGCAGCATTCTCCTCCTTGCTCACTCTAGCAGCAACAGTTAGTAGTAAAGGATGGTGGTATCCCTCAATATCAGGGGCAGGCAATTATTTTGGGCTGAGGGCTGCTTACTGAGTTTTGACAAGCCATTGAGAGCTGCATGACAAGCAGCCAGGGGCAGATAAATATTAATTTTTCTAAATTTTTTAGGGGCTCCATGGGCCGGATAGATTGGCCTGGCAGGCCGCATTCTGCCCACCCCTGCTCAACATGATAGTAGAAGCATTCTCATTTGCCCTGGGTTTGTCTTCAGTCTGCAGCTTTTCAGAATAATGAGGAAATGCTGCTGTTAGCTTAAAAGATTATTTAAATGAACTAATTTTTGGTAGGACTAGCATCTGTTCTTTTTTTATTTGCTGTGCTAGTGTTAACATGGCAACAGTTAGCTGTTCCCAGAGGTTTAAGCAACTTGTATCTGTATAGTGGTGACTATAATTAAAAGGGAAGAGGGCTGAGCAGTTCCCTATGATGCAAATCACTACCTTGCTTTTCTTTTCTTTTTGTGCCTCAAACCCTTTTCTGATACTAGTACAGTGACATTTTCAGTGCTTGGTAAATTCATTACACAACCCAGAGATTTGTGTTCCCTGAAAGGCACGGAAGATGTATCTTATGGGCAATGATTTTTCAAACAACACATTTAATAATTTGAAGGTTGTCGAGATATTCAGATGAATTTGGATGTACAGGATAAAACAGTGGATGATATTCTATCCGTTGTTATATGTTAACATCTTTTTTAACCCATTTCCATTCATGATAGCTTTGGGAGAGGGTTCTTCACACAGAAGGAAGTATGATTGTCTTGTTAACTGCAGCCAGTGAGAAGGCTTCTGTTGATTTAGCTTCTCTGTCATTGACACTGAATTATTCATCTTTTTCTTGTCCTTCCTTCCCCCGAAGCACGTTCTTCACTGAACATCACCATAAATAAAATTGCCATAAAAAATAAATTACTGTTCTGTAAGATCAGTAATTACCATAATGGTCAAAACTTCATAACTGTTCAAGTATCCCATACACTAAGGCCTCATATATTGGACAATTGGGCTGTGATTAGTAAAACAGATTCAATAAAACCATAATTAAAAAAACCTAATAATTGAAGGAGAGTTCTGGGAATAAGTGCACAGATTAAATGAGTAGATTTTGTTTCTAGCGCACATACATGCAGGCAAAGGAACCACTCAGTTCCACCCCACAGTAGCTGGCCCTCGGTTCTATTGCAGCTCTTATGAAATTAAGCAAGAGTAGGAGCCAGGGGTTACTGCTCTCCTTTACCTGGGCTTGTGGATTGCTGTATCCACAGAGATTGTGGACATGCCTCTCACTTGCACTCACTGCCCTTTTTTATTCCCCTCTGTACTCCCAGTGATGCATCCTCCAAAATGCGCTCAGAGCCTTTCTGAAACTTTTTCCTACCCCAGTGTAGCAGAATCACAGAATTTCCCCTACAGCTTTGCTTTCTTACAGATGAAGGTTTACATGATGGTCGTTGATTCTTTAATAAAACATTTGGTAATTTGAAAATTGTCTAAACGTCCACCCAAAGACTTCCTGTAGGTACACTCAGCAAGGAAACCTGTGACATTTTTTCTTATCTGTCACGTTACTTTTTACCGTATTTCTTCTATCTTTTCATAAGGCTTCTACTAATCTGGATAAAATGCATTCCAGCATTCACCCACTCAGCCATGCTTATGAGACTTCTGCCATTTGTGCATCTGAAATTTTGGTATGATGAACCAAAAATGTAGACCTAATTTAGCTTGGAACCTAGTCCAGTCTCGGTCTAATCTGAAATAGAGGAGATTGACCAGCAGTGAAAATTCTTCATAAAATTCTTTCATGTAAGTTTTAAATGCTTAAAAAAAATAAAAATGACTTCATAATAATGCAGTGGATTTCAATCTTCTCAGAACCCCCCCCTCCCCCCCCCCCCCCCGGCAACAAACAAACAAAAAATGCTTACTAAAAATAAAATGCTGGCTCCCCAGTGGGAGCCAACAGTCCTTCTGGCCATGCAGCCTGGCATGAAGGGGACTGCAGGCACAAAGGTGATCAGGGAAGATGGCTGCTGCCCCTACTTTTTACTGTTGTTTGGCTGAAAGGGCTGCCTGTTGTGCAGCCCTGCCCCCTCCACCAATCAGTGATGAGAGGCAGGGCTGCGTGATGGACAGCCCTCTCCACCAATCCATAGGCGATGCATAAGGAGGGTGTGTGCCCCCCCGAGAGCGCTGGTGCCCCCTGCGAGCACTCCGACTGGTAGGGGGGCATGGTGAGTGCTTGTGCCCCACCCCTGAAATTGGCTCCACGGGCAGCACGATGGTGGTGGAAGTACTGCTGGGGGACACCTCTCCCCCGCCAGTTGCCCGATGGTGCCTCCTCCCAGACTCGGGAGGCACCAGTCACCCATGTAACAATCAGATGCTCGGGGGAGGCGGGGTACCAGGTTACTGCTAGTTAACCACAGTTACTGCTAGTTAACTTCAATCTAGAGGGGATCTGGGACAGATGCTACATCCATCCAGGTTTATCTTAAATGGGTTTTGGCCATTTTAAAAGCAATTTATATGCATGTATCTTCTGTTGTGTTATAGATCTGAATTGGTTTCGGATCACGTATACGAGTTTTTGTGTAATTTCTGTTCCTAGCCTTAATGTTCAATGACTTGGCAATTGTTACATATTGAAACCATGTTTGTAAGTGACTTTTTTTATGCTTGCACTTTTAATTCAAGTTTTAACATGGATAATGCATGAACCTGGTCTCAGTGAACATGTTTACAATAGGTAATCCAGTTCTGGATAAGAAATTCTGCAACACAGTGCAGAAAAGGTCAAACCCATTTGCAGCAGGGAGTTAGGTTTAACTGTGCAATACAGAAGCCAGCTTCATTACTTGTAATTAATCTTCAAGGTTCCTGAATGTCAGCTTACAGAGGTAGTGATAACGGTAGTTCATGGAAGGTAATTAATATTTGTTATTACTGACTTTGAAAAGACTCTGGACAATGTGACTTGCTTCATTGTGTTTATGACCCAGCCACTCCTTTTTGCTGGCCTTCTTGGAGCAACTCAATATAGTAATTCCCTTATTAAACTGTCACTATTGTAGTAGTTATTGTCACTACCTCAGATGGTTGTTTTCTTATAATTACCGCTCTTCTTTTTATAGCAGTGGTGCATGCACGTGGGAAATGCATGCTAATATTCTGACACTTTGACAAGTGTTTCACAATAAAAAAAATTTTCCTGTGGGGAAAGGTTAATGCAGTTATCAAGTAGGTTAACACTGTGTCAGTCCTAAATTTCCTTCAATTCATGAAAGGGTTTTTTTTGTTGTTCTTAGTTTTTCATCTAGAAAAGTATTACTCCACTCAAAGTGATTTGTGATGTTTAAAAATACACAAATTGTCTTAAGTGCACTAGTTTAGTCAAGAAATATGGGGTAAATTATGCTCGGAGTTGCTGGCATCAATCTAGAGTGACTACTTAATGCTGGAAGTAGTGATGGTACTATGAATTTCACTGGAATGCAAAACAGAATCTGGCCCACTGTACAAGGATGGGAGGGGGGAACGTGCATATGCACTACATTCCTTGCATTCATTTTGCTGCGTTATGGCTTTAGGGCTTTCTTTTACAATCAGGTTTAGCTCTCAATCTTTGAGTCCTGCTGCCAGTGTAAAATTTCTTTTCAGACATTCTTTTACAACTCAAATGCTTTCAGAAAAATTATTGTGTAAAAATTGAATCTTACAGAGGGAAGAGACTAAATTATCACATACAAAATTTTACTTCTGCACCCTAACCCTTTTTCTTTCCCTGGAGTAAAAAAAAAAATCATGATACTGATGGATTCCCAAAGAAAAATCCTTAGCGTTTTGCAGCTACTTTCTAGTTGATAAGCAGTTTTCAGCAGGGTTTGATTTACACCTTGACTCCTGTAGGGGGGTTGGAGGCAGCAGTGGAGAGAAGCCGCAGGGCAGCCCAGACGCAGGCTCCAGGCAGCTGCATCAAAAAGCACCCAGCAGTGGCTAGGGGGAGGGGCCACATTTTCCTCACACTAAACAGCAGTTTCCCGCCTGGCTGCCGGGGGCTCTCATCTCTTATTGGGAGGGGAGGGATCAGCTCCCCCACCCTCCTCCCTGTAATTCAAACTCTAGTTTTCAGTATGGGGTTGCAGTTGTAAACTGCAAGTATGTATGTGAGAGAAAATTCTGATATTTTTGAAGCCCCCAGTCTAGCTGTGTAGGTCAATAGTGTTAGCTCTGTTAGCTGAATGAATGATGTAGGACTTGTTTGCAGGCCAGATCCCTTCCGGGGTCAGTGTGCAGCGTTGGACCCTGTGTGCCTGGATCAGACCCTGTGCTGTCTCAGTGGGGTCTGATGTGCTACGATCAGGCCCCATGCTGCCTGAGCTGGGATCCACATGCCTGGATTAGACCTCACCTGCCTTAGCCTGGTACCTGAATTGGGGCTCACATCTCCTTAGCCCCATGCACTTCATCCATTACACAGAGCCATACTATCTGACTCACAGGGTTTTCCGTGGGTCTGGAAATTTGGCAGCCAGGGGGTGGCAATTAATGTTGCCACTGCTTCCTCACCACCACATTTTTGGACCTGTGGGGAGCCTTCTGGGCTGGAAGACATGGCTCTGTGGACTGGATCTGACCCATGGGTTAGGATTTGAGCACCCCTAGTGTAGTTTATTGCTCGAAAGGGGAAAGAAATTAGTCAGTTACATGGGGGAACACATTTTTTGGTTAATGTGCCCTTTTCATATGAAAGATAACCTACAACATAAATCAGCACTGTTTTATGAATTAGGGCCCAAGTTAGTAGCCTAAGTTGATTAGAAATGTAATTACGTAGATTTTATTGTGGCTTTCTGGCAAACAGTGATCCAGTGAAAAGTTTTAATTTTTTTTCTAGATCAGTGTTTTTTTCACAGAAGTTTAGGACTGGATCATAGGTAATGTTCTTTACTAGAAAAACCCCAATAGCAGACCTCAAACTGACAGAATTTACCTTAGTCTCTAAATTTCTGATGCAGTTGGTTTACCAGCTTCATAATTTTAATCATAATGGTTACGATATTTTTTTGTTCTGGAACAATACTTCAAATTGATTAAAGAATCTGATTATGGTCTGCATGTGCCAATGGCAAGTGTAAAAAGTTGAAGAATATCGACTCTACACTTTATAGGAATCAGTCCAACCTTCCCCATATTTATGCAGAGTTATTGCCACTTCCTGTCAGACTTTCTTTGTTGGTATAACATCTCCATTGTTATAAAATAGCCGTACCAATGGGAATATTCATTTCCAAAATCATAATATAGGACATTCTATTTTATTTATTGATAGGTAGGGGCATTTTCAGATGCAAGAGATGTATGGGTAGGGTGACCATATGGGACAATGTGAAATCCAGGACAGTGTGAAATCTGGGGCACCGCTGTGTCCATTCCAGGCAATTAAGGGAGTCAATGGCTTGTTAATAACCCATTGTTCTTTGCTTCACAAGTGTTAATAGTCATCTCCTCTTTTTAATAGTATTTCACTAATTAAGCTAACCTATTTTAGGGCAATTTTGCTGTCTACTAGGGCTTTCCCATTTCACCACTCATGTCACTGTTCCTCCCCACCCCACACCAGGGATGCTCGTTTTAATTTTCACCTCCTGGTCGGGTCCAGCCTCTGAAATCCAGGGCTGTCCTGGTCAAACCAGTCACCCTATGTATGGGGAATGTCAGCAGGATAAATTTTGTGCATGTCTTAGTGGAAAAATGTGGTATTTCTTAGCCCAACCAAATGGCTAAAAAGGAGAATATCAATGTTATAACAGGTTATGCAAGAGAGATTGCATAGCTTGTAAAGGGTGTGGTAGAGTAAGTGCCATTAAAAAAAAAAAGCTTGACATATATGGCATGATGTATTTCTGTCCCTATTACAGTGTTTTCTATATCCTCATCTCTAGGGGGGTCACTAGTAAAATTAGACCGATAAGTTTAATTATTGCAGGTGGTGAACATTCAGTTTTTAATGATATTCACTTTGAGCCAAATTGTCTCTGACTGCTTGAGATCTTCACAAGAGCAGGGGTGGACAAACAAAGTTTATCCTGCCATGTTCTCATATGTACCAGCATGGCATGTGCTTCTTGAGAGTGTAGGGACTCTTTTTTAATTCCCTTTAAGGCAGTCGTACTGAACCATTTGGCCTTGTGGACTAGATGAGTGGCGCAGAGCCAGTTTACAGGTCAAGTTGAGCCATGTGGGCCACAACTGGGGCCTGGTATCATCTTCTCCCACTCCTGCACACCAGGCTTGGCTTTAGGAACCTGGCAGTACCCCCTCCTACCCTTGCATACTGGGATTGGGCTCTAGGAGCCTGGCATCACCCCCCTCCAACCTGCTCATGTTGAAATTGGTCCCAGGGGGCTGGCATTGTCCCATCCTGGGCCCCTACACTGGGACTGGGGCCCAGTGATGCTTTTGACCCCTGTGTGGGATTGGGTGCCTGATCCATCACACAGGGCCCTGAGCCCCTCCTGTCTGGAAACTTGGTGGTGGGGGAAGAGTCCACTGGTATATTTTACTGTTGAAGGAGGCATTTTTGCCTTTGTGAAACAGAATTCTTCCTAGAGCTCCTCCTATATTGTTGGAATTCTGTGCTGGGTCTAACACTGAACTGTACCTATAAACAGTAATTAATCTGTATGTGTGTGGCAATTAGTATTAGCGTACTAATATTACAAACCCCATGTCTTGATCTCTGCTTCTTCCTGTCTCCCACATAATCTTTGCTGTTTTAGGGTTGGGAATAAATTGTGAACACAGCATGCAGATATTATGCAGGGAAATCTGAACACTGCCCTGAAGAATACATGGCTAGCATCTTTCAATTATTCCATTGATGGCAGCTGTAAGACATTTGGGAACCTGTTTTTTTTTTCTTCCATGGGCAGTATATGATGTTTACAAGGAAATAAAAAAATCTCATACCCAGTAACATGTCAGTACAAAGTCTGTAATGAAACCATGTACACCCAAGGAAATGCTATGAGATGAGGGTAATGTGGGTAGCTGTTAGGGTGACATATGAATAGAGTATGACAATGAATAACAACTTTCACCGGGAACAATTACCCCTTACAGCTAAACACTGTTGAAAGTATGTATGAAAAAGATGGAAGACCAGCAACATGACCTCATATGCATGATATACTAGTAACTGGAATGATGGATATGAAATGTGGATAAAAAATTCATATGCACCCATGTGGATTGGAAGCCCAAGTCCTATTTCCAGAAGTGCTAAACAAGTGATTTCCAAAAGGCAGATGAACAACTTACTGCAAGGTAAACAAAGGCAGGAATTTATAGTATGTCTGTTACTCTATGGTAACTGCCAATGAGTGGGTCCAAGATTTTTTAAAGTGGGTGATGGCACATTATTCCTCAGACCATTGGTGAATGGGGGGCGGGTTGTGCCTGGAGCTCCCAGGCTGGTAGGGGACACTGGAGAGCTGGGCAGGGAACAGGTGCCTGAAGGGGGGACCTGCTCACTGCCACCAGTATCCCTGGCACTGGGGGAGCCCCAGAGCTACTCTCCCCATGCTGGGGCTGTGGGGAGTGGTTGTGCAAAGTGCCAGACTTGGCTGGAAATAGTTGCAGTGGTGGTGTTTAGGTTCCTCCTTCCAGCACCTGATCCCTGCACACCTCCCATGTGTCCTCTGCTGGGTGGGAGCTGGCACTGGAAGGAGGAACCTGCATACTGCCGCCACTGTCCCTAGCTGAGTTTGGCTCCCTGTGCAGCTACTCCCCATGGCTTTTCAGCTAGAGCAGGGCAGGAGTGGCTGTGGGCTTCCCCCATGCCTGGGTCATCCAGGGACAGCAGTGGTGCCAAAGCGGGATGTGACAATAGTGCTGCATGCCCCATGGATCCATTCCAGTAACTGCCCACTTGTATCCAGAACTAAGCAAAGGCAAACCTGTATTTGTATGTTGAACTTACTCCAATAAACATGTTCTGGTTAGGTTCCATTGCTCCCCTTTTGTTGGAGTTGGCCTTTATTGCTGATTTAAACATCAGTAATAGAGTATTAACTTCAGATTAAGATTTCTTTTGTGTGACACCTTCTAGCAGCCATACTAGCATCTCACTTCCTCAGGCTTTAGTTTTCTTGGCTGCAGCAGGTGAAAGTCAGTGTTATTGTACTGAAGAGTTGCATTCTAAATGAACAGCCCTGACATTTCACTTCTTTTAATTTATTAATTTATTACTGCTTCTTTCATTTATTGCATGGAATGTGTCTTCCTGAAGTACCCTGTAGATGCTTGCAGAGAGCAGCTGGTGATTAGACGTATTCTAGCGTTCTGTGTTTCTGCAGAAGTTACTGTCTGCTCTTGTGGGATTGTTTATCCCTGTTCTCCTGACTTATCAGTGGCTATGTACAGACAGTCAAAAACCCTGAGGCTGAGTCAA
Organism: Crocodylus siamensis; assembly: GCF_052110815.1. NCBI lineage: Eukaryota > Metazoa > Chordata > Crocodylia > Crocodylidae > Crocodylus > Crocodylus siamensis. The sequence goes on from NC_143395.1 coordinate 303,819,131, forward strand.
TTCAGTCTTTGCAGGTTAGTTTAAGCTGCAGAGCTTAAATTGCCTAAAAAGTGAACATACACTTAACTTTTTGCAGCCATATGCCTGCAGTGACTCAGGCGAGCCGCTTGCGGGGGGAAGGGGTCACTAGAGCACGGCTCTCTGGCACACAGTCAGCCTGGGCTGTGTGTTCACTTCCTCTTCCTCCTGCCCCCGAGGTCTCCGGGATTTGCAGTTCAGAATCACGGCAGCAGGACTCTGCAGGGTTGCTCGTCACTTCCTCTTTCTGTTTCCAGGTGCCTCTGGGATTTGTGGTACACACACAGAGCCAGCCGTAAGTTTGGCAGGGCAGGGCAGGTCTGTTTTCTGGGGAAGTGGGGTTTAATCCCCCTCCCTGGCTCCAAACCCCAGCTGGGGTTTGCTTGTGGGGGCAGTCCCTTCCTCTCCCCTGGCCCCTTCTCTGCTGGAGCAGACAGCCCAGCCCAGGTCTGGAAAGGATGCTGGGGGACTGTAATTTAACTTGAATCAGGAAGGGGTATGAGACAGAAGTTTCATAAACTGGTTTGACCCAAATCAGTTAACTCAGACACTGCTACAGTCAACCAGGTTTATTGTAAACCAGTTTCAGTGATTTTTGAAACAGGTTTATGTGGACTGAACTTCTGTTCTGTTACAGATTTAAACCAATTTCTGATGACTTAAAGCAGTTTATGTGTACCTTCTGTCCCTAGCCAGTATGTACATGGCATGAGCCTCTGACTGTATCACATGTTCATTCTGTCTCACCTGCTGAGTGGCTGCCTCTGGCCTAGGCTCACCTTTCTATCCAGTCATGCTCTCTACAGTCTTGCGATGACCCAGCTTGCACTCGCTTATGCGTTACATTGCATCTTCTGCTTATTTCCTACTAAATGTGGTAGTTTGGAATGTTTGTGTGATCCACACTTTCTTAAAACCCAAATCCTGCCTGTTTACTTAGAGAAATATATTAATATTGAACCTGTTCAGAATTCAGACATGCACTTAGGTGTTTCTACTGCTTATGGTTGCTACTTTTCTGTGGTAGCCACCAGCTTTTCTTCATTAATAAGCCACAGCTGTTCTCATATAGTGTGAATACACTATGCCTTACTTGGGTTTCCTTCATTTTGCCCTTGTGAAGTTTCTCTAGAACAATGTAGACATGGAAATTGATGGTCCCAAGGATGCTTAAAGGAACAAACACTCTTCTGGGAGTTGAATTTTCTCTGTGAAAGGTCTCATGAGCTTCCCAGTTATTAAAGAAATATTCTATAAAACCCCTTATTAATTCTAGTGCTCATTAATATCTATCTATTGTACTAATATATTATTTGTGCCTGTTTTTACAGTGTTTGAAATACATTTTTGTGTGTGAGTTTTCCTTAGAACATTTACTTTTTAAGTTTCTGTGAACTAACGCAGCCTTTTTACTGAAGTTGGACGCTTTCTTTATGTCTGTTCAGTGTTTCCTTGTGTCCACTTCTATGATATGAATAAAGAATTGGCTTCTGCAGTATAATTTAAAAATTGTCTAATTTTCTACCCATGTTCAATCTGGCAGGTATTGTATCAAAACTCAGGCAAATGGGTATGATGTTATGAATCTGTAAAAAACCATTGTAACGTATATATTTATATACAATAGAAATAGCATTTTTAACATAAATAGCAAAGTTAGCTTGGCATATCACTTGTACCCTGAGAAACACAAAAAAAATCCCGCTGTTCTGAAATTAATCATTGTTAAATTTTCATTGTTCATAATCTTTGACAATCTTTGTAAATAATTTTTCTGTTAATGTTTTGTCAGCGGTGCTATACAAGTACATTTTACAAATGGTTGGAAATGCAGAATGCTTAAGACTCAGTAGTGACAGGTGGTGAATACTCTTAAGACCCGCTTATCATTTTCAACTTGCCCTGAAGTTTAGGGGATGTGTCCCATATAAAAAATGGTGTATCAGAACTCTGATGTGAGGGTAAGAGCCCAGTGAAAGGCACTGCTGAGGGATTGGGTATGGTCAGTGGTTGGCAAGGAGTAGCATAACCAGGGATGGGCTAGAAGGACATCAACCCTGGGCTCTCATTTAGGAGTGGCACCAGAATTGGTTCCCAGCCCATGGTGTCTGTGTCCTAGCCACACAAGCAGCCCCCACAGCACTGCTCTTGCAGCAGGAGCTAGTGCCTGGACACCACACCACACCTGCTGCTGCTGCTGCTTCTTTAAGAGCAAAAGAGGGGATGGGTAGAGTATGCGGTAGTGAGAGTTGCAGCAGCAGCCAAAAACTGAGTGAGACTCGTGCAGCCTCTGCCCTACTCTTCCCCAGGGTGTAAACCCTGGTTGTTATGCCACTGGTAGAAGCTGATTTGGCAACATATCTATACAGTTGTTCCTCAGGACATGAGACTGGCATACTTGTGAGCAGCTGCTCTGGGTGTCCCTGGAGTAAGTTTACTAGTGAATTTCTGGGTTTGGAGCATTCAGGTGGGAAGAGGTGAGCAAGGCAAACTGGAGGCACACTGCTATGCCAATGCAGATATGCCCTCTGAAGGACTTGTAATACAGTAATTTTAGGAGGCTCTTGGGGTTTCTGCACTAAAGGTGAGAGTGCTCCAAACCCCAGGCTAGTACCAACACCCACCAGCATTTGTGTAGCTCACAGCATAAGGTGTCACATGGCCCTGACTCGCAATTTTAATTTATCCAAAGCAATCACAGGCATCAGCCCTTGTACCCCCAGAAGCAGCTGGGGATGTGAGAGCCCACTGAACAGGCGGGTGGGAGCATCCTGGGCTACTGGATGACTTCAACTTGAGCAGAATGACTCTGGGGAGTGGCCACACCTTTAATGGTTAACAAGAGCAAGGTTATACAGTTTAGAGAGAATTCTGATCTGAAGTGGCGTAACTTTGAACCCAGTTACTAGTGCTCTAAGCCACTTAAAAGTGTTAATATGCAGCCAATCCAGGGGTTAGGAGCTTCAGGAGCCACTGAAAATTACTGTGTAACAAGGCCCTCAGAGGGCATATCTGCCATTGGCATAGCAGTGTGCCTCCATCAGGATGTTTCTGAGTTTGCCTTGCTGGCCTCTTCCCACTTGAATGCTCCAAACCCAGAACTTCACTAGTCAACTTACCTCAGGGGCACCCAGAGCAGCTGTTCACAAGCATGCCAGAGTCTGATGTCCTGAGGAGCAGCTGGGTAGACATGTCACCAAACCAGCTTCACTGCTATATTTCTACTTTGGAGCATGGAGCACGTAAGCAGGAGCAGAAGTAGGGTAGGGTGGACTGAAGAACATTTCTCCTGGAAAATAGACAACTGTGTCATAGACACCCTAACAGGTTAGAGAGGGAAAAGGGTTATGATAGTTCAGGGGCCATCAAGCTTACTGAGAGATTTGCCTAAGCAAGGAGTGCAGCAAAGCAGAATATATTTATAATTTCACCTGTCCTTGATTTTTTTTTGAGGGGTTTAATTCTTTTTTTTTTTTTTTTTTTTTAAGATCATTTATTCCTGTTAACTATTCCCTAAACTGTATAGACTGCTTCATTTTTTGGTGATGTGCCTTAGGGGCAGTCTGACTTTGTAGTAACTCTAGCTCATAATTTCATCAGGTAACATACTCATTCAGAATGAGTGCAAGGCAACACAGAAAGCTTCAAATCTATCCATCACTCAGGCATTAAGCAACCATGAAATCATTAATACAGGATTGCATTTGTTTTGCCTAATGATACAACTGCAAACTCTTGTGCTTTCTTATGAATCTAGTTTCTTTTTACCTACTTCTAAATAATTTCACCCAAACTGAACCAGTCTCTGTGTAATTTCATGTGTGACCTTATCCAGACCCAATTTTCCTTTTTATGGGAAGTCACAGGGAAGTTATAGAAGACATTTAGGAGAAAAGATGAATTAAATATATTAGTGGAAAAATGTTTAAACTTTAAATAATTGTTAAGTAATAAGTAAAGTAATTAAATCATAGTTTGGACTTATTATAATTTGTTGACTTGGTCTAGACACTCCAAATTGCTTTTAGTTTATTTGTCTTAGCCAGGATTTGGGATTTTTGCTAATATTGGAGAGTTAGTTAATTTACTTCGATCGAGCAATGACATTGCAAAATATTCACTTCCTCAGTGCATTCCTGAAAAGTTCACATGACCCTGGTGTAGAAGAGGTCTGATCTGGGAGGAAGAGAGGGAAAGAGAAATTGTAGTACAGGGAGGAAAGGAACAATACAATATATAATAGTTTTGGGAGAACTGTCTCTCTCCCGCATTCACTTATGCCACTCTAGAAACTCCATGCTTCCCTAGTCAGTTTTTTTTTTCCTCCCTAAGGTTGTGGAGTGGGAGAAACCTGGGGAGAAGAAACCAATTACACATACCTACGCAAGCTCTGCTTGAATTCCTTGCAGCCACATTGTATGTTTATCTAGTATAAAACTTCAAGGTATGATGATACATTGTTTGCTATTTCCTCCTAAATTCATCATCTTTTGATCTAACAATGCAGTGGAGCCTCTTCAATGCCATTTTGAAAAAACTGCATAACTATAAAATGTAAAATAGATTGTTTCTTTCAAAGTAGATCTTCTCTAGTGATAATAATTATTGCCCAGATTTTGGGTTGCTACTTATTTTTGTTTGAGAATAAACCCTTAGTTAGAAGTTTCTGTTTCGAAATACTGTGTCTTTCTTGACCTGTCAGATCACATACAGCAGGAATGGACAATTATTTGGGTATGTGGGCCACACAGAGAGTTTTGGTGAGTTCTCACGGGCCAGGTCAGCACTCCTTTCCATCTCCCCCCGCCCACCACAACAACTCACCCAAACTCCCTGTGTGGGATGGGTCTGTAAATGGGCAGGGAGCAGTATTCAGGAGTGAGATGGGTAGGAGAGCCCAGGATCACAGGGTAGGGTTGCAGGGCAGCTCCTGTCTTGTGGGTGGGGGGATGCCTGGGCTTTAGGTGCCAGTAGCTCACTGTCCATAGGTGAGGGGGCAGGGGCTGCATGTAGCAGAGCTTGTCTAGGCGGTGTGGTCTATGGTTGCCCCGGCGGCCCTCTGCATGGGATAGCCCATGGCTGCTCCTGCCTGGGATAGCCACGCCATGCTCCAGCTGGCCCTGGCCCTGATCAGCCTACACAGCTTCTAGTGGGGCTGCTTCTGGTGTGGCTGCAGCCGCCAGAAGCAGGTGCTGCTTGGATCCCGTGCCCTCCAGCATCTCCTCCTGCTCCTACTGTGCCGCTCCTAGCCAGGAGGGAGCTTTAGCCAGGTGGCTTCTGCCCCACTGCATGTGTTGCACAAGGGGCCGTTCGAGCTCCTGGAGGCTAAGTTCCAATTTGGTCCCCAGAAGTGAGTCACACCACAAGCCACAGAGACAAAGCCTTTGTTGCTTGCAAGCAGGTTGGCCTGGAGTCATGAGACTCAGATCAAAGCCGACCCCGAGTGCCTATTCTCCATTGCTTATATACTCGATTACAAGGTATTGGAAAATTCCATTAGCGCAGGCGCACTTCAGGCTGACATAGTTGCAAGATTAGTTGCAAAACTTGGGACTTTTCAGCCGCAAGCTTTGTGGTTTGCATTCTCACACAACAGGGCGAAAAGACAAATTTCAGGTCCTGGGTACATTCTTATGAAAGCATAAAGCGTTAAAGCAAACAGTTTTTAGCCCCTGCTTGTCCCACACATGGTGCTCTGGCTCCACCTCCTGACTACTTTCCACCCACTCCACTGTGCCAGAAGCTAGGCATGCTAGCCACCGCTGTGGCCAGGCCAGCAGACACAGGCTGCCTTGGGCTGGGCTTGGTCTCATGTGGAACAACATGGGGGCAGCTGCAGGCTGGATCGAATCAGTTGGCAGGCACCCCCTCTGGGCCAGATTGAATTAGTTGGCCGGCTGGATTTTGTCCACCCCCAGTATAGCATGAGCTCTCACAAGCCCAAGCTCACTTCATCAGTATTACTACAGCATCTGATGAAGTGCAAATCTACCCTGCTTTCTCCTTATCTCACTGGTCAGTCTGCATTCTTGACACACTCCCATCTTTATTTACTCCAATTTTTGTATTATGTGCAGATTTTGCTAGCAGTCATTTTGTATTTTTTTCTGTCATGGATGACAATAAAGAATAGTTCTGGCCAAGAACAGAGCCCTGTAGGACTCCACTGAAGTACTACCACAGGGTGATGTTTCTTCACTTACAATGGCTTTTTATAATCTGTTAACAAGTTCTTAATCCACTCAATATGGGCTACATTGATTTTGAATAACACTTTTTTTTTATCTGAATGTCAAGTGGCACTTATGTCAAATTTCATGCTCAAGTTTATTATGTGGATACAGTTATCTTCAATCAACCAGATTTATGATTGCCACCTCCTCCCCCCCCCCCAAAAAAAAGTTTGCTTGAAAGGAGCTATTTTCTAAAAGACCTTTTTTTGGCACAATAGGAGATAGTTATGTTTCTAATTGAGAGCAGAACTTGTCCAACCATATTTGTATTTACAAATTAAGGGGTAACTACATTTACTTGGCATGGCACCTATATGAATGCACACTAGAGTTTATAACATTTAGTAAATTCAATTTTGACTCCCACACAAATCCAGCCATAAGTTCAAGCATGTGTGGAATGATGAGTTGCAATTTACTGACAGCTGGTGTGGATTCTCAGTCTCTTACTTTCTAAATTCACGTCCAGGTGGAAAATAACATGTAAGACCAGGGATATTTTTTAATTGTTATTTCCTTTATTTTTCTGTATCTCCTAGGGGGTGTAGTGTTTGTAAGACTACTTTAGAATTAACGATTACAATGAGACATTATAATGCCAGCAGGCAGAATACATCCATGAAACAGTTATAGTGCTCATTTAAAGAGCTTTACAAGGCATATTGTATCTGGAGTCTATAACATTTTAGAGTGATTTGATGCAAGTCTTCCCAGTCTGAAAGCACAGAGAAAAACTTTTTTTTTCAGGCCTGATGCCCTAACACACTATCTCAGTTGGTTTTATTTTTTTGGTTGAAGTTTTACAATTTGTAATTAAGTCACTTAGGTGAGTTGTCATTACTTGCATACTTTTGTTATGGATTTTTTGGTCAAGAAACCTTAGCTGAGGATTTGAAATAAACTACTTTAGTGACAGTCCCACACGTTTGGACTTGATAGTGCAACTTTTTACATACAAATTTATGTTATTGACTGCAGTGTTTATCGTTTGTGTGCATTAGGTGTAATGCACACACCTGAGGTAACTAGAAAAGCTTTACATAGCTATAAACAGAGCCTCCCTTCCAAGTGACAGTGCTTTGCCGTTCTGTAGCACTTTCCCCCTAAGGATAGCAAGGTGCTTTCCAAACATTTAATTGAGTAAACTTCCCTTAAGAAGAATGGAGAGGTATTATTGTTCTTATTTTACAGATGGGGAAAATTAGCCACAGAAAAGGCTACATGACTTACCATTTCCTATATAGATCCCAAAGTCCTAGGTCTGCGATTTGGCCATGGGGATGTGTTCTTCACTCCTTTCACCAGACTTCATCAATAGTACCAGAGCCCAGAGACTTAGCATACTAGCTTGGTTGTCATTCGAACAGAACTAAACAGTAAAATAGAGCCTCTTACTACAACTGTGACACTGATTATTTAAAAAAGAACATGGAGAAGTTTTAGGGTCCAAGAGGCAGACAACAAAGATGACAGAGGGCTTTAAAAGCAAGTCATATGGGGAGAGGTAAGCATGTTCAGCTTGAGGAAAAGCCACTTAAGAGCAGACATGACAGCAGTCTTCAAATACTTGAAAAGCTGCCATAAAGGAGGAGAACAAACACCTTTTCTCTCTTGTCGCAGAGAGTAGGACACAGACCAATGGTTTGAAGTTGCTGCAGAGTAGGTTTAGATGGGATATCAGGGAAAACGTCTTCAGTTAGACCACTGAGGCAGTAGAATAGACTGCCTAAGGAAATTGTGGACTCTGTCATTGGAGGTATTCAAGAAGAAGTTGGAGAGCCATTGGTTTCAGATGATATAGGTGCAGCTATGCCTAAGTTCTACTGTTCTTAGTTCTAGGCTTTGCTGGTTGCTGGCCTGGAAGGGAATCCTGGCCTCCCTTCATCTTCTCCCAGTCCCCTTTCTGCTGTATGCTGATTCATTTTTTTAAACCTTCTGCAGAGGCATTGGATATTGGCAGCAGCCAAGACTGGTGTGTGCCAGTGCTCTTGCTGGGACTTAAAGCTGGAGGTTTCTGGCTAAAGGGTCTTACATCTTCACTCAGGGTCAGACCAACTCCTGTACTTGGGGTCAGAAAGTAATTTTACTGCCTGGTTAGTTGCTACAGACTGGCCGCGTCTACACAAATGGCGGACTGCACAGTTGTTACTGCGCAGTCATTTAGTACTTGCATAGTCAAGTACTAAATGACTGTGCAGTAACTAGTGTTACTGTGCAGTAGCATCCTTAAATGTTTCTTTTTTTTCACAGTTAGCGCCCCCCAGTGCAACTGTGCAGTAGCGTCTTGTGTAGACCTGGCCACTGTGGGGGGGGGGGAGTTGCCTTCTTTTGTAGCGGGGGCATGGCCCTCTATCTGGGATTTCTTGAGTGTATATTAACACCCTTTTAAAGAAGCAAGATGTTGACTGCTGTGGTTCCTCTGTCTTACCTGTGGCAAGGATAGGGTGTTATGTTTTGTGTTGTGTCACAGTTAATGGTAGATTTATGAACAGGTTAAATTATGGATTTGTATGGGATGGTTTGGATAGGGGTGATCTTGCCTCAGGCAGAGAGTTAGACTAGATGACCTCTGGAGGTCCCTTTTAGTTCTGCTTCTCTATGATTTCTGTAATCAGAGTTGTTCTTTCAGTCTCCATCACAGCCAGATCCTGGCTGTTGGAAAGGTTGCTATGCGATACAAAGCACCTAGGATTCTTCTAGTACTGGGGATTTCCAGTTGGCATGGAGAGCCCTGTGCAACTTGCCCCCACCTCCTCTACTGTAAATACTTGTCAGGATGGAACTGAGGAGAGATGGGTTTGGCTAGAGCGCTACTGTTGCACCCCTATAATCCTTACTGCTAGAACATCTCACTGGGGACCATTTCAGCTGGGTGCTACTAAGAGCAGACCCAAGGCTGTTCTCAATTGCTTTGACATCTGCTCAAATCCAAGGTTGGCTCTAGAGTTGAGTAAGGTGTGAAAAATGGCATATAATGACTCATGTTTCCCTATTGCCAGGTGCATGGAACCACAACACTAAAGCTGGTGACTGTTTAGCCCTGTGTCTTTCATTCTCACTAAAACAACGGTGAGGGATGCTACCTGAAAAATGTACATTTTGTATGAACATAAAATGTTCTATTAGTTTCAGTTGCACCTACATAGTTCAGGTTTGAATTTAGCCTAACAAAGGAAGATAGTAGTTCTGTTCTTTCACTAATATGGTATTGTACCATCTTTGAAAATATGCACTTCCTCTGTGGATCTCTTGCCTCAAATGACTTATTGTACCTAACACAAACTATTGATCGAACTTAGCACTGCGATAACAAATGGTTACCACAGGAAACTGGAAAGGATTTTACATGAGTGTGCAATTCTAGGCTCTTCACTTTTATTTCTTCCTACTTTGAATGAGGAAATGTGTCAAGTTCTGTGGCTTAGCTACATGGTTCATTTTCATTCACTTTCAAATATGTTTAAGGAATGGAAGGTAAATGTGCATCTTTAAGAAAAGCCTCTAGTGCTGATCTCCTTTATAGTAGTGTGCACTACTGAAGAGATATACTAGCCCTTTAAAAATCAAGTTTTTGTACTTATCTATGATATTCTAAAAGAGTTTTGCCATGTGTTGAAAACGTTTGTGAAGCACAGATTCCTCAAAATGCTACCAGTGGAATTGCTTATTGTATGGGAGCATTAAAGTGATTTTGTAGCCATGATGGTCCGGAAATTATGAAAGAGGCAAGGCTTTTCTTGAGTATCTTGTATTAGACTAACTGCATAGTAGGGCTAAAATCAGACAAGCTTTCAAAGGCAAAGCATTCTTCTTTGGGTCCAAGGAGTAATATATTCTCTATATATCCATTATATCACATTCCCAAAATGCGATATATTTAATCCAATGCACCAAATGTCCTTACAATAACTACGTGGGTGAAATTAAATAGCAACTATATGCCAGAATGAACTTTCACAGAAAAAAATGTAAAGGACAGAGACACGCACATGCCAGTAGGAACACATTTTTCACAGAACAACCACTCCCTTTCTGAGCTCGCTATTCTTGTGCTCAAGGGAAATGTACTCAACCCTTTAAAAGGCAAGCTTGGCAACATGAAATCATAAGCTGGCTGGACACTAGGAACCAAGGACTGAACACTGTCATTGATGGTATGACATGCTGTAATCTACCTGATGCCTGAAAATTCTTCCTACACACTACAAGTGATAATGACCCTCCTCTCTTTTGATGTGTCTTGATCTCTCAGTAATCAGCCTCTTTTCTTCTGCTAATTGTTTGTCTGGCCAACTCTGGGAATTTCTCCCTATTCCAATTTCACAGCTGTACCCACTGTTCTTAATCATAGCCAGTGGTGTAGCAAGGGGGGAGGGGGAGTGAGTGGGGTGACTGCAAAGCAAAGGGGTGCCAACAGGTGCCAAAGCAAAGGGGTGCCAACAGGCACTGCCCAGCCAAGGTGGGCCATGGGATGGAGCCATGAGCAGCTCGTTTGGCAAGGCATGAGGATGGGGGAAAGGTGGTTTCCACTGCTGCACGCACTCCCAGGCAAGCATGGGGGGGTGAGAGATGGGGCATATGCCCCCTGGATGTGTGCACGGGGCAAGGGCAGGCTACTGCTATGGGCTCTGCCCCAGGTGCCAGACTTCATTGCTATGACACTGATCATAGCTGTGCCTGCTTCTTCCCTCTGACCTTGCATTCAAAAGATTGTCTACTTTTATCCAGCTATGCAGTAAAACTATGCAATAAAAGGTATCACTCCCCAAATGCTTGCCTGTCTATGGGATACAATCAAGGGGAATGTTCTTGTTCTCTCTGCTGTTAAGAATCATTATTTTTAGTATTGTTAAAAAATTACTGAGAAGAATTAAATGTACTAAGAATGTTATGATTCTATCTGTTATTTTCTTAATATGAGTTCTTAATATGTATTGCCTATATATACAGAAATCTATTATCAGCTACCTTGAAAAATACAGTTGACGTTATATGTTCAGGAAGGATTCTCTCTCTCACTCCCACCTGCCAAATAAAAGAATGCCATTACTTATAGGACTTTTAAATACAAACATTTTTACAGGTTTAAAAGGAGGATGACTTCAGAGGGATACATTTTCATCTGTGGATTTAGATGAATCAGTAGCACTATTTTTTTGCTGGCTGCTGGAATAGAAAAGAAATTGAGGGGAAGAAAGGTCAGTGATTAGAAAGGAATGGCTTGACCTCTATTCTAGACTTAAGTGAAAAAGTATGAAAAATACTCCCAAACTGCCAAAACCACCTGTGGATAAGAGGTAGTGGTAGTAGTTAAGCTGTCATTCATGGGAACTGAGGAAGAGCAGAGAGATGCCTGTTTACCTTAAACATCTTGGGGGCAGAAAGGATTTCCATGACAACGCATAGTTCAGTATTAGCAGTGTATGATAACAAAACAGCCTGTTCCTACAATTGTTACCAAGTCCCCTGACTTTCTCTAGCATTTAAAATGTAGTTTTAAGATACAAAGCAAAATGTGTATTGGAAGGGATGGGAGGAAATGATAAGATCAGTTAAAACAGGTTTGTTTAAATGTTAAGGCTGTTCTGACTGATTAGCACATGGGGCTCTGAGTAAGGACTCTCCGATTATTTTCTGGGCGTTTCCAATGCTTTGCTGTATGAAACGGGGTATATCAATTAGCAATTATGAGGCCGTTTGCCAATTGGCAAGATGAGCATGAAGCTTTCTTTATGCAAATATTTTCTGAATTATTTTACTGGCCAGATATCTAGAGGTCCTCACATGACAGGCTCAGTGTACAGTACTTAGCCTTTCAGAATGTGCCAACAACTATTATGCAGCAACATGAGAGATGCCACAGTTATCATATTTTGAGTGTGGAAATAACGGCCAAATGTACGTAAAGCAAAACTATCTTTACCAGATCATGCCTATCCTTGTATTACCTCAGGCAGGTAAGGACAGCTGCTAAATGGTTAGTTAGAGTAAAAGCTGTTTTAAGTGCAAAGTAGATTTCTCATTCCCTTCTGGCAAAATAAAGGTAATTGATTGGATATGAAGCTTTAGTTGCTTATATATTTTCTACCAGAGAGAACTGATAAGAATTTGTATCTCTGTTTTTTAGTAATCAAAGCAAAAATCTTCACCAGCTGATATTTTAAGCAATTTTTCAACATTATTGTTTCAATCCCCCAAACCTGTAGGTTTTGTAGGTAAGTATTCCACTGCTGAACTGTTTTGTGCCTTAGTGATGATACCTCGTTTCCATAGCTAACATTATAGATTTAGTGAGAACTGGATTTTTTTTTTACTTCCAAATGAATTCTGACCAATTAAAGCACAGACTCGATTTATGAATGAGATGCAGGACCTTCAAAGTATCCAAGGTTGTGTCTACACAAGTATTTCCCCCTCAGTGCACCAGCATTTCAATGTCCCCTGTGATAGCAATGGTAAAAAATATTAACTTAGAGAAAGCTGTGAAAGCTACTGATGTTTTTATTATTTTCACCTAACTTTTCTCATAGCTTGTCTGATCAACCTAGCAGACAGTTGTCCATTCTTTGTCTTCATCTCATTTGACATTATACCCCTCCCCACTGCTCTCCCTCATTTCTCTTCTTTCCTAGCTTTGCTTTTCTAGCTTTGCTTTGCTTTGCTTTAAGAGCCAGGCTTAGCTGGCCAGAGCAAACCAACTTTTTGCAACACCACTATAATAAAAAGATGATAAACTAACAGTTTTAATTTCGTCCCTCTTTCAATAAAATTTGCCTGGTCTCAAGGTGAGAGCTGAGACCATATCAGCTGTTTTAAACAGTGTTTCCCAACAACTCACTTGAAAATGAGAGAGATGCACAGACAGAAAATAAATTTTCTGTTTATGCTATATTTCTCTTTGTAGTTTCATAGAGTTATAGAAAAGTAGGGTTGGAAGGGACCGCAGAAAGTAATCTAGTCCAATCCCCTGTTCAAAGCAGGACTATTCCCAACTAGATCATCCCAGCCAAGGTTTTGTCTAACTAGGTCTTTAAAACCTCCAAGGATGGGGAGTCCACAACTTCTCTGGGTAACCTGTTCCAGTGTTTTACTACCCTTCTAGTGAGAGAGGTTTTCTTAATATCTAACCTAAACTTCCCTTGCTGCAACTTGAAACCATTGCTCCTTGTTCTGTCATCTGCCACCACTGAAGAGTCTAGCTCCATCCTCTTTCAATCCTCCCTTCAGGTAGTTGAAGGCTGCTATTGAGTCCCCCTCTCAGTCTCCTCTTCTCTAGGCTAAATAAGCCCAGTTCCCTCAGCCGCTCCTCAGAAGTCATTTTCCCCACCCCCTAACCATTTTCATTGCCCTCTGCCGGTGTGTTGCTAGGATAATTTTACCTCTGCAGTCTTTCCTGTGGGGGGGGTGGGGGGGGCTGGACCCGATGATCTCACAAGGTCCCTTCCAGCCCCAAACTTCTGTGAATCTGTGTCCACGTCCTTTCTGCAGTGGGGGTGGGTCCAAAACTGGACACAGTACTTCAAATGTGGCATCACCAGTGCTGAATAGAGTGGAATAATTACTTGCTTTGATCTGCTGGCCACACTCCCACCAGTGCAGCCCAGGATGCTGTTAGACTTTTTGGCAACAAGGGCACACTGTTGGCTCATATTCAGCTTATTGTTCACTGTAACCCCCAGGTCCTTTTCTGCAGAGCTGCTGCCCAGCCAGTCAGCCCCCAGCCTGTACTGGTGCATGGGATTGTTCTACCCTAAATGTAGGACTTTGCATTTGTCCTTGTTGAACCTCATGAGACTTCTTTTGGTCCAACCCTCCAATTTATCTAGGTTTTTCTGAATCTGAACCATACCCTCCAGCACATCTTCTACTCCCCACAGCTTGGTACCACCTTGCTGACGGTGCACTCTTTGCTATCTTCCAGGTAGTTGATGAAGATATTAAACAAAACTGGTCCCAGGACTGACCCCTGGGGTACTCCACTTGATGCTGGCTGCCACTTAGACATTGAGCCATTGATTACTATCCTCTGAGCCGGATGATGCATCCAGTTTTCTGTCTACCTTACAGTCCATTCATTCAACCTGTACTTCCTTAGCTTGCCTGTGAGACTGTTGTAGGAGACAATATCAAAGGCCTTGCTAAAGTCAAGATATACCACATCCAGTGCTCTCCTCACATCCACAGAGCCAGTCATCTCATCATAGAAGGCAATCAGGATGGTCAGGCATGACTTGCCCTTGGTCAATGCATGCTGACTGTTCCTAATCACCTTCTACTCCTCCAAATGTTTAGAAATTGATTCCTTGAGGACCTGCTCTATGATTTTTCCAGTGACTGAGGTGAGACTGACTGGTCTGTAGTTCCCTGGATCCTCCTTTTTCCCTTTCTTAAATATAGCACTGTTTGTCCTTTTCATCCTGATCACCATGAGTTTTCAAAGATGATGAAAAGGCCTTCCCTTCTTCATTCTTGCATGGCTGAGCAACACTCTCATACTTCTCCCTAGTTGTTTGTCCAAGTCTGCACTTCTTACAAGCTTAGTTTTTGTGATTTGGCTTACTGAAGAGTTCTCTGCTAAGTCAAGATTTGCCATACTTGCTAGTCTTCCTGCACATCAGGATGCTTTGTTCCTGCACTCTCAGTAAGGTTTCTTTGAAGCATAGATAACTTTCGTGGACTCCTCTCCCCCTCAGACTGGCTTGCCCATGAGTTCCCTGAGTGAGTCAAAGTCTGCTTTTTTGAAGTTCAGAGTCCATACTCTTCTTCCTTTTTTTCCTCAGGATCCTGAACTCAAATCATCTCATTGTCACTGCTGCCCAAGTTGCCATCCCCTCAGGACCGTCCCTGGTGGGGGCGCAAATTGGGTCGACTGCCCCAGGCCCCACGCTTTGTGGGGCCCCGCAGAGTGGGGTGGAGCAGTGGCAGCACACAGGTGGGCAGACTGGTGGCTCCGCATCCACCCACTTGCTATCCCCCACTCTGCTGCCAATGTCGCCGCCAATGGTGTCGGCAGCTTTTTCACATCCAGGGGAATCGGAGCAGGGGCAGGGCCCTGCATGGGTTGATTTGCCTCGGGCTCCGTACCCTGCTTGGGTCAGCTCTGCATCCACTACTATATTTCCCACCAATTCTTCCCTGTTTGTGAGCAGCAGGTCAAGAAGAGCATGGCCCCTAGTTGACAGCTCTATCACTTGCATCAGAAAGTTGTCTCCAACACTCTTCAGAAACTTCCTGGATTGCTTGCACACTGCTGTATTATCCTCCCAGCAGAAGTCAGGGTGATTGAACTCCCCCATGAGAACCGTCTGTTATCAGGAAACTTCCACTAGCTGTTTGAAGAAAGACTCATCCACCACTTCTTCCAGGCCTGGTGTTCTATAGCAGACCCCACTACAACATCACCCTTGTTGTTCTCCCCGCTAACCTAGCCCAGAGACTTTCAACAGGCCTATCTCTAGTTTCATACTGGAGCTCTAAGTAATCATACAGCTCTTTTATGTAAAGTGCAATTCCTCCTCCTCTTCTCCCTTGCCTGTCCTTCCTGAACAGTTTGTACCCATCCATGACAGTGATCCAGTCATGTGAGCTATCCCACCAAGTCTCTGTTATTCCAGTAATGTCATAGTTTTGTGACTATGCAAGGACTTCCAATTCTTCCTGCTTATTTCCCAGGCTCTGTGCATTTGTGTACAGTAGGTCTGTGTGAAGCTTCGGTTGCTGATTTGATTTGGCGGAGATTCGGCCTGATTTGGTGGCTAAATCTCCGAATCTGAGTTGACTCAGGAGACCCTTTAATCTCTCTGAATTGAACTGGAACCCTCTGAATTGATTTGGAGAGATTTGGAAAGATTTGACAATTTGGACGTAGACACAGCTTTAAATGTTTTTTCTGCATGCCTCAAGGTACCAGGTGGCTTGTGAATGGTGAGATGGTGAGATGACGGGGTGTCCCATGGAAGCACAGGGGGGTCCCCAGTGTGCTCGGCAGTGCACCCAGAAGTGGACCAGAAGCACTTCTGGTCCACTTCCGGATCTACCACAGAGTGTGCGGGGCACCCTCACCCCTTTGCTCCATTGCTGAGCACACCAAATCGAATCGGGACAGACATCCGAATCAATGAATCAAATCAATGTCCCCTGAAATGGGCCAAACCCAAATTGAATATGGCCCACTTTGCACATCCCTACTGATTAGTTGTAAAGAAATGGGCAAAAAGTAACTAAGTGGTGTATAAATGCATTTTTCAGATGTTGCTCTTATTGTAGTATTGGGAGGAATCTTCTCTATACTTTAGATGCTAATTAACAAACAGTTTCATACATGGATTGCTTGTTTTTGATAAACTGATGAAATTGAGTTGCTTTTTAAAGGATTTTAGTGGAAGAAAAATCTTAAAATGGTGTTAGAATGTGTTGTTCTTTTTACGTTTGGTGTTATACAGGGCACAATTCAAACCCAAAACTTGAAAGCAGTTTAAATTTTTGTAATGAACTGTGTTCTAAATGCACTTGTACAGAAAAACCTTCTGTTATGTGAGAGAATGCTAAAGAACACTTCAGCACCAGTTCACAACAGGAAAGTATAGTTGTTTGTGTCATATCTAGTGAAGAGGACTTGATGTCAAGACATAATTGTGCAGATTTCTGCATGGGTTCCAAAACTTGTGTGTTGGATTTATAGTCTGTGTCTATACTGGAGTGTCAGAGTTCTGGTACTGCCAGTCAGTACTGGAATGTTCATAGTTAGCAAACAAAAATATCTTTTAAGGGAATTTTGTAGCAGCTGCAGAAAACTCAAGTATTCCTTAAGCTTTCTCATGCCAAACCTTCAAAATACTGTTATGCATTTTAGTGCCTTACTATTCAGCAAAGAAAGAATATCAACACTGAAACTGAAATTCTCTTGCTGTATGATTTGTCTTCTTCACATTAATCAGTCTGGAAAGATAGTCTTTCCTGCATTTACATATCCCAGTTTGGGGAACGCACCTGTATAAGAAATGCATCCTTATGCCCAACACACAGTTCCTTCTTTTCAGATTTCCCAGTCTCTCTTATCTTCTATAATTAAGACTGAAAAGTGACTTAGAGAGGAGAGGGAAAAGGCAGGAGACACAAACACCAAATTTACAATGTGGCTGTGTACAATCATTTCATTCTGATTCTCCTGGTAGACAATACTGCTGAATGGACAGTACTACTAGCCCCTGTCATTTTCTTTGAAGTGATCTTCATAGGCAAGTTAGTTTTTTTTAAATAGAGCCAGTTGTACTGCACCAGTCAAATGAGAATGCAGCATCTGGGAAAGATATGTATATCTCTTGCTGTTCCTCTAAGTCAAATAATTTCCTATTAAATAACACTCCACATCAGTCTAATTTTTATTCCCAACAGATATTTGTAGAGGCAATTTTTCTTAGCTACTTCTGCCAACAGGTTCCTCTCTTTATCTAAATAACTTAGAATTGTGCCTGTTTAGATAAACTAGGTATATTCCATATAACGTAAAATTCAAGTTTTGAGAGAAAAATACAACTAAGTTTAAAACCAACATCCTGGACAATATTTTCCTGACACTATTTGGGCACATCTACACATGCAGTTAATGTGACTGAATATACTCCAGCTCAAATTGAGCAGGAGTAAACTAAACCTGACATCACTGTCTACATGCGCATTTAAGTACAGTAATTTACTGTGCTGCTGAATACTACTTGCATCTGACAGGACTGTTTGGCAGCGCAGTAAATTAGTCTATTGCTCCCTAACTGTCATTCATGACAATTTTACTGTGCAGTAACATTTTACTGTGCAACAATTTAGTCTGCTGTGCAGTAAAGCATCTTGTGTAGGTGCATCCCGTAGGTCCTTAGCTACCTTCTCCAGTATACCCTTCTTCCAACCCGTACTAAATCTACTCTTTCAGGTAAATCCTGTATGAATAAGTAAGTCTTGAAGCATGTCCTAAAAGACACCATTTCTTGTTCTAGTGATCCAAGCTGATAAGTAAATTCCAGAACTTCAGGACTGCAAACCAAGAATGCCATGTCAACAGTTACTACATGTTTGGGACCAGTCTGTTTGCCTCAGATGTTCATTGTTATGCAAGAAAAGGTGCAAGAGCTTAAGTAAGCAGTCTAAATCATTAAGGCTTTATAGATAAAAAAGAAACACCTTGATTTCTCCTGGAAATCATTTGGTAGCTAGTGGCATGGAGATTTAATATTCTCCTTGTGTGAATATTTTCCCTATCATCTCAATTATTGGACTGTCTCATTCTTGCAAAAGTAGCCCATACTGAAGGTGTGGCAGTAATCCAGTCTCCAGGTGTCAAAGACTTGGGTAACTATAGAGATGCATGTATAACTGAAAAGGGTACCTCTTACTTTGCAAATTCATAGGCCCATAAGTATTCTTTGCAACTGCAGCTGCTTAAATATTCAAATATGTTTGAGAACCTAGTAAGAGCCATGCCTGCCAACTGGAGAAGCAAATTGCAAGCAGATCTCACAGGCTGAAGGTGTTGATCTATTTTTCATCATTTCTTTCAATGTGATTTCATCTGCACTATCCTAAGGCTACAAGAAGTACATACTTGATATTGAGTGTATTGGCCCAGTGGCTGTTGGAGCATAGCAGCAGGCAGAGAGATGATCAGAAAGCCACATCAGAAGTAAATTATTCTTATCTTTCAGAATTAAAACACTCTCTAGAAAAGTTCTTTTAAACTAGTTGAAAGCCTGATGATGTCTTGATAGTGAAAGTTCATTTTTAAGTGGCAGATTTTAACTTATAGAAACAATGAGTATTATGCAAATGCAAGCATTCAGATTTGGTACCATTTTGTAGTCACTTTTTTCAGGGATAAGTAAATACAGCAATTATCCTGTAGTATAGAATTAGATCCATTGTACCAAATTTAAAGAATGCTTTGAGTCTATTTTATTAAAATTTCCTCAACTAAATCCAAATAAGGGTTTGCATCTAATATAGTTTAGGCTTTAATCCAATCAGTCCAGATTGGGAGATCTCAGTCCAGATGGTTATGGTGGATATTGTAGCCCCTCTTTAAATCTTGACTAAAGAAGCTTTGACAAGAGGGCTGTGAATTGAATGGGGTAAGAGTAGCAACAATTGCTTGGAATTCACATTTTCCCTTTGTCCATCTGGCAGACTGAGAGGAGCAAAGGCAGAAAACCATTTCAGCATAAATTAGGGGATCTGGATTGCAAAAATCTAATTAACTAACAGGCAAGATTTTTTTCTGTTATTACTACTATTTAAAAATTCTCTTTAGCTAAATTTGCATTTTGTAATAAAACTCTCCCGTTCCCTTTGTAGGCTTGCCAGCCCTTTGGAACTGATGTGATGTCACACATTTATATGGAAATTATACTCCAGTGTTACATACACGTACATGCACATATGCACTTCATGCAATGTGTCTTTATTGTGGAAACAGGAACATAAATATATTTCACAGGCTTGCATTGTCAAAACTAAAAAAACATAGCCATTCGTGTGTTTTGTTTTGTTTTTCTAATAGAATAAATTTAACAGAAATGCTGTCTGATTTAAAGTTTTTGGTAATACTGATCAACATGATACTTCTGTACTGCAAGGCTCTTTACTCCACATGCCTTGGGCCAACATCCCCCAGACTGTCACTGCTTAGCCCTTCCCCACTTTACCACACATGGGTGACCCCCCCACACACACACACACTGCTAGGTGTGGCCCATGAGGGGTTAATTTTTGGCCCTAGGCACCTAACCAGGTAGCAGCGTGGGGAGTGGAGGCAAGAGGGGAAACGGTCTTCCTGTGTGCATGGTATAGCGTGGGAGATTGCCTGAATGCATGGTGTAGTTGAGGTGTGGGAGGGTTGCCTACACACATAGTGTAGCAGTGAGGTAAGGAAGGCCTGGGGGACCCATGGCTCACACTGTTGTGGCCCACAGCCCTTACTGCTATGGCCCACTAGTGTGTGGTGCCCAGATGTTAAGAACTAGGACAGTCCCTACTTTATTGTATTATTGGCTACTCAGATGTAAAATTAAGCCTATTTTTTGGAGGAAGGCTCTCCATTTAAGACGTGCTTTTAATGAATGCTTTCTTCCCCAGGGAGGAATGAACATCATCTGCTGGAATCCCTGCTTCCATCACCATCAGTGAACATAGGTTAACCTAGGCTTGTGCCTTCTCTGAGCAACAAAATCACTAACCACCTGTCTCTTACCAGTACTCTTTGGATCAGGGACCTAGTCCACAGAAATCTGAAGTCAGTGAAAGTCTTTCCATTTGCTTTAGTTAGCTCTGGATCAGGCCTCTAAACTTTACATCCTCCCTTTATATATCCACCTGACTTCACTTCCACAAACCTCAAGTCAGGTTACCAGCCCCCATTTCCTTGTCCCTAATCCCCTTCAGATTGCTACTGACTTCTGCTCTCTTTTCTATGTTTGCTGCTAGGTCCTTGCCATTTCATTTAATTATTTTCACATGGGGCTAAGTCTTACTCAAGAAAAAGGGTATGCAGGGAACAAACCTCACCTCCTCTTACAAATAGGACAGGGCTCATCTGGGTCTGGATTATGCGTGAAACCTTAGCCAGGAAGTGATCTTGAGTTATAACTGCAGCAGATGATTTTGATCTGCATTTGTACAGCAAGACAAATGTATGACATGCTATTTATGTTTGATTTTAAAAAATGCAATATGTCATTAGTAATACAACTAAAGCTTCTAAAGACTGTGTACTGATTGTTATGAAGTGAAGAGTGAAAAGCAGAAAAACAATTTGCCCTTTTTAGTGTGTAGCATTCTAACTTTAAACACAAATGTTTAATTTGCCAGAATCAGAGGAAATGCCAAAAACATTCATGTTCCATTTTCACACAATCTGTATTATATTAGTGTGTGACCTCAGTTTTGATCAAAGCAGTGTACTATAAATGCAGTGACTTATGTTACAATATTTAATAAAAGATTCATATTTGTTCCAGTGGTTATAGTAAAATTTATTATGGTTGTTGGATTATTCAGCTACGCATCACACTGAGTATGAAAGCAAAGTACTAAAGTTTTAAGAACAGTCTGCTTTCAGATGCCTTAAGAAAATGTAATAAATTGGGTTGAAAATTTCTGTATCAACAGACTGTATTTTGACAGCTTTTCAGTTGTCTTACAATTGTTGACTCTTTAAGAAAACTTGACAAAATATGGAAATTATCCAATGCAAATTATTTTAAGTTTTGCTCATTAAAATGATCTTGGTTCTTTGTCTAAGGCTTTATATACTCTTTGGTCATGCACAAACAAAGCAAAGGAGCATAAATAAAAATATCAAAGAGCTCCATAAGTTACCGTACTTCCGTGAAGCAGTAAATCAGTGATGGTGAATAAATTAGTTTTATAGACTCTTCTTTAGCATATCAATCCATTTGACATATCCTGTAGGATAGCTCAGACTAAAATGGCATTCTTAAAATGGAACAAAAAGTAGGTAGTTACTTAGTTGTTTGTTCGCTGCTTCATATAAAGGCACTGGTTAAAATTGTTTCATATCAGTGTTAGTAGAGTAAGCAATTTTATCAGTAACAAAAATATGAAATTAAGATTTATTAAAGTTGTTTTGATAAGATTAGCAGGTGGCAGGCTCTACTTCTTTCTTTTACTGAAGAAGTTATTCTTCATATTTTTAAATATAAGCAGTTTTGTTGTTCAAAGCATCTTTTTGCATATGACCTCTTTTATGACTCTTATCAACCAAAAATGATTAACAGCGGTAAAAATTCAATTTAGTTACAGCAGTTCTTTGCTTGTTCTTAACTCTGTATGCTGCCTTTCATTCTTAAAACATTTCAAAAAAGGTGTACATAGATTTAGTAGATCCTCACAAGACCTTTCGAAGCCAGCTGTCATCACACCCTTTTTACAGGTGGAAAAAGAGAGAGACCTGTTTTTTATACCAGTCACGTTGTTTCTTAAAACGTATATCTTTTGAAGACCTGTCCATCTGCCCGAGGCTATCAGGCAGTAGGGGTGTGTGAAGCAGGCCCTATTCGATTCAGATTCAACACAAGTTGGGGACAGCGATTCAATTCATTGATTCGGATCACTGTTCCTGATTTGATTCGGCCGAATCTGAAGATTTGATGCTCATCTGGAGAATCAACAATTCGGACATAGACGCAGAAAAAAGTTTTTTCTACATACTTTGAGGTAGCAGGTGCAGCTCATGATCGCTGTGATGCTGGGGCACATGGTGTGTCCTTCAGGAGTGTGGGAGGGCCCTCCATGTGCTCGGTGAGAAACCCAGAGGTGGACCAGAAGTACTTCCGGTCCACTTCTGGGTCTGCCAGGGAGTGCGCTGGGAGACACCCCCCCACCCTTGCCTCCCTGGCTCGGCAGTCAGCTGCAGGGGGACCCCGGGTGCCCCCCTCAGACCCGGGAGACACCAGTCACTGAGCTGGAGGGGTGCGGGAGGGGAGGGCCTGTGCACTCCCTGGTGAACCCGGAAGTGGACCAGAAATGCTTCTGGTCCACTTTTGGGTCTGCTACAGAGCATGTTGGGGAGCCCCTTGTGCTTCTCTGAGACGCTCCATGTGCCCCAGCATCACAACACTCATGTGCCCCTGCTACCTAGAGGTATGTAGAAAAAACACTGGAACTTGTGTCTATGTATGAATCTGAATCTTTCCAAATCTCTTCGAATCAATTCGGAGAGACTGAAGAGTCTTCTGATTCAATTTGGATTTGTAGATTTGGCTGCTGAATTGGGCCAAAACTCCAGCAAATTGAATCAGGGACCGAAGCTTCACACAGCCTTACCAGCAAGTCCATGATGGAACAAAGACTGCAAATCAGGAGTTCTCAATTAAACACCATAATCCCTCTTGCCTAGCATGCCACAGTCTTATTTGCAGTATTGGGTTACGGTGAAACACTGCCCTCTGAGAAAGTAAAAGAAACCGTGAGTGTTTCTTTACTCAGAGCTTTTAGTGTAATTCAGTGTTTACACCTAATAGACAATAGAAAGGATGTAATTGAAATAAGTATAAACAGGTCTAGTTAATTTGCAGTTGGTTTGTTCAGGTGTCTGGATGGCAAGGATACCATAGTGGTTAAATTGATATCTTAGTCTAATCTTTTAGCTCTAACTGGGTGCACCTGCATATGTACTTTACCGCAGAGTTAACTAGTTCTGCAGTAAAATGTCACTATTGACACATGTGCCCATATTTGGGTACAGTAAATTAATTAACTCCAGTGTAGGATAGTACTGTCTGGGACAGACAGAGTAGTTACATGCACCAAAACGCCACATATCGATGATGACTAGGGCTGGCTAGGGCATGAGGGTGCTACTGTGTGGGGTTGCCTGCTGATTAGCCGCACTCTGTAGTTTCCTTGTGCCCCAGCCAGCCCTTCTGCAGCACATTGAGCGGGGGTGAAGCAGCCCTGGGCTGGCAGGCTGGCCCCTAGGGTCCCTTGCCAGCCGGAGCTGCTCCACCCAGCTTATCATGCTTTGGTCTTGGGTGCACATGTAAATGCTGCACCTAGGAGCATTAAACACTGGCATGAACTGCACCAGAGTTTGTTGCTACATGCTAATTGCATGTGTAGATGTGCCCACTGAGGCAGGGATTCTGCTTTTCTCTGATTAATCTGAAAATTGGAGAGTTTTTTTTGTAAAGTAATCCAAAATCCACATTTTTCCATGATTAAAATGAAACACCACTAATTAAAGAATTTTTATCAGAGAAAACCAGGATCCCTGCTGATGAAGATGAACAGTGTTGTATACAAATTAAATAGGTTAGATGCGTGATTAATAGGGCTGGCTGGAAATTTTCTGTTGAAACTGTTTTGGAGGCAGTATTGGTGTTTCAACTAGATAAACCTTTTTTGTGAAAAGTGGTCCCCTTCCACACACAACACTCACTTTTTGTCAAAACACAAACAATGGCAAATTAGAGATTTTACTCAGAAATGCTGCTTGGTGCCTCAAGAAAGCTGCACTTTGGATGCCTGCTGCTTCCCGTCTCCTCTGTGAGTCCAGATTTTCTTGCTGGACTACACTTCTTTTGATGCATGGTGGACAGTAGCTGTGGTGGACAAGGCCACTGGCTCAGCAAGCGTAGTACCAGGTTACACTGGGGAGAGATACAGCCCAGTCACTGTGAAACCTGGGCTGTGGATGAGAAGTGGGGTGAGGCACTCGCACTGCAACTCCCAGGAGGTGCCATGGCAGCATTTTGAATTCAGAATGCTCTTTTCAGTGGAAAAAGTAAAACTCTTCCACCTTCTCATTTTATTTTCTGAACGGGCCTGATGCCCGTTCAGACACATCAGTCATGGTGGTGAGAAGAACATTAAGAAGTGCATAAGGGGAAAAAAACTGGGGAAAAAAGCTCGAATGAAGATGCTCAAACTATAGCATTTTTGTCATCTACTGCTGGGGTTACACTTCATCTTTCTTTTGTTCTTTCTTTCTTTCTCGTTCTTTATATTTAGAGTTCCACTGTGGAACTGGGCCTCACTGATCATCACTCTTCAATGCAAGGCCAATTTATTTATCTGTAAGGATAACTTAGATGTCAGTAGTGGATGACAGACTGAAATATTGTTTCTTTTTCGTTGCTCTAGATCCACGTAATCTTACAATCTGGTCCGATGATAGGTTTATGTGTTCTTAATCATATGAGATGCTCTCTACTGGTTTCTAATAAGACTTAAGCCAGACCTGCACTATAAACCTGTGCTGGCATATTTTGTCACACAGCGGTGCGATAAGGTTTGATTTGTGACCCACATAGCTCTGACAGAAAAAATCCTTACTGTAGGCACAGTTACGCTGGCAAAACTTGCATTTACCAGTCTATTTTTATTTTGCTTGGTAGACTTGGAACAACTTGTTCATTTCTGTCAGTGTAAACTGTGTAGATCCTGCAGTAGTTCTTTGCTGGACTAATATGCTGGTGCAACTTTAATAGCAAAACTTTCCACGTATAGACCTAGCCTTGCCTACCTTCTCACTGGAAGGTGGATGTTCACCAACTTGCAACGGTATTTTAACATGATTGGGAATACGTGCTGCAAGGGTGATTCTCCTCCCTGTTTGAACTCTGGTGTAGTTGAGGTGAGGTGCAAGAGGAGTACAAAGAGCGGGTGAAAGCATCCTGATTCAGAGCCAGGTAGCCGTGGCAAAACTTAAAGGCAGCATTCCCCTAACCTTGTAGGTTTACACCCCAACATAGGAAAGCTGGGTGCTCTTGCATCATCCATCCTTTAACCAGTTCCATTCTTCACGTGTATCCACCCCCCAAGAATTGGCAATGGCAGGTGATGGGTGTGGGAGGCATCAGAGTGGCTGAAATAGGTGGTGCCACAAATTGCTGCTGTGATGCTTAGGCCCCCACAAGAAACTGTCATGGCTGCCCTCTCCCTGCCACAGGGGCACACCCCACAGATTGGGAAATGCTGACTTAACATAATACATGGGAAGCCTTGCCATCATTCTACTCGATAAGGTCCATTAGCCAATGGAAGATCGAGAATAGCAGAACTGCACTTTGTCATATCTCCTTCTCCGGTATGTCCTCATCCCCTGTTTTGTTCTTTTTCACAGTAGGCATTGGGCTGGGAAGAGGGTGGTAGGGCAGGAGCAGCATAGTTTCTCCAACAGACTTCTATCATTGGAGACTTCACTTACATTTGGAGAATTCACGACTAGCCTTGGGGAATTCACTACTAGCCTTCTCTGGTGAAGAGTAGTCTTAGTGGCAAATATGGAGGCATATATGCATCCATTACCTTTCAACTTGTGTGATCAGTTATCTGTGTATAAAATGAGCCTAAAATGCTCTCAGTTATATGATTTCATAGGTATAAGGCCCAAGATATGTATTTTTTTATTTATCATTTACAAAAAAAGTTTTATTTAAATTGTTATTTTCTTTAATTTTTTTTTATTTCAGTTTCTGCAGCACAGAACCAAGTAGAGTCTGGCAGGGAAATTTGAAAGGTATTAGAGATATTAGAGTTGTGCTGATTTGCAACCTGCCCATTCCTGTCTTCCTTTATCTGTACAGTCTCACAATGCAAAGTGAGAATCCCCCACAGTAAAAGGAATCAGTTGTCTACATCAGTGGTCTCCAAGTGGGGTGCACGCAAGATGATCCATTGGGGTGTGGGAAGAAAATATTAGAACTTCTATTTATATTTATTTTTTATCTAAAAAAAAAAAGAAAGAAATTAAGCTTTACTAATATTTAATATATGGATTGATACTGGCGCCTGTATGTCAGACGGTCACGTGTCACGTACAGTATGCAAGGTATCCTGAGGGAAGAGTGGGAGTGCCACAATGTGGTGGGGTTGACAGTGGTGCCCTCACTCATTTGTTCGCTTTCAGCATATTGCAACGTATATATTGGGGGTGCGTGCTCAAAAATTTTTTACTGATAGGGGTGCGCTATCAGAAAAGTTTGGAGACCACTAGTCTGCATCATGTGGGGCAACTTGTGTTGCTAGAGTGTCACAAACCAAGTTTAACTGGGCCATTACACCCATTCTGACCGTAGCCTATGCCAGGGAGGGCCAACCTTTCTGGCATGTGTGCTACAAATTAAACTTGCATACTCCCAGAATGCCTTTCCAATCCCTTGCCTGTATCCAATTTGCCATCCAATTTTCTGCATGACTAAGTTGCTAGTCTGCTTTTGGCCCTGTGCTCCCTTTCTGATTGGATGCTGTGCTTTCTGCTCCCTGTCCTATCTGCCACTGTGCTACCTCTCCCCTACCCACATGCCACACACACACAAACTGCCCATACCACTTGTGTTACCCTTGCCTCAGATTGGCCACCTGTGGCCTTTGCCACTTAATACAGGTCCATAAAGACAAAGTTGGTTATTACTGTCAATGAGATACCAACAGGAGCATCTGATTCCCATGATTTTTCTTATTGAATACCCATACGTTTTTAAGCCATTTCAAAAGGGAAACATTTTAGAAGGGGAGCAGCTGTCCTGTTTTGATTGTTACCTGTGCACTAGCTGGGAATGACAGAAATGAAGCAAAACCCCACCAATTTTAATTCTGTTTCATTCAGGTTAAAGTTGGGTCAGTTTTGGTACATTGTATTGCTCCTGGCTTGTCCACACCTATCAATTAGAATGTAAAAGCTGCTGCCCTTTTGAAATTATCCCATTTTAAAGCACTTCCAGATGTACATGTGTACATTTCTGCAATGAAGCACTTGATGGTGACGATCCAATTCTCATTTAGGTCTGAACAATATTTTTCTTCTAACTGCTCTCACATATAGCAGGATAACACACACAGCAGAAGAAGACATTTGGACCAGTTTTCTAGCTACAAAGCCATTATAAGTCCAAGTCAATTTCCGTGGCTACCATGGAATTCCCAGGTTCTACATTTAGCTTGATCCAACTCAGATGAGAGAGAGTCTGGCTTTTTTCTTGTAAGAAAGATGCTATTTAGTAGTCTGCAGGGAGGTGGATTTTAAAGAACAGTCATGAACAGAAGCTGTATCCCAAACAGCAGGATTTTTTTGTTTAACAGGCAAAAACTAACATTGGAGTTGGTGGTTACATTGTTCTAAGATGTCTTTGTTGTATAAGTGTAGCATGAAGTATTTGAATTTGCTTGCATAATTTTGTAGGTGCAGGTTCAGAGGCACTTTCTGAAAGTGTGCTTTGTTTTTCTATTACATTCAGTTAACTACTAAAAGCCAGCCTGAGTGATTCTGGAAACAGATCATACTGAATTACCAGGTATGGCCCTTTTAGATATGTATGCCACTTCTTGGCTTCCCCACTAAAACTAATTGATAGTTTATCTAAATTTGGCATACTGTATCTGAGATTCCATTTTGAACACTGACTTCAACTCCAGCACATCATGTTTGAGACCACTTTTAGCCTTTGTAAAGAACTGCCTTTTCAGTTGCATATACTTAGTCATCATGTAGTTACTGGATGTTCTTACATATGCAACATTGGATGAAGTCCGTATTTTGCAAAAGAATTATGTTACCCTTAAGCAACTTTTGTTCTGGTGTCCAGGCAGTCTCATCAGAATGTTTAGTGTACACCTGCTGATAAGTTATAAAGGATAACAATAACAAGCCTAATTCTCTCCAAATTTAAGTATTTTGATGACTAGACCAAAGAAGACTTACTGATCACGTGATATTTTAAATATGAATGACAGTCCAGGAACACTACAATATTTGTTGGTAACTACTGCAAAGAAATCATGTTCTGTGCTGCATTGACTAGTACTGAGACAGCCTGCTATGGGTGTGCTTAACTAGATGTGATAGGCTAATAATTTTCTGCATAAAAAAGGGAGTATTGTGTCATTTGTAGCACTGGGACCTGTTATGTAAAGCAGTGAATGGAAGGCATGACATTTTCTTCCTTTTCCAAATAAATTTACTGTGATAATGATTTTCTACTAGGCATGTGGCCAACTCTGATTAAAGTACAGAAGAGGTTATTATTGAAAGCAGGAAAGGTGGATGGTAGGGAAGATGCTTTACCCTGATTATGTCTAATCTGCAGAGAGAGGTAGTTTGATATGTTGGTTTGAAGCCACACAGAAGACAAAGTAAAGCTGCACCTTATAAACCAAGGGTGGGCAAAATACAGCCCATGGGCTATATCCAGCCTGCCAGTTGTTTTTTGTCCTGTCCAGCCTCGCCAAAAGTGTGAGGAGGGAGGGCTGTGCCAAGTGCTGCTCCACTCTGCTGTGCCCAGCACCACCGGGCCTGGCTGTGCAGTTTGTTGACTCCTCCCCCACCTGGCTTCCTGTTGGTGCTGCGGCGGTGCAGTCCAGGCACTGTGACCACCAGCAGCTGGACCTCCATGCGATGGGATGCAATGCAGCACTCCAAGTAGCCATGCTGCTTGCCCACCGTGATGAGCTGCTGCCACTGTGGCACCACCAGCCTGTGCCAGCTGCAGGTGGGGTTTGGCCTGGGGCAGTCACCCCTGACTTTCCTGATGCAGCATGGCAACAGTGGCTTACCACGCTGGGCAGGCAGGACAGCTGCTTGGCATGCTGCAGTGTCCCTTTGTGCATAGGCCCGGCTGCCAGTGGCAGTGATGCCAGGACTGCGCAGCACCAACAGGAAGCCAGGAAGGAGAGGGGATGGTTGTGGGGGAGGGGCGGAATTGGAGTATGTTCAGTCGCATTAATTGCACACGTAGACTCGCACTCCGATGATTAAACATTTGTTAGGTTTATTCAAACCTTGCCCCCCCTGAGTTTTTAAACATCAGTCTTTAGGTTTACATGATGGGCCTCATCTGCACTAGAAAAGGTTTGCCAGAATAAACTGGTATAAGTTATACTGGCAAAACTTTTTTTAGCATAGATCAAACCAAACAAAATTACTCTTTGACGCATAACCAACCTACACTAGGGCTTGTGCTAGTATAAAAGTATCAGTTAAGAGTGTGATTTTATTTATTTATTTTACAATACCAGTAACAGTCTTGCCTGTAGACTTGGATCAAGTCATGTTTTAAAAGATTAATTAACACAGGTTACATGACACATTTTCAGCACCCTTTACCCACAAGCTTTTGTGTGTGGGAAGTAGTAAAATGGGCATTTTGCAGAATTTGGGATTTTACAGTAATGGTTGAATTGGGTTTCAGCAGAGGAGTTAACCAAACACTGGGCACATCTACACATGGTGTTATGGCGATGTAGTGCCTGCAGATATCTATATGTGACCAGCAGTTAGTTTGTCATAGCGATGCACCCCCCCAGTATAGCGTGCCACTACAGCAAAGTAGTTGCTAAAAATAATCATGCCCCGCAAAAGTACTAAATCACAGCACAGTAACAATGTCACCATAGCGACATGTATAGACGTGCCCCTTAAGTACTTAATATGGTGAATTTTATCCTTTGTGGCTGTGCGTGTGTGTGTATGTGCATGCACACGCATGCATGTACATGTACATATGCTTTGTATGATGTATTCAGTATATCAAAGACCCCGAAAGTAAAATTAATAAAAAAATGATATAGGGAGAATATAGTGAGGGAAGACGCATGTAAACAGAAAAATTTCTCATGGGAATTCAATGGCATGAATTTCTAAACTGCAGTCTTTTCTTTTAAAATAATTTGTAGAGAATTGATAATGCTTCCAGTTGGTAAAAGAAAACATTTTTCATCACAAATCAATATGTATTTAGTTTTAAACCATTATATGGTCTCATAAGATACCTTCTGTTTTCAAAACTATTTGAGAGTGAAATGGAATAAGAATGTTTTAACAGTACATGAAATATTTGGGTTGCCTTGCTTGCTGTGTGTTAGAATTGTTGCACCTTCAATTTAACAGAGTAGGCTATGCTTCAGTAGACCATTACATTACTCTGAT
The DNA here is from genome assembly GCF_052110815.1 of Crocodylus siamensis. Classification (NCBI taxonomy): domain Eukaryota; kingdom Metazoa; phylum Chordata; order Crocodylia; family Crocodylidae; genus Crocodylus; species Crocodylus siamensis. The sequence continues at coordinate 303,849,812 of NC_143395.1, forward strand.
GTCTCTTTCATGGCAGAGAGAGAAATTGTATTGCTGCATTATACAGGTTTGGTTAATTAAATCTAGATAACAACCAGAGCTCATATAATAGTTGTGTAAGTAAAGGAGAAGCAATGATGGGTTGATTATTTTTTATGCAATATTAGGGGGGAAGAAAAGGGGGCGAGAGAAAAATAAGAATCAATGCACAGGGTATAGGATAGCAATAGTACGTACCTCTGCTGATGTTTCAAACTGATCTGCTCTGTGCAGCAGTAATGCTGATTAATAAAGAGACTTTGTTTATTTTATTGTAATAATAGTATAGCAAGAAATACACTTGTCTGTATGGAGCTAAGGTAGAACAGTACAAATAAAGTATAAGTGGAGATTATTAAGACAAACATAGCACAAAGGTTACTTAATATCTCTGAAAGACTAGACATAATAAATGTGTGGGTTTGAAATGTAGACAGTCAAAAAAAATTATTCTTGCTATAGAGTATACGTCCTTCTTAAGCCTGTTGGCTATAATGTACAATTGAAAACAACAAAATATAAATGGTTATGTTAAAAGGAAAAAGGGAAACCGTGGGCCTACAAAATGTATTTATTGGATCTTTTGTAATTTTCTACATGGGCATAAGAAATAATAATGATAGCATACTGCCTGTTCAGTGAGGCATTTCAGAGTAGGTTAAGTGAAATAAGACACAAAATTTCTTTAGATTCATGTGGAAAATCAGAACTGAAGCACTTACTTTATTGTAGATTTAATTGCCATAAATCACTATTCTTCCATTTTTTTTCACTTTTTGTTAATTTAAAAATGTCAAGCCCTACATATGAAAATAGGGCTACGAGGGAAAGTTGGTCACTTTAGCTATACATTTAAGAATATTTATGTTTAAAAATATTTAACAGACTAGGCTATGCTTGAGTACCTGTTGACCATAACCCGCAGGGAGAATTCAGTTTGTCAGCAGTTAGCAATGCCAAACTCATGTTTTGCTTATGTCAGTGAAAAACCCATGTAAGGAAACACCCCAAAGGCACAGACTGTTAAGAAAAAAACATACTACTGTTTTGAACTGGTTGATCAAAAGGGTAAAAAAATATCTTCTGTGTTTGTAAGTGGACTTAATCAAGGTTCAAAAAGCCAGAGGTGGAATTGATCTAAGTTGCATGATTTTCTGTTTAGGTTGGATAGTGAATGGAACATGAATTTGCCTTTTGGTGCAGGGGGACAAATCCTACACTGGGCTCCACCATTTTAAACCAGTCTGTGTGCCGAATTTCTGTTCTGTTATGGATATAGACTGATTTCTGATCACTTGTACTAGTAAACACATAATGTCTGTACCTGGCCTTAGAGATGGCATTCCTGACTGTGAAATAAACTTTTACTTCTTTTTGAGAAATTCCACATAGGAATTCTGATGATTTTTTAACTAAATTGTTCAACAAGAGTTTCATTGACACGAGCCATTTTTTTCCTCTGTAGGATCCCTGCAATACAAATACTGTGATAGACCTCAGCAACTTGACAACTCACCTGGATAACTGTTCTTTTAAAGTTAAATAACTTCAGCGTTCACCATGTTCAAGTCATTTCCCTTAATAGGGAAGTGCAAGGAATTCCTATAGATACTGATGCAGCAGTTATCTACTTATTTGTGGTAGAATTCCCAAATGTTTAAGGACCACTTCTCTGGAACTGATGTGCTGAGTACTTTCAGCGCCTACCTATTAAAGGCTTCAGAGGTCAAGTGTAACAAGTCTGCTGTAATGCCAGAGCTTAGCATTAAGAGCTTGTAAGCACTCTGACTGAACCCCTCCACTGGCTGAAAGAGATTTTTCAGTTATTTTTGTGTTTCTGATAGGTTTTTCACTGTTCTTAAACATATAATTTAGGTTAACATAACATACAAAAGAAATGAGCTTAAAGGAAAAACGTGTTATTACATTAATCTATGGGGGCTGGTGTGGCACAGGCACTAAGGCTCATGGTTGACAGCCCAGAGGTTGCAAGTTTGAGGTTACAGCAGAAGCGCTTGTGGCACAGCCTTGTCAGGTTCCAGTGAATCTATAAATTCTGCTAAACACTGTGTCACAAGGATACAAAAAGAAAAACAGGCAGGATACTAATCCTTAGCACTGATGTCATGGTAGCATTTGAGTCTTCTCTGAGATTGCAGAGAGTGTGGCCCCACTAAGGCAACTGTATCCAGAAGCAGGATCTCCTCTTTGTTATCTGGGACAGGATTTCTCTCTTTGTCATACTTATTTGGAGCCTGATCTGGAGAATGAATCATTAATTTTTCAGCTGTCTATAGAGAACATTTCTATTTTATTGATTAGGTGATTCAGTATTTTAGTTATTGCAAGCACTGCATTTCCCAAAAATATCCTATCAATTCACTTTCCATAAACCTTGATAATTCAGAGTGAAAACTGTATGGCAAGTGAACCATACTTTTTTACAACATCAAGTCTGCCTGTACATAAACCTCTGAAAACAATGAAATAAAGTACAAGCCAGCAGCACCCTGCAACTCATGGGCTACTGGTGCCTCCTGAGTCCGGGGGGGAACCAGGTTGCCAATGGGGAGGGGGTCCCCCAGCAGCCGATCACCAGCCTGGGGGGAGGTCCCCCAGCAGCTGATTGCTGGGGGTGGGGCAGCAGCCAATCACCGAGTGAGTGGTTTCATAGCTACTGCTTCCAGCAGGTGCATGTCACCAATGCAGCAACTTTCATTCTCCCCCTGCCAGAACTGGCTAAACCAGCTGAAAATACTGTGAGGATACAGTATGTCTGTCCTGATGGAAAAGTGTCTTTGCTGCAGGATAACTAACGTACATTAGCTATGGCTGTTGTCTCCACTCCGTTTTTACAAGGAACCTCAATTTGAGGGTAAGAAAAACTGTTTCATCTCCATTTAGGGCTTTCCTGGGAGGATAATTGCTGTGTTTTATTTTGCATTCACGATTTGGGGTGTAAGGACACAGGTGACACTATGTTTTTGCAACCTCTTTCGTACTCAGATAACCTCAGATTTGGACCGCTGGCCCTACTTAAGAGCTGATTATTTTCTAAAGAATAAATAACAGCACTTGGAGAAACTGGCTACTAAACAGTACATTAGCCCTAATGTTAATTGTATTGGTGTATCAACTGCCTAAACTAAAAGTAGGTATGATGAATATTTGTTTGCACTCTGGGTTAGCACTCCTTCAGGTGTATGTTCATAATGCATTCAGTGAGAGGGGACTTGCTAAAGGAGAAGGAAATACAAAAAAAATGTAAAGGTTTAATTTTCACCCATTAGCCTTCAGGTTCCCCAGTGCCCTGGAAGCTTCCCCCCATTCTGCCTATGATCCTACTTCAGAATTCGCTAATCTCTTTAATATTTTATAACTTTGTCTTTCCCTTACAGCAGAATATTAGCCTTGCATATCTTTGCTCTTAGAAATTTCTTGTTGTCTACTGCTGCTGCTGAGAGAATTGCCAAGTGACCTAGTTTAGAGTTGGAAATGTTTCTTTACCACAAAATCTGATACCCTTTCCTTGAAGGCTCATTCTCAGAACCCAGTGTAGTAGTGATAAAACTATAGGTCCCTCTCTCCTTTCCTCCACACAAGCACTCTACTGTAAAACACCAGAGATTTTGATGAGGACTCATCACTCCTTGCCTTGATGCACTTAATGCACTCCCTAATAAAATATGATTGTGATAAACTATACCCCGCAGAGAAAAAAAAGGACCAGAGGATCAGGAAAAGTTTTAAGCCTCAGAAAAATTAGAGTCCAAAGCAGCAGGACTTTTAAATGCTTATGTGTTCTCCCCCCAGTGTTCCTCACATGTCTTCCTGAGCCCTTCCTTTAAAAAAAATCCCTGACATATTCCTATACCCTGTTATGACATATATAACACAATGTGTAAAACCTTTCTCTGTAGACAAAAGCCTCACATAACCTCTTGTCTCCTATATCCTTTTGCTGTACTTTATATTTTAAGAATGTTTTTATAAATATACCCCTTCTAGCATTTTTTCTCACCTTGTGTGGCAATCACTAGTTCACTTCCATGTATATTTAATGGATTAGATTGCAAGTGAAGAAGCTCTACTTTTATCTTTGTAACCACCTGGCTTTACTAATCCTTCTCCTTTATCACACTATTCCACAATCTTTTTCTTTAGCTCCCCTCTTAAAAAAATGAAGTTTAGTGTTTGTGAAAAGTAGCTAATTGATAGTAGTAGAGATTGAAGTTCTCTGTTCATTCACCACAGGCAATGCTCACTTTCCTGCAGAGCCCGTCCAACATGGATCAGCCCTGCTTTAGAAAAGCAGCTCCCAAAGCAGGGATAACAATTCAGTCTCCAGCCTTATTTAATGCTTGATAGTTTTTGTGATGTGGACACCTGCCCAGTGTGAACTGAACTGATACCATCAATCCATTTCATACCGACTAATGAACAGCTATTAGGGATGTGAATGGCTCTTAGTCATTACTGATGTGGACTGAAGTTGAACTCTTTAGAGCCCCTGTTGTCTAAGGATAATGAATTAGCGTGACCAACTCTATCCAGCTATTAAATGTTTGTGATGGTTGGTTGAACTGTGCTGGTTAAAGGGCCTACTTTCATTTAAATGGTAGTGAAAAAATCAAAAATGATTATTTTGAACGATTAAAAAATTGCAATGGACACTAAGTGTTGTACATGGAAAATGTTTGTTTCCTGTGTTGGACTCAGGCAGATGTCATTCTTGGAAAATGAAGTAAAATTCAGAAAAGGTACTGTTTTTGTGTAAGACAGTGTCAGGAATTAAACATATGTGGTGGTTTCATTTGAAAAAGAAAAATATTTAATCAGGAATGTAAATTATCTTTTCTCCCCTGTGTTAAATAGATTAGCCACCAAAATAGGCATAATGGCCTCAGTTTGGGGATTTCAAATTTCAGACATCATAAAGAACTGAATTTCCAGAAATTGCTCAGCACCTGCCCTTTAAATATTGGTGCCTGCAAGGCTGAGGCACTAAAAACTGCTGGTCAGTTTTGAAATCTCAACATACCTTATTTACTCTCATACCACATGCCCTGCAAGTAGCACATGCCTCTTGTTTTTAGAAGCTGAAACAAAGAATAGTTTTCCTCCAGGCAGTGAAAACATCAGCAGTTGCCTTGTAGGAGAACAACAACCTGTAGCTACTCCTTTAAGCCCCTTGCTGCCAGCTGGCTGCAGATAATTCTTCCCTTACCAGGAGGGTCTGCCCCAGCAGCAGTGGGGCACGTGCAGGGCTGCTTTCTGAGGGCCGACCCTGCTGCTGAGCAAGTGCCAGCATTTGCAGCAGAAGTATTTGCCCAAGGGAGGGAAAGGAACCCTGTGCCAACTGGACAAGGGGCAGTGCAGTGAGCACACCGGTCTCCCATGCTGCTGTCCTGCACAGTTCGCACAAGGATATTTATCCCTCTTCCCCAGCAGATGCTCCTACTGCAGACACTGCTACTGATTCAGGAGGAGGGTCTGCCTGACAAGCCAGGTGAGAGAGTGCTTAATAGGGCTGTGTGAAATGGCTGTTTTGATTTGGTTTCAGATTCGGCCGTTTCAGAGGGACAGTGATTCAGTTTGGTGTTTCGGGTCACTGTTCTGTTTCGATTTGCCTGAATCTGTTGAGGAGTTTTGATGCTGTTTTGGTGATTTGGCCATAGACTATAATGGGGAATCACTAAATGCCTATAACTTTGTCATTTCTTACCTGAGTCAGATGAACATTGCAGGGATGATAGCCTTTTTTGAGAACATGAAGCCTGCTAGCCAAATTTCAAGGAGATAGGTGTAGAGGTTTCTGTGAAACTGCACTTCAAACTGTTCAAAGCAAAACCCATATCACTTGCCGGCAGTGGTAGCATGCTGTCATCCTGTGCACAGATCTGGGGACCCATGCCTCCCAAGGGGGGCTGCAGGGCTGTGCCAGACTCCTTCCAGGGGGCGCAGGCTCCCGGATCTTCATACAGGATAACAGCAAGTTGCCGCTGCTGGCTGGCTCCAGTGTTTGGCGCAGCCTGCGCCAAGCGCTGAGAAGACTGGTGCTGCTGCTGGCCCCAGCCAGCAGTGGCAGCATGCTGTCATCCCGCATGCAGATCTGAGGGTCTGCACCCCCAGGGAGGTCTGTGAGGCTGACCTGGACTGCTCCCAGAGGGGGCGTGGGCCCCTGGATCTGCACGCGGGATGACAACAGGCTGCCGCTGCCAGCTGGCGCTGGCGCTCGGCACAGCCCGCACCGAGCACCGGAAAGACTGGTGCTCCCGCTGGCCCCAGCTAGCAGCAGCAGCATGCTGTCATCCCATGTGCAGATCCAGGGGCCTGTGCCCCCCACCCCCCGGAAGGGCTGCAGGGGCTGTGCTGGACTCCTTCTGAGGCGTGCGGGCACCAAGATCTGCACATGGGATGATAGCAGGCTGCCATCCCTCCCCTAGAGCCCTGGGATTGGAAGGGACCTGAGGGACAGATTGCAGACTCTAGCCAGCTACAGATGTCAATATCAAGGCAGTCCTTGTCCCCTCTTCCTCTCCCTCTCCTTAGTTAATGTTTCCCTGTAAGCCTGGCCCCAAAACGCCAATATTTTCCAAAATATCTCCAAAACATTTTGGATGGTTTCATTTAATTTTGGAGATGTTTTGGAGCCCTCCATTTTGTTTCGCATTCTGTGTTTCGGGTGCCGAAATGGCCCGAAACGCCTCTGAAATGAAATAGCTGTCGTAGTTTCACACAGCCCTAGTGCTTAACTCATGCATCTCAATTTCCAGCAGCTGATTTTCAGGGGAAAAGGTGATTGGCGTATGTGAAATAATATGGTATCTATGAATTTCTTTAGAGGCAGGAGTCTTCTGTTCAAACGGCAGAGAGTATTTTATTCTCCTTTAAGATGGTGAATTGGATCTAGAAAGATATATTTCTATTTTCAGCATTAAGAAAATAATAAAATACTTTCTTTCAAAAACATGCCACATTTTTGTCTCTCTCTCTCTGAAAATGAAAGGTCATTTTTTCCCTGCAGTAGTACAGACCACCTTAACTTTTCAATATTCAGTAACTCATCTAGGATTTGGACTAAACATGCTTATGATAGTAGTTATTTAATGAACCACGCTATCCTGCAGCAGGATCCCCAGTTCTCTCCAGGGCCCCCAGTCATGGGCTTTGTCAGACCAAGGGGCCCACCCCATACTGTACTACTCCTAGGGGTTAGGGGAGGAAATGGAAGCAGGAGGAAAGAGGAGAAACCTGGAGCTTGCCAGGAATGGCAGCCAGAGTGATGAGGAAGTGGCACCTGGACCAGGACCCTGGGTTGGTAGGGGGATGGCTCAGGTTAATACTTTGGAGGCTGAATGCAGTTTGCAGGCTGCCTGTTAGACGGCCCTAGTGTAAAGTTTAAAACACCACATGAATGAGGCAAAAACAAATGAAACAACTTTGGACTGGTTCATGAAATTAAGATAGGGTGATGAAATGAAGTAAAAGTACAGTTCCTAGCGAGTACAATGTTTGGACATTTGGGCATCCAGCCGAGCAGGGCTGTGCACTTGGGGTGTCACAGACCGCTTTGTGGTGCCACCAACCACACACTGCAAATGTTAAAACATGCCCCATGCTACAAATTTGCAGCACAGTGGTGAAATTTGCTACCAGGATTTCCCAGTAGGAAGAAAAAGCTCTAGGAAAAAACATGGAGCAAAGTACAAAAAAATAGTACGCACAGGAAGAAATGGAGGCTTGATCCTCCAGTGAGTTGCTCTGTCTGTCAGCGACAGTGTCTCTACTCCTTCAGTTGTGCCCTGGCTCCTCCAGCACATTGGGAGCCAGGAGGAGCTGGGCGAAAGCAGTTTGCCTGTAGCAGGACAATTTGTCCCTCAACAAGGTGCACATGCAGGGGCGTGCACTGGAGGCAAAAGTAAGAGGTACAAATTTGTGCTACTGCTATTTGTGCCACTGGAAGTGCATGCCCCTGCACACCTGGATAAGGCCTTGGATCTTGTTTGATGTCTCAATTTAAGTTTGCCTCTTGGAGGCTCCTGACGGAAGATAGTTTGCAAGAGTTGGACAAAGTAGTGACCTGGTGGCTCAATTTTGGGACTGTGTTTTAGACTACTTTGTGGGAAGGAAGAACACAAGTCATGACTGGGAGAAGAGGAGATGAAAGGATTGCCAAAGCTGGCAGAGGTGGTGGGAGGGGAAAATGATGGAGGAAGAAATGTGAAAAGGGGTAAGGTGTGAGAAGAAAGAATTAGCTGAATAATTTAGGGCCTTGGAAGCTAGAGCAAGAAATCTGAACTATTCCCTCAGATTACTACCAAGAAAGAAGTTGTAGGAGCCTCAGTGGACACAATCTCTCTCTCTCTCTCTAAACGGAACAAGATAAATGTTTCAATTACCCTTTCATCTGTACTGACCTAGATTCGGATCTCTTAGGTCACAGCAAAAAGTATTTTAGTGGATTAAAATAATGAATGGTTAGTTTTCATAATGGCAAAAGGTTAACAGCCAGTTGTCTTTCTGGTGTTCTGTACCAAGATCTGAGTTATTAATATATTCATTAACAGTCTGGAAAAAGGGACAAACAGTGAGAAACTGCCAAATTATTTAGCTTAGTCAAAACTGGAGAAGGTTGTATAGAGCATTAGAAGGATATAAGTCAGATAGATGTAAGAATAGAATGAACATCAGAGGAAATTCAGAGTTGTTACATGTAAAACTGATGCATATTGGTAGAGAAAAAGTTGAACTACATGTAAATCTCCCCATGGTGCTAAATTAACTGTTCTATGTCATGACACAAAAAGGAATTAGGTATTGCTGTAGATAGCTCAGTAGAGATCTGTGCTTAGTTAGCTGCTGTTATCAAAATATCAGACACCATACTAAACTGAACACAGCATGAAATGGACAAGAATATGCAAAATATATTCTTATATAATAATTGCACATGATTTACGAGCTCAATTTTATATTCTCTATATTTGATTTGCCTAGATCTGGCATACTGCTTGCAGATTTCTCCCATCTCTAAGATATTATTGTAGAGTCAGAATGGGGTTCAGAGAAGGGTGATGAGAATGATCAGGGGCATGGGAAAACACTCATAGGATTGTTTACACTAAAAAAAGACATGATTCAAGTAATGTAAGCATACACAATATTGCAACAGACAAGTATGCAAAATACTGACAGGCACAGAGGAAAAGTAGTGTAATTCATTTAAAATGAGAGGCAGCAAATCCAAAGCTGATTATATGAAATACTTTTTCACACAGCTTACAGTTAGACCATAGAATATATTGTTGCAGGATGTAACTGAGGCCAAATATATTATTTACCTGAATCCAAGATTATCTGGAATTCAAGACAAACCGCCCCTCCCCCGCCCCCATTAATTAAAATAATTTTTAAATATAATTTTGTGTAATTTTCTGGGCAAGGGGACAGAGGTAACAGTGGGGCAGATGGGGCAGGGAAGCAGAGGTGGCAGAGGGGTAATTAGAGCTAGGAGCAGAGTTGGCAAGGGAAAAAAGGGTTTGGACCAGAGCTGGAGCCAGAGCCACAACATCCACCTATCCTCACCTGCCTCATACTCGAATCCAAGATGGGAAAGGGACTCATGTTGAATCCAAGGAAATATGGTAATTAACGAGATTCTAAGACAGATTGGGAATTGATAAGGATATTTTCATCAGAAGCTCAGAGTTTGTGTGATATATGACAAAGCATATTAATTCCTCACAGGAGAGCTTTGATGAGTTGAACTATAAATATGTTAAAGCATCATGTAATATATTGACCAAATTGCAAGGAAAACTGTTTTTCTAATGGCAGTGTAAACTATATGCATTTGTTACAGGATTTACCAGCCTGCCTTAAAAAATTTAAATTAGTTATGAATTTTAATTGAATCTAACATGTTAAGTGAAATCTACTTTGTCAATTAGTCTGGATGCCACAGTTATAAAAGTTAAGGTTTAATCTGAAAGTCAGAATTGGTCTGTGGGTCTGCTATTCTTAGCAAAGACACTAAGCCAAATTTAGTAAATTTCCTGAGTATCTTGCTAGTAAACAGTTTTTTGAATATTGCAGAAAGGGAGAGGAAACATTTGAACAAAGTCGTGTTGATTGAAAATGACAGCTAGATGTAATTGCCAAATATGCAGTTAGATCAAAGCAGGCAGTAAGCAGAAACAGAGGTGACTGCAATACAGTGTAAAGTATCCTGTAATCTCCTGGAGTTTGTGATACACATAAGAGAACACTGGAAGAAACCTGCCATTGCAAGCCTACACATCTTCACACAAATATATTTTATTGTCAGAATCTTAAGGGATGATACCATATGCTGTTTGAGAAGAACAAGATGATTTTCTGAGAACTTTAACATTCTGTAGGAAATTGAAAAAGAAGTGGTTATTTGGGGTGGTGAGGGAGGAATGAACTGTAATGCAGAGGACCATAAAAAGATTTGCATGCACGTGTGACAAGAAACCCATTAAGCACATCTAATTAGACAGCCATGCCAGAATGTCCCTCTGACTTAATGAAATACATTCCTGTCCAAGGGAAATCTCAAAGGAGCACCTAAACTGGAATAACGCTTGATAGGTTATCTTTGGTTTTCTCCTTCCCCCTGTCATAATGAAAATGTTCGGACAGCCAGAATTAATACAAAGTTGTGGATGGTAAATAAAGATCCCCAGAAGACTATAGCTGGAAAGAAGGTGGGACTCAGCTATTCAACAAATTAACTGAATAAGTCAGGCTGAATATCTAAGCAAAATTCAGTGACTGAAGTCTAATGCCATCTGACACACAAATATCACCTTCCCAGTATGTATTTTTAAATTAAACTTTGTTCAGATTCTCGGTATAGAAGGTTATACATGTCAAATATAACAAATGTAACAATTCAATCAGTAGGTGCCATGCATCTCAATTTAATCCCAGTTATTTTCCCTCCTATGAGATGTATGTATATCTTTATAGAAATCTTCCTCCCACGCCATATAGGAAATGAATATTGAGGCAAACAATAAAACCAGACACTACTTCCTGTTGAAATCATAAAAAGGGGCCAGCAAAAAAAGTGTACTTTATAAGTATGCATAATGTTAGAAAAAGAGTACACAGTGATGAAAGACTGCAGCAACAGAAGAATGCCAAAGGCATGTAAACATTTAAAAAAAAAACCCTCACTCCTGAGAGACCTTATGCATTTAGGGTCACAGTTGCCATGGGGCCATGTTGGAACATGATATGAAAGTAGAAAGGGAAGCAGGCCCTGAGACAGGTCTGTTCTGATCCTTCCCCTCTGATTTATAGTTGCTAGATGAGAATGGGCAGAACTTTGGTTCTTCCCCACTAACCTTCCACACCAGGCCAGAGATGCCCTGTTGCACTGGTGATGCATGCTGCACAAGGTACAGACCATGCACAGAGGGGTGGGGGAAAGGGTTCATTATTGATTTTCATCGCTAGGGGTTCTGGTTTAACACAATGTTTTATTGATACGTTTACAATTTTAAAGCAATTTGGAAGCCTACTAGTGCCTCAATCATTATAATAAAGCAAGTTCTAAGTATATAATTTGGAATTTGATTTTAGGTTATTTATCATAGAAAATACGTGCTCCCCCACCCCCTCTGCTCAACAGGACGTGGGTCCAGCTGCAGCTGTCCTGCCCCCTGCCACACTGCATTCTAGAACTGAGCAACCCTGGTATGTCAGTGTCCCTTACACCCAACCCTCAGCCCCCCCCATCCCTGCCAGTGCTCCTCACCCCTGGTTCACAGTCCTTCTGGTGCCCTTCACTCCCGACTTGCTACCCCCCACCCCCAGGCCCCACGCTCCCAGCTTGGGGAAGGGGTTGTTGCAAAAATGTTGCGGTTCGTTTCTCGGGAGGCGAAGAACTCTCAGACACACACTATTAGCAGAACAAAAGGTGTGTTTGCAAATAGGGTCAGAGCAGAGACAGAAAATCTCAGATTACTCTGCCACCGAGGAAAACTCTTAGCTGGCTTTTATCTCTTTCCTCCTGGGCACGTGTGCAGAAACAGGAACTCTTACAACTCATTTCCGGTTCATACAAACATACATGTGATTACGTCACATCATCCGTCGCATGTGCATTATAATTAACTACTTAAGTATGCGGGGCGGATAGGCATATATGCATCAGCTAATTACGCACGCTCAGAAAGCTCTCTAGGTCACCAAGAGTTGAAATCCCCCCCCTTTTCAAGGACACAGTCAGTTGAATTCCAGCTTCTGTAATCTGCATGAGAAAAGGCTAGGGGGAGGCTGGGGGAGTGTGTGATTTAGTATAAGAAAAACTAGCAAATTGGCCAAGCGGGGGGAGGAATGTCCTTGACAGTGTTTCTTCTTATCAGGTATGAGATGCAAACTGTGCAGTTCTAACAATACTCTATTCATTATGTATTTCTAATAATATTTCTAACAGGGTGGTGTGTGTGGGGTGGGGGGGACCCAAAAATAGGTGACACATCGCAGGGACCCATGCCTCCCCAGATTTCTGCACTCACAGGAGGGCACAGGGCTGCAGCCTAGCTAAACTGGCATTGGGCAGGAACTGCCTCTGTGTCCCAGCAGGCAGGACCCAGTGTGGGAAGGCAGAGCAGGATGGTAAGACTCATTGCTGCTGCCACTGGGATTCCCACACCAGCAGCACTTCCAACAGCGCATGGAGTAATGGACGGTTGCACTGCCCTCACCTCCTCCTGCTGCCAGCCACTCATGCACTGGGCCATGGCTCTACTCTGGAGGGGAGGTAGTGTGGCGGGGCAGAGCAGGCAGCCTGAGGGAAGCAGCTGTGGCAGCAGTCAGGCAGTGGCAGTGGGGTAGACCTGTGGCCCTTTGCATGAGCAGCTGGTGGAGGTGTGGGCAGTATAGGCCCCCCGCCCCCCAGGTCTGTTACTCCTCATGCTGCTGGCAGCATGATATTACTCCATGATGGTGCAGCTGGCATGGGAGTCCTGGCAGCAATAGTGGAGGCGGCAGCAGCAACAAGTCTCACTGCCCCACTCTACCCTCCTGCACCAGGTCCTGCCCACTGGGCCGTAGGGGCAACTCCTACCCAGTGCAGGTGTAGCCAGGCTGCACCCCTGTGCCCTGCTGTGGGTGTAGAAATTGGGGGCAGGCATGTGCCCCCCATTTCCCCTTAATGCATAGTGCATGGAGATAGTGCACTAGTGCCCAGATGGGCTGCCTATGGCTTCATCCCACTCCCCAGCCAGGACCTGGTGCTATGAATTACTCCAGTCCCAGGCACTGCACACCACCCCCGCTGGGCAGTGCCCCCAGCTCCAGCCCCAACTGCCAACCCTACCCCACTCCCTCCTACACCATGTGGGCTCAGCCACTGCTGCCCCAGTTGAGCCACACCAGGCCAGAGAGATGCCCTCCCCTCCCCTCCATACATCACCTATACTGCCCACTAGACTTACCTGCTGGCAACTGGGGGAAATATATACATGGTACCCACTGTGTCTGATCAGCCTCCTTCTGCTCCTTCCAGCCCCAAGCAGCCTCTGCAGGCTGGAACTCTGCCAGTTTGCAAAGAGGAATCCTGTGGTTCATCACATTTTTCTTATTTCAAGGAGAAAATCTGCATTTTTCTCCTTTAAAGGAGAAAATCCATGTTTTTCCACAACAAACAGAACCCAGATCCCTGCTCATTACTAATATTAATTTAAAAATAGAGGAAGCAAAAGGCTATTTCTAGGCTGCTTCATTTTATTTTAAGTTCCATGCTCATCTTCATTAGTTGTTCTAAACTTGGATTTTAATGATGTAGGGCAGAGCCACTGATGGCACAGTCGATTTGATAATGAACATAATAACAGCAGTGTAGATGCTAATATGATTTTCTAGACTGGTATCCAAGAGAGGCTTCCACAGCTTAGTATCACCTCATTTCATATTTGTCCAAACTTCCAGAAACCGCGAGCTCAGCAGTGTGTGGGAGTGAAGACAGTTATTTGACAACTCATCTTTTGAGTTTAATTTTCTTGCCCTTAGTGACTATTCCACAAAACTGTATTTCTGCCAGACACTATATCAACAGAGAACAGTGGCTGTTGCTGTAGCCGTTGTTTTTTAATGCCTATTAAATAAAGCTGTAAAACTTTTGTTTTAACATTGGCAACTAAGAATACGTTTATAATTAACTGTTCATCCGTTATACCAGTCCCACATTAAACTTTGCTGCTAATTAACCCTGGCCCTAATTCTCCTGCCACATTTATGTTGCACACTAACCACATAATAAACAGGTGCTGGAAGAGCAGTAGCCAGCCTCTGCCTTTGAATTTTCCAACTCCTTCAGAAATTAAAAGTGGTGAACACAGCACTAAACAGCAGTGCTGTCCCGTTGTTAAGTTTTGTGATTGCAGTAACAGGTTACAGATGCACAAACAATTACAGTGGACTGCTAGCTGCCTCTTCCTTACTCTCTCGTGTGTGAGAACACCTGGTTGTGAATAGTTGGGAAATACAAATAACATAAGTTGGGGAGAGAAGTGTGGACTTGATTCTTTCGGTTGGGTAAGAAAACGCTGGGGGACCCCCCGCCCTGGACCCCGCCAGGGTACACCAGCCAAAAAAGGTTGAAAACCCCGGCAGTAGCTGTTTGTAGAGGGAACTGTGTTTGGCCTAACTTTTTCATATTGAAATAATTTTGTAGAGGAAATGTTAAAATATATGGGTGGGAGGGGGAAAAATCCTGTTGTTTGTTTGTTTCAAAGAAGTCTGGAAACCAAATATCTATTGCTAGACATTTGGTAGAAATATACAAAGGATTCACATGTCACAGATACATTTTAATTGTTAATCTAGAGCAGGGGTCGGCAACATGTTTGGGCTGAGTGCCAGAAAACCCAGCAACCTTGACTTGGAAGATGTTGACGTGCTGGGGCAGATGGCATGGGAGCCGTGAGGGGCCCAGTCCTAGTTGGGGCAGTGCAGTCCTGGCCTCTTCCCTGCCATGTGCCCCAAGGTATGTGTGCAGCTACTGGCAGCAACAAGCCAGGCCAGGGCTCTGGACTCCTGTGTAGCTGCTTGCAGCCTTGCGGCTGCCTGTTACAACAGCCCAGGCTCTGGGCTGCTGCCTGCTGTGGAGCCAGGCTGTGTGCAGCAGGGCTTGCAGCTACTGCCGACTGCTACAGAGCCCAGGCTGCTTGCAGTAGGTGGCGGGGAGGCTGCAAGACCTGCTGTGAGCAGCCTAGGCTTTGTGGCCAACAGCAGGGGCCTGGCCAGAGCTAGGACCAACTGTGGTATGCTGAGCAATATGGCTCCACTTGCCATGCTCTGGCATGCATGCCGGGGATTACCAACCCCTGATCTAGAGGATGAATTTAGATTTGACTCGTATTGAATCAAGGAAATTTGTAAAGAATTGCTGTCATAGGTGACGAGGTGGGGCACAACTCCACACCACTACTGCCACCCCTGCTGCTACCATTGGGTCTGGCTGGACTACAGCCTGATGCTCCTCCAGTGGCACAAATCTCGCCACTGCCACTACTCTCACTGCTGCCAAGCTCTGGTTTCAGCCAGGCTGCACCCCTGTGTCCTGCTGCCAGCACAAAAAGCTGGGGAGGCACAGTCCTTCCCCATGCCCCCCACCTCCAACATATTGCCTATGATTGCCTTGGAGATGAGTTACAGAAAATCTTGAATATGTTTCTCTGTTAGTCCTTTTGTACTACAGTTAGCTTAAGCAAGACTGAACCTAGCTGATTGAGATCTTTTCCCCCAAAAACGATTTTCTTCTGGTTGGTTGGTTGTTGCAGTTGTTGATTAAACATGCTCCT
The DNA here is from genome assembly GCF_052110815.1 of Crocodylus siamensis. Taxonomy (NCBI): domain Eukaryota; kingdom Metazoa; phylum Chordata; order Crocodylia; family Crocodylidae; genus Crocodylus; species Crocodylus siamensis. The sequence goes on from NC_143395.1 coordinate 303,865,672, forward strand.
GTTGTTTGTAGAAATCTATAAACTCTGCCAAAGGCCAAATGCTGCCCCCAGGATTTGGGTTTACTGCTGTCAATGAATTCATAAGGCACTGCAGATGCGTTTCTGATTGCAAAATTGGGCCTAAGATTATTTTATGTATTTGTCTTGCTCTTTTGCCCCCACAGCTCCTTAATCTTTTTACAAAAATGGCTAATACCTTTCCCAAACGTAACTGGGAATGCTAAACAGTAACATGCTTTACAAATGCATTGGCTTTGATTTTTTTCAGTGAAAGTGAATGGACTAACACTGAAGTAAAATCAAAAGATTCGAATGGAGAATCAGTGTTAAATGCAGAGAACACTTGGTGACTGAGTATTTTGACCTCTATGCAGAATGACTCTCACATACATAGAACAGCAGAATGCAAGTCTAGAGAGACAGTTAGCTGACCTGAAGTCTTTATAAACTTGACCTTTGAAGTTGTAGGAAGGGCAGCAGTAAAATCATAGAAATAATAGAGCTACCAAAATCACTAATATTTCTGCAGTGTGCACACTGTTTTAATATCATCCTGAAACAGCATTACCAAAGATTTCCTGTTCTTTTCTCTCAAAAGTATGTTTGCACTGTGCACTGAGACACTGAGGGAACAGAAGAGCTGATGCCATTATGCTAACAGATTTGAGGTATCAAGAGGAAAATCTCAGGAAATAACTCATTTGTTCAAGCATTCCGAGCAAATATTTATAAACTTCTTCAGAAATGGTTCCTGCTATAGGAAGCCAAAAAAACAAAGACAACTATTATGGGTGTGCTGAAGTTGATTATATAGATAATTACAGACAGGGCAGAAAAGTAGATGGGAAGAAACAATCTGTCATGAATTGAAAATTTTACAAGTTTTAGTTTATAAATAAAAAATGAATGAAATCAGATGCTGTAGTGAACAATGTGTGCATAAAGAAGCTGTGGGTTATAAAGGCCTCTGGAAAAAATCCAGTGTCTTTTCTGCCAGTATAAATTTACTCCAAAGTATATAAGACTTTGGAATCAGCTGCTGGGACAATATCTTCAAAAGTTTTCATCATCGTTCTCTGGTTATTAGGACTGGTTGGAAAACAAGGTTATTTTCATGGAATGTTTAATAAAATATTTTTGTTTTTTCTTAAAAAATGAAGTACTGGCTTTTAGGTATTTTTTTCTCAAAGTATGAAAGATTCTATGGAAAGTGGGATTATCTATGCTGATGTAATTATGCTGATATGAGTGAAGTTTCCATTGATTTATGCCAATAAAAGCAAAAATCCATCACCAATATATGTAAGGCTAAGTACAAACAGTCAAAAACCCCAAGGTTGAATCTTCACAGGTTAGTCTAAACCGTATAGATTGAACCAATGAGCAAGGGAACCAGGCATTTGCTTTTGATTCTAGGAATGCAGTCACATGCCTGCGGTGACCCAGGCCAGAAGTTGGCGGGGGCTAAAGCACGTCTCCCTGCTTAGCTGGAGCAGACAGCTTGGGCCAAGGTTAGCCCGTTCACCCTACAGGGGGGAGGTGCAAAGCATCCTGGGATGCTGGGGGCTGTGAGTAACTTGAATTTGGACAGGATCTGGAACAGAAGTTCAATAAACCGATTTAACCTAGATCAGGTAAGTCTGATACTATATCCAGCCAGGTTTATCGTAAACCAGTTGGGCCATTTTGAAAGTGGTTTATGTGCACTAAACATACGCTGTGTTACAAATTTGAATAGTTTTCTGATCACTTCTACTGGTTTATGTGTAATTTCTGTCCCTAGCCAATGCGATTGATGAAATTGAACTCTATCCAGCCAAACACTACTTCTTTCAGAAGTTCAGTGGTGCCTTTAATGAACATAGATGGTGGTACACATCTGGTTTAATTCTGATTCAGAAGCAGTACAGTAACCCCTAGCAAAATGTTGCAATACTGATTTGCTGCTGATTCCAAAGTAAGTGTCAGTTATTGTATTCCCAGCAACACTTCCTAAAGCATCCTAAGTTTTTCTTGATGGTTTCTGATTCAAGCACTGAACAGGCCCACTGTACCTAAATTGTGGATCTAGTAAATTCACATTCCACAGTAGTATGGCTTGAGGCAGAAAAAGCAGTAATGTTTCCTCCTCTAAAGTGAAACATGCGTTTAATGTATATAGTATCAGTGACTAGTGTTTTATTAATTAATGGTGTCCTAGTGTTGTACTGTGAGGTCCCATGGAAATGAACAGAACCTCTCCTGGTAGCAAGGTTAAGCATATGTCTAAATCTTTGCAGGATCATGGTTTCATTTAATTAATAAGTGCCATGGTGCCCACACACTCTGCCTGGAATCAGGGCTTTACTGTACTAGGCCCTGAACAAACCATGAAAGAAGATGAGAAGATAGAGCATAAAATAAAATACAAAAGAGCTTTCAACATAAAAAGGGATACACAAAGAGAAGTGGTCCTGGTTATGAACAGAAGCAGTATGGCCAGTCCTGTCCTATTATTTTCCTCTTCTCACATTTATAGTTTAACCCTGGCCTACTTTAATTATTGCCTAATCTTATACATTTTAAGTATTTAATTGTAGGCTTTTCCCTATTTATTTCTAATATTATCTTAGTCTTATTTGATGTATATTTAAGCCTTGTCCATTTCTTTGTTTTTATGTTTAGCATTGATCTATTTTTATGCTTAAGCCTCCCTTTTGAGTATGGATATGCTCTGTCTTTAGGTGTATGTAAAGCAGTAACATTTAATTTATTAAGTGGCTGGTCCTTCCTCCTTCGTTTCATTCATCTAGGTTGGGTATTTATACTGAGTGGTAACATTTCATCCACATCCATAAGGAATCACAAAAAGAAAACTCCCTTCATCTTCCCCCTTCCAGCCCATATATAATCAATTCTATGTTCATATAAAGAAGACGTTAACTTCAGCACTCTAAATCAAGAGAAAACAAGAAATGTCTCTCTAAGCCATAGCAGTTCACTTCTGGGACTTCCTATGCTCTCCTAGTTCAACAGCTTCTGATACTCCCCCATCTCTTCCCCACCACTGTAGTCTGTCTTGCCCCAAGAAGAATGAGCCTTTAGCAGTCTGCCTGAAGGGAACTCCATGGACTGCTTCAGCTCTGTGAAATCAAGCACTGGTTCTCAGCCTTTTTAGACTTGAGGCACCACACACTGGACTTAAGTCATTCCTCCATAACTTTTGTAAATTGAGTGGTACACAATTTCAAAAACTATGATATGTTACAGTGCTTACTTCCTTGCAGGGGGGCTGGGAGATCTGCCAAGCAGGACAAGCTTGAGCCAGCACTTTTATCTCTTTATTTCCTTATACCTTGCTGCACCCTTCAAAGGATCTGGTGGCACCCCAGGGTGCTGTAGCACCCCAGCTGGGAATTGCTCATGAATTCTGTGAACTGGTGCTGATCTCAAGGAGCAAGGTTTGGGGAAGGTGCTGATGTTCCTTCAAGCTGTCCCTTCAGCTGATGCCCTTCCCCACTGGAATCCACCAACACATCCAGTATTTTAAACATTGCTTTTAACATCTTTGCAACTGAAGGAGGTCTTTTTCTTGGTATGGGGGGTGGTATTTTATAGATTTCATAGACATTAGGATTGCAAGGGACCTCAGAAGATCATCAACTCCAGCCCCCTGCCCCAGGGGCAGGAAGTCAGCTGGGGTCAAAGGTTTCCAGCAAGATAAGTGTCCAAATATTTCTTGAAAGAGTCCAGAGTAGGTGCCTGCACCACTTCTGGAGGGAGTCTATTCCAGGCCTTGTGGGCTTGGACTGTAAACAAGTTGTTCCGTATGTCCAGCCTAAAACGGTCTTGGAGGAGTTTGTGACCGTTGGACCTTGTCATCCCTGGGGGTGCGGTAGGTGAACAGGTGTTCCCCTAAACCTTGATGCACACCCCTTATTATAGGCTGCTACCTGGTCACCCCGAGCTTGTGCTTTTCCAGGCTGAAGAGTCCCATGTCCCTCAGCTTCTCCTCATAAGGCCTGTTCTCTTGCCCTCTGATCATGCGCGTGGCTCTCCTCTGGACTCTCTCAAGCTTCTCGACATCCTTCTTGAATTGTGGAGCCCAGAATTGGATGCAGTACTCCAGCTGTGGCCTCACCAAGGCTGAGTACAGTAAGAGGATTACATCCTGAGATTTACTTGAGAAGCATCTATGGATGCAAGCCAGAGTTTTATTCACTTTACCAGCTGTGATATCGCATTGGTGGCTCATGTTCATTTTGCCGTTAATCATGACCTCCAACCCCGTTTTGGCCATGGTGCTAGCAGGGGTAGCACTGCCAAGCCTCTAAGCCTGCTGCAGATTTCCTCCTCCCCCATCCCCTGCCCCGAGGTGGAGTACTTACCTTTTCCATATTGAATGACATCAGGTATATATTTGCCCACTTACTAAGCCTGTCCAGGTCAGCCTGGATCACCAGCCTATCCTCAGGTGTGGAGGGTTAGGGTTTGGTTGTGCAAGAAATCTGCACTTTCTTATTAAAAGGGGTGACTTCTAAGCCAATTTAGTTAAATGTAAAGGGATGCTTATATTTGCATTGGGCTTATTTTGGTTAAGTAAAATTGATTAGGAATCTGTTTCACTTAAACTGAAGTATTTTGTTCTTGCACCAAAATAAACATTTCTGCACAGGTGTCTACACAAGTTTAAATGAAATAATGCTTAAAAACAACTTTAATGTAACCAGTGTAACTTGCTTGTGTAGACCAAGATTTATACTGTAAGCTTTGAAGGGCAGAGGACCTGTCTATCTTTGTGTCTGGGTAGGAATTTCAGAGTAATATTTGTCAAGGCCTCTTTGCTTTGAGCTTTTTGACAGCTCCTCAGTATATTGAATTGACCTTATCACACATTACACAACCCCAAATGATACGGAAAAAATGTCAAGGGAAAGCCTAGGGCTGTGACTTAACAACACAGCAACTGGCCTGCCTGCAAAAGTGCTAAGGAACAATTTTTGAAGACTGGAATGTTATAAACCCTCTTCCTTATATACTTAGGTTAATTTAGTACCACAGTATTATTAGCACATAAAGCCATAGCTGAATCATAATTAATTGCAAGATAAAACAGTGGGTACTTGAAATGGATCTCACTGTCTCACATGGTCTGAAATCCCAGGAGATAAGCTGAAGAAAAGTCTAGTAGCTATGTGCATACTGCAGTCATAGCACGCACAGCCTTCCTGAGTATATGCTGCTCTCTTGCCTGCTTGTATTCTCCAAACCCGGGAAGCACTTGTGAGACAGCTTTGTGGACATCCCTAGTGGCATGGTCTTGAGTGTGGCTGCAATGAAGCAGCTGCCTCACCACTGTATTTTTTAGTTTAAAGTGTGTGTGGGGGACAAATAGGGGAACTGCTCAGAAATGATAAAAGAACCCTTTGGGGGAATTTTTAGTCTACTGATAACAAGTTTTATTAAATCTTGGATTACCAGGGATATTTTAGAAGCCTTCCAGTTCAAAAAAGGCAAGTGCAATGACACAGGTAACCAGAAGTGTAACCTCGTGGCCATTGAGCCTGGGGCAGCTGCAACACATGGGTAGTGGCAACTTCTAGTTGCTGCCACCATTCTTTTTCAGGGTTACCCCCACCCCACTCTCCAAGTTGGTGCCCAGGGCAACTGCCCTAGTCATCCTGACCTAGTTATGCCTCTGCAGGTAAATATAGGCTCTTTAGTGTGACAGCATTCCCTGGCAAAATAATGTAAAAATTGACATAAGATTTGATTAATAAAGAACTATAAAAGGGGAAGGGTTGAGGGGGAGAATAAGATAAAGCCATTCAGTGTGGTTTTGTGAAAAAATACATCTGGTTTCATTCTCCTCATTTCATTCTTCTCATTTTTAGAGAAGATTGCAAGTTTGGTTGATAATGATAACTATGTGTAGACCTTTGTAAGGCATTTGACGTAGTATTGTATGACATTTTGATTCAAAAAATAGTACAATTTAGTATTAATAGAGCGTGTGTTAAATGGTTTCAGGATTGGCTAGGTGACAGAACTTAATAAGTAGTTGTCAATAGGGAATCATCATGGGATGGGGGTGTTTTTAGTAGAATTCTGGGGGCCGGGTGGTACTGGGCCTAATGCTCTTCAACATTTTCATCAGTTATCTAGAAAGAAATATAAAATCACTGTTGATATAGTTAGCAGGTATTGGAAGGACCAATAGTGATAAGTAATGATGGGGGCAGGTGAGACTTACAGAGCAGTTTGGATTGTTTGGTAAGCTGGGTCCATATGAACAAAATGCACTGTTCTATAATTACAGAGTTAAATTAAAGTAAATTAAATTAAATACATTTAGGACCAAGGAATGCAGGCTATACCTACAAATGAGAGACTGTTCTCTGAAAAGCAGTGAGTCTGAAAAGGATTTGGGGGCTATAATGGATAAGAAACTGAATTTAAGCTTCAAGCACAATGTTGCTTAAAAAATGTACTAAGGCAATTTTGGATGTCTAAATATGGCAGTTTTCAAAATGCCTAGGATGTGAACCCGTGTCTTCTGCACTCATGGGTGGAGGCCTGGGCTGCAACACCACTGGATGTCTGGTGGGATGTTGGGCCTGTCTTGGCTTGGGCCCTTGGCTTGGGCCCTCCCATGAGGTTTCCAGTGGGAGATCATGTGGTCTAGGGGAACTGATGGGAGCCATGGGGCCTTTATGGGAGTCTATAAATCCCTCTCAATTCTGTGGGGCTCCTGCAACAACACTTACAATGTTGCTGCTTTGAACCTCTGTGCCTGACTACAGTATTCCTGCCTTGGACCCCTATATTCTGCCTCCAGCTCTGCTGCAGCCCTGTGTTCAGGCTTGGACCCTCACATCTCATTCCTGCCAACCTCATCCTGTGTGCTGGATTCCTTGGCTCCTAATCTGTCACTGGCCTTAACTATGATCCCCTGTCATGCACCATTGGACTCAGACTGACACCTGGTACTTTGACTCTTAGCCTTTTTTTGGACCTGTGGTATTTTGGACCCTCAGTTTCTGAGCCTTAACCCCTCAAGTTTCGGTTATACCCATGAGAAAAGTAGCAGTAGGGAGGTGATTCTGTGTGGCACTGGTGGAGTAGATACTGCATCTAGTTATGGTACCCAATATTTAAAAAAATTAAATTGAAAAATGAGAGAAGATGCAGAAAATTGAGCAAATCTGTACATGACACAAAGTTAGGTGGAGCTGCAGACACTCTGGAGGATAAGGCTAGGATTTAGAATGAACTTGATAAAGTGGAGAAATGGTACAAAATTGATTGAAATTCAGTAAGGACAGATACAAAATCCTGTACTTTGGATTGAACAATTCCGTACACAAATACAGACTGGGAAGAACTGGCTAGTTGGTACTTCAGAAAGGGACCTGGGGGTTATAATGAACCATAAACTCAACGTAAGCCAATAGTGTACTCTTGTTGCAAAAAAAAGTGATTCCACACTGATGAGACCTCACCTAAATTGCTGTGTCCAAGTTTGGGCCCCTCACTTCAAGAAAGATGCAGACAAATTTAGAAAGTCCAGTGGAGAATGGCAAAAATGATTACAGATCTGGGAAACATGACTTAGGGGAAATGGTTGAGAGAACAGGGATCATTTATTTTGGAGAGGACAGAACTGAGAGGAGATTTAGTTTCCAAATAACTGAAGGGTGGTAAAAGGGTGATTTTCTGTGGCCACACGGGACAGGACAAGGAGTAGTCTCAAATTGCAGCAGAGGAAATGTAGTTAGAAATTAGGAAGAACTTTCTCACTATGACAGTGACTAAAGACTGGAACAGGCTACTCAGCTAGTTGTGCAATCTCCACCTCTGAAGCAGTTTGGACAGACCCTTGACTGGGATGGTTTAGTGAGGGATGACCCTGCTTTGAGCAGGGTGCTGAACTAGGTGACCTCCTGAGGTCCCTTTCATCCCTACTTTTCTATGATTCTCTGAAAAAAGCCATAAATGATCTAAGCATTAATTAAAATGCCTAAAGTAAAGTACTTGCAGAGTTTAATCTGTTTAGTTTTTAAAAAGAAGATAGATTACTTTTTTGCCATGTATAAGTACCTTCAATGGGAGAAAATGCCACTGTACTAAAGAGTTATAATCTAACAGAGAAAGGCATAAGAAGAACTAGAAGGGCTGGAAGCTGAAACCAGACAAATACACAATAGAAATTATGTGCAATTTTTTTTTTGGTTGAGGGGGGTGTGGATAAACTCTGGAACAAACTACCCAGAGAAGTAAAAAATTCTCCATCTTCTAAGAGATTGCTGTCATATATCTTGACTTAAAAAAAGCCTTCGATCTGGTATCCCATAATCACCTCTTGGCGAAACTGGCCAGCTGTGGCCTTGGGTCCATCATGATCCACTGGCTGGGGAATTGGCTCCGTGGTTGGACCCAGAGAGTTGTAATTGATGGCAGTCACTCATCATGGTGCCTTGTGACCAGTGGGGTCCCCCAAGGCTCTGTCCTTGGACGCATATTGTTCAACATCTTCATTAATGATGTGGACATTGGAGTCAGGAGCGGACTGGCCAAGTTCCCTGATGACACCAAACTTTGGGGCAAAGCATCCACACCAGAAGACAGGCAAATAATCCAGGCTGACCTGGACAAGCTCAGCAAATGGGCGGATGAGAACCTGATGGTGTTTAACACCGAAAAATGCAAGGTTCTCCACCTTGGGAAGAAAAACCTGCAGCGTCCTTATAGGCTCGGCAGTGCTACGCTGGCTAGCACTACAGAAGAAAGAGACTTGGCGGTCATCATTGACCACAAGATGAACATGAGCCTGCAATGCGATGCTGTGGCTACTAAAGCGACCGAAACGCTGGCTTGCATCCATAGATGCTTCTCAGGCAAATCCCAGGACGTCATTCTCCCCTTGTACTCGGCCTTGGTGAGGCTGCAGCTGGAGTACTGCATCCGGTTTTGGGCCCCACAATTCATAAAGGATGTGGAGAAGCTTGAGAGTCCAGAGAAGAGCCACGCACATGATCAGACATCAGGAAAACAGACTTTACAACGACAGGCTGAGCCATGGGGCTCTTTTGCTTGGAAAAGCACAGGCTCAGGGGTGATCTGATGGCCATCTATAAGTTTTGTCAGGGGTGACCACCAGGATCTGGGGGAACGTTTGTTCACCAGAGTGCCCCAAAGGATGATGAGGTCGAACGGTCATAAACTACTGTGAGACCATTTCAGGCTGGACATAAGGAAGAATTTCTTTATTGTCTGGAACAGCCTGCCATTGGAGGTGGTTCAAGCACCGACATTCAACACCTTCAAGAGCAAATTGGATTCTATGACCCCAGCTGACTTCCTGCCCTTTGGGTGAGGGGCTGGACTCAATGATCTTCCGAGGTCCCTTCCAGCCCTCATGTCTATGAAATCTATGAAATCTATAATGACTTAAGATCAGGACTGGATGCCTTTCTTGAATCTGTGCTATATTTATGCAGAAGTTATGCAGTGGTCAAACACAAATTTGGGGGCTCAATGCCAAGATGACCAGTAAATTTTAATGGCCTGTAACAACTAGCAGGGACTAGGGCTAGGGACAGACATTCCAGAGCCTGAATTGATTCAACCTTTTCAGGTTATTCTAAACTGCCTAGGTTGAACCGGTTTGTAACAGCACAGACATTCCCTCTGGACTGAGGAAATGTGGGCACAGGCCTGCAGTTGCTCAAGCAAGAAGCTGGGGGGCTTTGGCCCTTGGCTGCAAGGAAGCTGTGCTGGGGGTGTGTGTAGCCAGTCTGGGCTGAACTGGCCAGAGAGGGGTTTAATTCTGCCCTCCCTGTCCCACTGGCAGGTTCTGATTTGAGTCTGTTGGGCACTACCGCCTTACTGCTGCAGTGGTAGACTGGCATGGCCCCTGAGGCAGAGGGGGCAGGGAGGAGAGTTATTCTCCCCTCTGCCCCCTTCACTGGATGCTGGAGGGAGGGGGAATAACCCCTGGTCCATCCCCCCCATCCCTCCCCTGGGGCCATGCCAGCTGGCATCTGGCCATGCCCCTGCCCCGCAGATGCAGCAGCAACGGGCAGGGCTCATGATGGGGGCAACAGCTCCTGTCATAGTGTCAAGGAGTGTAAGCCCTTTCCTGGCGGGGGGTCTCTGCTGTGGTGCAGGCAGAGCTGTGGTGGACTTTGTGTGGCAGCACCAGGACCCAGATGGGTCCAGAACCCTCCAGCCTGCCTCTGTGGTCTGTAGCAGCTTTCCTTGCCCCGCAGCAGCTTTCCCCTCTGGGAAGAGGCTCACACTTGGGAAAACCAGGATGGGGCTGCTGCCCCCATCACGATCGCTCCGCCCTTACCGCTCTAGCAGCTGGATGAGGACAAGGGCAGGGCCAGATGCCACTGGCAGGGCCCCTTAGGCAAGGGGCAGATTTATTCCCCTCTCTGCCCCTGGCACACCACAGCAGGGTCTGCCTACCCTGGCCACTTGCTTTGTGCCCGGGCAAGTGGCAGAATAAACCCTCTATGTCGGATGCCGGGAGCGAGCAGTGGAGGTTGGTGTGGGCAGACCCAGCTGCGATCTCTTAGGTGCAGTGGAGGGAGAAGGGAAAATAAGCCCCCTCCCTGCCCTCTCTGCCTCAGGGGCCATGGCAGCCTGCTGCTGCAGCAGCAAGGGGGGGGAGCACCTGGAAGACCCCACTCAGGTCCTTGCTGGTGGGATGGGGCAGGTAATTAAACCCCTCTCTGGCCAGATTCCTGCTCCTGCCTGTCCCTGCTTTGGCTGGGAAGCAGAGGGTCAGGGCCAGTCCTGCTAGGCTAGAGCAGAGAGCCCAGCCCAGGGAGCATGCCTGGATGCTGGGGGACTTTGGTTTAAGTTAAACCAGGAAGGGTCTGGGACAGACATTACATAAACTGGTTTGAGTGAAATCAGTTAAATGTGATACAACATTCAACCAGGTTTATCTCATACCGGTTTTGGCCATTTTCAAACTGGTTTATGTGCACTTATTGTCTGTTCTGTTACATGTTTAAACCAGTTTCTGATCACTTAAACTGGTTTATGTGTAATGTCTTCCCCTAGAGTTCAAGCTAGCTGGATCTAATATTCCATTCTTGCTCTAAATAGTTTGAATCTATCTCTTTCTATACTTCGTATTAGAGCAACAGGCCCCATGTCTGCAGACTATATTGTACCTGGATGCTTGGGTTTCCCAGCAGAGAATAACTCACAGGATGAAGCCCAATTTTAATCCTTATGCTACCATTCTTCCTTTATGTTGTCATAGTAGTAGAATGGGTCTTTAGGGTAAGTGAGAATTGGATGCCAAAAGTGTGGCTAATGTGCTTGATTTCTTTGAATGATCACCAATGCATCATGTCACTGACTTTGTAGACTCTCAGCTGCATTTTTACCGTAAAACTTCTACTAGAGAAGCATCAGCATAGATAAGGCACCGCATTAAATGCAGCTGCTCCATAGAGAACTACATGACACCATACTTAAAGGTGATATTGTCAGAGGTTCTTAGCACTGATCTAATCCTGCTCTCATCACTGCTTACCACTGACTTATGTGGGAACGGTTAGGTCAGTGTTAAATTCTTGGGCTAGGGACAGAAGTTACACATAAACTGGTTTAAGTGATCAGAAACTGGTTTAAACCTGTAACAGAACAGAAGCTCTGTGCACATAAACCAGTTTCAAAATGACTAAAACTGATTTAAGATAAACCTGGTTGAATGTAGTATTAGATTTAACTGATTTTGGTTAAACTGGTTTATGAAACTTCTGTCCCAGACCCCTTCCTGGTTCACGTAAAATCACAGTCCCCTTGCACCCCAGCATACTTTACAGCCCTGTGCTGTGCTGTGCTGTGCTGTGCTGTGCTGTCTGCTCCAGAGCACAGGGCTGGTTTCACCCCTCTGCTCCCTAGCTGGAGCAGTTAGGGCTGGCTGACAAGGGCAAGCCCAGCTGGGGATGCAGTCTGCGAGGGTGGGGCAGGGCAGGGATTGCCCCCTCCAGGCAAACCCCAGCTTCAGTCTCAGGTCAGGGAGTGGGGGTTAAACACCCCTTTTCCTGCTCAAACTCACTGCTGGCTGCAGTTGTAGACTACAGATCCCAGAGGCAGGAAGAAGAAATAATGAGCAACCCTGAAGAGTCCTGTTGCTGTAACTCTGAACTGCAAATCCCAGAGACTTTGGGGGCAGCAGGAAGAACAAGTGATCACACAGCCAGAGAGCCATTTTCTAGTGTCCCCTGACTTGTAGCCTGAACCACTGCAGGCATGTGGCTCCATTTCCTGAATCAAAGGTAAATGTCTGTTCACTTCTGTTTCAATTTAATTTGTGCATCTTAGATTAATTTGCGAAGACTAAATTGATTTAGCCTCAGGCTTTTTGACTGTCTGTACTTAGCCTTGAAAATCTTTGACTAAGGCGGTGTGTAGATGAAACAAGAGGCGTGTGTGCACAACACTTTAAAGCGGGCTAAATGCTTTTGTGCCGCTTTAACGATCATCAGTGTTTGCATGCTTCAGTGGCATATTGCACATTAATTCCAGCTGCTGTAGGAAATTTGAAGGCATAATGCACCTTAAATGACTTGGGGCTCAGCAAACTAAAACTTCTTTGAGGAGTTTTAGTTTGTTGCCCCTACAGCCGCGGGGTGAAGCACCGGACTTTGTGCAGCTCCACGGCTCTGCAGGAAGTCCTGCAGACCGCCTGGGAAAGTAGGCTATGCCCAAGAGAAGTGGAGAGTCTGATCTGTGCCCCCCCCCCCTTCCCTCCCTCCCCTAGAGCCTGCCTGTCTGCCTGAGCTGCGTGGGGGCCCAGTGCTTTCCTCTGTAGCTGCAGTGGCCCCCAGGACCACCCGAGGAGGGTGCCTGAGGGCGGGTGCCACTTGGGGGGGGGGGACACCGCTGCCATGGAGGGAAGCACCAGTCCCATCCCCCCCCGCAGCCCAGGGACTGCTCTACCTGTCGGCAGCTTGTCCTCCCCACCGGAGAAGCAGGTAAGGTGTGTGCACAACATGGGGGTTTAATCATCCCTGCATTGAAGCAGGGTTTTTTAAAGCCCACCACGTCAATTTAGGGCCCCCATTTCATTTCCACATGCCCTAAAACACTTGTAGCCTCCTGTAGCCCTTTGTATACTAATGCTATCATTAATAATGACCACTAAAACAGTGATAACAACAAGAGGGGATGTTTGACAATAACCTCTTATTCTTTTCAGTAGCAGATACCTCAAACTGTCCATCATCTGTACGCAGCCACTGAACTTCTGGCCCTTAGAAAGAAATTAACTCATGTGACTCATGAAACACCTATAACATGCCTACAACATTTTTGATTTTTTTGCATAAAAACTGTGTATGTTTTATCATAAAAATTGCTGTCATCTGCTTAGATATTTTGGGAGCCAGAAAAATATTTGTGGTCTGTGTTTTTCTTGAGCTTGCCTTTTCTCACACTGCTAATTTGAAGTACCATGAATTTTCTCACACTGCTAATTTGAAGTACCATGAAGATTTCTTACCCAGTTTTCAACAAAACATGAAGACCTTCGGTCAGTGTTCAAACTCAGCCTATTCCATGTCTTGGCTAAAGTGGTAAGATAAAAGCAACAGCACAACCTATATTTTCCACAAAGCCTCTTTCCTTAAGCTTGCCTGTTTCTAGCATTTCTCAATAGACCTCCCTTTCCCCTCTCAGTTCTCTCTGATCCAGAGACACATTTCCACCAGCTTTATGCTTTCAGTATTGCCAATTCAAAACATTCAAAATTCTTGGTCAGGCCTCAAAATAATGTGACAAAAAATGTTGCCATCTAGTTTTTGAAGTATGTGGTGTTTTCCAGCTGTATTCCCAAACTCTTGAGTATTTTGTATTTGAAAGAAATATTAAATTGTCCCCTAACTGTATGTCTCCATGAAATAGGACATTTAAGAAAAACACAGAGCATCACAAGATGCTTGCGAAAACGTCAAGAGCTGCCAAAACTACTTTGTGATCACAGCTAACTGGTCTCACCTGCAGCATATAATTATTCTGCCACTCAATACAAAATTTTAGCACCCAAACAGGGGTATAATGCTGTTCTATACTATAGAATCAATCCATTCTTAGCTGGACTGGTTATATTCATCTGGTTCTATGCATCAACTTTGGCTATGCTGAATAATCTTAAAACCCACTGCAAGTTTGCCTCTAATCTGTGCCAAAGATTAGACTGCTTGATTTGCAATATTCTTTAATTACTTATCTTTAAGTTCTGAGCACGCCTCACAGAAGCAATGCATTTTAAAAGTGCTCCATTGTGCACTACAGAATAGTAGTGGGCATGCTAGTTAAACTTTTCAGCTTACCTACATCTTTGCCAACACCTCAGGCCTAGGTACAGACAGTCAAAAAGCCTGCGGCTGAAGCAATTCAGTCTTTGCAGGTTAGTCTAAACTGCACAGAGTAAATTGAAAAAGAAGTGAACAGACACTTACCTTTGATTCAAGAAATGCAGTCACATGCCCGTAGTGGCTCAAGCCAGAAGCCGGGGAGTGCTAGATCACGGCTCTCTGGCTGTGTGTTCACTTCCTCTTTCTGCTGCTCTGGGTCTTTGGGATTTGCAGTCCAGAATTACAACAGTAGGACTCTGCAGGGTTGCTCATCATTTCCTTCTCCTGTCTCCAGGTCCCTCTGGGATTTGTAGTTCACAATTGCAGCCAGCAGTACGTTAGAGTGGGGGACGAATGTTTAACCCCCCCCACACCTGGCCCCAGACCCCAGCCAGGGTTTGCCTGCATGGGGACAGTCTCCCCACTGCAGACTGAGCGCCATTCCCAGCTGGGCTTGTCCCCCACACCTCCCCATTGTCAGCCAGTCCTGAGCTTCTGTTCTATTACAGGTTTAAACCAATTTCTGATCATTTAAACTGGCTTATGTGTAACTTCGGTCCCTAGCCAAACAGGCCTGAAAGCCTACTTTAGTTCCCTTTTCGGAGATTTGTAAACCACTACCGCATTTGTATGTATTGATGCAAAGCATTCTAGGATTCTAAACAGATTCTTACTACCATGGCCAATTTCTGACATGTTTTTGACAAAAACAGTAGCATTATTGGCATATCCAAGTATAGTGATATAGGAAAAGTGTTGCATTTGTAATAGTTTTTGAAAACTTACTTGATGTCCCCAATTTCCAGATATTTAGTGTACTTTTTGGCTCCTGGGGCTACCATTTCTGTTTGTAGTTTAGCAGCTAACTCTGTCAACGTGTTTTTGTATCAAGTTTTATCCATCCATAATCAGTTGTAATTGCATTTAAAATCAGTTGAAGTGAGTGACTTATCCTTCAAAAAGCAATTCTTAACCTAAAAAACCTCCCAAAATAAAAAGCTTTATAACTGTAGCTAAAATAATGTGATTGATATTTTTTTCCTCTCTCCAGGCTCGTATTTTTCTATCTTCTTTGCAAGAGATTCTCTTGGAATAATAAACAGTTCTCAGATAAATCAGAGTGCTACCAATGCACAGGTCAATTTCCCATACAAAGTTCAACTGTAACATCACTTACATTACTAAGGAATTATCAAAAAAGGTGTATTCTTTTATATTCTTACACTCTGCCTGTGTTGGATGTACATATGGAGTACACTTATTTATGCTTCATGCAGTGACAGTAAGGACAGTTGGAGAATGTCAGCAATCAGGTGATTTTTATAAGAAAAAGATTGATGTGTCATTCCTCCTCATTAGGTATCAGTTCAAATGTATTGTGCATAGCGAGAAAAATCGGGGTACAGCTAGTATCTGTGATTTAAATTAAGCCAGACAGTTTTTGACAATTGACAAGTCAGATTGACTCCCCTTATGCTACTGTTAGTTTCATGCCTCTGCATTTAGCTGTGAATGATGAATCTTTGGGTATGTTTTTTATTCTTTAATGTGGTATTGTGAGTCCTATATAAAAATGATTTTATTATTAGACTATGAACAAGTGGAATGGTAACCAAATTTGAAACACTAAAGCTATGCAAGTACATTAATCATCTGGAAGTGTATTTTATAACTTGTAAATCATCCCTAACACATAAAGAGGCAGGGCATGGATTCAATCTAAATATAGGAACATATATGTTTTGACTTGGTCCAGACTTAGATCCCGAAGTAAAAATAATAGCTTTGATAATATCAGTGGAGCTTTGATATTTTCAGACTTGCCCTAAAAAAGGCTATTATAATTTGTGATGCACATCCTTTTAGACACTTGTGTCTATGCCTTATTGCCCCATGTTGTACATGAAATAATTTGAGTTTCCTATCCAAATTGTCTATCTATTTATTTATATGTACTTAGCTATTAGTCTAAAGAGTATAATAGCTATTTAAGTTACCCAATTTTATATTTTATGTTTTGCTCTTTTATGAATAGCAAGCCGTATTTGTGCTTGATAAGGGCTTTCCCATTAACCACAACTCACTTCCTCACCTGCTTTGGTTATGTGCTCAGGTCATAATGCCAGAAGTGTGACAGAACAATTATTTGCATGAAAACATACTATGATACAGTACAAATATAGATTTCTGAGTTTATTAGGGGTTAAAGTAGTAATAGGAGAATAAAGGAGAAAGATAAATTATTAAGATACATGCAATAATACCAGTGGGAACATAGAAAACTAATAACCAGAAATATATTTTGTGATAATGTTCTTACTCAGGTTTTGCCATAACTCAAGTTCTCCTTAAGTGACATGTTATTGAAATATATGATTTCTCATTTGTCTTGGCTTTTAGACCAGCTATTTTCTCTTTATATATGGAAATTAATCCACTCTTATTTTTAATGGAGGGTAATACATACATAACCAATATCTCAGTTGTTTTGTGTGTAATCCTCTCTGGCTGCATATGGTTTAATCAAAGAAAGTATACGGGGGAGTACAGATCTGTTGCTTTTTTACTCTGTACTTTTGGGCAAATAATCAAATAATGCTTTTTGTTTAAAAGCTGTTTCTGAGATAGTTTAATCATTTTACTGGTCACAGGTCACTGAACAGAAAGGGTATATGAGTTGTGCTCGTCAGGTCTGGGACAGAAATTTCATAAACCGGTTTGACCCAGTTAAGTCTGATACTGCATTCAACCGAGTTTATCTTAAACTAGTTTTAGCCATCTTGAAACTGATTTATGTGCACTGAGCTTGTGTTCTGTTATAGGTTTAAACCAGTTTTTGATCACTAAAGCTGGTTTATGTGTGACTTCTGTCCCTAGCCCTAATGAGTACCTTCAAGGGATTAAAATAGAAATGGGGAAGTCTGAAGCACAGCTTGTAACTGTGACACTTCAGTTGAACTCTGATAAAACTCCTACTGAATTCCATTGTCTCAGAATCAGATATGATCCTGAACAACATCATCAGATAAATATTAAAGTTCTGGCAAGGCAGTCAATAATGAGAAAAAGAGTTCCTACCTTCCAGGAACATGACAACCATAGGTTTGATCCTGCAAGGTGATCAGCATTAGAATCAAGCTGAAACTGCCTATTAGGAAGCACTCCACATATTTCAGCATCAAGCACAAAGCAGGCAAATACCATACACGTGAATAATTCTTCACATCTTGAGGAAATAAAATGATCATGAGGTTTTTGGCCAAGTATACAAGTTTTACTTATTGCATGGTAGGCACGCAGAAAATACCCGGCAGCTGTTACTTAACAGACAGTTGGGGCCCATAGAGTGCAGTAAAAATATTGGATGCCACTGTAGGATAACCTGAGATGGGTATGGTATCAAATTTCAGTGCTGTAGGTTAGAGTACTGTAATGAATATCCGTACCACATCCCATCATGACTATGATAGGATGCATTGTGCTGACAGCCCATGGAGTGCTGCAGCACCCCTCTCATCCCCTCTCCCCACACCCCGTGGGGCAGCAATCTAGCCCAGGCTCATCTCTTCTACTGGGCCAGCCCTGCCCCCAGGCTATTACTGACGAGTCAGTGAAGTCCGTGTTTCTATCCCCCACCTCTCCACTTTGTTTCTTCCAGCCAGCTATGAGCAACTGTCTGGCATTGCTCAGCATGTGATTTCCATCTACCAAATCTGGGCATCTGTAAAGACTGCAGATTTTGACTAAGCACTGTGCTGATTTTGGATACCGCATTCACGCAGGAGGCTGTCCAAGATGTTCATCCTGTACAGTGCTGTTTTGAAGCGTCCATATCCAGATCTTGGTACATTCAACTTGGCCCATGCTTCTCTGTCAAGGTCATGCCCAATAGGGGACCCATTTGGTGTTGGTATAAAATGCTGCAGAATAGATTTCAGACCACTCTGAACGAAAGTACCTCTTGCTTCTGCTAAGTTTTATTTATTTATTTGTAAACAATACACCATCCATTTTTTTCAAATAAAATAATGTTTACAACTAGAGTAAAAAATACTATTGGTAGGAGAATCCCAACTGAAATAATTTTCACACCCAACAAGCTCAACAAGGCAGCTGAACTCCTGTATAGACATAATCCTCTGTACCTTCTGAAACCATCTTTTGTCCATCACTAGTTTAATCTCACTATGTTTTCCAATTCATCCCACCCCT
Source organism: Crocodylus siamensis (assembly GCF_052110815.1). Classification (NCBI taxonomy): domain Eukaryota; kingdom Metazoa; phylum Chordata; order Crocodylia; family Crocodylidae; genus Crocodylus; species Crocodylus siamensis. Next base: position 303,884,247 of record NC_143395.1, read on the forward strand.
TATTTAGATTTAGCACAACACATGAAGCCACAGTACCTGGCCTGCTGGGCTCTCCAACAAGTCCAGAAACCTGGCAGCAGGGGAGCAATTAGCGTCTGTCTTATGTCACTTGTTCTACTGCCCGAGAGTGGAGGGAATACATCTGCTGTGTGCAAGTTGTGCGACCTGTTATAAGTCTCTGTATTGTTAAATACAGTGTCAAGCTCTTCAGTGCAACAACTTCAGGACCATACAGGAGTACAGTAATCTGCTGAGGCATATACCATTGCAAGTGTGGTGGTTCTGAGCACTTTGACTCTAGCACCCTATGTTATGCTGGCTTAATGTTTAAAGGCAGCTAACCATGCAGAGACTTTACTGCTGACCTTCAGAAAGTAATGTTTATAGGTGAGGGAATAATCTAATTCATAGATTTCATAGACATTAGGGCTAGAAGGGGCCTTGCAAGGTCATCGGGTTCAGCCCCCTGCTCAAGGGGCAGGAAATTAGCTGGGGTCAAATGATCCCAGCAAGATAGGCATCCAAAGTGTCCAGAGTAGGTGCTTGCACCACCTCTGGGGGAAGTCTATTCCAGGCTCTAGGGACTTGAACAGTAAAGAGTTTTTCCTTATGTCCAGCCTAAAACAGTGTTCCAGGAGTTTGTGACCATTGGACCTTGTCTTCCCTTGGGGTGCCCTGGTGAACAGACATTTTCCCAGTTCCTGATGCACACCTCTTATACACTTATAGGCTGCCACCAAGTCACCCCTGAGCTGCTGCTTTTCCAGGTTGAAGAGTCCCATGACTCTTAGCTTCTCCTTGTAAGGTCCGCTCTCTTGTCCTCTAATCATGTGCATGGCTGTCCTCTGGACCCTCTCAAGCTTCTCCACTTCCTTTCTGAATTGCAGAGCCCAGAATTGGATACAGTACTCCAGCTGTGGCCTCACCAAGGCTGAGTAAAGTGGGAGGATGACTATGTATTGCTTGAGATGCATCAGTAGATGCAAGCCAGAGTTTTGTTTGCTTTGCCAGCTGCGGCATCGCACTGGTGGCTCATGTTCATCTTGTGGTCAATTATGACCCCCTCCCCCCCCAGCCTCTTTCAGTCGTGGTGCTAGCGAGTGTAGCACTGCCAAGCTTATAAGTGTGACGTGGGTTATGCGACGTAATTGTAAGCAAAGACTGACTTTGTCCTGGCAGTCAGTTATCATCTGCCCCATTTGGTTTAACAAGGGTACAGTGTTGCCTTATTTTTTTTCTGACTTTCCACATATTTGAAGAAGAACTTTTTATTGTCCTTGATACATATAGCCAGTTTAAGCTCAATTTCAACCTTGGTTTTCCTAGTTCGCTCCCTACAGGTGTGGGCCAGTGCTGACTACTCCTCCTTAGTGGTGCCTCCCATCTTCCATCCTTTATAAGCATCTCTTTTTAGATGCAGGAGTTCCATGAGTTCCTTCTTGAGCGAAAGGGGTCGCCCAGCCCTTTTGCTACTTTTTCTATGGGCTGGAATGGACTTCTCTTGTGTTTCAAGGATCATATCCTTGAGGAGCAAGCACCTCTCGTTGACTCCCTGTCAGATTATGGCCTCTCAGGGCCTCAACACCTAGCCTCCTGAGCTTGTGAAATTTGGCTTTCCTAAAGTTGAGGACATCCATGTTGCTGACTGACTTGCCAGCTTTGCAGTGGATAGACAAAGTGATCAATTTGTGGTCACTGTCTCCTAACTTCCCTTTGATTCTCAGGTCACTCACTAGATTGGCTCCTTTGGCCAGTACCAGGTCCAGCAGTGCCTTGCCTCTTGTTGGCCTGTAGACTTCTTGAGACAAATAGAGCTCATCAATGCATGTGAGGAAGCATTGCAACTGATTGGATTTGGCTGAGTGCTCTTCCCATAAGATTTCATAGATTTCATAGACATCAGGGCTGGAAGGGACCTTGGGAGATCATCGAGTCCAGCCCCCTGCCCAAAGGGCAGGAAGTCAGCTGGGGTCATAGGATCCCAGCAAGATAAGCATCCAATTTACTCTTGAAGGTGTTCAATGTAGGTGCTTGAACCACCTCTGCTGGCAGACTGTTGCAGACCTTGGGGGCTCGGACAGTAAAGAAATTCTTCCTTATGTCCAGCCTGAAACGGTCTTGCAGGAGTTTGTGACCGTTCGACCTCATCATCCCTTGGGGCGCTCTGGTGAACAAATGTTCCCCCAGATCCTGGTGGTCACCCTTGATAAACTTATAGGTGGCCATCAGATCACCCCTGAGCCTACACTTTTCCAGGCTAAAGAGTCCCATGGCTCTCCGCCTGTCATCGTAAGATCTGTTTTCCTGACGTCTGATCATGCACGTGGCTCTCCTCTGGACTCTCTCAAGATTCTCCACATCCTTTTTGAATGGTGGAGCCCAAAACTGGATGCAGTACTCCAGCTGCGGCCTCACCAAGACCGAGCACAAGGGGAGAACGACGTCCCGGGATTTGCTCGAGAAGCATCTATGGATGCAAGCCAGCATTTTGGTTGCTTTACTAGCCACAGCATCGCATTGGAGGCTCATGTTCATCTTGTGGTCAATGATGACCCCCAAGTCTCTTTCTTCTGTAGTGCTATCCAACGTAGCACTGCCAAGCCTATAAGGAAGCTGCAGGTTTTTCCTCCCAAGGTGGAGAACCTTGCATTTTTCGGTGTTAAACACCATGAGGTTCTCGTCTGCCCATTTGCTGAGCTTGTCCAGGTCAGCCTGGATCACCCGCCTATCTTCTGGCGTGGATGCTTTGCCCCAAAGTTTGGTGTCATCGGCGAACTTGGCCAGTCCACTCCTGACTCCAATGTCCACATCATTAACGAAGATGTTGAACAGTATGGGTCCAAAGACAGAGCCTTGAGGGACCCCACTGGTCACAGGGCACCATGATGAGTGACTGCCATCAATCACAACTCTCTGGGTCCGACCATGGAGCCAGTTTCCCAGCCAGCGGATCGTGGTGGAGCCAAGGCCACAGCTGGCCAGTTTGGCCAAGAGGTGATCATGGGATACCAGATCAAAAGCTTTTTTGAAGTCAAGATATTTGACATCAATCTCTTCTCCTTCGTCCAGGTTATAGGTCATCCGGTCATAGAAGGAAATGAGATTGGTCAAACAAGACCTACCTGCAACAAACCTGTGCTGGCTATCCCTTAGGATGTTAGCCTGGGCCAGTCCATCAAGGATGGCCTCCTTAATAAACTTTTCTAAGATCTTCCCCAGGATAGAAGTCAGGTTAATGGGCCTGTAGTTAGCCGGATCCACTCTCCTCCCTTTCTTGAAGATTAGCACCACATTGGCCTTCTTCCAGTCTTCAGGCACTACACCAGAGCGCCAGAAGTTTTCAAAGATCCGTGCCAGGGGCTGGGCTATGATGCTCGCCAGCTCCTTGAGTATCCTGGGGTGCAGATTGTCAGGGCCGGCTGACTTGAAGGTATCCAGCTTCTCAAGGTGTTCCTTCACAAGGTCAGCATTTATGGAGGGTAGGAGATCCCCATCACCCGGATCTCCCTGTCCCATAGCAGGCATGGGCGTCCCATGGGACTGATGAAAGACCGACGCAAAGTACCTATTTAATAGGTTGGCTTTTTTCTGGGCATCAATTGTCAGTTGCCCCATCTGGTTTAGCAGGGGTCCAACATTGCCCTTGCTTTTCCTTCGGGTCCCCACTTATCTGAAAAAGGACTTTTTGTTGTCCTTGATGCTTGAAGCTAGTTGGAGTTCAGTTGCAGCCTTGGCTTTCCTGGTTTGCTCCCTGCAGGACCGGACCAGCGCAGAATAATCCTCCTTGGAGGTGAATCCCGTCCTCCATCCTTTGTAGGCTTTCCTTTTTAGCCACAGGAGGTCCACTAGGTCCCTGGAGAGCCAGGAAAGCTGTTGTGCCTTCTTGCTGCCTTTCCTCCGTGTTGGAATAGATTTAGCTTGTGCATTGAGGATCGCCTCCTTGAGAAGGAACCACTCTTCTTGAACTCCCATCTCCCTGGGGTCATGGTCCCTGAGGGCCTGACTGACAAGCTCAAGAGGCTAGTCAAAGTCGGCTTTTCTGAAGTCAAGGACTTTTGTGTTCCTGACTGACTTGCCAGCTTTACGGTGGATGGTGAAGGTGATCAGCTCGTGGTCGCTGTCACCCAGCTTCCCATCAATCACTAGGTTGCCGATGTCAGGATAGTTGAAGTCACCCATGACAGCCATGCACTGAAAGCATGAAGCCTCAGCCAGTTCCCTAGTGAATTAATGGTTAAGTTCTTGCTTCTGATTTGGAGGTCTGTAGTAGACTCCTACTGTTATATCCCCTTCACCATGTTCTCCCTGTGTTCTTACCCAAAGGGTCTCCAGTTGCTCTCTGTGGTTGCCAATCTCTGCTTGCAGGGAAGTGTACTGCTCCTTCACATAGAGAGCTACACCTCTGCTCTTTCTTGCAACACAAGCTTTCCTGTACAAAGTATAGTCATCTATACCTGTGGTCCAATCATAGGTGGAGTCCCACTATGTCTCCATTATCCCTATGAGATCATAGTCATTTCTGTTTAGTAGAAGGGCCAGTTCCTCCTGTTTGTTGCCCAGGCTCCTGGCATTTGTGTATAAGCAAGTGAGCCTGCCCTAAGCTTCCCTGCACTCCTAGAAGAGCCCCATCTGTAGGCTTAGGTAGGAGTGAGTTCCTTTATGTAGCCTGACCTGCTAATTTTGTAGTTGATACTTGGTAGGCTTGCACCAGTGGTTATCTACCCATCCTCTGGCGAGCTTAGTTTAAGCCCAGTCAAGCAAATCAGCCATTCTGGATGAGAAGAGCTTCTTCCCCATTCAAGTGACGTGGAGGCTGTCCCTGCCCAACAAATCGCTACCTCTCTCTGAAGTACAGACTGTGGTCCTAGAAGCTAAAGCCTTCATGATGGCACCAGCACCGCAGTCTTCTATTTACTTCTTCAATTCTTCTCTCCTTCTTATGTCTGTGACCCATAACTGGAAAAATCGAGGCGAAAACCACCTGCGCCCCCAACTCTCTGAGACCTACTCCCAGAGCCCCATAGTCATTCATGACCTGGCTGGGATTGCTCTGAGCCATGTCATTTGTGCCAACATAGATAAGGAACATAGGGTCTGAGGGCTGGATAAGTTTTGGGATCCTCTCAGCTACATCCTGGATACAAGCCCCTGGGAGGAAGCAGACCTCATGGGCTAAGGGATCAGGGAGGCAGATCACTCCTTCTGTGTCCGTCAAGAGGGAGTCTCCCACAATGACCACTTTTCTTAGGAGTGGCTGCTGGTTTCCTTTCTTCCTCAGGTGCAGGAGCTGGTGGCTTTGCTGACTCTACTGGTGCTGCAAGGAGTTGGTAGCTGTTGTAAAGATGTAGGGGGGAGGTGACCCTGGTGCAGTGTGCCTTGGGGCTGGAGACAGCCTTTGTCCAAGAACCCCTGGCTGGGCATTATGGGAGCTCCTCTTGTCCACCCTCGTCCTGCCAGCCAACCTTGTTTTTCCCTGTTCTTTCTTCTGGTGAAGAGCCTGGCAATAGAAGTTGATCTCCTCTTCACCATCCCTGATGGCATGCAGCTTCTGTACTGCAGTCTGGAGCTCCCCTCTCCGGTACTCGAATGTGGAGCAAACCTCACAGTTGGAGGTGTCATTGCTCCCTATCCCATGTGCCTGCAGATGTGCAGCCCCCGCAGCTGAGAGCCAGAGGTCCAGTCTGAGCAAGGGCCAGGACCATGGGTTCCATCTGGGTGGAGGCCTCAGAGGTACCAGAGGGGGTAGTGGGGGTAGCCACGGAGGGGATCTTTTAATGCGACTCCTTGGTAGCTTGGGGCATGCTTAAAGGGAAGGATGTGGTTGGTCACTGTGATATTCAGTGTCAGGCCATGCAGGCAGGCTCCGAGTCCCCTGATATAGACTTGGCTTACAGTAGACCTCGAAAATTAAAGCGCTTCCACGGTGGACTTCTTGAATGCCTATACTTAGCTTTTGTTTTTGCATATCTGGGTAGCATTTAACTGTCTCCCTATGTATTCCTGCATTGATAGGAAATGAAATACTTTAGGTGCTTTTTGAAATCCCACTATGTATCTAAAACATCACGGTTAATTTGGCTACTCTACTATCATTTAGGATAGGGATTTAAAAAACATATCCATTATAAATGGAAAAAATATATACATATTACATGTATATAACATAACAACTAGCATAAATATATATGTATACTTTTTTCTATAGTTATCCTGCCTTCTCTATATTCTGAGTACCTCCTCACCAAGGGGTAGAATTCAAGCTCACAGTAACAGACATTAGAGGTCAGTACCATAGCAAGAAAGTTTGGCACCTGGGGCAAAGCCCGCAGTGGCAGCCCATCCTCACCCTGTGCACAGATCCAGGGCACCCTCCTTCCCCCATGTTTGTCCAGGAGTGCACGCAGCAGTGGGAGCCATCCTTCCCCCATCTCTGGCTGGGCAGCGCCTCTTGGCGCACCTTCACTTCGGCACTTGGAGCTGTCGTCCCACTCACCATTCCCTCCCCTCCTTGCTACAGTATTTTTAGAGATGAGAGAGTCTTCTTGCACAAAAACAAATGAAAAATGGAATGTCCAGTTTAGTGGCAATTTTGGAAAATCAAAACATGAATATTTCATGCTGAAGTGAAAATATATATATTTTTAAATTTGTTATGAATTAAAAATCTAAAAATGAAATTTTTTTAGGTTGAATAAATTGTTTGTTTGGCTTGAAACCAAATGTTTTTAGTTTCAAGTAATTTTAAAAATTAAATAAAAATAAAATTATAATTGTAAGCAGCCCACATTTTGAGTCAGAACATGACAGTGTTTTGAAATTTTTTTGGTTCTCTTTGCAAAATGAACAATTCAGTTAAACTGACCCCAATTTATGAAGTCTTTTGGTGATGCTTAATTCTCATTTAAGAACAACAAATCAAGAAAACCCCTAGAATGCTTGGGCTAAAAAAGTATATTATGTCCAACCATACTCTTGAGTCAGTTTATCCAGCTCATTGACACTACAGGATTTTTCCCTTCCAAATATTCTCAGGTCCTAACAGAATTTCTAGTGCACACTGATTTAAAAAAAAAATGACAGATGTGTATCTTTCACCATAATTCTGTTAGTTACTGTTAAAATGTTGAACAAAAATTTTAACTCCCCAGAAAAGTGCTTGCATTAAAAAAGGAGTGACACATCTTTAATGACAAGATGAAATAGCATGAGACCTAATCCCTGTGCTGCTAACTGACCACTTCTCATCTATGGTATTTCTTTACAGGAATAGTTGCTGTATTTTCCTGTGAACCTCTTTAGAGGTAGTTTTGTTTTCTGAGGTTCCTTTTACACGGTTTCACCAAAGGTGATGGGTTAACCCTGAGCACATTAATTATAAATGTGTATGCATGACTTGATGCTAATTTTCATGATTTCTACAGTGAAGAAAGGACTGGAGCAAGGCAAAACAAGCAGCTATTGATAGAACTGGCTGAAGCAGGCCTTAGATGTTTAGGTCTCTCTGGACAGTGTCTTGATTTATGCTGTAGATAATCAGAGTAGGGTCCCACGATAACGCTTTTGTGTGAGAGTTAAATGGAATGACCCACCCTTTGAACTGGTCCTGGCGTTTCAATTCAGGCTGACAAGGCTTTATTCAATGTCACAGTGAATGTTAAGGAGTTCTGAGTGATAGCAGCAATCTATGGAGAACCCCTGTTGCTGATACAGTTGTTTAATTGAGGGTATCTTTTCAGATTTGCTGTTTGCACATAGTTCAGCTTTTCTTCCATAGCGGTTTTCAGTAGGCGATTAGGGAAGTGCACTATACTGTAACTTACAACAGTGTTTAAAATACTGTGAAAGATTTTAATGCTTACAGTTCCTCATCCATAAATGTGTGGTACCACAAAAAATAAGGCTTTTAAGGGGAAGCAGTGACATGCAGACAGTGACCCAGAAAAGATTAGTGTCTGGAGTACTGACTTAAGTGGGAATTGTTTTATGTGAGGAGGAGTTGAGGGCAGAATTTCTCCCCAAGATAGCAAACATGATAGCTATCTATCCGTGACAAAAAAACTAAGGTGATTAAAGTTTGGGCCATATCCTATCGGCTAACCATACCAGTAATTCCGTTCACTTAAGTGGGTTAGAGCTGCAGGGTTAGTCCTTGTGTCAGGATCCATGAGACCGTTTCTGGGTGGAGGGAAGTAAATGTCAGTAACATGAAGCATGTGCTACTGTTTCTGTTAATCTGATTGGTTTTGTTTTGGTTTTAATTTCAGGCTGTTTAAATACTCTGGGAGAAAGAAATTCTGGTTTCACTAAAATGAGCACACAATGTAGGAAACAGCTGCTACTCTCAATACATATTGTTCGGCTCTTTGCAACAGGTGGCATCAAAATGCAGTCAGATTTCACTCATCTCGTAATTGCAGCTAGATAAAAGCAAGACACAGAAGTAATTCATCATTGCACTGTGAAAGAATCTGAGCGCGGGGGAGGGGCTGGTGTCCATTGAAACCTACCAAATCAATAGTACTAGGTATTCTGGTCACGAGGAGCTTGTCATTCCTGATATGGACTGAGGAGTGCTACTGAATGTGGAAGCAAATGACAGTCTTTCCTTTTTCACACCTTGCTAGTGAGTGCAAATTGAGTTTCATGTGAGGGCAGCTAAAATAAAGTGTTAATAGCTAAATTAAACAGCATTTAGAATCAATATTTTGTCTCCACCAGGAAAGACTACAAATATTCTTGTCCTAATGGGAATTAAATCACATGCAGCTGGTAGTCTTTGAGTTTAATTTTTTTTACATTGCATTTTTTTTCTCCTCCATATATGTAAACCTACCACCATAGCAGGATTGTAGATTTTAACTTTAATACTGGAGCTGTGATAAAGGAATGTTTTATTCAAGAACTGAAAATGTTTTTATGCATTCGGAATAGGGGCTAGAGCCCATTTAGCCTCTCCCTCAGTAGACTTTGAGAGCTGTGCATTACAAAAGAACATGTTAGGACTTATGAAAGTTTCATTACTGGAGATGTCAGGCAACAGCTGTCTCTTGCAGAGAAGACAACCCCATTGGCATTCAGTTGTCCATCCATGTCAGTCTGGAAATTAGACACATGTTTTCTCACTCCTGAACATCAAATATTTCTATCTGGTATCTAATACTGGAGAACCAATCTTACACTCAGATCAAAGGTGAAACTCATGCTAAAATTAGTAGAACAAGGATCATGTTTGCTATTCCTAAAGTTGTAGTGGAGACCATTGTTGGCCACTGGAAGTTGTTGAGAGAGAGCAAAAATTTGCCATATAAGTTACAGTTGCAATTGTTTGCCCCCATTGTCCCATATTTACATACCGGGTTGATCCTGAACCTGGTGGGACAGACTAGAGAATGAGGAGAGTTCTTGGGCTCTGATACTTTTAGGGCTGGGCTATACTGTTACTGGAAGGCAAACTAGGGAGTTTTAATACAGAGGTTAGGAAGTTTGGCAATGAGACTAAATAGCAGTGTAGATATGCCCAAAAGGGCTAGGAAGCAGAGTAGAGCCTCAAGGAACCATTGCGTTAGAGCAGGAGTGACCAAGATATAGCCAGTGGACCTGTGTAATCCAGTCTGTGGGGCTCTTCATGTGTCTGGAAATTGGGTGGCATAGTAAGCAGTGGAACATTACTTGACTAGTTAATTAATGCTGCCACTGTTCCAGGACAAGTTAATTAAGGTTATTGCCTTTCACCCTGCCACTAAATTTCCAGACCTGTGAGGAGCTATGCAAGCTGGATCTGGAACATAAAGCTATATCTTCTGGTCCCTGGGGCCAGGAATTTGGTGTTGGATGGAGAACAGTTGCAGCCCTTCTGGGAGCTGCAACAATTAACACTGCCCTCCATCTGAGCCTCTTGACAGGGGCAGCACACAAGTGTTGGTTCAGCTGAACTCGGAGCTAGGGCATGGCACAGGGCTGGGGAGAGGGGCAGTTCAGCAACCTCCTTGGAGGCTGCTGGAGCACCCCTACCTGCTGGTCAGGGCCAGTGCAGCCAGGCTCAATCCACCCCAACCCAACAGGCAAATGTCTGGTTGGTTAGGGGGTCTCTAACTTGTAGCACTTTATGTAAAGTGCCACGAGTTACAGCAAAGTCCATAAACATCTGTAGTTACCTTAAGTCTTGCAGAGAAGTAGGGTCTGAGAATTTCTGAAGACTGGGAAATTCTTTTTCCTCATTTCCTCTTAATGCAACTTCTAAATTTGCATGCCTGATATACATTTAGGAATCTAAGGTCCAGCTGAGGGCAAGGTGTGTGAGAGAAATAACAACAACAAAAATGTAGACTCTTTGTAATCAGTCTACTGAAACATCTACAAGTGTTTGCCCTATGTACACATCAGGTTCCAAGTCATGTTAATAAAAAAAGTTAACTAAAACATTGTAAACATAGCCATTTTTCCTACTCCCCATGGTTCTTAGATCTACTCATAAATGAAGGAACATTCCTTTGTTTATTTTGATGAATAAGTGTTATTAGGGCATCTTTTTTTAGAGGACAGAACAGGGGCACTTAGCAGCTGAAATAACTATGTATGATATTAGGATACATAATAGAGCTACCTGTAATTGTTGATCATATAGCAAATTCCAGGACATTCTTTTGTACTGACTGTCCTTCCTGCTTGTTGCCTTTAGGCAACAATTGTAAGCGTTAGATCGGTAGTTTATATGTGTATCTCACGATGAAACGCTTCCCAAGAAAATACAAACTTCTTTTTACAGCAAACTGAAATAAAAATAATACACTGCAGTAAAGAAGGGTAGTAAGTCTGGATGTCAGCCTTTTTGGCTATCTTCTGAGCCAGCAGTGTTACAAGTGTTCTGAACAACTTTTGATGAAAAATTGCAGTTTAAAATGTCTAACTTCTCAACATGAGTGGAGCAGGTGAGGTTTTTCCTTTATTACTTTCAGTCACAGTTTGTGCTTTTCATGCTTGAAATCTTTTGTCAAGGTTTATAGTTTTTGCTACCTTCTGAACAGGAATGTTCATCTGGGAAACTGAAGTGCTTCAGCCAGTCCTTCATGCGTTCTCTTTAAGATCTGTGATTCCTTAAGCATCTCGTGCAGGGACTTTTTTATGGGTACTGCAGTGCAACCTGCAGTAGATCAGTAGAAATTAACTTTTTCACTCCTTGCAATAAGGACAGTAATTTGTAATAGATTTTCCCAGTTGTTCATTCCTTATCTTCTGTTTTGAAGAATATCTAGTCTCTTTACCATTACTTAACCAGTCAGGATATAAGCACTGTTCTCCTTGCCCTGGTTACTGTCCCTTGGTAGCATAGACAGCAGCAGACTGAGCAGTATAATTTTAATTTAAAAAAGAGTATGCAAATAAGTTATATTTGGACAAAGGGGGTGGCGCTTTATTGTATCTCAGCTTCTGCACAGCAACTGCCTGTGTCCACCCTTTTTTTATGATACATGAAAGGTAACACATAGCGGTTTGGCCCTCAGTGAAAGAGAAACATCTTTCTAAAATATTTGGGTAGGAAATAGAGGGTGTGCCTCTTTAACTGAGGTAAGCTACTAAAGAAACTTTATATGTATCATGAGTAGGGATCCTCTTAAAGCACACAGAAGTGAAGTAAAAATTGTGGGCCACTCGTGACACTCAGCACCATTTTTGTAGCAAGCTCCCCCCCCCCCTCCACTGCTGATTGGTCAAGGGTCTCTGGCAGCCCCACCACTCACCTCTGATTGGCAGCAATTCCATGCAAAATCACAGGGGATGCCAGTTTTTGTGGTGATTGCAGAAATCTCCCCTTTTTGTGGTTTCCACAAAAATTGTGAAATCAAATTGCATAGGTCCTTAATCATGGGATAACAGCACATACACACAAGCAATCGCCACAAAGCATCTAATGTGTGATAAAGCCGCTCCCCTTTTATCTTGCAATCAATTGTTCTTGGGCCCCCATCTTAAATCTTACAAATAACTGAAGGTGAAGAGCATGAAAAGGAACACTCAGCAGATTCAATCACTATTGTGCCACATGGGTGGGAATTAATATAAGGCATTTTGAGAAGCCTTTAAATCTTACTGAGCTTCCCAGCTTTTTCTTTCTAATGTTGTTGCTTTTTTGTTCAGTAGTGCACTTTACCTGATGAGAGCCACCTCTTTTTAGCCCTTTCAAATGTTTTGTTTGTGCACAGGGAGCAGGTGACACGTATTTTCATGTCTGCTGCATTATCTGTGATTTACACCATTTGGATCTGGGGAAGTCAGAACTCTGCTGGAGTTTTAGGAAGTTGCACGGGTGTTTGAGACCAAGTGCTGAAAATAATAAAAAACCCCTGTGTTTAGTACCAATACAGCGTGTACTATATTTGTGCTGTGAAACTAGATGTGTAGAGCCAGTGTTGTGTAAACTATTTCTGATCCTAGTGTGTGGTAACCACTGTATAAACTATATTCCATGAACTGTCAGATGTCAACGTGGTTCACAACTAATGGGTCCCTCTGTCCATTTATGTAATCAAGACTTTGGCTCTATGAATAACCAACCACTGCTTCCTTAACATCTATGATCACTCTAACTAGTAATGGTGTTCATTTGTTAGCTTGAACAAGGATTCGGAGCATGCCTGCCTCCGCTGTAGTCTGTTCTGAAAAAAAAAAAAGTGAGTGGATGGTGACAGTAGCGCTATTGCCTGGTTAGCACTGAGGCTTCCTTATAAAGAATAAGAAGAGGGAACCTAACAGTAACCAGAGCCAGTTTTTCCAGTGTCTTTCTCATAACAGCATTTGGGAACTACTTAAAAAGTTAACTCCAGGTGTCTACGATTCTACCCTATTGAAGTCCGAATGGATTGTTGTAAATACCTTGTCTCATCTCCTATACAGAGGACATCAATGAATCCTCCTTATGCATATTTTAAACCATTTTCTTGACTTTTAAAACTAGTTCATATCATCCCTGTAGGTCAGGACAAGTTTATATCTGTATATTGTGTGCATTGTTATTTGGTAAGCTGCTGTGAGGAAAAAAATACCAGAATATGATGTGAAGAAGAAACAGAAACTATGTTGATTGGCAGAATATTTTCTCTCACAGTGATTGTTGTACATTTCTGCATAAAAAGGGATAATCCTTAGGATATTTATCACTGGGGACCTAAATTATTCGTGTAAATATTAACAAAAATCGTATTTTTATCCTGATGCCATGGCTTCAACATATTTTTGAGCTACTGCAAAACATACATTGCTGCTAAAGGAACAAAGAAAATAAAAAACCCACCTTGTACATGAATTACTGAGAATCCATTGTACCAGATAGATTAGCCCTTGCGTATGCCTTCAGGAGTTTGGAGTGTCACTTAATACTTATCTTTACCAAAATATTGTGAATAAGATAAAAAACATTTTTAGACTACTGTAGCTGTAGCCTAGAGTTGGGATGGGTTTGAAAGATGCATTTAACATGCTGGGGAAATTTCTGATTCTGCTTGTTGTCTATGGAAAAAGTAAAATATGGGGTGTCTGATGGGAGACCCTTGGGACTAGGCCGCAGATGGTCTAAACCTACAGGGGAGTTTAATAGCTTACTGGAAAATGTAATGCTTATGTGTGGAAAAACAGATGGAGTTACAATAAAAGTAAATGGCACTAGTGCATACAAAGACTTGGATATTACAGTTTGTCTCCAAATCACGGCCATGAATAAACTGACTGTGAGCTCACCAGTGTCGTAAAAAAAATTATTCTGAGTGGTAAACTAAAGTGGTATTGTGCCTATGTTTGTGATGCAGATTTAGTTTCTGGATTAATTTACCAAGCTTTTTTTGTGTAAAGTTATAATCTGTACACTTTTTGGATTGACCCCAACCAATGTCTTGCTAAAATAATATGCCTTCCTGAACTATTACCTGACAGGCAAAACAGCATACCTTTTAATCAACAACATTTTTCTCTTCCCACCCATGTTTTTACAGCCGAGAGCAGCTGCAATGGTGAAATCTGTCAGAGCCTGAGGCTGGTCAGAGGAAAAAGTTTGCAGTAAGCAAATCAGAAAAGGAGTTATGTGGGATCTTAACAATTGGTCAAACTAACCCAGAACCTTCAGACTGATTTCATATTTTCTCTGTATACATATACCAGTGCATATAATATATTACAGATGCATGTGTACTGGTAAAATTATTTTTTAAAAAAATTAAAAATGGCATCGCCACAGGATTGGATGGAAAATTCTTTTGTGGATTGAGACCTTATTAAAAGATAGGAAGAAAAGGGTATGGCTAAATGTTTCAGGATGGAGAGAAGTCAAAAGTGGGGTCCTTCAGGGATCTGTGCCAGGACCTATTTTGTTCAACATTTCCATCAGTGGAAATGGGGGGGGGGCACAGTGAAATCTCCAAGTTTGCAGATAATACTAAATTGTTCTGGGCAGTCAAGTCCCAAGCTGATGCAGAGGAGCTGCAGAAAGATCTCACCACGCTAAATGAGTGGCCAAAAAAATAACAGATGAGGAAAGTACAGAGGGATCCAGTCCCTAATCTTTGTAGTTCTTTAAAGATCCATGTGTCTGTCAAGAGGTTCACGGAAGGAATCTATCTTGTGAAAGTGAGGTCCCATCTGTACATTATACTTAAAGTATGAATGATTAATCAGTTAATCATGCCTTAGGAGGTTACCCAGCTACATGTTCAATCAATTAATGGTGTGCTAAAAGAAAGAATAAACTATAAAGTTACTCCACAAAATACATGGAATAACTTTGTAGCCACTTCCTATTATGCCATTAATTCAACATGTGTCCAGGGGCCCCATTTGCTAGCTGGTGGAGGGGCAGTGTCCATGTACATTCCTGAGCCTGGGAGCTCCCAGCTGATGCCGACTGCTGACTCCTAGCCTTTGTGGCTCGGAGCTCCATTAACTGACATGGCTTCCACATGTGGGGGCACCCCACACACCCTTGTGGCTGGGAGACTGCAGCTGATGTGGGCTTCCAGCCATGGGTGTGCTTCATATAGCCCCATGGCTTGGAGATCACATCAGCTGCAGCCTCCCTGCTGCAGGGACCTCTGTGGAGCCCCCATGGCTGGGAGTCCACGTCAGCTGATGGGACTTCCAGGCACAGGAGCTTGCTTCTTGATGGTGCAGGGTGAGCCCAGGGTTGGATGCTCTCTGCAGTAATGATAAGGCATGATGGGATCTAATACATGAACCAAACAATCACATCTCTTTCCATACATGTGTGGTGAGGCAGGAGACACAATTGTGTAGATTGTGCATTAGATCCTATCACATGTATAACTGCACATGAAGAGGGGTGCAGAGGAGCTATGGGATTTCTTTAATGGAAGGAGAATTCATGTGTGGAGGGAAGTGAAAGACTGGCTCTGAGCTTGGGGTGGATGATGGACATATGTCCATGTACACAGCACAGGTTTTAATCCTCATTAAATTAAATAGGTTTATAAAATTTAAACTAATTTATTTTGGAGCATCGTGTCTGTGTTTACACGCACTAGGTTTTCAAACTAATTAAGCCTTGGAGCATCGCATCTGTGTTTACATATACTAGGTTTTTAAACAAAGTAAGCTGGGTCCCTGGCCAGCACTGCAGGAGAGCAGGATGCCCCCTTGGCCCAGAGTCCCCCACCTGCCCCGTGCCTATGCCCATGCCCTGCAACACAGCTGTGGAAGCAAGGAGCTGGCAAACTTCACAAGAAATAAAAAAAAGTGGAAGCAATTCAAACGTGAAAGCTATTCAAAGGGTTGAACTACAAAAAAGTTGCAGCACCATCTGGTCAACAAACAGGTTCATTACACATCTTTGAGTGCCTTTGTGTTTGCATGCACTGAATCCATAGATGCAACACTTTTTAATTCCTGGCCAGCCAAACTAAACAACATCTGAGGAGTTTTAGTTTAATGCGCCAGAAAGATTTGTAAGCACCCAGAAAACCCGCTTGTGCAAATAGTCATGCAGTTGCAGCTCAAGAAAGGGCAAAAAATGTGGCATGTACAAAAGCCCTATATTTGCAGATATCTAACTCTGCTTGTAGCAAAGAGAGGTGTGGGGGGACCTCTCTTGCTTATCTCTGGTGTATAAGGAAAAGGTGCCTGCTACTTGGAGAGCCCAGTCTATGCATATAACTCAGAAGATGCAATCTCACCCTTTGCTTCTACTCCCAAAGCCCCTTATTCTATTCCTATGGTTAGTGGACCTCAAGCAGAAGGGAGAGCTAGGGCTTTAAACTTTCCTTTAAACTTTAAACTATTTGGCTAGTCTTGGGCTTTGTACCATTTCTCTCTTACTTCCCTTTTATGTGCACTTTTTCCACCTTGAGTCTGTATCTTTATATTCCCTTTCTTCCATTCTGTCTGCCTGCTTCTTTCCTCTGACTTTATTCTGCAATTCTGGAAGCACCACTTAACAGGTAAAGTTTTCTTAAGAGCCTCTTAAACTATCACTCAACAGCAGCACAACAACCATGTAAGCAACATTTCTGTTAAAAAACAAAACACTGACTTTACAACAGCTATAACAGCTGCAGTCCATACTTTTATTGTGACCATGTAGGGGTCTTACTGACCACTGAGGGTTGGATGAAGTAGGATGAATAAACTAAGAAATGATCTAAACTTATGTCCAAACTTAAGCTGAGCCATAAGTCTGCCTTTCTAACCAAAATATGTAGTTATGTTGTGTTAACACTAAATCTTTTTTAATGTGAAAATGAAATACCAGAGTATCATAAGCTAGCCTGAGTCTCATAAGAGTCCTTTCCATGGTAAAGAGGTGCTTCTTGGTGCTTTATCCAAACATCCTCACACACTGCTTGAGTCTTACATGTCATCCATTACGAGAAGAATGCTAGAATTATCCTTATGTTCACTCAGGTTTGATTAGCTTTACTACCACTAATTTTCTGAGATGGGAGACTCAATGTTGCTTAAAATGATAAAATCTGATAACTGCTAGACAATAATAATTAAATGACATCTGTTGCAGCATTATTTTGATGTTTTTAAGAAATGGCTCTACTACCCTCTTAATTTTTGTCAGGATTTTATAAGCAAAATTCTTACTAAACTCTTGGAAAGGAAAACTTTCCTTTGTCCTGCTATCAATCCTCGTTGTTACTTAATACACGGACACCTGTGTCATATCTTGGAATGAAGCTTCATTATGCAGGTTCCAAATTCCTGAAGCATGAAATGTTTAGCTTTAGTTACATAGGTGTGAATGTGTGTGTGTACACATGTCTACAACATGTATATTGCTTAAGGGCCTGAGAGATTTTCCCCAGAATAGCCATACTTCTATAATTCATCATTTCAAACTCTCAGAAAACTGGAGTAAACGTTGCACTGCAGGCAAAGCATCATTGCTGAATGTGAGCTGTTGCTGTGTAGTTCTAAAACAAAGTCAATGAAAGGATTTTTATGATTGTATGGGATAAAAGAATTCTCAAAGAAGGTTGTATTACATAACAAGAAATATTGCCATAGATACTTGGGTTCTCTGGTAATATGCTATTTTGATGTTTGTAGGGTTTTTTAAAACAAGTTCATCTTATAAATAGAAATTCCCCATGTCTCTCAGGTTTTTGTACTATTCTCAACCTAATGTCTTCCATGCATTTCAAAGAATTCCCTCTGTTTACTTCAGGACATATTATACGCACCAATGAGAGATCCAGGAGCTGGATGGGAGGACCGCCTTCTGTTTATTTCTCTTCAAATAATTTATTTCCAACTCATGAGATTTTTATAGCCTGAGCACTATACATAACATATTATACTAACTTTTTAAAGGTGAGAAAGTGAAATTCAATGCAATGCATGTGATTCCTGTGGTATACAAATCCTCAGGCTATCAGTATTTAGAAACTGAAGAGAAAGGAAGTAGAAAAGTTTATATTGTGATTTTTATACAAACCTTTCAGAGTTATATTTCTCAACATTGCAGGATACAGGAGAAAAATCAATTTACGTAATTTTAAAATGGAGTTGAAGTCTAAAAAATTTTCCTTTCAGAAAGGAAACTATATTTTGGGGTACATAAAGAAATGAAGAAAATAGGTTATTTCCTGAAATAAGATTTAAAGAGGCCTTTTTTACTTATGAGTGGGAATAAATAATTGGTAAATTAGCTCTACCTGCTCTACAGAGTGCAGCCCAATGGCAGGTGTCTGGGGCTAGCCTCCTGGAGCAAGTTGCCCAGACAGGAGGGAGGGTGCCAGACTTGGGGAGGGAAGCTCCTGCTACTTCACACTGCCATGGGCCACCACTCTGGGATGGCATGGGAGCAGGCACGTGCCCCTGGATATGCATAGGGCAGGCTGGGCTGTACTCCGGGAGGCTAGCCCCAGCCACCTGCCACTGGGCTGCACTCCGTGGAGCAGGTGGAGCTAGGGCTGTGCTCCGGGTGGCTAGCCCCAGCCACAGCCCTGGCTCCACCTGCCCTGCAGAGCACAGTGGAACAGGAGCTATTGGGGGCTGCAGCCACCCTAAAATTCCCCATAGTCCCTGCTAATGGACCTTCCCTGATCTGGGTGCACATGCCTGCTGCCACACCCTGCTGCTGCTTGCCTGGGGCACAGTCGGGCAAAGCTCTGGCTTGTCCAGGAGGTGTGGGGAGACTGGAGGAGCTTCTGCCACTGTGCACCGCTTGTCTGAGACAATGCAGCAGCACCATTCAGTGCCTGCCCACCCCGGCTGGGCAAGCAGCAGGAAAGCATAGCCCCTGCTCCCAGCACCTCTCACCCCAAGTGAGCCATACCGCATTGCACCCCCCGCCCCAGCTGGACAAGCTGCAGCAAGGCAGAGCCCCTGCTCCAGTGCCTTCTGCCACCTGTCTGGGGTGCAGCCCAGCCCACCCCACGCAGATCTGGAGGCACATGCCCACTCCCATGCCCTCCCAGACTGGCGGCATGTGGCAGCACGCGGTGGCAGGAGCCCCCCCTCCCTGAGTCCCACGCTCCCCCCCCCGTAGCTGGGCAGCTTGTCCCAGCCCTAGCCCCAATCCTTCCTCCATGGTGGCAACATTGATCTGCCCTCACCATGCCCTTTCCCTCCTCCCTCCATCCACCCCAACAGACTTCCCAGATGGAGGCAGCTGTCTCCAGCATAGTTGAGGACTGCTGCCTGTTTAGTCTATGCCCAAATCTCTGAATTGGCACCAGATCTTTGGGTCTGAGTCAGCTGATTTGAATTGGGACAGTGATTTGAATCAGTGAATGGAATTACTGTCCCTCTGAATCGGCCAAATGCAAATCCGAATTAAATACTTGCCACTTCGCACAGGCATAACAAAAACCCTTCTTCAGGCATAGGGAGAGTGTGGTGGTGTTTTGTGTGTTCTCCTGGGTAAAATAGAAGCCAAAATGCAGGTCTGTGGAAATACAAATGCATGGCAGTGAGGATCAGAGGGAATGGAAGACAATGGGTATGAGACAGGTAGGTGGAGAGGGGGAGGAATGGGAAAAGTTGAACTGGTGATAAAAGAATGTAGCTGGTAAAATGCAGACAGGTTACCTGAGGTTATCAGATGGTAGGCTGGTTATAATGTGCCATAAATCCAGTGTCTATAGTCATGAATTTTTGTATCTAGTAGATTTATAACATGAAGTTTGTAGGCTTGTCTTTGAGAGGTTTTTTGTAAATTCCCTTTGAG
Organism: Crocodylus siamensis; assembly: GCF_052110815.1. NCBI lineage: Eukaryota > Metazoa > Chordata > Crocodylia > Crocodylidae > Crocodylus > Crocodylus siamensis. The sequence goes on from NC_143395.1 coordinate 303,903,925, forward strand.
GATTTGAACTAAGAGATTGGAAAGGGAGTGATTGTCTTATGAGAAGTGGGCACCCACAGATAATTGGGTATTTTGTCTTTGATAGATTTTTGGTATGTGTTCATTCTGGTACCCACCCATTTGTCGTTTGGTTTCTCCTACATATTTTCCATCAAGGCATTTAGTGCACCGGATGAGATGCATTACATTTCTGGAGGTGCAGGTGTCAATCTAGGAATGGTGATGGTTCTGTTGTGGGGTGTAATTACCATGGGAGTGGTGGAGATATGTTGGCTGGTTTTACATTTTTTGTCTTGGCATGGTCTGGATCCATTCAGTGCGCTTTGGGCCATAGGAATTTTGCTTCTGGTGATGAGGTTGGAGAGGTTCGGTGCTTTTTTAAAGGCTAGGTTGGTTGTTTCTAGGAAGATCTCTTTAAGAAATGGGTCATCTTCTAGTACGGGTTGCAATTGTTTGAGGATTTTCTGTATCCTCAACCTTGTTTGAGGTTCCAGGGAAGGGTGGTCTATGATAACTAATTGTGTGCGATTTGGGGAATTTTCTTTTTGTGCTGCAGCAGTTCGTCACATGGTATCCGGGTAGCTCTTTCAGAAGTACAGTTTCTCTGTGGAGGAGTGTCCTTGTTAGGTGAAAGCCCTTTTGAAATTTGTGAGGTGATGATCGCGGGTATTCTCAGTGCAAATTCAGTGATATCAGAGGGCTTGGCTGTATATTACACATTTCTTGGTATGTTTAAGATGATTGCTAGTTCTGTGCAGATATGTATGCTGGTCCATGGGTTTCTTGTATATAGTGGTTTGTATTTTACCATTCTGGATATTGATCACAGTGTCTAAAAAGGAAATGTTGGTGCTGGAGTATTCAAGAGACAGTCTGATGGAGAGATGGAGAGGTGATGGTTCTTGAATTTTTGACGAATTTTGGTCCTAATGAAGATGTCATCAATAGCTGCTTGTACATGCCATGGGAGTTTACTTCAGTTTAATTCTCCCTAAATTGAAGCAGTGGGTTTTTAAAAAACAGCACTTCAGTGGGCAAAGTAAACCCCACCTCCCGGCATGTATACAAGGGTCGGGCCCGATCCTTACCTGCCTCTCTGGTGGCTGGGGGGGGGATGGGAGAGGGAGCTGCCAGCGGGCCAAGCAGTTCCTGAGCTGCAAGAGAGGGATGGTGCTTCCCTTCATGGCTGGTGGTAGCACCCCCCAGGCGGCATCCACCCACAGGCACCCTGCTTGGGTGGTCCCGGGGTTCACCGCAGCTGTGGAGGGAAGTACTGCCCCCCACAAAGCCGCAGAGGGAAGCACCAGACCCCCACACAGCTCAGGCAGGCAGGCTCCAGGGAGGGGGAAAAAGAGATCAGGCTCACCACTTTTTTTTTTTCCTTCAGTGAAGCCTGCTTGCACAGTCTGCCACCAGGCTGCCTGCACAGATTGCCTGCACAGCCCCTGAGCTGTATGGGACCCGGTACTTCCCTCCTTGGGCATGTTTTATTTTGCTGTGTCCTGAAGTCATTTAACATGCAATATGTCACCAACAGTGTAACTAGCTGCACCATTAAAGCACATTATGCTGCCAACCACGTAAACAGTCGCACCATTAAGTGGTGCAAAAGGGCATGTAAGCCACTTTAAAGGCCAATTTTGTGGTGTGTGCACAGGCCCTATGTGGGCCATAAAAAGGTTGGTATATTGTGGGGCCTTTTTGGTACCCATAGCTGTGCCCATGGTCTGGAGGAAGTGTTGCTTATTGCAAGTGAAGTTGTTGTTGCTATGTGCTCCAAGCAATTAATTCCTTTATGATATCGATTTTTGGTGTCAGCTGTGGGGACAAGTGGCCAAATCTCTGCAGTTAAGTTTTAGAAATAAATCTGTATGCTGCCACTCTTTGTGCCTTGTTTTTTCAGCAGCACATTGTGAATTCTTGGGATTTACAAATGCATCTGAGAAATGGTTAAACAGGAAATGGCTAGTAAGTGACTGCACAGCAGGACTATGGACCAGTGGCAAACTTGCTTGCTTTACATACGCAGGTTGCCTCACGGAAGGCAGTGGGACTGTTTAGCCAAGTAAAAGCAAGATGAATTGTCACAGATGGTCTGAGTAAGACTAGCTGAACTCTTTTTTGCTGGGTAATTCACCGATATGTGCAGAAAATGCAGTTTCAGCCAAACAAAAAAATGAAGATTACATTTTGAACATATCAAGGAAGTTCAATTAATCTTTTTTGAATGGATTGGTTCCCAGGGGACCTGAGAGCAACCAGTGAGGAGGAGGAGATAATGGTGCCAGTGTCTTCCTTGCCAGCGGTTAATATTCTTACCCAGAGAATAAGTAAGATTCAAATCCTATCCCTGTTTGATTCAAAAAAGGATTTGAACTTTTCAGGAGAGTGCTTTCAACACAGGGCTGAAGGTATCCTCAATCACTTATGCTGATGCTATTCTACATTATATGAGATAGTTAAATATTCCTTCCACCAAGCAGAGAGAATGACTCTTAATTTGTTAGTGGTGGCAAACGGGAGGTGAGATAGCAGGGTTTTCAGCCTCTGCGTCAGTGAATTTTATGCGAAGTGGAAAATCTCTGTCAGGAAAAACTGAGTGTGACTCCCCCCAGAATGGTGTAGAATCCAGTAGGTCGGGCACCCACCTCGGATAGGAGACATGGGTGCAAATCCCTGCTCAGTGACCATGTGGAGATTTGATCTCAAGCCTCCTACTGTCAGGGTGAATATCTTAACTATGGGCTCAAAACCATTTTGTAAGTGGAACCTACATTCCCTAGTAAATCTGAGGGATTCAACTTTTACTAGAAATGTCCAGAAACAAAAATATTTGTTTGACACAGCATGTTTGTGGGGGTTTTTTGGTTCACTGAAGATTTTGTACAGCCCTAGATATGAAGACTAATGGGGTTTCTCTTTTTCTTACTCATATACATGGACGGGCAAATGAATAACTTACTGTTTAGTTTTTTAAATTGTTACAGCATTTGCTGTTGTCCGGGTGCATAATATTAGGGGTATTCAACTTCAGGGTTGCAGGTCAGAGCTGGCGTGAAGGTCTCCCCATAAATCTGTGGAGACAGAGGTGACCCGAGCAGGGTGATGGGCCCCATCCCCAGATGCAGGGAAGCTGGTGAGAGATTCGGCGGCAGGGAGGGTGCCGAGCAGCCAGAGGTGCCAGTATCAGCGGCGGGTGGGGGGTGCTGAGTGGCCAGACATGAAGCCAGCAGCAGTGCGGAGTCCGTGGGGCCCGGGACAGTTTTCCCAATTCACCCCTCTCTTTCCCCCAGGGATAGCCCTGTGTGAGGAGCTCTGCAGGCCATGGCCCACATCAGATCAGGCATGCAGGGTGGTATGGGGCCTGTTCCCAGTGTCTGGGAGCCGGGCATGAGCCAGTGGGGCCTGCATGGGGCTTGATCTGGCCCATGGACCCACCCTACACAATTTCTCTAGCTTGAGGGGCCAAAACAATGAGCTCTGTTCTTTTATATCATTCCAGTGTGCAGTGTTTTTATTAAACTGATTTACTAAGCAACATGGAACAGTTCTTTAAACTTTGCGATCTGCCTCTTCGAAGGATATAGAGAGAAAACATACGCCCACCTAAGGTTTGAGATATGGTATCTTTTGCAGAAATGCAGAGAAAGAGAGATAAGCAATTGTCTGTTGCAAAAATCTTTAGAAATATCTTTGCATCAAGAGTTTAATTTCCAGATGTGCATTTTTAATTGCACATCTATTTATATGCTCAATATATAGAATACCATATATAGAATAAGTGTTCATATGTGAAACTGTTTTGTATTGCAGAAAATGATTTATTTTGAAGAGGCATATTGCTTCAGTGGAAGAACATCTGATCTAAATTGTACTAGTGTATATCTGGAATAGTTCTTTTGAAATCCTGGAGCTACTCTGGAGTTACAATCATGTAAGTGAGATAAGAACGTGACCCAAGGGCTCTCAGCAGTAGCACTTCCAATCCAGTCAACCAGCATGCACTGTGCTTAGCCACTTTAAAAAGTGAATGACTACTATTGACTTCAGTGAAGATTTTTGAGATAAAGAGCTAAAGAGCACTCTTTATCCTCACTTAAGACATGTTTTCCTGCTTAGTCTGCACATCATTTCATTGTGTCTGTTTATATATGTACGTAACTTTGAGAATGAGAGAGCTGCTATAATTATTTAGTCCTCTGGTTTGCTCACTAGACTCTTTTGGAGACAGTACTATTGTACCAGTAAATTCCTTTTAGAACTTCCATGATGGAAGTGCTTTTGGAAAGATTACTGGCTCATTTAATTATTTTTTTTAATGAATAAATTATCGATTTATCCTAATTTCTCTCCCTCTAGCATACAATTTCAGTAATACAGAAAAATTTAAGTTCTACGAGATTAAAGACAGACAAGGACTTGAAATATGTGCTGAAGATAGTTAGACTGTTAATGGAACCCAGTTATATGCAGGGAATTGCCAAATTCAAGCAAGCACCCATTCACTTTAATGTTCTTTTTTGTTCTTGTGTCTCTGAGTGACAATATCCTAAAAGAGCAGTGTGTAGCAGATGATTAGAAAGGACAAATACTCCAGACGGCATTCTAAATTACCTTCTGAGCAACAGTGATGACTGCTTACAGTTCTCTCTGGGGCTGCTAAGATGACTCAATAAGCTCTAATTGAAACAAAGATGTGAAAAGAAAAATACACGTTGTTGATTAACTAAACACAGAGCGATATCCTGAATCTGGTTTCCTTTGAGTTTTGCTTTAAGTATGTATACAGCTGATGGTGACTTAGGAAACCAATTGCCACATTCTGTTATTAATTAGAAAATACAAGCAGATAGAAGCAGTGTTTGGTGGCAAAAAGGACACATTAACATACATTAATTTAGCATGTTTCATTATCTAGCTTACAATTTTAAATGGCCATTACAAGGTAATTTCTTATAATCTAGGCATTATGTATAAAGAATAATACTAATGGAATTTATTAAACAACAGACTAGATTTTTTTTTCTAGCAAACACTTTACTAAAAACATTTCCCTGAAAGATTATAAAGGAAGGCGATGGAGATACCTCAAAAATCCAGAATTAGACAGCAGTAGGTTGTCTGTGTCCATTGTATGCTTTCATCCCTCAGCTTTTGTTTGCTCACTTAGGTCCTTCCTACCAGATAGCACCTTGCTCCATAAATGGTCTCATTAATTTCAGTGGAACTACTTCCAGAATTATGGTACTGTTCAGTGCCGTTAAGACCTTATTCGCACCAAGGAGCTTGGTCTTCAGTTCTCTTAAGTTTCAGCACCTGACTCAGTTTAAGCTGCTAGAGAATCTCACTGCGTTTGTGTAAGCACTGCACATCCTCACTTGGCAGCTAAGATGGCTGAATGCAATTGGAAAGCATCCTACTGTCTGCCCCTTTGTGTTTTCTGCCTGTTTGCCTGCTAGTTTAATGCCTACAGTTCCCTGCATTTTCTTTCCCTGCCATCAGTTTGTGTTTTGAAAGGCATGTAGCTTGTTCTTCTTCATTATGAATTGTGCCCTTCTAGAGTATATGCAGGGCCTGACTGAAGGGAATCAGAAGCAAACATGCTGGAGAATCATAAAAGAATGGTTAAGAGAATCAATGAATGCTGCCGCAAATGAGTAGGAACTACAGGCTGAGAGAGGCATTTGTAGTCCACCTGAATATCACTGAGTGTTGGATCTGGGCTTGGGAGACCAGCCTGGAATAGCTTTGCCTTATTTGCAGCAGTGGCTTCAAAACTGTCATCATGTGGAAGATGAGTTTTCTTGCGTGGTGTGGTGAGCTCACTTTTGTCCCTCAGCCTTGTCTGAGCAACAAGGTTCTTGCTGCCCCCAACCTGCTCTGCTGCCCCCTATGTTCTTGTCTCCTGACCCCTGACTTGACATACTGTTACTAATCCAGCCTGGACTCTGACCACCACCTCTGCTCACAACTTGCTCTGTCTCAGACTCAGACTTCAGGTATTGACCCAGTTTACCTCCCACCCTCAGCCTCTCCTTGTTGACTCTGCTCTCTCAGGCTTCAACCCAAGTATTTCTCTGATGTCCAATCTCCATCTTGTACTGACCACTGGGTAAACCACCCATGCCTCAGTTTGTGACATCAGCATACACATAGTATAAGAAGTCCCCTGCACCTTTCTGTCAACAAAACTTTCTAAGGTCGACTGAACTCCACACTTTAATTTGTGGAGCAGTATGCAATGTCTGCAGACCCTTTGTCTGTCTCTCTCCTAACTGGCTCTCCATGAGTGAGAGACCATCTCCCAATTCCCAACTTTTCTAAATTAAGGAGCGTCTCTAAATTATAGCTCTTGTCAGTGCTTCTTCCCTCTTAACAATAATCACAAAAATCAGTTAACAAAAAATGAATTCATACACATCAGCAGAGGAGAGGTTACTAGCCCTTCATTCTGGAGTGAGTCTTTACCACTCACTTTCCTATTCTCCCTTTTCTGCAGCTCTTTAGCAAATCTCTGAGTCTTTCAGGAGGTTTCTTGTAAGATAAGTACATGCTTAACTAGACTGAGTTTTTCACAAGCTGCCAGACCTTAAAATGGCTTTACCTCCTGAGCTACCACAGTGAACAAGCGTTCTGAATGCACTGACATAGCCATAGTCTCTCTCCCCAAACTGGCACATCACAACTGAGGGACCATCTCCCAATTCCCAACTCTTCTAAATTAGGAGGTCTCCCTAAATTATAATTTATAACTTTTATCACTACATAAACCAGGGCTGAAAGAACCAGAATTTGGCCTTTGGCATCCCTTGGCAGAGACTATAAATAAGAACATCTATGCATCAAGTTAGTCACTCCTGAAGACTTATGTGGGACTAAAATGTTGCATGGGCTTTCTACAGACAGGCTGACTGCATGATTAGAACCATAATATGCTAATCTTGTTATGGGGAAAAAAATGATAAAAGTGTTACTGCATCCTCTACCTTACTGGGGAATTCAGTATCTTAGTAGAGATTTCTCTAAGCATAGTAGGACAAATGCACTTATGTAGGTATGAAAACTGAAAGTAAGTTTGGTGAAGAGTCTTATTCACCAAAATATTATATCTCCACCCCAGAGTGCTGAGGGAATTAGCTGAGGTCATTGTGGGACCTCTGGCACGGCTTTATGAGCACTTGTGGTGCTCTGGTATGGTGCCAGAGGACTGGAAGAGGGCCAACGTGGTTCCCATCTTCAAAAAAGGAAAGAAAGAGGACCCGGGAATCTATAGGTCAGTTAGTCTTACCTCGATACTGGGTAAGCTTTTTGAGGGAATTATTCTGGCACATGTCCATGAGGGGCCAGCAGGGGAGATTAGGCTAAGGGGCAACCAACACGGGTTCATTAGAGGCAGGTCCTATCAGACCAACCTCGTGGCCTTCTACGACCAGGTCACCAAATCCTTAGATGCAGGGGTAGCAGTAGACATAGTCTTTCTGAACTTTCGGGAGGCCTTCGACACTGTTTCTCACCCCGTTTTCATTAAAAAACGGGGGGACTTTGGTGTCTACACCTACACAGTCAAATGGGTCACCTACTGGCTGGAGGGCTGCACCCAGAGAGTGGTGGTGGATGGGTCATTTTCAACCCCGAGGGATGTGGGCAGTGGAGTCCCCCAGGGCTCGGTCCCCGGGCCCGCACTGTTCAGCATCTTCATCAGTGACTTGAACGAGGGGGTAAAAAGCACCCTGTTCAAATTTGCTGATGACACTAAGATGTGGGGGGATGTGGGCACGCTAGAAGGGAGGAATAGGCTACAATCGGACCTAGACAGGTTACAGGGGTGGGTGGATGAGAACAGGATGGGTTTCAACACTGACAAGTGCAAGATGATGCACCTGGGGTGGAAAAACCGGCAGCATACCTACAGACTGGGGAACTCCCTTCTCATCAGTGCAGGGGCAGAAAAGGATCTTGGAGTCATCATTGATGCCAAGATGAACATGGGCCGGCAGTGTGGGGATGCAGTCAGGAAGGCCAACCGCACCTTGTCATGCATCCACAGATGCATCTCAAGCAGGTCCAAAGAGGTGATCCTTCCCCTCTATGCGACACTGGTCAGGCCGCAGCTGGAGTACTGCGTCCAGTTCTGGGCACCGCACTTCAAGAGGGATGTGCACAACATAGAGAGTGTCCAGAGGAGGGCCACTCGCATGATCAGGGGGCAGCAGGGCAGGCCCGACGAGGACAGGCTAAGGGACCTCAATCTGTTCAGCCTCCACAAGAAAAGGCTGAGGGGGGATCCGTGGCCTGTTACAAACTAGTCAGAGGGGACCAGCAGGCATTGGGGGAGTCCCTGTTCCCCCGAGCACTACCAGGAGTGACCAGGAATAACGGTCACAAGCTGGCAGAGGCTAGATTCAGGCTAGGTATCAGGAGGTGCTACTTCACTGTCAGGGCAGCTAGGATCTGGAACCAACTTCCAAGTGAGGTGGTGCTGGCTCCTACCCTGGGGGTCTTTAAGACAAAGCTAGACAATCACCTTGCTGGGGTCGTTTGACTTCAGTACTCTTTTCTGCCACGGCAGGGGGTCGGACTTGATGATCTGCTCAGGTCCCTTCCAACCCTACTAACTATGAAACTATATTCTTGTATTTAAATAACGTCTTACCACTTGTTCAAAGTGTCTTTTAACTTCAGCTTCATCTCATATTTGGAAGAAGCAGGTGATAAAAGGCAGAGCAGAGGGAAAAGAGACATAGTTTAGATGAAAGTATTTACTATTCTAATATCTTTATCTTCCCAATTGAACAACATACCCCTCTAACAACAAATAAGCTACTTATACAGTTTTAAGGGTAAATTGTGTGGCACCTCTCATTCCTTCTGTTTTTCAGTATATCACAATAGATTGTTCAGTGGTTTTAATAGATGCATTTATTTTTGATTAAGCACTTCGTCAAAGTAATGGTCCTTGATAGGAAAACTGGAGAATGATTTGCTGCTTGATTAAAGATCACATCCATGGAAATAACCCTTTTGATTGATATACTGTACTACAGTGACTGATCCTGCCACCTGTACTTTGTATCACTCGATTTGGCAAATAGTGCTAATTTCAGAACGGTTATGACAGTCCAGTGAATGGCACATGCAATAGAATAAATCACAGCCCAGAATCATGACCTCAGCTAAAACTTATAGGACGTCAGATCTTATATTTTCTATCCTACTTCAATTTGTCTTCCTTTTATTATTTTCCCTGTAAGATCCTCCATTTTTGTATGGGATCCTATATTATGGAATGTCATTGTAGCAGTTCTTTGGTTATATAAAGTCCTTGCCCTCAGTCTTGACAAATTTCAGGTGTCTTAAACTTGACACAGTTTAACACCATTCATTGGAGATATTTAAATTAAATGTGGTACTTGGCTGCTACAACTTTAAAATACAGGCACTTTAAATAATTTTTAAATTAAATTATATCTCACTTCAAACTTACCATGGATGCCCTTGAAAGGAAGTTTTTTATGCAGTAGTTCAGTTTTTTTATGCAGAATTTTGATATTGTGAGCACTGGATATTCCAGGGCTTCTCATGTGATTTCCAGATTTTTTTTGTTTCTTGGCAAGAAGCTAGATGTGTGTGTGGTTAGGTGAGCAAAGAAATACATCTTTCTGAAATATTTCAGAGTATTTCAGTGTTGATTCAGAGTTAGCTTGGTTTTAGAAATTGTTGAAGGTTTGAGGAGGCTCTATATTTTCCTAACTTCTTCTTTCCTAAATAAGACAGAATTTAGGCCTTTAATCTACATTTATTGGCTGCGTCCCCATGGGTGGTAATGTGCACTTTGTGGCACCTCAGAGGCTTTTGAGGTGCATATTTGTAGCACGGAGGCAAACTTAGATACCAGGAACTCCCACTATCAAAACAAAAACTGGGGCAAAAAGAAGTGTGGCAGTGCTCGTGGCTGCACCATGCGCCACCCAAAACCAGAGCCTGACCAGCCGGATCACCACCACTGCTGCCCCAGGAGGCTCCCAGGACCTCAGGTAAAGCTGCTGGGGCCAGCCCAGGTGCTGGCCTCAGCCTTCCCTACCCCACCCAAGGCAATTTGCTGCACACCAGAGCACATATGCAGGGGTGTTCCTCAGAGACATGTGCATTTCCCCAGGAACATGTGGGGACATATGCGTTTCCCCAGGGACAACTAGCAGCAGCAGATATTTGTGCTGCTGCTAGTTGTCCCTGGGGAAATGCACATGGGCGCTTGTGGGTACATACCCATTGTGTCTATTAATCCTCTTGCTGTTGGGTTCAGTGAGTGTAGAGACATTCCCTTATAACCCTATCTCTTGTCCCCCTTTCTCAGCCTTCTTAATTCTGATTTTTTTCCACATAGTAGTTTTTCTGCTCCACCCTCTCTCATCTTGCTTTTCAGCACACAATGCTCATCTGTGTCATATCATCCTGTTTCTAAAAACTTCTGAGATACACAAGTAGTATTCCATTTTGAATCCTATCTACATAAACGTCTTCAGGAGCTAGTGTTCAGTTCTCATATACGTGAATAACAGCCTTACCCTAGGTAGTCTCAAATCTTATAATACAAGCACAGGAATCCTAATCCTGGTCTTCAGTTTCAGTAGGAATGGATGGCTGCATTGTAGGGTACTGTGCTTACACAATATACACATATACAACTTTGCCTGTAGCCAGTAATCAGGTGATACCATCACTGGAGCTGCTTAAAAGTCAGAACTCCCAATTCACAGAAAGTTCCAAAGTGCTGGGAGAAATATTAATTCCATTTGGGCTCAAATAGTAGGAATTCCTAAATATCCCACAGCAGACAAAATTTGGAGAAAAGAAGCTTTTCAAACTAACTAAGTAATTTGTCTTAACGTTTTTTTGGAAAAAAAATTGAGCTGGGGACCTCCCAGCTCCAACACAGCTCCTAGGGCTTCTACCTTCTGTGTTCTCCATAAGCCTCTAGCAGACTCTCAGGGATTCCTACACACCTGCTTTTGCAGTAGGAGTATAAAGGCTCCAACAGCTCCATCACAAGCCACTGTTTCTTGAATATGAAAATGATTTTTATCGATCCCAGTATCTGCTCCTTCTCATCAGAAGGGTGATAGTGTAACACAATAAACAAGTTGAAATGCAACCTTTTTTTACTTCTTTTTCCAGTGGCTGTCAGCTAAAACTATTTGACACATATCCATTAAACGTTTTAGTGAAATTGTATATGTGCTTTTGTAGGAGGGAAGTTTCAACCAGGAAATTTCACTAAATCTGTTCAAAAGTTCTATTTCAGTTGTTACAATCACTTGCTTCTCATTTCTCTCAGCCATAGTGTTTAATCAAGTCATATTTTTAGAGGGCAAAATGCTTCTCAAAAGTACAGCGATTAACCTGGATTGAATGATGCTTTAACGACTATCTGGTGAACAGGATTGTGAATTAATTTTCCTGCTGTGGGCACACAGTGTGGTTGATAACCTATGACAATTCCAGCAGCCTAAAAAGTGGTGCTTCAGTTTTATTTACTGATATTTCATTCAAATATGAATCGAATCTGACCAAATAAATGTGAAATTAGCTCCATCATGCCGTTCTGTATCACAGGAGGAGAATTAAGAACAATAAATAGGCGCTGAACGAAGGACTTGCTGAGCAGTTTAGAATATGGCCGTGTTATTAGAAATGAAGCAATTCCACTTAAACTGTTCAGTCTGGGTTATTAAGAGACTGTTGAAGGAAAGTGGCTCTTTAGCAAGTAGGAAGTGACTGCATAGAAAAAGGGTCGCATTTTTAAGTAATACTAATTTAACATATAATTTCTCAGCCTTTTTTTTCTTTCCCAAGGGCTGTGGAGTCTGGCTATGTTAACTGGTATATAGAGTCATAGCACATGAGGGTTGGAAGGGACCTCAGGAGGTTATGTAGTCCAGCCCCCTGCTCAAAGCAGGACTATCAACAACTAAAGCATCCCAGCTAAGTCTTTATCTACCTAGGTCTTAAAAACCTCCAAGGATAGAGAGTCAAATTGTGAAACAATAGTTAAAACGTTGTACTATACATAGTACATAGGATAAAACAAATATTCAAAAGCAAATTAGAACAGCTTTATTAGGGTGTGGGATGGAGTAATAAAAATAACACTGCGGTGATAGGGCTGAGGTTGCTGGGGCACACAGAGAAAGTGTAGTCTAAGGTGTAAAGCTGAAGAACAAGCAAAGTCAAATCATGTCCCTAAGGTCAAAAGGGGAGTTCAGGCATGAAGTCCACTAACAAGAGGGCATGATGCAGAGTAGCATGGGAAGAAGGGTATAAGCAAATTGACAGAGCAGACTGTGAAGTTTTCAGTCCTGCCAAGTCAGAACTATCTCAGGAATACCGTCTCTCATGATGTTTCAGTAGTTTTGTCTCTCATATAAGCATAACCCAGGATGTGCTAAAATGATGCCTTCCCCCCCCTTCAAAAACAATTATCTGAACTTTTTTGAATTTCAGAAAAGACAAACTAAATTAATGGCAAATTGAGAGGATATGATCTCTACAAAGCATTACATGTGTAACTAAATTAATGGCAAATTGAGAGATCATATCCTCTCAATTTGCCATTAATTTAGTTTGTCTTTTTCTACCCTGAAGTTCTGCACAAGTCATGTGTGCCACAAGTGGTACGGGCAATTTATGTGTGTGCATGTGGCAGATTGGGAAGAGGGTATATAGTACAGGAACAAGAAGCAGAAAGCAGATCAGACAGGGAGCACAGGACAATGAGTGGAAAGGAAAGCAATATAGGGAGGGAGCACAGGTCAAGGAGCAGAACCAGAATGGTGGATCGGGCAGAGGATTGGAATGGCACTTAGTCAGGGTGTACAGCTTAATTTGTGGCATGCTTGCCAAAAAGGTTGCCCCCCTGCTGTTCTACACCGTGATGAAACCATGCTGGATTATTGTGTAGTTCATTTGTTATACAGAAGTTTTTGTGTGGAAGAGACAATGGCATCAATGACATTACCATATGACTAGATTAAAGTAGCTGAGTCCAGCTGAATGGAGATGCTGTACTTAATGTAACTTTGTTCCTACATGGATTTGAGTTCCATTTATGCTAGTTTGACACTTGTCTAATTCCATTGCCTTTGACGGAATTACTTCGGATTTACTTTGGTGTGAGGGAGAGTGCCAGGCTCCATTTCACCCAACTTCAGTAGCACTTTACAACAGGGAACCCATCCAGACTTCTGTTGGTCATGTACTGGGATATAATAAAATAATTCTGTGAATATAGTGATAAATATTAAACCAAAATATCATTTTTATTTGTATCTGTCCCAACTTCCCCTGTTTTATCAGTTGCATATATTTGACAGAAAGAAGACATGTCTGGATATGTTCAAGGTTTCAAGGAAGACCTTTTTTTATATAAAAAATGTGAGCTAAATGCTATGGTGGCTGCTACAATGGTGTAAGTTTGCCAGCAAGTCACTGTAAGTGGTACATACTCATCCAAAAAGGAGTTTGGCATTCTGCAGTAGTGCAAAAAACAATTTACTACAATTGACATTCTACAACTGGCACGGCTTTATGAGCACTCGTGGTGCTCTGATGTGGTGCTGGAGGACTGGAAAAGGGCCAACGTGGTTCCCATCTTCAAAAAGGGGAGGAAGGAGGACCGAGGAAACTATAGGCCAGTTAGTCTTACCTCGATCCTAGGCAAGCTGTTCGAGAAAATTATGCTGGCACACATCCATGAGAGGCCAGCAGGGGACTGCATGCTTAGGGGCAACCAACAAAGGTTCATCAGTGGCAGATCCTCTCAGACCAACCTGGTGGCCTTCTACAATCAGATTACCAGATCATTAGATGCAGGGGTAGCAGTGGACATAGTCTTCCTGGACTTCCGGTAGGCTTTCAACACTGTCTCTCACCCCGTTCTCATTAAGAAACTGGGGGACTGTGGTGTCGACGCCCACACAGTCAATTGGGTCGCCAGCTGGCTGGAGGGCCGCACCCAGAGGGTGGTAGTGGATGGGTCCTTCTCAACCTGGAAGGACGTGGGCACTGGGGTTCCACAGGGCTCGGTCCTCGGGCCCGCACTGTTCAACATCTTCATCAGTGATTTGGATGAGGGGGTAAAAAGCACCCTGTTCAAATTTGCTGATGACACTAAGGTGTGGGGGGAAGTGGGCACACTAGAAGGAAGCATCAGGCTACAATCAGACGTAGACAGGTTACAAGGGTGGGCAGATGAGAATAGGATGGGTTTCAACACAGACAAGTGCAAGGTGATGCACCTGGGGAGGAACAACCAGCTCCATACCTACAGGTTGGGGAACTCCCCTCTTGTCAGCACAGAGGTGGAAAAGGATGTTGGAGTCATAATTGACTCCAAGATGAACATGGGCCGGCAGTGTGGGGATGCAGTCAGGAAGGCCAACCGTACCTTGTCATGCATCCACAGATGCATCTCGAGCAGGTCCAAAGAGGTGATCCTCCCCCTCTATGCGGCACTGGTCAGGCCACAGTTGGAGTACTGCGTCCAGTTCTGGGCGCCGCACTTCAAGAGGGATGTGGTCAGCATGGAGAGTGTCCAGAGGAGGGCCACTTGCATGATCAGGGGACAACAGGGCAGGCCCTATGAGGAGAGGCTACGGGACCTGAACCTGTTCAGCCTCCAAAAGAGAAGGCTGAGGGGGGATCTTGTGGCCTGTTATAAACTAGTCAGGGGGGATCAGCAGGCATTGGGGGAGTCACTATTCCCCCATGCACTGCTAGGAGTGACCAGTAATAATGGTCATAAGCTGGCAGAGGGCAGGTTTAGGCTAGATATCAGGAAGCACTACTTCACGGTCAGGGCAGCTAGGGTCTGGAGCCAACTTCCAAGAGAAGTGGTGCTGGCTCCTACCCTGGGGGTTTTTAAAAGGAGGTTGGATGAACATCTTGCTGGGGTCGTTTGACCCTAGTATTATTTCCTGCCATAGCAGGGGGTCAGACTAGATGATCTACTCAGGTCCCTTCCGACCCTAGAAACTATGAAACTATGAAATTTGTTTGAGTGTGTCCCTGGGCTATCTGCATCAAGTTACACATGAACTGGGGGGAGGTTGCAGGCTAAAGGGAGATACTTGATTCAAAAGAGAAATTAGGACTTTCTTACTGTTTTCTGGCTAGGACTATAGAGTTGGAGTCACAGTATCAGGGACTACTCTTGGCCATGTCTGCCTTGCAACCTCTTTGAAAAGGGGTCACCGGCAGAAATAGCATCTTGGAAGTCTGTATTATCTTCATCTGATAAACTCCTTGGGGAAGGACAACGGAAAATATATATCTTTCTGTTCACTATCCCTTACAAATCTTGAGCCCCTAGAGTGTCTCTGTAATATGGAAAAAGCAGAAATAATGCTGTGGAAGTGGCTGAATGACACTTCTGTATAAGAGGGAACATCTCAACAGGTAGAGGCTCACTACTTTTTAACAGGTTTTACCCAGAAAGGGTTCACTCCTTAAAAAAGGCTGAAAACCCCTGCTTTGTGAGAATATAAGGAGTGGGCCCAAGAATGGGAAAGCTAGTTGATATGTATATATTTTAACTTTTTTATCCTAAAATATTTTATCTAGTATTAGATTTTACAAAATTTAAGTGAGGGAGGAAGTTACCCTCAAATACTTGACTCTTTAAAAGTAAAACATGGTAAATTCTTATTCTAAATCTACTGCTTGACTTTTTGGTCCTGCAAGGCAAATGAGTGGGGCAGGGCCATCTGCTGGCCAAATCACGCCCTGGGGTCCTGTACCACCCCTGCCTGGTGCTGCACACTGGGATTGAACACTAAATCCAGCACACAGGGGTTGATGTGTCCAGAGATCTGGCAGCAGAGTAGCAGGGCTATTGCTCCCCCACCACCAAATTTCCAGACCTATGGGGGGAGTCCCCTGGGCCATGGGTCCAATGTGGCCCACAGGCCAGGGGTTGAGCACCTGAGTTCTTAGTGATAGAGAATATTTTATGTTTTTATTTTAGAAAAGTCAAGTACATAAATGTTAAACACACTCATTTTTATTTCCCTGCTATAACATGAGGGTAGAATAGCAATTAGCATAAATCAGGAATTCAAATCTGGGTGGTTCCCAAGTGAGCCAATTAAAATACTCTGATGCCCTGTCTTGTTGACATTGCTTTAGAACTCGAGAGGGAGGTTTTTATGGCTTCCAAATTGACAGCAGAATATAATGTGATTGCGTTCTCAATTAAAGCAGAGCTTTCAATATTGGATTGAAAAATCCAGATAACCTTTATGGCTGGTTTACTAATGAGAAACCTTCATGAGTAGAGAGTAGGGCTGTGCAAAATTTTGCTGGCAGTTTCATTTTGAGGCTGTTTCAACTCATTTCAAGCTCGAAACAGCCAAATTGAAACAGAGAGCTCTGAAACAGCCTCATAACGAAACGAGGGAAGTTGAAATGTTTCAGAATTTTCAAAATGTTTCAAGTTTTGAAGCTCAAGCTGGGTTTGCCTGCAGGGAAACAGAAACTAAAGTAAGGAGAGGAAGGGGAAAAGCGGGGAAGGAGTGCTGTCATTATTGACTGTGTAGCTGGCCAGTGAGGTCATCCTTTCTTGAGGTCCCTTCCAATTCCAGTGCTTTGGGGGAGGGATGGAAAAACTGCATAAAAGGCAGCATTGTTTGAACTGTCCTGCTTTCTGCCTTGGTGTCAGCTGAGTGAGGGCGCACCTTAACACACACAGAGCAAAACTGTTTTGACAAAATATAAACGAACAGCAGTTTCAAATTGAAACAAAATTCGAAACGAAACGCTGTTCCGTTGAAACGCAAGTTGAAACGGAACGGTGCCATGTTGCACAGCCCTAGTAGTGAGAGGCCATGTTAGTCTGCTAGATGATATGACCAAGTAGGCTGTTGCATACAAAAGCTTATGGCTCTCTAAGATTCTGCTCTGTCCTGCCTTGTAACCTAATGGGAGACATCTTTATGTTGAGGACTGCACCTTCCCCCATGCATCAATCTCTTTTTGGTCTACTTATATGAATATGAATAACAGAATCAAGTCTGTTTTGCAACAGGTGTTTAGAACTCTGAGGACCTATTGTCTTGATCTGTTTAAATCTCTTTGACTCCAATAGTCCAAGTTCAAGCCCTATTTTTAAAGCTCACCCTTACAGAAGAGGATCATAAACTAAGACTTTTGTGGCAAATTTCACTCAGTGAAAGCAGTAAAGAAAATGAAAATTGACAGTATCCTGGGGTATTTTAAAATATGTAATGATGGAGAAGGATTGCTATGAAACTGCTAACCTCAAGGAGATTTTTATCAGATTAAACATCGGGCAGTTGAAAACCTTATGTAAAAGTTTCCTTAAAGCAGGAGAAACCATTCCAACAAGTTTAAAATCCTTGTCAGAGTTCAAATTAGGAAAAATATAAGTGTTCAATAAAATTCCACTGTTAAAGTTGTCTATAAGTATGGGATTACTTTGAAATCTGAAGCTGAGCCAAGGATAGGTTTGGAGTAATTTTACTCCATTACTCGCTGCATACCTCCCAGCTTCTAAAAACCACGTGTAGGAAGTTTGCCCTTTTTCATTTTGGGACAAATGACCACCATGAAAAACCCAATAAATGCCTCCATGACAAGAATTGCCAAACAATGTGGAAACAATTACTCAAGTAAAAAGGCTTGGAGATCGTTAGTATTTTTCAAAACCACAGCAACAACTAAAAAAGTAGGCATGAAAGAAAATTTTGGTTTCTTTATAATATCAGGCAGCCAAAACCCATGATCAGTTATCCCCAGAACACACTGATTGCTTAAATATGCAGTAATTTCACTGCATAATTGGCAAGAATAGTACTTGAAAGGACAAAGGTGACATAACCAATAGACTGTACCAGCAGTTATGGATTCAGTGTTATGTTAACATTAAAAATAGGGGTTTTGTGGACATCTTTAAAATATCAGTATATTTTTGGAAGCTTTATAATATGGCTATTTTTGTTATAGAAGTGTTGTTCTTTACTCATCCTGTCTGCTGTACCAATGAGCTTATTTGTTTTAAACAATGCAACATATCTCTATTTCCTCTCCTAAGCTGAAATGTAGACAAAGGTGCCAGTCTCAGGTATAATTAGCATAGCATTATTTTGACCACTGTTGAAACCGCCTGAGGTCTCCCTCTGGTCAGTATGATGTTACTCATGTCCTAGAAAATGAATCAGCACTTCCTCCAGGATTATCTAATTCAAGGACACGCAAGATGGAGTGACTTTCTGTTTACAAATGTATCTTTATTTGTGCTTCAGAGTATGGTTGGGCCCTGTTCACGAGCAAATCTTGGTCTTATGTTTCTCTCTTACAAGATGAAGAAAAGTTATGTATAAAGTAGATATTCGTAATTTAGATGCATGTTTCTAAAAAACAGATTATGGAAAACTTCTGTAAAGGCTAGCCATTTGTTTCTCAGCAGTCCATTCAAATAATCAGCTTGTGATGCAAAGCACTTACTTTTCTCTACTTGGATTCGCTCCCCCTCCCTCTCCTGCTACTTAATTTTGTAAATTGGTAGCGTAAATGTGCCATGCAATTGCACATTTTACTCAGGGAAGAGCATCATATATACCAAGAACTGACAGAGATTAGAGACATCTGAAGAGGAAATTAGCTGAGTGAATGCATACTTCTCTAATTCCTGATGATCTGTTTTTGCATTTTGGAAATTAGATTATGCTTTGTCTTTCACAGAAGGAGAACTTCTGGGATTGGAAACAAAAATGGGCCCTTTATGAAGTGAGACTCATTATAAACAGTTATATGAGACAGGGATAATTATCTTCCAGACTTCTGTAGTTTTTGGCAAACAGCAGGCTTCTATGTTTTTTAGCATCCCTGTTAAATGACCACTTTTTTGAATAAATCTATAAAATGAATAAATATACATTGAACAAGCATTTTTAGTAGAATAACACAGTGTCTGGCTTTTCAGATGGGATCCTAGATCTGTCACTGTTCCACAAGTTGGATACATAATTTGCATTCCTTGGGTATAGGTTAAATGTTTCACCTCTGAGTTAGAAAATCACAAAATTACATAGGATTTAACTTAAAGCACTTGTCAGAATCAAGGACCAGATTTACATAACCTGGGGCACCTATACACATGCAGCAAGACTGCTCCGATGTGCTGTAATCACAGTGTGTGGTAATTACAGCGCTCCAGCAGATTCCAGCATCACGTGCATCAGTGCCCTTGTGCTGAAAAATGGGGGTGGGGACACTTTAACTAAAGCTTGTTCAAGCTTTTTCAGCAGGGAGACTCTGATATATGTGACACTCCAGGCACTTTAATTAGAGCAGCTCTCGGAGCTGCTCTAATTAAAGTGCCCCTCCCTGCACTCCTTGAGCATATGTATAAATGCCCCTGGGTCCTACTGTATTTTAACAAATTCCAGGTGAATTTACACATTGTGACACTGCACCATACATTTGGGATACAATATAAAAGTTTTAATTCATAAATCTTGTGTCAAACTGCCAGGTCAGTCTGTGAAAATTAGCCCTTTTTATTTTAGAGTTATCAAACCAGAAGTGTGATCTTCCAGCGCTTACAAAGCAAAGTTCCCCTTTTTTTTCATTGACGGCCTGAAACCTTTAAATACCCCCATTCATATGATTACTCCTTACAGGTGAAATTTACCAGGATACAAGGCCTGTGAGCCATTAGGCTGCTATTTATATCTTTAAAATAAGGTTGTTGTGGACTTTTAAGTAGTGCATGCTCCCTTCACTGACTTCTTTGCAGTGACAACTGGGGTTCTGAAATGTTTGCTTGCCTCCAGAAGTAGGCTTCCAGAAAACATTCAGCCGTTTGCAAGAGAGTGATGGGATATCCCTCGCAGAATCAGGCTCATAATTATGTTTGAGGCTTCAGGCCCTTTATTTGTTTATTTTGGGGGTGTTTCCAAATAAATTGAAAGTTTTGAAAATATGCTTCCTGATTGTTAAATCTGTCAAGAATCTGATAAATGAAGCACAGTAAACTGGAGGCTATTTTAAACAGTCACTCAGGGGACTGAGCCAGAGTATGGACAGGTGTAACACTGAAAACACTTTGAATGCCTTTGAAGCACTTCAAAGCCTGAGCCAGCCAGACATACACACCCTTTGAAGCATTTCAAGAACAGCAGGAGTACTTCAGAAGTAACCCTAAAGAAAGTAAGTACTATTTAGAAGTACTTGAAAATGAAACACTGCCTGTTGCATATGCATACTCTATCAGCACAACAGGGGAAGGCTCAGTCCTTCAGCATCCCAGAATGCCTCTCTCTTTGTTCCCCACTATGGGGTAAGGTGGAGATCAGGGCATTGTGTCAGTGTGCGCTTTCCTGTTTGCTCCACTTATGCTATGCTCCAAAACCAGAGACTGGAGGCCCAGTACCCTCCTACCAGAAGTAGGAAACCTGCTCTCCAGCCTTTAATCTTTCTCTATCTCTCTGTGTCTGGTCTCCCTGATGGCATGGGGTGGCAGGTTTCCGGGTTTCATCAGGAGCAGGAGAGGGACAGGAACAGACAAAAGAGCACTCACTGACATTGGCACTACTCTTCCTGCTTTTCTGTAGTTGGTGGAATGGGCAGAGCTGCAGGTCACCACAGCTCTCTGTCATGTTCCCTTGGCTCAAGCGCATGGCCTATAGCTACGGTGATTTTGGAAAGCTCCAGCCAGGGGGTAAGGCAATTGGCTGTACATTTGTGTGTGGCTGAATCACTCTATTTTGAAGTGCTTTAAAGTGCAGCTGCACTTTGAAACATGTTAAATGTTAAGTCTGTCCCTGCTTATAATAAAAGCAAAGCAGAATAGTACTTGCCATACATGAAGATATTTCGGAGCACTGCTGTGTGTTCTTAAAAAGTGTTTTCTCTTGCATATGCAAAAAAAGGTACTTGCTAGGACATGTATGATTTGTATATGAAAACAGCTGTGAAGATTTACTGCCAGGTTTCATGAAGATTATAAACACCCATTTACTGCCAGATATGAAATATACACAACTTTGCACCATGCCAGTTTCCTGCTTCAAGACAGATCAGGCTTCAGACTACTCTTATTTGTGCCAACTACTAGCAGCTGAAAGAGGAGGAACACCTGGACAAAAAGAAACACCAGTCATGGTCCTGTGTCAGTGGAGGACTTGTAGGAGTTTTGTAGAAGCAAAGATATACTGTGCAGTTAAAAGCTTCCTGGGTCTTAGGACCTCTTCCAAACTTACAGCTATGTTTTAGCAGTGGAACATAGTTTGCATTCAGGGTAGGAGAGAACAAATAATTTGTAATTCACTGAATGAGATTATCAGATGCTTGATTAATTTTATCACATACCATCATAGGTAGCGGAAGGCCAGGGCTAAGCACCCCAAAGTAATTTCGAAGTGGCTGGCAACAGCAGGAGCACAAAGGCACTGTTGTCCCACAGCACCCGGTGCCACTCGACATACAGCCAGGCCAGTGCCCCAAGCACACTCAGCTCCACTGCTCTAGCACCAAGCCCAGTGGCCCTGCGTTGTTCTCCTCTGCTGTCACGCACAGCCCCTCCCAAATAATATTTTCTCCCACTGCCAATGCATACCATATTACAGGTACTTGAGAAATCACCTTACAGATACTGAGGAGAATTCTAAGGTCGACAGCTGCCCACCCTCAGAAGTGAGCATCACATTCTCCACCTGTGTAAACTGATATAACTCCCTCGTAGACAGTGGAAGAGCATTTATTTATATTAGGCGAGAAGCTGAAATTTCAGCTAAGATTCAGCCAAGGCCTTAAGATTTAAAGGGCTTTCCACCCATTTTTTAATACATATGAGACCTGGTGCATAACTCTCATTAAGGCCAATTAGGGTTACATGGTGTTTGTTCAGTGAGTGGTTTATTTCTTTTGATTAAACTATTAGTACAATGGGACTGGACAAGACCTAATAAAGGAAGACAAGTACATAACATGTTTGTAGTAGTTAAACTGTTCTGCGCGGGGACTTTCTGCAACCATAAAGTAGCATACTGTAGTAGTCCCTTCACTTCCATATCATTGAGTTCCCATAGGTGATTCAGTAGAAAGTTGTCATACTGTCATCACTGCTTCTTCCCCTTTTAGTAAACTCACGAATGCTTGTCATTCTGATTTATCAGGCCTTTTTGCATTTAGTGTACATGAGCAAATTAATGCTTCCCTTTAATAAATGGCAATAGCAAGGAACAGTGGCTTTAAAATTGAGATGAAGTGCGATCTATGATTGATCCCTGACAGAATAATCATCACAGCCCAGCTCACCATTCACCATTGTGAATAATTACAGGAGTGCAATTGTCTCCTGGGGTTGGTTAGCTAAACTGGTTAGAAGCAAACTGACAACTGTCCATCAAGCAGATAATGATGTGAGAAATTCGATGAAAAATGGGGTGGCTAATGATGACAGAAATGCTGGATACACAACATATATATAGTGTAGAAAGAGCAGGAGCCTGCAGCAAGAAAAAGAGTCAGTCAGTAGCTTGAGAAATGGCAAAGATCTCCTGGATAATTGAGCAATTCTGGCCACATCATCAGCTGAAAAATCAGCTCATCTGCAGAATCTCATCATGTAATTTTCAGGTAATCTTCAAGACTTGCGCAAGGCTCAATTTTTCAGGCATTTGAAAGTGAGCAAGGGAAATCTTAGTTGGTGGGATGTGGAATTCTTTCAGGGGACCCCAGGGATTTTGTCAGATTGTCTTAAACTACTGCACTTGGGATGTATTTTTAAGTTGGCAAGGGCCTCTAGAAAATGTGACTAGAACTCCCTATCAGCATTCCTATAAAAAAAATATTTATGATTTTTGGAGCTGATCTTCAAGGTACACATATTTGTTCTTCAAGGCTAGGGACACAAGTTACGCACAGACTGGTTTAAGTGATCAGAAACTGGTTTAAACCTGTAACAGAATTCAGTGCACATAAAACCAGTTTCAAAATGGCCAAAACTGGTAGAGGTGCACCGATAACATTGGTTCATATTGTATCAGCACTGATAAAAGGAAAATTGGCATTGGCTCCTGGCTTTTTTAGGCTGATGTGGCCAATAATATTGCTGATAAATGCTGCTTCCATATGTGCGGTGACAGCATGTATGTGGCCAGGAGTGCAGCCCAGCAGCTTGGAGAGCAACATCTGGCTGGTAAATTTGTTGGGGGGGAGGGGTGGGGGGACACAGATTGAGGACTCTGTGGTGAGGGAGGGAGTGGGGCGGGGCAGGCGTGCCCAGCCATGGCAGGGCGGGGCACAGGACAGAGCTGGCGGTTTTTCTGGGGGTTGTAGGAAGGGAGGGCGGGAACAGTTCCTGCATTGTGTGCAACCCTAGGGGAGGCACAGGGGCATCTGCCCTCTGAATCTATGTGAGGATCGAGAATGGGCTGCCACTGCATGCTCAGGGCCAGGGCTGCTCCAGCCTCTTCCTGGCCTCTGTGCTTGGGCCAGCCTGGGTGGGACAGGTGGCAATGGTGCTGGGAGGAGGAGGTTATGGGGGGTTAGAGCCACCCCAAAATTCACCATAGCCCCCCATCCCAGTGCCACTGCTACCCACCCCACCCCACCTGGTCCAAGCACAGCCACTGGGAAGAGGCTGGAGGTGCCCCTGGCTCCAAGCATGCAGTGCCCTATCCACAGATCGGGGGGGGTGCATGCCCCCCCATGCCTCCCCTGGGAGTGTGTGCAGCAGCAGGAGCTGCCCTCCCTTCCCCCATACCCACCATACCGGTTGAATGTAGTATCAGACTTAACTGATTTAGGTTGAACCAGTTTATGGAACTTCTGTCCCAGACCCCTTCCTGGTTCAAGTTAAATCATAGTCCCCCAGCATCCCTGCATGCTCTTCAGCACTGGGCTGGGCTGGGCTGGGCTGTCTGCTCAAGCAGAGCAGGATTGGCCCTGCCCCTCTGCTCTCTAGCTGGATCAGTGAGGGCTAGCTGACAAGGGGGTAGGGATAGGAAACCCAGCTAGTGATTCAGCCAGGTCTGCCTGCCAAGGGTAGAGCAACTCCTGCCAGACTTTTTCCCTGCAGAGTGAAGGGGGGATGGGTCAGGAGGTTCAGGTGGCTGCCCCACCCCATACTGCTCAAGCAGCAGGGGGCCTTGCCAGAACTGACCCAAGGCAGCAGCCTGAGGCGAAGCGGGTAGGAAGGGGGATTAACCCCGCTCTTTCTCCTCTCCTACTGGCACAGGACCCCAGCCAGGATCTTCCTGGCTTCCCCCCACCCACTCGCCATTCAAGCGGCAGGGGGCATGGCCAGAGCAAGCCCCTGGCAGCAGCCTGGGATGAAGTGTGGTAGGGAGGGGGATTAACACCTCCCCCTTTCTCCCACCAGCACAGGACCCCAGTGGGGGTCTCCCTGTCTTCTCCCCCCACGCACCCATCTGCTGCTAGAGCTGGCACCAGGCAGGAGCCTGAGCACTTCAGGCTGGCCACGTTCCCCCTCCCCCCACCCCCCAGCTCAGCTTCCTTCCAGCCAGTGCTGTATGGAAAGGAGGGCTTGCACTAGCATCTGCCAGCTTCTAGCCTGAGCCACTGCAGGCATGTGGCTGCATTTTCAGAATCTATTCACTTGCTTCTCAGTTCAATCTATGCAAGTTAAGCTAACCTGCAAAGATTGATTCAGTTCAGGCTTTGGCTTTTTAAATGTCTGTACTTAGCCCAAGGATTAAATTCACACCAGGCACTGGGACAACACAAGCCTTATTCACTGCTTGGGTCCTTGTATGAGAGAGAATTTGGCAGTGTATCAGCCTTGGGTTTGACATCACCTCAGAAACTGGATAAAAATACCGGAGATGGGCAAATTCTTCTCATCCTTCTGAAGTGGTTAACACCATTCGGTTATCCAGGAATCCTCATTTTTCAAACCACCAACTATGCATTTCTCTTATTTTGGCCTTCCCCATCTTCCACAAATGAGTTAATATACTATTTATGTAGCATTTGTACCATTAGTCTGTTTTCACTGACTGCCCTATATCGGTGAAAACACTGACATGGGGCAGTCAGGCCATTATTTTGTAGCTTCTTCTTAACCAATCCATCCCATTAGGTCTATTCAAGCTTAAGTGGGACTTAAATTCTTCAGCTGTCTGGTTCTGGTCTTCTGCAGTGAGTTTCATCAAAAGGAGACTCCTTACAGGGGATTTTATTCCCCTGGATGGTTGTGTTGGGGGTAAGGAGACAGGATGTGAATCAGCTTGGAATTCACTAAGCACAGAAATCTCTTATTCTTTTCCTTTCTAATATGCAACCAGTTCTTTTCAGTGGTATTTTAGCCAGAATTCTTTTCACAGAGCAGAGAACTGGAACTGTTGGAAGCAGCTTTGCCAAGCGTCTCCTCTCCCCTCCAATTCCTAAATAAATCATTCTCATGGTGGTAATGAGTAATGCAGAAAAATGCAAGTGGAGAAGATTTTGCCAAGGAGAGAGCTCTTGCAGTGCTGGTCCGTTGGCTTGTGTGCAGAGTTTCTGTTTAATGACTGCGCCGCAGGAGGAGTATTATATTATCTGTCCCACTGCTCAAGTCATCAGACTTGGCATTGAACAAGCATACAACTTTGATGACAGACAAGTCCTTCCAAAGAAATTCTTGTTCTAGCTACAAAGCTTCATGGACCTGATCTGGGTTGTTACATTGCCATATTGGGGCAAGTCCTGTCTTTTCAGCTGTAGCAGGTCTCTGGCAATAGTTTTGGTATGGTATAGGATGTAGGCTGCAGCAATGTAGGTAAACCCTAAGACTGCATCTCGAAAAAGCTCATGGTGAAAGAACGCATCCCTAGAGAGAAAGGTACTACGTGGGGAAGCAGGAACCTTCTCTTATGTGCGCTTTCCAAACACAGCACAGTGCCTTTAAACTGGTATCACAATCTGATGATGACAATGATGATGCAGTTTGAATGTCATCATGTAGCAATGCTACAACAGCTGGATCCAGTCTTGCTAGTTCACATTCACTCAGCAGACTCATACATGTTTTATATATATTTCAAAGCAGTATAAATTGATCTTTGCCTTTAATTACAAATTTTATGTTCTGGCGCTATTAGCTGTTGGAACAAAATAAACTTTACATTCATGCTTGAATAAAAAGTTTCTTAGGGAATGTAGCTGTTCTATTTAGTGGAGGGAAAACTCGTACAGTCCATTAAGCAGTTTCCTTCCGGAGGAGATTTTCCCCCCGCCCCCCTCATTCTATTGCTGTTTTCTCCCGGGTGCCTGTGATGAAATCTTGTGAAGGGTGTTTATTTGTGTGGAATAATTCAGGCTTTTCAAAAGTGCATAAGGGAATTAAACATCCAATTCTCCTTGAAATTCATAGGGATTCGGATCTCTCTCACCCTAAACATGTTTTAAAATGCCAGCTTTAATTTTGGTTTAACAAGATGAATTAATAGCCCTGAAGACTGACTTATACTATGTAGCCCAAGCTCAGAAGCATCACTGGCGTCCGTGTCTGTCCCACCAGTTTGCTTTGACCCCATTCTCAAGGCAGCTTTTCCAGTTCAGTTAAGATTCCATTCCTGTTTAGACTCTGAGCTGTCCCTTGAGAAGCAGCCCTATTGAATTGTTGATGTTAAGGTGCAGAAACACATCTACTGATGTTAAGGTGCAGAAACATGTTTCCAAGCACACTTAGAAACTAGTGAGAGCACCAGTTATGATCTCTCTGAAATCATCAGTAGCATAACTTGGATGGGATGACCAGAGCAGCCACCCAAGGTGCTGACTTTGCGGGGGGTGGAGCATGGAAAAAAATGACTGCAGCTGAACAATTGCTCTGGCAACGGCAGCAGCCAGAAGTCACCGTTACCTCTGTGTGGCAACTGCCCCAGGGAACTTGGCCACGTGATTATACCTGTGAAGATCAATAAAAGCTTGGGCTGAATTCAAACCAAGAAACCAAACTTGAGAGTTCATATCTCATTATCAAGCTTCTTGCTATTTAATACATTGAGCTAAAAGCTGACCTGTAACAGATTTAGTATCAGTAATCCCTTAGGCATGGGACAGACATTAAACTTTTACTGGTATAAGTGATCAGAAACTGGTCTATACCCATAACAGAACGGAATTTCGGCACACCTAGACTGGTTTAAAAATGGCATAACCTGGACTAAGATTTGCTGTCACCAAAGGGTGAATATGTGTTCTGTTCACTACTGATCTAAACTATGTGAAACTTAGATCAGTTCTGCCTCAGGCTTTTTGAATGTCTGTACTTAGAGTCAAAATCTTCAGGAATGGCCAGCTCTAGTATATAGGGCCAGATTCTCAAGTCAGCATAAATCACTGCAGATCTATTAACTTCAGTAGCATCACATCTATTGGTACCAGCTAAAGATCTAGTCCCTAATTTTTCATTTCCCAAGGATAATGTTTCTCATGGTACAGAAAGTTTTCAATCAATAGTCCTTTTGTTAACTGTTTCTAAATATTTTTTCTGGTATGTATGATTTTATGAGGCTGAGCTGTCCTTTCACTTTTGTCTTTTCATCAGTGGCTTCCATTGAATTACACTTGAATTATACACCTAATGTCACACCTAAGACAAGTATAGCAACATATTGACTGAGGTTTGTCCAGTTATTTTTGATTGCTCAGGCAATCTACCCCACATGGAGCTGGTCAGATTTCAAAGGAACTTCAGATACTTTCATTATTCCTGTGCATGAAAAATGATATTTCTGTTTGCATTTAAACTTAATTTTTAATTCTGCTTATCCATTACTTTTCATCCACACAACCAGATTCATACTTCTAGTGTCATTATGTCTGTTTTTAGGGCTGTAAATATCAATTGGTGATCTAAGGAAGCCAGGTATATGGTATATAATACAAAAACTGAAACCGAAGCACAAAGATGGGCTGCTTCATCTGTGAGGAACATGTCATCTATTCATATTTTTGCAAGTAATAATTTATTATTCTAGTCTTAGTTGGTTTTAAAAGTATTCAGTCAGGATTCAGGGTTTATTCTCTCTATCTGCAGGAGACCTGGAGAGACTCCGCTTTCCTTGGCGTTTCAGCTTCATTTCCTGGCATGTTGAAGATTTATGATGGGTTTTGATGAAGTTAGGGCTGGCATGGCTTTTCTGCTGGTGGAGTATTTAAGCAGACAGTTTTGCACATTTCCACTACATCAGACTGGAACAAACTTTGATTTAGAGATAGTTTAGCGAAGAGGGGTACTGGGGGAGAAGGATTAAATAAATTCAAGAACCAGACTGCGCAGTAGAGGTCTTCCTCTCTTTGTTACTTTTTCATGCTCTTGGAATGTTTGGTATCACCCTAAAAACATCCTAGATCAAAGCAGATTTTTTTTTCTGTCACTCTTTGGTTGTACTATTTGATATTTTGATAGAGTTGGATACAAATCAGAAAAGCTATATCATTTTTTGCCTGAATTTCTACCTTAATTGTGTATTTGTTACTGCCCATATCCAGTAGCTTCAAAAATACTGTACAACTGAAACGCAAGGGCTGTACTAGAAAGAATGGGACTCAGTGTCCTATCCAATTTCTGTCTTACTTGAAAGTGCACAGTGAATTTGCTGAATGTTGCAGTCTGTGAAATGGAATTTCAAATTCACCTAATTTTCCTTGATGTCTCAGACCTCAGAACTTTTTCATTCTCTGAAAAACTGGAGCAGCAGTATAGGGATTTTCACTCTACTAGGGAGCCTTTAACTGTAAATTGTATCTCTCTTTTGATGTTCAACATAACTTTACTGGCTCTTATTTATGAATAGCATTGCCCCTTACCACATTCTTTTCCCTAAAAACAAACACATTTTTGGTTCCGGCAGGGCAAGTTTTCCTACCTCTCTAACTCTCCATAAGTGAACTTTATCTTTTTTTATTCATAAAATTCCTGAATGATCAGACATAAATTCCTCACTGCTGCCACTACTCTCCCCAGGAGACTCAAATGCCAAAAAAAAGAATAGGAATTGGCTGACAAATTGTTTCCTGATTTACAGTCATTCCAAATTTATTCAACCACCAACCGCCCCCACAAAGAAAATGATCTGCTGATGTGCACATTGTTTGCATTGGAATTGGAACATACTTTCCAGTATTTTTTTCATCAGGATGAGACTGATGCTATAAGGTGCAGAGCCTGAAGTCTATAAAAACGAGTCATTAGAGCAGGGGTGGGCAGTTTGCTGCTGAAAGTCGCTCCCTTTGCCCCCCCCAGAAATACTCTTTTGGGAGGGAAGGGTTGCCATCTTTGAACCAGAAAAACAAACAAACTATACAGTAAAAGTCAAACACCTACTATAACATATTTTAATTTTATTACAAAACATATTTGTCATGATTTGTGATTGCATACTGTATATAAAAGGTGTTGCATAATAACTCAAAAATAAAGCCTTAATCTTGCACATTGTGTGGGGGGTGTGGTTGGGGATGTGGCTGTGTATGATGAGGTGTGGGGGTATGTGGATGGTGGAGTTTGGGGGTGGGTGTGTGTACAATGGGGTGTGTGTGGGGTGTAGTGGGCTATAGGGGGCTGTGGTGGAGGTTGTGAGGAAGGGTGTGGCTGTGGGGGGCATATATACTGGCGTGTTTCTGTATGTGGGGGGGTTGTAGGGGCAGGGTGTGGGCATGTGAGGGAGGGTGGGGGGGGTGAGGTCCCCACATACTCCCTTACATGGCACACAGCCCCCTCTGTGGGCAGCAGCAGCAGTTGGGGGTGCTTGGGGTGCTTGTGCCACACACAGGTGCTGGTGCCCAGTGGCAAACAGCCCTGGCCAGAGCTGTGTGTGGGGGCGAAAAGCGCAGCCTGCCCAACTCACCTCTATCACAGGGGCTCTGTGCCATGTGCCTGCAGCTCCCACTTTCATGTGGCACCAGGAGAAGCCCCACGCTGGAGCCAGCTGCCTTCCCTGCTGCCTGCTGCACAGGTCCCAGGACTCTGCTGGAAGTGGAGGGGATCCCCAGCTTCTACTTCCCCACGAAGTGCCAGGACCTGCACAGCAGGGGGTGGGAAAGGCAGCCATTTCAGCACATGAGGCTTTCCCTGGTAACACATGAGTGTGGGAGCTGTGGGCATGTGGTGTAGAGCCCCTGTAATAGAAGTGGGCCAAGCTAGCACAGTGGTGACTGGAGCTGTGCACCACGGGATGCCAACACCTCTGCCGGACACAAGCACCCGTGCCTGCTTATGCTGCCTTCAGTGGGAGCTGCATGCCATGGGGGGGAGTGTGTGTGGGTTTCCACACCTTCCCACCCTCCCTCACACCCACACCCTGCCCAGCCAAGCTCTGCGCTCCTGCTGCCCCTGTGGGCACTGGCTCTGTGTTGCTGCCGGGCACAACCCCAGCCCCCTGCTTCCTGCCACCACCCTGGTACAGCTTTGCCCCTGTCACTTCCCTACATGCTGTTTGACATGAGCTGGATGCCGGGGAAGCCCTGTGGTGGCTGCACCAGTGGCAGTAGCAGCCCCGCTTGGAAGCTGCTGCTGGCTGGGCTGGGCTGGGCCCTTCTGCCCAAAAGGGTGGGAGTGAAGTGCAGCAGGGTATGTTTGCAGGGGGGGAGGGGTATATGTGAGGGCCACACTCCCACCCTCATGGGTGGAAGGGCTGGGCGGGGCACAGTTTGGTGGTGGGTGCCTGCGGGCCAGCTGAAAGTGCCTGGTAGGCCGGATCCAGCCTGATCCAGCCTGCAGGCTGTATTTTGCCCACCCCTACATTAGAATCTGACCTTTTTTCAAAAGGGGCAGAGACAGAAATTACACATAAACCAATATAAGTAATCAGAAACCTGTTCAAATGTGTAAGACAACATAAGTGCACATAAACCACTTTCAAAATGCCTGAAATGTGTTTAAATTAATTGAATGTAGTATGAGACTTAAGTGATTTAATTTAAATTGGTTTATTAAATATCTGTCCCAGATCCCCTCCAGATTTAAGTTAACTCACAGTCTGCCAGCATCCCAGGATGCTTTGTACCTCCCCCACAAACCCACCCTCCCCCAGGCTCTCTGCTCCAGCCAAGCAGGGAAGCATGCTGTGGTGCCCCCTCAGCTTCTTGTCTAAGCCACTGCAAGAATGTGGCTGCATGTCCATAATAAAAAGTAAATGTCTGCTCACTTGTTTATCGGTTCAATCTATGTAGCTTAGACTAACCTCTCAATGTTCCCCACCCCCATAAACAATATGTTCTCATGAAAACAAACCAAAATGTATAGCAAATACAGTGCTCCATTCATGGAGTCATGTAACTGTATAAGGTTCTCAGGGCCCCTCTACATATGCAAGTAAAGGCACAATGGGATCTAATGCACAATCCACACAATTGCTCTTTCTGCCATGCCACACATGCATGACAGGAGGCATGATTGTGAGGTCGCAAATCAGATCCCATCACATCTTATTGCTAGTGCAAAGGGAACCCAATCCTGGGCTTTCCTTGCACCAGCAAAAAGCAAGCTCCTGTGGCTGGGAGCCCCCTCAGCTGACAGGGTTCACAGCTGCAGGAGTGTACCGTCAACCCCCATGACTGGGACACTGCAGCTGACGCTTTCTCCTAGCTGTGGAGGTGTTTCATGCACCCCAGTAACTGGGACACCACAATTAAAGTGTCAGCTGGGAGCTCCCAGGCTCAGGGGTGCACATGGTCACTCTCCCAGCTGGGAGCTCCAATCAGCTGATGGGGCTCCCAGCCAAAGGGGCCCCTGGACACAGATTCAATTAATGGCATGAACAGCTACAAAGTTATTACACATATTTTGCAGAATAACTTGTGTAGCTTATTCCTCTTTTTATTGCACCATTTATTAAATGAACATGTAGCTGGGTGACCACTTAAGGCAGGGGTGGGCAAAATACAGTCTGAGGGACAGATGCGGCCCACCAGGCCATTCTATCCGGCCCATGGGGCCCATAAAAATTTTAGAAAATGAATATTTATCTGCCTCTGGCTGCCTGTCATGCGGCCCTCGATGGCTTGCCAAAACTCAGTAAGCGGCCCTCCACACAAAATAATTGTCTGCTCCTGACTTAAGGCGTGATTGACTGATTAATCATGCCTTAAGTTTAACATGAAGATGGGGCCTCACTTTCACATATTTATAAAATCAGTTTATAGCATTCAAAAGCTTAGTGGCAGAAACCCTAAAAACTCCAACACTAGAAGGCAAACAAAAAAACACCCTCCATATTTATTTTCTTTTAAATTCCACTTTTTTTTCAGCCTGTCTTGTGATTTTTTTGAAGCTTGACTCATAATTTGTATTGCCTGGGGGTTTCAACCCTATAGATGCTTCAGGGAAGATTCATTAATTAAATTTAAACAATCATAGCTATGCTTTGACATAGTGCAGGAATGCAGGTCATATGAGATTTTTCTCCACCTCCCTCTGCCAGTGGTTTCAGACCAGAACTGCAACATCCCTGTTTGCTTTCTTAGTCCAGGAATCAAATTCAGTAATGTTCCAAACCACATACAAGTCTGATATACTTAAACATACCTACATTAGGGGTGAATTTGTTCCACTGATTTAAATGAGATTGTGTAGAGTTTAAGTCATTTAAGAAATTGGCCCCTGTTCTTCTTAGTACATACTTAGCACTTCTTTCCAAATTATGTGGTTGCTTAGTAATGTGAACAAATGTCCCCTGGAGAGTCAATAACCAAACTCATTATCACTTGTCATGTAGACCAGGAACTGAATCTAGATCTCCAGTTGTGAATGACTGGTGGATTAACCCAATTTTTGCTGCTAATATCAGAAATTCCGCAACACAGTAGGCAAAAATGCCTAAAGTAATAATACAGGGAAGGTGTCACAGTGCTCCTGGTTATATAGATGCCATTATCCGTATTATATAGATCATATATAATCTCTATTATGCAAATTCATTACCTCAGGGAGTGAGACTGAACTTTTTAAATGTTTTGAATGAATAAAGAGGGACATTTCCCTTGTTTTTCCTTTTACAACTTTACATGGTTCTGTGTAGCTATTTTGCTTACAATGCAGTTGATTTTTACAGTTGAGGAGGCTGCTATTTTGCTGTCCCATTGACCTCCAATAAGACTTGAGTCTCTAGATAATGGGACCTAGGTTTGTATGAAGTGTTCACCCGGGACCACTAGTCTGTGTTGTGCTTCTGAGCATATTTCTTAGTTTTCTCTGAAAAATGCATGCAGTCAGTTTCCTTTACAATGTTTTTGGCAACAGATCCAGCATTTGTGGATCCTTATGCTGAATACATGTGCTGTTGGCTTTAAAGATACCAGATTTTTCACTCTTAACTAATCCCAGATGCACAGAGACTTTCTGGACCCCTTTAATTCACTATTAAACTCCAAACCAGCTGTTCCACTTACAAATACAAGTTATTTTAATTTATGCAGATAATGTATGTGCATAAAGCAGTTTTTGTCTGTGCATAATGATGGTAGTTTAAAGAACATTGATAATATGCCCCACCAATGTTAATACTGGCAAACACGGAGAGGAACATCTTAAACTGTGCATTTGCCCTTTTATGTTGAATCTGCTCAAGGATAAATGTGCTTGATCTCTTTTAAGCAGCATTGTCCTGACTGGACATCATTAAAACTGATTAATTGCTTTCTAGAGTTTAATCTACAGGAACTTTCCATTGTAATCAGCACATTTCAAGTTCTGTTGAAATTAACTTGTCTGAAAAGATTATTTTTCAAATATTCTATCACTTTGTATTCTCAGATATATTAATTTAATGGCAACTGATTCATAGTGAAAATAGAATGGGAAAAAAAAACTTAGAACATTTTTTGTCGTAGGGTTTGATTTCTTTCCAATATATATTGGACTCATAGTTGCCCTAGAGTGTCTTATATTTTTGGCTTATATTTTTGGCCATATCTTTACTGTTAGGCACTTGCATTTGAGTTACTGTCATAGAATAATAGCTGACACAGTGAACATTACCAGTAGGATTCATCCATCATTTCAGAGTGGGCACCGTTTTCCCAACAAACTCATCCTCTGATAATACTTCTGTGGATCTGAAATAGATCACCTGTTTCATGTAAGCATGTGATATTAGCAGGCAAAGGAAAGGAAAGAGGAAGATGGTAGAAGGAAAAGAGTATTATGACATGGATATTATCTTGCCTTGCTTTCTCTTCTCCCTTTCTCAAGAGTCAGTAAACTAGCTCCCATCACCACAAGCAAGGAACCCAGCCTGCCAGGTACCATCACATAGAGTTAGGTCTTTCACAAGCCTAAAGCTTTTTCACAGTTTCCATTCCTGAAGCATTAT
This sequence comes from Crocodylus siamensis, assembly GCF_052110815.1. Lineage (NCBI taxonomy): Eukaryota > Metazoa > Chordata > Crocodylia > Crocodylidae > Crocodylus > Crocodylus siamensis. The sequence continues at coordinate 303,938,268 of NC_143395.1, forward strand.
CTGCTCAAAGAATCAGGTATTTTGCAGCAAACTGTAGCAGCTCTGCTGAGGAAGATAGCACTGATAAAAGTCCCTTGAGCAAAATCCACATTATGCTGAAGATTTACTACAGTTTCACAAGATATACATACATATATACATCCCTACACACACACACACACCCCTTTATTTCCAAGATAGGCACTGAAGTCAGAAGATGTACACAAAGCTATATAACTGCTTTGATGGGTTTTAGTTGGATAATAAAAAAATAAAGAATATGAAAAGAAAGCTTGAATGACTTTGATGTGACTAAAATATAAGATGTGTTCATAATCTTATTCAGGGTAGGCTGATAGTTTTATGGACAATGAAATTTAGCTCTCCTATATTTAACCAGTGAAGTGCAGTGTTAAAGCACCTACATTTGAGGTGCCAAGCTCCCATAGCAGAATCCTCAGTCCTGATTTGGGCACATAAACTCACTTAGGGCCTTGTTACACCTTACGCTGCAAGCTGCACAAATGTTGATTCTTTGTCTAGAAACCTTCTATGGGTGTCCCCCACCTTCACTGCTGTGACTTGCCACTAGAGGCCTGCTGAACACAGTCAGGACTAGGAGCTGTTGCTGTGAGTTGCCACTAGAGAGTTAGTGAACCAGGACAGACGTCTATTCATGCTGTACAGGCAGGAGTATGAGAGATCTTGGGATCCTAGAGGACTTCAGCTTGGGTAGCACATCTGTGGGGAGTGACCACAACTTAAGGGCATTGACAGAAGTGACATTTTGTCATGTGATCAGCCCACTGAAGTGCTCTACAGTCATACCCTGACAGAAGTGCATAGCTGCAGAGCACTTTAAAAGTGCCTGATCATGCACGAAATGAACATTCATTACATGGGGGTTCAGATGAAGGTGCTGCAAAGCAGCATGCTTACATTAACTTCTGCCAGTGTGTGCTGGGAGCAGGGCTAAGCTGATGCAGCCTAGCCCTACCCTCAATGCTGTCTTCAGGAATGGGGGGCAGGGAGGAGGAAGGGGGTGGGGTTTGTCTAGTGTTTGTCCAGACTGCACTGGAGCGGGGGGCAGATGGATTGGGCCCCCCCTGAGGCTCCAGACATGCAGCAGGCTCCAAACTGGAGCTCAATTTCACCAGCCCCCCCAGACCCAACAGAGAATATCTGTTGGGTCGGGGGCAATGCTGTAACTCATGGCACTTCCTGTAAAATGCTATGAGTTACAGCAGGGAGCTGCAGGTCTGACTGTGTCCTAATGGAACAGGAGCTGGGTAGTGTGGATCAGAAAGAATCCTGCCGTGGAATGATGTAACTTTGAGCTGCATAACAAGTACTTAAAAACACTTTAAAGTGTTAGCGTGTGGACAATCTAGGAATTAAGAGCTCCAGGAGCCATTCAAAATGACCATGTAACAAGGCCCTTATGCAATGCTTGCAGAGAGTTAGGTGTCACAGGAGAAGACTCAAAATTGTCAGCTCACAGAAGGGCAAACCACCTTACAGGAAATTTGCTTCCCCATATGGAAAATTTCAGAGCAGGAGAGTATCTTTTGTCTGGCTCCTTCTCCCTAGGATACGTGCCCTCCCGAAGACACTCAAAACCTTGCTTTCAAAAAGGAGCAAGAGCCACACCCTTACTTTGTTCCATGATCACAGGAGGTGCTCACATCCTTCTCTTATGCAAAACCTCACTGTTTAGAGCACTCGCCCAGGATACGCAAGACCTGGATTCAACACCATCCTCAGCTGTAACTCTCATGCCTTTATTACCAGGTTAAAGGTTAGCCTGGGTTGGGCTTCCCCAGTTGAACAGAAAAAATAAAAGGTTCTTTGGCCCAAAAAGAAGAGTATGAGGAGGAGCCTCAGTCTCTAACTGGGAATCAGGACACTCGTAGGTTCTAGTCCTTGCTACAATGACTGTATTGTGTATTTCATCCAATGACTGTTTGATACCCTATGACCTGCTGACAAGACTGTTCTCCAAGAAGTTGGGAGATATCAGTTTGAATCTGCTCAGGCATAGAAGAGAGTAGAATGGCTTGATCCTTAGTGGATATGCTCATGTAAAGACCACTGTGGGTGGGGTCCCTGGGTGGGGACAAGCTGCAGCGGCTCATCCACCAGCTTCTACAAGGCCCATGTAAGTTTATAGTTTCCCTTCCCTGAATATTGGTGTGATAGACAGACTGGCTGAGTCTGCACTGCAGCAGCTGCAGCTGCTTTCACTATGGCAGCAGCACTACAGCTCCTTGATGTGGATACAGCTCTGAGCTTGTTTGCCACCAGAGCTATACCAGCTCCCCCAAACCACTGATCCTTGACTGATGAAGCTGCCTCTTGCTGTCTTCAGCAGCTGGGTGTGATTTCCACTCAGTGACACTGCTCTGCCAGCAGAACTGTCACGTAGACAAGGGCTGAAGTGAAGAGTGATGAAGTGCATTCATCAAGACACTTGTAACCTCTTTGTTTTTTTAAGTTTCCTTCAGAGGCATTGGATATGGCTGCAGCCAAGCCTGGGGATTTTGACTGGGGAGTGCCAATGCTCCTGTTGGGACCAAAGCCAGAAGTTCCTAGATAGAGAATATTGCCCCTCCACTCAGGATCAGACCAATTGCCATGTTCAGGGCCAGGAAAGATTTTTGCCCTAGGATCAGACTGGTATGGACTGGGGAGGAGAGGGCGGGGGGGGTTGCCTTCCTCTGTAGCAGGGGGCATGGCCCTCTACCAGGGATTTCTTGAGTGCATATTAACGGACTTTTACAGAAGCAGGACATTGGCTGCCATGGTCCCTTTGATTTATCTGTGGCAGGTTAAGGTGTTATCTCTTGTGTTGTGTCAGGGTTGATGGTAGTTTTACTAAGAGGTCAGATTATGGATTTGTATAGGATGGTTTGGATGGGGACAGTCCTGCCTCAGGCAGGGGGTTGGATTAGATCAGTAGTCTCCAAGCTTTTTAAGTAGGAGATCACCTTTGACATTTAAAAGGAACCCAAGATCTACCGTGTGCTGCCTCCACACACACCCCCACCTCCCCACCCAGCAGGTAAGTCTGTGGGGAGTGGGAAGGGGGGGACAGATCAAGGAAGAGGGGGAAAAATATTTGGGGGCACGCCTCCCCAGCAGGTAAGTCCCACCCGGTTGGGGCCCCACTCAGCTTACCCCTGCTCCTGCCTCTACAGCACTGTCCCTCACTGCAGTGGCCTTGATCTAGCCCCCATCCCTTCCCTGCCTCATAGACTGACCTGCTGGGCTGGGGTTGGGGCATGTGCGTGCATGCATGCAGGCACTCAGCCCCCTACCCCAGCCTTGGATCAACTCCGAGGGGCTCCGAGATCTACCACAAGAGGCTCCAAGGTCTAGATCCACTGGTTGGTGACCACTGAACTAGAGGACCTCTGGAGGTCCATCCCAGCCCTACTTCTCTTTGATTTCTATGATCTGACCTCTGTTCTGCACACTAATATTTGTGCTGATCTACTAACAATTTGAGCACCAAGTTAAATTAGTCAGTGCAACACTGACTAATGTGTGGAGGCTCTTTCTAAAGAGTGCCCTAATTTTCTTTTGTTTAAATTGATTTGTTAAAGATTCAAGACAAATAGAAACAGGACACTTTTATTCTGAAGCATGTGTGCCAACACCAAGGGAGTGCATTGATTTAACTGAATTATTTTAAATCAGGGCCAGACTGTTTGTAGTGAATGTCTGCACCTATCTAATATGGTAAGTATCTGGTAATATTTCTAAATGCCTCAAGTGCAAGAATATGGTAGGAGGTAGACTGATAGCATGAGTTAGAAAAGTAAAACAAAATACTGCAAAGAGAGTTTGATGGAGGAGAAATACAGGGGAGGAGGGAGAGAACCCAGTCAAAGGAGAGACAGCAATAATGTGAGAAGAAGTGCAGGGGAAGAAAAAACAGCCCCTAAGAACAAAGTAAAAGTTGTGCTGTGCTTTATTACAGAATCTGGAATAGAGGAAAATGAGATGTGAAGAGAAGGGGAGGAGATGACACCTGATAGCTGGTGTTTGGTTTTTTTCCCCCACCAGGCTTAGTCATTGGGTTAATAAGTGTGGGATGAATAGCAGCCATTAAGCTGTGCACTTAGAAAGTCTACTCAGTGAATGAATGATAAAATCATGACTACTATAAAAAAATATGGAGAAACAGAACAGAAGATATGTACTGATATCACTCTATTGTTCAACGTTTTCTAGTGCTAAGATGCCCATTTATTTCTGATTATAAAAGCAAGTGTTTGTTGTTCAGTAGCAAAACACTGCAGTAAAAGCATCTGCTTAGGAGTGATCTCATTAAACCTTCAAAACAAAAATAAGCACAGGCATCTAATTATGATAGATCCCTTATTTTTTACAGTATACATCAGTTAACAGACAATTTGACAAGTAAATATTTTACATGAGCTAATTTTTATATAAATATATGAGAGAGAAATTGTTATGATAGTATTCAATGAAAATATTTGCAATGCAGCATGGCATAACCAGCAAAAGATCTGTAATGGGGGCCCCTCACTTCTCACACCACACCAGTGGAAATCAGTAGCAGTTTCATTTAACTGAGGAGCAGATACAGGGGGCAAGGGAGAGGCAGATGTGCAATGGTGCAGTTGCACCCTCTGCTTTGGTTCCTGTTCCAGCCAAAGTTTAAAACTAGCAGCATTGCTAGTCAGGCAGCAGGGAGGGAATCACTTGACTTCATAGCTCATCATTAGAATCCACCTGACTCCAGGGGGCTCTGCGCTGTCTGGGAGCTGGAGCCAGTGGGGCAGTGTACTGCCAGGCTCTAGGTGACTGCTGGAGCCTCCCCAGCTCCCAGACAGCGCTCAGTGTACTGCTGAGCTGCACTCCACCTGCGCCATGGGGCAGCTGCTGTGCAGGTGCCAAGTGGTGGGGGGGGCAATCCCTGCGGCCCCCCCACTGCCCCATGCTGTGTGGGGTGGGCTCTGTCATAAGTGCCCAGAGGCCCAAATCACCACTCCTGCAGCTAGTGAAAGCAGAGCTTTCTTTTCTTTTCTTTTTTTAAGTGCCAGGAGGCTGGGCTGGGCAGGGCAGCCATGTGGGCTTCTCCCATGGCTCCCCCGGCTGTGCTCGGCACAGGCTACACCAAGCAGACTCAGGTGATGGTGCTGGCCCCAGCCGCCAGTAGCAGCATGTTGCTGTCCTGCAGACAGATCTGGGGGCCTGTGGCCCCCCGGAGGTTTGCAGGGCTGTGCCAGACTCCTCCCAGAGCGTGCAGGCCCCTGGATTTGCATGCAGGATGATAGCAGGCTGCCATCCCTCCTCCAGAGCACTGGGATTGAAAGGCACCTCAGGGACAGATTGCAGATGCTGGCCAGCTACAGATGTCCATATCAGAGCAGTCCTTCCCCACCTCTCTTCCCTCTCCTCCTTTTTAGTTTCTGTTTCCCTGCAAGCATGGCTCCAAAACATCTGAAACATTTCTGAAATGTTTAGTTTCGGAAATGTTTCAGAGCCTTACGTTTCATTTTGGATTTGGTGTTTCGAGTGGCAAAACAGGCCAAAACACCTCTGAAATGAAACGGTTGCTGAAATTTTGGACAGCCCTAGCTTATAGCTCTTGTCTTTTTTGTATAATTTGTAATGTGTAGCACCCGGTCTAGATCAGGGGTCCATTATGCCAGCCCCCAAGCAGGGCTTTTGATTGCTACTGCAGTGGAAATAGTGATGGTGGTGATAACGCACAAAAAAATCCAAGAGGGGAACATTAGCCTGTGCTTATCTTGTACCGTTAATTAGGAGTGGCACAGACATTAAAGCATGAGTCATCTTCAAACTTGTGGCATTTGTTTTTATTATTCAGACTATACTTGGAGAAAGTGGCATTCAGGAAACTCTTGGATTTGGGTGAAGAAGATTAATTTTATTGTTGTTGGTGCTGTTATGGGATTGTGTGTTCAAAGACCTGCAAAAGCACCAGAGATCCCTGTAATTTATCAGCAGGAGAAAAACTGAGAAAAGATGCTCTAGGCATAACTTTGACCCACATACTGTTGATGATCAACTTTTCTCTCCCCTAAAGGGATTCAGTGGAATGACATAAAAGCCTCATTTGCATTCTGAATGCTGGTATCTTTCTTGAGGTTTTCTTTGCCTGTTCTAACTACTGTTGCTTTGTAAGATCAAAACGATGGTAGAGTCCATGCCAGCTAAAGGGAAAACTGATCTGTTTTAATAGGAGCCGTCATCTGTAGGGAGCCTGTCCTGCTTTTAGGAAAAGACAGTTTGAAATGTAAGAATGTGAGTTGCTCTTTGACCTCTTCAGTATTCAAAGATTGTCAGAGGTGCAGGTCAATGTTGTAGCATGCTGTCTCCTCGACCTGCTGAACACTTATCAAAGGCTGAGTTGATTAAAGACCTTCTGGCAGTAGGCAGGCTAATGTGTGTGTACAAGAAGGTGCCAGTCTGTCCTGTCAGCAGGATTTAGACTTTAAAGTGGTTTCTTAATTGTCTTTGTGAAGTGAGTGTATGTCTGTAAATTGTAGCTAATGAGTCATTACGTGTTGAATCTGGATGAAAAGATAAAACAGTCAGGTGTTGCAAATGCCTCTGTGGTTGGAGGAGTGGGGGAAGTCTGAAGTGTAAAAATCTTGGGCAGTTTTTGGTTAAAAAAATTCCCACAAACCAAATTGAATTGAAAGCCAGTGTTTTGGGGTTTTTTAATTAAAATCTGCATTTTAGTGGATAATTTTCTATCCATAATTTTACTATTACTAGAGAAAGAATGGCAAATGGAAAAAATAATCTGTGTTTAATTCCTGGTAAGACTGTTACCTGGTTCATCTTTTCAAACATTGGCACAGATCAGATGTGATGTTCTATAGCCCTGAAACAGTGAAGATGCTGCAGGGCTGTTCACATGATTTGTGTGTGGATGAGCTAACTGCTTTCACACTGGCATTTTGAGCCAAGAATATTTCAGCTCTATGGCTAGTGAGAAAAAAAATGTTAGGAGATGCTAAAGCCTGTCCCAGTGCAAGAAAAATCACTTGCTATTTTTATGCAACCAGATTAATGTGAGCTGTTTATGTGAGTACAATGTTGATGAATAAGATCCAGTTGTAAATATTATGCAGTGTCATGGGAATTGATTCACCTATTGAAATTTTACAACCAAACCACGGAGTAAATAAGTTAGTTTGTTCCATATGGCATGCCGCCTATGCTGTATTTAGACACTCCTGCAACTTCAGCTGAAGCATTGATTAGCTGCTAATCTGATCTCTAAGGAACTGTTAATAGCACTTTTTAAAGCACCCGGGGACCGTGCTTATTGCCTGATGACAACTTTGGGCAAAATGGAATGGATCTTCAGTTTTACTGTGCAAGATCATGCAATGTGAACAAGATGATACAAAAAGAGGTACCTTCTGGGCTCTATAACTTAGTATAAGACACATGATAAAAGCAACATAATGAAAGCACAGGGTACCTTCTGTGCAAAATTACAGGATTTGAGTATTGAGTTAATTAGAGTGTGGCTGGCTAAGCGTTACAGGGTTCACATATAGCTTGTTTACAGGACATTTAATGATGTGGAGCTCTGGTTACTGGGTAAGAAATTATTACCATTTGTTCTGAAAAGGGGGAACCAGGATGATATATAAATTTTTCCCCAAAAACTTTAAGGTAGAGTTAAGACTTCCCAAAGCCAGATCCTATCATCCTACTACATTTTCACCTGCCTCACTTCACAAACCTCTTCTAGAAGCATCATAAATCCCCCACACACTCTGAACCTTCAGCTGCCCAGTCAATGTTTTTTCCCTGCCAGTATATAAATATGATCCTTACCATTACACTGGCATAACCTTAATTGACCTCAGTAAGATGAATATGCTTTTTTTTTTTTTGCTAACAGACATACTTTAAGTACAATATATAGACTCAGGCTGATGACGTGGCCCATGCTGCCCAAGCAGTGAATTCCTTAGATTTTAAGTGACAGAAATGACAGAAAATTAAGTTTTGGAATGTGAAGATTTGCCTGCTCTTTATTTAATTATTAAAAAAAATTAGGTCTCTTCTCCACCTGGTAACGTGCCCCTCACAGTCCCATTCAGCTTCCTTGTCCTCTGCAATCTCTCTCTGTACTCCCCAAATTCCTGCATTCACCAGTATATATTTTTGTTCCTGTCATCATCACTTTCATTATACCATTCCCAGAAGCCCTGTTGCCTTCAGGTGTCCTCTCACCCTTTCCTTCTCCCTCAGCTCCTGTCTTCCACTCCCTTGATCATCTCAGGGTTTTGTTGTTATTTCAACGTTTCAAAATGGAAGCAAGCAGAGGAAGATGAGTAGCACAGCTAATGTACAGAGGAATCTCTCAACCCTTGTCAGCAAGGTCATAGCCTAAAAGACCTGATAATATGTCAGAGAGACTCCCTTTATTAAGCCACAAGAGAGTTTTCATGGAGAGTCATCACCAGGGATCCTGGTTTTCTCTGATTTAAAAAATCCCAATTTTTTGTTAAAAAAAGTAACCCCAAATCCACATTTTTCTGTGAAATAAAAACCGTTTCCATTTAAATTAAATACCACTAATATATAGATACTAGCTAATTGCCTGTCAAGAATGACAGATTTCAGGGAGTGTTTACATGGCCCTCCTGCTCACCCTTCGGGTCTGGCCATGTAAAGACTCCCACCACCGCCACCTCCTCCTCCAGTGCAGCGGCTCCTTCCCCCAACCCACCTCCACCTTGCAGAGGGGCTTCCCCACACCTCCCCTCCTCTCCATCCCTCCCTTCCTCCCCACCACCACCTCCTTCTCCTTGCTGGCTGTTGTCAGGGCCAGGCGGCAGGGGGGCACCGCCACCGTGACCCCCTCCCCATTTCCCTCCCTTTCTTCCTTCCTTCCTTCCGTGCTGCCTGGCAACAGCTGCCACCATGACCCCCGCTTGCCTCCCCCCACCCCGTGCCTGCCCAGGCCTGCGCAGCCTTCCTCCCTCCCCATTGCCTCTTCCTCCCCGCCAGCTGTTGTCAGGGCCCCCTTCCCATTCCCCTTCCTCCCTACTACCCAGCTCCAACAACAGCTGCCACCATGACCCTCCACCTCACTTCCCTCCCTCCCTCTCTGTCAGCTGTTCTGGGAGGCATCAGGGACGGGCAGTGGGGGGGGAGCATGACCCCCCACTTTCACCCTCAGGCAGGGAGGTGTGGGAAAGCCACACTGCTCGGGCAGCTGGGGCATGTCCACCGCCACCACAAACTCCCGTGGCAGCCGCTCAAACTTGGGCCTGCACAGCCAAGGCCCACGCAGCCAATCATTGCCCGCTCCCTCAGTGGCACATGCACAGTTGGCTAAAAGTGTTACGGACAGACAGACAGACAGACGAAGCCCTTTATTATATTAGAAATAGTCTGTGATGACCAGGGATCCTGGTTTTCCTTGATTTAAAAGAAAAAAGAATCCCAATTTTTGGTTAAAAAAAGTAACCCCAAATCCATGTTTTTCCATGATTTAAATGAAACACCACTAATGTATAGATATTATCACGGAAAAATGTGGATTTGGGGTTACTTTTTTTTAACCAAAAATTGGGATTTTTTTTTAAATCAGAGAAAACCAGGATCCCTGGTCATCACACAGCAATTGTGCTTCCTGTATGTGGCAAATGCCAGGTCTGTTTTTTAGACAGCTTTGTCTGTGGACTTCCCCGTTCTTACTCTCTGTTAAATTCTCAAATATGATAAGAGAGGGATGGCTTGCAGTGAAAGTTGTTAGAGTGGAGTTTGTGTATGGTGAAGGAAACACCACCTCTGACTAGTAAATTGCTTGTCGGCTGTCTGAGGAAACTCTCCTCCAATGAACCATAGCAAGCCTTTTGGATATGGAGCATCCAGACCTCTCTAGGGTGATGTACAAGGGCTGTTGCCATGGGAACAATCAAGCCATTTTGGACAACAATCAGAGGGAGACAGGATCTGAAAAACCTGGGGTGTCAAAGTGGGCAGGAGAGGTATAGGGATAACGTAGAAAAAAGGGGAATTGTCCTGCGGGTAGTACATTGTAGGTTGCTTTTTAATATTTTTAGTATTTTTTCCCAAGTGTTTTCTCTTGTTGTGACCTGATGCATAAAATGTTATATAAAATTCCAAGTCCCTAAATGCTGCCATTGTGAAGGGGAGGAGAAGTTTGAAAAAACAGGGCATTGTTAAAATTTCAGGAAAAGACTTATTTAATTCATGTGAATTTTTTTTAAAAAAGGTTGGATTTTAGCAGTGAGTTATAAAAAATCAAGTTGTGTTGTCAACTCAAATACTCTCATTTTGGGACTGATCAGTGTTTGATGTTATGTTTATTTAAAAAATTCAAACCAAGCCAGGAGTACAAAACACAAGGCAACCCTAAATATAAGCTGCCGGAGTGTCTGTGTAATAAGGTTTCATTTTATACTTTGGTGTAGACTTTTTATGGAGCCTACAGGGAGCTTCTATTTGTTTTATAAAACGGGTCTGAATGTGTGGTTTTGGCAGGAGATACCTAGTCAACTTTGCTGTCTTCTCTCTCGAAACTGCTCACGTAGCACCTTGCAGTAATACTGTGTTTAATTTACATTGAAAGATTTTTTAAATTTAGGCTTTTCTCTTTTAATAAGTATCAAATCCTGATGTCCCTGTTCGATATGTACTTCAGTGGGAGTTTGCCTTGCTAAGGAAACTGGAGCATCATATTTAATCTAGGATTCTTTCAAAACTACGTTGTACACTTCAAAAATATTTGTAGCGCATTATTGGAACCTCCTCTTTAGACTAAATTCTGTTCTAGGGTTTGTACATGTAGCTACCATTAAATGTAAACTTGGGCTTAAAATTTAGTTCTCAGATGAATAATTTTCCTCAGGATCCCAAGAGATATTCTGATCTGAGTTGGGGAGAAATGGCAAATGGATGGAAGAGACAGACATTCAATATGCCGTATACAGGATGTGCTGTACTTCTTCCAGAGACCATCACCATCTAATAGAAAATGACTAGATGTATGCTTGTTGGAGATTGTTAACTGTTGAGCTTGGTCTCAGAGGAGAAGGTCAGTTTTCAGATGAAAGGCCAAATTGTATGGCCAGTTACTCCATGACACCCCATCTAAATTAATAAGATGACACAAAGATAATTAAACAGAATTTGACCCACAGTGCCTACATTGTGCTTATAGCATATCTTATTAAGAAATACAGAAACTGGAAACTTTTGGGTTTTGGACAACACTGTAGACTTTATGCTGACATGAGTAAACAGCTGGTTCATGTTACCCATGAATTCTTTAAGCAGTGATAGTGGTGAATTTACAGTTAGAAATCTAGCCTGACCTGAACAACTGCATGTTGTAAAGTAGAAGTACATGTAGTTTGAGAATACTTTGTTTTAAACAAATGCTTTACTAGGAAAGAGGGATGGACTCAGTACTTTAGGCCTAGCTGATAGGCTGGGTGGGACTCAGATATGTGAAGGGTGAAGCCATTCAGGGTCTGATTATACAGCTGGAGTAAGTGTATGTAGAAAATCTTATTTTGGTAAACAGAACCCATATGCATGTGTGTTTCAGGTGATGAAACATAAGGTTTACAGTTTCTATTCTAGGCATGCTAGAGCCATGAACTGCAGTGCCAAGTACAGAATAGTTTGTCATGCTTTGAATTGTGGTCTGCATAAACACAGGCCTTATAAAGAACCATACAAGTCAAGTCTGAATATAAACTACAAATAAACTTGATGATGCTGTTTTCTTGGAAGAATAGTTTACATTCCTATAGTCCATTGTTGGGGAAAATTAAAAACACTCTTTCCTTCTCTGTTTTATGAACAAATTGTTGTCTCCCATTCAGTGCACAGGCAGTGCCACAGAGCTGTGGAGTACCTATTCCCTAGGGGTGTGCAAAACAGGCCATATTCGATTTGGATTTGGCCCAAATCAGGGACAGCGATTTTATTTGTTGATTCAGATCATTGTCCCTGATTTGATTCAGCCAGACCCAAATCTGAAGATTCGATGCTGATGCAGAGAATGAGTGATTTGGCCATAAAATGCCTTTTCTACATACCTTGAGGTAACAGGCATGGCTCATGAATCCTGAGATGGTGGGGTAGATGGAGCATCCCACAAGAGCGCAGGGGACCCACACTCAGTGGTGAACCACTTCTGGGTCCACGCTGGCCCCTCCCCCACTCCCGGTGACCCTGGGTGCCCCCCCAGACCCAGGAGGCACCGGTTGCCGAGCCGGGTATGGGGGGCTCAGTGGAAGTGGACCAGAAGTGCTTCCAGTCCACTTCCAGGGCTACTGTCGAGCATGCTGGGGAGCCCCCCACACTCCTATCGGGTGCTCCATCCACCCCAGTGTCGCAGCATTCATGAGCTGCCTGGTACCTTGAGGTATGTAGAAAAACCATTTAAAGCTGTGTCTATATCCAAATTGCCAACTCTCTTTGAATCATTTCAGAGGGTTCTGATTTGATTTGGAAAGATTAAAGGGTCTCCTGATCCAATTCGGATTTGGAGATTTGGCTACAGAATCAGGCCAAATCTCTGCTGAATCAAATCAGGGACCGAAGCTTCGCATAGCCCTCCTATTCACTGTCATCTTGTGTCACGCTACTCAGATTGCATCTTCCTCCTCAGCACAAGAGGGTCAGATCTGAACTGACTTCTAAGGTGCCCCTGTAGGACCGAGGTAGAATTTAGGCACCTACCAGTAATTCACAATCCAAATTAACCCCAGTCAGTGGCCATAAACCATTTAGGCACTTAGATTCAGCAGGTGCCTCCACTTTGGCCTCTAAAAATATTTCTTGGCTCCTATGCCGAGTGGCTGTGCATGATCAGAACCAATCCAAACTGGCCACCTTGGTGGTGGTCTCCTCCACTTTGTTGCAAAGCAGGCAAGCTCTGCCAAAGTCCCAATTTCCATAGACAATCAGAGTATGTCCAGTGACTTTGACACTGAGAACATACCTGAGCAATGGGGCACAATGTACCCAAAGTCATGCCACCAGAACAAGCAAAGAGGGTCTGTGACTTTGTAGGCTAGCCATTATGGCAGTCTCCTGGGGGAAGGGGAAATATTGGGTTCTGGTTCTTGCTGTCAGGGTTATTTTAGGTATTTAACCAGTGACTGTCCAATATAAAATGTGTAATTAGTCCTGGCAGTAGGGGTCAGAACCTAGGGTTCCCCTTTTCCAGAGAAATATCACTGGGTCACAGAGTTCACCTCATTCCCTGTGCTAAGGCAGAGGCAACTTTAGAGGTTGTTTTTTAAAAACAGGATTTACCCTCATAAACCTGTTGGGTGACTGGGTTAATTTTGCTCCTGGTACATGGCCCTGTATAAAGACAGCTTCTTTATAGTGCTCCCTGCAGGTGTTGGCTACCCGGAACGGGTTTAGAGAATGGAGAGCCCTGGAAACTTCCCACTCCAGCCAGAAGAGCTCTGCAAAGTTCCAGCAAGTTAGAGCAGCAAGGTCTTCCCAAAGCAGTACTGTTTTCCCTCCAGTTCAGTCCAGATCAGTGCCTAATGGTTATTACTGAGCCTTTAGTTAAGTTGAGAAGCTTTACTTTAATTGAGCTTTATTTTTATAATGATTTATTATTGCTTATATAGCACTCTAAATGTGCATGGTGCTTTATAGTTAAGATGAAGCATTATATTTGGTATTCATTCTTTCATAGTGCTGTTTTTATTGTCAAATTAACTACTCTACTTTAATAGTCAATTTTAAAAAGCCCTGTATGACACCCTCAAACTATGATTCTTGGCAAACTTGCTGATCCTGAAAGCTGGCTTATCACAGATCTCCTCTCTGTTACTAGGTACAAAATCACCTTAAAAGAATCTACAAATATTTAGCTTTTCTGATATTAATTTTCCATTTAAACAACTGCTATAGTTGTCATTAAGATGTTGTATAATGAGAAAACAGGCGATCCCTGAAGAGAATACCTGTACTCAGATGTGAACACAGACTGCAAATCATTTTAGGTGCTTCTGCTCTAAGATACAACAACTCCTTTGATGTAGATGGGGTCTCTCATCCAGAAAACATTTCAAGCACTTTTCTTCCTAGGACTAAAAGCTAAAAACAACCCAAATACCTATTTAAAATTAAACAGGGCACAGATCCTATGCTGAAGAAAATTGTTAGAGCTGCATTGATTAGTCCACCCCAAGGAACTGAGCTGCATTGATTAGTCCACCCCTCGTATCCTGATTAAATTTAAAAATTAACCATTACATTCTGCATATTCTAAATTGCTTAGAATTATGCTTAAGGCACCAGATCAGGAACAAAAGGTCTGTATTCTGTTTCTGATTCTGTTGTAGATGTCTTACATGACCTAGCGAGACAATTATTTCTAGTCCCACTCTGCCTCCCCCTACATTTTCAACATCCTTGAAAAAGTAATAAACCTTTTTGCTGCTTTGGCGTTCCAAGTTTACAGTGCAAGGTAAGTGGTATGATGTGCCCATGGTCACATAAAGAATCTACAATCACTTTTTTCATACAGGGAACTGAAACTGGTGATGAAACTGGTGTTTCTGGCTTGAAAGTTTCTTTATCTGAGTGCTAATAGTTTGATTCAATCAGTCCCCACAATCTCATAAGTTATTTTGAATGTATATTTCACCACACAAACCTGCATCCTCTCTGATACCACTGATGTGATTTGTGAGAAGCTGTTATGCATGACTGGAAACCATATTCTGAAGTGTTGTCCCAGCTGGCTGTTAGAGCATTGGACCAATCAAAAGACGGAGGTGTAATTCCCCACATTGCCACAGAATTCTCTCTCACATCGAGAGACTTGTATGATGCTTCTGAGCAGCAAGGCATAAAATTGGCATTATATGTTTTAATTATTATTAATGTCTTGTACTGGAGGTTTGTGTTTAATTACAGTGTATCCCTCAAGTGCAAATTTGTCATTGTTTTGCCTGGCGGTATCGATAGGCTGCTGTGTTGCCTGTGATGCTTCAACTTGGAGATACCTCATAGAGGGAAAATGAGATAAATGACTATTCGCTGGGGTAAACAAACACATCTTCTAGATTTGTTTTCAGGGGAAAGGTGCAGCAATCATTCAAAAATTGCAATGGGTAATGTGCTAGTGTGTATCACTGAAATTTCTTCAAGGGTGCTCTAAAACATTTTTACTCTAGTTAGCTGTGCTCTCATTGCAGGGGACGACAGAGACCTGGGCCTCTGGTTCCACTCACCTTGGCAATACACACAGACTATAGTATCAGGGTGGGGGGGCGAATTGAGGTGACTGCCTTGAGCCCTGCTCTTTGGGGGGCCCCACAGAGTGGCCACAACCCCTCCCGCAGGGCCTGCCTAGTGGTGGTGACTCCGCAACACTGGCGGCTTCACATCCAGCCCCCCCCACGGCCACCGCCAGCTTCTTCGCATCCAGACCCTACACAGGCTGATTTGCCCTGGGCTCCGCACCCTGCTAAGATTGTCTTTGTATAGTATCATTGTGGCAAGAAACTTTCAGTGCAGGAAGATGAAGGACAGACAAATTTGAAAGCCCTTTGTGGCTTCATGATACTCTAGGCAGGTCCACCCTTCAATTGGCCCCCAAATGAGTTGTCCTCATCACAGCCAAAGTGCAGCACAGTCCCCATTCCTCCCTCCCTCTCTTCCTCCAGTGGTGCTGTCTTATCAGGGATGGGCAGAGGTTAGAAAGGGGATGCATAGGAACTGCTTATGTCAGATCCATGTCCAGGCAGGAGGTAGGGCATCTGCAGTTCTGCTAATGAGAAGAGCAATTATCATTCTTGAGGAAACTGAGTAAGAGTGAGACTTGAACAAATTGAGGGAGAGTTGCAGTCCCTCTTCTCTTTCAACCTGGGGTTCTTTTTCCTCCCTTACCCCACTGTTAAGGGACCTTGTCCCTGGTTTTCATTTCATTTTTCATTTGTACTCTCCTGTCTGCTAGATGAGACCTTCAGTTCTGTTTCTGTTGTGTATTGAGGAATCTGGAGAGTGTCTGAAGTTAGTTCTGCTTGCAATGTTGATGTTCCCTCCAGTCTGTTGTGCTCCTAATTGGTGTCGATACACAGAAAGTGGCCATATACAGAAACTGACGTATTTTCCAAACCCAGTGTGATATCAGCACGTGTTGGTTGACTCCCTCAGGTATTTTCTACTAGTTTGGGTTACAAATGTATGAGAACAGCTTATTAACATTTCATCAATGTTGAACCTAACTGAAACCCTGGTTCAGTCTTGGATTGTAATCCTAGTTGAGCTGCAAGTGAATAGACATTCACTTTTGACTCGGGTAATGCAAGCACTGCAGTGCCTCAGGCCAGAAGCCAGGGGTGTTAGAGCAGCCCTCGGCTGCAGGGAAGCTGTGCTGGTGCATGGCCAGGCCCGGCAGTACCCTCAAGTGAACTGGCCAGGAAGGGGGTTTAATTCCCCCCTCCCTATCCCACCAGCATGGACCCAAGCCTGGGTCTGCCTGGTGCTCCCCCCTTGCTGCTGCAGTGGCAGAGTAGGGGCATGGCCAGACACCAGCTGGTATGGCCCCCTGAGGCAAAGGGGTCAGGGAGAGGGTTTTTTCCCCTCTCCGCCCCAAGGGGACTGCAGCTTGGGATCTGTCGGCCCCAGCTGCTGCCTCTGCCGATTGCCCCTTGCGCAGGGCAAGCTCCTTCCCTGCCCCCTCTATGAGATGCCGGAGGAAGGGGGAAATAACCCCCCTCCCTACCTCCTTCACCTAAGGGGACCTCTGGCCATGCCCCCACCCCTGCTGCTGGAGCAGCAAGGAAGGAGCTGACCCTCATGGGGCAGCAGCCCGTTATGGTTTCCCAGGAGCACAAGCCTGTTCCCAGCGAGGAGGCTGTGCTGCAGGGGGAGTGGTGGCATTGGGGCACAGAGGGGTGGCCATAGTCCCCCAAGTTCACCCTAGCACCGCTGCCACTCACCCTATGCAGCCTGCAGCAGCTCTGCCTGTCCCGCTCCCACGCGCAGTGCAGCCCCCTGCCAGGAAGAGGCTTGCGTTCCCAGGAAACCATGACAGGGGCTTCTGACCCACAAGGGTCGCTCCCCCCTTGCCACTTCAGTGGTGGAGATGAGGGCACAGCCAGAGGCCGGCCAGCATGGCCTTCTTAGCTGAAGAAAGAGGCATCTGGTGGAGGGGGCAAGGAAGGAGCTTATTCTCCTACTCATCCCACACAGGGAGTGACTGGTAGAGGCAGCAGTCAGGGCTGGCAGACCCCATCTGTGGTCCCTCAGGAGTGCAGGGGTGAATAAACCCCCACCACCTCAGGAGGCCATGCCAGCTGGCATCTGGCCATGACCCTGCCCCTGCCACTGCAGCAGCAAGTGGGGAGCACCAGGTGGTGCCCTGGCTTGGGTCTGTGCCAGTAGGACAGGGAGGTGGGAATTAACTTCCCTCCGTGGCCAGTTCACTTGAGGCTCCTGCCGGGACTGGCCATGCCCCTGCTGCTGAAGCAGCAAGCGGAAAAATGCCTGGCAGGTGATGCTGCGCCTCTGTCTGTCCGACCCTGTCTGGGTTCATAATGGTGGAACAGGGGATGGAGGGAGGAATAAACCTCTTCCCTGCCCCCTTTACCTTACCGGGTACCAGCATCTGGCCACACCCCCACTCACCCCTGCTCCAGCTAGGGAGCAGAGGGGCTGTGCTTCACTGCACCAGCGAGCACAGCACAGCCCAATCCAGGGCTGCAGAGCATGCTGGGGGACCTTGATTTAATTTAAACCAGGAAGGGGTCTGGACAGAAATTCATTAAACTGGTTTGAACTCCATCAGTTAAGTCTGATTCTACATTCAGCCAGGTCTATCTCAAACCAGTTTTGGCCAATTTGAAACTGGTTTATGTGCACTGAACTTATGTTCTGATACAGGTATAAACCAATTTCTGATCACTTAAACCGGTTAGTGTGTAACTTCTCTCCCTCGCCCAAATGTGGAGTTCATCTCAGCTCACCCTGCCTTACAGGAAAACAAAAGGTTCCCATCATCAAAATAACATGTTTTCTTAGGGCATGTCAGTGACCAGGGTCTCCCCAGTAAATGTGAGTAAAATCCTAATTTTGTATAGAGATACAGCAGTGAAAAACTCCAGTAAAGCCTATCTGTTAGGAACTTCTTTCCCTCCAAACAGCTGTTGTTGATAGACATGGGAAATTCATATAGCAGTGAAAAACAGACCTAAATAGATTTATAGCATCAAATACTGATGAACCAGTGGCTCCAGTTCAAATCCACTGAACAAGTCAGCTGGATTACTGACAGGTTACAAGGGTGGGCAGATGAGAACAGGATGGGATTCAGCACTGACAAGTGTAAAGTGATGCACCTGGGGAGGAACAACCAGCACCATACCTACAGGCTGGGGAACTCCCTTCTTGTCAGTGCAGAGCCAGAAAAGGATCTTGGAGTCACTACTGATGCCAAGATGAACATGGGCCGGCAGTGTGGGGAGGCAGTCAGGAAGGCCAACCACACCTTGTCATGCATCCACAGATGCATCTCGAGCAGGTTCAAGGAGGTGATCCTCCCCCTCTATGAGGCACTGGTCAAGCCGCAGCTGGAGTACTGCATCCAGTTCTGGGTGCCACACTTCAAGAGGGATGTCGACAGCATGGAGAGGGTCTAGAGGTGGGCCACTCACATGATCAGGGGGCAGCAGGGCAGGCCCTATGAGGAGAGGCTACTGGACCTGAACCTGTTCAGCCTCCAGAAGAGAAGGCTGAGGGGGGATCTTGTAGCCTGTTAGAAACTAGTCAGGGGGGATCAGCAGGCATTGGGGGAGTCCCTGTTCCCCCGAGCACTGCCAGGAGTGACCAGGAATAACGGTCACAAGCTGGCAGAGGGTAGATTCAGACTGGACATTAGGAGGCGCTACTTCACAGTCAGGGCGGCTAGGATCTGGACCAACTTCCAAGCGAAGTGGTGCTGGCTCCTACCCTGGGGGTCTTTAAGAGGAGGCTAAACAAACACTTTGCTGGGGTCGTTTGACCCCAGTACTTTTTCCTGCCATGGCAGGGGGTCGGACTAGATGATCTGTTCAGGTCCTTTCCGACCCTAGAAACTATGAAACTATTACTTATGCACCTCCCATTCTGAGAATTTGCCCTGGTACTTAGAGTAGGCTAGAAAATATTTATATACAACAAATTCTTATTAGTAAAAATGCATGAAAGGGTGTGCAGTTCTCTCACCAGGAATACACTTGTAGGATGTTAAATTTATGTTTGCCATCTCCATTAAAGCTGGCTGCATTGTAAAACATAAGCCAAGATCATCTTTCATAAGTGCTTGCATTGTATTAGATGGGCAGGTGTTGAATGATTGTCTCTTGTAGTGACCTCCTTTGTTGCTTGCTGGAGCTGATAATCTTTGACATGTCTTCCAATCTTGCATTTCTTTGAAACATATTGACAAAGCATTGCTTTACTGTGGCTTTTCAGACCGAAGGTCTCATTAGAAATGTGCAGTTTTTACAGAACAAAGCATTTCACCAGGAGAATTATAGGACACAAACTCTTTTTTTCCTTCCGTTCGTTGGGATCTATAATGAAAAATCCTCCAGTGATACTATTTAATTGCTTCATGGTGGTTGTTTGTCAGTTTGCCAGCAGGTTCCTGCTTAACTGCTGCCATTCAATTTTGCAGAAACATAAATGCAGAATGATTGAGTTGCCAACATGTCATTAAGTCTTCTGTAAAGAGTGTTTCAGTGTTTTAATGCTTCAGGCTTTCATGTCAGTATTGATTGATTAAAATAGAAAAGAAACCTTTGGTGCAATGATGAATTCTGCCAAAATGTATTTTCTGGCAGAAAAAAAAATGTTGGCTATGATTTTCTTTCTCTACCCATCATATTATAACTGTTGTTGTTAATAACAATAACAATTATAATAATAATTATTATTATTATAGACATATTCTTACATGAAATCTAGTTACCTAAAATGTCGAGAGAATTCAGGATGGTTTATCAATTTCTTAGTATTCTGTCAGATACCAAAGCTCTTTGATTAAGTTGTGAGTGCCTCTTAAGCTATGAGTGAATACCAGTGTAGCGAGTGGAAGGAAAATGAATAGGAGTTCTTTTCCATCTGGAGAGAGAGTAGGTGTTTGATGTCCAGAAGACAAAATTGCCAGGGAGATGGACAGCATCCATCCCTTTGATCTGTTAAAAGTAGAGGGGAGCTGTTCTCCTCTCCCTGGTTTAGGTAAGCAGGGGTCCTTTGAAACACTGATCTTTTAGCTGGTGTGATGAGAATTCCTTCTTCTGTAGGACTCTACTTTAGCCTCTGGGAAACAGCAATTATTTGGACTGTCCAGGTGGGGATTTAATTTGACTGACCATCACAACCATTAGCTTTATCATTGCAGACTTGTCCTGGCTCTATGTGAGGCCAACACCAGGGAAGAAAATTTTTAACTGCAATTAAAAAAAATCAAACCACCACAAAAAAAAGACTGCTTCACTTGGTGAAAATATGAAAGGTTCCACTCAGTTCAACAGGGGAGGGGAGGCGAAAAGCAAGCAAGATAAGTAAGTCAACACTTCAGGGGAACAAGTAGTATTTAGCTTGGGTATGCATACCTAGGCATACCCACAATGCTTGTTCTAGCATAGGTAACAAGTGTAGTGAGGACCCAGAAATATGGGCTTCATTGCTCTGAGTGTCTACCAGGATCCTTGAGGGTTTGCAGTGTAGATGTTCCCTAGAGCAGGAAAGAAGGTTTGCTTGTTTTTTTGGTGAAGATACTAGGTCTGAAGGTACAATTTAGAAAAGGGCTCAGTCTAAGAGAAAAGAATATAGAGAAAATGAAGGGTAAACACTTTTTCTTCCTTATCCTACTAGTGTTGTACAGAGGCCTGATCTTTATTCAGGGAGAGGAAGCTGGTAGGAGAGAAAGAGCTGTGGAGGGGAAAGAGCTTGTTGCTGGCTGGAGGAAAGGGGTGGGAAAGGAGTGTTTTAACTTCTCCCTACACTTTCAGCTGCTAAAACACTCCTATTCACATCTTACTGACTCCCACCAAAACCACTTTCCCCCCAATTGCAGGAGCCCTGGGTTCTCACTTCAGGATAGGGACAGAAGTTACACATAAACTGATTTAAGTCATCAGAAACTGGTTTAAACCTGCAACAAAACAGAAGTTCAGTGCACATAAATCAGTTTCAAACTGGCTGAAATTGGTTTAAGATCAACATCGTTGTGTGTAGTATCAGATATAACTGATTTGGGTCAAATTGGTTTATGAAACTTCTGTCCCAGATCCCTTCCTGGTTCAAGTTAAATTACAGCCTCCAGCATGATTTCCAGCCCTGGGCTATGCTGTGCTGTCTGCTCCAGCAGAGAAGGGTTTGGAAGGAAGGGACTGTCCCTCAGCCAAACCCCCACCAGGGTCTGGGGCCAGAGAGAAGGGAGTTAAGCCTCCCTTCCACAAAGTACAGAGCTACCCTGCTAAACTTACTGCCGGCTGTGACTGTGGACTACAAATCCCAGAGGCACCTGGAAGCAGGAAAAGGAAATGATGAGCAACCCTGCAGAGTCCTGCTGCTGTGGTTGTGGACTGCAAATCCCAGAGACCTCGGGGGCAGCAGGAAGAGAAAGCAAACACACAGCCCATGTGTGCCAGACAGTTGTGCTTTAATGCCCACCCCCCAGCTTCTGGCCTGAGCCATTGCAGGCATGTGACTGCATTTCCTGAATCAAAAGTAAATGTGTATCCAGTTGTTTTTCAGTTTAATCTCTGCAGTTTAAACTAACCTGCAAAGACTGAATTGATTCAGCCTTGGGCTTTTTAACTGTCTGTACTTAGCCTCAGAGTCTGTTTTAAATTAGAGAATGTGTAGGAAAAGACCATCTGTGCCTACTGAAGATGATAAAATAGGTATTATGTGAAAGGCATTGTGTGGAACACAAAATTGAAGAGAAAAAGGGGTAAGTGTGAAGCCATAAACCAGGGAAGAATGGGAATGGTATAATTTTAGGCAGAGCTTTAAAAGATTGCTTTCATGCATTTGGCTGGATATTTGGTTTGGAAACACTATTCTACAGAGATAGTTGAGTGAGGGAAGTCAAGTGTGAGAATGGAAAGTGAAAGCTTCATAAGGTTGTACAAAAACTATTAAAAACAAGCTGGCCAAACCGGAAGCTCACTCTTGGATCCAAGTGGGGTCTTATGATCATCAGCAGATTATTTTCTGCTAGTTTGTTTCTAGTTCATCTCTGTGTGTTTCAAAGTAACCCTTTCTTCTTCCACCATGGGCCCTCAGACCTTTCCAAGTCTAGCGGGTTGGAATCTAGTTAATTTAAAAATACCACCTCTGAGAGCTGGATTTTGGTCTGATCTTGGATAGATACAGGAAGCAGATCTTTTGAATAAGAAGGCCCTATATTTACACTGTTAGTAAAGTAACTTGTATGGAGCATACATGCCACACTTTTCCTGGCTCTGCAATGGTTTATATGTAGTGCATACCTGAGAGGGATCTTGCTTTACATTTAAGAAATTGTCTTCTGTAGGCACAGTGGCACTGTCATGAACCCACAGTATTTTGAGGTGTTCATAGGATATCATGCATGTTTTCTTGAATTTATTTTACCAATATGGCATGTGGTAGTCTCTGCAGATAGGTAATAACAAGCTGTATTTAGCATTATACTCATTACATCTGTATGAAATGTGGTATTTGATATGAAAGTAATTTTTATGCTTTGTATTTGGCCAATACTCTTTAGTAGGGAAGTGGTTAATCAGGTCATGATTGAAACAGGAAAGACTTCTTTCTGGTCTGATAAACAGATATGCCCATGGGGGCAGGAAGTTATGTGCATAGTATGGGCTCCTCAAGGCTCCAATGGATAATTTATGTAAATCAACAGATAAGAAACTGTACTTACGTCTTGCCATGGGACCAAGTGTATGTCATGAGTTTTCCTGGGCATAGGCAGTGACTTCAGCAGGCTGTGTGTTCTGGCTGACAGACAAGGTGCAGGAAGGCCAGAGGCAACAGTTGCTTTCTAATCTGTTAAGCTGAAAAGTGGAATTCTTAGAGTTTAGAGCTAAGGGTGCAGGGATGAGGTAAAATAATCATTCTGGTATTTTCTTTGGTTCATTGATTCTTTTATCTCCATCTGTGACTCAGCATATGGTTATTGGAGTTTTTAATGTCTGCTTTTTTAAAAAGCAAAAAAAAATTTTTTTCCTATCTTTTATAACTTATTTATTGCCAAGTGTGATTTTTCAGAGCATTTAACCATACGTGCAGACCTCTTTTCAGAAGGGGGGGAGGGGTCTAAAATTGCTGAACACATGACCTGATAAGGGGGTGCATCATGGTGCAGGGTCCCCAGGAATGGTAGTGATGCCCTTAGGGCTTCATGACTGTGTCAGTTCTGCCCTGCAGGTACCTTCTTTTCTTGCCTGTCACATTTTGTTGGTATAAATAAATAATAGGGAAGCTGCCCATGAGCTTTTGCGCCGTCACAGTCCTGTTGGACCTTGCTAAACCCTGTGGGTTTTTGGACCCCTTGCTGGGTACCGCTCCACGGTACATGATTCACGGAACACCTCGAGCCTTATGGGCTAGATGCATGGCTCCAAAACTTCCCCTTTACCATGCCCTGTGCCTCACAGGTGGTAAATAAATACAGCTACTCCTCACTTAATGTCATAATTATAGTCTTGAAAAAGTGTGACTAAGCAAAACAGTGTTAAGCAAATCCAGTTATGTCACAGTAGTTATCTACTAGCAGGCAGTGGCCAAACAACATTATAACCAAACATTGCGTGACTTTAAAAGAGTATGTTCTCTAATAGATCAGCAATGTAATAACAAAAAACATTAACCAGGATGATGTTAAGTGAGGAGTACCTGTATTATCTCACTGATAAGGTCAGGTCCTAACTTTGGCACCTGTTGTCACTGGATCCCTGGCCTCTGTGACTGCACAACTCTGGTGCTGGGGCTGTACACAACTGTGTGCCTCATTGAGGCCTCCTCCACCCCTATTAGCCTCTTCCTTGTCCACTGTTATAAAAGACAACAGAAAAACAAGCTCCCTGGGTTACAACATAACAATACTAATGGAAGCTGCACTCTGCCCCTTTAAAGAGGTAAACTTCTCTCTTATTGTGTGCCTCCAAGTCCCAGGTACCTTATGAGCTCTATTAATCTTGCAGGAAGCAGCCCAGTCCATCAAGCATCCCTAAGTAGTCCTTTCCTACAAGAGCTCCTTCCCCAGGCAGCTGCCAGAGAGCTAACCCCTGCCAGTCCCAGCCCTGGGGCTTATATGTGCCCAGGGTCCTGCCTCCTTCTGGTCAGCTGACTGGGTGCAGTTGCCAGCTAATACCCTCATTAGCCTGCTGCCCGGGCAACCTGCAGCTGTGCAGCTCTGCCTCAGCTCCCCAGGCTCTTTCTGTTCTTAAAGGAGCAGGATCACATTAGTGTCCTGCAACAGGATGATTCTTCTAGTTGGCAAAATCTGTTCTGCTAAAAGCTGGCAAGACCTAGGTGAAGTGGGTAAAGCTGAGGCACTAGGGCTCAGGGAAGTGACTCTTGGAGCATCTTGTTCTGTTCTGTGGTCAAGGCAACGTGCACCCCCTGACAGCACCGATGCACCCCGATTGGTCATGCTTGCCGCTTAGGCGACGGGCGGGGGGGCAGGTGGGAGCACCGGTGCCCCCCCTGAAAGTGTCAGCCGGGGAGTAGAGCACTGTGGCTGATCACTGCACCCGCAGCCATGTCTGGAAGTGGCTGCAGCGATCAGTTGTCTCAAGATTGACTGTGGGGGGATACCCCCCCATCAGTGAGATTGCCCATGGGAGGACCTCCCCCCACAGTCACTGGGTAATCTCTGGGGGGGCATGTGTCCTGGACTGGCAGCACCAGTCACCCATGCAAGGGGTAGATGGCATAAAGGGATTTGGGGCTGAGGAGCTCCCCTGAAGGTATGAGAACAATCCAGGAGCATGTCTCAAAGGCACATCTGACTGCATCCAGGGTCAGGGTATATCACGGACACTTTATCGTTCATCTGGGCAACTAGATTCTGTAGTATCCCTTCAACTAAGTACAGGATAATTTTTTTCTAGAATGAAATAGCTGATACTATACAGGCCTTTGTATAGAAAACTAAGAAATTATTTAATCTTTAAAATGTGCAGGTGGAAAATACCTCTGTGTTACTGGACAGAGCCATTAAATCACTGGCAATAGTCTGACAGGGCTTGGGAGACCGGGACTGGGCAGCTGGCTTATATGCACATTAACTTTCTTTCTTATGGCGTTTTGATATTTTGTTTGTTTGTTTTTTTGTGGGGGAAGGGAGTCTTGCATTTGAGAGCTTTCTTCCTTGCTGTTGGGCTCTGCCAGGGCATGAGTGTGATGCACATTCTGTCACGCAGATCCAGAAAAGTGTGACGAATTTGCAATGATCAAGTTGATAGTTATGATGGTGCTCAGTGAAATTAAATCCCTATCTAGACAACCTAAATAATACTACGCTACACTATGTGTGACAAGCTCTGTTACAATGTAATGCAGACAGGAAAATCCATTCCGTACACTTTTCAAAGTGGAGACAACACTTAGGCATCTAATCCCTTTTTCTGATAAAATAATTAAGTTAATGTCTGTGTGCAGAGATGACCATTAGATCTGGTTTTTTATAGCGGTGCAATATATAAATAATGTAGTGATCATGAAAAATCCTTTCCAACTGTGTCCAGAACCTAGACATTACAGATGGTGCTATGGTCCGGCATAAATTGCCTCCAGGTGTTGTTGCTCAGCTCACAGGGAGATTCGGTCATAAGAGCATAGCGACTGCCAAACCAGAGTAGGCCCATGGTCCATCTAAACCAGTATGTTGTGTCTAAAAGTGGCCAGTGCCAAATGCTTCAGAGGAAAGCATAAAAGCTTCATCAAGTTTCTACTTTTCCTATAGTGTGCCATAGGGAGAAGTTTTCTTCCTGATCTCCTGCCACATGCCATCCTAAAAGAATAGCTCCTGAAAGCTTACCCTAGTTAGGGTTGCTGATGCTTCTGTTATGGATATAAATGTTTAATCCTTGTCCAGAAAGAACAATACCCAGAAATCAAGGAGTAGTCAATACTGTAAAAATCAAGGTTTTAAAAATACCCTTGCTTTATATCTTATCCCTATCAAACACAGAACTGACAGGCCCTGTACAGACATGGGAAGAGACAACTCCTAGATGTACACAAAGCAACCTAAAATACTGTAAAGTCAATTCCTAGAAATCTTCATTCTCACTTTTATAACATTATTTTGAATATGTTGAGCTTTCCTTTCCCAGTGCCATGGACCAGAAGTGTATCTTTAACTTTTGGCACCTGGGGTGACATACTTGGAGGTGGGGGCAGAGGAGGGGGGAAGAAGGGGAGCACTTGAGTGTTTACCTACCTGCTCAATAGCTGTGGCATTGCAGGCTACTCCTGTCTCTGTACAAGTTCCCTAAGCATGGGCTCTGGCAGAATGGGGGGTGCCATTATGGTGTCTCCCCTGAATAGGTGTCTGGACTGGTACTCCTGACAGCCCTTCAAGTTACATGACTATTATGGGCAAAAAATTGTTGCACGACTGTCAGTCAGGACTAAATAAGTTGGAACTCCCCTGTTGTCAGCACAGAGGTGGAAAAGGATCTTGGAGTCATCATTGACTCCAAGATGAACATGGGCCGGCAGTGTGGGGATGCAGTCAGGAAGGTCAACCATACCTTGTCATGCATCCACAGATGCATCTCAAGCAGGTCCAAAGAGGTGATCCTCCCCCTCTATGCAGCACTGGTTAGGCCGCAGCTGGAGTACTGCGTCCAGTTCTGGGCGCCGCACTTCAAGAGGGATGTGGTCAGCATGGAGAGTGTCCAGAGGAGGGCCACTCGCATGATCAGGGGAGAGCAGGGCAGGCCCTATGAGGAGAGGCTAAGGGACCTGAACCTGTTCAGCCTCCAAAAGAGAAGGCTGAGGGGGGATGTAGTGGCCTGTTACAAACTAGTCAGGGGGGACCAGCAGGCACTAGGGGAGTCCCTGTTCCCCCGAGCACTGCCAGGAGTGACCAGGAATAACGGTCACAAGATGGCAGAGGGTAAATTTAGGCTAGATATCAGGAGGCGCTACTTCACGGTCAGGGCGGCTAGGATCTGGAACCAACTTCCAAGAGAAGTGGTGCAGGCTCCTACCCTGGGGGTTTTTAAGAAGAGGTTAGATGAACAACTTGCTGGGGTTGTTTGACCCCAGTACTCTTTCCTGCCATGGCAGGGGGTCGGACTAGATGATCTACTCAGGTCCCTTCTGCCCCTAGAAACTATGAAACTATAATATCATAGGATGATAATATTCTTAGTGGTGTCAGATGAGAGAATAAGGAGCCATAGTCTCAAGTTACAGTAAAGGAATTTTATGTTGGATATTATGAACAACTTTCTCACTTGCATGGTGGTGAAGCAGTGGAATGGGTGATGGAATCTCCATCTTAGGAAGTTTTTAAGGCCCGTCCTGGTTTGACAAAGCCCTGTCTGGGATGATCTAGTTGGGGATGGTGCTGCTTTGAGCAGGAGGTTAGACTAGATGACCTTCTGAGGTCCCTTCCAAATCTCATTTTCTTTGATTCTGTTGTGGAGTAAGGGCCAATCTGTTGCTAGCCAGTGGGGTTGCCAGTAAGTGAAGACGATTCTGCGCCATTCCAAGAGAAACTTGGAAGAGAAGCCTTCCAGCCCTACTGCACTGTGTACTCTTGTAGAGTGTCAACTGCCCCCAAAGGACCCTGAATAAACGTTTCTACAGGTCCCTTGGGGCAAAAACTGTGATGAGACATTACTGCACGCTAGTATTAGGCTACTGCACAGTAGTGTCACAAAAAAGGTGTTTGCTGGTGTTACTGTGCAGTAACTGGGGTTACTGTGCATTTATTCAGTATTTGTATAAACAAAACAAGTTTATACAAGTACTGAATAAATGCGCAGTAACCACTACACAGTAGCATCTTGTGTAGATGTGGCCTTGGTGTCACAAGCTTAGGTAAGGATCAACTGCTTTCTAGGCTTACTTATTCATGCTTTGCAAATTGACAAATTTCCTCTGCTATTTTTAATTCTGAAAGTTCAATGCATTCTGCCTATGCCATTTTTTCCCTAACAGCCTTAATGCACAACAACATCAAACTGGTTCTATGCAATAGTCCTTAATAAATTACATAATATGTATGGCCCAAATGGAAGCATTCTGGAAAATCTCCTGTTTTATTTGTGGGATCTCCCTCAATTCGCTTATTGTCCTTTCAGTTATGACTCTTGACAGGTCAAAGCTTAACAGATAGCTATTACCTACTTACATTACAGGCTCTGTTATGATCTCCTTTAAGTTGGTAAGAATTTTGCTGAGCGCTGCAGATGAAGCAGGCATATAACTCCCTGTTGGCTCGTGTATAGATAATCAGATTTGCCCTTTTCAGTGTGTGTGTGTATGTGTAAGTGAGAGGGGGAGGGAGCAAATTTAAGATAAGATCACTAAAATGTTTTGGGAAATAGTCTGATATAGAACTATAAATTATACTTAATTTTGCACATAATTTTCTATTATAACCTCACACTCTCATTAACTTTCTAAAGCTGCCACTTTCTAGAGTTACTTATTCATGCTTTGTGAATTGCAAAATTTCCTCAGCCATTTTTAATTCTGAGGGAATTATTTGATACATCCTACTTATTCTGGTTTTTTTTCCCCTTAGGAGCTATAATCCACAACAACAGAATCTTTAAACATAAAATTGTTTATATGAAATAGCTCTTAATAAACTGCATGAGATTTGGGCGAGATTTGAAAAGATGGAGAGGATAAGATTTCAAGTACAAAAAAATATCTTTGGACCTGTGTGAACAAATTAAATCTAAAAGTTTTTCAACTTTTCCTCTTCATTAAATGAAAGCTTCTGACCCATTTTCTTCAAACTTGATTTTGTTCTGTATACCTAATAGTGACTTTAAAATTAAGGCAAGCTTAAAGAAGTTTTGTAGTGTTTTTCTCATGGAATGTAGAGTTCCAGTTTATACAGTATGAATTTACAATATTAGTTACTAATATGGCTAATATTCTACTTTGCATCCCAAACACAATAAGTAAAAGTTAAAGTGCATCTGCAGGAGATGCTGACTGCACAGTAGCCCATAGTTTCATAGTTTCTAGGGTCGGAAAGGACCTGAACAGATCATCTAGTCCGACCCCCTGCCATGGCAGGAAAAAGTACTGGGGTCAAACGACCCCAGCAAAGTGTGTGTTTAGCCTCCTCTTAAAGACCCCCAGGGTAGGAGCCAGCACCACTTCGCTTGGAAGTTGGTCCAGATCCTAGCCGCCCTGACTGTGAAGTAGCGCCTCCTAATGTCCAGTCTGAATCTACCCTCTGCCAGCTTGTGACCGTTATTCCTGGTCACTCCTGGCAGTGCTTGGGGGAACAGGGACTCCCCCAATGCCTGCTGATCCCCCCTGACTAGTTTCTAACAAGCCACTAGATCCCTCCTCAGCCTTCTCTTGTGGAGGCTGAACAGGTTCAAGTCCCATAGCCTCTTCTTGTAGGGCTGCCCTGCTGTCCCCTGATCATGCGAGTGGCCCTCCTCTGGACCCTCTCAATGCTGTCCACATCCCTCTTGAAGTGCGGCGCCCAGAACTGGATGCAGTACTCCAGCTCCAGCCTGACCAGCGCTGCATAGGGAGGGGGATCACCTCCTTGGACCTGCTTGAGATGCATCTGTGGATGTATGACAAGGTGTGGTTGGCCTTCCTGACTGCATCCCCACACTGCTGGCCCATGTTCATCTTGGCATCAGTAGTGACTCCAAGATCCTTTTCTGGCTCTGCACTGACAAGAAGGGAGTTCCCCAGCCTGTAGGTATGGTGCTGGTTCTTCTTCCCCAGGTGCATCACCTTGCACTTGTCAGTGTTGAATCCCATCCTGTTCCCATCGGCCCATCCCCGTAACCTGTCTAGGTCTGATTGCAGCCTATTCCTCCCTTCTAGCATGCCCACTTCCCCCCACATCTTAGTGTCATCAGCAAATTTGAACAGGGTGCTTTTTACCCACTCGTCCAAGTCACCTATGAAGTTGACAGTGTGGGCCCAAGGACCAAGCCCTGGGGGACCCCACTGCCCACATCCCTCCAGGTCAAAAATGACCCATCCACCACCACTGTCTGGGTGCGGCCCTTCAGCCAGTTAGCGACCCATCTGACTGTGTAGGAGTTGATGCCACAGTCCCCCAGCTTTTTAATGGGAACGGGGTGAGAGCCTCATATGGCTCTGTAATTGTAGGCTACACTCAGGGCCTTGTTACATATTGAACTTCAAGCTGCTCAAATGTTTATTGATGTTGGTGCTAGTTCAGGTTTGGAACAGTCTCACCTTAAGGCTAAATACCTTCTCTGGGTGTCCTCACCTCGCACAGAAATGACTTGCCAGTAGAGGGCTGGTGAACAGGGGACCAACTAGGAGCTACAACAGTGAGTTATTATTACTGGTGATGAGCCAGGACAGACTTCTATCCCTGTTCTAGATGGGATGGTGTGAGAGTTGGGTTGTAAACATGAAAAAAGAACATGATGCTGAAAGGGGAAGAGTTAATAGGATGGGGATGAGTAATTAATGGAAGGTGGAAAGGAGATGAGGATATGGGATGGATGGTAAAATGAAGTCAGTCACTGAGGGATAAAATAAAAAGAAGTAAAAAAAATGAACTTAAAAACAGAGAGGAAGTAAATTAAATAAGGTCTCATATTTTAATAAATTGGGATTGGGATCGTTGTGTGTGGGGTGCTGGTTTTACTTCTCTGGGTAACTAAAAGTTCAGAGTGGTGAGGGAAGGGACTTTTGGGGAAGCTATTGCCCCTTCCCCAGGAAGGAAGCCCCAGCTCATGGGTCCTTGATCTGGTCCCCTACCTTGTTTCCCTACCCTCTACCTCAATCTGTGACCTTGCTAGCTGGCATGTTCTCTGCAGGCTGTTTTCATGGTGTTGTACCCCAGGAGATGGGAAAATCACACCCTCAGGGGTCAGAAGGGGAGTTGGATTGGTGCCAGCACTGCCCTCTATGCAGTAGTATAGGAATTAATAGTTTTTCTACATAGACAGGAGGATGGGGAAGGGGACACTGCATCCTGGATGGTAAAGGACTGCAAATTGGGCAGCTCATCTCTGGGGAGTTGTTATGCAATAATAGAAAATGAGCTGGTAAGATGGATCAGAGAGAAGCCTGCCTTGGAGTGGTGTTACTTTAAAATGCCTCAACTATGCCTAAAATTAGTTTCAGATGTTAATGTATGGCCAATCCAGGGGTTAAGAGCTCCACGAGCCACCTAAAATTAATATGTGACAAGGCCCTTTTTTCCCTTGATCACAAACACTCTGTAGTCACTAGGAGGCATAGTACACATTTAAGATACAGTATATGGTCAAAATTATTTGAAAACCTTAATAATGTAATACAAACCTAAGCTGATAATTTCCAGATGAAATACATTTTTTAAAGAACAGAATAATTGGAAGTCTTTATGTTTCTGGATCTAGATTTAATAGACTCTTTCAATGTCATTTGTGTCATATCAGGCCAGTAATAGCCAGAAAATGCCATGTTCTAATTGTTCTTACTTTATATATAAATTCAATTATATAGAGGGAATGACACATGACAACTAGTGCATGTTTCATGAATTAATGTTCTTTTGCAGAGTTCATGTTATAAGTCCAAGCTTTCAATTACCCACCTCCCTGATCAGCTTGCCCAGACAAAAACAAGTTGCCTTTTCAGTCATCCTCTTGCAATAATGAGACACCCTTTTCTTAAGTAGTAAAGTCCTCAGTTATTGTAGCAAATCCAAAAATTATTCAGCTTGCTTGACCTCAGTGCAGCATTCAGCCCTATTGAACAAGAGATGCTCATTGCTTGCCTCAAGAAATCTCCAACATTTTCTGTCCTGATTTGAATGGTTCTCTTTCCATATACAGATGGAGGCTTTTACAAAATCTCCTCTGATCTCCCTTGTAGAGCATTTCAATATTCAATCCTTGCCCTTTTTCTCTTTCTATTTTGTGTTTTCTATTCAGGGTGTCCATTTCTTGTGGTCTGGGCTTTGTTCTAAGATCACTGGTCTAAGACTTACTTTACCTCTATTTCATCTTGTTTGCTTATTTGTTTTTTCTTTCATTCCTGTTTTGGCATTATCTTTTGTCAGCAGCATATCTTTCTAGTACTAAATACTTATAAACAGACCCCCCTTTCCATAGTTAAAATCCTTAGGTTCCACTCTGATTTAAATTGTTCTAACATTTAAAATTCCATAGCCTTTCACTTGATCATCTCCTTCATGCTTTAGGATGTACCTACTTACAGCAAAACCAGACTTTGTCCTTATTTTTAGTTCTCCTTCTCTTGACATCCTCATTAAGGGAGTCAGCCATTCATAACTAAGACTGAGCACTTGATTAATTATTTTATTGTATTGGGGTCTAAATAACTTCCCAATATAAGTATTTAACACATTATTTGAATAAAACAAAAACAGAAAATCTATGCATATACATTTTCTTTCTAAAAAAAATAAGGCAAAATACAAAACAAAATATGAAAGGAACTACTGCTCAGTAGCATCACATGGCAAAAACTGTGATACGACCTACTGTGTAGTAGTATTAGGCTACTGCTCAGTAGCATCACAAAAAAGGCATTCGCTGGTACTACTGCACAGTAACTCAGGTTACTGTGCATTTATTTATTACTTGTTTATACATCTCATGTAGATGCAGCCACTTTCACTTACTCTCTACTTTTTCCTAATTGTATTCATGCTAGTTTTTCATTAAATTTAAACTGGAGTGTTATTTTATAGTAACCTGGAAGTAGCTAGTGCTTATTGCCTATTGGGTCATGAGTTTACTTAAAATGAATGTATGTTGTGTTTTTTAGAGTGCTTCTCAACTTCCTTATGGTAAAGCCCTCTACACCTATGAGGGGAAAGAAGCCGGTGACCTCAAGTTTAACAAAGGGGACATTATCATTCTGCGACGAAAGGTGGATGAAAATTGGTATCATGGGGAGCTCAACGGAAACCATGGCTTCTTTCCAGCCAGCTACATTCAGTGTATCAAGCCCCTTCCACAAGCTCCACCTCAGGGCAAAGCACTTTACGATTTTGAAATAAAGGATAAAGATCAAGACAAAGACTGTTTGACCTTTACCAAGGTAAAAAAAATATATATAAGTTTTCATTTATTTCAGTAATTACCCACCCACATAATTAAAAATATGTTTGGTTTGTTGTGCCTGGAAACCTGCCGGCATAAAGGTTAAATGCCAATGTCATGTACTCATAGTTGGCAGTTGAGAACCTCCCTTCCTTGTGAATGGAATTTTGTAAAGAGATTTAATGGGCAGGGTTGTTTTACTGAAGTTATGTGACCATAACAGAGTTTCCTAATCAACATACAGCATTGTGTGCCTTAATATGTTTTCCAGACAAGTGACATTCTCAGGCATATATTTGAAACCCACAGAAGTTGGAGGAAAAGATATGGTGGTGATGCTGAGGAGGAGGAGGATGAATTTCCTCTGTATTTGAAAGCCCCATTGTGCACAGTACACTGTGTTCTCATTAGCTTTCCTTGCTTTCTAAATTTTTCTTCCTGCTGAGGTAAAGCTAAGTCTGCAAGATACTGACCAGTCTTTAACTACTGATGTTACTGAGGTTTTCAGGAGCAGAGTGCACCAGATGTCAGGTAGCTGAAGTCAAACCAATGTATTCCTCCAGTTGCTGGGTTGCCAAGACAAGGGCCAAGACAAGATCATGGTCAGGGATGCAGTGAATCAAAGCCAGGAGGTCAAAGACAGATCTATTTGTTATGCAAGTGAAGGACAGTGGGCCTCAGCACACAAAGAAAACCAGAAGTATCCCTCAGTTAGGAAGGCCACTGGATGCATAGCAACTGTGTGCTAGGGACAGCAAGGCTAGGTACAGACAGTCAAAAAGTCCAAGGCTGAATCTGTTCAGTCTGTGTAGGTTAATCTCAACTGCACAGATTAAACTGAAACAGAAGTGAACAGGCACTTACCTTTCATTCAGGAAATGCAGTCACACGCCTATACTGGCTCAGGCCCAAAGCCAGGGGGCCCTAGAGCTTTGCTGTCTGGCTGTGTGTTCACTTCCTTTTCCTGCTGCCCTGAGTTCTCTGGGATTTGCAGTCCAGAATAACAGCAGCAGGACTCTGCAGGGTTGCTCATCACTTCCTCTTCCTGCTTCTAGGTGCCTCTGGACTTTGTAGTCCACAGTTGCAGCCAGCAGTAAGTTTAGCCAGGAAAGGGGTGTTTAATCCCCCTCCCTGGCCCCAGCCCCCAGTCAGGGTTTGCCTAGAGGGAGGGGCAGCCCTCTCTCCTCCCCCCATCATAGACTGGGCTGCATCCCCAGCTGGGCTTCCCACCCCTGCACCTTTTCAACCAGCTCTTACTGCTGCAGCTAGAGAGCAAGGGGTGGGGCAGCCCTGCTCTCTGGAGCACACAGCACAGTCCAGCTCAGGGCTGCAAAGCATGCTGGGATGCTGGGTGACTGTGATTTAATTTGAACCAGGAAGGGGTCTGGGACATAAGTTTCATAAACTGGTTTGACCCAAATCAGTTAAGTCTGATGCTACATTCAACCAGGTTTATCTTAAACCAGTTTCAGCCATTTTGAAACTGGTTTATGTGCACTGATCTTGTGTTCTGTTACAGGTTTAAACCAGTTTCTGATTACTTAAACCAGTTTATGTGTAACTTCTGTCCCTAACTCAAAAAAGAAAACAAGGATGGGACCATGGGTCAGTGAAAGCTCCAAGTGGATGACACTGAGCAGAGCACATGGCCAATGCTTATTGTTCCTTGACTGAGTCCAAGGAGCTTGTGGATGCCTTGTGAAACTCTGTCTGGAGATGTGCATAAATGAGGGAGAGGTCAGAGAACAAGACTGGATGGTCCAAGACAGTAATACATGACAACACTGCTTTTAGGACAAGGCCCTAGAGCAGTGGTTCTCAACCTTTTCAGATTTGAGACACCCCTTCGTAGATTCAAGCCACCCTTCAGAAAATGCCAGATTTTAGTTTTCACTCTTTTTGACTAGAAAAAAATAACAAAGCAACTCTTTTATTGCAAATAATTCAGACTACCATAGGTCAAAATGTTTTTAACAATATGGGTTTCTATTAAAATACTCTAGCCTTATCTTATGAATCATGTTTGCACACCTAACAGTGCCAGCACTATGTGACACCCTTGAAATTTCAGGGCACTCCAGAGTGCTACAGCACCCTAGTTGAGAATCACTGGTGCCACCAGATGGTTTGAAGGGTGCCCCAAGGTGTAAAGAGATAAGCAGGTAAGTGCGGGCTCAGGCTTACCTCTGCCTGGCCATTTCCCCACCCCCATTACATGGCCTCTCTGCAAGGAGGTAAGCTGTATAAATATATAGCTTAGGTTTTGAAATTGGGTACCACTCAATTCACAAAAGATATGGAAGTATGCCTTGAGTCTAATGAAGGATGCCTTGAGTCCAGAAAGGTTGAGAATCACTTCCCTAGAGGCAATGGGAGGGTTTTATAGTCCTCCCATTGAGGCGTGGTGGCTTCCATTTGTTCCCCCAGGTCACATGATCTCCCATTGGAAACCTTATGATAGGGCCTAAGCTGGCCTGGGGCTGGTGTCTAGTCTGCCGCCACATGGTGCTGAAACCTATGCTTCAGCCTGTGGACACACAAGATCTATATTCAAAAATCCCAGGGGTGCTGACACAGCATTTATGTCATCTTCTCATGAACGTTATCCACTGCTGTCCACCAGACAATGCACTGCCACTACTTCAGTAATGAAAGGCAGTTTTTTTCTTAAAAGTAATCAAAATCTAGAGTGAGGAAGGGTTGAAAAATTTCTGGATGAATGTTGTTTTTTAAATCAGGAAATGTGTGTTTATCTAAATCAAAATGTGGTGCAGAAATGTGTTTATTGTAACTATTTTTATTGTGAGAAAATTAAGCTGAACTATATTAATGAGGTCCTGAAGGAACAGAAATTTCCTCTCTTTTTTTAGTATGCCTTTTTGATTAAGAACTTGTATGTTACCACAGCATAGCATGACAGCAAATAGCACCCTGTTTTCATCAGTTAGGACACCAAGTCACTTGGTAGTATGCTATTTTGTATTATATCTCATAAGTAATTATTAAGCTCTTATTTAAAACTATTATAAAATAAAATATTAAGAAAAAAAAATTGCCCCTAAACCAGTTTTTTTGGACTATTGTAAACCTGTCTTGTGCTTTCCTTATTCACCCAGGCCTAGTAGTGATGATGTATTTCCTAAGTACTCTTCCTTCTACTTCTGAAGTTATTCCTTGCTTTCTTAATATGAGATTTCTCAATTGTAGCAAAATCAAAAGATACTAATATAAATTGTTATGATGCACGGGATATGTCTATATGATTATGTAGCAAAACCACTCCAACTTTAATTCTGTTCCAATCAGGGTCAAAATTAGAGTGATTTACCTTACTTCTATCACAGCAGGATCAGTTACAGTCTACCAGCTGATGTGCTCTCCTGAGCAACATCGGCTCGCCTTCCCTTTTTAAAGCAACTAAAATATACATTGGTCCATACCTTGACTTCAGACTAACATGACTAACCACTTTTCTGCTCATAGACAGCACCACACTCAGCCAAATGATGAAATAGGTCCTTACCTGCAAAAGCTCATGCCTGTCTTAACTAGTTAGGCCAGGGTAGGACCTTAGGGTGCTTGCAGACATAACCCTCCCCACCATTTTAAAGTAAAATGGTGCTTTACTTTAAATTCAGTAAATTCCCACACCGAGCCCCATACATACCCAGAAGAGGCAGCATGTTTCTTCTTGCTCAACATCTGTAAAGATCAGGCTGTATAGTTGAGCTCTTTTAGCGCTTATATCTAATATCTGATTGAATCATCTTTAGCTAAAAGCCCCAAAAAGCCCTGCTGAAGCACCTTATCTTTACAGATGCTGCAGAGCTGGGTTGAAGTATTGTACTACTTTTTCCATTAAAGCATGTTTTTTTAGTTGTTTTTTTTAATGTCTGCAAGCAGCTGTAGAGATTACTTTCTGCCATGGCCAGAGTAACATTATTAGTGTAAGAAATGATTGTTCCCTCCTGTACTAGTACTTGAAAGACCTTTTTAGCTCCTTTTTTCATTCGGTGTACTTGTTACCCGATATACAGTTTTCCTCTTGATATTTACCCTATTTGTGTATGTA
The DNA here is from genome assembly GCF_052110815.1 of Crocodylus siamensis. NCBI lineage: Eukaryota > Metazoa > Chordata > Crocodylia > Crocodylidae > Crocodylus > Crocodylus siamensis. Next base: position 303,975,618 of record NC_143395.1, read on the forward strand.
TTGTCCTCATACTCATGAGCATCCAGGGTTTTCAATGGCAGATTTTTTCTCCTGAGTATTTAACTGCTTTCACAATAATTTTTTATCATGTTATCATCTTCCCTCATCCTTTTGTCCATACCTGCTTTATTCTGCCTAGGGGACTTGGATTTTTGCTCTACTGCTGTTTTATCCTTCAGCTTCTTCCACTGTATAAACTGTCACCTTGTAACTACTTTTATGTCCCATAGATTGTACTCCCTGACAATGAATAATCTATTTTTCATCTCAGGACTTCACTTTTGTCTTCATTTCATTGGGTTTTTCTATGCTAATTTTAGCAGTTGCCTTGCTGATGAAGGTTCCTGTTTAACCAGCATTTATCCTATGCTGCAGCAGACAGTTGATCTGTTCAGCAGCACACACACAGTGTTGCCACAGATATGATTTATCAGTCAGAGATAAATAGTTGTCTTGCTCTTCCTTTTATTGTTTGAGAGTCTCTGCTTGCATTCTGGAGATCCTGGACCTGATCCGGAGCTTATTTACAGAATTTTCCTTCTTTTTAAGGAAATAGAATTGCATCAGTGTATTATTATTATAAACAAGAACAGAACTGGCCTATTATTATATAAAAGAGTTGTCCTTGGAAGTGCCAGGGAATATATAAATTAGACTTTACTAAGGCTAGGGAGAGTCGTTAGACATAAGCTGGTTTAAGTGATCAGAAACTGGTTTAAATTTGTAACCGAATAGATGTTCAGTGCACATAAACCAGTTTGAAAATGGCTGGAACCAGTTTGAGATAAACCTGCTTGAATGTTGTATGAGGCTTAACTCATCTGAGTCAAACTGGTTTATGCAATGTCTGTCCCAGACCCCTTCCTGGTTTAAGTTAAATCAGAATCTCCCAGAATCCCAGGTGCTTTGTAGCCCTGGGTGGGGCTCTGCTCTCTGCTCCACAGCAGAGCAGGCTCCTCCCCTCTGCTCCCTGGCTGCAGGTCTGTCAGAGACTGCAGACATAGCAGGGTCTGCCTGGCTTCCTCCTGCTTCCCACCACCACCACCACCCTTCAAGCAGGGATTCCCCACTTCCCTCTGCCTTGCACAGAAACCTCTCAGCATTAGCTAGCATACCACATGCTGCTGCCTATAGTCTATGCTGTGGGAGATGACAAAGGCAGGCAGGCTTTTTGGAGCTAATCAACAGGTAGCTGGAACAGCTGTTTAAGAAAAGCTTGAACTAATGGAGAGAGGCTTTGTTTTCTTAATTGGTTAACAAACACTGAGTTAGGGATGATAAACGCTCCCTGCTGGGCTGCTTAGGTGGGGATGGGGAAAATCCCTCCCTAATCAGAATGTCCTGCCAGGGCCTCACCACCCACTCTCAGCTCAGTCCTGTGGAAGGGTAGGGAGGGCTGCTCTAGTGCCCCTCAACTTCTAGCCTGAGCCACCGCAGGCATGTGCCCACATTTTTTTTCAGTTGCAGTTCCAAACTGGTTTAGCCTAGCCAGGTTAGACTAACCTGCAAAGATTGAATCAATTCAAGCTCAAGCTTTTTGAATGTCTGTCCCTAGCCTTTATGTCTAATAGGGAGCAATACTGGACTGGAAGGAAGGTAGACTAAGGAAACTGAATGCAGGTCTTTTCCAGATCATTGTATTCTATTTTCTTTTGTTGTGCTTCATGATGTTAACATGAAGCCACAGAAACCAGATGCCATTTTTCTCCCCCTCCTGTTTGCCATGGTGTTGTTGAATATTTGTGTATATAGCCATGGAGAACAAAGTAAAACTATTTAGATTTCCCTCTGATTCTTCCTTTCCCAAATTTATGATGCCCATTTCCCCCTCCCCCAAAATAAGGAGTACAAGATGATGAAATCTGACTTCCTCTGTGAATAACACTAAGATACCATAGTTACTGTTGGAAGGGCTCTATCAGGAGCCCTGTAGTTGTCTTATAGGCCGCATTCAGCTTTCCAAAGAATTCTACGGTAAGTAAGCAAGGATCACTTTTAATCATTTTTAATGTCTGGCTGTGGGATGGGTATAAAGTCTCTCTCCACCCCCTTCCCCCCAACTTGGGGATCCAATGCAACAACCAAAAAAATCAGTGCTTTCCCACCTTTGTGCACATAGTATTCTCCTTCCCAATTACCTTAACTGTATTAGACACCTAAAAAGGCAACAGGATGCTGGTTCCACTCCTTTTTCTCCAGAATTAACTGGGCACAAAGAGGCCAACATTCTGAACCAGTCTAACAGCTAATGCAATTGATGGATCTCCCTTACTGTCAAAGAGCTTTTAAGGGACTCAATGAGCAATTTGTTCCTTTAGCCATTAGCTCTTTTATAGAAAAATAGAGCCGCAGAGCCTGCAAACAGGGGCAGCAAACAGAGCAAGCAGTTTTCAGGCAGTTTGCTGGGAGCAAGAGGAGGAAGGGTAAGAGGAAAAGAAGCCAGGCACCAGGCATCAGATCCTGCCCAGGGAAGGTAAGTGATCCAGAGCTGCCAGTGCCTTTGGCTTGCTGAGTGTTTCTGTGGTGGGCTGTGATAGTTTGGGGCATGTGCTCTTCAAAGCCAAGAGTGTTGCTGGCTGAGTGATTGCTGCCTGTGCCTGACAGAAGTCCTAAGGGGGTGGAGCTAGTCCAGACTCAGTAGGGTATAAAAGAAGACTCCCCAAGCAACTAGGAAGCCAGTGAACAGGGGCAGCAAACAGGGCAAGCAGTTTGCAGGCAGTTTGCTGGTCAATTCACAGATCAGTTTACCCCCCTCCCCTGGTCTTTGAGGGGAGAGCCTTTCAGCTGATGTGAGGAAGTAGCAACAAAAAAACTCTTTGCGGCCCAATGAGTAGTAAACAGGCCAGCTTCCAGGTGAGCTCACTAGAGAAGCTGTGCTTCAAAGACGGGCAGTAGGAGATTAAGAGACCAGAGAAATGGCTGGAGGACGTCACAATGCCAGAACCACTGCCTCTGACTCTGCTCGCACCTGTGACATTTCTGTCCAGGCAGGACCGCTCACCATTGAGGCTTCCACCCAGGTCCAGGTTTGGTGCTGTAGGGACTGTGGCTTGCAGGTTCCTTCTGGTGACAGCCAGGTAAGGGGGTGCCTGCTGTGTGACTGATGCCTTCTGGTGGTATCTCTTAGGGAACAGGCAAGAGAGCTACAGGAGGAGGTGGTGAGGCTCCAAAGCATCCTCTGTCATGAGGAGTTCATTGATTTGATGCTGGAGACCTCCAGGCCTGTGGAGGAACAACTACCAGAGGCAGCGCTAGAGTTGAGAGAGGACATGGACTCCCAGGAGGGTGGAAGCTGGAAGCTTGTGACCTCTGGCAGCAAGCAGAAATCTTCATCTCTACCTGCAGCAGTTTGTCTGGAGAACAGATATAGAGAGGAGGACTGCGTTCCGTTGGTGGAGGAGGACAGGTGAGGCCTCACCAAGGTGGAAAGGATCGAGACAGCCAACACCAAGAAGAAGCGATGGGTGGTGGAGCAGAGCCTCAAGGAATCCATTTCTAAGCACTTGGAGAAGAAGAAGGTGATTAGGAACAGTCAGCATGGATTCACCAAGGGCAAGTCATGCCAGACCAACCTGATTGCCTGCTATGATAAGATGACTGTCCCTGTGGATGCGGAGGGACCAATGGATGTGGTGTACCCTGATTTTAGCAAGGCTTTTGATGCCGTCTCCTACAACATGGTCTCAAGCAAGCTAAGGAAGTATGGACTGGATAAATGGATTGTAAGGAGGATAGAAAACTGGATGGAGCATTGGGCTCAGAGAGGAGTAATCGATAGCTTGAAGTCTAGTTGGCAGCAGGTATCAAGTGGAGTGCTCCAGGGGTCAGTCCTAGGGCCAGTTTTGTTCAATATCTTCATCAATACCCTGGACGATGGCATAGAGCGGACCCACAGCAAGTTTGCAGATGACACCCAGCTAGGGGGAGTAGTAGATATGCTGGAGGGTAGGGCTAGGATTCAAAGTGACCTAGACAAACTGGAGGACTGGGTCAAAAGGCACCTCATGAGGTTCAACAAAGACAAATGCAAAGTCCTACACTTACGACGGAACAATCCCATGCACCAGTACAGGCTGGGGGCTGACTGGCTGGGCAGCAGCTCTGTAGAAAAGGACCTCAGGGGTTACAGTGGATAATAAGCTGAATATGAGCCAACAGTATACCCTTGTTGCAAAGATGGACAATGGCATACCGGGCTGCATTGGTAGGAGTATTGCAAGTAAATCAAGGGAAGTGATTCTTCTCCTCTATTCAGCACCAATGAAGCCACATCTGGAGTACCGTGTTCAGTTTTGGGGCCCCCACTACAGAAAGGATGTGGGCAAATTGGAGAGAGTCCAGCAGAGAGTCCGAAAATGGTGAGGGGGCTGGGGCACATGATTTCTGAGGAAAGGGTGAATGAACTGGGCTTATTTAGTTTAGAGGAGAGGATACTGAGAGGAGATTTAATAGAAGCCTTCAACTACCTGAAGGGTGGTTCGAAAGAGGGTGGAGCTGGACTGTTCTCAGTGGTGGCTGATAATGGAACAAGGAGCAATGGCTCTGAAGCTTCAGGAAAGGAAGTTTAAGTTAAATATTAGGAAGAATTTTCTCACTAGGAGAACACTGGAACAGGTTATCCAGAGAGGCTGTGGAGTCTTCATCCTTGAAAGTTTTTAAGATCTGGCTAGACAAAGCCTTGCAAAGACAGTTTCAGTCTCATACTAGTTTTACACTAGTTTATTTCCAATTGCTTCAGAAGAGTTTCTCCTAATTTATACAGTATAAATACAATCAGAGTCTTACCACATATCTTTTGGGATGTGCCAGTCAACATATCTTTTGGACGATTTTTTTTTAAACTCAGCATCCCAGTATCTTGCCATAACACACACGCACGAGTGCACATATACATAACAGCAAGCAATAAATCCAGAAAGGAACAAGATTCTCTGTTAGGCCAGTGTAAAGCTAGATTAATTCCACTGACTGTAATGCAGTTACTTCAAATTTAGCCTGAGGTCTGAGACTAGCCCAAAGTTTCATTCTTGTGCTGGATCACCCTTTGTCTGTATATCTCCCTGTGCCATTTTAAGGAAGTGCCTCAAAGGCAAATGAGTATTAAAACTAGAAAAATAACATAAACTGCTTCCTGTGCTCTGCTGCAGTGATATATTTAATCATATCAGTCTCTTTCCTTATTTCCTTCAGCTTTCTAGCTTCTCGCTTCTGGCCGCTGCAGCATTTAACAGTGTTTGTGCCAACTGTAACAAGAGCTATCATTTTCAATACCAGTTCATCACTGCAGAATGACATCCCCTCTCCTTAGCATTCCAATTCAAGTGGCATGTCCCTTTCTGGAGTGCTGTCACTGCTGTAGGCTGCTATGAGGACTCTCTTGCCAGCTGGCTTGTATAGATAGTAGGCACAGCAGAACAGTATGCAGTGCCATTCTGCCATCTCTGAAATCTTTCCAATACTCTAGATAAAGTTGTTATCTCCATGGCAGAACAAATGAGTCTGCTTTGTATCGGTGCATTAATGGCAGTTAATGACTCAATTAAATACCATGCCATGAATCGTGATTGTTATAGGATGCAATTTTGTGTTATTTTCTCAACAAAAGGGTTGATTTTCAGGAAATTAAAATGGTTTTAAGTGATTTATCTTTGACTTCCATTCTGACAATGGTTATAAAATGGGATGTCAGGTCTTGCAATGCTGTCAAAAAGACTGTCAGGTAGTGACTAATGCAGAGGCACTTGGCTGACAATAAACAATAAAAGGGCATAAGATGTCACTGTGAAACTATGGTAGATGCAGTCAGCTTTTGAAATAGGCTCATATTCATTTGTGCTGCTTGGAAATCAATTTACTGAATGTGAAATAGTAAAGCACAGAAAGTTAAAGTGGCATTCCAAGAGATCTGTTGGCTCTTTACTATTCATGGTCCTTTTGGGAACCTTTCTAAGAATTTATAGGTAGCACTGCTGTCCAACTAATTTAAGGTAGTAAAATATTAGGCATTGAAACCTGGGCCAATCCAGAATATGAGAACAATACCTCAGGCGAGGGAATTCTGTGTAGTTTTCGGTAAATAAAGACTTTCACTTGGCATTTTGGGATTTGTTGTGATCTATGGAACTTTCCAATATCATTCTCAAGGAAGTGGACCTCATTTTCAAAAGCTGCCCTTTGATCTACTACAAAGTGATCATAGGGCATTTGTACACAACACCAGAGTTTAATTCTCCCTAAATGGAAGTGGTTATGTTTTAAAAACACTGCTTCAGTTTAGGGCAAAGTAAACCCCTGTGTTGTGTATACCCATGTGGGAGCCCGATCCTTACCTGTCTCTCTAGTGGCGGGGAGGGGAGAGCGAGCTGCTGGCAGGCCAAGTGGTCCCTGAGCTGTAGGGGGGAAGAGTGGGGGCCTGGTTTCATAGTTTCATAGTAGCTAGAGTCGGAAGGGACCTAGGAAGATCATCTAGTCCGACCCCCTGCCTTGGCAGGAAAGAGCACCGGGGTCAGATGACCCCGGCAAGGTGCTCATCTAACTTCCTTTTAAAAATCCCTAGGCTAGGAGCCTGCACCACTTCCCCTGGAAGCCGGTTCCAGGCGCTAGCCGCCCTGACTGTGAAGTAGCGCCTCCTAATATCTAATCTAAACCTACCCTCCGCCAGCTTGTGACCGTTATTCCTGGTCACTCCTGGCAGCGCACAGGGGAACAGGAATAACGTGCTTCCCTCCACAGCAGCGGTGGCCCCTACCCAGGCGGCCCCCTCCTAAAGGCACCTGGCTTGGACAGTCTCAGAGGGCACCACAGCCACAGAGGGAAGCACCAAGCCCCTGCACAGCTCAGGCAGGCTCCGTGGTGGGGAGAGCATTTTTTAAAATCAGGCTTGTCACTTTTTTTTTTTCCTGCTGTGGAGACCACCTTCCTGAGTTGCCTGCACAGTCTGCCTGCACAGCCCCTGAGCCACACAGAACCTGGTGCTTCCTTCTGTGGCTATACGGTAGGAAACTAAAACTCTTCGGAGGTGTTTTACTTTGCAGCGCCCCAAAGTAGTTTTCTGTGTCGCAAAGTCATTTAAGGCACATTACGCCGCTGAGTGTGCTACAGTGGCTGGAATTAACATGCAATACGCCACCAAATGTGCAAGCAGCAATGCCATTAAAGGCATTTAACCTGCTTTAAAGCCGCTTTAAAGTGTTGTCTACAAACACCTATAGAGTCTAGGTCCTCCACACCCACTTGAGAGGACTACAAAGCTGTACTAGGGAGACAACCATAAAAATCCAATTAAAATCAAATTAAAATCAACATTATGGTATATGTGTCTCTTTCTTCTTCACGCCATAGCTAAATCTGCGCAGCACCATAAGCAGGGTAATGGGCACTGATTCTCAGCATGAAGGCAGCAAATTAGCCTGCCCTCAGAATCAGGTAGACCCAGCTATCATGCTTCCATTCCAGGAAGTTGCATACCCATAGCAACCTGGCATGTTTGGGGCTGTCTCAGCTGCTGGGCACCACTGTATGTTTGTAGCCTAAACATGACTTTAATTTCCTTACTTCACCCTTACTTGTTACAGATTCCACATTTACAGTGCTCTGTTTTTTGTATGAGTTATGCAGAAATTGAGCTTTTCTCTTTGCAGAGACATATTATTGGCAATTCTCTGTGCACCTCAGAAATAGTCTGTTCAGAAAAGCTTTTGGAATTGAGTAGTATCTGTTTCATCTGAAAATTGAAAGTATGAACCCTTCTTTGGAAATATGAACTCTCCATGCATCCCTCCAGCTGTAATAAATAGCTGATGAACACAGTGGCTGGCTGTGTTCCCTTGTCTTTTTGTTTATGGATTAGTGAGGTGAATGAATCAAAGGACTTATTGAGTTGTGTGCACATGCGTACAGCCCAAAGCTGCAAAGTGCAATGCTAACGTAATCATCTTCTATCAAGCGAAAGCCATTGCCAAAGCATCCTAGCTTCAAAGGTATTTTCTCTAAAGTAAGAACCACCTGCAAAAAAGAACATTCTTGGTCTGAATAGCTAACATTATTGACTTTATTGACCAAGAGAGTTCTATCCTTTATACAAGCAAATACGCCATTGCATTTCCAACAAAAGAAAGACCAGAACTTTTGTTTCAGACATTCTGAGAAAAGAACAAGTAGTATTTTTTGGAAGCTACAGGAATGTATGAGGGAAGGTTTGATGTAATAAGGGAAAAATCTAATGGAGAACTTCATCTTTAAAATGTCTCCGATTCATTCTGTCCAGTTCTTTCTGCCACCATCATAGGATACACTTTAAGGCACTGTAGCATATTGTACCAGAATCACTTCTATGTGCCTTTCTACAAGACTGTTCAGTGACAACAGGTGCTGGCTCCAGTCCCAGGTTATTATAATGAACCCAGCATGAAGAAATGGTAATGCAAATCAATCAGTGAACTGAGCAGCTCAGGGTGAAAGGGCTCAGAGTTTGATTTACATAGCAAGAGCTTTTTCTAATCATTATCTTGTTTTTGATTTTGTCTGCAGGAAGCAGTGTTGACTAGAGTCAAGTCTTGCTAATCTGTACTTTTCTGAGCCACACATTTTATAAGAAGCAGAGAAAAGTTCATGGTCATTCCACATGCTTTCACTGAGATTTGTCAGGAGGTAGAATCTTAGAAAATGAGGGTTGGCAGGGACCTCAGGGGGTCCCTGTTCAAAGCAGGACCATTCCCAACTAAATCATCTCAGTCAAGGCTTTGTCTAGCCAGGTCTTAAAAACCTCTAAGAATGGAGAGTCCACAACCTTTCTAGGTAACCTGCCCAGTGTTTTACTACTCTCCACATGAGAGAGTTTTTCTTAATATCCAACCTCAACTTCCCTTCCTGCAACTTGAGACCGTTGCTCCTTGTTCTGTCACCTGCCACCACTGAGAACAGCCTAGCTCCATCCTCTCTGGAAGCACCCTTCAGGTAGTTGAAGTCTGCTATTAAATCCTCTCTCAGTCTTCTCTTCTCCAAACTAAATAAGCCCAGTTCCATCATCCTGTTCTCTTAAGTTATGTCCCCCAGCCCCCTCCCCATTTTTATTGGCCCTTGCTGGATTCTCTCCAATTTATCCACATCCTTCCTATAGTGGAGGCCAAAAACAAACTCATTTTACTTCAGAGCATGCATTACTATAAATAAGTAATAGAAACTAAACAATAGTTGACCAAACGGTTGACCAAGATTGCGTTGGTACCATGTTATTCTTGCTGTCCATTTTTTGCTCATTCAACTCACGCAAAAATGGGACATTCTCAGGCATTCTCCTAGTCAGTGGTGCAAACTAATCAATCCATTCTGTTTTGCATTTTCCTACTTTGTACACCTTCATTCATTAGAGAAATGCTTACTGTTGGTCTATTAATCAATCACATCACCTGTGCTGCGGTGGGAATAGCATGAGAGTTCTGTTTTGAAAAGATCTAAACACGGCCCTAGGTTCTTCTCTGCAGTGTGCCTATTTTGAACGTCAGGGTGTTCTCCCCTGGTACAGAACTGACCTCAGGGCTTCCATTCTCTTCAGCTCCTTGCCTCAGAAAGAGAAGGGGCACTTGATCCCCACCTGCAGTGCCATCCATTCAGGGACACTGGCAGCCAGCATGAATGTTAGAACATGCTGCAGGAGTACAGTGTAGTCCACAGCCAGTTTGAGGATGAGTGAATGGCAGATGTTGCTTGGAGCCTTCTATGCATTTGCCTTCTCCTGAAACATGCTATGCACTTCTTGACCACATATGAGGAACTGGGTCAGTATTTTGCACTGAAACAAACCGTATTTTCTCACATACCATATGCTGCCAAATGAAGTACCTAGTTTTTGAAAAGCAGAATACAGAAAAAAGATATTTCTTTGAAAATACTGGTAAGTATGGGATTTCTCCAGGGGAAGAAAACAAGCAGCTGCACTTGTAAGGAAGCAACACGTTACAGCTGCTCTGTTAACCCCCTAGCAGAAGGATTTACAGGTGCTGCTAACTAAGCCAAACTACCCAACCTCCATTTTCTTCTCAAGCTGGTCTGGGTGAGCAGCCAGCAGCACCTGCCAGGTCATCCCAGGGCCCAATCCTAGCTAGCAGCACCTGAGGAGTCAGCTGGAGGCCCAGCCAAATGATTCAGCCCCAGGACCTGGGGCTTAGCCTCTGCAGCATGAATCTCTGCCCTCTTCTCCCCTCTGCGTGGCCAGGTTGGGGCCAAGCCATGCCCCCTTTTCCCTCTGCAGAGCCAAGCCACACCCCCTTTTCCCACAGAGCCAGATTGGGGCCATGTCATATGGGGCCGGATTGCGGCTGGGCCATGCCCCTTCCTCCTGCAGGGCCAAGCAACACATAACATGTAGCAACATAACATGTAGCAACACAGAACACTCACAATTGGAAAATGAGTTGCCACTGATTACCACACTTATTTTATTTTGAGTGGAGTTGGGGGAATAACATATTATGTGTTTGCATGTAACAGGTCGGCCTTGAAGTTCAGGGGGTACTGGACTGAGAGGCTAGAGATCTGGGTTCTAGACCAGTGTTTCTCAATCCATGGATCACAACCCAAAAGTAGGTCACAAGAATATATGAAAGGGTTGCGAACAAGCTTTAAAAATACATCAAATAACTTTGAAAATGGATTCTCATTTAAAGGAGAAAAATATGGGAAACCAGAATTCCAGCCTGCAGGGAGCTGCTTGGGGCTCACCGTGTCCTACTTATGCACCCCCTTGCCCCACATCCTGGGGGGCTGGAGCCTGGCGGTGGTGGGTAACAGGTTGGGAGTGTGGGGTACAGGCAAGGCCGGGGGGCTGTTTTCTACTTAAACTATTTACTGGGTTGGGACTGGTCGTCAGTGTTTATAAATGGGTCCCGGTTTTAAAAAAAAAAAAGGTTGAGAACCACTGTTCTAGACCATCTTTTGTTCAGTGGCTTCTTTTGTGACTAGGCAGGCCTTTGTTACCTTTCATACCCTTCCTCTTGTCAAGGGCTTTGAAGCACAGACTCTCTAGGATTTTTACATGCTACCGTATTATCAGTAATAATAAGGTTGTTAGTAAATGCTGACTTTTTCATGCCAATCCATTTTACACTATCCTGGCAGGTAATGACAGGTTGCACATTTCTTATGGGTGAATTAGCTAATGAATTTAGGCTTGTTGTAAGCCCTCATCATTTCACAAAAAACGTAACCTTGTGTCGTGTGTGTTTTTGCTCTCCGATTTCAGGATGAAATTTTGACTGTCATCAGGAGAGTCGATGATAACTGGGCAGAAGGAATGCTAGGAGACAAAATTGGCATTTTCCCCATCCTCTATGTTGAGGTAAGTTTGTAGTTACTTGGGTGTGCTTTCTTTTACTTTTGCTGTTTGTTTAAGCTGGCACCAGGTCAGAATAACCTTGGAACTTCTTAAGAGGCAGACTAACTGTTTGAGAATAACTGGAAAGAGAAACTTTTTTTCAGGTGTTTTGCTGTTAGCTACCCAATGAATACACTTTTATCCTCGCCAGTTTAATTTTAAACCAGCTGACAGGATGTGCGCCTGTGAACTGTCAATGCCTTCCAATCAGGAGCTTTTGGTTTAATCTCAACCATACAGATGGAAAATAGGAGAGGACAATCACAATAGGGGATTTTACTCTGCAGCTTGCTTTGCAGTCACCTTAGAAAAAGAATGTGCTGATAACTGTGCTTTCCATCGCCCTGCATTCCATTTTCCATGGCGTTTCCTGTTCTTTGCCTTCTCTGCAAACTATTTATGGTTGTTATCAGAAAGCACGGTAGGAGCAACTGCAGTAAGGGCTGGCTATGCTTTGAAAGCATAGCCCTTCACTGGGAGCAGTGTAGGGCCCACTGCCCTAGCAAGAGCTCTAGTGGCACACCCACTGTGCCACCCTCTCATAGATGACATTTGTTGAGATCCCCAGCTGATATAAATCAGGACCGCTGTATTCATTTGAATGGAAGTACACTGGTTTACACTAGGTGAAAATATTTGGCCTAGTGTATGCTCCTGCCAAAACCCCAGCCAGCTCACCTTTGGGGTGATTAACAGAGCTATCCTGCAAAGGAGGCCAGCCTAATTGTGGGGGTCCAAACAGGGAGAAAAGATTTATGTATCGTACAAATGGAGGGTTTGAAAGTGTTCTGCACTAGCCTGTAGCAGGTTATTGCTGTGCCTCTGCACCTCTTCTGTAAGACTTTCATTATTAATTTTTGTTAAATATCTTCATATTGCATGTATACTTGATATTTCTCTTGAAAGATTAGAACTGTATTTTGAGCACTTTCTTTACTCAGTTTTCATTTCAGAATATCAGTCTGCATCTGTTTTCATCCTCACAGGCCAGTTCAATGCATCCTTCAGTGCAGGAAACTTCTATGCATTTCATGCTTGGGTAATTAATCTGTAGTGTGCCCTGCTGCTGTATGTCCAGTACACAGAACCGTCTTGGAATGGGCCTGATCTCCGATGCATGCTGGTATAAGTCTGCTGGCTCCTGCAGAGTCATTTCTTACATAACATCTGAGACTGACTGCAGAATCCAGCCCACTGTATGCAGCATTAATGTGATGTCCCTTAGAAATCAGTGCTTCTCTAAATTTCTTAGTTAATGACTTGAGACAAAACAAAGATAATTAGCACTGTAACTGCCTGATTATTAACTTTGACAATGACCAATTATAAGAAAGCCATTGTTAATATAAATTGGATTCAACAACTGGCAAGAACTTATTAAATGTGAATGGGTAGTCTCTGCTGGAAAAAACATTTGTTTTGTAGAAACTAATGACTGGAGATTTTTCTTTCTTGGTAAACAAGGCAACTGAGCAGGACCTAAGCACATCAGCAACACAAACCTGAAATTCCCCCCACTGGAAAGGCCACAAAATCCCTTAGGCAACTCAATTGGTTCAGCATCTGCATTTTGGACTACAAAATTCCTTGTGTGCCTGAACTCAGGCTCCAAAGCACACCCAGACATACCCTGAATTGAGTACTGAGAGTCTGTAAATAGCTAGGCAAGAGCAGACAAACAGGTTACAGAACCAGTGGAAGACCTTACAGCTTAAATAGACCTGAACGGGGCTGTGGAGTGCTCTCAGAATCAGAAATTTCATTGCTGCAGCGTGCTGCCTGCCTTATATGCATCAGCTTTCTTGGGTGTGCTTATAGAAAATGATCTTCAAGTGACTGTGCAAATTAATTAATGTACTTTGCCCTGGCTGCAGCTGCAAATTTCAGGTGAAGTAGTAGAGGAAAGTGCTGTATTCACCTGGAGAGTCTGAGTATAATCACCACTGAGCTGAGTCTTGTAACCACTGAGGGTGACTGTTTTCACATTCTGATATTTCTTCGTATGGTAAATTAATGGGGATAGAATATCTAGATCTAGCCTTAATTTTTACCAAAGAAATGCTTAAACCCTAAAACATCCAGATATCTTAGGCTAAGATCTTCAAGACTACCCGTGAGATTATGGGTACCCATGATTTACCCATGTGAGTATTCTTTGCTTATATGAGCAGTCTATTTGGACTGAATGGGATTGCTTCCATGGATCTGTCTAGGTATTTATATCATGCTGCTTACAATGGAATCTTCAAGGACTACTGATGGGAACAAGTACTGATGGATTTTAAAACACTAGGCTCGCACTAAGTAATTCAAATTTCTACCACCCATCTCCACTGACTGCCCAGGAGTCTGGAACACGCATAAAGCATGGGCAACATTCCCTACCTTGAAGTAAAGGTTTCTAATGTCCAAGCCTACTATCGCTGGACAAATAGGACGAGTCCACATGTGGTGTGGACCTTTGGTTCCCTAGGGACAACTAGTGCCTCCACACCTTGTGCCATCACTAGTTGCCACATGTGCTTTGGCACTCAGTAAGTTGCCCTGGGTGGGATAGAGGAGGCTGGGGCCAGCAACCTCACCTGGGGTCCTGAGGGCCACCCGGAGCTGCAACCACAGCAATTCTGTCATACAGAGCCTGGCTGGCAGCTGCAACAGAGCTCCAGGTAGCCTGGCTCTGCTTTTGAGCGACACATGGTGCCCCCCGTGTGTGCCACTCCAACTTTTTTTCTGCAGGTTTTTTTGACCTCTGGATATCAGGGGTCAGAAAAATCCACTGCGCTGCTCCATTACAGCATAGAGAACAACTGAATGTATGGTACGTGGCACTGCAGATGCATAGGTGGCGGAAGAGGGGCTACTGGGGCTCAGCCTCCCCAAATGCAAGGCAGCAGGTATGGCCACAGGGCATCTCAACTGCAGGCTCCCAGCTGCTGCAACACTGGGGAAAGGAGTACACACTCAGAGATGTAGCTGGGATTACAGCCAGCCAGGATCGTAGCCTGGGTGTGTGACTGCCCAGCATGGCAGGCAAGTTTTAGTCTACTTTCTTTATGAAGGGGAAGGGGCTTTGAGGGAGCAGTTAGAGACCCCCACAGTGCAGGAGGGAGTGGGGCAGGGGTGAAAGGGGCCCCGGCCAGGACAGGGCATGGTACAATCGAAGCCCGGCAGTGCATCCAGGGGCACGGGGAGTTTTCTGCCGCTGCGTATACCGCAAGGGAGAAATTTTGCCTCATTCAAGAAATTCTCTACCTGAGAGGAAGAAGAGAGCAGCATCAAAGCAATATTGTAACTGAGCAACAAAGAGCATTAAAAATAAATAAATCAACATGTATCTTCCTTTTGCAGTCCTTTAGGACTCCTGGATCTCTGCAGTATCATTTGCAGTTATATATGAAGCCATGACATTTACCGTACAGTATGGTTCTTTGTACTCCTTTACATTTCTAAGGGCTATTGTTGAACCATCCAATCTGACATGGCAGGAAGTGTGATTGTGGCATTAGAGCCCATTGTGCCTTATCACTGGTGCAGGTGGAGCCTGATTCTGGGCTCCCCCTGTACCAGCAAGAAGATCGAAGCTGCTGTTATCTCCCAGCCTTAGGAGTATATGAAATACCTGGGGCTGGGAGACCACAACTGCTGTGTCTTGCAGGACCAGGGGTTCCACACACCTCTGGAGACTGAAGCCACCAACTGCCAGGACCCACCTGGATCCCAGCATGGGGACGCAAACAGCAGGGACCCAGCATCCACAGCTAAAGGACACTGGGTCCTGGCAGCTACAGGGTGTTGCCAGGACCCAGAATTAGCAGCTCTTGGAGCTGAGGAATCCTCCCAGTCACAGCTAGACATGGTGCAGCCCTGTGGCTGAGAGGCCCATCAGCTTACGGAGCTCTCGCCCATGGAGACCATCCATATTAAAGCTCAATACCAACAATCTATAAAATTAGCATACATTTTCAAGGTCTAACTTTATAGATGGTTGAAGCTTTGTATGGCATGATTGGTAAGGCTGTGCAAAGCTTTGGTAGCTGATTTGATTTGGAGGAGATTCGGCCTGATTCGGGGACTGAATCTCCAGATCCAAATTGAATCAGGAGACCAAGTAAAAGCTCTGAATTGGTTTGAAGCATTTGAATCAATTCAGAAAAGCTTTGGAAAAGATTCTGCCAATTCAGAGATTCAGCCATAGACTAAACAGGCAGCTGACAGCTGCTTCCAGCTATTAAGTCTATTGGGGGCGATCCCCATTGCCCTGCGCTGTGTGGGAGGGCTCTGCCACAAGCGCCAAGAGGCCCCAGTTGCCTCTCCTGCAGCCAGTGAGTATGGGGCTTTTTTTTTTAAAGTGCCAGAACTAAGCTGGGGCTGGGTGGAGGATGGGACCAGGCAGGGCAGCCATGGGTGCTTCTCCTGCAGCTCCCCCTGCCCAGGGAGAGGCAGGCACAGCCAGAGGAGCTGCAGCTGCCTGGCTGTGCCTACCTCTCCCCAGCTGATCTGAATCACTTAATCACTCAATTAGCGCCAAATCTTCCGAAGCCAATTCAGCCAAATTGATTCAGGACAGTGACCCGAATCTCCAAATCGAATCACTGGCCCCCGAGTCAGCCAAATCTGAATCGTATACTTCCCAAATCATGCAGGCCTAATGATTGGTACTTTGCACATGTAGCTACTCTGAAGGCAATTGTGCCATTATCCAGGTAATTGCATGATGCCTATAATGTGTAGAGAGGGTCTCAGATTTGCTATCCCATCTGTGTATCAACTCCTTCTCGCTTATGAATTTCACTTTTGCAGTACTGTACTGCTGGCAGCTACATTGTAAATGCTGTGCTGGCATGTAGAAGATTGAGGGTGGTGAAGAACACAACATGTCCTGGTAGATTTAGGCATGTAGAAATGCAAAATGGGGACAATAGGACAGCCAGTAATTGGAGAAGCAGATCACACCAGCACACTCAAGAAGGACTCAAAGCTAGAGTTGTTAAACCAAAATTCTGACTTCAGCAGTAATGTTAGAATTCAAACTCCAAAGATGTAGTGGCTCTGTCAAAATAACCCTAGAGTGAGAGAGACTGTTGTATAATGATGTTCTGCACTGCAATAGCTGTAATACAGCTATCTTGTCTTGCATATCAGCAAATTGCACCTGATGAAGTGTCATGCCATTGATACAGTGTGCTTTATTGCATTAGGAGTACTAAACTCACCAAAGAAATAATATGCCATTTTAATTTTTTTATACTATCTAGGAATGTTAGACTTGAGATTAATGGGGAACTTGTCCAGTTGTCTGTAGTCAAAAGAAGAAAAGGGATTTAACAACTGAGGTGGGGTTATATTCTCAGGGCTCTTCAGTACAGATCCTGAAGACTCTGATGGACAGAGAAAACCCAGAGAAAAAAGCTGCAAAAGAATCTTGTGAATAAATGTTCAGGTAATGAAGTTGTGCCCTTTTAGAAAAAGCATACTTACTGAAACCCATAGAACCAGGCTTATATGAGCAATCAATTTGCTGTAAGTAGGTGTCTCTCTGTTAACTTATGAGTAACATCCATTTATGCTGGAACTGAATTCCGTCAGTTCTCTTCTTCTGTGTCTGCTTCTTACTTTACTTATGTCTGGCTAAAATACCATCAGTCCTCAGAGGAGTTAAGCGTTACCTGCTATTTTTCACTCAAAAGGTTAATCATGTATTTTCAGATTCTACAATTAGATGGTTTCAAGGCTTGCATACTATGCCTACTGCTCATTTTCCTCTTACGTAGACTACATTTCCTTTGTTCCTCTAATAGTATGCAATATTCTACCAGGATACTCTGTGAAACAGGTTACCATGGGAATGCATTGCAGAGGTATAGTTCCTGAGCCTTTCATTCAGATTAAGACATGCAGAAGTTATGTTGTAGATAGCAAGAACAACTATGGAAATGGTACATCTACTGTCTCATCATCAGTCTGTGAAACAAACCAAGGAAAAAAACCTTTGGATTTAAAGTAACAGGTTCTTTAAATAGTTACTCGAATACAAAACAAAGTCATTTAAGTAATTTTAAAGGTATGATATCAATCTACCATAAAATAAAATAAAACCTACTTGTAATTTGTAGGGAAGTGGACTAAATATCCAAGAGTAGTGTTTTGCCTGATTATTGCAGGGTTATGGGGCATTTCTCTGTTAACTGTTTCTTCTTCACTGGTTTTTGTCAGATTTTTGTAATTCTTTCTCTTACAAAACTACAGAAGACTGACATAAATGTAAGTGTTCCTAAAGAAAGCCACTTGTTGTCAGTTCAGCTGAGACTGGCACAACTCAAGTGAAACAGAAGCCCCCCATATTTAAGACTGAAGAATAACAGGAACATTTGTTTGTACAGATTATCATCCTTAACTGTACACTGCTCTGTATTGGTTTGCTTGTTTATACAGAGCTGGCAGGGGCCTCCTGGGTCACTGACCCCTATATACCGCTATTTCAGACAATGCTCTCATAAATTAATCAAGGTTCTTTTTAAAAAATACTGTATTTTCTTGCATACAACATGCCTCTAAATAAAATTTAAAAACAAGGTGCATAAGCCAGAATGAAGAAATAAAAAATCTTTCCTTGAAAATACTAGTAAGTAGCAGTAAGTTAACTGAGCAGGGACCTTTGCTGCAGGAAAGAGAAAGTGTCCACAGCCAGTAGTCAGGAGGTGTTATTTTCTCTTTCCCCTGCAGAGGCAGAAACTGCTGGTGTCATATTTCCTCACTTATAATGCACTACAATTTCCAGTGACTGAATTTTGGAAAAAAATGGTGTATGTTTTTGTTTATACAGAGTTCCCAGGGGCTTTTTAAACAGAAAATAAGGTAGTTAGAATTTTTGTGCCTTCTTTCTTATTGGAAGGCTATTCCTGAACATCATTGCTCTGATGGTTAGGAACCTTCTTTTAATTTACAGTCTAAACCTATTCATGGCCTGGTTATTTGTTCGTGTGCTGACAGATTTCCTTTGCTTAAATGCCTGTTCTCCCTCTCTTATATTTATCCTCTTCTCAACCTTCATATTTCTAGACTAAAAAAGACAAGCTTTTGTAAGTCTGATTTTAGTTGCATCCCATTGGAAGCTCTTAATCATCCCATAATCCACTATTAGACCCAGGTCCTTCTCTTTCTCAGGTGATAATACATATTTGCTCTGGAATGATTTCCCCTGGATTTTACTCCACTATAAACCTTCTTTGCAGTAAGGAATGGTTGCATGACCAGCTGCCAAGCTGGCTATCCAAACTAGATGCTATTACAGTGCCTCGCTGCAAGGTGGCAAGGAGCAGGTTTGCACTGACTTGAAGGCCACTTGGTCATTAAATTGACAATGCCAGTGGACACAACATCTATGCTGGAGTAACTTTCTTCAGAGTATACTTACTTCTGATGTTTTCAGAAAAAGCTTTACACTGAAGAACAAAGTAAATGCTGTATGCCATGTGTCCACTCTACTTTTACTCCCAAGGAAACCAAGAATATTCTGGAGTAAACGTGGGGTATTTTCACACTGTCAGTCATTTTAAGTGATGGGCTCCCAGCTGATAGCAGAAATTCTTGTTGCTAGGCCCTAAGTGCCTGGCCTTGCATTTCCTTCTATTGAATTTCATCCCATTTCTATTACTCTGGTCCTCAAGGTCATCCAGTTCTTTCTGTTTAATATCCCAATCTTTCTCTTTACTGACAATACTGTCTAACTTTGAGTTGTCAGCAAATTTCAACAATATGTTTCCTTATTTTGTGCCAAGGATGTTAATAAAAATATTAACAAGATCAGTCCCAAGAGTATTCCCTGGAGGAAGTCCACTATTATTCTCTTTCAAGCCTGATATTTAAACTTTCAGCCCAAACCTTTGTCATCTCCCTTTTTGCCAATTCCTTACCTAATTTACAATTCTTCTGTAATCCTGTGGGTGGATAAAAATATAGACTGTCACTGAATAGAACAAGAGCTCTTTTGTGCTCATACCCTATCTGCCCCATTTCTTTGCATAGCAGTTTCACTACTATTTTCCTTGTTCTCTTTTTATTGATATATGGGGGTTACTACTATCCCTACAAAGCTCTGTAGATTACATTTCCCATCCCTGTTCCTCCTCCTCCTTCTTGATCTTTCAATATATTTATAATATTTGTTGCATATTATATATAAGAATCATAGAGAAATAGGGCTGGAAGGGACTTCTAGAGGTCATCTAGTCCAACCCCATACCTGATGCAGGGCCATCCCTATCCACACTATTTTATACAATCCATAATCTAACCTCTTAGTAAACTGCCATCAACCTTGATGCAAACCATAACACTCTTAACGTGCCACAGGTAAAGCAGAGGAACCACAGCAGCCAATGTCCTGATTCCATAAAGGGTTGTTAATATACACTCAAGAGATCTCAGGTAGAGGGCCACAACCTGCACTACAAAGGAAGACAAAACCCCACCATACCAGTCTGACCATGGGGTAAAATTCCTTTCCGATCCCAAATGTGTCAGTAGCTCTGATCCTCAGCAGAGGAGCAAGGCCCTCTAGCCAGGAACCTCTGGCTTTGGTCCCATCAGGAGCAGTGGAACACCCCAGTCCACATCCCCAGCTTTGGCTGCAGAGTACACCCAGTGCCTCTGAGAAAATACAGTATATATTTAATCAAGCTATCCCATGCCCCAAACTTTCTTTTGGTCACCAGCAGGGCCAGGATCAATTTTTTTCTCCCTCAAACTCATTATTTGGTTTTGGCTTTTTTCTTGGCACCCTAGCTTCCTTTTAAACACCAAAGGCTGTAGATACATGTAGCAACTGAATCACTTCAAAATGTCACCGATTGGGTACTATTTTCCAGTTGTCACAGCCAGAGGTATCCACATACACAATAGGATGATGTAGAATGATCACCTTTCAGGTGTTGAAGTTCTGTAGCTCCAACATGAGGGGTGGCAGGGGGAGTGGGTGAACACACATCCTAGCATGCTGCACAGTAGGCAAGTGGAGGGGGAGTGTTTGCACCCATGCTTTAGGAGTGCCAGAGGGTGGGTGCCCTATAGCTAAGGTATTTTAAAGTTCTTGCTTTCTCTTCTCGCATAACCATGAGTTCAGTTGAGTTCACTTGACTGAATTCTGCAACGTGCTTGCCGGACTTGGAGTGTCCGAGATGGGGAAAGGTGCTTAGACTCACGTTTTTGGGTTTCCAGGGGATGGTAGGGACATGATGAGAGGCTGTGGTTCAGCAGAGAGTGAGGAATTGGCTGGTTATTAGAAAATTAGCTTGTATTGAACAAGCAGTGCAAGGGAACTTATTGATGAAAATAGTCAATAAAAAGGGGGAAAGGGGTAGAATTCAGGTTGCCTACCAGAGGAGCCAGATACGACAGTGGGAGAGAATGAAAAGTGATGCAGCGTGGGGTGCCTGGTGGACTGACCAGACCCATGTCACATGTGGTATTGACCTAGTTCACAGTGAACTGGTTCAAAAGAGTACTTGATTTTCCAAGAACACTCTTGAAGCAGCTTTAAACCAACTTAATAGGCTTGTATGTCTGTCCACTTCAGGTTTAAACAGCATCTTGTCAATGTCAAGTGGCCAGCTGGGTAGCTCGCCCTCCCGAGAGTCCTTGCAACTTTTTCCTTTTGTTTTCTCCTCCTCCAGGGAACTATACACACATATAGATAGATGTTCTAGATGTGTATTTCCATTGGACCTCAGCCCGCTGGCTGAAGTGAGGGGCAAGTTTTAGACGGAGATCCACGTACCCGCATTCTCTTCTGCCACGCCTTTGGTGTTTATAGGAGTATGTTCAGTACCTGGATGTGCAGTTCTTCCTGGTTGTTATCTGCTGTTGATGATGCTGAGGGCTCCAACACCCCTACACCCTTGCCCGGTCCACCGGTAGTCTAAGCGTCCTCGGGTTTGTATTCAGCCGCCAGGTTCCTCCCCGGGGCCTTCACCTCAACAAAAAAACCAAAAGGAATCCACGCCTCCTATCCTGGAGGATTGTTGACTGTCTTTTGGCAATAAACAAACAAACAAAACGTCTGTGGGACTATTCTCTTCTTCCCCTGTTCATGTCCTTATGATCATGCCTCTTGCGCCTTCTGTTGGGGTCATCACAGTACCTTCATCTCATTGAGGTCATCATTTATAATTTCGCTTGTACCCCTTTTAGGGTCATTACAGTACCAGGCTTCAATAGTGCCCCCCTGTTAGAATCTTTATGGTACCTTTTCTCCGTCGGGCTCTACTGGCTGCCAGGAGATTGCAGGCAGTTCCCGATCCTGCCACTTCACCCTACCTTCCTCTAGAGCTCCTCCGGAGAGTCCTCTCTCTGCAGGAGCCTCCTGCCAGCCCTCCGTGTGGCTCTCACAGATTCCTCCGGCGTTGTTCGGCCCAGCTCCTTTGCTTCCGGTCCTCCACTCTCTCCTCCTGCCTGCTCCGGGCTCCTCTTTATACTGCAGTTCAAGTTCCCAGCTCCTCCCGTCCAGAAACACCTGGGTGTGAAGGGTTTCAGCTGGGTCCTTTGGGGCTGTGGGTCTAGGGTAGCTGCCTCTGGTTTTGGCACAGGCTCTCTCACAGTCACAGCTAACCAGGGTGTCCTTATTTTCTCATGGTACTAAGAAAATTCTAAAGCGTCCTTTGCTAAATCTTGCTCATGCTCTCTTGGTTAAATGGATTACAAGATCTAGGCTCAGGATTTAGGGCAGGAATTTTTGAGGCAGGTGGCTTCATCTCTAGTATGGGGTGCAGTCTGGTTCCTAGAGTAATGTGGGAAAAATTTCCTTCCTGAGATCCAGGGCATAGGTAACACCTCTAATCTTTCTGACGCTCTTGTGGGGCATATTGTAATTTATGAGGCTTTGTTTTTTATACTAGAGATCCCAATTTGTATTAGATGGTTTTACAGGCTTTGTAGCTTGTGTGGGGAAAGGGATGAGAGGGGATGCACTTGTGGACCGTCCTGGACTTAACTTATGTGACAGAGTTGCCAGTGATTGCAGGGGATTGGAATCGGTGACCCTGAGAATCCTCTTTGTCCTGGGCTTGTACATTCCTAGCTGTGTCACCTACCTGTTATCTTTGTTGATATTAATACTTTCTTTCTCCTAGCTGTCTACCTTCCTTTATTTATTGATTTTTTTTTTATTTGTACAATAAGAAAATATATATACCAGATGCTTGGTACACTGGCAATTTGCTGTAAACACAAAGCCATAACAAAATGCAGAAGTTGTAACAGAACAATGGCCAAACCCACTGTAGAATGAAAGAATTAGTACCCTATCATAATGGATCCTGATTTTCTCTGATAAAAAAAAAAAATCCTCAATTTTTGGATTTAAAAAAGTAACCCAAAATCCATGTTTTTCTGTGATCAAAATGAAACAGCACTAATTAATACAAATAGATATGTAGAAAAACATGGATTTTGGGTTACTTTTTTAAATATATATATATATGTAGTGTTGTGTCATTTTGAGCATGGAAAAATGTGGATTTTGGGTTACTTTTCTTCATTTGAAAATTGGGGAATTTTTTTATTAGAGAAAACCAGGATCCCTACCCATCATGAACACATTAGCGAGCACTATGCAACCACATCAGCTCTGGGAGCGGGGACTGTGCCCTGTCGCCGCTTGCCAGCCAGCACAGAAAGGGCACAGCATGCAGAGGCAGCAGCACTGGGAGTAGGGGTATACCCTGCTGCTGCTCGCCCCCTTCCACCTGAAGCCACATCCCACCTCCTTCCACCCCAGCTGGGCAAGCAGCAGCAGAGCAGAGCCCCCAGTCCGAGTCCTGCCACACCCACGTCCTGTGCCCCTTTCCCTACTCCCCGAGTAACATGCCTCCCCCGCCATGGCTGGCCAGCTTGTCCCAGCCCCAATCCCTCCCTCCCTCACACTTTTCCCACCCCTACCCCAACCACACTTACCAGCTGGAGGCAGCTATGTCAGCTGCCTGTTTAGTTTATGGCTGAATCTCCGAAGCAGCTGAATCCTTTCCAAAGCTTTTCTGAATCAATATAGATGCTTCAAATTGATTTGGAGCTTTTAATGTCTGCCAATTCAATTTGGATTTGTAGATTCGATCCCTGAATCGGCCAAATCTCCTCTGAATCGAATTGGTTACCGAAGCTTCGCACAGCCCTAGCAGACAGCGTGGGCAGTCACAAGCAAATGGGGAGGGCTGGGGGGACAGTAAGTGGGAATCTTGGGGGGCTGGGTAGGGCCACTAGGCCCAATCAAGGCCTATGGGGCAAGGCCGCCGGGGTGGGCATGTTTACACAAAGGTGTAGCCTAGAGTGAGACATAAGCTGTGTAACATGGACCAGAGATAATCCTGCCCTGAAGTGGCATAAGGTTGAGCTGCATTTCAGGTGTTAATGTGCAGACAATACCAGTGTTATGAGCTCCAGGAGCTGCCCAGAATTAGTGTAACAAGCTCCTTAGCCCTGCAGCAATCCCAAGGTCACTACTGTACCAAAAAGCAAGTCCTACTTCATTCACTCCCACTCCGCACATGCTGTTTACTGAAAAATGTTGGGTTCTCACTTTTTGGCATGAGCTCAGGACATTTTCAGGCTCTCAGCCTTGGGTGTGGCATTGCTGTAATGGCAATGGCACATTTTTTCAGCATGTGTTTGTGGAACAGGAGAGAATGGGTTTGGCTTGTTCCCCAGTGGCAGCTTAGGATCACTGCAGATGTGGCGCAGATAAACTTAGATCCATCCACTGCTGTCCATCAAATTCCTCCTGTAATCACTAAATTCACTGCTAGGGAACTTAGAGTTTTGCTAAGAACAGTGAGGTAGTTCAGTGATAGGTTTCTCATCAAGAATCAATATTCAAAGAAGCAGCTAGATATCTTGTCCCTGGGATCCAGAGGGAGTTACAGCGTAGACTCTGAGGCCTGCCATAATAGCTGAGGGAATCTCTTCTGAGGTTTTTCATACCCTTACACTGTTTTGAAGTGAAAAAAATGCCTCAGGCAAAACATCAATCCCTTAGTCTCTACCTGTGGAAATAGGACCCCTAAATGAGCAGTACTTTACTTACTATTAGCTTTTGCCATTAGAATTGGCTTTGAAACATTTCAGCTTTTCCAGCAAGGCTCAGCAGCTTCATAGGTTTTGGGGTAATAGGTTTTAGTTTCATCATAGGCTTTGAGGCCCTATGTGCTATTTTTCTGTTCAGCAATGTGTTTAGCCCCATGGGGTTTGAAGCAGGTCTAGAGCACATAATCAGTATTCTGGTCCCTGTCTAGAGGAGTTACATACTAGAGGCTTTTGTCTTTTTCAGCCATTGATCACCTCTGACAGCCAAGTTCTGTAGATTGTTTCAGCAGCTCAAGCTGGGTAAAATTTTTGGGTTTTATTTTTCCCTGTTTAAAACAAAACCAAAAAACCCCACCAAAAAAAAATCTCACAATTGCCTATCTTGAGCTAGTGTAAAAAGAATAAGTATCAAGAAATAGTCAGTATAGATGTTAATGGAGTAGTTGGTATAGATGTTAATGGAATAGATGGTATAGATATTAATGCCTTCCACCCACTTGAGTGGCCGAGTGGGTGGAAGGTAGCTGGGTCCTGGAGCCTCACACACTGCGTCAGGAGCCGCCTAGCTGAAGCTTCCTCCCAGCCCAGAGCAGTGAGGCAGGGGTAAGAAGAGAAGTAGCCACTGGAAGTGAGGAGAGCCAGACAGTACCCAGGTGGCTGCAGCCACACCAGGAGCAGCCCCGCCAGAAAGCTGTGCACACTGCCCACAGCAGGGCTGGTGGGCATGGGCTGGAGCATGGCCTGGGCTGCCTTGGGTGCAGGCTGAGCCCCATGAGGAGCACCACGGGAGCAGCTGAGGACCACACTGTGGGGTGAGCTCTGCTGTATGTACCCCCTGTCTCTTCCTCACTCCCCTCACCTCCTGCCAGCTTCTGGGACCTAGTGCTCAGGCAGCCCCTGCCAGCCATGCATGGACTACACCCCTACACATCTCCCCAAATGGCAGGGGCTCCCCACAACCCTACCCTGTGATCCCAGGTGGCCAGAACACTGAACTCAATCAGCCCTCCCACAGCCCCATCCCACATAGGGAGTTTTGGTGAGCTGTTGCAGGGGAGCAAGGCGAGGTGCTGACCATCCTATTACAGCTCATCAAAACTCCCTATATGACCCTCAGTCCCAAATAATTGCCCACCCCTGAGCTAAACTGTTCTCACTGGTGGCAGATAACAGGACAAGGAGCAATGGTCTAAAGTTGCAGCAAGGAAAATCTAGATTAGATATTAAAAAAAACTTTCTCACGTGGAGGGTAGTAAAGCACTGGAACAGGTACTTAGGGAGGTTGTAGAAATCTCCATCCTTGGAGGTTTTTAAGATTCAGCTGGACAAAGCCTTGACTGGGATGATCTAGTTGGGGATGGTCCTGCTTTGCAGAGGCGGTTGGAGTCCATGTCCTCCAGAGGTCCCTGCCAACCATAATTTTCTATGATTTTATGAACCCCAGAAACAGAAATCTCTGGAATATTAGACCACATTCAGATTGATACAGTACAGGCCACAATGCCCATGAGTGTGGATTTAAACTGAATGCTTGATTCATATAAATGAAAAAAATGACAAGTGAAGTTATTTTTACCCTAAACATAAAATAATTGGCTTCATATGGCCTAAAGTACATTTTGTTAGGTAATGGTGATAAATACTGAGCAAACTGAGTTAACAAGACAAAAGAAGCAATCAGCCTTGGTGGGGAGGAGTTACATAAAAATATATAGCTTCTCTTCACCCACCCCACCCCCAACAACTAGGAAGATATTTATATACAGCTTCCTTTCCCCTTTCCTGCCCCGTACTCCCTGCCCCCAAACCTCACCTTGTAAAAAAAAGCTGCTATAGAGACAGAGACCGTCAAAAAATGAGAACCCAACATTTTTTAGCTATATATATATTATATAGCTTTCTTATATAGGGAGAGGTTTGGAGCAGGGACAGGGGGAAGAAAGCTGAGGGAGTTGGCTGATGACATTGCAGAGCCACTTGCCATCATCTTTGAAAATTTATGGTGATCAGGAAAGGTCCCAGATGATTGGAAAAGGGCAAACATAGTGCCCATATTTAAGAAAGGAAAAAACAGGATCCAGGGAACTACAGATCAGTCAGCCTCACCACAGTCCCTGGAAAAATCATGGAGCAGATCCTCAAGGAATCCATTTCTAAGCATTTGGAGGAAAAGAAGGTGATTAGGAACAGTCAGTTTGGATTCACCAAGGACAAGTCATGCCTGACAAACCTGATTACCTGCTACAATGATGTGACTGGCTCTGTGAATGTGGGGAGACTGGTGGATGTGGTGTACCTTGATTTTAGCAAGGCTTTTGATACAGTCTCCCACAGCATTCTCTTAGGCAAGCTAAGGAAATACAGGCTAGGTGAATGGACTGTAAGGTGGATAGAAAACTGGCTGGAGCATCAGGCTCGGAGAGTAGTAATCAATGGCTCAATGTCCAGTTGCCAGCTGGTATCAAGTGGAGTGCCCCAGGGGTTGGTTCTGGAGCCATTTTTGTTCAGTGTCTTCATCAGCGACCTGGAAGATGGCATAGAGTGCACCTTCAGCAAGTTTGCAGATGACACCAAGCCAGGGGGAGTAGTAGATATTCTGGAGGGCAGAGTGGAATAATCGTATGCATCAGTATAGGCTGGGGGCTGACTGGTTGGGCAGCAGCTCTGCAGAAAAGGACCAGGATTTTTCTTTCTATTCTTCATTTAAGCTGGGGGAGTATGGGCCCTGCAAGAAAGGGAGAGACTCCACTATCCTCAAGGCCCAGCATACCGCAGTGAGAAGAATTTGCATGTAAGCTGCCAGGTTCCACGTCACTGGCGAACTTACCTGAATTCAAGTTACGTATCCTGTGTTCTTCCTTAGTTCTTTTTTTTCTTCATGATGGTCTGACAGGAGGACTGTTAGGGCCCTGGGGACTATCAAAACAGGGAGACAGGCGTGAGTCAGCCACGAGCCTGTAAGTACAAAGCTGAGAAAGAGGTCACTTGTTGAGATCCAGGGCATGGCAGACACTTTAACATCTGGATGGCGCGTGGACGGCATGCAGGGGAGGTTGGAGCCTGGGAAGATGGACTAAGTCTGGCGCGTTGAAGTCTAGCTGCAGTGGATTTGAACACCTCCTGATTAAAGTACCATCCAACATCAAGTTGTGGCAGGAAAGAATTGGGTAACTCCTTTATGCAGCTAAATCCAATAGACTCTTGGGTTGGGCACAGGGCCACCAGGCCCCAACGCCCTATCCTGTACTTCGCCAACACTTCCAAAAGGAAGTACTAAAGCACGGAGCCATAGCAACATTGCCATATGGCAGTGTGTAGACTCCTATCAGGTTCTTAAAAGTTTGCCCATTGTATTTTTTGCTCTATCCAATAAAACAGATAATATGCATGGTTTTGTTTTGTGTTTCCTTCATCCCCTGACAGATTGTTTGTATATTTGCTTCCATGGCCTATGCAATTCTATGTTCTCTAGTGAAATTCTGTTAAAGGTACTGACAGTGGTCCATGTTCTATGCACTGCATTACCTCTAAACAAGGAGGTGAGGGTAATGTGGCAACCCCTCTGTCCCTCACAGTCTTCCCTTGATTTACTGTTAGTTCTGCTATTTAATAATAGGATGCTTTCTTGACCCTTATTTACATGGAATCTGGTGCAGTATCATTCATTTTGTGCCTACCGTGTCTAAAACTACCTCAGTGTAAGATGCCATGTAAATAAGGGTCAAGCAAGCATCTTATTACAGATGTGACTTGGAAGTTCTCCAGCCCATTTAGACAAAACTGAAATGGTTCAGTAGGAAATGTTAAACAGAATTATTTTACTTTAGAATACAATTTATTTTGGAAAGTTTGGGATAAATCAGGAAAGGCACAGGCAGGGTATTGCAAGTCAGCCATTGGAGTAAATTTCACTTTGGGCACACAGTCCTCATCATGCCTTACAACCTGGGAGAAAGTATACTGAGCAAGTGCTTGGCTTCTGTTTCTCTTTAGTATCAGCCAGGGTTTGAATTACAGAGGTGCTTGGATCCCCACATAAGAGACGAGAGCTCCCCTGTAAGATTTGAAAATCATATCCTGGGGGAGTCTCCAATTTTATTATGGCATCATGATAGGCAACCTTTTTTTTTTTTTGCAGACCTCGTAAGAGTCAAAGTGTAATTCAAACCCTGGTAACAGCTTTAGTAATGCTAACAGCTTCAGGAAGATTTCTCCCAAGGGCAAGAAAAGTGCCAACTGCTTAAGCTCTCAACAGGGGAAGCAAGTGAAATCTAAGATGAAGAGGCCTGTTTTTACCTGGGACGCTCCTGTCACCAGTCTCTGAAGTGAAAGCAGTAAAATAAGCATTTGGGGCAGTTATTTGTCCTTTATTTCTTCCTCCTTGCTCCCTAATTCAGTCAGAAGATAGAGGTGGTGCTTCTTGGACTCTATTCTGTTTAATCCTACAGGTTGTCTGGGATTTGGGAAGGGGGTTACTTTTCCTCTCAGCACTGTTCTCTCTCACAAAGGGGAAATGAAGTCACCTACTAACTGAGAAGGCCTGGATTTCAAGGGGGGTACAGACCTGGTTGATCCTGCACGCCCTGCTGGTCTCCCAATACTTAGTGCTGTGATTCCTGCCCCAGATCTGCTGAGGAAGCTACTTCGAAGCAGTCACACTATTTGGTTCAATGACTCTTTGAGCACCACTTCTTTCTGGGTCATCTGGGGATCCCTCCTGGAGGAAAGAGGGAGCTGAATCCTGTACTGGACAAATGCGACTGCTCTACACAGCAGGAACAGGATTAGCTTTCTGTGTACAGAACATGTCCTCATTGGCATGCCTTATACCTGAAGTAGCTGTGCAGAGTAAAATGCGTGAATGCTTTCCCAGTTTACTTCTGCTGCTGCATTTTGAATTTTGCAAAATCGTGCTGACAGCTTTTCCAAGCATGTCCTAATATTTGGTCTCCCAAATTTTCCATTCTTTTGTTCTCACAGTGACTTAGAAATGATACTGCAGCTAATGATGAAGATCTTGTTAAACAGGAAAATACCTTATTAAATATATTCTGTCTTTCAAGAAACAGAATTAAACATATTTTTCCCCAAAAATGTTTTTAAGTTTGTATACATCTGGCATGATCAGGAGGTCTGTTTAAAAAAATATATAGACTAGCTATTGGAGAACTGTAAGTCCAGGGGATTTATCTTCCTCCGTTGACAGCTTGGTTATCTCTTTTAGAGAAGAGTGTGAAACCTGTATCTCAGCTAGGAAAGCATACAATATATAGGGATTGCAGCATGTCCTAGCGAAGTACCATATTTACTCAAATCCAAGATGAGGAGGGTTTTTTCAACATATAAGGGGGAAGCCCCTCATCTTGGATTCAAGGACAAAGTGTGTGTGTGGGGGGGGTTAGGGGCAAGGTAGTGGATGCAGCTCTGTCCCCAGCCTGGGCTCTGGGTTGAAGTTAGAGCTGTACCTGCAGTAGCTGACCCCACTCCCATCTGCTCCCTGCAGCCTTTGCCACCTTCCTATCACCCTGCCAATGCTTACCCTGATCAACAAGACTGGCTCTGGCCCTACTTCAGCCCAGGACGTGGAGCACATGGTGGCTTGGGCCCCTGCCTAGCCAGGCAGCAGTGGTGGCAATGGCTCCAGCTTCAGCTCTGGCTGGGGCTGCCACTGCCACAGCTGCTGCTGCCTGACCAGGCAGGGACGAGAACAACTGTGTGCTCCCTGCCCTGGGCTGGAGTGGGGCCAGAGCTGGGGCCACCATTGAGGGTTATGAAGTAGTGGGGGCAGTCAGAGGAAGCAAGCAGAGCAGGGAATGGGAGACAAGTAGCAGGGAGCAATTGATGAGGGTCAGGCCTCCTGTCTCCCCCCCGACCCCCTACCCTCCTGTTGCTGCTTACCCTCAGTTGTGGCTCTGGCTATAAGACAACCCTCCAATAATTAGATTCTGTAACTGAAAAATATAACATATTTATAAATTTTCCAGTTTTGGAATCTAATTTTTGGGGTGTCATCTTAAATTCAGGGGCAGGATTTTGGTAAATGCAGTGTATTTTATGCTGACACTGGGTATGCACAGTTATGTACATGTTGTCCATGTGGCAGTGCTGTCCATGTACTGTGCTCTTTTCATCTTCAGTCTGCAGAAAGTAAATCTGCTCTGAATCAGACTGGGTTGTTGTTGGAGTCTTGTCTTCTGTGGTGGATAAACCACTTACAAGAAAATCTGTTCTTTATTTGCAAGCCCTTCCTTTGCAGTAAATTAAGAAATGCAACAGTTGATTGTTACAGAGATTAACTCTGAGATCTATTGAATACGCTTTTGTTTTCATTATAATCCTCCTTTGTCTCCATGTGCAAAAGAAGAAAGAGTATATAAATTGGCATTTGCTGTAACAATTTTATAACTAGTATCCAGTACATTCAAACAACTCTTAAGCAAATTGAGGAGCTTTCTAGAGATGTTTTTATTCACTATTGACAAATAAAAGGAGGAGATCCAAAATGCATGCATTAAATATGACTTTAAATGTATATTTTGTCCTGTATCAACCTATTTGTAAAACCTGAGATCTGCTCTGTAGCAGTTGTGTTAATTTCTTTTACAGTCCTTTACTATGACTGTAATTATGGATTCACTGGGTGCATCTACGTGAAACACTTTACTGCACATTAGACTAATCAGACGTGCAGTAAAGCATCACTGTCTACATGTGTGCAGCAGTTACTGCACAATATATTGGTCTAATGTGCCATTACAGGTACTAGAAAAATGGCTCATTAGCTAATGCCCAGTACTGCATGTTTAGACGCTGACCAGGAGCAAATTGCTCCCAGTCAGCCTAAAAGCAGGAGGCCACAAGGGACGTGGAGAGCTGTCCCAGCTTGGCAGGACACTGCATGCCAGCTACGTGGAGATTGGAACTAGTCCCAATTTCCATGTGGCTGGGACAGCTGTCCCGGCTGCTGGGCAGCTGCCTGCCTGCCCAGTGAAGATCAGGACCCATCCTCCCAATTTCCATGTGGCTGGCAGGTAGCATCTGCCTGGGCGGAGACAGCAGTTCCCACCCTCAGTGACTCCACTTCTGCCTAGGCTGACAGAGCAATTTGCTCCAAATCAGCATCTGCAGGTGCAGTATGGCACATCAGTTAATATGCCATTTTTCTAGTATCTGTATCTACAGGTACTATAAAACAGTGTATTAAACTAATATACTGTGCAGTAATTGCTATGCATGTGTAGAAGGCAATGCTTTACTGTGCATTAGAGTAGTCTGCACTTTAGATTAATCTAATGATCAGTAAAGCATTTCGCGTAGCTGCACCCTCTGGTGGAAAGTTTAGATGGCCTAAAAAGAAGTTTCCTTTATCACTTTAGGATGTGTAGGTTTAGTTTTCCAAAATGAGAATGTTAAGAAAACTTCAAAAAATGCTGATCTTAGTATGCCAAAAGCAGAAGTAGTTCATGCAGTTACACTCTTTATCATTGAATCAACTCACCATGCTTCAGAGCATAAATAATACTATTAGTGAAACCAATTTAATGAGAGGATAGGACCTAATATTTTCTACAAGCACCTTGTCTGAACTGAAAGCACTGTAATAAGTTCAGACTGTTAATTTTAATCAGAAAATCAGCCATGGCACTACAATTTACCAAAGTCTCTGCAAGGCATGCAATACTAGTGTGTTTAATCTTCTTAGTGTTTATGAACTGTAAAATATAAAAATTAGCAGTGTCTGGGTATACACATTTTTAACTTGCTCAGAGGGACATTTTAAAGAAATATTATTAATAGTTTTAATTTTATTTTTTACCCTGCTGTAGTAATACTTAAAATGTTGAGTTCAATATTTCTTTCCATACTAAATTATCTTTTTTTTTCTTTGGGAAACCCTGATTTCTTTTCCCATTTCTGTTTCTAATGAACCATGCAATTAACACGACCTACATTTGTTTGTTTATATCTGCATCTGATCACCAGCATCCCTTATGTGTTCAGTTGGTAACTCTTTCTTAACAGGAGACACGTGGAGAAAGCATGAAACACTGCTTTTCTGCAGAACTCCTTCCACTTCTTGATTTACATTGGATTTTATGCTGATTCACTGACTAAAAGAAGCTGTCTTGACATCGCATCTTTTTAGTGGCATAACTGCATCCATGCTGTGGCTTTCGCTGGTTTTGAAATGCCATAAAAAGCTACACCTCTGGACAACACTACCATGCCTGCAAAAGTCTCTAGTTCAAGCCTGTCCTTTATTCCAGTGCTGCCTCTATTTCCTCCATTGTCCATGACATAGTAATTTGATATAGTTCTATACCAGCAGCATATTATGATGCAGTCTGGCAAGGAAGTAATTCTTCCCTCATTCTCGTTCTCATCCACTTGGTGAAGGATTTAATTGGGTGTGTGATCCTTCATAGCTAGACCCCAGGTCCATTACACAAGGAGATGGGGGGTTCTTAGTCCTATATGTAGGGTTTTTCTTACAAGAGAAGGCATGCACGGTAAGAATGAAACATTGTTTTCCTGCAGAAGTACTTGCACTTCTTGCAAATCACAATCCAGCCCAAAGTCTTGTATCACCTCATCTTTAATAGAGAAACCTGCTCATGCTGTTTCTGTCCATTCCTTTCTTAACACATGCATATCAGACTGAAACGTATTGGGGTGGAAGAAAAGGTGGGAGAAAGAGGGGAAAATCATCATAATGTATTCTGCAGAACAGTCAAGTTTATCCAGAGACTAATAAAACAATAATTTTGGCAGCAGAGAAGTTTGGAGTGATCCAACTTAATGCATGTACGTTTGTGGTCCAGGTGGTAAAGGCTCAAGTAGAATATCTAAAGTAATCATAGTTAAAAGCCAGAAAGGGGGTGGGGAATCTTCATCTGGTTCTTTTTATATGGCTTGGTTATGGACTGTTTTTGGCTAGGGGCCAAAGGCGTGATAGTTTGGATGGTGGATAAATGAGTAGTGTGGCTCAGACTAAGATCAGCAGCTTTTGAAATGAATTGGATCTTGATTACTGTCTCTTTTGAGGGGAAAATGTGTTCAGAAATGAGGCAGACACTGAAGAGGACAGAGAGCTAGCTTAATCTAAGGATATGCTCTCTTCACAGACAGAGCTAGTCAAAGCAATGCCCGGTTAGCTGGGCATTTCCTACAAGTGTGGGAATTCTGTCACGGGGAAGAGAGATGGTAGCTTTACAAGCTTAAGTTGATGTGTAATTAATTTAGCCATGCACAACCCCAAAATCAGCTAATAGATCTACTCTCATCAGTCTCTCCATAAAAGTGGGCCTTATGATTCACAGCGACCCTGACAGAATCCCCTCCAAAATATTCTTTTGATTCTGTCCAAAGTCTAGTATTGGCTGCAGAGGTCTCTCCAAGGGGCTGAGTACTCTGGCGCTGAACAGTTGGACTGTTCACAGGCTTGAAGCTCAGCATATCATTAACTAAGCTAATGGATAAAATTACTTAGCAGCTTGTAGGGTTCAGTCCGTACTGAGTTCCGTACAATGGCCCTACTCATCACATTATTTCCCTTTGGAAGGGAATCCTGACCCCACTGAAAAAAATAATTGGTTTGCCATTGAGTTAACAGGGCCAGGACTTTGGCTTTGGTCTTTTTTATCTTACATCAGCAAGGTGCTTGAAAGTGGAAATCCTGAAATAAACAGTTCAGTAAATTGTGGAAAAACCACACAGTCCCAGAAATGTTCAAATCCTGGGAGTGTGTGTGGATCAGAGCTCCTGGATAACAAAGCACTCTCCATTAAGATTTGCTTCTACAAAATAACATTTCTTTTCTAGAGAGGAGCAGAAGATGGTAATGAATTTATGTTTTCAGTGTTGTAATCATGGTTTAAAAAAAGAGCTGTGTAAGGCATACACAAAGAGAAATTCATTCTTTCTGTTTAGGCAGGAAGACATTTTTGTCTAGCCCTACTGCATTTATGAAGCATGGACCCACAGCCAGAATTACTGAGCTTGATCGTTGCAACGAAGTGTTGCAGCTATAATACTATTGATTTTTTTGCCTTATAAAATATTTCCAACAATTTTATCTTGCCAAGCCCAGTGCTTTGAATGTTAGCCTATTAGTGTATTTCTTTATTACCTACCTAGATCTATTGGTTGGTTTGAGGGGGTTTTTTGCTTTCTTTTTTGGCTTACACAGTGCATTAAAATTGAGAGTGATTTTTTTTGGCTTGTACTGATATGAAGTTATAATTTACATAGCCCTTTATGTTAGCAATCTTGTCATCATATTTGTGGTGGTTTTGCTTTGTAAAAAAAGAGTTTACTTGTATGACAAGGGTCTTCTTCACAGTCAGATTAGATGACAACCAGTGGGATTTATAAACTGGATATTACAAATGGAATCGTAGTTCAAGTTGTGATGTAAAGAGCAGGAGGGTTTTTCTCCACATGGGACACGTCTGCTAAATCATGAAGTCCCAGTGCTTTATAAAGCTCTTTGCTTATCCAGTTTAATGCTAGCAAATTTATTTCATCAGGTTCTTCTGTAGAAAAGAGACTTTTTCATCTCATAATAAAGTATGGTAGAGTTTCTCTAGTCCTCCTTTACATTTTCAAATGATTCATTTAGGATATCTTCATTGACTGGGTAAGCAGAGCTGGAACACCTTAAGGTTTGTTGAGCCATCTGGTTTCCTTGCAACTTGGAGCCTGCTGGCAAATAAATATTAGGTTGTTCCAATTTAGAACATGATGAAGTGGGAAATAATGGACATTCTTGAAGAATCTGCAATGGGATCAGCTGTTATAGGCAAAAATTGGCAGGTGCAGTACACTGTGCTGGCTCCCATAATGGTCCCATATTGAAGAGTACAGCTGAGAAAATGGCCTTCTAATTGAACAGTATCAGTGACTCCCAGCAGCTATTCTCAGCACTGTCAGTAGCAGAACATCACTAATTGGAGGTTATTGGTTGACTGGTAGAGCCTGTCAGTGAATGAAGGATTACAGCATGTTGATGTTTATTTTCTAGATACTAGCATATTCATCACCTCCTATTTAGGAATTATGTTCTGTAAACTGGAGACGGAAGTCCAGAAGACTTATGTGGACTTGTGGGGAAAGTGCTGGCATTATTTATTTATTTACTTATTTATATTTTAAAACATTGTCGCAGCGATTTGGAGCCATCAGGCTGTTCAACAGCATGATCTCATCGCCATTACTCTCATTGTACGTTCCTCTCACTTGTTGCATCTTGTTTTTAAATTGGATCCTTAATCCTTGCCCTGCAGACCTTTGTCTTTCAATATTTTTATGTAGCCAAGCAGACCCCATGCTTGTCTGGACCTTCTGGATGCTATCATAATATATATAATAATCATCATAATCATTTTATCCTATACAATATTTAGTATATTTGATTATCTCAGCCTTTGGCTTTAGGTATCATTTTCCTGTATTGCTTCTGTTCATTAAATATGAAAGCTTATTGCATGGTATTCTGGTTTAATATAAAGGTTGGTTGGCTGTACAACCCCTTTCTCACCAGCTCTCTGTACACTTTGAACAATAAATCTGTTGTCAGTGAGTTTTGCAAGGAAAAAGCCGATTGATTCAGAATGCGCCTCATAGAACTGTGAATTTGTCATTTATCTAGGTCCAGAGACTGTCCATATATGTACAAAAAACTCTTTCTTACCCAAATGATACTATCTGGGAAATCAGAAACTTCAGAGCAGTGGGTGCTCCACACGTCACATTTTCTTTATTTCTTAGGACCAGGGTGTTAAAATGATCATGAGCAGTTAGCTGAAAATTGACTTTGCCGTATCTTACCTTCTCCATAAACTGCACGCTAAATCTCAAACACTTGGAGAGGGTCCTTGGAGTCATTTTTAATGTTTTCTATTTATTGCTTCCTTAAGCTTTGAGAACAAATAGCCTTTCCTGTACAAGCCAGAAAGATGCCTCCCTGTTACTGTTTGGT
The DNA here is from genome assembly GCF_052110815.1 of Crocodylus siamensis. Classification (NCBI taxonomy): domain Eukaryota; kingdom Metazoa; phylum Chordata; order Crocodylia; family Crocodylidae; genus Crocodylus; species Crocodylus siamensis. The sequence continues at coordinate 304,012,040 of NC_143395.1, forward strand.
TGAAGTGACGGTGTTTAAAAATAGCCTTTGCTTTATTCTCATATCAAGATAAAAACATTAGTTATGTTAGAAATGCAAGAAAAAAACATTAGAGAGATTTTGGAAGAAATCTCTTCTGGACTGGGACTCTACATGGCAAACCTCAGGCATATATATTATTAATGATGATGCTGGGAAAAGTGAGGCGGTATAATGGAAATGTTAGCGTGCTCTCTGTAGCCACACTGTGGCTAATGAATTCTGACAACCTTTACTTGATCGTACATATTCCCCGCCACTAGAATAAAATAGTGTATTTATTAAATACCAGTGGTGTTGTAAAACTTAGCCAGACCTTAGTTCCCTAAGAAGTTGAGCTGAAAGGGGCATTGTCCAGTAGAAGGAAATCTAGCATGCTGAACTGTGTCTAGAACTAGGAGATGAGAGAACTCCAGAGTTCTTATCCTGGCTCTGACACTGGTTCCGTCTGAGGTCTAAAACATGTTACTTGGCGTCACACCCTGAAAAATGCACTGTAGGTTTGAGTGCTTTCCTTTTTGACTGTCTGCTTGTAGACCAGCTGATCTGAATTCTTACCCTGTGGCATCTCTTCTCTGCTGTGGATATAAGTTACATCTTGAATTTTAATTTTATTTTTGGATATTCCCCTTCAACCAGACAAATACTATGCTGTTCCTGCTATAGAACCCTGGAGAGCTGAAAGCCGGCTGCTGCCTCAAAGAGTAAAGCATTCTGTCTTTTCCAGCTTGCCCTAACCTATCCAATACAGGCCAGTACAATACAAAAATAATGTTATTGGTAATTGCCAGTACTTAAAGAAAAATTTCTCAAGTTCACAGTACAGCCCCATTGACTTCACTAGGCATATGCCCAATGTATGTGCAAGGGTATTAGAATGGTAGACTTCAGCTGTTGGGTTTTTTTTTTAAATGCTGGGAAAGTTTAATGCTTTTGTAAATTAAGTCCCACTGCCTCTCACATGAGCGCAGAATTTGAACTCGCCAACTCATAGGCAAGATGTGACAGCTTTTAATGTTCCTCCCTTCTTTTTTTTCCCCTTCCTTCCTCTCTGCACTTAGCTCAATGAATCGGCTAAGCAGCTTATTGAGATGGACAAGACGTGCTTAGCTGCAGCATCTGGTTGTGATGTTCCCTTGCCATCTGACACCAGCACAGCTGTAAATTTGACCCAGTGCTCTACTTTAAACAATACTGGAGCAGTCAGTGCCATCCAGCGGCATATTGATGGCAAGAAGAATGCCAAGAAGCGCCACTCTTTCACAGCTCTCAGCATGACACACAAGTCCTCCCAGGCCCTGAATAACAGGCACTCCATGGAAATCAGCGCTCCTGTCTTGATCAGCTCTAGTGATCCTCGCGCTGCTGCCAGAATTGGAGATTTGACTCATCTTTCATCCAGTGCTCCAGCCCAGGTAAAAATGCACAAATTAACCATTACGCTGAGCTGAGACCGGGATGAGACCCAATACATAATGCTATTTATTATATCTGTACTATCACAGTGACCTACACATTAGCAAAACAAATGGATGTGTTTTATGCATAATTACATATTATGCACAGCATTTTGTTGTTTACTGTGTTTTCCCCAGTGACAACTACTCTGACTGCTGGTTTTTTATAGAATTTTTGTAGGTGATAAGTGTGGGTAAGGGTCTGTCCTGATTTCTCTGGCAACCCCACATTTTGGGAGATTTCAAACTGTGCTGTAAAAATTATTTGTAGGATAAAGCTTGGCAAACAGGATTGTTAGCCAAGGCACAATTCTTCCACCCACCTTCAGGAAAGTTTCTGAATGATCACTCTGTCCATTTTTAGATTACATGAATGTAAACATATAGCTACCAACCTACTCTCATTTTTACACCATCCTTGGGGTGCCAGTAATTTCAGTTTAGCTTTCCCTTAAATGACACTAGAGTGAGGCTGCAGAAGCACAGATTACTCTGTAGTGATCATCTGGTACTCTGCTCCGTGGCATGTTTGTTCTGTAGGAAGAAGTGGAGGCACAACCAGTTCTTCCTAGCTGGCTGCCCATACTGGTGCTATATAAGTGCCTGGCCACTCAGTGGTGGACACCCAATTTTCATTTGAGCAAATGACTACACTGGGTTGAACTTGGCTAGTGGGATGCATACAACTGGTACACCAATGTACCTTGCACATAGTTTCTCCTTAGCTTGAGAGGTAACTTCACCCTCACTTTCCTTGATGTACCAAAGGTGTAGCCGTGCAGCTTAGCACCCAGGGCAGCACTGGCCGTGCCAGTTGTGGCATGCTGCTGAGACAACAGGTACTCTTCCCCTGCCCCCCCCTCCCCGCTGCCCACCACAAAGGAGACATCTGGAGCTGCTGCACTGGTTACTCCCTCAGTTATGCTGCTGTGACATAACACTGTGGATCGTGTGTCTACTTCACTTTTACTATGCAGTGAAGCCGATTCACTTCATAGTTAATATGTTATGTATGTACCCTAAGGAGGTCTGAAGGAGGCTGAATGCAGGGGAGATGTTCATATGCGTGTCACAGGCCAGCTGGGCACTGTGAGTGTATCAATTTAGTTGCAAGCTGACTGGGTGCTGCAACTGTATCAGCCACTGGGCTGTTTGGTTCCGGATCGAGGAGGCAGAGTTGGGAGTGAAGCAAATGCAAATTTATTATAGCTTACACACATAACAGTTAACAGAAAGATAAATGCGACAAGCAGATAATGCAGTATTAAAGTATTAATAGTAAATAATAACAGATAATAACAACAGATAGATGGATCACTCTGTTGCAGGCCAAGTGGGCACTGCGAGGGTATCAGCCACTGGGCTGTTTAAAACAACAGATAGACAGACAGGGGCTGGCAACTTATTGATAGTTCCTCGATGCCAGGTGCATGCCAAGTGATTCCAGCAAAGTCAGGCGTCCCCGATTGACGCTGTTGGAGGGATTACTGGGGAAGGTCCCTTGATTAGGATCCGATCCTCACTCACACTGGGAGTCCAGAGTCTGGGCTTGGAAAAGTAATGAACATTCTGTTCCCTCCTTCCTGCTGGTCATATGACACACACGCCTTTTATACCTAGTTTTATGCTAATCTGTTGCCTTTAGAGCCACTCACAATTTTGCCTCATAGCTGTTACCCTATGGTATTGAAAGGTGTTAAAAATTATCGTAAAAGGTTACTACCCAGACTCAGGTTTATCCAATAAGTAAATTACAATGCAGCATTTTTAGGTTTGAAATTAACATTACTAAACTCAACCCTTTTAGATTTTTCTGAATATGCTTTCTTGAGACATGCTTTCCTGAAATGTGTTGGGTGTGCCAGGTGGTTGGATCCAGTTTTACTGTCAAGGCTGAACCCTGAGCAAAAGCCGTTAGGTCAGCTAATCTTGCAGCTACAGCTTCGCCTTTGGGGCCCAGTCAGTTCTACAAACAGTTAGTTTTATTATTTTGGTTAAACTTAACGACAGACAAGTTGCATTTGTGGGTTACAAACTTACAAGCTTTATATTAGGCAAAAATTCCATATTCCTCCAAGAAGCACATATTTATTGCTTATTAATCCCTCTGATTCTGGCCGTCAGATATGGATCACCGCTAAGTCTGACCCAGGTCCTACGATGTACACCTGGGTCACAGATCATCAGATGTAGAAAGTCACATGAACCTGGCATATATGCTCACTTTGTCCCTGCCCCTGCCTTCCCCATCTATGCTGCTAGGGTGTCTCATTCATATGCCTTAGTGCCATTGGCTGTGTCACCCTGTCCGTATAAGTGCAAGTCTGAAAGTGCATAAGGGCAGAAGGCAGCACTTCTCTGAGTGGTGCTTATATCCATGTATCAGCAAGAGTTTAAACTCTTGTTTTATGGGAAGCAGACAGGTGGCAGAGCATCCACTGATTTCTGTCTTCCAATTCAGCTAGCTGCCCAGCCGGCCCATTGCTTACACTGAGAAGGAACAGAGGTGGCTACATAGTGCAGTGACATGCCAGGAAGCTGCATTTGCCCTTCACATGACCTTTCTAGAACCTTTTGACTGTAATTTATGTCTGATCTGTTCACTTATAGGCTGCCAAATGGAGGTGAGATTATGGCCCTGCAACGTGTTAAGCAGTGGCATCTGTGCCAGTAGAATAACAATAAGTTCTAAATCTGGCACAGGGACCCTGACTTCTCAAATAAGTCACATGCACGTTCTTATATCATTTAAATGACATGCTTGAACTTTTAAAAACAAAAAGCTGTAATATTCCTGTAAATAAATCAAAATGCAGCTCCCGCATTCATTTTGTTAAATAATACAGAGGTTTATCCTAAGCTAACAAGCCAGAGTCCATCTCTGTCATATCCTGTTTTAGTAAAATTGGTCAATATAATTGTATTCTGGTTAGTGGTCACAGTAGGACCTAGACACTACAGAAACACTTTTAGCCTTTAACATGACACTAAATATTAAAGCTCCCAAATCACTGAGGGACAGATTCCCATCCTCTCACTCTGCCAGTCTTCTTTGTGACTTTACTGGGACTATGGAGAGCAAGGGGTCCAACTTCATGATTAAGGATATCATACTCTACCCATATGACCACATCCTGATGAGCAGGGGTATGTGCTTGCAGCAGCACAAATAGCAGCAGCATTTGTGCCTCTACTTTGTGCTGCAGTACTTACCCCTGCACGTGCGCTTTGTTGAGGGGCAATTTGTCTTGCTTCAGGCAAACTGCTCAGCTCCTCCCAGCTCCCAGTCTGGTTCCATGTGTTGCAGGGATGGCTGGCTGGGGCACAGGGTGCCTCAATGTGGGGCTAGCTAGTAGGCATCCCTTCACTGAGGCACCCTGCACCCCAACCAGCCATGGAGCAGCATGTGGAGACAGAGGAACAGCCAGCCCAGGCACTGTCTGCTCCTCCATCTGAAGGCACACTCTGCCATGTGTCTCAGTGCAGGGACTCTGCAGTGTGTGGAGACAGAGAAGCAGGAAGTCCTGGGCTACCTGCTCCCCCATCTCCGCATTTGTCTGGGCAAACACTACTTTCATGTGCTTTGCCCTGCTTTATTTATCGGGCGGGGGGGTGTTGGCTACCGGGAAATCCCAGTAGCATATTTTGCTCCCACAATGCAAATTAGCAGTGCAGCACATGGTTTAATGTGTAAGGCATGCAGTTTATGGCACCACAAAGAGGTTTGTGGCACCATAAACCACATGTCCCTCCATGTATGGATGTAGTACATGAAGGTAAATCTTCTTGTTATTCTGCAGCAGCAGAAGGCAGGCTGTAGATCTAGTGTAACCAATGCTTAAGTATGTGCTTGGGCACAACTAGCGCCATGGCCTGTACAGATTGCTGGGAGAGACAGGAAAGAGGTGGGAAAGTCATGGACATGGTCTCTACAGACCCTATGTGACAGTTTGGGGAGAGAACCTTTTGACTTAGGTTGGAATAGGGGTGGGGATTGGACAGCAAACAGTGTATTCCTGAGATTGAAAATCTATTGGTGAAATCCTGCTGGAGGCACCGGAAAGACTACAGTTAGTAATCAAGGAGTCCAGGCCTCCAAAAGTCCACAAGCATTCAGAGACCTTGAAGGAAGTCCTCCAAAATCTTGAGATTTACTTACAAACAATGAATTTAAAATACAAAACAAAATTAAAAACTGTTTTGAGGTTTTTACATTTGCTTTCTCATTTGGGGGACTTATTCATATGTTCAAATTTTTCTAGAAACTTAAATCTTTTTACAAATAAGTTCAGTTGTCATCCTCATGTAATCACATGACTGTGAGATCTAGGCCTTTCAGCAAACCACCAAGTATCTCAAGATCATAATAGTTGGCAACACTAGAACTTCCCTTATTTCCACCTGTCTTTCTTCAGATGCAAAGCGGGTCCCAAATTCACCTGGGATATTAATAGGTGTTTATACACATGCTCCAGGAAGCAGGAGGGGTCTAAAGTGTCAAGTGCATTAGTGTCCTGGCACTGAAAAATGGCAACAGGAGTGCTTTAACCAAAGTTCATTGAACAAGCTTTAGTTAAAACACCACTGTTTCCATTTTTCAGCGTGGGGAGGCTGATACATGTGATGGTGCAGGCTGCTGGAGCACAGTAATTACCACGGTCCGGAAGACTTGATTAAATCGAGTCTGCTCCAATGCCTTGTAATTACAGTGCATCAGAGTAGCCTCAACGTGCATTTATAGGCATCCCATGTGTCTATTTTCCTTATAACTACCAAAATAATTTTCATTTGAAACCAAAATCTAAAACTCGGTGCTTCCTCCACCCATCCAACCTAGGTTGGGTTCCCTTCTTTTACAGTAATTAATGATGCAGTCACATGCATTAAAGGAGTATGGAGTAGTTGCTCTTATATTAAGATCAGCAATTGTGGGCACATCTACACAAATAAACTCTGGAAGTTATTGGTTCAGAGTTTGAACATGTGCCTGGGAGCAATGAACTCTGGAGCAATAAGCTCTGGAATTTATTCATGTACAACATGTGAAGCCAGGTTGGAGCAGCCCCAGCTGACAGCGGGCCCTGGGGGCCAACCTGCCAGCCCAGGGTTGCTCCCCCTGGCTCAGCGTGCTGCAAAGGGGTTGGCTGAGTCACCAGGGAGCGTCAGTGTGGGACTAGCCAGCAAGCATCCCCCCCCCCCCCATGCCCTCGTCAGCCTCTCCAGCATCTATACATGCACTGCTGCGGAGTTTTTTTACTCCCCAGCATGATAGTACTTGTATTTACTTCTGGCTGGCTGTATTTACAAGTACTATCTTGCTGCAGATTAAATTAGTTTACTCCAGCCTAATAGGAACAGATATGTAGATGCTGAGACATCTACTGTGCAGCTAAATAGTCAACTGTGCAGTAAACATCTTTTGTAGATGTACCGTTTAAGGCAAAAACTGGTGTCATGACCTCAACTCTGAGCATATCAGAGAACAGGAAACTGAGCTGATGATTTTTTTTTACTGGGAAAATATAGTTGTCATTTTAAAGCTAACTTTAGTACTCTATATTTTATTTTTGATTTGGCATATTAAACACTAATGAACATATTCTGATGGCATTTACACATCTGTAATTGCTATTTTTGAGGAATAATATAGGTAGAACTGGTCATAATTTGGTTGATAAGAAAGCATTTGCTAACCAAAGGAATCTTTTCTCAAACCTATAGATAATCTCTGCTGTGTTATTCAGCAGAAAAATACTGCATCTTTCCTTCCCTTTTAGAAATTGCTCCAATATTAGACTTAACTGTGCAGTACAAGTCATTATATAGTCTGTGAACTGCTTATTCTATCATATTTTCAGACTCTGCTTGTTCTAATTCAGCTGATTCAAATGAATTATATTTTTACACTGGAAATAATAATTGTATTGCAAATGTCCAGCTAAATTCTGTCCTTTGTTATACCATGAGTTTTATTTACACCCTGAGTTTTGCTTATCTCTTTGAAATTGCCAGGAACCTTGTCAATGTTCATTCTCTGTGCTTCTATAAGAAAGAAAAAATAAAACCATTTTGTTCAGTTTAATATATGTAAGATACTTTGCCCTTCTGCCTCTGCCAGGATTAATATATCCTCTATTGCAATCTTTTCTTTCTTTCTTACAGAATTTCATACGCTTGTATGACATCCTTTCCCACAAACACAGAACATTGCTATATTAAAAAAAAAGTAGTTTAAAATGGTTCTGAAAACAGACTTAACAGTTTACCAAGCATGCCAAAAGTTTGTGTATGTAGCTGATTTACAGTAGACCTCTTATGTTGTGTTGATATGGCTTTTGGGAGTCACTGCATTATTGCAAGCCATTAATTTCTCCTAAAAGGTGCCTATTATATGTGTTCAACATTTAGATGCACCAAGACAAATCAAAGTATGGAACTTCATATAATAAAGCATTTGTAAACTTCATTAAGCTAACAATTGTGGGCTTCAGGCTTTACTGACATGCTCATTGTTATACAAGGAGTAGCAGCTCAGCATCTTTCCACTACCTGCTATTTGTTTATAGATTTCTTGCACAGCCTTAAATGTGTTTGGAAATGAATGGCAGCCTAAAAGCACCTTTTCATTGACTGAAAAACCTTGGAAGTACAATTATTTGCTTCGAAGTGTAAGAGCTAGAAAAAATAGTACAAGCAAAGCACATGGAAAGCCATGATACTCTGAAAACAAAGCTATGAAAGAAGTATTGGCTTGATGTTCTTTTCATTTGCAGGAGAATTTGCATGTAGTAGGCTTGGTGCCTGCATGCTGCGGGTAGCCCATTAAACATAAAAACTCCCATCTACAAAGTAATAGTGTCTGTCCATCATGTAGAGTGTTCTAACATGCTTGTGAAATGGATTTGTATTGAAAATGTAGTAACGCTGCAGGCCTGTGATAAAAGTGGAGTTGAATTAGGTTACTGGTTCGGAGGAGCTGTCCATGACTGAGTTGCCTTAGACAGCTGAGGAAGTCCCACTGGCACACTAATCATGCCTAGGCCTCAGATGGCTTATCTTGCTTCCATTTTCACCCCTTATGAATTATTCTTCTCTGCTATTTGAAAGGTCAGAGGTCAACACTGCTCCAAATCCCCCTGGTTTTTAGACAGAAAATGCATCTCATGAATAATGAAGTATGGCTTTGTGCACACCAGTGCTATGTCTGAGTGAGGAGGAAAGGGCACAAGAGCATTGTATGTATCTTTTGAACAATTATTCTCCATGCACAGAGAATCCATTAATAACTCTTGGTTAAGAAGTGCAGGCTTCCAGCTACACACTACACCTTCTGAAAGGTCAAGAAGGAGCCTCTGTGCAGGGTCCTCTACCTGTAATAGTGATACTATGTGGGGGAAAAATCCTCTTGAAATAACTCTCTTCATAGAAGTCATTGGGAAGTATTGAATTTTGGCTGAGAATGTAATGGTGAAGCACGGTTGAGTTTGACAGGCAATCTGTGACAGCTTGTAGTAGGAAACATGCAGGTTACATTTAAATCCAGAAGTAGATCACAAGGAAAACATGAATCTGAACTTTGAATTTATGTGCGTCAAGCAGCAGGGAAATTAAAATTCTCTTCAGATGTGGTTCAGGGTTGGATTTATAATGGTATAGGATCCAGTTTACTTGGGAACAAAGACTGACCAGGACAATTCACATTACACTGTAGCCAAAGATGACTGAAATCTCAAAAGACAAGCTGACCTGAAAAGAGTTCCCCCATTCACCATGGCAGAAAAGTAGGTAACAGTGGACATGTCTACAGCTGCACTTTAGCACACAGTGTTCTATTTTACTGCATGTTAGTGTTGCGTAAAAATGCGCTAATACACTAATGCGCAGTAAAAATAGGCTACTGCACATTAAACATCACTAAAAAAGCATGTGCTTTCACTACTGCATATTAGGGTAGCCTAATGTACATTTATTTAGTACCTCACATTAGAGGTACTAAATTTAATGCACACTAACAAAAGTGCATTAAATAACAAAAGTGCTTTAATGAATGTGTAGACTCACACAATGAGCAGTCCCGTAGGGTTTCAGCCATTTAGATCCAAATTCTCACACAAATAGCATAAGAGGCTTTAGCATAGTCTAATTTGAACTCATCCTTATTATACCCATTAACTATAATCCAAAACTATGTGGGACTGGAGCCAAACACCCTGTCTATGAATCCCTAGTTAAAATATAGTATAAACCACTCTTGTAACCTTTTACATTATTTTTTAAATTGCCTAGTTGTACATATGTGTGTGTGTATGTGTGTAGTATTAACTAATTGTTTCATAGATACCAACAGAAGTTAAAAGGCTTTTTAATATGTACCATTCACATTGGAGTATTATATTATTCTTCAAGGCTTTTGTAGTCTAAAGACCTGTTATCTGATTGAAATCTTCAGACTTATTACACAGGCGTATCAGAACTCAGTAGAAAGCAGAGTCACCTGAAAGAACAACTAGTAACTGAGTAGATATTATATTCTTTTCTTGCAATACTTTCAGCATCAATATATTTTCACAGATTTATTAAGCAACCAAAAAGTTTGCTTATCTCTAAATCTACCTAGAGAAGACTATGGGGTTTTTTGCAGTGTAGTGGGGAGTTATATTCCACTGTGTACAATCTCATTGCCCACAAAACAAAGCAAGTTTCATTTTTCCAGATCCTCAGGGAGGTAGAAACCCCAAAACATTTTATCCCTGGAATCATTTGCACAGAGCTGTTCTTGATGACTTCAGTTACCTGCCTATCTGCTACTGATCCTGGAGAAGCAGCAGTGTATGATTCTGCGAGCTTTGGATTCACTTGATACATACACTACTCTACAAAACTTTCTGCTTCCACCAAAAGGTTATGTACATGTGCATGGTATTTTTTTGATGGAAGGGAAAACCACTACAATGTGCTTTTCTTCTTGCTGCTGTTTGTTTAACACTGCAATAGCACAGAGAGGCCAGAGTCAGAAGTGTGACAGACCTACTGCTCAGGCATACCTATACAATGAAAAGACAGCCCCTGGCCATCAAGAGTTTATTTAATTACCAAATAGATAAGTGTTAGGTTGTGATTCAATTAGCATCTTGAAAATTAACATCATTCACTTTACATTTTCTCACATCTCAAAAGGGCAAGATATGTTCACATCCAGTTTGGTCACAAATCTGTGTGAGGACTGCAAGTATAAGAGCACACTTACTATAAAATGAAGCACCTTTAAAATTTCACATTGCATTCTGGAAAGACTAGAACAGCAATGGAAACAGCACAGCTCTAAACTGAATGATTCTAACAAGTCCTTTCTTAGGGACCTGGGAAATATGAAACCAGAATAGTCAGCACTGGTCCATGTGCAGAGCTCCTACTGATGTTAATGCAAGGGGTATTCATAAAATTGAGATGACAAAAATAGGTTATTTTCCAATTGGAAGCCATCAGATTAGGGCAGTGAATTCCAGTCTTCAGCAAGATCCTTTTAAGGGTGCCACAGGAAGTAGGCTGGTAAGTGAGTTGTAATAAATTACTGTTTTTTTAAATGAGGTACTGCTAAATTCAGAAAAGTTATGGAGGGGTGCCTGAAGTCTATAAAGGTTGGGAAACTGGAATAAGGTATACAGAGGATAAGGAAAACCATCTACACAAATTCCCTGGTTTTCTCACTAGCTACATTATGCACATTCATGGAATGGATTTCTTGGGTATTTTGGCCGATCATAATCAAAGGCCAGCTTCATGCTGGAATCGGCTGGCCTACTGTTCAGACCTTTGCCCACAGCCTAGGGGCACTTTCATGCCTCATATAAATGTGTAAATTGTGGGTTTAGGTAAGACCCTGAATGAATTGTGAGTTGAATAACTTAAACTACAGTTTCTGCATTAGATATTTGTCCAGAACTATATCTATTTGCTCGGTTTTTTTTACACACAGTGTTAAAAAAAAAGTCTTCCTCTGAAATTGGTAACATTGTCTTAGCTCCCACTTTGGTAATTAACATTTGATGAGGCCACTTGATCTTGCCTGTAACACTTTCTGTCAATACTTGGTAGCACCACCGTGCATTAAGTGCTTACACATTATTTCTAGGAACATTAAGGCCCAGAGTGATTGCCAGAGTCATTGTTTTATGGAGTCAGTGAATTAGAGAAATGAGTAGCATGAATCTCAAGGACCATTAGCCTGTTTTCTAGATGAGATATTTGTAGAGGACGGTATATTAACCTATGCGTGCTGAATATTAGAATGTTTCTCTCTTATTATAAAGTAATAAAAAATCATTGAAAATAAGATGTAAATATGCATTCAAGATGTTAAAAGACATTTTCCTTTGAATTAATGAATGTGGCAAGTGCCCTGCGGTGAGACTGTTGAATTTGCTTTGAAGCCAGAATAGAGATTTCTGGTTGGTGATTTTATTGATGATAAGAACATTCATTTGATAGCAGCAGCAATTATTTTTCTGTGAAGGTTGCTCCAACTTGCAACACTGGTACGCCCTGTTTTGAGTTTTATCACTATCTTCATGGCTCCCATGCCCCACTGAGAGACATCACTAATCCCCAAAAGCATAAAGTCTTTTAAAATTAAATCCCCAAAAGTGGAATTAAGGTAATAGTGAAAATGTCTTAAATCTACAGAAGAGAGAGAACAGCAAATTCATTCTAGAAATCCAGACAGTTAACTCACAACTTTTCAAAGAAAAGGGAAAGGAAGATAAAAAGCCCTAAGGAAAGAGCTTGGGATGAAGTTTTATCCCAAATTCTTGGCCATTACCTTGACATTCCCAGCCTTTTCAATAATTGTTGTAGCTGTTTTTATATAATATTCTGGAAGTGACTCAAGGGCTAACAATATCTCACTAGTATATTATTTACACAAGAATGTATGCCATAAATTCTGCACATTAAAAATCTATGTTCTTTGATGTCTTTTATAAGTGTTGTTTGCCATTCAGTGAATGAAAAGGAAACATTTACGTGGAAGATTTTGACCCTAAGGTGTCAAACATGATTTGACCCAATCAGCTTAAAAGCTTCATTTTGTTAACTAGATACAGATTCATAATTTTTTAAACCCCAAATTTCATATTAGGCCATGAAAGTGTATAGTGTCATTAAGCAGCTAAAGAAGTACACTGTGAATACTCAGTTTCTGCCTCAGTGGAGAGCTGGACAGCAGAGAGCCCATGCAGTAGGACCCTTTATTCCCATTTTCCCACAGGCGTTAACTACCACCAGTTCTGGTCCAGAGTACACTGGCACATGGTGTCCCTTCCTTATCCTTATGATACTCCGTTCCCTCCCTACCCCATTCCCTGTCTTTATGCACACTGAAGAAAGGGGATGTGGTGTGGGGAGGCCCTGCTCATACTATCCTAGCAAAGCCACGAGAGGACAATGGCAGTGAGGCCTGAATATATTCCTCTGCTAGGATGGTGCCAGAAGAGATCCTGCCAGTCAGACAAGTTTCAGATTTAAAGAATTTATTAATGTGAATGGGTAAATGGGGCAATTGACACTTCTTGTTTTAGGGCAAGCAGATATCATGGCATTGGTGATACTTGCTTTTATGTTTGTCTAGTTTTTTATACAACCCCAAAGGCTACTAAAGTATTTCAGAGAAAAATATGAAACCTGGGAGTCTAATATCTTCACAGAATTCTTGGGGCCAGAACCTCAAGCACAGACCTATAACCTTAATCTGGTCCTAGCTATAGGGATTCTTTACATTGCACTGTACTGTGCAGAGCAAATGCACTACATCTGCTTCACTGGAAATCCTGCATTGTCTGCTGTCCCTCTACCCCGAAGTAACAACTACAAATGGAACTAAATAATAGACCTAACCAGTACAGCACCTGCTTTGCAGAGGAACCATTACACTGAAGGAAAAAATGAGTGATGCAGAAAATGGAGAAAAAAAGATGACCTTGCTGAAGTCATAGCAAAATCATACTGAATAGCCAGTAGGAAGCCAGACAGTCTGTGTTTTTGCCTAGACCCGAGCAGTTTAAACAAATCACTAAGGAGGGTATCGATAGCAAATGCCTGAAGCTGGGGAAAAATATTATGTGATGGGGCAAAAAGAAACATAGTTTCAATATTTGATACCAAAAACAGATTCTGGCTGGATGAGGTAAATAAACAGCCATCTCACCCAATTTTGCACAGATAGATACTAATGACTGGGTGTGCCATTTGGCATATCAGTAGGAAGATAGTAGGAGGAGATCAAGGATGTTAGCAAGATATACTAATGGGACTTGCTGTCTTCAGCACTGTAGCTGGTAGCATGCTGGGAAAGAGAAGACACAGTCTGTGTACCCATATATTCAGATGATGTGAGCTAATTCTCCTGGATTTGTTCTCCTGGTAGAAAAACTACCCAGAGACATCTGAGCAGACATTTAAAAGCTTAGTCCTTAAAGATCAGAGAGCTTGCAGTGCTGATGCTGTGTAGTCAGGGGGTCCCTGACACTATCTCATCAAGCTGTACAGGTTCCGTCCATCTGACCAGAGACAGACACAGCAGGGCACAGGGCAGCCTTGATTTGCTGACTTGGACTTCCTGCAGCACAGTATGAGGGTTGGAAAGGGGTGTTTTTTGTTCCCTGCTTGGCTGCAGTAGTAGAGTCCAGGAAGCAACATACTGTCTCCCTGTGGGAGGGGGTGGAAGCAAAATACCCAAGAGTACTGGAGGACTGTGCTGTGGCTTCTGTCAGAAAGGAACATCGTAGTGATTTAACCCTGGTTGTTACCAGCTTATTTTTCTCCTGGAGCGGCCATTTTTGCTTTGGGAGAAAAATTCCAAACATCTGTACACTACACTTACGGTTTTGCCTGAGAACGCAATGTCTCTCTCAGGAGAAACTGAATGTCTGTATGTGGCCACAGTATAGATAGGAACCGTGGCAGGAAAAAAATGGGGTAAAATTTTAAAGATCAAATGTTCAAATTATTTGGAATGAATTAAAGATGAAATTGAGATGGACTGATGCTTGCTGACCTCCAACAGACTCCAAACTGACCCCAAAGAGGTAACTGCCATATACTTCTCCCATAGTTTCTAGAAATTAAGATTAGTTCAAAAACTATTTTGTTTCTTAGTAGTGTTGAAGTGAGGTGGTTGTTTTTTTAGACTCCCTGACAGAATCTCTTTCAAGGTTCTCAGATGAGCGTGAAGTCCTGAAAGGACAACACAACAACATGGATGTATTATGAACGTGATTAAGCTGGTGTGATATAACCATCTTGTCTATCAAGAAGCTAGTGACCAACTATTGCATTCTGAACTACTGCATGGAGGACAAAGAGACAGGAGGATTTTATGAGCAGCATTTCCCAAAAAGGGACAGCCAGTAGCTATCCTGTCACCAGGGGATTAAGCACATGCCCCAGTTGAAAAATATTTTTTTGCAATAGTTAAAAGTTTCATCAGTATGTTCAATGATGGCAAAGCTAAGTAGGGTGATGAAGCTAAGTAGGAAATGACCATGTGGCACTTGAAAGCATTTTGACATCATGGTTATTAGTCACAGGATACACCTTTCCACATGCCACTGAAACAGCATTGCTACAGTTGAGATGAGCATTATGTGGAAGGCCCAGAACTCATGGTTGATTTTTTTATCCACTGCCACCTTGCAACATTAAAACGCAGCTACTGAGACAGAGCATGATGCCTGCATAGAATTAGAATATAATGTTTCATGTCAAGTGAACACCTTGTTGCTTGTATTGCCAATGTCAGTACAGCCAGAAATTGTAGGAGTCACAGACAAAAAGGAAGAAAGATACACAAAGAACTAAGCCTACTAGTATAAACAAGGCAAAGAGCTCCTTCCAAAATGCAGATGGCAGATTCTGTCACAAATTGTTTCATCAGATTTTTTACCTGGAAGCAATTGCTGAACAGATAAAAAGTAGTAAATAACTATGGGTGGAGAGAAATTTCACCAAAACCACAGTATATTCCATCCCTGTGAACATAAGAGAAAAAACACATATATGGAAGTTAGCAAAACATGGACTCCACTGACATTTGATTAGCAGTATATGGGCGAAAATGTAGGCCAGCAGGCAACTCATAGAGACCAAAAGAGACGTGCAAAACAACACTACCATGGGAGGGAATAAAGAGTAAAAGAAAAGTTAACATCAAGTCTTAAGATAATAGTATGGATAAGGTGTTAAGATGTAAGCAGGCTATAGTATTAATATTTAAGTTTGCTGTCTCTGATAACTGTGTGAAAAGTGATATGATAGGTAGTTTTCCCAAAAGGGAACTTTATAGTATGTTTATAAGATCACATCTAGGAAATTTGGAACAGATCGCATCCAGCTCCTTTCATGGAATCCACAAACCCAAGTTATGTGCCCCTGTTCCCTATGGAATGGATGGGGAAAGTCAGGAGCCTCAGCATGGAATTAACAACAGCTAGGATAGCACAAAGAATTCCACAGAAATAAATAATAATATATTTATATACATATTAAATAATAATAGTACATGATGTAGTACACAGAAGTGTCCACTTTCAAATTAGGATTGTGCCTGGTTGCACTGGCTGAAAAGAAATCGCCTTCAGTTCAAGGAAATGCTGTCCAATTACCCTTACTATGCCACAGTATCTGTACTAATATCTGTTCTTATAGCCATTGGCATCTCTTGAGAAGAGGTTGCCAATCATCATTCATTGTACCAAACTGTGATCTGAACTTTTTATGCAGATATATGGGTGCTCTGCTGGAGTCAACTAACTCATATTCTTTTATGACCTCAGTAGTGAACCCCGATATCAAGACTTTTTAAAAACTAGAGCACTATTTTACATGAAAAGGCCCAGGAGTTTAGAGCAGTGGGGTCCAACCTTTTTGGCTTGGCAGGCATGCCACAAATTAGCCCCACAACCTCCTCAAATGCCATTTTCATCTCCTTCCTCAGTTTGATTTGTTATTCTGCTTTCTGCTTCCTTCCTTGTGCTTCCTGCCCAATTTACTGCTTAGCTTTCTGCTTCTTGATCTAACTGTCACTGTGCTAGTTGCCACTTGTGGCACTCCTGCTGAAGACTGGCCACCCTTGGTCCAAACTCTGCCTGCTCCCTTGGTATCCTGACTATTGATAACACTAATCTTTGAAAAGAGACGAATTATGTCTAGAAATGCTCTTCTACAACTGCAACCAGAAACAAGCATACCCACCTCTGCATGTGATAAGCCATTTATTTACTATGCACGTGATAAAAATGGATCGGCATAAATACTTGTTTGAGGCTCTTCTCTTCTGTTGTCTTCTGGTTGCTTTCTGATGCACCTACCCTGTTTCCCATATTGGCAGTGCAGTAAAAACATCGTGGGAAGGTTTTAATATTAGGGAGTACAAATTTGAAGGAAGATATGTAAATTTGTCACGTCAGAGCATCCATAATGTGTCAGAACTGTGAATTTGAAACATCCCACAGCACTTGTGGTGGGGAGCAGTGCGGGGAGAAAGATTGATTTTTGTTGCTATTGTTTCATGCAGTTTCCTGAAGCCTAAAGGCAGTAACTTCATAAGTTGCAAATGGATACATTCTCTTGGCAACCATAAAAGCACAGACCGAAACATTGCCCCCAGATATACACCTGTAGTTTCTGCTGAGCTCAATCTGAAGCCACCAGTAGGTCTGTAGGTATATTAGTTTTCAGTGCTCCAAATGTGATCCCTTTAGACCTTGGAGTTGCTTCAATTTTAGTTTGGTCCCAATACATTTTTACTTTCCTAGGGTCTTGTAGCATGATCCTGAGATGTGCTGTTTAACCCCAACTTATGCTGTCTTCAGTGAGCCTTTAATGCAGTTAAAGGTGTGATTTCTAGTTTTGTACAGAGTAATGGGTGTGTTACTGGATTTGTTGGGAAATATTTAGGGGTATCTTCTTTAAGACCCAAGTTATCATATGATGTGTTCAGTGTGCTGTAACACAAAAAGCTATTTTGCATCTTGATAACTTCAGTGTTGTAATCTGTCCAAATCCCAGAAATTTGATGCGCAGTTCCAGTCAGAATACTAATTTTCTTAAATTGCATTTTGGGGTACCTTGTTTGTTTATAAGTGAAAAGGGCTGTGTGAGAGTGGGGTCCTAATTGCCAGGCCTGGAGACCGAAGCTGGGATCTAAAAGTCACGCTTGATTCTGTATTTGTAGATTGCACCACTTATAATACAGTTTCTTCAGCTCAAATATAACTTTGGCTTAGACCTAAAATCCCATTGTTTCAGACATACAGGAAGAACAATGAGACATGAAGTCTGATTTAATAAGCTAATGATTTTAGTAATGTAACTAACCAGGGGAGTAGCTCTCAATTTTCTTTCTACTTATAGAGCTGCTGTCCACCCCTAATGGTCCCAGCCAATGGGACCACAGCACTGTTTCTTTCAAAAACTCAATCCCAAAAAAGCTGCAAATCTCAAGGGTGGAAATGTAGGAGTTGACTGGCCCAAAATGGTGGAGAGAAATGGTTCTATTTAGGAACCAATGGATTTCTTCAGGGCTCCTGCTGTAATCCTCTACTTACCCTTCCCCAAAATGCTGAAGCTGCTGCTGCTGCAAAGAGGGAGAATGAGGAAAGCCTCCTTCAAGAGGTTATTCCCCTTTTTCCCCTACTGATCTTGCAAATAAACCTTACTTTGAGTCATGGGGTTCAGCTCATGACTTCAGATTATTTTTTCATCAACATACAGCCCTATCACTTTCAGTGGGTTTCACTGGGGGGAGAAATGGTTTTGTTTTCTTTTCATTTTTCCCTAAACTAGGCCTTTGCTTTGAGTGTAAACTTCAACTTCCTGCTGTGGGAGGCCTTCAAGGAAAACTCATGATCCTATTGGTAGTTCAATAGCGAGCACTATTGAATCAGTGCTACAGTTTGGTGTGTTCTTGACCAGAGTTGTTGACCAGTTGTAATTAATGAAGGTCATTTGCTTTTAAGAAGATCACTGGTGTTAGCGCCAGTATCCTGGCTAAATTCTGGCTTGTGTAATTATTTTCATTCTGCCTAAATTCCATTCCTAATTCAACAGGGTAAGTATTCTTCACTTCCTATTCTTGAACTATTTAGCATTTTAGTAAAACTAAACAGCATCATTTCAGAGGCAGTGAATGCATTGCTGTTACAGGAAGAATAAGCCCTTTATATATACTTTCTTAAATTATAATGTTTCGGGAGCCATGACTAAACACAAGATAAATTAAGAAGTGTGAATTATTATAATTAGAACTTAACAAGAAATCTTATCCTGTTTTATGAATAAATCTCAAAGCACTAACCAGGTAGGTCAGTAGCATTGTTTCCATTTTACAGCCAGGAAAACTGAGACTCACAGAGTTGACTCATTTGTCCATGTTTACCTGGCAGACCAATTACTGAAAATGGTGTGGAACACAAGTCTCCTAAATCCCAATATGTGCTGTTTAGCCATCTGGCAACACACCGTCTCCTGTTAGTTAAGGAGTTAAATGTTCTTGACCATAAATAACAATGTTCATATGAGGGTGAATATTTATCTATTTTTCACCAAGCCTGTGAATTATTAAGGAAAATGTTAAGGATAAAATATGAATATAAAATTACTTTCCTACTGAGTTCCTTTTATCAAAGCATGCAATACCGCAGGAGCATCCACATTGAATCCATTCTATAAGCTAACCAAGTAGATTTGCTTTCTAAGTATTTTAAGGTTCATATGCAAGTTACAACTGAACTGTTTTGACGTGATGTGGAAATGGAGCTAATATAGCTACTGTCCCGTGTGCCAGAATTGCATTCTTGGAATTTCTGAGCCTAAAAAATCAGTTTGTTATAAAGTATAAATAAGGTAACAAATTTGAGAAATATGCTTTGATTTGAAAATAACAAAGGATATGTTCCCCACAGAGACCATTCCTGCCCCACACCCTGTTCTGTTTTAGGAAATAAATAGTGTCTTTCATTTATTACTTCTGATTTTTTTTTTTTATGATTTCAGGATTCCTCTTCAATTGGAACAGCTACAGTGGCTGGACCCAGAACAAGTGCAATAATTGGAGATCAGGGAACACCGCCAAAGGTCCAGCTCCCCCTCAATATGTAAGCAGCCAGCTAATCTTAATCACAGGCGAGCATTTTGTAAATCGTGTGTGTGTGTGTGTGTGTGTGTATAATTTGAAACAGCTGATTTCAGAATAGTTATCTCAGTCTCCGACATGACCCAACCTCTGCTGAAACTGAAAAATGAACAGTGAAAGGCCAGGTCGCCTTTCCATACATAGCCCTTTTAGACTTCTAGAATATTTATTACAGCCATATGAATCATTTCAAAGCAAAGAGAGTGCCTATCAGCTACAGAAAATCTGCTCCCTTAAATAAAGCTTTTATGAAGGTGAACTCCCCTACAATTGAACACCTGAGACAATTATCATTAACCATACAAACAACCCAATTACATTTTTTCAGTACCATAAACAAAGGCATCAAATGAATGTTTTAAATACAAGGACATAGTAAGAATATATGCCTATTAAATAGTATTTGCAAGAACAGAAGGTTCATGAGATAGGGCAGAGAGTGATAGAATCCATTATAGTACATTTTTTTTAGCCCAGTGGCTAAAACTTGGTTCCTGCCTAGTTAAACTACTGAACCCCTTCTTCCAATCAAATAGGTATTTAAAAAAACAATGGAACTTTATGCACAGATGTATTACATCCTAAAATAATATCTGAAATTCACACATAAAACTTAAAGCAAGGTGACGGATATGCTATAAACAGAATAGAGAATTGAGAGCCAATCATAAAAGATCAGCTCTTAATCATCCCGCTCAGCTAAAGTCAGGCACTAAAGCTCAGAGGGCACAGCACCCTCTCCCACTGTTCAGAGGTTCTGGTAAAAGGATCACAACCTTCCCTGCAGTCATACCATGAAGTTCCTGTGATAATGATGCGATTACATATACACTGAGGCAAATCTTTCCCTTACTTTTTCCACTGCTTAGGACCGACCAGATTGTGGTTCTGCTCTGCCAGGGGTGGCAGGACTGTGCAGAAAGCTACAATGCCTTCCACAGTGCCTAGGGCCCAGCTTTAAGGGGATCTCTGCATGATACTAGGCCGGGGTGGGCAAAATGTGGCCTGTGGGCTGGATGCAGCCTGCCAAGCCATTCTATCCAGCCCCCAGGGCCCCTACAAAAATCAGAAAATTAATATTTATCTGCCCCTGGCTGCCTGTCATGCGGCCCTTGATGGCTTGCCAAAACTCAGTAAGTGGCCTCCGCCCGAAATAATTGCCCCCCCCCCCCCGCACTAGGCGAAGTACTGACCAACAGATCCATTGTCTCCTAGGTATTTTGATCCTTATCACCTCTGGAGAGGTCAGACTAAGGCTCTGACCCTCTGCAGAGCTTCTCTGTTGTTGTTCTACAGGTTTGGTGACTGGATTTTTCTCCTTTTGTCTTTGGAGGGACACCACTGATCTGCTGATCAGGTTGAATGCTGGGGCCTAGGACTTCAGACAAACATTGCTAACAATGTCTCTCTTCCTGGATTTGTCCCATAGGGTATCTATACACATGCTCCAGTGTGGCAGAAGTGTTTTTAATTAGAGTGGCTCCTGGACAGCTGCTCTAATTAAAACACCTGCAGTGTCACATGTATTCAGCGTCCCGTGTTTCAAAATGGCCATGGGGGCACTTTAACTAAAGCTCATTCGATCAGTTTTGAAATGCAGGATGCTGAATACATGTGACAGTGAGGTACGTTGAAGTGTTCTAATTTAAGTATTCTAATCCAGTCTGGAGTGTTCTAATTGAGTCTGCTCCAACATGTTCTAATTAAAATGCGGTGGAGCACGTGTATAAGCACCCATAGTGCTGGCAGATGACTTACAGAATATACCATTTCTGTGGCATTGGTATCTACCATAAGTACTACATTCACTTTAAAAGTCTGATTAATTAAGCAACAAGCAAACCACTCCCTCCATATGAAGAACTAATAAACTTCAATATTGCCATGTGCCTATGTACTGCAATCAGGCCATTTTTTAATTATATTAAAAATAATTTAAAAAAAACAGAAGTATATACATGTGCTTCATGACCCTGACTTTCATTTTATACTTACAAGCCAGGTTACATCCTCAAAAGGGGATTGCAGAGAGACCCTTAAATAGAGCACTACAGATTCTAGGTTATAATTAGTCACAGCCAACTCTTTTCAGCCATAACCTGCCTTTAAGGCTGGAATTTCTGGTAGAGGCCGTTTGAGGCAAAACAGTTTGCAGTCATTTACTCTAGGGTCCTTCTCTCTAACACATTGTATCACTATTGTGACACTGCCTGATACAGCGTTTTGTTCCATTTAGTGAGGTTGAGGGTTTTCACACTTTCCTCTTAGCCATGCAGTGCTAGCTAGTGAATTTTTTAACATCTAAAAACTAGACAATGATGAGAAGCAGGCAATCCATAGGTTTTCTGATTCAAATACAACTGGTCTTAGGAAACAAAGCATCTAGTCTTGATTGTCTGTCGTGACTCCCAGAAAGAAAAAAAAGAACATGGAATCTACTGCTCCTGAGCTAAGCTGGCTGCAGTAGAATTGTATTCAGCTGTGTTTGACAATAGGTGTGACTCTCTTATGCTTTCTCCTAGTCAACAAATGTTGAATGCAGTTGCCCTAATAGTCTGGATGTTGTCAGCCACATTCAGGAAGTATTGTTAGACCCGGATAGAAGGAGGGATTAACACTCTTTGATGCTTTGAGTCTATCCCTGCTGACAACAGTTTGCAGTATTTGCTTAGGTTGGACATAGTGTCAAACTCAACACTTTTCTTAGTGCTCCTTCTGGCAATTCCATAGCAAATAAAGATGAGGAAACCAGCGGATTACTTAAACATCAAGTAATCAGGTAACCTGGGCATGAAAGAAATCTGCGTGGTTCAGTGTGAAACCATTTAAACAATGATATTCAACATGAATAGTTGCATAGTTTCTGTCACTAGCAAAACCAAGATTACTGGAGTTGGAGGATCTGGAAATAGTCCTGTCTTCTTATACAGATTAGTTTTAAGCTTATCTTATTTTACAACTCCACAGGTCTGTGTTAACACTGCCAAACAAATAAGAGGGAAATTAGCAGAAAAGTTGCAAAATCTAATGCAAAGTTCCCATTAACTTTATTGGGAGCAGCATAGTTTTCTAAAATGATTATAGCATATCAAGAGATGACAGTGAGCAAAGAGAAAGAGAAAGGAGAATGGGAGGACTGCAGCAGCACCATATGGGAGATTTTAATTTCATTCTTAATGTTACATCCACACTTCATTGATTAATCTTTGAGAATTTGGGGTAGGGAGGGAAGAGGTGGAGTTGCAGGGGCTTACTTTGTCTTTTGAGGTTTTGGTATAGTAGCTGTATGGAGGAGTCATGCAGGGGTAAGCAATAGAAGACACTGCTTAAAATTGCACATAGTTGATCCTATATATATAAAAATAATATGATAAGACTATGGATGAAGTAATGCCCACCATCTGTTCACATAAGGAATCACTTGAAATGTGCTGTTACCAGTAAAAAATAACCAGAACTCCTTTTTTATGTGCATGTTATTTTTACCTGTATGTTATATGCAGATTGGGTCAAATTCAGAAGCGAGTACATCTAATCTGGTATAATGTATATGCTTTTTAGTCCTCTTAGCAAGTGCAAATGTCTAACTTAGACTTCTTTGGACTCACTTATCAACTCTGGCTCTGAGTCTGAGTTGTATCAGGTGAAATATAAATGGCCAGGGGTCAGAAAAGAGAGGTGTAACTAGCAGGAGACTTGGGCTAGGGAAAGAAGTTACACATAAACTGGTTTAAGTGACCAGAAATTGGTTTAAACCTGTAAAAGACCAGAAGTCCAGTGCATGTCAACAAATTTCAAAATGGGTGAAACTGATTTAAGATAAACTTGATTGAATGTAGTGTCAGACTTAGCTGGTTTAGGTCAAACTGGTTTATGAAACTTCTTTTCCAGACCTCTTCCTGGTTCAAGTTAAATCAGAGTCCCCCAGCATCCCTGCATGCTTTGCAGCCCTGAGCTGGGCTGGGCTGTCTTATCTGCTCCACAGAGCAAGTCTGGCTCACTGGCCTTGCTGACTGGTTCACTACCCTCTCACGTTCTCCCAGGCAAACCCCTACTCAGGTCTGGGGCCAGAAAGGGAGTTAAGCTTCCCTTCCCCTGAATATGGAGCTACCCTGCCCTGCTTGCTTAGTGCTGCGACTGTGGACTACAAATTCCAGAGGCACCTGCAAGCAAAAAGAGGAAGTGATGAGCAACCCTGCAGAGTCTTGCTGCTGTGAGTCTGGACTGCAAATCCCAGGGACTTCAGGGGCAGCAGGAAGAGGAAGCGAACACACAGCCCATGCTGGCCACATGCCAGAGAGCTACGCTGTAGCATCCCCCTGGCTTCTGGTCTGAGCCATTGTAAATATGTGGCTGCATTTCCGGAATCAAAAGTGAATGTCTGTTCATTTGCTTATTGGTTCAATCTTGGCAGCTTAGACTAACCTGCAAAGATTTAATCAATTCAGCCTTGGGCTTTTTGACTGTCTGTACTTAGCCTTGGAGAACGGTGTAAGATAAGTACCCCAAACCCTGGTTTAGCTTAAACTTCTTTACCCAATTCCAGTGCCTTAGCAGGTAAGTAACACCAGTATAGACTCTCTTAAGGCAGCTTTACACCTGCTTCAGGGGGAAGGCAGGGTTAATTAGAATGGCTCTTGGGAGCTGTTCTAATTAAAACACCTGCAGTGTCTTGTGTATTCAGCATCCCACATTTCAAAATGGAAGTGGGGGCGTTTTAACTAAAGCTCATTTGACAAGCTTTAGTTAAAGCCCACTCCGCTGCCATTTTGAAATGCAAGGACACTGAATACATGTAACAGCAAGGCTGCTAGAATGCATCAGATCCAGAGTCAGGAACATATATAGGTGCCCTTATGTTGATAAAAAGGTTAAGTCGTTCTAAGACAGTCTGAATTAGGCTGTTATGCCATTTTACACCTGACTTCTGAGTATGGCCCACTGTAAAACTAATACCTAGAAAATTACTAATCCAAGCCATTCTTTTTGATCTCAGTCTGTGCAGTCTCAGCACTTTTCATTGTATTCTAACAGCACAGTGATGAGGGATGAGCATTGATGCATGTAGCATTATTTCATGTCAGGCAGATGCATTTTAATGTTCTTCAGTTCATATGCAGCCTCATGTTTTCTGTCAGGCAAACAACAACAGACCTTATCAACGCTACCTGATTATAAAAACTGAACGAAGAATATGCAGAATGGTTTCTCCCATCTGTTGGCTAATGAAATATAATTATTTGATTAGGTCTTTGTACCCTGTGCACATGGTAAATGGAGCCAAGCACATCAACCTAAGCATGCCCACAGGAGCTGTTACTAAATATTTTGTATTCTGCTCATTACAGCTGTTTATTTACTGCCTGCAAAATAAAAAATAAAAAATCTACTGGTATCGTAAAAGGGTAGAATAGGGAAAACTAACAGGATTTATTCTTCAATTATATTTCCTAGAGAGTAGAGGAAGAAACCATGCATCGTTTTAATGGGTCGGAAGCTTACAATCACACTGGTTATAGTTTTCATTATATATTTTTCTCTGATACAAGGTCCACATTGAACTTCTTGCCCTGCCTCAATATGTAGGTATCGTGCTGTATGTTATGGTATAAATACCATTTTCATAGAGTTTACCCATGTACTCTAGTCCTTCTTCACAGCTGTAAATCAACACTCAGGCATGAACAACCATGAACTGGTAATGATTAGAAATCTCCTTTTTAGTATCTACAGCAAGGGGAAAATGTCAAATGCTGATACCTACAAGATAACAGTTGTTTTGTGTGGGCGCTTTTGCTATTTATTATTATTATTATTATTATTATTATTATTTAACCAGCTTCATAACTATTCCCCAGTGTACAAACGATCATTCTTAATTTTTAACAAGCATCTCTCCAAAGAGTCTGAGCTACCTTCAGAGGAAAGAAGTTGCAGTCACTTTATAACATGAGACAAGGCCCTGAAGTAATGGAGGAAGAACAAAAGAAAGATGAAAAGGAAGGTCCTAAATAAAAGGAATAAATAAAACTGTAATAAAATATATTGAAAGTTTTGCATATTGGTATCACAAATAAGTGGTTATAAGCATACTAAATAGCTTTACACTAGGGTCAAATTCTAGTTGTTACTAAAGACAAAACTCGTATTAATTTTAAATGGGACTTTTGCCTTAGTAAGAACTTCATGACTTGTGCCTCATGCTAGTTTTTAAGATGAGGATTGTCCTATTCATGTGAATAGGGGAGTTAAAACATAATACTGGATAAGACCAATAGTCTGTTTAGCCTGGTGGTGGTTTGGGCTGGGAGGGTTTTGGGGTTTTTTTTTAATGATGCTGATCACTCCAAGATACTTAGAGGAAGGTATAGAAAATTCTTCAGGAGAGATTTGTAAAAATTCCTTTAAGAGAAATTTCCTAACCTAAATGGTCAGGGGTTGGCTCTTGCCCGGAAGCATGAGGACATAAATCCCTTCAAATACCAGGCTTTTAAAAATTTCTTAATATTGTAATTCTAGATAGTCTCTCTATCCATACACATGTCCAGTCCTATACCTAATGCTAAGCCCTTGGCTTCAGTGCTGTCTTGTGGTAATGAGTTTCACTGACTAACTGGGAGGAACATATTAGTTCAATCAAGTTCAGAATTACTGCTTTTTAATCCTTGGTAGTCCCCTTTTATCACTTTAGGAGTGAGGATGAATAGTAGTGGTCAGTTGCCCTGCTCCAATACCATTCATTATTCTGTATGGATTTTAATTATGTGTCTCAGTCATTCCTAGGCAGCATACATGTCACAGCACTTTCTACACTATAAGACTGAAATCAGAATCTGATTGACACTTTTTCTAGCATCATCTCTTTTCTCTGTGCATGTGAACTTTTCCCTGCAGCTATTTAGCTCTGTATGCATACAAGCCTCAGAAGAATGACGAGCTGGAGCTCCGTAAAGGCGAAATGTATCGGGTCATAGAGAAGTGTCAGGATGGCTGGTTCAAGGGGACATCTCTGAGGACTGGGATGTCTGGAGTCTTTCCAGGCAACTATGTAACTCCAGTTTCCAGGTGAGGACTGCTGCCCAGAGATTTCTGGTTTAGCAATTCATGGGGGAAGGGGCAGGAGGTTGCAGGTAAAGAAGATTGAAGAAGGGGCAGATTCGTTTGTAAATGACATGCTCGTCCACAAAAATCTTTCTTTGAGGTATCCCTGGTATCTTGGTTCATTGATTTTGGTTTAAGAATTAATCATTGTTTCAGGAGACATTGCTGATAATTTTAAATGACTATGCTTGTGGTTGATCAGCAGTGCATAGCCCATTGTTTTAAATAGCTAGTTGGCTATGGAATTCATATCTAAAAAAGGAACCAAAGCAATTTAAAATAGAGATGAGTGAAAAAAGGACTGGTTGTGGTTTGTTTTGCAACTTCACATTGTTTATATTTTGGTCTTGTAAAATCAAAAATGCCAGCTTGTTTGGATTGAGATTTAATTTTTAAACCTTCACACTTCAGATGTGGAAGCTGACTTTGATAAATGATTCCTGATTAGTTATCTCTGCTGCAGATACAGAAGGAGATGAGGAAAAAGGAAAAAAAAGGGGACTTTAGTTTTGCAAAACCAGTGTCGAATATTTCTCATCTAGATCCCATTTAACTGACAACTCTAAAGTTTTGAGAATGGTCTGATAAATGGTTTCTGATTTAGTCCATCTCCAGTTCACGTGTAGTATATCATTTGCGGTATAGACAAAACTGAAGACAAACATATACTGGAAAGAGAGACATAGGAAATGTAACCTTGTTTTCACCTTGCCCCACCTGCAGTCTGGCTGACAGTTTTCAAGTTGCATTGCAGCCCAAAAAGCATCAACTCTATAGCTAATGAATGCTTTAATTGTTTTGTTCGTAAACTTAGATTTTATTCACCTAAATTTTATATAGTAATTTGGCTGCATCTAACACTTGACTCTTTACCTCTTAACCAATAAAAAAAAGGTTCATGACAACGGTATTGGTGATCCAAAGCTTTCCAAACTGAAGCATATGGAAGCTTGAACAAGATGCTGAGAAGCGCTAAAGGGCAAAGCTGCTTCCTACGAGCTTGAGAATTGTTTTATGACTAATTTTATGATCCATTAGAAACAAATGTGTAATTAAAATATTCTGCTCACGTACAAAGCACCTGAAGGGAAAACAAGAACAACGTGACAGTAGCAAAATTTCTCCTTTGTCACAGCCTTCAAATGACTCTGTTCCCCTTTCTAGCATCAGCAAAATAAAAGATGACATTTGCCTTGCCTTCTACCTCCCCCCACAACTCCAAAGCAATTAAATATCAGCAGCACAGAATTTAAGCATGTTGGGACTGATTCATGTACTGGCAGAATACCTGTGTGAGTTTCCAGCAGATCAAAGTCCATCCCAAGGGAAATGCTGAAACACAGAATTTGGGGAGCCGGGACAAGGCTGGCTAGGAAGAAGGCGAATTCTGGGGACACAAAAAATGTAGCAGTTTCAAACATCTCTCAGGCTCCCCCTGCTGGCAGGGCTCCTGGGGAAAGTCCCAAGGGTGTTTTTAAACCTGTATGTGTCAGTGTGAGTAAGGCCCTACTTGGGGGTATAGGGCTTCTCGGTACATATATTGTGGGTATATATTGCATCTTGCTGTAGTGGCAAATCCAATCTGCTGCCTGTGACTTTGCCAGTTCTCATGGACGTTCATTTCTCACCTGTCAGCTCTTCAGAATGTAATTGAGGGTGACACGCAGCATCCAGAGTGCATCACCCCTTCCTGTCCGGAGTTGGGGCTGGGGGATGGGCAGGGAATAGTCCAGTTTTTCCAGTGAAAAAAAAAAGAAAAGTCAAATCACCATTAAAATAAATCCCGAACAACAGAAATAAGGCAAACTTAAGAGGCACAGGGATGAAGTTACAAGGTCTCTGTATTATTTCCTTCCTTCTCTCTTATTTCTCTCCTAATAGTCTGTCCTCTTGCCTGGATCTTGTTGAGTTGTTCAGTGAGTGTTTGTGTTCATTCTTTCTGTCAGATGCAATATCATTTTTCTTAAATGTATTTTTTCATTCTTTGGGTCTCTCCCCTGTGAACTCCTCCTTTAAGATTTATGTTATTTTATGGTTTGGCCTTTACTCGCCATCTAATTTGTATGTTCAGTGCTTCCACACCCTTCCCACCTTTCTGCTGCATCACATCACTGTTTTTCTTCTTGACTAGATTCACCTGTCCAACTCCCAACCTCTTAGACTGGTGGCATCTTTATTTCCTGCTCTCCCCTCCCTTTCCTTCAGTCCCATTCGCTCTCTTACCCCTCCTGCATCTCTTCCCCCTCATTTTCCCTCCTCTGCTTTCTTTTCCCTCCTTCTATTACAGCTCTAAGCATAGGGAAGGAGACAGGGGAGACAAAGGACAGCAGAATAATACTTGGCGCTGCCCACTTCATTTCCCAACAGTTGAAATGGTGAAATGGAAGTGGTGAACATTTGCATATCTCAGTGGTGAATACAGCATTAATGTCCACATAACTTTACAGCCCAGGGGGTGGGTTCTGTGTGGCATTTCCTACTCCTCTGGTGACTGCAAAACTGCAAGCTTGGTGGAGGGAAGGAATGAGACGTGGCTGACAAAAGAATAGATCTCTACTGAGCTGGTTGAGCAAGGAGACAACCTAGATCCTACAGTTCCTTCTCCCTGATTGCCCATGGGTAAGAGATCTCCCCAGAGCAAGCAAATTGAAAGAAGGAAAATGTACACACCATGGGAGAGCTGCCAGGGCTGGGAGCTGTTTATTTGGTTCTGTTTTGTTTGTTCATTCATGTTTCACAGTATTTCCCATCAAGTGATGTCAGTTGAGAACACTCATCCTCCGAGCTCCCTTGTCACATGTCTGAACTAAAGTTAGTTGAATAGTTCATGTGAAAAACCAAACCCAGAGGCCCCAATATCTGTTTTAGAGGGTCCTCACTAGAAACATGATGTTGAAACCTGAATACTGCAGCATAATGTAGGGAGGTGGGGCTCTTCATCTCCCCCCCCCATGCATTTATGTAGAAGACAAACCATAGGCTTATTTTAATTCCTGTTCCATTCTCACCCACAAAACAGCCTAAAGCAGTGGTTCCCAATCTGTGGTACAGGTACCACCACTGGTACTGAGACAACCTGTCAGTGGTATGCATTAACAGATTTATTGTAATTACTTTATATGACAAAAATTTGCTGGTGGTACTTAAGGTTGTATCATTTTAAATTGCTGGTGTGCAATCTGTCAGAGTTTGAAACCACTGGCCTAGAGATACAAAATAGCATTTGAGACATCTGTTTCATTTGAATTAAGATGTCTATTGAAATAAATTAAAGCAGAAGTTCTAGTTAAGGCCATCTCTCTGGTTTTAATGCCACTTGTAACGGAACAATCGAACTTGAGAAAGCAAAATGCAAAGTTTCAAAAAATGCATTATCTTTATAGAAAATAGAAATAAAATAACACATCAGTTTAACCTTCATTTTATGTCAATACATTAATTGGTATCATATTTAGCTTCAAGCTTTTCCTGTAGTTTATGGCATTGATCACTGCAACAGATGTAAGACATAGTTATCCAAGTGGCTTAACAGAGTTTTCATGTTGTATTTCATTTGTTCACAGAGTGCCTGCAGGAGCTAGCCAACCCAGGAACAGTATAGCAGGAGGGTCTCAGGCACCAAAAGGAAACCCAGGAGCTGTTCATGCAGGAGGTGCAAGTCTTACAAACACAGCCACTGCTGTCAGACCAGTTGTTCCAATCACTGCACCTCAGACTCATCCTCAGCTACAGACAGCCTCTCCTCAGACAAATAACTGTTTGAGGTATTCAGCTCAGCCAACGGCCAGCCAGCCTCGCAATGCCATGCAGATGGGTATGTATGGTCCCTAATGCTTCTTGCCTTATCGTTTCAGAATTTGACATTGGATCCTTCATGCATAGGCCACTGGAATCTTCTTGTCTCTGTAGGTTTCCTTGTGCGAGCCTTTACTTTAGTCAAAGCTAAGGCAACATGAAATAGGATATGTTTTATTTGCTTGTAATATTTACGGACTTCTATTGATCTCTGGGAATACTGTTGTGTTTATCAGACTGTTCTGTTGCCACAGCTGAAATGGATTGTAGTGTTTACAAATATTTATACAATTTATTTTTTAGAATAAAATGTCCTGCATACTAAGACCAACATTTTGAAGTCCACTTAGCATATTGATGGCAAAAATACTGCTCATATCACACAGCAAGTAATTCATGACTTAAAATTAAGAAGCATTTTGTTGGGCTTCAGGGATGAAAGGTATTTATTAGTCAGAACAGGACTTAGCACTGGCAATAAAGCAAAAGATCTGAAAAATACAGCCATCTTTTTTGAAATGTGAATAGGAGCTTAGCACACCAGGGGGTCACCATTGTTTCCAGGTTTTCTTTTTGATGTAAAGCACAGGTTTCTGGAGCAGAATGTATTCTGCTTCTTTTTGATACCAGACAGCCGTAAGGCTGATTGAATTAAAAATAAATTACATGGTGAGTCTTTATGGCAAAAATTTTAAACCTCTTGGCATATAATGTTTGACCGTGACTTGAACTGTTGCCATTGCAAAGACTGAGATAAGGAAGCATTAGGACTGCTTAGAACTGACAGTCCTAGAAACAGAAAAGCCGGTAAGATAAAATATTGTACAACAGTGAGGACCTTTTGGCAGACATACCACATGTTGGCCTTGCACCCTCTTCAAGTGCCACTTTGATCCCCTTCTGACTGATCTGCTGTTGTCTCTGCTTCTTATTCTGTGCTTCCTGTCCAATCCCCTCCTCTACTTTCTTCTCCCTTCCCCATGGTCCCTGCCTGATCTCCTGCTCTGTTTTTGGCTCCCTGCCCTAAATGCTACTGTGCTGCTTGTCCCCTCCCCAATCTGTTGCATGCCACACACACAGGTTGCCTGTACCACTTGCGACACTTGCGCCATAGGTTGTGCAACAATAGAAATCATAGATTCTAAGGACAGAAGGGATCATTATAATCATCTTGTGTGCCCTCCTGCAGTAGCCCAGGCCAAATGAAAAACACACAATGAAATGTACCTGGAACTAAATTATTTTCTTGAAAAAACTCTTGTACAGTCTTCCTCCCCTTTTCTCTGACTGTAATGCATAATGGCATGTCTTTACATATATAGATGTCACTCTAAAATAGAAACTTTAAGGCTAAGTCTAAAAGCCAGAGGCTGAATTGATTCAATCTGTGCAGGTTAGTCTAAGCTGTGTAGACTGAACCAATAAGCAAGTGAACAGATATTCACTTTTGATTGTGGAAATGCAGCCACATGCCTACATCAGCCCAGGCCAGAAATTGGGGGGCGCTAGAGCATGACTCCCTGCTGGGCTGGAGTAAACAGCTTGGGCCAAGGCTAGCCTACCCACTCTGCAAGGGGGGTTTTGTAGGGGAGGTGCAAAGCAACCTGGGATGCTTGAAGACTTGAATCTGGAAAGGACCTAGGACAGAAGTTCAAAAAACTGTTTTAACCTAAATCAGTTAAGTCTGATACTACATCCATCCAGTTTTATCTTAAACCAGTTTGGGCCATTTGAAAGCAGTTTATATCCATTGTACTTCTGTTGTGTTACAAATATACCAAGGAGGAATGTACATGCTTGGCTCAAGCATGCAGGGAAACAGTGAAGACAGCCAAAAGCAGAAATGGAGATTAGGCTGGCAGCAAAAGTTAAGGATAAAAAAAAGTCATTCTTTAAGTACATAGGAAGCAAAAAGAAGGTGCAGGGTAACTTAGGGCCCTGTCAGGATGAACTAGGGCAACTGGTAACAGATAGGATGGCCAAAGCGGAGCTTCTAAATGATTTCTTTGCATCTGTGTTCCTGGACATGAATACAAATATGCATCCCATTGGGACCTTAGGTAAGCCCAGTATAGATACCAATCCACCAACTGTTCATGCTGACTAGTAAAGGGGCACCTGGAAGAGTTGAATGTATTTAAGTCAACAGGTCCTGATGATGTTCATCCTAGGGTACTTAGGAAATTAGCTGGAGTAATAGCAGAGCTGCTGGCACAACTGCAGTTCAACTGCTACAGACCCCCTACCCAGGGTTAAGACCTTGACCAGGAGTTCACCAGGAAATTGGCTGAGGCCTCATGCTTCCAGTGTATGGTTGTTATGGAAGACTTTAACTACTCAGACATCTTGTGGGAGGAGCGCTCAGCCAAATCCAAGCAGTTGCAAAGCTTTCTCTCATGCGTGGATGACCTCTATCTGACACAGGAAATCTATGGGCCAACAAGAGGTAGAGCGCTGCTCGACCTCATACTGGCAACTGGGGATGACCTAATCAGTGACCTAATGATTGAAGGGAAGCTGGGTGACAGTGACCATGAGCTGATCACCTTCACCATTTGCCATAAAGCTGGCAGTCAGTCAGTAATACAGAAGTGGCAAGTCAGTCAGTAATACAGAAGTCCTTGACTTCAGGAAAGCTGACTTTGGCAAGCTAAGGAGGCTTGTCAGAGAGGCCCTAAAGGGCCACAACCCAAAGGAGAGAGGTGTTTAGGATGTGTGGTTTCTCCTCAAGGGAGCAATCCTGGATGTGCAAGCAAAGTCCATCCCGTCTCGAAGGAAAGGCAGCAAAAGGGCACAGCAGCCCCCTTGGCTCTCCAGGGAACTGGCAGACCTCCTGCACCTTAAAAGGAAGACCAACAAAGGATGGAGGACTGGAACCACCACCAAGAGGGAATACTCTGCTCTGGTCCAGACCTGCAGAGAGCAAATCAGGAAAGCCAAGGCTGCGATGGAACTCCAGCTAGCTACAAATATCAAGGACAATAAAAAGTCCTTTTTTAGATATGTGGGGAGCCGGAGGAAAAGCAAGGGCAACATTGGACTCCTGCTAAACCAGATGGGACAACTGACAATCGATGCCCAGGAAAAAACAAACTTGCTAAATGGGTACTTTGTGTCAGTTTTTCACAAGTTCCATGGGATGCCCCTGCCCACTGTGGGTCAGGGAGACCCGAGTGATAGCTGGATAGCTTCAAGTCAGCTGGCCCTGATGGATTACACCCAAGGGTAGTCAAGGAGCTGGTAAGCATCGTAGCTCAACCCCTGGCATGGACCTTTTAGAACTCTTGGTTCTCTGGTGAAGTGCCTATAGATGCTTCTCAAGCAAATCCCAGGACATCATTCTCCCATTGTACTTGGCCTTGGTGAGGCCGCAGCTGAAGTACTGAGTTCAGTTTTGGGCTCCACAATTCAAAAAGGATGTGGAGAAGCTTGAGAGAGTGCAGAGGAGAGCCACGCACATGATCAGAGGTCAGGAAAACAGACCTTATGATGAAAGGCTGAGAGCGATGGGGCTCTTCAGCCTGGAAAAGTGCAAGCTCAGGGGTGCTTTGGTGGCCACCTATAAGCTTATCAGGGGTGCTCATCGGGATCTGAGGGAACATCTGTTCACCAGAGCGCCCCAAGGGATGACAAGTTTGAATGGTCACAAACTCCACAGTGACCGATTCAGGCTGGACATAAGAAAGAACTTCTTTACTGTCTGAGCCCCCAAGGTTTGGAATAGACTGCCACTGGAGGTGGTTCAAGCACCCATTTTGAAAGCCTTCAAGATACATTTGGAAGCTTATCTTGCTGGGATCCTATGATCCCTGCTGACTTCCTGCCCCTGGGGCAGGGGGCTGGACTTGATGATCCTCCGGGGTCCCTTTCAGCCCAAATATCTATGAAATCTATGAACTGCTTGAGCACTCATGGTACTCGGGACAGGTCCCTGAGGATTGGAAAAGGGCCAGTGTGGTCCCTATTTTCAAGAAGGGGAGGAAGGAGGAACCGGGTAACTATAGGTCAGTTAGTCTCACCTCTATCCTTGGCAAGACCTTTGAGAAAATTGTTAAGGATCACATTTGTGGGGGACCAGCAGGTAAAATGTTGCTAAGGGGCAATCAGCATGGGTTCATAGCAGGCAGATCCTGCCTGACTAACCTGGATTCGTTTTACGACCGGGTCACAAAATGCTTGGATGAAGGAATAGAGGTAGATGTTATTTACCTAGATTTTAAAAAGGCCTTTCACACAGTATCACACCCAATTCCTATAAATAAACTAAACAGTTGCAATGTAGATTATTACACAGTCTGCTGAGTAGAAAATTGGTTTATGGGACCCACCCAGAGAGTGGTGGTGGATGGGTCAGTTTCTACCTGGAGAAATGTAGGCAGCGGAGTCCCCCAGGGCTCTGTCCTGGGACCGGTACTATTCAATATCTTCATTAGTGACTTGGACGAGAGAGTAGAAAGCACGCTGTCCAAGTTTGCTGACAACACCAAACTATGGGGGGAGGTACACAAACTAGACAGCAGAGGGCAAATCCAGAGGCCTACAGAAAAAAACATATGTGGACCTACTGGGAGACTTGAACCTCTTCAGCCTCCTCAAGAGAAGGCTGAGAGATGATCTTGTGTCCAAACTCATTGGGGGGGGAGCAAGAAATAGGGGATACAGTGTTTACCAGGGCACCTGTTGAGGTAACTAGAAAAATGGCCACAAACTGGAAGAGAGCAAATTTAGATAGGACATCAGGGAAAAATTCTTTACAGTGAGGGTTGCCAAAATATGGAATAAGCTTCCAAGGGAGGTGGTGCTGTCCCCTTCCTTGGAGGTATTTAAAAGGAGATTGGACAAACATCTGGCTGGGGTCATCTGAGCCCAGCACTCTTTCCTGCCCAGGCCGGGGAGTTGGACTCAATGATCTAATAGGTCCCTTCCAACCCTAACATATATGAAACTATGGAATTTGAACTGGTTTCTAATCACTTATACCAGTTTATGTGTAACTTCCTGAATATCACCTTTTTGTTTAGTTTAAATGGAGGTAACTTGCCTTCAACTGAGCGCAGAAGCAAGCACACCGTATTTCCTCACCACATCCTATCTCATCACCGATAGCGCTTTTGCTCCACTTAGACAGCACAAAGGCTGAATATGCATGATTTGAGACAGCGTATTAGGCAGTAGTGAAGTGCCTGTTCTTGAGTAGCATTAAGCATGTCATTATGTTAAGAATCTGGTAATGGAACCAAGTTAGCATCAGTTTAACATCTGGCAATCTGGTATATATTTGGTTTTCTGGATTTGTGTAAGTGTCTCCTCATGCCTCAGATGTCTGTGCTGCCATTAAGACAGATTCCCTTGAAGCAGAGGTAGGATATTGTTGCCCGGTAATTTTACCCCAGGTAGAAGCATCAGACCATCCTTTTCTTACCCCAGTGCAAATCCATGTGGTCATCTCATGCTTTCAGAAGGTTGCTACAGGTATCCCCACATTCACCTTGTCTCCTCTAGACCACACATCAAGTTCCTTCTGACATCTTAGCCTGCAGAAAAGACAGAAGAATTAACAAAATAGGCAACATGTCCTTCCGTGGGCATTTATGAGGTTTTATTTTTTTTAAATGTAAACTAAAATATAATGTTCCTGGATAAATAAAAATAAGTTAGCAGAATAGCCAAAATCAGCTTAAGGACTATCCCAGCTCAGTGTTCCTCTCATTGCTATGTAATGGCCAATACAGACTTGTCCTGTGGCTCCACTCCTTACAAAGCTCCTCCATCTAGTCCTGTAGTATGGAGAAACAGCATTATACAGTATTTAAGTCACATTCCTGTTGGCTTGCAATCTGCATGAGTAACAAATCAATTTTGTATAAAGCCACTAATATGGGAATGAAAATGAATTATTAGCAGTGTAGAACAAAAATTACCTTCAATGAACATTGCTAATTAATAGCATGTTCAACATAGCACATTCCAGATCCAAAGATGTAAAAGCAAAGGCAGCTCTTGAGCTTAGATGTTAACAGTAAACATATGACATTATCAAGTGAAATAAAGAAGTCTCTCTCACAGGTTAGTCAGACCATTTCTTTTACTGTTTTTTTTGTGCTCTCACCTTCTTTCCTATCTCAAAACGTTGAAGCCTGCATACTAGAATGATATATTTTTCATAGCAAGTGTTGCCAAATGCACAAGGCCAAAACAAGGCTGTCACCAGATTGGCCTATGCACAAGTACATTTTATTATATAAAGATCAGGAGGGGACAACCTAGGTTGGAGTAAATCAAAAGTAGCCATTTCTAATAACTGTGTGGAAATGGACTACATCTTTCAATAAGCTGTCAGGTGATCCAGGCAGGGAAAAGTAGTAAGGAGGAAAAAAAAAGAGCAGCAGCCTGGAGACTATCTGAATGTATAGGTTTTTCCTCTGGCGAGAGGGTTAGGTCCTAACAAGTTCTAGACTGATAAATGACAGTTTGATGGATTTGCTAAGTGCAACATTAATACACAGGGACCTGCAAGTTCAAATAGTAACTGGGGCTAGGTGTCTCCTAGGACGTGTGTAGTTGTAGTACTCCAGATTTCCAGGAAATTTGCAATACTAGAAAATGAGTGTACAGGCATTTTGCCCCCCTTGCTGGAGAGCAACAAAGTTGCCTCAGAGGCAAGCTCTTTAGCCAGGGGCTGATAATGAGCTGTGCTTTTGCTACCCCCACTTCCTTGGGACTGTGTGGGATGGTTTGCGCCATGGGAAAATATGCCCTGACCCTGAAAGTATTCAAGTCATGGGGAAATGTCCCCTGCCCCTTGCACAGACTTGGGTAACCCTATTGGAAGAGAGGGAAGGAAGGAGGGAGGGAGAGTGGAGGACTGGGTAACCTTATGGCCCTTAGAGAAATGTAATTATTGAAGCTAGCACAAGAAAAGTACTTGGGCCAAAAAAACTTTCTGGTTTGAAGTGCTTTCAATTTTTCATAGAAGAACCAGTTTTTTTTAAGTGAAAAACCACTTGAATGCCTGTATGCTAGCTTTCCATGCTAAGAGAAGGGTATTTCTCCCAACACAAACATAATACCTATCCATAGCCAAAGCCAGTCTACAAAGGCAGTTAATATCTGATGCTTTGAGAGGAAGTAGATACACAAAAAAAGTCTTACTGTGTTCCTGGTCAGTTGGATAAAACTAATCCATGAGAGAGGACCCCCAGGGGATGATCAGTTTATACGGTGAGAATGAAAATCGATGCCTTTTTTAATTTTAGTCCCTCACAATGCAATAGCAGAGACTGCTATTTTTATAAATATAAAATACTATTTAAAATTTTTCTAGAATTATTTGATTCAATATTATCTTGGTCCAGAACACTATAAAAATTCATAAAAAGTACTTCTCCAATAGGGGTTCCTCAGAGAACTACTGAACAGAGCTGGTTGGGAGGCTTCCAATAAAATGTAATTTTGTTGTCAAAAGCACCATTTTTTTTTAAACAAAAACTTTTTCAGCTGAGCATTTTTAGGTAGGTGTCTTATATTCAGAGTGGAGTAGAAAGAGCAAAACAGAAAAAGAGAGACCACCATTCCAAAATAATTGATGGCCCAGTAAAACAGTAAATCAATGTGGAAGACCCAGGTTCAAGTCTCTGATTCAGTTATTTGATCCTGTCTCTCCCCCAGCCTGTGTGATTGCCCTGGATGCTGCCTATTCTAGAGTGGATGGGCATACGAGTAGAAGTATAAGAGTATTCAGTATGTATATACATGACCACCAATATATGAGTGTATATCTGTGTGTGTGTATACACACACACACGCACACACACATATATATACATACATATATATGTGTGTGTGTGTATACACATGCACATACACACACACATATATACACATGCACACACACATATATATTTATATTCAACAGT
Source organism: Crocodylus siamensis (assembly GCF_052110815.1). NCBI lineage: Eukaryota > Metazoa > Chordata > Crocodylia > Crocodylidae > Crocodylus > Crocodylus siamensis. Next base: position 304,050,514 of record NC_143395.1, read on the forward strand.
TTTCAATGTTGTCTGGATAACTTAAATGTTAAGCCCTCATCATCTTTTTTGACAGGATTCTCCAGCCAGACCTACCTCTGAATCTTTTAAGTAAGGGCATTGCCTGATCTCCCACACATTCTAGGACCGCTGTATGCAGGTTATGGCAAAGTCACAAGTGAGTGTGGAGGTCAAAGGAGATGTCATTATGGAAATAGAACTGGAGTTTTCTGTTGAGCTTTGTGGCACAGCCAGCATGCTGTATAGTTTCCTGGATCCTTGGAGATCTGACACTGATAGTCAGTGTGTTGTAGTTATTGCTGGAGAAATGAGCAGTAATTCCCTAGTTCTTGGTGGGGATTAGGGGGCGGTAAAGCAGAGTTCACTCATCTGGGGAAGGGAAAACTTGGTGATCTTGCATAGCCCCTTTAGGAGCATGCTGGCAGATACAACACTGACTTGAAAGGCTCTTTGGTGAGTTTGTTCTGCTTAATTCATTTTCAACAGCACAGTGATCTCTTCTGATCATCTTTAAATCCTTTTTTTGTGTTATGAAGTAATATACAAGATTTTTAAAATCATATCAACAAAATACAGTGTTGGTTTTGATTATCTAAATGATCTCCTCCTGATTTAGGTGTAACAGTGCAGGGCACTCCAGAAATTATCAGGAAATTAACAGTAACATTATAGTGGGATCCAGGAGGTTGGGAAGACACAGCACTCTATCAGCTTGAAATAGGAGCTTATTTTAAAATAGAGCTTATTTTTTGTTTGGAGAGTAAATACAATAGAGGGGAAGTATCACCTTCCTAGACCTAAGTAGGTGCATCTCAAACAGGTCTAGGGAGGTGATACTGCCCCTCTTTGCGGCTTTGGTTAGGCTGCAGTTGGAGTATTTCGTCCAGTTTTGGGCACCGCACTTCAGGAGGGATGTGGATGGCCTGGAGAGTGTTTGGAGGAGGGCCACTCATATGGTTAAAGGCCTACAGAAAAAACCCTATGTGGACTGATTGGGAGACCTGAACCTCTTCAGCCTCTGCCAGAGAAGGCTGAGAGGTGATCTCATGGCCGACTACAAACTCATCGGGGGGGGAAGGGGGATCAGCAAGAAATAGGAGATACTGTGTTTACCAGGGCACCTGTCGGGGTAACTAGAAATAATGGCCACAAACTGGAAGAGAGCAAATTCAGATTGGTCATCAGGAAAAAATTCTTTACAGTGAGGGTTGCCAAAATATGGAATAAGCTTCCAGGGGAGGTGGTGCTGTCCCCTTCCTTGGAGGTGTTTAAAAGGAGATTGGACAGACACCTGGCTGGCGTCATCTGACCCCAATACTCTTTCCTGCCGGGGGCAGGGGGTCGGACTCAATCTAATAGGTCCCTTCCGACCCTAACATCTGTGAAACTGCAACTATGGATTACTGAGAAGTCAAGCGAGCACTAAGCAGGACGTTCACAAGGTGGGGTAGGAGCTGTGGCACTTCGTGTTTTATCATGTTGGTTATAAAGACTCTCAGCACCATATGTTCTGGTGTGATGACAAAGTGTAATTCCCCTTTGGGACCATCTAATAAAACGGTGTATTAACAGTACAATTTACACATAAATAATATCTGTTACTTAACTGTATCGATACTTATCCTTTTTTTTTCCCTTTGCTTTGTTTCCCCCACTAGCACATCCGTCTGTTCAGGCTCAGGAGAGGCCCACAGCAACAGTTTCCCCACTGAGAACCCAGAGCTCTCCATCCCGTCTCCCAGGCACTGTGGTTCGGCCACACTCCATGGTTTCTCCACAGCACATCCACCAGTCCTCTATCCAAGTCATTCCTGGAGCACAGTGTGCCCGGCCCATCATTCCCCTCACTTCAGCAGCAGCTGCCATTACTCCTCCAAACGTGAGTGCAGCCAATCTGAACGGGGAGGCAGGATCCGGGCCGATCAGCAGCCTGGTAACTTCTAGCCCAACCAACAGTTCCTGTAAAGCTGAAGAAAGGAAAAATGAAAAGGTAAGCCCCTTCTCTCGTTTAGCTTAGCAGCTGCTGGGAGAGAAGCAGCATGCTTTTTTTTTTTTGCTTGTCTGCCACTGTCATTCCTAACTAGCTGTCGTGGGGGAAAATGTGGAAGCAGAAATCCTTTCTCCATGTCAAAAGACCCCCATTCCAGAGTTTCAAAAAATGTGAACAAAGAGGGATAGATATACCAGAGATACTGCTGCCTGCCAGGTGTAGAAGCAGAAGCAGCTTTTCTTCATACACCAGCTGGACATCCATCTCTAGCACTATTTTCAAAATTCTTGTTTTGCATCTGTTCATTGGTTATATGGCAGGCATTATCTCCTTGTAGATGAGACCAGAATATGGCTATTAATCCGTTACATTTCTATTTTCTGGCACTTTCAGTGATTGATGTCTGAGTCTTACAAATTTAAAACAATGTAGAAAGACATTAGAGCAGGGTCTGGGGTTTCACAACCAGATGGCCAAATCAGAAACTATCTGCCTAATCACATGAAAGAAGTTATATGAGGTACAAGTCTGAGGGCTGGTAAGGGAAGCGTAATAAAACACTGACTTGTAAATGAAAGGAGCTGTTTAACAGTTCTGTAAACATCCCGATTTCTTTGATAAAATAGCATTGCCATGGCTCAGTGAAACAGAGAGAACTGGATTAGATATGACTCATTGCAGTATGTGATTGATACATTGTAGATTCAGGCTCTTAGGAATCAATGTTGGAACCAATACCTCAGTGTCTGTGCCTGAAACATGTTGGTAATGAAAGCCAGCACAAGTGCTGCTTTAAATATTCTCAGCCTGTTCAACTCTTAATAAATATTTTGCTTCTGCCCAAAGTTTATAGTTTGCTAACAGTTCCCATACAGCAACTCTAAGGGCCATCCTCTGGACACCAGAACAGAGCCTACTCCCTGCTGGATGTAAACTATGGCTTGTATTTGAACAGCATGAGAGGTGGAGAGCTTAGCTTTCCTGAGACTTAAAGAAATTCTTTCATAAGTTCAGTAAGCCTTTCCATAGTGACCGATGTGTATGGGGTAAACATTTACTCTGTACACAATAATACTGTGTTTGGAGATCTCCAGTGTGCTGAAGTAAACCTGGTAAATAGTGGTCAGGTTCACAGATAAATACTAGTTTCACAAAGATGAGGAATGTGTGTTTTAAAATCCTCTCCTAATCCTCTTCCTTGAAACTCCTCCTGATGTCTTTCAATAAAGAGGAAAAGGGTACAGCACTTCTGCTCTGGATCTGAATGTATCCTCTGTTTCCAAAGAATGAATTCCAGACTAATACCAAACACTCTGTGATACATGACAATAGGTTGTACTTGCAAGAAATGTATTTCTTCTGTAAGCTTAGAGCAGCCTGTAGTATATTGGCAAATTCACTGGAATATCTATATATTTGGGAATGTGTTCCTCATCAGGCCTTTGTGTAATGGGAGTTTCATACTTTTTTAAAACTCAAAGCAGTATTCCAAGTTTCTGTAAGATTCCATGGTAAAATTACACAGGACAGGCTATACTGTGTTGCTTTCTAAAATGTGTGTAAATTTGTCCAAACATATATTTTAAAGATATTGAATTTGGGTAAAGGAAAATAGAAGGCATGATACTTGGATCTCCATGGACTATGAGTAGTAGGGTAACTATATATTCCTGTAATGTAAAATGTTGCTGAAAAATTATATGCTCTCTTTGAACTGCCTGAGAGGGGAAACAATAATTAAAACAATATTCTGAAATCTGTGGGGCCTGCTCTTCTCCCGCCATGTGTTTGTGGCAGAGGATTTGCATGCACATAACTGGCCTGTGCTTTGAGCAATAGGCCCCTCTATCTATTCATATCGTCTTTCATTCTTATCTCACGAAGAGCTCTGATGTTGCGATGCTCTCCCTTTTTTAGAAGTGACCCTGGATGTGTCTGTAGCTCAAACCTGTTATCTGCACAGAATTATATCTAAATACCATTTTTAAAATATGTTTAGGATTTGTGGCTGGTGCCAGACATAAGGCTGCATGATACTAGAAAGGGTTTGAGCCACAAAGCTGACATGCAGATCTGGATTCACATCTCAGCTTTCTTCATCATAAAGTTGGGTATTTCTTTATTTTAAAGAGAGAATTCAGCCATAATGCTCAGATGCAAGAGCAACTCACACTGCCTCCAAATTCAGCAGCCTTTAGTTGAAGATTTTCATTTTGAGCCATAGTCATTAGGGCTAGGGACAGAATTTACACATAAACCAGTTTGAGTGATCAGAAACTGGTTTAAACCTGTAACAGAACAGAACCTCAGTGTGCATAAACCAGCTTGAAAATGGCTGAAAGAAATTTAAGAAAAATCTGGTGGAATGTAGTATCAGACTTATCTGATTTGGGTCAACCCAGTTTATGAAACTTCTGTCCCAGACTCCTTCTTGGTTCAGGGTAAATCACAGTCTCCCAGTACCCCAGCATGCTTTCTAGCCCTGGGCTGGACTGTGCTGTCTGCTCCAGAGAGCAGGGCAGGTCCTGCCCCTCTGCTCCCTAGCTGGAGCAGTGAGGGCTGACTGACAAGGTCAGGGGGAGCAAGCCCAGCTGGGATTGCATCTTTCTCTGTAGTGCTGCCATCCAGCCAGGTGTCACCCATTTTGTATTTTTCATTATTCTTCCCAACCTGTAACACCTTGTATTTGTCAGCATTAAACTTCATCCTGTTGGCTCCAGCCCAGCTTTGCAATCTGTCAGGATCCTTCTGTGCTTCTGTCCTCCAACATATTCATGATGCTTCCTGGTTTAGTGTCATTGGCAAATTTGCTCAGGAAGCTCTTAATTCCAGCATCCAAATGATTAATAAATATGTTGAACTCCCTGAAATATCAACATAATAGATATTTCAGGGAGGAAAACAAAAAGTAGAATCAAACTGTGCTGTTTTAGGGTAGAGTTAATGTTTGAATCTCCTTCAGCTGCTGAACTAATTGAATCTTGACCTTTTAACAGGCTATGTAACCATGAAAGATTTGAAAAATTAAAATGTGTTAAACTTTCTGAATACCCCATTTGGAGAGCTGAGGGGACTATAGAATGGAATTAAATCCCCATGTTGTGAAGCCAAAGGCCCTTAGCTCATCAGTCGGGATGGGTGTCATCTAGGTTCTAGTGGCAGAACGTGGCTGAGATCACGTAATTATAACATGGCCTCTGGTTCCATCTCACCCCAATTATTCCCATTGTAACTTCTGTTACGCGTAAAGTTTGGTACCTCCGATAAAACCACGTGCTTGAATGAATTAATGCATTAAACGTGCTCCTCGTTACATTAATCAAATCAAGCAAATCACTCTGGGTAGCTTGACCACTCTAATTAAACTTTTTGTAAAAATCCACTGATTTGGCTTTCGATGAGAATTTTGATTAAACTCCAAAATGTCTGGCACAGTGTCTGCTAAAGTGGAGGATAAGTGATTGCTCTTGTGAGAAGCCTGTTAATTCATCATGAATTTCACTGGCTCTTTTTTTTAACAGCTGGAATGTGCAAAAATGTTTGAAAACTGGCAACACAGAATTATACAGTTGCTCTAAATGTGCAGAAAAAAAATCTGTAGCTTCAAAATATGGCAAAACCAACAAATGAGTTCCTAGAATTTCTACAGAAGTTGAGTAATCTATTAAACAGATCATAGCAATGGGGAAAATTTATCATGTTTCTGTTTATTGATGTGGAAATAACAAGAGCCAGATTTTCAAAACGGGCCTTGATTGGATACCTGTTGTTCTGCGTGTGCAAATCAAGTATTTAAATATTTGTCCATGATTTGTTCTTGCCAGTATCATTTGCTTGTCTAAATACAGGTGGTTCTTCACAAAAACAACTGCAAATTTGGAGATTGGATATAGAAGTCCCCTTGGAAATTTGGCTTAATAAATGATGTGACTGTGGCGCATTGGTTTTTTTTCCATATTTCACAGTAAAAACCTTTATCCAGATTGCCTGCTGAAACAATGACTCTAATTGCCAAGACTGATTTCTTCAGTGTGTAGTACTAAAATTCTGTGTAAAGGACCAGATCCCAGTAGGTGCAGCACAGCTTCAGCTCCCATTTCTTTAGTTTTCACATGTACATCACTGCTTTTTCTTATATGAAACTTGTTCAAAAGTGAAAAAGTTTTTTATCACTTCATATCTTCTAAAAAAAAACTTGAATTCTGTATTTAAAAACTATAAGGTCATTCTAAAGCAGAAGTGCTGGGCATAGTCAGCTCCTGCTGGCTTAGTTGTAAAATGACAAAAAAGTAGTCATCAGTTTGGGATAGGTAAAAGTAAAGGAAACTAAGGACTTAGTCACTGGGAGCAGAAGATACTACAGTAGCTCATTGAATCAGATATTCAGTATGGCTAACCCTAAATTTTTGCAAGAGGAATGTATTATTCCTAGTAGATATGAAGGGATTGTTTATGTTGGAGCAAGCTCCCCTAAAAAGAAATTACAGAACAAATTGACTTTTATTAGTAAATGTTTAGGATTGGGAATCTAGAAAAAAAGATGACAAACCTGATAGGGGAATAAAGATTGCCCAAGTGAGGGACTAGCAATAGAGGGATGGGGGTGAGGAAGGGAATGCAACTAGGTTACAGGAGATACAATGTTAGCCAACTAAGCCTGGGAGTGGGGGATGAGGGGAGGGGGGCAGGGGTGGGAGGGGGTTCGCGACATTGAGAGAGAAAGGAGATAGATACACACAAACCCATTACAATGGTCCACAATGGTGGAGGAAGTGGTTCGGAGGAAGTGCCTCAGTCCACATAGAGTCTCATCATGGGGGTCCTCTTCGGGTGGAGCGGGGTTGTCCGTGGTCAAAGAATCCTCTTGGAGTGAAGTGAAGATCCATTTGGCGTGGAGGGGGTGGGGGGGCGGTTCAGGCTGTCCCCCCCGGGTCAGGTCCAGCGGCGGCTCGTGTGGTGGGGTCGGAGTACTGGTGGTGGCCCGTGATGTGTTCCACGTAGATGTCACAGAACCAACGGATGATGTCAGACACCATGAGGCAGTGCATTAGCTTGGCGTAGCAGCGGGAAACGCGGCAGGCATGCAGGACGCTCTCGTTGCTGGGGTCCCGGGCTCTAAGCATTCCCATGATGAGCGGATCGACCATCGCATCGTAGCCGCGGCCCATCAGGGTGTCAGCCAGTGGGGTGTACTTCTCCCGCTTGTGAGCCCAGGCGTCAGTGAAGTCTTGGTGCCGGTTCTCAAAGGGGATGGTGACATCCACAATCACAACCTTCTTGACCTCTTGGTGATGACTATGTCAGGTCGCATCTGGCTTTCACAGCCCAGGACGGTGTGTTTCACGGAGATCTCCCCCACTGAGACCGGGATGGCCCTTACCAGGCGGTCCTGGACAGCGTTGTGGCAGAGCTGCAGAGCTTGCAGCTGGACAGCACATGGGGGAGGGTCTCTGCCATGCAGCCGCACCATCGGCACCTCTTGTACTGGTGGCCGAAGTGCACAGCCCCATTCAGAGACAGGCAGTTGAGGCAGGCACGGTGGAGGAAGCACCGGTCCGCAAAACGCGTGAAGCTCCCGCTGGGCATGAAGCGGTTGCTAGTGTCCCACTTCTAGGTGACTTGCCGTGGTCGGGTTTGGCCCTCAGGTCGCCAGTGTACTTGTTTCAGATGGTGTCCTTCAGGAACCTCTCCAGGAAGGTCCTCGTGTGGGGCGTTCCGGTGATGTGGTCGTCTTGCGGGGCTGGTCACGGGGAGACTCCCAGCTCCCGGTGCTCCTCGGTCCAGGTCCAGGCACAGCTGATGCGTTTCCTGAGGCGGTGCATGGTGTTGTGGGCTCAGCTCCACAGCGAGGCAAAATCCCCACCGTTTTGGCTGAACTCACCCTCCAGTGAGCTGCTGAGAAAGGTGGCCAAGTCTTGTCGGGTTGGCTGCCTCACAATCCTCTTGTGGGCGGTCTCCTCGAGGGCACTGGTGGCGATGGTACTTACCATCGCGTCCGGGCAGGTCAGGAGGCGGAAGGCGTGGGTGACCGCCCTGATGTCGCAGAGGTCTCCCATGTGGGGGACGTTGGTGCCTCCCTGCCGGTAGGGGATGTGCAGGACCTCGTTGCTGGCCCGCAGAGGCAGGTGCAGCCACTTCTTGAGCAGCCACCATATCTCAGTGTCCGCCTTCTTGAGGGGGGTCTTGGGGACTGCCAAGCCTCTCAGGACGAACGTGACGCAGGGGATGGGGAAGGTGTTCACCGCGTCTGTCTTCTGCCAGGGGGCCAGCAGGGATGAGTCCAGCTTGTGGGCATCCTGCACAATCCTGGTGATGGTCTTCTCTGGCATCTGCCTGGCCCAGTGGCTGGTGGGCGTCCCCAGGTGGCAGTAGGCCTCACCATTGTGCAGGTGCCTCATCGCCTGGCCCTGAATCGTGAGGGTGGAGGGTTTAGAATTTTCTTCTAAAATTGGAAGGACAAGAAGAAAGCAGAACAAATTCAAGAATAAATGACACAAAAGCAGAACCTCTCAGTTCTCCCCTCATTCATGTAAGTTCCTTAAATGCAGAAAATACTAGAAACACCATGTTCAAGCTTTGCATTAAGAAAGGTAAAAAGTAAGTTCTGTTAGTCTGATTAGTTCTGGCATTTTGTGGACATGTGGAGTGGTTATGAAGGCATTAGTAGCGACATGTTAAATCATGTTCCAGGTTGGAGTTGATTTCTTTTGTAACGTGTGATGGTTTAGTGCATTCTGCTGCTGGAGGTTTTATCTGAAAAATGTAGGCCAATTCTGTAAAGAATAAGTACTGTTAAAGATCCATTTCCTTTCAGCAAAACAGAGAGCTGTAGTCACCACCAAATGATACACTGCCTTCTACATGCCAGAAGGCTGATCTTGGCTCTGCAACCTTCAAGTGATCCACCAGAAACCTGGCCAGCACTTAGGAGCCTCTCTTTTTCGTTGTGTGGGTTCAGGCAACAAAGTGTTGATTTGGGGTAGAGACTTCATGCTTAAAATCTCTCCAGCACCTTCTTCTCCATCATTCATGCTCAATTCAAAGTGACAAAAAATTGGCAATGCACTGAAGAATATTTTAGGGCTGGCAAATAACCTAGCCAAAAGCATGAACCCCAGCTGTCAAAACATAGCAAACTTCAGTCTTACAATAAAACAGATACATTTTTTGACTGGCTGAGTATTATTTCACTTAGATCAAGAGCAATGTGCCATTGATCAAAATTTCTTTTTCTTCTTCCTATTTTTGATGTTAGGAATGCTTTCATATTCTCCATAGTTATATTAAGCTTGACTTTGCTGCCAATCAGCCTCTGAAAGCCCCTTTTTTCCCCCTACATTGCTATCACAGGAGCCCTCAAGTGCCTACAATGAAGTTTTCCTAATTTCATTGCTAGCAGCCCTGTGCTGTATTTTGCAATGATAAGGGAAGGTGAGGCCAAAGACATCGTGAATGAAGAACGCTTGGCTTTGAGATAAAATTCAGTGTATCCACTAACTTGAGATGAGACCATAAATGCCAAGGCACAGCATTCTGTTGGCACTTAGGAAGCCTGATTTTATAATACAGGACTCAGGATGTCTACTAAATCCTGGCTGGGGTGGAAAATTAAACTGACAAAAGAGAGGACACATGAGGGAGCACTAGAGACAGAGGGGAAAGCACTGAGAGCATTATGTGAAAAACACAGTATTAGCGTTCATGTGAGGTGCATCAGAAAAGTTGCAATCTGGGCCAAGGAGTGCAGGGGGGTGCAAGCAAGCACCCTAATCAGTGAAACTTAGGCACTCCAAGGCCAACTGTGCATAAAGCTGTACTACCGGTGCAGCTTGGGATGTGTTGCAAAATGACCCTTATTAAAGGAATATCAGTGCAAGGAGGCATGTCGCTGGTGTGACTGACAAAAGGCATAAATTAGGATGGTGCTCCCTTCCTGTGCACCCAAAAAGATGCTCACATCATAGCAGCCAACAGCACAATTCTGCCACATACTTGACTAGAATGAGATAAAAACAGGCTCAGTACCATTGCCATCACGTCTTCCTGTTTATACTGCCTCCCAAACAGATTCTCAGTCCCAGATTTCAGCATCCTAATCTGCCAGCCCATCGTAAATTCAGGACTGCCCTTTGCCCAGCTGAAGAGGATGGTGTAAGCAGACTTCCCCCTGGCTGCTAAGACCACTGAGCTCACAGTTCCATAAATAAAAGAAGCTCTGTATTGGCATTGCTCTCTGCCTTGTATTAGCAGTGCTCAGAGCTGATAGTTGACCAGTGATCTTGGTTTTCTCTGATTTATAGAAATCCCTAATTTTTGGGTTAAAAAAAGTAAACCAAAAGCCACGTATTTCCATGATTAAAATGAAACACCACTAATACATGGACATATATGTGTATGTGTAGCTAGACAGATAGATAGTGATGTTTCATTTTGATCACCAAATAGTGTGGATTTTGGGTTACTTTTTTAACCCAAAAATTGGGAATTTTTTTTATCAGAGATCCTTATAGATGACATAGAAATATCCCCCATCCTCAAAGAGTAATAGCCAAAAACCTTCCAGATGAAAACATCCAATAGTAAAAAACAGTAATAACACCACACAGTGTAAAAAGCATCAAATCTGATTCTGGAAAATGATTTTTTTTTTAACCATGGCAGCACCGCTGGCTCCATGATCACCTCATATATCCACAGGATGTCAAAACAAATTAGCTTTGTTTATTGGTTTTCATGCTATGGACACATGAGCCAGTATATCTTGAATGGAGAAGAGACAAGACAGAGTAGGGGATGTACAGCAAGTATTCTGTATGGTATAACAAGTGCACTGGGATGTACACAGTTTCTGGTATCAAGTTTGAAGGTTACTTTGCTGTCAACATTGGTTGCAATTCAGCTTCTCAATTGCCATATTTCATCCACTGGTCTTAGAGATATTGGTATGTTTTCCTAGTGTGTTTTGCAGTACCTCAGAATATAGGCAGTCCTCGGACTTACGACACAATTGGTTCCTGAAAACCGTGTCTTAAGTCAAAATGTTGTAAGTTGGAACCAATTTTCCCATAGGAAACAATATTATAAATGGGGGATCGGTTCCTGAACCAAGGCCCAATACCCGATTTTTACCAAAAATAACCAAGAATTTTGTACTCAATTATAGATGAGTAATATAGCTACATTAATGTATTTATATTGTAAATAGCAATCATATTGATTTGGAAGGACTTCTTTGAGGTGGCTTTGCTGGACTTTTTGAAGGGCTCATGAAGGGTTTTTGCCTGGAGTCTTCTCAGGAGCCTTGGCTGCTTTCTTAAAGAAAGTGTCCAAGGAAGTTTGGACAGATGTTCTCCAGGGAGATGGGCGACACAGTGAACTTGTTCACTGGCATGGCGTTGCATCAGATCAAGCGTTGTAAAGTTGAAACCGATGTCAGAAAGTTGAAACAGTGTCAATTTATAAACATTGTAAGTGCAAATCGTAACTCAAAATGTTGTAAGTCGAGGACTGCCTGTACATGGGTTAAAACGTCAGCAATCACTCCAGACATAAAAAGGTTACATAAACACTGCTAGAAGAGTTATACACATCGACTGAAAATGCACTTTGTGTCAGAAAAAAAATATCTGTCTTGGGGGAGCAGCATTTCGCAACACACCACAAATATCAGCAACATTTCTCTAGTTATGTCATGTCATTTGAGAGTATTACTGAATTACAGTAGAGGGAGAGTTAGTATACATTTTTGTGTGTGATAGAGCTTTTCTAATTTTATTTTGTAATAGCAATAAGATTACAAATCCTTTAGCTATCATTCCTCCAAATGGTAACATCACTCTGGGGGCAAACTGATATTTGTATTTGTTTGATGTGATGTCTTTGTGTTTAGTAATTCCTTCTGGACCAAGTCATAATCTGTCATATGGTACATTTGAATATAACCAGTGAGCCTCATTCATTATTATTCCCACAGTGGGATTTATTTTACCATTCCCTATGTATTCTTTACTCTCCTTGCCACTCATCACATGGGTAAAGTTGTTAACAACATCTCTGGCCTTATCCAAAGCCCACTGAAGTCAGCGGAAAGATTGTGACTAACTTCAGTAGGCTTTGGATGAGGTTCTTGGGGTTACTTCTTGCAACTCTGACCCAGGCTAAGGTCTTTTACCCTGAGCAGTGCTACAGAAATCCCTATAACTGTTGGCTCCTATGTGAGCTGCTTCTCAGTACACGTAAGGATTTAAGACTTATACAGAGCAATAGCATAACTAGAGATTAGCAAGTGTAGCGCAAGCCCTGGATGCCAATTTAGAGGGGGCACCAGAATGGCAGCTCTCAGGGAGCCCATGCTCCCAGGGCTGCTGGAACAGACATGCAGTGAGGTTTTCTGTTGGCAGTAACCAACAGAGAGCAGTAAGTAAGATTCACTTGGCACATATTTCCCCCTCCCTGGCTCTCTAGCAGTCTAGACAGTACCTTGCCCAATTGTGCCCAAAGTGCACTTTAATTAAAGTTCATTGAACAAGTTTTAGTTCAAGCACCTCCGCCACCATTTTTAAGCGCAAGGGTACTGATACACATGAGTCGTTAGGTCCAACTGATAGAGAGCGCTTGGGTAGAGAGCATATTCTGGGGAGAAGATAATTTTAAGGAATTTAAAAAGTATACTGGGGGGGGAAAAAGTACAGGCAACCCTCGCCATTTGCGGGGGATACATTCTCAGCTCCCCTGCAAACAGCGAAATCCGTGAATAAGGCACTGTGTTCATGAACGCAGTGCCTCTGGTGGCTGGGGGGGGGGCACAGCTCCGGTGGCAGTGGTGGGAGCCCAGCAGCAGCAAGTGTGGAGCTCCAGAGGAGCTCCTGTAAGTGTATAAAGTGTACTGTATTTAAGATGCGGGTTCGGCATTCATGAATATTTGAAACTGTGAATGCCAAACCCACGAATAGCAAGGGTTTCCTGTAGTTCATAAGGACATTGAGTGGTTGACTATTTAAAAACTGGTTAAATATAAAACCAGAGGCTGCCTAATTGTTGCATTATGCTATGTTTAAATATACTTCGATAAGTTAAATATTCACTGATCTGCTTTACTGAGGAACATTAAGACTGTAGAAATTGGAATATAGACCATAAATCAGTGGTCACTATGGGTGCCGGTACACAAGCACAGAGGCTGCTCCAACACCCTGAGTCTGCTAGAACATGGCAATTTCCGTGCTCCAGCAGGCTCCCACATCTCTTGTATAAGCACCCCTGCACTTAAAAATGGTGGCAGGGGCCCTTTAACTAAAGTACATTGAGCAAGCTTTAGTTCAAGCACTCCCACCAGCATTATTAAGCGCAGGGGCACTGATACACACGACACTGCAACGCTTTAAATGGAGCAGTTCTAGGAGCCGCTCTAATTAAAGCGCCACTTCCCCACCCATGGAGCACATGTAAAAGTGCTTTATACTCAGCATGCTAACAACAGGCTAGCATCGAAACTCACTGGCACTGAACTAAAGTCAATTGCTCCAATATATTTTCCTGATATAGGTTAATGTCGTGAATGGAATATGCCATGAACGCATTTTAAAATAATGATAAATATAAAGTGAAACTGGTAACTTCAGGACTGCGTGTTTTTCCCTTGCCAGAGTTTCATGGCTTTTATTCATGTCTAAAGCTTGCAGGGAGCAAATCCCACAAACATTTCACATACTGGTAATGTCATTTGCTGTGGTAGAGAGACCCAAGGCCTAGGACATAACTGGCATGTGAAAAGAAGAACTGATTTTTCAAACTTGTATGTTAGATTTAAAGTCTAAGCACAAGTACTTTTAGAGGCAAGTTTAGGACCAACCTGGCTAAGAAACATACTGCTGATCAGAAGGAAGAAGTAGTATGAAGAACTGGCACAGATCAGGGCTATCATAGAAATGTCAGACTGGAAATGACCTCACGAGATCCTCTTGTCTTTTCCCCTACACTGAGGTAAGATCAAATGTATTAGAACAGTCCTTGTTTAGTTTAAATTGTTCTTAAAAACCTAGGTTCCATGACATCTCTAGGTAGCCTGTTCCAGTATTTCATCACCTTAAGAGTGAGAACATTTTTCCTAATATCCAGTCTTTACTACAAGTTACACTGATTTTTCTTGTCTTACCCCCAATAAGCATGGAGAAATAAATGATTACTCTTCATAGCAAACTTCCATAAATCCTGTTATCTTGTCTCTCTTTACTCTTGTCTAGTCTAAACAAAGCCAATTCTTTCAACCTTTCCCTGTAGGTTGTGTTTTCTAAATCTCTTATCATTCTTATTACTCTCTTCTGGACTCTTTCCAAATTGTCTATATATTTCTTACTTCAGTATTTCAGCTAAGGCCTCATCAGTGCAGAATGACTATCTCCTTAGATAGTCTTAGAGTCTTAGAGACAAGACTCCTGTTAATACACCCCAGAATGAGATTTGTCTTTTTTGCAAGAGCATCGTGCTGTTGGCTGATATCCAGGCTGTGATCACTATAATCCCCAGATTCTTTTTTTGCTATATTGTTGCCAAGTCCATTATTCTTTGTTTTGTATTTGTTCATTTGATTTCTTCTTTCCAGATGCATCACTTTGTACTTGTTGATTTCAGACCATTTCTCTAATTTACCAAGATTATTTTGAATTCAGGCCCAGAACAAACCCTTATAGAACCCCATTTGAAAAATAGTCCTTGTTTGACAGTGAACAGTTGACAGACACACATGCATGCTCATATGCCACCAAGTGACTTCTGTAAATAATATCATTTGCCCATCTGTGGTTCATGTCCTTGTACTTTTTCTAATGTTCCACCATGAAAATAAAATCCAAAACAACTGTTTCTTACCTGTGAGGGGAGGATGAAAAAACAAGCTTGTGACAGATTCTAGTCAGGATGCTTTATGCACTGCTGGAAGGTGCTTTGATGTTATAGTTATGAGTATAGTATGGTGTCTTGAATGGAATGCGTAACTCTTTTATTTCTGGATGTTGACCCTTACTATTATATCCAGTTAAAGCAACAAAGAAATTTAAAATTACCATATTTTCTTGAATACAAAATAGACGTATGTTTTGGAGAAGGCAGAATGAAGAAAAAAAGATTTTTCTGGAGTAATGGCTGCACAGAGCAGGGGCAGAGCCTAATCCTCAGCTGACTTACCTTCCCTTTCCTGCTTAACTAGATGCTGAAACCCTAGCTGCTCCTGAAGACATGTCTCCATGGACAAATCTATGAGTGTAAAAAGAGTCTCTAGGGCTGTGAATCAGGAGAAAAGAGACCAGAAGCAACTAGCAGACAGCAAAATTGTCCTACAAAACATTAGCTTAGTGGAACATCAAAATCATTAAAAAGTAGGCACAGTTGTTAGCACCTGTGCAGTGAAGAACAATGGGCTATTCAGTCAACTGACTCCCCCACCTGCCTGAATAGTTGTGCTACAACTGCTGCACTATGAAGCAGGAATCAAAGAAGAGTACTTCTGTTCCAGGTAAAAAGTCATCTTCCCCACTTAAGATGTACCCCAATTTTGGGGAGCTGATATCATGGGGAAAGGCACACATGGTATGCACTTAAATATGGTAATCATTAAATAGGGTAAAATATATTCCTGATTAAGAACAAGCATTTGTACTTGTGCTAGGGAACTAAAATGTAGTGGATAAAGCCAGTCATTCTTTCTGGATTATATAGTATCAGGTGATCAGCAGGAAATCTCCCCCTGCTACCTGACTACAGTAAAGCGGTTTTTAACTTCCTCTGTAGTGGGCAGATTTTTAGGTAGAATATTATGCTAAAGCTGTCTTTTCTGTTCCAATGTGGAAGTGATTCTTTTTCTTGTATTATTGTATGATATGCATTATATAATCAAACATTCATGGCAGCATTTAGATTTATAGTTGTATCATGTTAAAAATCAGTTTCTGTTATTAGGTGAAATGAACAAAGCTTGCATTCACTTCACCTTGATCATTGACAGAGTAGCCTAATCTGCAGATGAGAAGAAGGTAGGCTGTGAGGGCAGCGGATGGTCACATTATTAATCATGGGTTTCATGGTAGCATCTAGGCCAGGGATCAGCAAACCCCAGCACGACTTCCAAGCATGGCACACAGGGCCATTTTACTCGGCACACCACTGCCAGCCCGAGCTCTAAGCAGCTGCTGCTAGCCACGGAGCCCAAGCTGCTCCCAGCAGGTGGCTGGGCAGCTACAAGCCCTGGTGCAAGCAGACCGGGCTCTGTGGACCAGCTGCAGCTGGGAGGCTGCAAACAGCTGCTCTGGGCTCCGGCATGTTGGCACTTCGGCAGTGTCCAAGGTAAAAATTGTGGTTTTTTCGGCACTCCGGCCAAAAAACATTGTCTGCCCCTGATCTAAGCACTCCAGCCAAGTGTTACAAGGGATACATTATGCAGAAAGTGATGGATTATATTCTGCAGCCCAGAGTGCTTGGAGTCTGCATGTCAGGAATAGCTAATGTAGGCTAACATGGGAAGGACTGGAGGTGGGGCT
The DNA here is from genome assembly GCF_052110815.1 of Crocodylus siamensis. Lineage (NCBI taxonomy): Eukaryota > Metazoa > Chordata > Crocodylia > Crocodylidae > Crocodylus > Crocodylus siamensis. The sequence goes on from NC_143395.1 coordinate 304,067,035, forward strand.
TGAGGAAAAGCTGCACAATAATATGAACAAAGTTAAATACAAAAGGTTCAGAAAAACAAACTTATTAGCTCACCACATGCCCTTTTAGCCCAGAAGCACTCAGAGGAGCCCTCCAGACATTACACTTATTGCAGTGTAATAAGTTAATGTGTAACAGGCTACATGTTCAAGCAATTTTTCATGCAATAAAAATGTTAAACCAGCCACAAAGGTGTTAGTCATTAACTGTGAAAAATCTTCAGGGCTGGTTTGTATCGCATTTTGTATCAACATGTGGTGTGCTAGTGTAAAGAGAGCTGTTTCCTAGCACTGGGCTGCCCCTGCACCCTTAAAACTTTATGGTGCAGAGGGAGCCTCTCATCAGAGACCAGCTCCCTGGTGCAGAGCTGTCTATGAACCCTTTAAATGTCATGGCAAATGGGGAGCCCAGGCTAAGGAGCTGATCTCCCATGCAGGGCTCCCTTTGCCAATTTGAAGGGATGCATGCATCCCAGGACCTGTGAGTGGCCCTCTGGTCTTGGGCTGCACAAGTGCCCTTTAAATGTCTGCTTCTGCAGGGAGCCCAGGACTGCTGAGCCTTCCCCCAACCCTGGGTTCCCTATGTGGCAGCAGATGCAGGATGAAGTCTGAGGAATTTTACCTCAGGTCCCAAAAATAGTGAGTCCCTAGATCCTATCCACCCTTCACCATCTGGAGGAGGCCTGAGAAGTTGCACCTAAACTAAAGAGTTGAGAATGAGGAAACATAAGAAACTTATTCTTCATAAGAAGCCTAAACAGGGCATGAAAATATTATTTTCAATCCAGAAAATAGTGTTTATTGACTCTGTTGCTTTGACATTTTTATATTCAGGGGTAATATTGGGGATAAAATTAAATCCAATTTTTCAGCTCTCCTTCATGGTGCAGTACAGACCCTTAAAAATTGCTCAAGGGGTTAAGTAGCTTCTGGTAAGCCTTTGAACTTGGCAAAACCCAAACACCTTATTGGCCATCATAAAACAAGTGCCAGAAGAGTCATTTGGAAGGAAAAGATGTGTTGGTCACTTTTTCAAGAAAGTAAAGACCTTTCCATATGGCACCGCCATCTCTTGCAGGATGCGAACATGGTAGCCACTTTCTATGCAGCCTTTTACCAGAATGCTGGGGAATAGTCCCTTTATTTTAAGCATTTACATAGTAAATTGGTTCCTACAATTATTAAAGAATTTAACCGCTCTCAGCATTTCAAGAGCAAGTCACAGGGCATTGCCCAGCAATGTTTTGGCATCTTAAATGCCTGCAGCAGTGCTTGCAGCAGAGGTGCAGCATAGCTGCTCTGAATGAGAAGCTTATGTACAACAACGGCTGGCTTCACCTCAGTGCTATTGGCAACACCTCTGTCCTGCTGCTGTTCTTTCAAGAACAGCAAGACCTCCAGGGATGCAAAGCACCTTTGATAACTTAAAACCTCAAATACTGAGTGAAACCCAATTTCTCTTTACTCCTACAGCAGAAGCCAAGGGCTGAACAAATTAGTATGTCTCTTCTTCAGGCTAATGAACTGTCACTTTGTTGGTTTTATTTTGAAATACAGTATGGGTGTGCAAAATGTATGTACTTAGACTGGGGCAGGGGCATTTATTTTGGTCAGAGGGCCACTTAATGAGTTTTGGTGTATGTTGAGAGCCCACATACACAGCTTCCCAGTGGGGCTGCTCCCAGCACAGCTACAGCCACCCAGGTACTGCTCAACTCCCCTGTCTCCAGCAGCTCCTCCTCCTGCCCCTGCTGCACGGCTCCAGGCTGGAGGCAGCACAGGGAAGCCATGGGGATTAGAGCTGTGCAAAATTTCACCGAGTGTTTCATTTCGAAGCTGTTTCAACCCTTTCAAGTTCGAAACAGCGAAATTGAAAGGAAACAAAAAGCATCAAAGCAGCTTTGAAATGAAATGAGGGCATTCAAAATGTTTTGAAACGTTTCAAATTTCAAAGTAGCCCAGTTGTGGGAGGCAGGGGAGAGCCAGGGCTGCACTCTGAGTGGCTCTGCAGCCCCATGTAGCTCAGCCTGGCGGAGAGCGCAGCCCTGGCTCTGCCCCATCTTGCCACCGGGATGAGCTCCATGGGGCTGGCGGAGCCGATCGGCGCTCAGTTCCAGTTCTGCCCGCCTCCCGCCACTGGGCTGCGCTACAATTGGCTCCACCAGCCCCATGAAGTGCAGCCCAGTGGAGGGAGGTGGGCGGAGCCAGGGCTGCACTCTGCCTCCCACTGCCGGGCTGACCTCCCTGGGGCTGGCAGAGCCAGTCAGAGTGCAGCCCAGCGGCAAGAGGCGGACAGAGACAGGGCCGCGCTCCATCTCCCACCACCAGGCTGAGCTCTATGGAGCCTGGTGCTGGGCGTGGGCTGCACCCAGCACCAGTCCCAGGCAGCAGCCTCCTGTCATCCAGCGCAGATCCAGGGACCTGCACCCCGGGAGTAGTCTGGCACAGCCTTGCAACCCTCCGAGGGGTGCGAGCCCCCGGATCTGCATGCCAGATGGCAGGAGGCTGCCAATGCCAGCATATTTTGCTTTCAAGACTTTGAGGTGCAGTTTCCAAGACACCTCTGCACCTAGCTTCAGCTTCCCCCCTGCCTGGCTGTCCATCTGCTGCCCCGCACACATCCCCAGGGGCGTTGCCCTCCCCTGTGTTCCCTGCTGTCCAGAGTGGCACAGCAGGGACAGCAGGAGGAGGAGCCATTGGAGGCCAGGGGATCTGAGCAGTACCCAGGAGGCTGCAGCCACACTGGGAGCAACCCTGCTGGGAAGCTGTTCATACTGGTTGGAGCCAAGTGTGGGAGCACAGTATGTGCTGCCCTGGGTGGGAGCAGGCGGGGCTTGGCCCCATGCAGAGTGCAGGGGAGGGGGGCAGTCGTATGCTGGATACAATCAATTGGTGGCTGCCTGCCCACGGGCGGGATCCAGTCAATAGAGTGGGTTGCATTTGGCCCATGGGCTATATTTTGCCCACCCCTGATTTAGACATTTGGGCAAGTTGCACACTAGTACAGCTTTTAGGATCCCAAAGTTTCAAGCTGTAGAACCTGCCTAACTTGGAGCGGAGCTTATATCTCTAAGAGGACAGACATTTTATACCCAGGGCTATGGGTTGGCCCAGGATGCACCAAACTTTCCCCACTGCCATTTTAGTACTTTGAAGAAACACTAAGATATAGCTCATTCCACCCCTTCCCTTAGTGCTGCGATATCACAACACCTGCATGACTATCTTCTTGCTAATTCTCTGAAATACATTCTTTAGAGATAGTATCTTTTGCTTTAAAAAACCCCCATTGTTCTGACAGCTTCTAAGTCCCAGTCAGAGGACTGTAATGATATTTGTAACAGTCTCAGCTTGCCTTTCAGTCTGTTATTGAATGCTACTTCTTATGAATACTCTGTTTACCAAGGCTCCCTTTGGAATAACTACGAGCAACAGCCACAAACTGACAGAAAACAGATTTAGACTGGACATTAAGAAGAACTTCTTTATGGTAAGGGTTGCCAGAATCTGGATTGGGCTTCCAAGGGAGGTGGTGCTCTCCCCTACCTTGGGGGCTTCAAGAGGAGACTGGACAAGCACCTAGCTGGGGTCATCTGACCTCAATGCTCTTTTCTGCGCAAGGCAAGAGTTCGGACTTGCTGATCTACTGAGGTCCAGATCCCTTCCAACCCTAAAAATCTATGAATTGTCCATAGAAGTTATTGTGCTTTTATGTATTTATGAGTCATGTCTACTCTATTCAGATTTTTAAAAAGTTTTTCCTAATTTTTCATTCTTTAGGAAATGCCTCCTTTTCTTGGGCTCGGGGAATTGATTTTGCGAGAAGAAAATACCTCTTGCGACACCAGAGTTCTGCCTAGCAATCTCTCTGAGTACAGGCCATTGCAATATTGCTCAGTTTGTCGGAGCTGATGAAATTACAGCTTATGGTGGTATGACTGTTTATAACAGTGTTAGACAAGTGGGATGTACACAATATGCCAGGGATAAGGGATGAGACAACCTCCACAAATCCAAACTTTTCTCCATACGTTCTGGTTTCCGTAAAGCTATAAGTCTCAGTTGTCTGTCAAGGAATAAGATTACAAGGCAAGACTAAGCAATTTTGTCTGTTTGTTGCCAAAATGAAATCCAGCCTTTGTGATAATCAGTAAGCAGTAACTTTGCATGTGTAATATCAAGATATGTCACACCACATTCTGCATAGTCAAATATACAGGGAATTAACTTGCTCTGGTTTTCTACAAATGTAGGGGTTAATCTCAGCGTGTGCAGTTTTTTCTTCCCTGTAAGGAAGCCAAGAGCCAGTTAGCCAGTCAATCTAAATAACTTAGTTTTTAAAACACTAAGTATAACATATTTGTTTAATATTTGGTGTATTTATAAATCTTTTTCCCATTTTAGAATCAGAAGTTGTTAATGAAGCTCCAATGATAGATCGTTCTGTAGGTCGGATAAATTGTTCTTTATTTCCTCAGGTTTCACAACAAAATACCCTCATCTTGTACATCTGTTTCATTTAAATTTTATGGAAAGTACAATTGAGCTGGCATACCTGGCTAAATTATTTATTTAATCTTTGTTCTATACCAGCAGACCTTTAGAAATGTGCCAGCTTTCACAAGTACTTCTCAAAGAATGTAATAATTTATTACAGGGCCCTGAGCGTGCTCTACAGAAAACATGCCCTGCGCCTGTTTGAAAATCAAACTTAGGATGAAATTATTTTAAAGGGAAATTGATCTAGAAAACTGGAAGCTTTATAAAGCTAAATTGTTTTACAGCATCAGACCTCCCGACTCAGATTTTTATGATCTCTTTGTAGCAAGCTTACAGCAACCTTTGTAATGCAGTAAGTGCTATTGCATTTGCCATTTTTGGTTGCTGTCAGTGGGTATTTATTTGATACAGAAATAATTGTGGGAGCAAGGTTCACATGTTGCCTAGGGCAAGGTTCACAAGGAGAACTTAGGCACTACACCACAAAGCATCAAGGTACCTCAACAGATCATCGGGTCTGACCCCCTGCCTAGGCAGGAAAGAGCGCTGGGGTCAGATGACCCCAGCCAGATACCTATCCAGTCTTCTCTTAAAAACCCCCAAAGTAGGGGGAGTACCACTTCCCTTGGAAGCCCATTCCAGATTTTGGCCACCCTTACCATGAAGAAGTTTTTCCTGATGTCTATCCTAAATCTGCTCTCTGCCAGTTTGTGAGCATTGTTCCTTGTTAGCCCACAAGGTGCTCTGGTGAACAGAGCATCTCCGATCCCTTGCTGCATCCCCTTAACGAATTTGTAGGCGGCCACAGGATCACCTCTCAGCCTTCTCTTGTGGCGGCTGAAGAGGTCCAGGTCCCTCAGTCTCTCCTCATAGGGTTTGGCCTGTAAGCCCCTAGCCATATGAATGGCCCTCCTCTGGACCCTCTCGAGTCTATCAATATCCTTCTTGAAGTACGGCGCCCAAAACTGGACACAGTACTCCAACTGTGGTCTGACCAATGCTACGTAGAGGGGAAGTTGTGGTATGTGTGCTGCAGTTTGGCCACCTCAGCCCAAGCCCTTCCTTGGAAAATCAAGAAAGGACTCAGTCTTTTCAAACAGAGATGAGGGAAGCAGTGTCAAGGCTGTCCTTTTATCCATAAACTCAGGCAATAGAGCAATAACCTTGTAGGTAGAAGATTTGGATTTGACTCCCTTCTCTGCCTAAGGGATTTCAAACTTACATCTCCAATATGGATGCTCTAGTCATTAGGCTGCAAGGTATTTGGAGGTGTAGGGATAGTGCTCTCAGTCCCTCCTGTTGAATTGTTTCCACTTTGAATACATACTATTGAACAGGCACTGGGCAATGAGAATGGATCTACAGGCTTGGGGCTAGACTGTGCTCCCAAGTGGGAGAATCTGGATTCCAGCCCCCAATAAGCAGTTTCTGCAGCCAGGGCAGCAGTAGTAGCCAGTAGCAAAATTAGCAGAAGTGAATGAAGCATCAGCCCTGGGCAGTGGCTCAGATGGGGTACTGATATGGCACCCACCCTCCAGGAGGCTGCACTGGAGACCCAGCAGGGCCAGCCCTATGACAATAGGTAAAGCTGAGGGACAGTAGTATAGCAATAGCATAGCAATAGCCATAGCAATAGCAGCAGCTGCTCAAGTGAGGAGAGCTGGGACAAGTAGGATTCTGCTCCCCCGCCTCCCTTGCTCTCCAATTGTCAGCTTAATCCCCCCCACACCTCTCCCCCAGGCACTGAAAGAGCCTCTGATACTGGTGGCCGCCATTGTTGTGGCCCCTCAAAATTGGCACCCCAGGTTGGTTTCCCAGTCACCCACCCTTAGTTATGCTACTGACAATCCCTCCTTTATTATTGTATTAAATAAGGAGCTATTTAATAATTGTATACAAGGTAGAATAGTTTCAACAGGGGGAATGAGGAAAGCTCTACCCCAGGTTACCCTACAGCTTGGTGGTTAGCACGTTCAACTAGAAGGTGAGACATGTAGGTTCATCCCATCTTCAGGCAGATGAAGGACTTTAACCCCAATCTCTCTCATGACAGATAAGAGTTAGACCCACTAAGCTATGGGGTAGGAGGGGGGACGTCATCACAGCCATCACTATCGCCAGTGTTTTGTGAAACGAAGTGGGTCACTCTATAGGTAAGTGGCAGTGGAACTCCTAGATGAGGGCACAAGCCTCTACAGATCTGGCAATATTACCATTGACTTAAATGGGACCAGGTTTCACTGCCATTTTGGGCTCAATCCAGTTGATCAGGGGTTTGTTTTTGTTTTAGGGAGCTGGGGGTGGTTCATGTTGAAAAGTTTGCAATGAAAAATAAGGTTGGCTTTGACTAAGTTTAACCATTCCTGCTAACCACTAGCACTGAGAGAGATTATCTTGGCATATAGAATGCTGTCTATTATACAAATTTCCATTCTTTTTATAACCACTATAGCCACTATACACTCTCAAATGTAATACTTCTGCATGAGATTGGGAAGTATGATGAGGTATGACAAGCATCTCTCTATCAATTTCTGCCTCTGTCAAGAAAGAGAAGAAAAACTGTAGCAATGCACACAGAGAGAAAGTGGGGTGAGAACATGCTGCCATGTCACCCCTAAATCAACCCCTGGACTCTACAGAGTAGTAATAGCAATAAATAGGGGTACCTAAAATAGATTTAAATAATCAGGTTAGGTGGAAATCTAGATCTTTAAAAACAAATAGAAGCAAATTATAAGGTTAATTAGCTAGGAACTGAAACCAGCCTTGAAGTAGAAAGAGCATTTTAGCTGTTAACTGGGTTCTTCAAATATACAGCATCTGCAAAGAGAAAGAATGTGTGAGAGGAAGTGGGTTTACTAAAATATAATGATGAACTAGAGTTATAGGATTAGAGGGATGACAGTTATGATACATTGCTACTGTTTTTCTTCTCTTTTTTGACAGAGGAAGAAATTGATGGAGAGATGCTTGTCATATCTCATCATACTTCCCAATCTCATGCAGAGAGACTAGACTTGTACAACAGACAGCATGCTTCCTGGTGCTTCCTGAGTCTGGGGGAGCACCAGACTGGGGGGTCTTCCAGCAGCTGATTGCTGACTGGGGCTTGGGGGGTGGTCCCCCAGCAGCCAGTTGCCGAACAGGGTGGGGGATCCCCCAGTGGCCAATCGCCAAGCCAACAGCGAAACCAGAAGTGCGCTTCCATTGGCATTTCCGGTTTCACGGCTGGCATTTCCAGGGTGTGCATGGCTGACCCCAGGGGTTCACATAAACCTGCGTGCACTCCCTACACATCACCAGTGATAGCATCCTATATGCCAAGATAATATCGTTCAACGCTAGTGATTAGCAGGAAGGGTTAAACTAAGTCAGCTGCAGATATTATCATGGGGCTGGCTCTGTTGGGTGTCCTATATTTAGGCAGCGCAGGATTGTTCCTGCCATGGCAAAGCCCCCTGGAAAGTGGGTACCACGCCAGTCCCCCTCTGAGCCAGTGCCTAGGGCTGATGCCACATTCACCTCTGTTGTTTTACTTTTCACCAAGTATGTAATTACACAATTTTTAAAACATCAGTATTCATAAATCACGACAGTGTATGTGTGTACATTTTTGAGTATATGGCCTTCCTGAGATTGAATGTTAATTATATAAGCTCTATATGTTCTTCTGCATTTAACTCAGGGTGACAATTATAAACTACTAACCAGAAGTGATAGTCTCAATTAAAAAGTTGACAGGAATTACCACACAGCATAGTATATACCACAAAATCAGTCTCTTCCTTAAACTGAAAATAACTGCGTGATATTTTTTTATAAATACTGACTTTTAAACATAAACACCCTTAAAGTCAGCATTCCACAACAGAGCATGGTTTTTCTGTTGTCACCAGCACCAGCATGGTGGCAACCATGCTCTGTAAAAATTAGAGACAAATTCAAAATGGAAAGTTCATCTTGAAATTCTGAAAACATTTTGGTGCAGATCCTTGTTTGGGCCCTTTTCTGCCGTACTGTTTGTTCTCTTAAGTTTTTAAACAGTTCTCATAATCACAAGTCAAGTAATTAAAACCTTCATTGTTCCAATTTTGGACTTTCAAGACTTTCTTTCTCTGGATAACATTTTCCTAGAATGCATCATTCAAGGGTTTGAAGCACGCTGTTCTAAACATCCATTTTCATAAGCTGCTTTGGAACACAAGAGAAATGAATGTATAGTGTCCCAGACTGTAACATAAACTTTATGCATCAAGGACTAAGCAAGGCTGAACAGCAATTGAGGTGGTGGTTTGCAGCTACAGAATCTACTTCTTCCTGAGCTCCCAGAAGTATAGCTTTGACATTTTTTTCTTGTATTTTTTCTTTTCTGTTTTTTTATACAGACTTTTCCCCCTCTGGCTTTTTTATCTGTTTAGGTAGTTGGTGTTATATGAAAAAATCACCTCCAGTGACCAGTTTGAGTCAATTTTTCTATCATCTGCAATAAAGTTTCCTCATTTATTTAAAAAGATTAGGTTTGTAATAAACATGGTATTGAAAGCTTTAGACAGAGAAAGCTAAAACATTTATTAGGATGGATGTAAAAATTGTTGAGCTAATAAAATAACTTCATATATTCCCTTAATATGTAACCACCTGGTTTCAGAGTTCGTGTACACTAACCCATGATTCTTGTAAGCAGAAACAGAAATCTTCAATTATTATCTAAATAGCCATATCTCAGGCTCCAAAAATCTCTATAGCTTATAAAAAGCCATTTTCAATATCTTTAGACCATAGCGACATTATTATTAACACCATTACTTTATAATGAAACTAAGTGTTAACATATTGAAATATTTTCATATCTTATTTTAGGACATTTCTTAACCCCAAGTTGCATTTGCTTTCCAAATGTTTCCCACAGTGATTTAGCAGTACCACATACTGCCAGTCAACAGCATCAGCCTTCAGCATAAATTCAAGGCAAGGTTCAAATTCACACTTCAGGAAATGCAGTAGTATCATGGTGAGCTGTAACTGCTCTGCCTCCATGTCCCTCACATATGTTTTATAGATGAGCACTAATTTTAATCTTTCTGTTAAGAATTAACCCTTCTCAAATGAATACTTTGCCAATTTAGACTCCTTTCCTGTTATTAAAAAAACACAGACACTCATTTGATGCACGTTTGCCATAACCAAGAGGGAAGGCAGGTGCTGTCAGTACTGAGTCTATAGCTCACATAGCTGCAAGTTTTACAGTGGCAGATCCAGGAACCCACCAATGACACGTGTAATCCATAACTACATCAGATTCTAGCTTGAGAAAGCCAATTACATTCAAAGCTTTTTTTAGTGGACTATAGATAGACCTCTCACAAGCCAATAATGTCCTTGGTTCAACATTTTCGTCATATAAGGGTTAAATATAAGATTGTTTTATGAAGATAAAAGAAAAACATTTTTCCTAATTCATAAACTTTGTCACAAAATCATCAGATACCTCCTCTGAAAACTTATTTTCTTCCCCCAGAACTTACTGGATTCTGTAACCATTCTGTATAGATTTTTCTATGACACTTTATGTCCATTAATTAATGCTTTGCTGAATTTCAGTGAAACTGCTGTGGAAGGAACGGCCTTAGACGTTTATTTATTAATAAATAAGAAATTAATTGCTTATGAATGATGGCTGTTATTACACTGAATTTTAAATGAATTCATAATAATTGGACATTTGAAATAAATCATTACTGGGATTCTAGTTTAGAAGGCAAGACTCCTGAAGAGTACATCATTTCTCTTCTGCACAAGTCATAGTAAGAAAGCAGCCACTTCAAAAGAAATGTACAGCTTTGTAAGATTGGAATTACATTTATGAACTCTCACTCCACCTCTGCAAGGTAGATACGTTTTACTTATTCCTGTTTTAAAGATAGGGAAGAGACCCAGAAGAATTCTTGCCAAACTACCAGACACGGATGATTCAAATCAGTTCTGTCTGCTTTTTACATTAGAAATAATATTAGAATATCAGTGGCTCAGTGGCAGAGATGGGCAAAACAAGTCCCTGGGTATGTCTACATGTGCATTAGATCCAGGAGCAGTTTATTTGTAAGTAAACTACTTATGAATAAATGCTCCCAGGCAGGCATTTACACGTGAAGGGAAATGGGAGCGGATATGCTGCTAATGGCAGCAAACTGCTCCCAGTTCCTGGGGTCCTGCAATTGGCCCCTGCTGCCACCAGGGGGAGCACTAGGCTACACGAGGGGCTGGCAGGGAGCACCTGGCCAGGAGACAGCTGGAACATTGCTCCCTGCCCCTGGGGGGCTGCCTGCTGCTGGCGCAGGGACAATGTCTCCCTGCCCTGGCAGCAGGAATCTCCGGGCCCCATCTCCCCAATCAGGGACAGGGGTCTTGAAAAGAGGGGCAGGTCCCACTCCCCTGCTCCAATCTGTCGGTGGGGCAGCTAGCAGTGAGCCACCAGCTTGGTGGAAATTCCCCACGCAGCTAGGGGCTTGTTGCTAGCTGCCCCACCAGCATATCAAGGCAGGGAGCTGGAACCTCCCCCACCCCTGCACCTCTTTCCAAGCCCTGCACTTCAATTGCCCAATCGAGGCACAGGGCTGAGACCTGCCCCTGACAGGGACAGTTCCTGGCCCCTGCTCCAATCGCAGTGTGAAGGCTGGAGATCCTGATTCCTGCCCAGCTTTGTGATGATGGAGCTGGGTAGGGAGTTGTTGCCGCTGCTGCCTGGGGCCCATCCACCCTACAACCATAGCTGGGGGTGCTGGACAGAGTGGTCAGGCTGGGTCTCCATGAAGACCAGTTTGGGACCCCTGAGGGCAAGGCATGCTTAGCTGGGCAGTTGGGATGGGGCTGCAGGTGGGAGAGGAGTGGCTTCTGGGAGTGGGATGGCCGGGACTAGGACCACACCCATGCTGTCACCACCTCCCTGGCTTCGGCCCCAGCCCCACCCGCCTGTCCTGCTCCCAGATGAAACTCCCCACCTGCCCATGACCCCATCCCATCCACCCCACTGAGCACATCCTGTCCATGGGAATCCCGCACCAGTCTCCATGGGGCCAGGATCACCAAGTGGTGACAGCGCAGGGCTGGGGCAGAGCCACTTAAGGAGTTTTGGTGAGCTGTTGCAGGGCCAGGGGGGTGCATGCTGATTCCAGCCCAAATGATTGCCCACCCCTGCTCTAGTCTATAAAGCTTATAAGAAAGCTTATTGAACTGAAAAATAGGTTTCAAAAAATCAATTTAATGTGATTCTCCTATTGTGTTACCACCATTAAAGAAACATTGATATTTCCAGTCAACCTCTCTATTATCAAGGGATTGATAGCTTAGCTGTAAACAACCATGAAAGCATCAGGCTTTAAGATGGTGAAACTTTAAAAAAATGCAAAATATCTATTTCAATCTTTTAAATTTGCAGGAGGGTATAAAATATGTTTTTTCTTTTCTTTTCTTTGAAGATGGCCATTTTGTACTTTGACTTAAAAGTGGCTTCCACTGTAAAATAAACTGGGGGTGAGGGAAAGCAATCATCTATACTGCACTATTTTCAACAGTATGTTATGCTTTATAGATTATTTAAATAAGAAAAGCTGCCACGACAACGGAATAATAATTGTTCCTCATCCTGCATAGCTTTAAAGATTCTCAAAGTGCCCACTGAATTCCCTTTCCAGCCAAGGGGTGAATAACATACTATGTCACTGGCCTTAAAATGCCCTGAAATACAGCTTAGTGTAGTATGCTGGAGTCATTAAAGGTATCATGTAATGGACCTACAAGGAAGGGGATGTTTGTGACCTCTTGATGAGTCTCAAAACCCAACAGAGGGCAACAATAGTAGTCTCTTCATTAGAGGACTAGATAAACATTGCAAATATTTCTTTGTGTTTTAATTGAGTTACAGTATATGCAATCCCATGATTGTTTTCCTAGGTATAGAAAAGTGTACATGGGAAAATTGGTTTTATCTTGTGAAATTTCCAAGTGAAGTAATTAAATATCTTTGACCAAGTGTTATGCATGCAGAGCTCCTTCTTCAGCTCCTAGAGATATTCTTGGGATCAGTAGCCCCTTGATATGGTTAAATTTTAATTTATAAACCAAACTACCACTTGTGATCTGAACCTCCTTAAAGTTTGAGGGTGGTTGGATCTGGGGGGTTAGTTCAGAATCCTCTCTCCAAAATTCGGTGAACAAAACCCCGGTCATAACAGCTATATTTTGCATTGTCTCTTTTCTTCCATGTTGTGATACATTGGTTATCTTTGTTTTCTTATTCTTATGCAAAGGCAGAAGAGAGCATACAAGAGAATTTGGGGGACAGAGGTATCTGCTCTAAATTCTGACTGCTAAATATTTATGTTTATTTCATTGTATTATTCCTCCTCTCATTTTTTAAAGATTCTTTGACAAATGGGTTCAGTAATCAGCACATAAAATAGCATAATTTTAAGTCTTGCATAGGACATTGTGCATACAGAGAATAAATAACACACTGCTTAGTGTTTTCAAGTAGTGTTCATGCTGGAAGACAGAAGCTTTCTGTTCCACACGTACTGCATTGCTATCAGCATTTTCTTCTCTGCTGGGGGTACTATTATAGAACAAATTACCAAATACAGCTAAACGTCATGTTTCTGAAACACTGAATTTAATCTTAGGTAGTAATTTGAACTTTATATGCAATAACAAACAAGCAGACTCTTTATAATAGCTTGTTATGGGGATAACAGATGGGAAGTGAATATATTGTACTATGCTAAAGATATACTGGTTGCAGCTATAGTAAAGATTGCACCCAGAGTTCCAGGGGATGGCTAATTTTGATAAACATCTCTTCCCTCACAAAATATTTTAATAGAAGTAGCTGATGTTCAGGGTTTGCATGAGCTTAATGTGTGTTCTGTAGAATGTAATATTTCTATATGATTTCCAGAAGTGTAAGGCCAGAGGAGTGTCTGTAGGAAGGACATAGGGAATCTCTCTTTTCTACATAAACTAAAGTTTATGTTAAAAAAAATGTGACTGCTCAGTCACCTTTAGCAGAAAAAATGTTTTTATTGTAGATGTATGAAATGTAATATTTATCCTCATTTTAACTCACTGTTCTGAACATTGTGTTTTATCCTTGGGAGCAGAGGTGATTTATTTATTATACTTAAAAAGTAAGACAGTAATGATTAGAAGCTTATGTAACATGCCAAGATCTGAAACCTTTACCCAGGGCCTCTTTCACTCCTCAGTGGGGGTTACTGGCCATTTAGGGAAAGGAAAAATGAATTTTGACTCACCTCTTCCATTAGGAGCATGGTTTGCCACAAAAGGACGCAGGAGTTTCCAGTCCCCCACCCTCAAGCATGTCCTGTGAAAGCCCTGTGCTTCTGGAAAGATGCTGACTGCCCACTCCCTAAAGGAACCAGGCTACAAATGTTTGAACCCACTCCACATGGTGTGTATGGAGCCATGTTCCATAGTGCAGTGAAAGAAGCAAAGCAAGTCAGTAGGGCTAGGGACAGACATTCAAAAAGCCTGGGCCTGAATTGATTCAATCTTTGCAGGTTAGTCTAACCTGGCTAGGCTGAACCATTTTGTAACTACACAGACATCCTCTCTGGACTAAAGAAATGCAGGCAGATGCCAGCAGTGGCTCAGGCTAGAAGCCAGGGGCTGCTAGAGCAGCCCTCCCTTCCCTTCGACAGGGCTGAGCTGAGGGGGGTGTGGCCAGGCCTTGGCAGGATGCTCTGTTTAGGGAAGCTCCCCCCACTCCCCCTTGCTGCTCTTGACCAGCCCAGCAGAGAGTTGATACCAGAGCATTTATCAGACCATCAGCAAAGTGAAAGCCTCTCATTAGTTCAAGCAAGGAAGAAATGGAGGGACATTACCAGCTGACCTGTTAATTATCTCCCAAAAGCCCTAAGCAGACACTGTCCTATCTGTCTTTGTCCTGCCTGCCTTACACAGACCCTCTCAGCATTAGCTATCATACCATATTCTCGCTACAGTCTGTGCTGTAGGAGGGAGGAAGGGGGGATCCCTGCTTGAGGGGAGGGGGGAAGGAGGGGCAGGGGAAGCCAGGCAGAGGCTGCTGTGCCTGCATGTCTCTGCTGGAGCTCCACTGAGGGAGTAGAGGGTAGGGGCCAGCCCAGCTCTCTGGAGCAGAGAGTCCTGCCCAGCCCGGAGAACATGCTGGGATTCTGGGGGAGTCTGATCTAACTTAAACCAGGAAGAGGTCTGGGACAGGCATTGCATAAACTCATTTGACTCAAATCAGTTAAGTCTGATACTACATTCAACCAGGTTTATCTCAAACTGGTTTCAGCCATTTTCAAACTAGGTTATGTGCACTGAACATCTGTTCTGTTACAGGTTTAAACCAGTTTCTGATCATTTAAATTGGTTTGTGTGTAATGTCTGTCCCTATCCTAGAGGCTCACCATGCAGCAATTTGTCCCTGTATGTGGGAAGGAGCTTTTAGCCATCATCCCACCCTCTCTGTTCTTACAATCCTGGATCCACTATGGAGACACTGAGACAGAGTTTCCATGAGATCAGGAGAAAGTGGGGAGTCTGCTGCATATCATTGCTCCTTCCTCCCTTGTTTCCTTTGTCACAACCAGCAGGTTCAACACACTTATGCTCATGGAAGCACAAGGGGGGCATGAGATTCTGAGTTTCTGGTCAGTCATTATTGATGGAAAAGTCTCTCTGATGTCAATGAGAGAGTTGTCCAGGTATTGACTGTGAGATATGGCCCACTAAAATTTGCTTTTTCAAAAAAGAAACCACTCTTTTATCTGTATCATTTTTCTTTCTAGTGGAAGAACAGCAGGAATCCTTTACAACAGCAGGAATCCTTTGCAAAGATCTTGCTTTAGCTAAAGAATTTCATTAACTATTCACACCATTTTGATTTTCCATTCTGCTTTAATACAGAACAAGTTTCAGCCTACAGAAATTCACTGTTGGGGTAGTTCACCCTGTCTATCACCCACTACAAAAAGCCCATCCAGCCCAAGGGTTCATCCTTATTCAGAGACGTGTACAAGAGACAAAAGCCATCTTCCAACCAGGAATAGGCTATAAAAGCATTTTTGGTTTAAGAGGCATCTCCTTGTACCAAAACTAATAGCTGCTCCAGTGCCACCACCTTGTCTTGTCTATTTAATCCAGCAAAGGTTCCCTATGTCTGCCTCACCTGTCCTTCTCTTCCCCCTACTCCTAGGCCATCCAGCACAAGGCAACTTCAGCAGCACCGAGAGAGGCCATTAAGCTGACTGTCCACAAAAAACCAAACCTTTCAGCCTTTGAGCAGGCTCCGCTGTGGTAGAACAAGATGTTTGCTATGAAAAGTCCAGTCTTTGTGAAGAATCTACTGTGGGGACTGAAGAGCTAGTACTGAGTAGTTATTGTGGTCAGATGTCACATAGACCCTGAGCCCCAAGGTGTAGTAGGTCATTTAAAGAGAGGAAAGAGGAAATTGGAAGGACAGTCCACACTAAGGACCGGAGCCTGCAGGTGGATTCATCACATGAATCATATTCTAAACTGTATTGGGGCCTGAGCAATGAAGATGGCCAGGCAAAAAGAACCAACAGTGAGTGACAGGAATTAGAATTATTGATTAACTGGCAATCTGTGTGAGCAGAAATTAAGCCTTGATCACTAACTCACTGATGTGGAAGTACTGTGATTGTGTAGCTGGTTTGAAACAGGATATATGTAAAAGGATTTTCTCCTTGTCTCCTTGAATGCCAGCTTTGTTGGGGGGTGGATTGTGTTCCTTTTCTGGATGAGACATTTGTACCTTTACATTCCTGGCACCATGCAGACACTGCTGCCTGTTCTTAAATTGGTTTGTGAATAGCACCTCAGTGAATCAGTTATCTGCTTAGTTTGCTGACTGAGCAAGGCATTTGGGGAAGGGAGAGAGAAAGGAAGGTTTTCATTTGGATATTTGTTAATGAAGGAGCATGTTATACCTCAGTTCACCTGTATATAAAGATACATTTTAGATAGATTCTGTGTCATACAATAGTAAGATTTTTTTTTTCAGATGGGAAACCGACAGGGTTGTGGCCTTTGTTTACCATCTCTAATCCAGGCACAGAAACCGCCTACTCATAAAGTGTTTCCTTTTCATTCCTTTTCAGAGAGAGAAGAAGAGTGGATTGTTGAAGCTTCTAGCAGGAGCATCGACAAAAAAGAAATCACGTTCCCCACCTTCAGTGTCTCCAACACATGACCCACAGGGAGTGGTCGAGGGGGCTCTGCAAGGGGCAGTGGGGCCTGAACTCTCCTCCCTCTCCAGCCATGGCCGGGCAGGGTCATGCCCAATAGAAAGTGAAATGCAAGGAGCCATGGGGTTGGAGCCCCTGCACAGGAAAACAGGCTCCTTGGATTTGAATTTTTCTATCCCTTCTCCTGCTAGACAGCCGCCATCTTCAATGGCAGCCATCCGTCCAGAGCCCAAGCCATTGCCCCGGGAAAGGTAGGCCACATCCACTGAAAGCTTTACTTCTGCCTGGGTTTGCAAATGGTTTGAGCCATCTCTACCACATGCCCATGAGGTAGTGTTCATGGAGAAGAGACATGAGGGCTGTTATAATTGTGCTGTCCATTAGTTTAAAAATGTGTAAGACAAGTGATCCTAGAGATTGTTCAGCTATTTATTAAATTAGAAGACTGCAGCCATTCTACCTATTGAAAACCACCTCACACCTGAGTAAGACAACTATGATTTAAATTGTTAAAAAAACAGCATTTATAAGTGTATATCATATGGTCTTCACAGTTATTTCCTGTGTTTAACAGAGGAGTAAGCTGCAGTATCTCTTACCACTATATGGGGATGCTGTTGGCAAATGCCACCTTTTAAATAGGAATCACTGTATATTAATCTCAGTTGAATGTTATGTAGTACATCATATGCTAGGTAACAGCAGAAGTGTTTTTGCTCAGTCTACTGGCCTGTTGAATAGTATCAAACAGGGAAGTCGTTAGAATACCTGGTTATTTAGGTCATTACCAAGTAGTGCCACCTCCAATATACTTTTCCACCAGAAATAGCTTGTTCCCCGCAGCACAAGGAATGAGACTAGAATTCTTGAGTTTGTTTTGGTAGTCAGCTCTGCACCTTGCTATCCAGAAAGCTGCTAATCTTGTGAACAAGAAAAGAAAATAGGGTAGCACCACCAAGAGAGAAGAAAGGAGAAAACAGACTGGAAAGAGAGAGGCGGACTCAGACCTTGTCTACTTTCAAAGATAAATGGGTTTAAAGCAAACCTTGTTTGAAAGGTACAGAAATATTCCATTAATAATTCTATTCTGTGGTTGCTTGAACATTTGAGGGGAAAGACTATAATGTATTCATATCATATGACAATAAAACACTCTTAACTCCAATAGTAACTGAAGATGATGTTAAAAATTAACTAACATGGCTAAACCCCTGTAAATCAACAGGTCCAAATAACTTACACCCAAGAGTTTTAAAAGAGCTGTCCAGTGAACTCTTTACACCATTAACATTGAATTTCAATAGGTCTCCACACATTGGAGATATTCCAAAAAAACTAAAAACCAACATTGTACCAATATGTAAAGTGGGCAAGAAAAATTACTCTGGTAGCTCTAGGCCTGGTGTGACTGTTACTGAAATACTCTTTCTAGTTCTTGTAGCTCTTATTCAGGTAGGAGAAAGGTAAAAAATGTCAGTGTTCAGAGAAGAGCCACAAGGATTATTAAAGGATTGGAAAAGGTGTCTTTTACTTCAACAGAAAAGGCCCAATCTAGTCAGTTTATTGAAGAGCAGGTTAAGGGTGGCATGTTCATTGCTTGTAAACACCTAGACAGGGAACAGAAATGTGATAATAAATGTCTCTTCAATCTAGCAAGCAAAGGAATAACAAGATCCAGTGGGTAGAAGTTGAAGATAAATTAATTAGGACAAGAAATACAGCTCAATATGTTGATAGTAATGGAAACTGACTGTTGAAACAACTCACCGATGGCTGTGGTGGCTGTCCATTGCCTGGAAATATATAAAGCAAGATTAGATGCTTCCTAAGAGATACATTTTAATTCAAGCACAAGTGTTGAACTTGAAGTATGAATGAATACAGGACATCCTATGGCCCATGTTATCCAGGAAGGTGAACTAGACTATCACAGTGGTCCCTTTTGGCTTTAAGAAAGCAAAGTAGTTAAGAGTGAAAAACCAAACCCTGTGTGGACATATTTAGCTTGGTTTATACCTGCCATATACCGATTTAGATTAACATAACACAGAGACTTAAATCAACATCAACTGGATTTAGCACCAGTTTGAACTAAATCAGTTTAAAATCACACCTTACTTTAAGGCTAGGTACAGACATTCAAAAAGACCAAGGCGGAGTCAATCTGAGTTAATGACGTTTTCTGTAAGCAGTGTAGTTTAGATTGATAATGAACAGAAAGCACATTTGCCCTTAAGTGGAAGGGGAGGCAAATCGTAGACCAGGTTCTGCCATTTTTAAACCAGTCTATGCGTGCCGAACTTCTGTTTTGTTACGGATATAGACTGGCTTCCGATAACTTGTACCAGTAAAGGTATTTTGTTTGTACCTAACCTAAATGTAACTATGGTATAGAGAAGGCCTCAGAAACAAGCATAAGGAATGAAACAGGAAAGGCATCCTTCGCATATCTTGCGCCAGCTGCTGCAGAGCTGCAGAGACTTCAGAAGTGCATTGCTTCAGATGCTGGCACATGCCACATGTTTGTCTAGTACCTAATGCACCTCCCAGTGGCCTTCCAGGGAAACTGCTCACTTTTGACAGCACCAATCCATTGCAGTGAAGTGGAGTAGTGAGAAAGTGATGGGGAGGTTTGGTAAATTCTGTCTGATCAGAATTATTAGAATCAGTGAATGGGCTTGGAGACCAGACACTTAAACAGTTAAAAATATTGGTAATTGCAATACGCAGTGGTAAAGAATTCCTTTGGATTTTAAGCATTTTGATTTCCTGGGCCTTAAATTGGAAAATAAGCTATAATTGAAGTAACCTTAATTATACACAGCAGGCAAGATTCTCTAATTGATTTATGAATTAGCTTCCATATCATTGGTGTATCTGCATTCCTTAGCTGATCAAATAGTTCTTTATGCATATAATGGGGAATATAAATTACCTCTGTGCATGAGGAAGGATAACGCTTAGTCCTGGAATAATCTGAGCAGACACATTAAGCGCTTGTCTCTTAGAAATTCATCCCACATCCATCTGTGCTCATTAAATCACCAAATTGCTCCAAAGCACCAAATTATTTTTTTTAAAACAAATTACAGTTTTGAAACTGCTTGTTCATTTCACATCTGGCAATGGAAGGACTTGCGTTCAGTATCTCAAAACCCTGTATTTTGCTTGTTTGCATTTTTCTGCATTTCATCCCCACAGTAGGACCAATTCTTTTAAAAAGAAGAAGAAAAAAAGATTAGATAAACAGATTCAGATGCTTGATGAAATTTATTTAAAAAAAAAACTGCAAAGCATTTCAGTGCACTTAGCTGTACTTGGCTTCTAATCTCACAACGCCCATCTGTGCACATACAGACGCCGAGAAAGATTGGAAAGAGTAGCACATTCCTTAATATTTACAACCTTCCAAATG
The DNA here is from genome assembly GCF_052110815.1 of Crocodylus siamensis. Classification (NCBI taxonomy): domain Eukaryota; kingdom Metazoa; phylum Chordata; order Crocodylia; family Crocodylidae; genus Crocodylus; species Crocodylus siamensis. The sequence continues at coordinate 304,087,225 of NC_143395.1, forward strand.
GGGCTTTTGCAGGCAGCAGGGCCATGATACTTCTTCCATGTAGGCTGCCTTTCTAACTCCTTGAGTCCCCTGTCTGCACACTACTGATCAAAACCAAGCTCTTGACATTTACACTGCTCACCATATTAGAGGTGCATCAAAGGACTCTAATTGCTTGCAGCTTTGAGGGTCACACACTAAAGAGGAATTATGTGTTCTTCTGAATGGCAAGGCAGCCTTTCGTGCACATAAATTGCATCAGGTCAGAGAGGAAGGTGATTCAAGGTCAAGCTCATCACAAGATTTTCTAATTTTCATGTTCCTAATTTCCTTCTCTTGCCATATGTAGGTAAAGGAGAAAGGAGAGTTAGTTTTAACATTGCTTCACTTATGTATTTGGGTGTGGCTAACAGTGGTTTGGTTGCAATGGAAGGGCCCTGGTTCTCTCATGTCTTTCAATGGATGTTAAGTCAATTTGCTAAAGAGGAGGAGTTAGCCATGCTAATCTAAAGTTAGGCAAAAGACAGGGCAGGGTACCACCTTAGGGCATCTTTACTGGGGCTCTGGGGCAGGGGCAGATGGGGGGGCTTTAATTAGAGTGGCTTTTTGCAGGCAAGAGTCAGGATTGATCATGTGAATCAGGCATGCCTCAGCAGCAGGAGCTCTGCTGCAGGGCAGGGCAGGGCAGCCTGACCGCCTGAGCGTCTGCATGATGGCACGAGGTGGAGAGAACCCTGACAGGGAGGTATGAAGGAGAGCCAGGGTGGCGCAGAATTTATGTTATAGCCAGGAGGCTTATTTTGTGTTACAGCCGGTTGGCTTATGGCTTTATGTTTTCTGTTTGGTTGTTTGTGTAATACTGGAGGACCAGGTGAGGCTGTAGGGGTTGGAGGAGGCCTCATAGGAGCTACCCAGTAGAGTGGGGGTTCCTGGCACCAGAGGGGGTGCCGCGTTTGGGGTTTGTGCCGACCCCGGCCCCAGTGGGGCAGAGTCGTGCAACGCGAGACGGGCCCCAGTGTGGGCATGAGCACGAGTAGAGCCCTAGGGAGGGGCGTGCAAGCCAGAAGCCCAGTGAGGGCACAACATTCAGGGGGCACTGACCCCAGTCCCACGAAAGGGGTCTTGAGGGCCAGGCATGGCTATGGCCACCTGAGCCCCGACCGCGGGAAGCACGGGAGACGAAACCCAGTGCGGGCATCGCGATCACGGGAGACGAAGCCCCAGTGCGGGCAACCCGGTTGCGGGAGGTGCGGGAGACGAAGCCCAGTGTGGGCAACGTGAGCACAGGGAACACAAAACAGGCCCCTGTGGGGGTGAGCGTGTGGGGAGTGTGGGACGGCCCCAGTAAGGGCGAGTGCTCTGAGGTGAGCACAGTAAGATGCCCGGTGAGGGCAAGTATAGAAATAAGGAGCCCGATGAGGGCGAGCATACGAATAGAGCCCTGTGAGGGCAAGTACAAGATTAGAGAGCCCGGTGAGGGCGAGCGTATGACTAGAGGCCGGTGAGGGCAAGTACAAGACTAGAGAGCCCAGTGAGGGCAAGCGTACGACTAGAGCCCGGTGAGGGCAAGTACAAGATTAGAGAGCAAGAGCATAGACGGGATAATGTCCAGAACAACTGAGAGGCTTGGGGTGTGGTATTAGGGGTGGAAGGAGCCACGCGACGCCCATAGGGTTGGGGCACCAGAATCTATGTGGTATAGAGCAGGGACCAGAAGGGTAAGAGCACTGGTTCCAAGGGGTCAAGTAAAGGCAGCCTCCCATTGATATTATAGAACCATCAAAGTTGTGGCGGGCAAGAACGAGGGTGCTAAACAGGCAACTTGGCACAGTAGGGGCACCAGGAGAAATCACAGCCACTCTTAGGGTCCTGCGCCGTGACAATGTGAATCAGGCATTAGATCCCATCACACCTTTACCTGCATGTGTAGAGGGGCCCATAGAGCCTTCAAACAAAATATTACCATGACAGTAGTTCAAGACAGGATAAGTACGGTGTATGACTTCTAAAATATACATTTCATTCAGCCATCATGTGAGTTCATTAGGGGTGTTCTCCACAAATGTCTGCTTCATTCAAAGCTGAGGTCCTTATTCAGGAAAGCACTTACACACATGCTTATGGATTTCTTGGTTTAATTTCCCTGTATTTACATTTATTTTTTTGTTCAAAGAGAAGGCATGTAAATGGTAAAGCAATTTTAACAATGACTCGAACATGTTCTAACCTAAGCACATGAACAAATCCCTGTTACATTTCCCTGCATAGATACTTACCTGGATTAAAATGCCACCTCTAAAATTTAAAATGAGCTACTCAGCAAAATGTGATTTCCAGCAGGGAGTGTTCAGGATCCAGGTGAGGCCCACAGCTGACTTGTTTGAGGTTACTTACTAATTCAGTGATTGTAACAGGAAAGCAGCTAGGTGGCTTCAGGCTTTTAATGTTTGAAGAAACGTCTTAAGTCTCTAAAGTCTTCCATCTAAATTATGCAGCAGTCAGACTGAACTTTTAACCAACAGTATGGGCCTAAATGGAATAAATTGTTTATTTCCACTTGGTAAGGGTTGTCATATACGAAAGGCTTGGTATACCCAGTACAAACATGATCTACTTGTGCTTATTCCTTCTATGAAATTTTGGTAGGTGAGCTCTCTTGCTTTCTTAGACCATAATGTGTTTATACTGCATGCAAAAACTACATTAAGAGAATATTAAGGGTGCAAAATCAAGCACTCAGAAGTTACCAAATATCAGAATTAAGGTTGCATAATTAGCCCCTTGTGCATTATTATACCGTCTTTAATCACGGTTGCGTATACTTTCTTTTTTCCACAAGACCCCTGGTTCATCCAGGGTGTAGCTAGTCAGTATTTTATTCAGCATGTGGCCTAAGGCCGTATTTACTCCTTGTTCAGCACATGGTCTCAGGCCTTATTTCATGCCAACTTTCAAAGTCCTTTTCTGAAGATGGAATCACTAATTACCACATGGGCTTTTTCTATGGCACTCAACACTGTAGTGTCACAACCATTAATTGCTTTATTTTCACCTGGGCCCCATGAGTTGACAAGGTGGTAATAATTCTCCATTGTTAAAATGAGGATTAGCTGGAAAGAAGTGTCAGTTTACTTTGTTGCCCAGTTTGAAATGCTTTTGACATGATTTTTCAGAATGCATAGTATTATACAGCACTGGAAATATTCAAGGTCTAGTTCTCATTAACTTCAGTTAGAGCTGTTTGTGCTCAGCATTTATGTGAGTCAAACTGAGCATCCACAAAATGAGGAATACCCAATTAATGGCCATCTGTGAAAAATGTGCTTTAAATGAGTTACCCAGCATTACATGTCAACTGTGGGGCAGGGCAGGATTAGACTTCAGGCAGTCTTCTACAGCTTTAATCACGAGACTCTCCTTTCTCATCTCCAGCATCCTATTTTCCCCATGTTAACTCCCACTCCTAGTCTCTTTCCCTGAACTCATCTCATCCAACCTTAATGTCTCTCCTTCCTGCATCCTTTCCAGCTCCTTATCCAAGTCTCCCGGCTTCCTGGCTCTTCATCCCAGTCTTTTGGCCCAGTCAGTCCCAGTCTCCCTCTCCCTAGATCTTCATCTGACCTTAATCTGATCTCATCACCTTGTCATGTGGCTCCCAAACTATGATTTCATAGATTTCATAGACATTAGGGCTAGAAGGGACCTTGGAAGATCATCGAGTCCAGCCCCCTGCCCAAAGGGCAGGAAGTCAGCTGGGGTCATAGGATCCCAGCAAGATAAGCATCCAATTTACTCTCGAAGGTGTTCAATGTAGGTGCTTGAACCACCTCCACTGGCAGACTGTTCCAGACCTTGGGGGCTCGGACAGTAAAGAAATTCTTCCTTATGTCCAGCCTGAAACGGTCTTGCAGGAGTTTGTGACCGTTCGACCTCGTCATCCCTTGGGGCGCTCTGGTGAACAAACGTTCCCCCAGACCCTGGTGGTCACCCCTGATAAACTTATAGGTGGCCATCAGATCACCCCTGAGCCTGCGCTTTTCCAGGCTAAAGAGTCCTGTGGCTCTCAGCCTGTCATCGTAAGATCTGTTTTCCTGACCTCTGATCATGCGCGTGGCTCTCCTCTGGACTCTCTCAAGCTTCTCCACATCCTTTTTGAATTGTGGAGCCCAAAACTAGACGCAGTACTCCAGCTGCAGCCTCACCAAGGCCGAGTACAAGGGGAGAACGACGTCCCAGGATTTGCTCGAGAAGCATCTATGGATGCAAGCCAGCGTTTTGGTCGCTTTACTAGCCGCAGCATCGCATTGCAGGCTCATGTTCATCTTGTGGTCAATGATGACCCCCAAGTCTCTTTCTTCTGTAGTGCTAGCCAACGTAGCACTGCCGAGCCTATAAGGATGCTTCAGGTTTTTCCTCCCAAGGTGGAGAACCTTGCATTTTTCGGTGTTAAACACCATCAGGTTCTCATCCACCCATTTGCTGAGCCTGTCCAGGTCAGCCTGGATTGCCCGCCTGTCTTCTGGTGTGGATGCTTTGCCCCAAAGTTTGGTGTCATTGGCAAACTTGGCCAGTCTGCTCCTGACTCCAATGTCCACATCATTAATGAAGATGTTGAAGAATATTGGTCCAAGAACAGAGAGGACCCCACTGATCAAAGGACACCATGATGAGTGACTTCCATCAATCACTTCCATCCTCTGGGTCCGACCACGGAGCCAGTTTCCCAGCCAGCGGATCGTGGTGGAGCCAAGGCGACAACTGGCCAGTTTTGCCAAGAGGTGATCATAGGATACCAGATCAAAGGCTTTTCTGAAGTCAAGATATATGACATCAATCTCTTCTCCCTTGTCCAGGTGTTAGGTCATCTGGTCGTAGAAGGAAATGAGGTTGATCAAGCAAGACCTATCTGCAACAAACCTGTGCTGGCTATCCCTTAGGATGTTGGCCTTGGCCAGTCCATTAAGGATGGCCTGTTTAATAACCTTTTCTAAGATCTTCCCCAGGATAGAAGTCAGGCTAATGGGCCTGTAGTTAGCCGGATCCACTTTCTTCCCTTTCTTGAAGATAGGCACCATGTTGGCCTTCTTCCAGTCTTCAGGCACTACACCAGAGTGCCAGGACTTCTTAAAGATTTATGCCAGGGGCTGAGCTATGATGTTCGCCAGCTCCTTGAGTACCCTGGGGTGTAGATTGTCAGGGCCAGCTGACTTGAAGGTATCCAGCTGCTCAAGGTGTTCCTTCACGAGGTCAGCATTAATGGAGGGCAGGGGATCTCCCTCACCCAGACCTCCCTGTCCCGTAGTGGTCATGGGCGTCCCATGGGACTGATGAAAGACCGATGCAAAGTACTCATTTAATAGGTTGGCTTTTTCCTGGGTGTCAGTTGTCCCATCTGGTTCAGCAGAGGTCCAATGTTGCCCTTGCTTTTCCTCTAGCTCCTCACATATCTGAAAAAGGACTTTTTATTGTCCTTGATGCTCAAAGCTAGTTGGAGTTCAGTTGCAGCCTTGGGTTTCCTGGTTTGCTCCCTGCAGGACCAGACCAGTGCAGAATAATCCTCCTTGGAGGTGAATCCCATCCTCCATCCTTTGTAGGCCTTTCTTTTTAGCCTGATAAGGTCTCTCTGTCCTTTCCCAGGTGGTATCACCATCTCCTTCCTGGCTCAGAGTCTTGGTCTTCTAGTCCAGAGGTTCCCAACCACTGGGCTGCGAAGGGTTGGCTGCCGGGTCATAACACAACCCCCCCGCTCAGCCCCCCCATCTGTCTGCCTGGGTGAGCAGCTTCCACCACTGGCAATCACGTGTGGGGTTAAAGGTGGGCAGCGGGGCAGTCCTGGTAGGAGGCATCCAGCTCCATGTGCCCTATCCCATGCTGGTCAGCAGTATAAAAAAGGTTGGGAACCACTGTTCTAATCCAGCAGATCTCTCTCTCCTTTCCTTCCTAGTTACCAATTCAGTCTGAATCTGGCCCCTATCTGCTTCCTAATCAGTGTTCCCCGACCTCACAGCAGCTGGTGTCCAGCCTCCTTACTCCAATCTACTCCTTTCCCTCCCCCCTCCAATTCTGGCTTTTTTTCCTTCTGCTTTTTCCTCCTCCACTTTTGCAAGGGTGCCATTGAGATTTCTTGCTTTCAGTGCTGGTGCTCAGTTAGGAACAGTAGGTTCAGGAATAGTCCAGCATTACCCTGTACAAGTGGGCTGGAGGCAGGTGTGTGGAGATGCCATGTATATAGTGTGGTCCCAGGTAGAAGCCATGAGATGCTGGAGCATGCTCAGTGCAGATAGCATCATTAGTGCTTTCAGATCTGAATCTCTAGCATGTGCAGTCTGAGAGTTTTCGAAAGGCATGCATGATGCCTAAATGTGGCTGACTTTGCAACAGAGCAGATAAAGAGACATCCCTGAAACAAAAGCTATGTTTTGGCTCCAGAGAACTGGGGGGTATAGGAGCTTTTGAAAGAAAAGTTCACTAGATTTTTTCTAATGCAACAAATGAACATGTTTTCCCCTATCCTAGGTACTGGAAACCTCAGAGCCACTTGGGCTAAAATTTTCCAAACAATTTGAGCCTGAGGCAGTCATCTGGCATGAAAAAAATCAGCCCACATGGTAAAAGCTTGGCAAGGTTATAAGCAAGTGAGAGTAGTGTCTTACTTAATAATGGATAGCACCACCAGTCCCTCTTTAGTGCTAGAAAACTCAATATTAGAGGTGCAATATGACACTGATAATTCCAAGATTTTTGACAAGCCCAGCAGATTTGAAGAGAGCCTACTGCTTTCATAACACTGTTCAGATGAGAGAGGAAGGAGAGGAAAGGAGAGAAGTGCAAACTGAGACAGAAGTAGGAAAGACTGCCCTATAGGGAGAAAAGGAAAAATATCGGGAAGGAGAAGGAAGAGCTTTTATATTTAAAAAATGCTATGTTTTTATTACCGCCCTGAGGAAAACTAGACTAAAATGCCATCTGGAGGTTTCCAATGGCATCACAAGGTTTGACTGGTCTAATTTATCATGTCTAGAAGCAGTTCCAGGTGGTCTTTTACTCTGTATATTAGAACCTCAGTAATTCTCATTTCCCTCATCTGCAAATCCAGCAATCTCAGAGGTGGGGGAAATGCAGCCTCAGGAAAGATTATATAGCTGACATGGACCTGAAGTTTTTTATTTCTGAGTTCCCCATTGCTTTTATCAATGTATGTTTGCTGTTGTACTATGATACACTAACATTAAAATACATATTAATTAAAAGATGCATTCTGTGATGTAGGAACCTGGTTTTATTTTATAAATCTTTAAGGAAAACCCCGAAGAAATTAGCTGTACCAATATATGATTGCTGGGCTTGGAGGGACGTATCACACACAATAAAACCTCGCTTGCTAATATGAAATATATATTAATTAGCAATTGGCCATTAGTGAGATTCTACTTGGTTTTTAAAAGGAGGGTCTTAAGGTACAGAACTAGAAGTCAGGAATACTCTGTCACAGACTGTTCGTGCTAACCTACACAAATTATGGCACATTTCTGTAACTCAGTTTCCTCATCTGTAAAATGGGGAAAATAATACCTCTCTGATTTTTCAAGACCACAGTGAGACTTGTTTCTGTATATGCAGAAACTCGGGAAACAGAACTGCAAAATGATGTTATTACAGCTGTGAGATCTGAAATTTGGCATCATCTTTGCTAAAAATTGTTCCAGTCTGATAATTTAATTAATCAACATTGAAGCAGAGCATTTGAAATAATGTGTGTGCTCATTTGCATAATGGTGGTAATTGGCAAAGCCTCACAAGAGAAATTTAGCAGTTCTGCAAATGACAGTATGATAGACTGTTTCCCTGCAGCCAGCAGGCAGTGCACATTTCAACCTATATCATTTGCTTTTCCACATAGGAAACAAGTGACAACTAGATTTACTGGCCAAGGGGAAGAGATGACCAACTAATTTTTGATGCTGCTTGAACACAGATTTAGATTCTACCTGACTATGTTGCCAGTCAAGACAATAAGATTTTAACCAGGTATTTTAGAGCAGAGCACCCACTTCTGGATGGAGCCGAACATGTTTACAGCTAACAGGATCCTTGGCCGTGCTAAAGCACAAAGCTCCTGTAGCCAAATCTGGCAGTTTCGCTGTCACATATTTTGAGTCTGTAGCTTCACAACAGGAGCCAGCAGGGATCCAAGCAGTGGTTGCAATGAAAATTAGCTACTGTCATTCAGTTTCAGAGAGGTCCTTGATGTGGTACCAACCCACTGGGAATCAATTGAGAGAACTTATGGTAATGTTGCACCATGAGATTTTCAAGTGCACATTTAATTTAGCTGTAAGGCACGTAATTATTTTAAATAAATACTTGACTGTGAAAAACATTAATTGGGTATTAATGACCATACAGCAATGGTAAATGTATTAAATCATTCAGAGCAATGTTTTGAATGATCAATTGGTGTTTCTTTAACTATCTTACTGTATTCATTTCTTTGCAATTAGTGAGACAGGTATTGATTATTAAATAAATGCCAACTGATTAGTGAAACTGCACATGGTGAGGAGGATCAGCTGTGTATTACGTATGTTTTATTCTCAATTCTGCACATCAGTCAGCAAAAGATATGCAAGATCCATGATTTCCATAGGACTGCATCTAGGAATATGCCTTAAGGCATGTTTATATTACCTCCTGGCTGCGCCCAACCTAGCTACCAAGAAATAAGGCTCACCCGTTCATTTCACCCTTTGCATGTGCTCAAGCCCAGCAAAATAGTGGGAAGGAGGGATTAGCAGTAGCATTCCTCCAGGGGATGGACCAGGTGACCCTTGAGGTCCCTTCCCACCCTGTGATTCTGTGACAAGATGGGGTCCTGCATGGGTGCTCTAGTACTGCTCTCAGATGCATGAGACAGGGAATGGACTCAAAGCTTCTTTGAGCCATCTACTCTACCTTAACTACTGAGTTTGGGCAAGTGCAGAGAGGGAGCAAATGGAGTAGGTCTTATTTCTCAGCTGCGGTCCCAGGCTCAACAGAGAGGCAGTACCAGCAACCTCCACTTAACGCAGTTTCGGTTAGTGCTATTTCACTACAGTGCTCATTTAAAAATCATACCCAATTCCACTGAGCGCCCAGCTAGTTTTTCTATATTGCTCAGTGGAATCGGTGAGTTTTGGCAGGTGGGTGGGGAGAAGCAGAAGTGGTGGTAGCAGTGAGAAGCGGGGAGGGGCAGGCATGAATGCAGGGCCTGTGCCAGTGCCTGGGCCAAGGCTAGCAGGGGCCCAGCGTGGGGCAGCAAGAGTGTGGGGCCTGGCCTGGCATCTGGTGCTGGAGCAGGTGGAGGGGTGCGAAGAAGCAGTGAGAAGTGGTCAGGGCCAGCAGGGGCCCACACCCAGGCTGGGGCAGCAGAAGCACAAGTGCCTGCAGTCAGGACCGGCGGCTCGCGCTCAGGGCAAGGCAGCAGGGCATATGGGGCTGGAGTGGCTGGTGGATGGGCAGAGGCGTGGGGAGAGGCAGCAGCAGCTGCAAGAAGTGGCGGTAACCAATTATTGCTATTTACATTAATTCCTATGAGGAAATGGATTTCGCTTAGCACTCAGTTTTTCCAGATCCAATTAAGAGCGCTAAGTGGGGGTTGCCTGTATAGGTATGGCCTATAAGCAGCAAAAATAGTCACAGGCTTTCCCTCCCCACACTTAAAAAAGCTTAGAAGCTGACTACCTGGACTGTTCTGTTACTTGTTAACTATTTGGGACAGCGCAGCCTTTTTGTCTGTGTTGCTCCTGACAACCCCAATGTCATTTTCAGAAAAAGTCCCGTGCAAGATGCAGCAAAGGAGAAGACGAGTGTGACAAGGGCAGGGGCAGTGCTAGAAAAAAACAGACACATGATAAGGAGCTACTGCCATTATTTAATAGCAACAATTAGCAGCTCCTTTGTGCTCCCATGCCTTAGCTTTGTGAGCAAAATATTTTGAAGTCCTGAGCAGGGCTGAGCAAAAATTTTCCAGTGAAACCAAACTATGCTGGAAAGTGTGGCTATCCCGGATCCAAAATGTTCCATGAAAATAGAATGTGTCAGTGTTTGTGGAAAGGACTTTTTTCAAGATTTCCAGTTCATGGGATATTGAGGGGGGGAAATAGAATTGCTCAGATTCTACGCAAAACCAAACTTTTAGAAGCATGTACATTTCTCATGGGCTCAGAGTCCCCAAATCAGAGCAGAAAATCAGTTTGGTTTCTCTCTATGAGCAATTTCCCTCCCATGCACCAAAGATGGCCTTGGGTATATACCACAGTTACAGCTGCAGAGGATAAACTAATCTTGGAGGGCCACATCGCCCCTCTCACATCACCTCTAGCTAGCCCATCACATCTTGAAAAATAAATTTCAGGGATCCAGCCCAAAACTAGCAGTTTCTAGCTGGGAGCATCCTAGATCTAACTATCCAACACTAAGAATCAGCCTGACCCCCCTTTCCTGGTGGTTAAAACTCTCAGGTCTCCCGTAAGTGCCAAGCAACCCTACCCATGCAAGTCCCACATCATGAGGGGTTATGTTCATTTCACAACTCTTGGTGAAGAACCCACGTGTTCTTTCTTCACTAGGTGCATTATCTATACAGCCAGCTCTGAGACCAGTTCTTTCACCCTAAAAGAACCAGGAATAGGTTTAAAACTAGGGTTGCTGAAAAACTTCAAAGAAAATACAGTAGGTGAAAACTGAAACTTGTTGTATGCTAAAAAACAGTTTCCCTCCCAGCAGTAGCCACTTGTACAGTAAGACAAAATGACTGTACAATACCATGGGAGCTGGGTGAATTAATTTTAGCAAAAACTTACATGATGAATATGCAGCTTGGAGAGCACTGGTCTTACAGGTGAGATAGGCTATCCCCCACCCCTGCTTTGCTTGCAGTGTGCGTAGCATAGGAGCGAGTGAGAGGCTTGTTTCTCAGCCATAGTCTGAGGGTTACCACAAAGGAGGTGTCATAGTTTCCACTTAATGGAAACTATGACACCTTCCCTTAGAGGGGCCTTAGTTCAGGACCTCCAGACTTGGTTCCTCTGAGACCTGAACTTCTAGAGCTTGGCTTCCTCTGATTTGATCTCTTTCTGGCCCTGTGATACCTTCATTCCTTTCTACCTGTAAATCGAGCATCAGCAGGAATCAGACACTTGCCTTAAAAATTACTAACATGGGTTTGAATCCCCTTAGGCTGAAGAGCATCTAGAACCCAGGTGCCCCCTTTCCTGGCTGAGTGCTCAGTTGTGTAGTAGGTGGGCAGCTGCACTACCCCCAGTATCTAGTCATCAGAGGAGGTCTAGGCACTCAGGACCATGCGTGTGCGGACATGAAGCTCCGAGAAGGGGCGGAAGTTCAGAGACACCCTTGTGCTCACTGTTTCTTCTTTGCTGTGTGCCTCCTGGCTCAGTGCCAAGTTCCCCTTTGAATGTTTTCACTGCTCCACATTCATTGTGTTGAGATCCTCAGCACCAAACTCCCTGTCCATCCGGATCACCTTCTAGGGGCAGAGTGTATACTTTTTAGCAGTGCCAAAACCTAAAATGGTGGCACTTACAAAGGAAATCTGGATCTGACCTCTACGTGTTTTGTCTATATTGATTTTTCTATTATAAACCGGGGGCAAGTCAAGTGGAGTGGCTAGAGGGGGGAAAGAATGGGGTGTATGGCAGATTAAACAATGAATCTGAGCTACAGATGTGGTACAGCCATGAAAACAGCAAATGCAACCCTAGGATGCATCTAGCAAAGTATCTGCAGTAGAGAGAAAGAAGGCTTAGTGCCATTGAACAAGGCCATGGTGAGATCTCATCTGCACTGCTGTGTGCAGTTCTGCGCACCCAGGCTCAAACTGGACGCAGAGAAGGGCTACTAGAACTACCCAGGGGAATGGAGAGCCAATCTTAGAGGAGAGGAGACTTCAATTTGGTTTGTTTTATGTAGCAAAGTGAAGGCCAACAAAGAACCTGAATTGCAGCAGCAGAACTAGGGATTTCAGCTCCCTGGGCAGAGATGCCAAAGAGCAGGTCAGGGGAGTTGCCAAGCCCCAGAGAGTTTTCCTGACCATTAGCTCAGGATGGACTCTCGAGGAGTCGGCTGCTGCTGCCACAGTGCAGGCTCCCAGTCCTATTCGTGGCACCTCCTCTGACTCGCCACCTACTTGCCTTCTCCCAGTTACATTGCTGCCTGATTGCTTTCAGTAAGTACCCCAGGGGGATAAATACCAGAGGGTGGGGAAGTGCTGCCTAAGCTAAAATATTGACACAAGAACAAATGGGTATAACCTGCCTGTGCATGGCTAGAATGAGACGATGGTTTCTCACTCTCAGAGAAATAAGGTGGATCAGCCTTCCAGGTGCAATAGTAGTGGACAAGAAACTGAATTAAGATGGAGCTTGATATGAGTATGAATGGGCTTATCTGCCGGGACTGAAGGAGGCCGGTCTCTGTCAAGCCCAAATAATGTTTAAGGGTTTTTGTTTGGCACAGGGCTGGGGGGAAGGGGGGTGTTTTCTGGTGACCCCGGTTTGGCCACTAAACCAACAAATTGATTATTTGCACAGCTCTGAGACGTACAAGGCCACTCCATACAGTGATTAGGAAGAGACAAGCATCCTTTTTAAACTGCTGGGAAAGTTTAGGTCTCAGAGATGGAAATGGAGATGGAGATGGAGATGGAGATGGAGTTTTGCAAGGCATTTGAGGCAAACTCAGTTTGCAGTCCTCTGAAACGTGCTGTGCTGTCATGAGAGTAGGACCGACTTCACGCAGATCCCAGTAGCATCCTGCCCACGTGAGGGAATACTAGATCAGACCATTGGATTTGTGTGTGAAACAGTCTTCCTTTCTGTTTTTACAGGTATCGTGTTGTGGTACCATACCCACCTCAAAGCGAAGCAGAAATTGAACTGAAAGAAGGTGACATTGTGTTTGTGCACAAGAAAAGAGAGGACGGCTGGTATAAAGGGACATTACAGCGAAATGGCAGGACGGGCCTCTTCCCCGGAAGCTTTGTAGAGAGCTTCTGAGGACACGCTTTTACTCATTGCCACTCTCTGAACTGAAGGCTTTTTCAGGGGAAATTCCATAGCACAAAAAGAGACAGCCAAGGAAGACCTGACTGATATCCACTGCCATTTCTATTTCCAAAGACTCCCCAGCCGTCCCGTCTACAGCTCTGGAGGCACAGTACTCTGCTGTGCTTCCAAAACCATATCTGGTGCATACAGTGGTATGTTGAAGTAGTGCCTTCCACCTGGAATTACAGACTGAGAGGATGCACATTTGGACTGTATCTAACCTGAACTCTACCTGTTCCCCTTTGTGTAAATTATAGAGAAAATATCTTTAAAAAAAGAGAAAAAAGTGAAAGTTGTTTTATTGCTGTAACTTATTTGTCAGAGCTGCAGTGTTCTTATTACTGGCCTATGCAAGATGGATTTGAAAGTTTAAGGAGGGGTGGTAGGAAGCTCATGGAACTGGGATTTTATTTTTCCAGGAGAGATAAGGGAAAGTACAGAAAACCCAGCTAAAGAATTGGGCAGTATCCTGCAAGGAAGAATGAGGAGTCCAAAACATTAGTGTCATGCTGTTGATATACCTCAAAAATGTGTTGCATAAAAGCGTCAGTCAAGAAAGTGTGTTAGTGACTAGAGTTTCATAGCATCTGAAGCACCAGTGACATGTACTGGGAACACGCCTGAGGAAGTATGGCTCCACCATTCAATTGTGGTTCTCTGAGCAGAATCCCTTTTACCTGTCTTCTGCCTTTATTATATACAGCATGGTTATTTGTCCTTCAGTATCACTTCCAATTGCTTTTTTTTGTACGACATACTTTTTACTGTAAGAATTGTTATCCTTTATATCTGTGTATATTCCTAATAGAGCAGACATTTTCTCTTTTTCATAACATCTGGTGCTACTTTTTTTATTAGGAAAAGTTTGGTTTGGCTCAACGGCGAGGCTGCAGCAGGTTTCACATTTGACATAGGAATCTGAAATGTATCTAAAGCACGTTTCAGCAAGTTCAAAGTGTTTGCTAGCGTTACATAAAGCAAGAGAGAAAATCAGGTTCAGCAGCAATGGGCATATACTTGACTGTGTGTAACAAGCTTCCTCTCACAGATGTAGTTTCTAAAGCACAATACTCTGTCTAGACAGTGCTAAGTATTCAAGAATTGGGAGCATTTCCAGGAGGAGTAATTTTAATTGACTTTTAAGGCAATAAAAAGAACACTGCAGATTCCAGCAAGCACAGGAATAGTGGAATTTTCCTCTGTCATTGCATCACAGAGATGAGAGCTGAGCTGAAAAGGCTGTAATGATCATGATCAAAGTGTGATTTCTTACTGTAGAAATGTACAGTTCTTGATGCTGTTCAGTTTGCAAACGTGGTGAAGCTACAATACAAAATGAATCGGGCAATATAAGCTTCCATCCTACCAGGGACTTCAAAGTGCAATAACTATAAAGCAAGTTTATCCTGTTATTCATATTAAGCAAGAAGAGAAAAAAAATCCAGAAATGTAATTATGAGAGTATTTTTTAAAATGCAATTATGCATAAACCAAGTTCTGATAAAGGAATATTCTTAACTGTGGCAGTATCTTGCCTTTCACAAGTGGCAAGCTGATTGCCAAGGCCAACAAGCACAAGTTAGGGGGCAGTTCTCTGGACATGATCTTATTGAAATAGATAATTGACATTCTTTTCTTACCAGTATTTCACATGAGGAAGATGTCTTTTGTTGTTTTTCAAGATGTGTATACTAGCACATATCACAATATGTCTAAATGAATGTTCATGTTTAAGTTCCATTCTGTGACACTGTTCTCCAGTAAAATTAAGTTCCTTTTGCTGTCATATGTAATGAACAGATTCCAGAAACACAGACTGTGGCTAAGTGTAGCACCTTCAGAACATGGAGACATTTTCAATTTTTTTTTTTGGAGAGGGCGGGTTGGGGGGAAGGGAGGCATAATTTTTCCCCCCATTTTTAATATTATATCATTTGTTAATAGTCCCAGTTATAGAAAATCAGCTGCTAAAATGTTTGACTATTGTTGGGAGAAGGTTGCCTTTTTGTAACCAATAGAAGATTAACAATTTTTGTTCTGCCAAAGACTGACTTAAGAACAAAGAACTATCTGACCAGTTATTTGGTCCAAATCAGTGTTGCACAAGTCACTAGAGAGTTAGCAAGCTAGCCACGTCAAAAATGTGTTCTGTAAAGTCTCTGGATGAATACTGTCAGAAGGAGAGAGATTTTTGCTGAAACTATAATGATTAAATCCATGTTCAAATCTGGTTCCAAGACTGCATTTACTATGCTCAGAAAAATGAAACAGGAAGATGCCTTGGTTACTGCATATTGTATTCAGCCAGCTCTAAAATACTTCCAGATTTCCACCTTCTAATGCTTAAATTGTATGACACAAAAGCTAGTATGCAGGGAAATAAAGGACTCATGTCTGTGTCATGAAATCAGTGTTTCTAAATGTATTTTGGAGTGAGGACAATAATGATGATAAAAATAGATAATGAGAGTTAAAATATTCCTTTTGGTCATACCTCCTCCAAGAAATATTTTTTTGGTGTTTAAAAGTTTGGAAACCAGCTGTTTCTTACTCCTGTTTATTGCTTATTATAACAGTTTGGGTTATTGAGTAATCTTCGTGGTCAAATCCGTTCCATGCCAGGAGTACGAGTGCAGAACATCAGACTGATCAGCATTAAAGAAAGTGACCCAGTGCCATGACTGTGGAAAAGGATTGACTCCTACTGTGGTCCATTTTCTAACTACATACAAAGGAAAGAGAGAGGGAAGTAGGGGAGTGCGAGTACATTTCCTACAATAGAAAAAAAAAGCAAAAGAATCCCTCTGGCAGCCCCATTTTGTATAATGCCAGGGTCGCTATTCTAGAAATGGGTTCAGCTAATTGAACAGTTCCTTCGTACTTTGCACAGCTCAGAAAGTGGTTTTGTGATACATGAATGTTAACGTGATTTAGGAAATGTTGGCGCTTATGAGTACAAATGAATTACAATGACTGTGTTTCTGATCCTTTAAATAAAATAAATATCAAGGTAACTTAACTGAGGTTTCTGTTATTTAGATGGTTAAGTGATTAAATAAAATACCTGATCTGCAGGTTGCAACAAAAAAGAATCACAGAATCATAGAAAAGTAGAGTTGGAAGAGACATCAGGAGATCACCTAGTCCAACCCTCTCCCCAAGATCTCTAGCCAGACCATCGTACACAAGTGCTTGTCTAACCTGTCTCTAAAACTGTACCAGTAACCCTGTTACACAACTACAAGACATATTGCCCTAAAACACTTAAGAACCTGCCCAAGGTGAAGCAAGGGGACAAGGGCACCGTCAATGTCCTGTTGCTGTAAGGGTTTTTAAAAACACTCAAGAGATCCAAGACAGAGGGCTGTAAAGTAAAATTCCTTCTTTATCCCAAATGTGGTGATCAGTCTGACCATGAGCAGAGGAGGTGACTTTGAAAATAGGGTGAAGGAAGAAATGTGTCTGACATTTAAAATCATAGAGTTCTCTGCTTGTAAATGTCAGGACTTTCTCCAAATGAAATATGATGTGCCCATAAAGGGTCACCTTTCTACAAACCCTACTCACATTGAGCAGCTCTGCCAAACAGACCCACTAAGGGCCTTGTTACACAACTGGCTGTGAGCCACACAAATGTCGATGGATGGTAGCACTAGCTCACATTTGGAGCAGTCACACTTCGGGCCAGCAAGGACCTGGAGGACTGACAGGTAAGAATCCCCCTCTCCTTCCCTCCCCCCAACCCCGTGCCAAGCTTCCCCCTTACCTCCAGGGCTTTCCCATGTCCTTCAGGGTCCCCTCCTGCTCCCACTAGTGTGGGGGGCAGAGTACAACAGGAGTTGGGTAGCACAGATCAGAGATAATCTTGCCTTAGAGTGATATAATTGAACTGCATAACAAGTGCTTTAAACCAGTTTCAGCTGTTAATGTGCAGACAATCCAGGAGTTAAGCACTCCAGGAGCTGCCCAAAATGACCATGCAACAAAGGCCCTAAGTCTTATCTAGTCAGCAGAACTATACACATGGGTACGTACTGCCTAATGCAGAAGTTGCCAAATTGAATAGAAGAACTTCCCTGTCAATCTTTCATAACAGAAATGTGATTTTTTTTCAAAGCCTTTAAGGTATTTGTACTGCTGGTCCAGGCCCAAGAGGGTAAGAAGCATTGTATGTAACTGACCATGAATTCTCAGAGGCTTCCTTGGGTAGGATGCTGGGGCACTAGCGAGCATTTGGACTACACTGGGGAGGGCTATGAGATCTGATACTGGTGAACAATGGGATTCATGCAGGGTCTCAGAAGCCAGGAGATGGTGTATGGCCCAAAGTGGAAGGTCCCAGAAACTAATCTTGAGGGAGCAGCTATGATTACTGGCCTGTGCTGAACAGTTTCCAGAGTTTTTTTGAGAAGCCTGTAGCCAGGTTGGAAAGTCAAGGGAAGTTTTCCTGTTTTATAAAATACTTACCTTACTCTTGTGGGGGGGAGAAGGGAGAAGGTGGATCAGAAGCAGTTCCCCACACTTGAGTTCCTATTGAAGCCAGCAATAATCACAGAAGCATGCTCAGGGGAGACCAGAATCAAAGAAAAAGCTGAGGTACCTAAAAGTGTGGTGGTGCAATGCACAACTTTTAGGTGCCTGGTCTCCGGAGCCAACTCCACACCCTTGTGTTAGGTAAATAACCCAGTGCATGGGGGGGAAAAACTAGGTGCCTCCAAGTGGGATCCAAAAATAGTGCACTGAATAGGGAAGCTGTTTCCAGCTAACCAGGTGGGAAATGTTGATGTGGGTGTACTTGAAATAATGTCCTTTTCTTATGGTTGCAAGGAGGCAAACCCAACCTCCTTGAGATCCACAGCCCAGAAGTTTCTTCAGTAGAAAGATGTTGCAATCTTTCTTTTAAGAATGGAGCAAAGATGACTTTAATCCCCTTAAAAAATGGCCCTAGAAAAGCTGCTCCCCGACCCCTACAGTATCTTAGTATTAAAGCATGTAGGGCATCTAGGATCTGGGCAATCTGAGTTCAATATTCTCCTCTAGGGACAAGGCTTCACACAATAGCTGGATCCTCCTAGGAGAGGGCCTTAAGCCATTCCAGTTGGTGTGCAGGAAAGGGTTGTCCACACTTGCTGAGACTACACCACGGTGCAGCACAGACAAGTCACGAGACCAGAGCGAGAGGGAGCATGAAAATGAGTGCTTGCACATGGCTGTAGTCTGTGATTAGGCTACAGCCACTGCAGCTCAGCTGGGAGGGGTGAAGAGGAATCTGGTGTGCAGTGTGTCTAGGCATTATAACCACTGACGGTTTAACATTCATAAATATTCCTTGGAGCAGGGGCTGGCACTTGGGACACCCCCCGTCTCAGATGAGTTTACTAAACATTTGCCCACAGCGGCATAGTCACTCTGATTCCCTTTCTGGCCCCATGAATATGGGCTACATGGTTGCAACCCCCCCCCTCCAAACACACCCCTGTATGGTTGCAACATCCATCCCCCTCCCACCTGCTGATCATATTCTCTTGGTTAGAGGGTAACTTCCTAGTAATTAAGCATTCACCTGTGATGTGGTTTTAAAACCGGAAGTGCTGGTGGAAGTGCACTTCCAGTTTCACCACTGGTGGTTCTGGGCTTGGCAATCAGACCCCCCTCCCCTCCCCCCGCCATTAGCGATCTGGTGGCCCCCCAGACTCAGTGCCCGTGAGACCCATCCATGAGCTGTGATAGAGACTATCCTTGGATGAAGGTATTGTGGCTGATAAGGGTGATGCTGTGGTAAAAGAGCTGGGATGGATTAGTCAGGAATTCTCCTGCCCTCATATGTGGCCCCTTCCAGCCTTACTTTCCTATGATCCTGTGAAAATGAGCAATTTTAATGCTTGACTAGGTAGCAGTGAATGGTCTGTATTAGCAGAAAAGCCAAGCGATGATACAGTTTGGAGAAGGCCCTCTCTTTAAAGCCGGTCTTCCATGTATTCTAGGCTCCCTTCATCTAAAGGGTTTTTCAACTTATACTTTCTACATCCCAGCAAAGGGCATTAAAGACCAGTCTATAGGCTAGGCATTGCCAAGAGCACCCCTGCACTCTGCTTGAAGCTGGCCGACAGGGCACCCAAGAGATGAAGACATTTGGGCACAGGAGGTGAGCAAATCAGAGGAAATATGGCTCTGTGAGAGATGCTGCCTGAGAAGGGAAGGGCTGTGCGGTGTTCCTACATTTTGCATTTAATAGTCATTGGATAAAATAGATGGACAACACTGGGGGTTTCTTGCTCCACTGAGGCAGGAGCAGGGACTGGAATCAGGCTTGTTTGTTGCATATACCTTTTTTGTTCTTTTTCCTGATTTTTTCCCTCAACTATATCCATGAGTCTGCCTTCCCAGAGGGAGGGGACTTTGAGCAGCTGTGACAAACACTTCCATTGAGACTGCACAATATAGCAATCTTGTACAGTTACAGTACACAATGCGTTCCACAAGAACTGCGGGCGTCAAGCAAAGCCAGGCCGGCCAAGTCCATTTACCCAAAAATGTTTTACCCACGTAGAACAAGTACTCCCAACCATCAGCAGCTAAACATGCCTTCCCGCCCTGCTGGTAATTTTCCATTTGCAACCTTTTCAAGGGCACCTCACCCTGTGGTAGAGAGACTATCCTTGAATGGAGGGATTGTGGATGACAAGGATGATGCTGTGGTAAAGGAGCTGGGATGGATCAGTCAGGAATGCTCCAGCCCTCATGTCTGTAGCACTTCCCAGGTGCAACCTGCCCAAGGCCCTTTGGTCCTGTGACAAACAGCATAAGGAAGATGAGAGAGGACAGGCTCAGTCTGAACAGACAAATTGCTATCCCAGAGCACCTGGTCATGTATGTTTGCATTGCATTAAGATCATTCTATAAACCATTAAATGCTAACAACATTGACCTTTGTCTATGATTGTGCAGTGTTTACAATGAAATTAAAAATTCCTTTACATTCACGGCTCTGGGACTTCTCCACACCTTTCTGTTGTGGAGCATCACTGTTGTCATGTCTACACAGGGATAATACCAACATCACAACATGTATGAAAAGCATGGCATCAAAAAACACAAACATGGTGCATTAAAAACAAAGATCATGGGTATACAAACAGTTTACCACAGGTTACAAACCTTTGCTACAGGTCAGTTGCTCATTACTTTTGAGCACTTCAGATTATTTTACCCTGTAGCAAGTGAAAACCAAGCTAGGGCAACTTAATTCTTAATGAAAGACAGATAGGAAGCCCTAGTTCAGCTTCCATGTATCACAGGGTAAAGGCACATATAGACAGCTGCTGCAGAGGAGATGATGTGTAGTAAAACCCACCCCTTTTGTCCCATTTGTATGTCCAGACACAGAGACATAAATCATGACTGGTAATTTATGCATGTCAAGTGCGATTAAATTGTTGCAATAGTAAAGATGCTCAGGATGACTTGCAGTGATCTCAATCAATGCATTACAGGAAACCACGTACATTCCACACAAGGTGCCCCAGGATTTAAAGTATTGGCACTATGCAGTCCTCACACTGGGCCCTGCATTATCCTACAGGGACCTTTGCTTTTGCCGTTCAGAACATTCACATCTGCTTCTACGCAGGTCCTGTGTTCTTACAACAGCCGGACAAAGCAAAGCTAGCGGCACTCTAACAAAACCCCCTGCCTGTCAGCCCACAGCCTCAACGTCAAGATCCTTCATCTACCTTTCAGTCTTCCAGATGTGCATTTCACAGTTGTTCAGGGCTGCATTAAACAGGTCCTTCCTCCTAATGCCAGGTGAAAGTTTTCAAAGGAAGCAGAGGGATAGCTGTCCCTCTCAGAATTAATGGTAATACCATTAATATCCATAAAGCTCTTGGAGGATAACATTATATAAATCAGTGGCTGTTTACCCAGAGTAAACTGTCCTGCTACCCTGGGCACTTCTAAGTCACACCCCCTGACAAATCTTCCACAGTGACTGACCAGCCCTTACAACACCACGGGGTGATACTGTAATTGTTGCTGACCTCAAAGGCCACCAGCAGGCAACAGTTAGGTATATGGGTCCAATACCTTTAGGGGATCCCAACCACTGAAAGCCACTAAAACTATCTCCACCTTGCCTGGTCATATGACCCAGGGAGAAAGCACCAGTTTGGTGGCAGCACCCACCTTGCTTGCAGTTCCCCAGCTAGTCACCCTATCAACACCATCCTGGCTCATGTTGAAAGTGAGAAGATTCAAGAGAGATTTCCCCATGCATGGAGAAAAGAGGAACTGCCCAACACTATATGAGGACTGTGCTGGGCCATAGCAGTGGCATGATCTGGAAAAAGTCTCCAATCAGCCCACTGTCCCACTGCCAACAGTTGGCCACTAGCACCTTTCCAGTCCAAGAAAACTAGCTAGTTAGAAGAGTTTAGAGAGAAAGAATCGTGTATGTGTGTGGCTAAGTCAGGGGGAAGGGAAATCATGGATATGGGCTGCAGTAAGTGCTTGGGAATGATGGCTGAATGGAACCAGGGTGGGAGTGATCCATCCAGGCAGGACAACAAATTTGAGGAAAATGCATGGCTTTGTGCTGCGGAGAAGGGGGAGAGGATGTTTGGGGGCAGTATGGAAGAGAGAAATTAAGAGGAAGAGAAAAAGACATATTAACACAATAAGGCTCTCACCTTCACTGTTAAAGGGAAAGACATGTATAAAATTTTCATTTCCACATGCACAAGAAGCTATCTGCCCTAGTGCTTGTTTTCTTGAAACTTATATGCATTATACAGGCCTTTGAAGTTGCTGTTTTGAAATGTATGCAATTCACAGGATAGCACAACATTTAACAAATTGACAATAGCTCCTTACACATCAAACCTGGGCCAGTGTACCAGGCAGTCATGAAAATTAAGGCTAAATTCTATTTCAACCACTAGACATCTAGCTCCGCCAGAAAAGTCCTGGCTTACATGACAAAGGACAGAGAAACATTATGCTTAATTGAGGTAGATGCATAGTTCTCCTATACTTCCAGTAGAGAGCTAGTATGCAGCTCTCCTCTGCTTTGCAATGGGCAGCACTTAGACATCTTCAGAGATAGATTCCTGTTACCCTAGAAACTCATGGGCCTCCATTTATGCCAATGGGTATTTTTAACCTATGCTGAACTGCCTCCATCTACTCGGAATCCCCCCACACCATATGAGGGATAGGCATCTTTTACCTTTAGCAGACAGACAGGTGAGGAAAACAAAGCACCTTTTCCTCCTCAAATAGCCTAGTAGTTACCACTCCTGCCCAGAACATGGGAAACCTGGGTTTTAGGGCCCTGACCCTGCACCTCCTATGTCTCACAGGGTGTGTCTACCTGTGTTTTTATACATGCCTAAACTTAATGCGCATTACCCTGATGCGCATTAAGGTGATTTAAGCGCGCATCCACACATGCATGCACTAATGCTCATTAACGCAGGTGTGTGGACTGACTTGAGACTCAAGGTAGTCCCACCTCAATGGACACACACTGCATTAATGCGCATTAGCATGTCTACACATTTGCTAATGCAATTTAATTATCTGCACATAAATTTGATACCTGCTTTATGCAGGTATCAAATTTAGACTTGAATAGCCTTAAATTGCCATTTTTATGGTGCACTGAGGGTATGCACATGTAGACACATGCCCTTAATGCACCTGAAATTGGGCTAACATGCATTAAATGCACACGTGTAGACACATCCACAGTGATCGCCCTATTGAGGATCAGGAAGGAATTTTACTCGCATGTCTGTAGGAGCCCTTAGGTTTCAGTCACTGCTCTTCCCCACAGCTCTTGTTAATGAGTAACATGCATAAATAAAACTAAGAGCAGGAACTAGAAGTTAGGGTGCCTACAAAAGGAGACCAGAAGAGCTTAGCTTGAGTGTAGCAAAACAAAAACTGAGGGGAATATGGTTCAATAAAATTCTGCTACTGGGCATGCCCAGACTCACTGCCGTCTCAGCTGAATATCTCCATGCTTGTCTCATGTCTAAGAGCATTAGGCCTTCACATACTAGGTCCTTGGCTCATTATAAGCCTGATTAAAAAGACATGCTCTGAGCATAGTAAGCATTGACAGCACTGAGTTCAGTGCAGAGCAGAGCAGCCACAGCCCTTTCATTAAAAACCCTAGCGAGAGAAAGCCAAAAAATACCCAAGTTCAGCTTGCTAGAAAAAAACAACCTCTCAGGCTCCAGGGCAGGTAAGTGGAGTTTTTGTGATGCCTACCTGGACATAAGCAGCTAAAAATCATGTCTATATCACACCTTCAATTACTAGTTGTGATTCTGGCCCTTAATGGCTCCTATTATAACTGTTCCATTTTATATAGACAAATAAATATTCACTGGGACAGCAGGAGGAAAAAGACTGATCCTACAGCTCCCTGTGTAGGGTAACTCCCCTAGGGATGGTCACTTTCTTGCTCCGAGCATAATAGCAAAGCCACCGTATTATTGGTTCAGGATACAGCAGTCTTTTTTTTTTTTTTTTTTTTTTTAATCAATAAGCAAATCCTTGCCACTGGAATTTCTCAGCTTTTCATAACTAAATGAAAAGTTGTTCTTAAACTAAAATTAGCATTGAATTTTCTATTTTTACCAGCATGGAAAAAGACAATGTTTAAGGGATCTCTAAATCAGACACGAGCATTAGATTTGCTTTAAATAGCAAATATAAAAAGGCTCCTTCCTGTGCATTTTTAACCTAACATCCCCTGATTAAGCCTGCAGAGCCCAGTTGGCCCATGGTGTTTTGGCTTTGCCCTATATTCCACATCCCATCCCAGAGAGGACAATATGGGTGTGGAATATTAGCCCGCTTCGTGTTTTTATTTTAGTGCCTGCTCTAGATAATTGCCTCTGCTGGATAGAGGAGTAATTTCCTCTCCCATGACTGGGTGACCTGCTCTGCTTTCATTCACAATATACACATGCTCAGACCCAAGTTGTTCAGACAAGCAGTGACTCCATCTACACAAGCAAGATGTATTCTCTTTCATAAGTAGCCCCTGCTCATCCCTGCCTTTCATAAGTAGCCCCTGTTGTCCTGCAGGTCTAGCCTCCTGTTAGCTTTGGCTTGTGCTCATGCTGGTGAAGACCTTGGAGAAGTAACTAGGTGGAGCTACCATGAAGCTCCTGGGGGTGCCATGGCTTGCATCCAAATTGTCACAAATCCTGTGGGCCTTGACGAATAGCTGGGGCACATGCGTGACACCCATCAGGTTGGAGCTTCGGTGGCAGGGTATGGCACAGAGCCATCAGAACAAGATTTGTGCCGAGCAAGGAAACCCCCAAAAAGATTTCTGTCTGCTTTGTGGTCTCTTGGCAGTGAACTCAGCCCAACTTCATTTCATCCTACCACTAAGTAAAAGGGACTTCAGTTTCTCATCTTAGAGGGGATTTTGAAATAGCCCTGCAGCTGCCCACTTCAGTAAAAGCACAGTAGACCGGGGGTTGCTTTATTAAGATTCCCCCCTCCCCTCATCTAATTGTCTGGGATCTGTATTAATGGAAACATAAATTGACTGCCACTGTGCTAAATGACAATCAGGTTTTGTTTGACAGAGTTGGAAAGTATCTTATTCAGAGCGCTGGCACTGAACAATCTAAATGCAAATTATGGACTGTTTTTGGGTTGGGAGGATGTTTATCTTCTGATGAGGTTATATGATAATACAGAGAGGAGACAGAACTGGCTTTCAGTTCATAAAGACTATCAAAATGTGTGACAGTTTAACTACAGGGCCAGTGTTTACATATTATTTTAATGGAACTGACTAAGTTATTCAGCCTGGCTTTTTCTTTTAACAAATCATTTTTAAAACAAGACCTAGCACAGCAGAATTCCAGCCGTATTTCAGCAATTCCCATGCATATGTGTTAGCTTGGAAAATGACAGGGCAGCCACCATTTTAATCCTGTTATTTCTCTTCTTCCCAGCCTATTTCCTTCTGTTGAAATATATTTCTGCTCTCCCTGCACATTCCACTTGTTAGATTAGCAGGTGCTATTTGTGAAGGTCTTGCTGGAGTGTGTGCTGATAGCTCACAATATAAACCTGCCTACTTCAGAAACCATGCAGTCCTCAACAGTAACATATGTATTGCCAAGGAGTAAATGTTGCTCTTATTATACAGCTAATTATATTCAGCTCCAGGAGCTCTAATTCAGTGAGATATTTACACTTTCCTCCCATATGCCTCAGAATACAGAAGCAATTATGAACAATATGGTGCACAACTGAAAACTCAAAGCCCAAAGCTCATAATGCTGCTCTCAGTATTATCTGCTTACCTACATAGTCCCTGCCAGATTTGCGGCAGCTTGGGTTGCTTGTGCAAATATGAAATTCCAACATTTAAGGGCTAGACCAACAACAGGGGCTCAGGTACTGCAATGCTTTGGCACACCTAGCCACCATTCCAGTTCAGCACCTAGGATCCTGAATTAAGGCATAGAATCTACAAAAATTAACATGCTAAGCAAGCCATTACAAAAAGCCACCTAAACTAGCCAGTAAGAAATGCTGGAGACTGTGACAAGGCTTTTCATACCGTCTCCCACTGCATTCTTGCAAGCAAACTGAGAAACTATGGGTTGGATGAATGGACTCAAGTGGAGTGCCCCAGGGGTTAGTCCTGGGGTCAGTTTTGTTTAATATCTTCATCAATGATCAGGAAGATGGGACAGATTGCACCCTCAGCGAGTTTGTGGATGGCACCAAGCTACAGGATGCAGTAGATGCACAGGAGGGTAGGGCTAGGATTCAGATTGACTTAGACAAATTGGAGGATTGGGCCAAAAGAAATCTCATGAGGTTCAACAAGGACAAATGCAAAGTCCTGCACTTAGGACAGATCAATCCCATGCACTGCTACAGGCTGGGGACTGATTGGCTAAGCAGCAGCTCTGCAGAAAAGGACCTGGGGGTTACAGTGGACAGTAAAATGGATATGAGCCAACAGTGTGCCCTTGTTGCCAAGAAGGCTAATAACATACTGGGCTGCATTAGTAGAAGCATTGCCAACAGATCGAGGGAAGTGATTATTCTGCATCTGAACTGGTGTGGCCACATCTAGAGTACTGTGTCCAGTTTTGGGGGCCCCCCCACTACAGAAAGGATGTGGACAACCTGGAGAAGGTCCAGCAGAGGGCAATAGAAATGGTTTGGGAGCTGGGGCACATGACTTATGAGGACAGACTGAGAAAATTGGGTTTATTAGTCTGAAGAAGAGAAAACAGAAGGGATTTGATAGCAGCCTTTAACTACCTGAAGAGTAATTTCAAAGAGGATAGAGGTAGACTGCTGTCAGTGGTGACAGATGACAGAACAAGGAGCAATGGTCTCAAGTTGCAGTAAGGCAGGTTTAGGTTGCATATTAGGAAAACCCCTCACCAGGAGGGTGGTGAAGCACTGGAAGATGTTACCTACAGAGGTGGTAGAATCTCCATCCTTGGAGGTTCTTAAGGCCCAGCTCAACAGAGCCCTGGCTGGGATGATCTAGTTTGGGCTGGTACTGCTTTGAGCAGGGAATTAGACTAGATGACCTCCTGCGGTCCCATCCAATGCTTATTTTCTATGATTCTAAGGCCTTTACTGTGGGGGGAAAAGTGCACACATCAGAACAGCTGATGCACAGTAAAGCCATATCACCTTTTGTTCCATGAGAGTTGCTCATATGGTGTATTAATAATCTTGGCTTAAAACACAATATGAATTCCAAGTAAAATTATAACATACGCAGTGTTTACACTGATGCCTACAGAATATACTTAGGCCACATCTGTTCTTGGGATCTGATCTACAATCACATATTTTACTTTAAGTGGTGTGACTAGATCAGGTGCCTGCTGTACAATCATTCATCAATGCTGGGAGCCCAATCCAAGTAAGTTGGAGTGGGAGGAGGGGCAGGTGAGATCAGGGGGCTAACAGGTTCATGGGGAAGGGGACTGGTGGGAATCGAGGGGGTTGAGGTGCAGGATGGGAGTTGGCAGGACTGGAGAGAATAGTAGGTCCATGTGGATTAGTGGGATCCAGGGAGGGTTGGTAGGATTGGAGAGGCTAGTGGGTCTGCAAGGGGAGGACTGTCTCTCCTGGGTCACACATGTTTGAGTTAGACTGGAACAGGTTAGCCCGACCTACGTAGTTCATGTCCTAGATAAACTAAAGTTAGATCAGGCCAGCCATTTTTTGCCCAAGCTAAACTTTTCAAATGTCTGTACACATCAGCACTTAGATTAACCTAATGCTACTTAGATTGATCCAAGTATAAGATCCATATATGAGTGAAATAAATTTAAATTAGATTGCTAATCTAATCTCTCAGATTTGTGTAAAGTTCACTATTAGGTCAATCTAACCCTAGCTGACTGACCTAACACTTAGATTGACCTAAGTATAACATCCATATATAACCTTAGACCTATAACTATCAACACAGTGTTAGACTCTTCACTGCTGAAGTATCATGTCTGTATTGGGTTTTAGTACTGTCTACATTCATTACATCCAGATTTTTTTTCTTCTTCTTCCCTTGTTCATTCTTTCCCTAACTCACTAGCAATTCAACAGAGATTTATTACAGGCACAAATACATTTCAGCATCTGAAAAGTATTTTTCACTGAAATTTCCCTTATTAGATTACAGGAAGGAAAAAAAATCATTGGGACATCTTGAATTGCACATGGCTTAAGAGCAATAAAAATGGTCACCAGAAAACTCAGTGGAAGATTGAGTTTTCTGGTGATCATTTCTGGTGATCTATTCTAATATTATAAAAGCCTAAGTCCATCTGTCTGTCCATCTTTCTGTCTGTACCGCTTTATTTGCGCTCTGATTGACTGATGGAAACAGCCAATCAGAGTGCTCCAAGCATGGGGGAGTGCCGCCATGATTCCAAAGCCATGCCAAGGATTGGATAGGGTGTGGGGGAGCCCCACCCTGGTCCCTGCAAGAGGCAGAACAGCTGCAGCATGGGCCGTTAGGTGGTGGCACTCCATCCCAGCCCCACCCCCACCCCCATCATTCTTAACAGGTAATCGGCTAGTTTTGTTTTTGTTTGGGGGGGGCGTTCATTCATTCTGGGGTCTCAACAATTTAAAGGTTTCAGCACCTGACAAATTCAGACACAGTGAGAATACAAGGCACAGTATGCTGATTCTGTATCAGATGAATAATTCCATATCAGATGTATAATTTAATGTTCTCTGACACCAGACATGATTCAGGCATCCGTATTTCACAGTAAATTAAAAAAAAACTATTTGGGATAAACAGCTTTGTTACATTTTGAAGTGCTTCTTTCAGAGAGAGGGAAAAGAAACAGCATTTTGTATGTAAGTTTTAAATGTGTGTTATGCAAAAGAATGGATAAGCATTTTTATTGAACAAAAAAAAGAATGCATTTGCAGAAATGGTACTAATCATGCATATATAAATTGTTGAGCATCCAGGCATTTAATCCAAAACAGCTAACTCACTCACAGATATTCAAGAGATTAAAAAGATATTTTAAAGCAAGTAAACATTAGGCTCTGATCCTACAGACCATACTTTACATGAAGTTTAAATATGTGAGTGAAATTCTAGCCAAGTAAATTGGAGTTTTACTATTGAGGTCAGTGGTTTAAAGGAGATTAACTGGGCTATGAAAAAGATATGAAAAATGATAATAAAGCAGATTTCACCACTTAACTAACAACTGCTTAATATCTTCTTGTTATGATCTATAACAGGAAATTATAAAGTGCTTAGCTGAAAGTACTTTTAATTTTCAGACCCTAAAATCACCTTTGCTGGTGACCAGCAAAATGGACCTGGGAAAGACCTGGAAGGGATGAAAGCAACCTGGGAGATCATCTAAAAAACTGTGCCCTACAATAGAGTTGAACATACAAGTCATAGACAGAAGCTAAGTGAACTTTTCCTTAAATGGTAATCACTATGAAAAACAAATCTATTATCACTTAAGTACTGACTTCTGAGAAAACTTCAGGCATTCTCTCCTAGCTTTTGCAGTACTGCAGATTACACTGTGCCATTTTGATTAATGTTTTATAAACTGTTCCAAGGTTACCTCTGTTTGAATTAGAGGGTGTCACATTGTAAGAAATTCAGATACCAGGCTGTAAAACCACTAAGCTGAATAATTTCTTCACAGAGTCTGAACTGTGAATGATGATCTCATCTCAAGAGTATGAAGCTCTGGATTTAGTATGAAGCCATATAAAAGTAGATGTGAACTTTACACAAACATGCATGTATGTGTGTGTGTGTATGCACATTATTTTTACACACACACACACACACACACACACATATATATAAAAAAAATATACGATTTATGAAAGGAATAAACCAATGCCAAAAATACCCTTTTACATCAAGGGGCTTCAGAGGGAGGGGAGGAAAACAAACCAGAGTCCTCAATTCTCCCATTATCCAGTCACCATGAAACAGTTCTTAATTATGTAAGATACTCGGGTTTAGCAGGATAATTAGCTATAGGTCTACAGTAACAGGCTCTGTTGTTTAAAATGAACGGCTAGAACATTATATCCCTTTCTTTTTTACCATGAACACCGTGTAAGATCGTACTCTGAAATCACACTGCCAATTAAGATTAAGATTTTATACCCATGACAAATTGTAAAAAAACATGATCCCATTTTGTATAAATAAATATTCATTAAGCCAGATGGAGAACGATTTAATCTATAGTCCACTGATTAGGGAACTCTACCTGTGAGAAGGAAGAATCAAGTTTCAAGCCCTTGTTCCAATTAATATTTTATTATTTATACAAAGTGGTACAGCTTCAAAGCAGAGATTTGGAATTCCTCATGGCCTGCTGACAGACTGCTCTCCAAGCTATGGCTTCAAGCAGCATGGTGATGTTGAGATTTTGGCAGTTTTGTGTATGCTCACTAGTGGAAAAGTAGGTGCTTAGCACTAAAGTGTCATTAACAGTAAGGGTTAGGACAGGGGTGGGCAAAATACAGCCTGCGGGCCGAATGTGGCCCATGAGGCCATTCTATCTGGCCTCTAATTTATAAATTAATATTTCTCTGTCCTTGGTTCCTGTCAAAAATGACAGGAATCAAGGGCAGTAGGAACCAGGGGAAGCCTAGTGGGCTCCCACAACAGCAGGGCCTGCGCAGCCCTGCCCCCCCCAGCCAGAAGCCCTAGCAGGGATTCTGGCTTGGGAGCACGTGGCTGCCACCTGCTGGAACCTCAGGTAAGTGTGGGGGGGGAAGGGCAGGAGGGGGCCCCAGGCAGGGAAGGAGCCGGGGAAAAGCTGAACATGGGGGAGGGAAAGCGGCCCCCCACCCACTCCGTGGCCAGTGCCCTGTGCTACAGTCACTCACAGCCCACATGGGGCCACCTGTGTCTGCTCCAGAGAGCTCCACGTGGGCTGCGAGTGCCTGCAGGAGGGAGCGCTGGCCACGGGGTGGGTGGGAGGCCGCTTTTCTCTGTGCCGGAAAGGAGGCCAGGGAAAAGCTGAGCACCAATGGGGAAAAAGCAGCCCCTCCCTGCCCCGTGACCAGCACTTCCTGCTGCAGGCACTCGTAGCCCACACAGGGCTGTCCGGAGCAGGCACAGGCAGCCCCAAGCAGGCTGCGAGCAGCTGCC
The DNA here is from genome assembly GCF_052110815.1 of Crocodylus siamensis. Taxonomy (NCBI): domain Eukaryota; kingdom Metazoa; phylum Chordata; order Crocodylia; family Crocodylidae; genus Crocodylus; species Crocodylus siamensis. Next base: position 304,117,990 of record NC_143395.1, read on the forward strand.
GCATGGGGCACTGGGCTTGGGGCAGGCGAGGGGCCACTTTCTCCCCCCGCGCTCAGCACCACCTTGTAACCTGGCTCCACTGCCAGCCTGGGCCCCGTGCCAGCTCTGCGCTTGCCCATCGGGACTGCACATGGCAACAGCAGCTGCAGCCCCCCCGCTTGCCTCACAGGGCAGTGTCTGCCACCACCGCTTCTGGGCTGCCCAGCGTGCAAGCTGCAGGCGGGCAGCAGCAGCCAACACTGCCTGGCATGGCAAGAGGGGAGACCACAGCTACTGTCGCAAGCCCAGAGCCAGCGCAGGGCCCAGACTGGCAGCAGGGCCAAGTTACAAGCTGGTGCAGAGTGCAGGGAAAAGCAGCCCCTTGCTCGTCCTGTGGCCAGTGCCCCGTGATGCAGCCACTCACAGCCCATGTGGGGCTGCCTGTGCCTGCTCCAGACAGCCTGGTGTAGGCTGCAAGTGCCTGCAGGAGGGAGTGCCAGCCATGGGGCAGGTGAGGGGCTGCATTTCCCTGCGCTCAGTACAAGCTTCTTCCCTGGCAGCGAGCAGGGGGTTGGGGCTGTGCGCTGCCCCCTGCCTGTACCACAGAGCTGGGGAGCACTGGAAATGAGCAGGTGCGGAAGCCAGCGGGAACACAGGGCCCACACTGGTGTCCTGGGGCCACTGCCGGCAGGACCCAGACCGGGGTGGCAAGACTGTGGGGTCCCAGCCAGCAGGGGCTCAATGGAGCTGGGCCAGCTCCCCCCTCTCCCTGCTGGAGCAGCTCAGCCCAGCTCCACAGACCCCAGCCAGTCTGTGTCCCGCTTTGGGCCCCACCGGTGCTGGTCCTGGGACGTTGGTCCCAAAACATTGAGACATTGGTCCCAAGATGGCAACCAGGGGGCAGGGCACCTGTCAAGGGGCGGTGCTATCCATGGGGCCTTCAACAGCCTTCCAAAACTGGGTAAGCAGTCCTCCACCCAAAATAAATTGCCCACCCCTGGGTTAGGAGGATCTCAGTGGCTCTCTTAGGTTAGCCCTTGTGACAATTCATCCCAAACCCAGAAGCTCTGTTGATCTTCAGAGACTAAAGATGAGTCTCCCTCCTAGGTGTCTTCTCCCCACTCAGAACATACCTACGCCTGGGCCACAAACATAGGAAAAAGAACAGCAATTCCACAACGTCTTATACCTGACTTCCAATCCTCCTATCCCATACCTCCAGACTCTACTGCCTATAAGTAGAGCAAAGCAGTACAAGAGAGGTCATGGGCAGAGAAGTCCTTAGGAAGACTCCTTTTCGGGAAGCCCTTCCTATTCCTTGGATGGAGCTCTTCCAGAAATCAGTTCACTTTCCACCTCTCTTTCCTTCTGCACATGGTGTGTAGCTGCTATATTTACTTACATACCACACACATCTTTTCCCAAAAATGAACCCTTCAAAATCAGGGTCTTAAATCAGGAAACTGCTTTGCCAGAATAGAACCATGAAGATACTGTGTTGGAAAATGGATCCCATCTTTTCTCTCAGCTTGAAAGCAGAAGGAGCAGAGTCCAGTGTTAACCTTTTCAGCTTGCTGGTTCAGAGAGAAGCTCACAGCCATTTTGCAAGGCACCCTCCCCCCAACCTCCTTTCCCAGTAGAAATGGTTATTTCATGGAGAGGCTATGTGCTACATGAGAAAAGACAGTAAGATATAGACAGGGAGAAGCAATTCATGTGGCTTGAACTAGTTGAGGATGACTCTCAGGGTCAACCCTAAATAATTGTATAGACATAGCCTTAGCTCCCTTGTGAATTAAGTTTAAATTGTCTTCAGTTCCCATAGAAATTATTGACTGGCAAGAGTGCTTCTGAGCCCCACAAGGCCATGAAGGTTTTGAAGGTAACATTGCATTAAGATGGGGAGGTGCCTAACTCATATCTTTGCTGCTGCTGTTTGGAGTTTCCACCACACTGCGTTAACAAGGCAGCCTCTACTGGTTTACAAGGCAGAGGTTGTGTCTTTCATATGCAAAGTGTAAAAACCTTATTTATTTTTCAAATAAAAGCTTACATTCTGCAAGAACATGGCAACCATGTAGAAAGAAGAAGGGATTTGCAGTGTCCAGGTGAACGAGTCCAGTGATTATTACACCTCTCATTGGGTCTCCCAAGAACCTTGTATCTACACATAGTATATTGGACAGATACTAAAGGAAGTGTGCAAGAATCTGCTTAAGAGAAACCTTATAAAAATTTGTTTTGGAGAAGGTGACTAAATTAAACACGTACAAGCATTTTTACGGGTTGTGAGAGACAGCACCGGGCACTTTAATTAGCAAGCCACACTAATTAAAAGTGCCCTCGTGTTATGCATCAGCGTCGCCAGACATCCCTGCACTGAAAAGATGGTGGTGGGGTGCTTTGAACTGAAGCTCATTAAATATGTTTTCTTTCAAAACACCCTGCTGCCATTTTTTCAGCACGGAGACACGCAGCATGACTGAAGGCTGCCAGAGCACATTAACGGTCCAGCTCCAGCAGACTTGATTAGTCGAGTCTGCTCCAATGCACTGGATTTCCAGCGTGTCAGAGCCGGCTCTGCACACATGTATAGGAGCCCTAGTAGTTTTTAAAAACACTCCCCTCATGGCTTACAATTCTCTCTTTGCACTAAGAGCAGCCATTCTGCACTGGGATTGGAGACAGTTCACGTAAGTTCCCCAAACAGAAAATAAAATGAAAGCATACAGCTGTATAGCCATTATTTTATCCCTTCCATTTCACTGTTTTCAGCACAACATGGTAGAACATATTAATGATTTGAACATACGCAAGACCCATGGCTCCCACACTTGAAGAGTCTGGAGTTTAAGACTCTCCGAACTTGTGCTTTCTCCCATTGCTGACAGTGTTGTGCTAGAGAGACGTGATGCTGTCAGATAATTCAAGAGACAAGGAAGTTGGCCAAGCATTTCTGTGTCATGTCCAAGCCTCAACAAAGGACACCCACCTTACAGTTCATTAGTCATAAAACACCATAGCTAAACACTTATACAATGATTTATTTTGTCATTAGTCTAATCTCACTTTCTAAAGCTGACTTGGTTTCGAAAATATATTAGGCTTTGCATGTTCATTAATCTCTCCCATTTGATAGACTAAATTAACCTTTCCGAGGGCAGAAGAATTTCTGTTCTTCAACATTTTTACACTCCTATTTATTCAGAAAATTCTCTCTTTCACTCTCTCATTTACTAAAACATTTGTTTCCTGTAAATCAGATACTGAGGGCATTTTCTTTCCTGAATTCTTCACTAATTTCTGTTGAACTCCTTTAGCCAAGATCCCAGATGTTAATAAAAGTAAAAACAAACCAAAGTAAGAATGCAAGCATGGGGGAGATGGAAATCCAATGATGGTCTGTCCCTCATATCAATAAAATCTGCTGCATTTCTCCAGGCAACATGAGAGATATAGTAGGCACATCACACATTTAGCAATAAAAGGTTGCTATGTGACTTCCAGCTACCCAGGGAGCTATCATTTTCAATTAACAATAAAGCCTCTGGCATAAGATGAAGGCAGCAGAAAAACTGAATGCACTTAGGGCAAAATTTAGCTTCATTATGGCTTGATACAGATTAGATTTTTCTTTCTGTTTTCGCACCATGAGTCATTCTGTCATCATGCAGGAAGAAACTTTGCAGTAAAGCCTTTTGTTACAGTTGGAGTCTACCTTGAACTGAACAGAGCGCACCCTAAAATAAAATTTTAAACCACTGTTCTAAGGGAAAGATCTTTGTAACTAGCTCGATCTCACCGGGCTCAGTGGTCACCACTCTGTAACTTGAACGCAAGTGCTGTCACTTTCTGATGTTCAAAGCAGTAATGCCAATAATCCTTCATTGGAGGTAAAAATATCCCTTTTTCCCTTTAGACAGGTTTTGTGGATGACGTCAGCCCTTTTAACAGGTTTTCATTTGGCTCTAAGAGGTATAGGCATGGATTAAAAATATAAATACATCTCTCCCCTCTGTGGTTACTGTTTTTTTGCTCTGAGGACACCAAACAATGGTACACTAAAGTGAAAGTGGGCACCTTGCCAGCTCCATAACTTGATCTGAGCCTACAAGAGGCGGAGAAGCAATTATGGCAAATCCAATATGTTATCCTGAACTCGCATCTTAAATGTCTCACTTAAATATCCATTATATCCTAATAAATGTAACTTATTTTTCCAGTGATTTTCAGATATTAACCTGGCATATTATTGATTTGTCTTCATCAAAATGATATTGGTAGCATCACATACCTTCCAAAAAAGAAAATGGAATAATCTCAGAAAAGACTAGTTTCAGACTTATTATTTATCCATTAAATAATATAATGCACCTTTTCTTAAAAAATATTTTAAAAAACAACTGCTCCCTTGTTGTCATTTGTAAGGGAGAACCTGATGAGAGCCCATAAACTACAAAGACTTTCACACATGCTAAACTTTAAGTACAGAAATAGCCCCACTATAATCTTTGCCCATGAATCAGAGCCTAAAGGATTATGGAAGACAAAAGTGAAAATGACCAAGTAAAATGTTGTCAAACACAGCACAAACTGGGGAAAATCAAGATGTTTTTCCTGTAACTTTTTCACTACTTTACAAGTGTTACTTGCAATAAATACTTCATTTTTGTATTGAGTTGATACAATGATACAATACACTACAGATGATACATTCTGAATGATTCACTGTAAAAATCCTCTTGCAGTAATCAAAATGGGTTTTGTGGAACAGTGACTTCAGTCACTTGTAGACCACTGATGGGACCACTAAGTTCAGCACTTTCGTGGCTGAGAGAATAGGTGCTTTTGTAATCAGCTTCAAGATTGTAGTATAACTGGAAGTCATATCTCCTATAACTGACCTTCTCCAAAAGACTCAGCACATCATTTTTCTGCTTTGCTCAGCTCCTACAAGACCAAACAGGATATTTTTGAAGTTACATCCTATTTCTTTGTATCTGTACCTGCATGCTTGCTCTCTGCTGTATTTCAGTACAGTTTCATTAAGGCCTCAGTAGTGATGGTAGTGGGAGGTAAAACATGAAGAGGGAATTAGATCAACTACAGAGCTGGCACCTACTGTTTAAGTAATAGTCTGCATCAGCGGGGTTCTGCTAGGGAGACTTCTGCTAACAGCACAGCTTGTCACTCCAGCTGGATAGTGCCACAGCTATTAGAGCCAAGACACCAATTACCAAGGGAGCAGAAGACAGGACAGATAATCGAGGGGGAAAATGTAAGTTACACACAAAAGGAGAGAGAAACAAGCCAGCTGAAATATAGTAATAGTGTTTGGTGAACTATTCTGAAAAATAGGCTGGGACTTGCAAACAGCTCAGGAATTGTCTCTACCAGAAGGCTGTTTTTTTAAAGGACATACTGAATTAATAACAAAATCTTGGTGATGTGTGTTAGCTAGTGGAAACATATTTTGTGATGCTCTATCACTAAAGACACTAATCCCTCTACAGTCTATAATGGGAAGCTAGCTATAAACCCTAATTAAAATTATCCCAGTTTTGACTCTTCTAGAAATGTTATGATGGCTCTCCCTTTGGGACACTTTTCTAACATTTGTCTAGAATATACATAGCTCTAAAACCACTTGGCCGAAAAAGACCATGTGGTACCTTTCACTACTTTGGTGGATGTGGGAGTCATTTCTGCATACAGTATTTAATAAGTATATTGAGAGCATATGTATTTCATTATGTGTGCAGGTCGTGATCCACCTACCTTCCAACTTAGAGGGTTAAATAGTGTCATCCCAGCACTATCCATGTACAAATATAGAACATCTGCCCCTTGCAAACCGACACTGGATCCAGCAACCTATCCCAAGTTCTAGGGTGTTTTTCACTCTCCTGCAAATACTGAAAGGTGAGGTGGGGGGGAAAATCAAGCTTTGTAGCTTGGAGGGCACAAGAGGAAATCTCAGACAGGTGAACTGAAACTCTGTAACCCTGCTAATGTGAGGATGGGTTGTCCACTCCCTCTCCCCAGGCTGTTCCAGTGCTGATCCACATAAGCTCCAGAGGACAGTAGGACTAAGGGGGAGCCTAAAACCACTGCAGTCTCCACTCTCCAGCTGGTCCCTGCTTCAAAAGATCCCCCATCATTTCCTCCCTCCTCCTGCCCAAGATGAGCAGACACCACAGCTTGAGACTCATTCCCTGCCTGACAGACTTTTACAGTTTTGCCGAATCCCTGAACCATTAACTCTCAAACAACACCAGAGCAGCTGGGCTGTTTAAAATATACAATCCTTATGTAAATACGCAGTCAAGGTTACACTGAACTAATTCTTTTCCTTCACTATTGGGACTCATCACACTTTACACATTTGAAGAAGATACTGTGAAAAAACACTCTGAATGCAGGAGTATTGGGAAAGGGCTTTATTTACTAAGTTTGTCCCTGGAGTCAAGTTACTCAGGTATAGATGCGTCCTCATAGTTTCATAGTTGTTAGGGGATGGAAGTATATAGGCAATTGCCCACACGCCTATACTACTGGCCTCTATGCTATTTTTGTGCCAACCTTATGAGATTCATGGCCCAAATAAGGTAGTCAATGTTATATGTCAATCCTAAAATGTACAAAGCAGCAAAACATCTATTGTACTTACCTCTATATCTGAGATGTCTTTAAACCCCCCCATTGAAAATGTATCTGAGCACTTCAAAATTGTTAATTTGTATCAATTTTGATACCCCTTTGAAGTTGGGAACTATTCTTAACCCTACTTTACAGATAGACACCAAGGTACAGAGACACTAAGCAACTTGTCCAAAGGTCCCATCATCCTAGCATCTCATCCACTTCTCCCTTCCTCTTCCTGGAAGCGTATCAGAAACTCATACACTTTCAGATAACTGTCCTAAACCACTGACCCATGTGGTTCATCCTCTGGCAGATGCATACCATCTTAAAGCAGACAGGCAGCATTTATTGTATTGACATAGAGTCAGACTAACTGAGGCCACAATCTTGCAAACATATAAGGATGTTTAATGCTATGCACTATGAGGAGTCCCGAGATGTAATTACAAGCAGACCTCTCTGGAGACCAGGATCTTATATGCAGGATAAGAGATGCCAAAAATGCCAAGTGACTTCAGAGTCTATTGACTCTCTAACATTTGAGTGTATAATTGACTCTTGGTAAATGTTTGTTCTGTAGGCAGTGATACAGGCACACAGGTTAAAGTCATCTGTAAGAGCTTAACTGTGAATTTGCATATTAAACCAAAGAGACCATAACTGATATACTGTATACTATGGGAGTGCCTAGGAACCCTGAATCACAGGCCAAAGCCTCACTGTACCAGGTGCTGCACAAACACACTGTACAGAGATCATCTCTGGCAAAAATGTACCCATCTTTCTCAACATAAATACTGAGATTATATCTTGGGTACAGGGTTGTAAAGTTGAACTGTTCCATTTCTGTGGTGCTGCAGTAGTCAGCCAAATATTCTGCCAACCAAACTCCACATAGCTTTGCTGACTTCATGAAGGTGCAGATAAAAATATATATATATTTTATACCTGTGCTCCCAGAGGATTATATAGAGATTGGACCTAGTCCATGTGAGATTTTTATTAATTATCTAGGCAATAAAAACCACCTCTCTTAAAATTAGGAAAATTAGAGCTAATTTTTCACCCATTTAACTAAGAGTCTAGTCGAAATAGGAATTCTGTGTAGAATCCTATTGACTGTGAGTCATCTCTGAGGTTGCACAACCAGACCTCCCCAGAAACACACTGCTAGTACATAGCCTTTAAATATAAATCCATTGTTAAAAGCTCTTCTCTGTACTAACAGCTCTATTAGAATCAGCTCCCCACACACATAAGCTCTAAACATATGCAAGAGCAGTAAGGAATAATATAGCTGAATTAAGCAAGTGTGGCCTGGCAGATGTCCTGTTTGGTGTTAGGCCAAGCTGTTTATTGTTCCTTTAGAAAAGGGGGCCTATAGCACATTACGCTTGGAGACAATATGGAACTGGGATGCATTACAAGAATAAGTGAGGACAGAGAAAGAATACAAAGAGATCTGGAAAGCTTACATATACATAAGGGGCATGCAATTACAAGGAGATTCAACCTGGGAAAGAAGTAAACCAGCACATCTGTGAAAAATAATCTAAAATGAGGGAGCTATTCAAGAAGTAATAAACAAAATGAGCCATCAGGCAACAAACTAAAGAGAAGCTGGCAATGAGATGACCAAATAAAAAAAATAAGCTAGTGAAATTCTTAGCTGTCTAGAGTCATCACAACATGGAGCAAAAGTCAAACACAGTTCCGTAGTCCTCTCTGTAGTGCGCTGAGGGACATGCACTTAAAAATCTCCTGTTTTGAGAAACAGAAAGACAAACAATGCAATAAGAGAAAGTCCTGAAAAAAGGGTGTTTTTTTTTTTTTAAGTTCTAGCTTACAGTGGCCTTATGGACAAGATGTTGGAGGGGAAGGGAGGGAAGAGATTGTGTGTATGAGGGAGGGAGAGAGATTCTCTCTATATGTGAAGGGAAATGTATGTTTTCAACAGTGCTGTGGGGGAGTTCATAGGACAAAGATCTGAGATTTGTATTTAATGTAAATGCTTTAAATTGTTTAAAAAGGCATTCACAGTATAGCAGGTAATTCTCACTTCATCTACTTGAAAAACTAATAAATACTGCTTGTTGGCAATGGAAGACTTCAGTTGATCAGCTTTGCATGTATAGAAAACCATTGGCAACCCACAGCCTAGTGACATCTGGCTCAGGAAACTTTACTTTCTGTACACATTTTTGAAGGATGGAAACACCAAGGAAGAAGTGTTATGGCTCCATATGGTACAAGTAGAGACGCTGGGACAACAAACATAAAGGGACAATTTAAGCTAAACAAGTTAAACTATTAGGTGGTGGAATCAGACCTGGAAAGATTTTTTTCCCCCACCACTCTCCCTATTTGTTAACATTTGCTGTTTTATCTTAAAACTTCACAAATTAGATCCCCAAACTGTTGTGCCAAGCCTTTTTACCAAGCAGTTCAGAAGCTAGGAGATTTATCCAGCATCCTGGAAAATTAAGTACAATTCCATTCTCTACCTGACAAGGTTTGAATTCACATTTCCTATTTCTCAGGACAGTGTCCTAAAACACCAGGCTTTAGGGCCTTCTAGGAGGGAGCATAGTTTGCTATCAGACCTTTCCTGTTGACATTGTTGTGAAAAATACAAAAATACTCATTAAGAAAGAGTAAACTCTCTACTCTAGTGGTCAGGACAAGCGTGCTGTGATCAAATCCTTTCAGGCAAAGGGGACCTGAACTTAGGTCTCGCACATCCAGAGTGAGTGCTCTAATTACTGAAGTTTTGAGGAAAGGTGTCCAACAGCACCACACCTTCAGTTCTCGGTCTTTGTTTCCTTTGCTTTTCTTACCAGTGCCTGAGTATGAAATACTTGGTTCTTTTTTCTTTTTTTAATTTGGGCAAGAAAAATTGGGGGGGGGGAAATCAGTTCTAGCTGAAAATGATTTTTTAAAAGGCGTTTCACTGCTAAAACCCATGTCAGTTATTCACACAGTGCTCTGGGAAATGCTTTATTGAGGAAAACTTAGGGTGCTCCATAACTTAGAATTGGGACCCAATTCTAAGTCATAGAGCATGTAACAATCCCCTGCATTTAACAATGAGTGGGAATACTATATTGTATATTCATCCCTATTCATGTGAGTAGTTACCCATTTGTCCTGGAGACTCATTCATAGATTCATAGATGCTAGGGTCAGAAGAGACCTCAACAGATCATCGAATCCGACCCCTGCCTAGGCAGGAAACAGTGCTGGGGTCAGATGACCCCAGGCAGATGCCAATCCAGACTGCCCCTCCAATGCGACTCTGTAAGCTCACAAGGAAGAGCGCAAAGATAGGGAAGAGAAGGGATATTGTCCATGGAGCTGTCTCTTGCTTAGCTCCCAGATTTCTCAACAGATATCTGCCAGAGTTAGGGAAAAGAGCTCAATCAACTACTCCCCTCTGTGGATAATGTTGAGGTATTGCGATAGGACCAGACAACAGGAGCCAGGGGTACATGCAGGGAGTGCATTGTGCAGTCATACCCACTCCCCCCAACCCCCACAGTGTAGCTTACGTGATGGGTGCTTCTGTTTCCCAGAACCAGATACCCCGGTCCCCTGTGGACTGCAAGGCACAGCTGGAGCCCCAAGCTCCCAGAGAACATCTGAGTGGGACCAGGTAGGAAGCAGGTGAGGAATGGGGGACCTACCTGCCACCACTGTACTTGGTGGCAAGGGAAGCTCCAGCCAAGGCTGCTGGGAGTGGGTGTGTAGGGTGCCGAATTCAGCAGCAGCAGGCAGGTTCCTGCTCCAACCCTCCTTACCTGGGTTTCCCCTCTGGACCAGGGGCTGTGGCTGCAAGAACAGCTGCACTGGGTACCAGGCTTGGCCAGGGACAGTGGTGGCAGCGGGCTAGTCCCCCATTCCTACACCCAGAAGTAAAACTCAGGGCAAACCAAGCCGGAGAAGGGGAGGAGGGAATAGGGAAGGTTGCCAACAGTCCATAAATTTACAGCAAATTCATAAGACTAAAAACACCTGTACATAAAGTGTGTAAAAAAAAAAAAGGACCAATCTATAAGGAAACACTAAGCGACTGTAAGCTTGACTAAAGCTCCATTATTGGAAAGAGGCTTGATGCAACCAGAGCAGTGCCACCTGATGTCTGAATGGGAGTGCACCACTCTCTGTCAAGGCTTTGTGGCCCAAGTAGCCTCCATAGCCTCTTCCACCTGCCCAGCCATCTGCTGTTGCATCCTAACACCTGCCTGGAGCACTGCTCACCTCACAGGTAGGCAAGGCCACATGGCCCTGGGCAGAACAGACAGGGTATGGCCAGGACAGCTGTGGGGCTGGGAAGGGGGAGGAGGGGGAAGAGAAGGGTGTCAAGGCAGATCTGCATGAGGATAAAGAGCATGGGCCAAGCAGGGGTAAAGCTGGGGAGGGCAGGTTGCAGTCAGGGGTGATAGCAGGGTGTGAACCCTGGGGTAGGGGCAGCATAGTGTAAAACCACTGCTGCAGTCAAGCAGTTGCCAACTCAAGAAATGTTCTCTTACTGACAATCTACATTTTTTTTTCACTCTGGTTGGTGTTAGACCCCTAAATTTGCCCCTGGCCCTTGTTACTGCCACCCAGGGCCTGGTAGAAGGGTTAGGTATTACATAAAACATATGTTTGCAGACTGCTAGTAAGAACAAAACAACCCCCCCCCCAAAAAAACACATTAAAAAATTCTTGGGTTGGCAACCTGGGAATGGGAGGATTGGGGAGGGGAGGATAGGGGTGCTGCTGAGCACCAAGGGGAGAGAAGGGGGGGGGTCAGACCTTTTTGGGGACGGGTCCCCAGCTGCTAATATGATGGTGCGGTGCGGTCTTTCCCACACACCACTTTGAAAAATTCTAGACCCATCCATGATGGCTGGCTGCCACCCATGGCAGTTGGGAAATAGGGGATAACAGCAATCTTTCATCCTAATGACTTGGGTGGATTTCCAACCCCCTCCCTTGTTTGTTTCTAGGATTTGTTGTAGTGGGACATCCTATGTTTCCTTCATTCTGTAAAGGGTCACATACTCCCTCCCACCAAGAGAACCTGTGAAAAATGTCAGGGGGTGTTAAGGAGTTGTACATCTACTCCTATCTTTACAGTGAATGAATAGGCAGGAAAGAACAATCTCTACTTGAAAAAAACTCATTAGAGAATACTATGCAAGGAATATTCCTTGCAAGATGCTAGATAGGGCCAACATGTCTTTTCCTTCTCCATCTTCTATGATAAATGGAGGAGAGCAGCTACATTAGGTCTGTGTTTTTGTTAAAAATATATTTTTATTGTGAGCCACTAAATTTATTACCAAAATCATTCTTTTGGATTTCAAGAATACATACTGTCAAGTTTAAAATTTATCACAAGAACATTTACTTAGAAGAACAGAGGGCATTCACAAAAAGGCTTAAAAGAAACAAACTTTCAAAATATGAATAGGCACAGTTAAGATGGTCCAAAACATGAACTTTCTTGAAATCCCTCCGATACACCATTTTATCAGTAGGGCTTGACAGAAAAATATTAGATATTTAGAATTGATCAACACTTATATATCTTTCATAAAAAAGTTTATCCATATAAATCTCAATTTTTGAAGATCAAAACTCAAGCTTTTCCTGTGGAGCAGCTACATGCCGCTCCACAATGGAACATAAGTCAGCTATGAATAAAACTACACAAACTGTGATTTTTCTATTTTTAGCTACTCGCCATCCTCTGGATAGTACTTAACTGTTCAGAATTACAACCTCCTGATAAGGATCCATCCTTTTATATCACATGCCACTGAATCATTCATGCAGTCTATGTCTTCCTGGAAGTTAACATTGCCTGAAGGTTTTGCTCTTCCAATTACTTCTAATTAAACTAAAATTGTAGCAGCCCTTTGCTTTTTGTTTGTAAGAGCTTTTACTGTCTAAATTGAATGCAAGTTGTTTTTCTTTTCTTTCTTACAATTACATAATAGCTGGTATATACTGTGATACGCAAGCACTAGACTTTCTAGGATGGTTATTGAGCATCCTCTGCTGGCAATGCACTGATTTTAAACTTAAAAAATTTTTTTTCGAGATGTAAAGGGAAGGAACGTCAAAGCAAAAGCATGTCAAACAAGAAGTAAACATCTGGAATTTATCCATGACAATATACACTTCTCCACTGTAAAGGGCCACTTGCAAAGGCCCCTATAAATTACCAATACAATCTTACTCCTTTTAGTTAAACCAGTCACTCAATTTTTGGACATCATGAAGGCAAGTGTCACTGTTTATTTTACATTTTTGTAATCCTCCACACAACAAGTTGCGAACATTTTTTTTAAATAACTGTTTTAAATAATCAATTGGCTTGCAAGTGTTGAAGTTGAGTAATTAGTTGATAAAGGTTGGTATCTATATGCATAAAGTCCGTTCTGAATTTGTGCATTATTCACTATTACTTTGAGTAATTTTGTAGCCTCTCTGTTCAAACTGTGGTTGAACACTGACATTATAACATGAATAAAACCGAAATAATGCTCTTATAAAAATGTCTTTGCTCAGTTTGGGTAGATGGTTTCACTTGTCCTTCCTCACATTTTTGTGAAAACTTGTCCCTTTTCCAGAAGCTCAGACACTTCTATTGCCAGCTTTAAACAGTTCACATGGATTTGTTCCCAGTATATAAGATTTAGCTTTCATCTGTTAGATGAACTCAGATGACTTATGTGCAGGGATCCTGGTTTTCTCTGATTTAAAATCCTAATTTTTGCTTAAAAAAAGTAACCCTAAATCCACATTTTTCTGTGATTGAAATGAAATACTGTTCCTTGTGTGTGTGTGTGTTTCATTTCAATCAAAGAAAAATGTGGATTTGGGGTTACTTTTAATTGAAAATTGGGGATTTTTTTGTGTCATGGAAAACCAGGATCCCTGCTTATGTCTCATTTACATAAAATGGTTGGCTTTTTGTTGCCAAAGCATCCAACCCTTGCTGTTTTCCACATTTTTAAAATTTTCAATCCCATTCAGGACCAAAGAAAAGGTTAAATTTAGTTACCATGTCAACTTAAACTCTCAGCTTAGGATCTTCTTTTGCATCCTCTGCACCTCCCAAATTGCACACGTTCAAAGTAGTTGTCAGAAATGGAAGCCACTGCTTCTGCATGGTAAGTCTGTCTTGTTGGATGGACAACCAGGACATTTAGTAATATACACAACACTTCTGATTTTATGTCCTGAAATACAGCATCTCATTTGGGGTGACTTTTTTGTAAACAGTTTCAAGAGTATCTCTTAGAATAATATTTTAACAACACCTTGGCATGGAAAAGTCTAAGCATTGCAAGGAACGTGGAGAAGTAGTTTGTATTTGTTTCATTTGCAGTCTTGCTGCTATACCCATATTAGTAACATCATTGTAGCACTGTCTTTGACAGATATCTCCTCTCAGGTTAAGAGGTAATATCGTTATTTACTGCTAAATATGTTACTGATCTGCTGCCACATACATTTTGCAGAACCCATCAAACTCATTATGTACATTCATGACATTAATCATATACTGTAGACATCAAACCACTTGCTCTTATTGTTGCTGTAACTGCATACCATTTTCCAGAAATTCTCAAGAAATATCCTTCACAATGTTAAGAGCTACAGTATCCATTAACTCATTTTGAACTACTGTACTTGTGATTGGGTCCTGTCTCTCTTTCAGTTACATTGAAATACTGGGATCATGTTCTTCCTGAAAAGCAGTTACAGCTTTCCCTCGCCAAGCAGTTTTGAGAATCCATGCTTAATATTCTATACACCATTTTAGTTACCACGGTATACAGTTTTGAGTAATCCCCGTGGCCGTGCATCAGCTCGCCACCTGCCATTTTTCCCATAAGCCTTTTGTCTTGCCAACCGTGGTTTTGCCAACCACAGGAACTTTCAGAAACCTAACAACAGTGGTTGGCAAGGGAAACTTATACCTAAAGTTGCAGTCAACTATTCCACCGACAGCTATAATTTCAGCTTGACCTATGTAATGACATTGAAGTCCTTTTCTGAAAAGATAATGTGTACTACTTAGTACTTTTTTTTAAGATCTCCCGTTTTTTTTTTTTCTTTGGAAAGTACTGAAAACTTAAGTGTCATCAACATTCTTTGTATTCTTTAGCTCAATGTCAACTCATTTGTGGAACACAAGCTTGAAACCTCTCAACATTATCTCAAACCTTTTCCAACCAGAGAATCTAGGTCCTGTGAAAGATTCATAGGAATCTGCACCTAAAAGCTGGGCAACAGTGGCATCAAACTATGCTGCAATCAGAGTAATGAAGTGATTGAAAGTCAAACCAGAAGAAGAATGATTCAAGTGGTGATTGATGAGGTGCCTCAACAAGGTCAACAACTGGCAATGGTATCATGTTTCCATTCCAGATGACAGTGGAGATAGCTCAGTGCTACCACCAGGAGAAGTTAAGATCAACTTAGCTTGGGTGACAAATATGCTGGCTATGCCACCCACCTAAGAAAAAAAACCAAACACCTCTAGCTAACATCTGCCAGGAAAGCCGCAGGTGAGAGGACAACTCTGCTGACAGAAGGCAGCTTCTGCTTGCTTGTGTTGTGATGCTTTGCAAGGTGGTGTAACAATACCTGCAGAAAACCAATTCTCCCAGCATGCTCTGCATCTCCGCTAGGGGACTCTGCTGGCATAGCTAGAGGAACAACAATGCAGACAGTTGGCAATGTTTTTTAGCTGCAGGCTGGAACGACTCAGCACAGGTGCAAAACAGGTCAGCAGTAGGAAGGACTGCCAGAACACCAGTGGCATCATGGACCATGTAGATTGCCCACCCCTGCATAATGTGTCATTTGTTAAACAACCTCTTGCTTAAAGCATGGTTTCCTCCTCACTCGCATGTTTTAAATGATTTAATTCTAGCACCTTGAAAAAATATGCTGTTTACTCCAGCACTTCTCAGTAAGAGTTACATCTGATCTGCTAATTACACTGGTAAACAATTACTTCTACAGTCCCTGGGTTTCATTATCTATGTATATGTATATGCATACACACACACATCCACATATACACACACACGTGTGCACATGCACGCACATTTCAATTTTACCCAGACTTTGACAAAGAAAAGCCTACCAATAAGATGGTAGCTGGACAGGTTTTATCCCAAAGGCCTTTTGATTTTTAATTATAGTTCTGGGATGAAAAGCTACAAAAGGATAGCCAAAGATTCATGACGGCTGCTCCCTTCCGTAATGAAATTCATATACAGTGGGGGAAACTAGGAAAGAACCAGGAGGGTGCGGAGTCAACTCAAGAGACATGATAGCTCACTAGACCTCTCTCAGTCCTCTCTATATAGAGTCCATGAGAAGCTTTATCCACAGAAAACAGGAAACTGGAACAATAGCTTTTGTAAGAGGAAGAGAGATGGCGTCATGCCAGGTACAAGAAAAACATGAAGAATCACAGAGAGGTGAACTTCAGCCAGGCATGCAGAAATCCCCTTCACAAAAAGAGGATGCCCTGCTTGCTGAGCCTCAGAAATGAAGGGACTTAGAACTGCCGGACAAGCAGTAACTTTGGCTTTTCAAAAGTAACTTTGAAAAGCCAAAACCAGCAATAGGCGATACTACTTCTGGATGGAAGTGGGTAAAGCCTGCACTATCAAGGAGCTACTGCAAGGCTCTACTGAAAAAATATTTATCAGTGTAAAAATGATATTCAGAGCTATGTTAGATGTTAACACTGGATCCCATCCCCAAATAGAAAATGATCTACATCACAAATCTTGTATCCTTTAAGTCACAGCAATATTCATCTCAAAGAATGTGTACTTAACGGGGATTTTTGGGTTACAATACTAAATTATTGTATTTACTCATATACACGTGGCTTTCCCCACAAAAAAATGAGCCTTCCAAAATGGAGGTGTATAATCTTAAGCAGGGAAGTTGTTACATTCTTTGCTGGTATAGAAGCAAGGGAAAACAGAGCAAGCAGATGTTTTGACTCATGGCTCCCAAGATGGCTACCATTTCTTTCTGGGCCTGCAAACAAGTGGGGGTGAGGGTGGTGGCTGTGGGGTGGGGTTTGACAGGATCAGAGGGGGGTCACTACCCCCTAAGCGGGGGCTATTTTCAGCCCCCACCCTCCCCCAACCCACAGATGAACAACCTGCCCCTGCAGAGCAACCCTCCCTCCTGATCCTGCCTGCCTCGCCCCCAGCCCAACTTTGATCAGCACTGGCAAATGCTGATAAAACCAGTAGCGGGATGGTTTACATGACTGGGGGCAATTTAGCAGGCTCGGGGGGAGTGGGTATCTGGTTCACAGGGGAGCTTATTCATTTGGAGGTAGGAGGAGGTCTCAGAGGGGCTCAAAATAGCCTGGTGGAGGAAGGGTAGGGAAAGTGCAGCCCCAGGACTGCAGCACAGCTGCGCTTTCTGAGCCCCGGAGCTGCACTCCGAACACGTATAGATATTTGGTTAGATCCGTCTACCCGTGCCCAATCTAACTTATTGCACCTCTCGGGTGAAATAAAAGTTATAATGGGCCAGCCATTTTTTAAACTAATCTAACCTTCAGAGAACATCCTTACAGTTCAGCATATAGATCGACCTAACTAGGGACCTAAGTGTATGGTCCGCACATGGGCAAACTAAGTGAGATTAGGAGGCCATTTTTAACTCAGTCTAACTTCTTGAATGTCTGTATGCACCCTAAGCAATTATCTTACTACTGCCCTTGCAAAGGTCTGTGGCCTAGCCTTGTTGCTGTCTTGTGACACCAAAGTTCCTGCTGCCTCACCCAGATTGTCTCTTGGGATGCCACGCTTCCTGGACATTGTTTCCCCAAGGAATTACTCTTGTAACAGTTAGCTACAATTCTAGAAAAAAACCATTTAAATATATTCTGTCTTCCAAAAACTAGGAATGTTTTATTTTTGGGGAGGCAAGGAGGTTAGTATGTGAGATATTACAGTATTTTATCATGGTTTGATGGGTGCTTTATTCCTATAATATTCAAATGGATTTTTTCTCTACCATTAGCTTGTCAGTCCTAAATTGGCAGGGCCCCAAAATCAGAAGGTTCACTTAAAATCATGATATCTCCATAAAATAATGAATTTGGGATTCTTTTTACTTTCCTTGTAATTTTGGAGTATTTTGGATGCATTTAAGGCATACTTTCAGGCTTCTCTCCATAACCAAGAGGACTAACCACCTCACAAATATTAGTGATGAGGTTTTCACATAAAACACACATCTCCAATAGCCGAGACTTGAAAAAAACCAAATATTGCGAAACCTGTAATAAACTCCAGTAACTGGCAACACAGACACCATTATAGATGCAAGCAAACACATATCCACACCCAAGCAAAACTGTTGTTTGTACTTGCCTCCACCCCAACCAACAAGAAAGAACAATGGTGGAAAACAAAAAAAAGTTACCAAGAGCAATGCTATAATTCAGTGTTCACTGATGGCAGTGCTTATGAAATGTAGTACAGGTTTCCCTCGATTGATGTGGGTTCTGTATATGCAAATTTGCTCTTATGCAATGACCCTTTTTATGCCCAAAATTTGTTATATGTGAGGTAAATTCACTCTTACACAATTGGCATAGGCACCCCCCCTCCCCATCCTGTCAAGCAGGTAAGTCTGTGGGGGGAAGGGAAAGGGCTGCCAGGGCCCCCACTCACCCCAGCCCCTGCTGCAGGTGCACTGGGAGCAGGCGATGCCAGCTGCCTACAGCTGCTGGGCTGCACTGTACCCCAAACCTCCCAATCACCCCAGCTCCTGGGCTGTGCTGTACCGTGGTGCAGGCAGGTGGGGTCGGTTGCTCCTGGGTCTGCTGCAGCAGGAGTTGGGGTGAGTTGGGGCCCTGGGAATTTCTTACATTATAAACTGGGTTCCCTTTATGTGAATTATTCACAGTTTTCCAGGAACGCATGTATCACATAAATTGAGGGAAACCTGTATTAAGCAATTTGGTTATTACAAGAATCACGCCTCATTTTAAGCGTTAAGAAGCTCTCTCTACCTGAGGCATGACTATAAGATGTACAGCCTGATGGAAAGAACACTGGTGCTTCTCAGAAGTGGGCTCTATTGCAAGTTATGCCACTGGCCTTTTGGGTGACTGGCCAAAGTTACTTCCCATCTCTGAACCTCAATTCCCCCATATGTAAACTGAAGATAATAATCAGGAATCCTGGTTTTCCCCGATTTTAAAAAATCCCCAATTTTCAGTTAAAAAATGTAATCCCAAATCCACATTTTTCTGCAATTTAAATGAAACACTAATAGACATGGGTGACTGGTGCCACCTTAGTCAAGGGGGAGGGGGTCGGGGAGTGGAACTTGCTCTGCTGTGACTGGTCCCACTGACCGGGGCAGGGGTCCCCCGCGGTCGATCTCACTGCCCAGGGGGACCCCCACAGCCGATTGCTGCAGCCACTTCCAGGAGTGGCTGCATTGATCGGTCAGCATGATCAGCCAGGGGGTGCACCGGCACTCTCAGGGGGTGCATGTGCACCCCAGTGCACCCCCTATGAATCGCCACTGCTAACAGACAGAGCAATGTTTCATTTCAATCATGGAAAAATGTGGATTTGGGGTTACTTTTTTTTTTTTTTTTTTAAACCAAAAATTGGGGATTTATTTCTTTTAAATCGGAGAAAACCAGGATCCCTGAACTGAACTCCTTTGTAAAGCATTTAGATAACTATAGCTGAAAAACAATACAGAAAAATTAGCTCATTTTAAAAGTTTCTTAACCATTCTGTAACTGCCGCCCTATTAAGAGGGCACTACTCATTTGAGGATTTTTCACCACCTCTCATTCTTTCTAATGTGCTCCTTGTTGGCCAAGAGGCAAATTATTTTTCTGTTAGCTCAGTCCCTTCCCCATCAGGCCAATGCCTTCAGGGACAGAGCTTAGGTAGGAAGATAACCACTGTAGTCTGAGAGAAAAATACCAACTGGTGGGCCCAGATAACAGCCCCATGAAAGGCCAGCATAGGAGTTGGCCAAAAGACAGATTTCTTTTTAGCCCACTCCATGGGCCCTTCAGAAATCCTTCTTCCAAGCCACTACCCATCCTCAGGGGACTGTCTGATTCCATTCCTGATACAGAGCAGCTCCCTACAAAAATGTTACCTTTCTATGAGTAGTATTCAGTCAGACCACATACAGAAACACCTCTGCTTCAAGAGACATTCTAAAGCCCTTAAACTGTTTTTCATACCCACAAAGAATACATATATTTGAGGTTACTGGTGCATTTTCAGCATTCACAAGTGAACTGCAATGTAGTTCTGAAACAGTTCAAAGCCATGTGGACATGCTCAGTGACAGAACAGTCCATTAGACAGTGTAATTCTTTGGCAGGCAATACACAAGTACTTGGGTTGGGGCTTCTCTTTATCCACCCTCCATCCTGATTTTGAATATTTGTTTATATTATCTGAATTCTTCAGGAAGTCAAATAAAAGTTAAATGTCCTCCCAAGCCTAACAGCTCATCAGGCTATACCAGATTCTACTGCCAAATGCCTACAAGGGAGTAATGTGTCTAGAATCACATCTGATTACTTTGGACTCCTCAGCTTGAATGACCAGGTATCTATTAATAGCTGGGTCAGCTGGGGGAAACCTCTGGCACGAGACCAGTCGAGCTTCAAACTCGCACTTCCTATAGGATCCCTTCCATTATTCCTTAGAATTCTACCATTGTACCCCAACCTATATATGCTGAGGCTGCTGGTCTGGTGAGCCTCTTGCATCTGAAAGTCTATATTTAACAAGGTGCAATATGAATCTAGTGCATGCCATGGATGCAACACTTAGGTTCTCTATGGGTACAGTGAAAGTGTTTAAGATTCAAATGTTGTAAAGTGCCCCTTACGCACGAAGAAAGGATGAAAAAGGTGTCACTGTAAATATTTAAACAGTTTGAAGTGTAATAGCTTGATGCAAAAAAGAGGCATTTGTACAGCCCTGATAAATACATTTCCAGAAGGGTCCTGAAACTCCCACTTGACACACAGAAGCACCCTACGCAAAGGACAATACATTTCTTTTTCTAAGTGCCATGAAACACTATGTTTCAAGGGTATAAGGTTGTAGCTTTGTTGGTCTAACAACACAGGCAGACAAGGTTTTTTGGATAAATCTGATATCTTTTATTAGACCAACTCAAATAGTTGGAAAAACTCTTTTTTTGCAAGCTTTCGGGTACAAAGGATAGGACGAAGGGTATTTGTACCCAAAAGCTTGCAAAAAAGAATTTTCCCAACTATTTGAGTTGATCTAATAAAAGATATCGGATTTATCCAAAGAACTTTGTCTTACTATGAAACATTATGCTAAATTTGTACCTTTCTGGAAAGCCTTCTATTGAACAGGCAGAAGATATTCTGGGTTTAAGTGAGCAAAACATTTATTTGGAGGTCTTTCAAAATAGAAGGATGATTTCAGTGTTCTGTCACTGCTGAATATCACTAATCAACGCAGAAATTTGGACTCTCTCACTGTACTTGTTCACTTTATGTCTCTATTCTGTGTTTAAGCCTCACTTATACTAAAGATAGATTGTGAAAATTAATGATTTACATTTCTGAAGCACTTAACTGCCACAGATCTTCACAGCTTCCCTGTGACATAAGGATTACGTGCTTTTATATATGGGGAAAAAATAATTTCTCTGCCACAAGTGAGCTATATCAGATTTCAAAAGGAATCTATCACAGATGACGGATTAAAAATGCCTACCTTCTTGGCTCCTAGTTCAATGTTTGCCTACACTCTATCATAATGGGACTGAGGGCAGACTAGCTGGATCAACATGATAGGATTTTAGATGATTTTAAAAGAAGAGAAAAGAAAAGAAAAAGGACCAAAAGGACAAGTTTCCACTTCTTATAAGTTTCCTTTTTGTGATTTAGTTTACTGAAGAGTTCCCTGCTAAGCCAAGCTGGTCTTCTGCCATACTTGCTAGTCTTCCTGAACATTGGCATGGTTTATTTCTGCACTCTAAGTAAGACTTCTTTAAAGTACAACCAGCTCTCCTGGACTCCTCTCCTCCTCAAAACTGGCTTCCCAGGGGATCCTGCCAATCAGTTCCCCAAGTGAGTCAAGGACTGTTTTTCTAAAGTCCGGGGTCCTTATTCTGCTGCTCTCCATCCTTCCTTTCCTCAGGATCCTGAACTCAGTCATCCCGTGGTCACTACTGCCCAAGTTGCCATCCACTACTGTATTCCCCACCAATTCTTCCCTGTTTGTGAGCAGCAGGTCAAGAATAGCACAGCCCCTAGTTGGCCGCTCCAGCGCTTGCACCAGGAAGTTGGTCCCAACACACTCCAAGAAGTTCTCAGATGGTCTGTGCACTATTTCCACGAGATGTCAGGGTGACTGAAGTTTCCCATGAGAACCAGGAAGTGTGATCAGGGAAACTTCCACTAGCTGCTTAAATAAAGCCTCATCCATCACTTCCTCCTTGTCTAGTGGTCTATATCACACACCCACCACAACATCACCTTTGTTGCTCTCCCCTCTAACCTTAACCCTGAAACTTTCAACAGGCCTATCTCCAGTTTCATCCTGGAGCTCTAAGCAATCATATGGCTCTTTTACATAAAGGGCAGCTCCTCCTCTTCTTTCTTGCCTGTCCTTCCTGAACAGGTTGTACCCATCCATGACAGTACTCCAGTCATGTCAGCTCTCCCACCACGTCTGTTTATCCAATCGCATCACATTTCATGACAGTGCAAGGACTTCCAATTCTTCCTGCTTGTTTCCCAGGCTCTGTGCATCTATGTACAGGTACGTGGGGTAACGAGTCGATTGACCTGATTTTGCAAGAAGTATGAGAACACCTCCCCTGTTGCCCCCTCCAGCTTGCTTTTCCTTTAGGTCTCCCACTTCCCGTTTACCCCAGGGCTTTGGTCTCCATCCCCTGATGAACTAAAGCCCTCCTCACTAGGTTAGCAAGCTTGTCTGCGAAGATACTCCTCTCCCTCCATCAGCTGGATCCCATCTCTTCCCAACAATCCTTCTTCTTGGAACCTTAACCCACGTTCAAAAAAGCCAAATCTCTGCTGGCGACACCACCTGCGCAGCCAGGTATTGATCTGCAGGACGTACTTGCTCCTGCCTTGGCCGTTTCCCTTGACTGGAAGGATCCAAGAAAACATGACCTGAGCCCCAGACCCTTCACACTTGCACCCAGAGCCCTGTAGTCACTTTTGATTCACTCAGGGTCTCCTGTGGCAGTATCATTGGTGCCCATGGTAGCTTGTTAACTCTTTCCTGGCCAGCATGGGCATTGCAAGTCAATCTTATGCTCCTTTCTATTATTTTCTTCCCTTCCCTTCCTTATCTTTACATGCATCACTGATTCAATGTGAATATAGTAGGAATGCCCCGAGTACAAGTACAGCATCAGAATACCAACCAGCCAGCCAATACAGAAGATTTAATATTTTATTTTTCTTAACAAAGTGGTTTCTTTGCCAAATGTTTAGAAAAGTAAACAACTGCATTACATTTGTTTAAGAGTATTGTGAAGTGCTCTCCCTTGGACATATACAAGAAAAAATGCAATCTAAATCAGTATAGATACATTTCTGAAAATACAATGTGTTTTATATGTCAAGTTAAGTATTAATATTTTGTTTAAAAATAACCATGTAAAAACATCTTTGGAGAACTATAAAATACTGTTAAGTGCTTATCCCAGACTATAAAAACCACAGGAACCATTTAAAACCAGTTTAACTGAAAGAGGCTTTCCTTGTTGAAGGGAAGTTTAGTTATGAACTGTAGTTGTATGGCATAACAGTTACTTTCTGAAGTTTGTTTTAAAAATTATTCTTTAACCTATTCTGAAGGAACTAAATAGCTTATGTAATAAAGTAGAAAAGTAAGTAGTAGGCCCCAGTCCTAGAAGGAAGTATAAATGAGTTCAGTTTTATGCCAGTAAGTCTCATTGAAGTAAACAGGACGATTCATGCTCATAAAATTGCTCGTGTGTGTTATTAACAGTCCCACCCATTTAAAAAATATCCAATTCCTACACCACAGAGGATATATAAAAAAGGCAGAAGACTATAAAAGTTAATTCAAGTGGAAGTGTAGGCCATATCTTTTAAAACGATTTGGCAGTGAATGAGTAATATCAGATAAAAATATTATCATGGACAATTCAGCTCTGAAGAAAACCATGATACAGGACATATCATAAAATTAGGACAGTGTTTCTAAAAAACAAATAAATCTTTGTCAGCAAACTATTAAGACAAGTGGTTAGTTAAAACACTTTAGAAGTTACATTAAATGGTATTCAGTAAATTAACATACCATATCAAAATAACTAATTCTTTGGTAAGGTCATAAAAGATACATTCGGTGAATATACTTCTGTACTACAGCATTCATATTATGAATGAAAACTGTTCATAGCATGGATATATTTTTGGTACAATGCACTTAAATGAAAGTAATTTGGTCATACAGGTATGTAATTTAAGTGCATATCAAGGCAACTGCTTAATAGAAATGCCCATTGAGATATATTAATGTAACAGTAACTGCAGTACTGTATACATACTGACCATATATTTAAAATACTTTTCCCTTGTAACTTACAGAATCAAGGTTCACTTTCCAAAAAATTTTGTAAGAAAAATAGCAAAGAAATAAAAGTACAGGAAATCAGAGCTTCCTTATATATCATTTTTTAAATCTGCTTGTCGCAATCATCGGTATTACATAAAACTGGAACTGAAAAAGAGAAACAAAAAGCATGTTATTAAATCTCTTCAGATGAATAAAGTAAATATACAGACAGTATAAACACTAGAATTGTTCAAAGCAGTACAATTCAGGCACCCCTGTTTTTTGCATCTTCTGTGGTTCTTACAGAAAAAATAAAGGAAAAAATACAATAGCCATGTAGTTTACCAGAAGCAATACATGTCAGCAAAATAGAAGCAGAATATCACTGTACACATAGAAGTCAAGCCCAATCCTGTTTAGTTGGTCTAATAAAAGATATCACATCTACCCAAAGAACCTTGTCTGCTTATGTCCTTAGACGAACACGGTTACAACCAACAACTCCATCCACTCCTGTTTGACATGTGTGCCTGAATAACCTCTACCTTTTCTTGGCTAGTATCTGTGCATCAGATCAAAAATGTTTTCCATTTCAGTGAAGCTGACACAAACCAATAAAGCATACTTAATTACAGTTAAGTTATAATCCACTACATCAAAATTATATTTTATAAACAATATTAATTATATGACAGCATTGGCTGTTTTTGTCACCTCCACAATTAAAGTGTATTTTCTGTGGATCAGTTTTATTTCTGTAAACACATTAGTTTTGCAACAGTACTTTGGAGTTCTGCTTTTTCAAAGTACCTCTAGAATTCCATTTTTTTCTAGCTTTGTGGAGGATCACGGAGAGTGCTGCAAGTTCCAAAAAGGCATATTCTAGGCAGTGGTCTTCAACCTTTTCAAGTAGAAGATCACCTTTGGCATTTAAAAGCAACCCAAGATCTACCATGTGCCATGCCTCCCTGCTCCCCCCCTCCCCAGCACAGCAGGTAAGTCTGCAGGGAGGGAAGGTGGGGCAGAGGGGGCAGATGAAGGCAGACAGAAAAAATTATTTGGGGGCACCCTTCCCCAGCAGGTAAGTCCCACCCACCCAGGACCCCACTCAACTTACGCCTGCTCCTGCCTCTATGGCACTGTCCCTCACCACGGGGGCCTCAATTGAGCCCCCGCCCCTTCCCTCCCCAACGGACTGACCTGCTGGTCTGGGGGGCATGTGTGCCTGCACGCAGGAACTCAGCTGTCCACCCCAGCCTCAGATCAATTCCAAGAAGCTCCAAGATCTACCAGTGGATTGAGATCCACTGGTTGGTGACCACTGTTCTAGGGAATGTTCAGTTTATAGTACAATTGCATAGACAAGTTACAAAGTCCTAAAGTTTGGGATTTGTAAGCAGACTTGACAACAGTTATGATCAGGGATCCTGTTTTTTCTCTGATAAAAGATATCCCCAATTTTCAGGTTAAAAAAAAATAACCCAAAATCCACATTTTTCCGTAATCAAAATGAAACACCACTCTCTGTGTGTGTGTGTGTGTGTGTGTGTGTGTGTGTGTGTGTGTGTGTGCGCGCGCATCCCTGATAAGCACTGTGTATACACACAAACACACACACACACACACACAAAGTGGTGTTTCATTTTGATCAAGGAAAAAATGTGGATTTTGGGTTACCTTTAAAAAAAAAAATAAAAATCTGCAATTTTTGGGTTAATCAGAGACAACCAGGATCCCTGGTTATGATGCAGCATCTGGCTCCTCAGCAAAGAGAAGATATCACAGAACTATAAATGAATTAGAACCATCAACCCAGAGGTGGTTAGACTATTGGGTACTGGCAAAGATCCACATTGGATTCGTTCGTTAGAAAATAGCACAAAACTCAGCGATAAGACAATGAATAAAAAAAGAAATGCAAGAAAACAATAGCTCTGCAGATCAATTCTGTATTTTCTACAACTTTTAAGAACGAACACATACCCTAAACTCATAAAACCTGAGAACTGCATCCAAATGCTATTTCTGGAATTCCCTGTGTGTGAATCTCTCCCTTTCTAACTTCTCTCTCTCTCTCTGCTCCTGATCAGTTTCTTGATTTTTGACATCAAAGCACAGGATTTCAAGCCGAAAACCTGGATCCCTTATTGAAAAAAAGAATTCTCAGAACATACAGCAGCTTCTAAATCAGCCAATACTAAGTTACTTAAGCCAATAACTAAAAATAATGGTATTTTCACACTTTTATCTTCTTATCATATAAGAGATCACATTTATACAGTTTTTTTTTTAAATATGACTGATATCTATTTCTAAGTAACTGTTTTAAAATGTGAAGAATTTTTTCTATTGGTACTCTAGACTGCTAAAAGGAGTACTTACTTTTTCCGGTCCTTGTCTTTTTTCAAACTAACTGTAGGTGTGGATGCAAAAGCCTGTGCTTGGAGTAATTCAGTGGCAGCTTTCCTTTTACTGAACACAATCATTTCATCTTCCAGAAGCTTTCTTTTTTCCTCTAGTTTCATCCTCTCTTCTTGATGAAGCCGTTTAAGATGTTCAAATTTAGCCTGCAGCTGTTAAACAGGGAACAAAAATTGCACTTCTGACTAGTGACACAAGGTGGTAGCCTTGCCATAAGGAAACATTCCTAACAATCTAAGTATAACTCACTCAGAGGCAAGGATTTTTGTGGGTGGTATTTCTTACTGGACTTCATGGTTACAACAGACAAGTTTTTAACTGCAGTACATTCTTCTTCAGGTCTTGGAGGGCATTCTTTTTCCTCAGACCTGATGAAGAATGCATTGCATTTGAAATGTTGTCTAAGTCTATCCCAACCATGCAGTTTCATAGTTTCATAGTTAGTAGGGTTGGAAGGGACCTGAGCAGATCATCGAGTCTGACCCCCTGCCATGGCAGGAAAAAGTACTGGGGTCAAACGACCCCAACAAGGTGTTCATCCAGCCTCCTCTTAAAGACCCCCAGGGTAGGAGCCTGCACCACTTCTCTTGGAAGTTGGCTCCAGATCCTAGCCGCCCTGACAGTGAAGTAGCGCCTCCTGATATCTAATCTGAATCTACCCTCTGCCAGCTTGTGACCATTATTTCTAGTCACTCCTGGGAGAGCTCGGGGGAACAGGGACTCCCCCAGTGCCTGCTGGTCCCCTCTGACTAGTTTGTAACAGGCCACTAGATCCCTCCTCAGCCTTCTCTTGTGGAGGCTGAATAGGTTCAGGTCCCTTAGCCTCTCCTTGTAGGGCCTGCCCTGCTGCCCCCTGATCATGTGAGTGGCCCTCCTCTGGACCCTCTCCATGTTGTCCACATCCTGCTTGCAGTGTGGTGCCCAGAACTGGAAGCAATACTCCAGCTGCGGCCTGACCAGTGTCGCATAGAGGGGGAGGATCACCTCGCTGGACCTGCTTGAGATGCATCTATGGATGCCTGACAAGGTGCAGTTGGCCTTCCTGACCGCATCCCCACACTGCTGGCCCATGTTTACCTTGGCATCTATGATGACTCCAAGATCCTTTTCTGCCCCTGCACTGACGAGAAGGGAGTTCCCCAGCCTGTAGGTATGGTACTGGTTCTTCCTCCCCAGGTGCATCACCTTGCACTTGTCAGTGTTGAAACCCATCCTGTTCTCATCTGCCCACCCCTGTAGCCTGTCTAGGTCCAATTGCAGCCTAGTCTTCCCGTCTAGTGTGCCTACATCCCCCCCACATCTTGGTGTCACCAGCAAATTTGAACAGGGTGCTTTTTACCCCCTCATCCAAATCACTGATGAAGATGTTGAACAGTGCGGGCCCGAGGACCGAGCCCTGGGGAACCCCACTGCCCACATCCCTCCAGGTCGAAAATGACCCATCCACTACCACTCTCTGGGTGCAGCCCTCCAGCCAATTAGCAACCCATCTGACTGTGTAGGTGTTGACACCACAGTCCCCCAGTTTTTTAATGAGAACGGGGTGAGAGACAGTGTTGAAGGCCTTCCTAAAGTCCAGAAAGGCTATGTCCACTGCTACCCCTGCATCTAAGGATTTGGTGACCTGGTCATAGAAGGCCACCAGGTTGGTCTGACAGGACCTGCCTCTAATGAACCTGTGTTGGTTGCCCCTAAGCATAAATTTCCCCTGCTGGCACCTTGTGAACATGTGCCAGGATAATTCTCTCAAAAAAAACTTACCCAGGATCGAGGTAAGACTAACTGGCCTATAGTTTCCCAGGTCCTCCTTCCTCCCTTTTTTGAAGATGGGAACCACGTTGGCCCTCTTCCAGTCCTCTGGCACCACACCAGAGCACCATGAGTTGGTCCAATACAAGATACAGCCTCCAAATTCCTTACCACCCACATATTCCTGGACCATCACAGATATAACATCACTCCAACACTGCTACAACTCATTCAGCTAGTCAAAAAAATTGCATTATGTTATCATTACAGATTCTGATATTGTTTAACTGTTTAAAGAAATATATTGCTTCATGAAATCATAAGAACAAATGCATCAAAATCTTCTTAAATAGTGTTTATATAAAAAGAATGCCTTTATATTTAAGAACATAAGCCTTCTAGATAGTTAAGAACATAAGAGCTTAAACACAAGACATTTACAACTTTATAAACAATATAAACAATAAACGGACAAATAATGTAGAGACAAAGACCAGGGTAGCTTGCTTGAATCCAGGGCAGAATTATCCAAGAAAAGTCAGGGATTAAATTACACCAGGAAAATTTATAATTATGTTAGCATTTTGTTTTATGTTTATGCTGGAAGAGATTTAGGCTTAAGGCAGATTGACTGTTACCTGCTCTTCTTCTACCTAGCAGTGAGACATTCTAATAGTGCCCACTATGTGCTAATACCCCCATATGACTTCTTGTCTACATTTATATACAGTATAGTGTAACTTATGCCAGTGCACAAAACTGATATAAAAGATATCACAGGCAACATATGAGTGCTGCCAATAGGAAGCGCACAGGTCCGCACCGCCACTGCCCCCATTGCTGCCAGGCATTGGATCCATTGCAGCCCCATGCCCTGCGCCCTGTTGTTGGTGCAGAAATCTGTGGGGTAACATGCCTCACCATGCCCTCCTGATGCATTGTCAATGTAAGCTATACCTCTATGAACTTGTTGTCTGTCCAGGCCCTGATATGCTCTATATGCATTTGATCAGAGATGCATGTTGGAGGATGCATTTGAGGAATGGCTTAACTCACCCAGTTTTTATTTTCTTTTTGTAAACAGCTTTATGACAAAACATTTTTCTACAGAACTTAATCTGTGTTAAAAATGAAGAAGGAATTATACCAATCGTGTCAATCTGAACGGAATGGCACAGAAGTGAAAATCATTACCTTAATGGGGTTTTCCTATTCTAAACTTGACCAAGTCCTGTCATCTGTCCCAAAACAAGGAAAGATAATTCTTCTTAGTGATTTCAATACCAGAGTGGGCACGGACTCAGAGCTATGCAAAAGAACACTTGGAAAGGCAGGGGTGGGTAAAGTCAATTCAAGTGGAGTTTTTCTCCTGAGCAAATGGCTGGAACATGATCTCATCAATATGAACTCCTTACGACTCCTGACTTACCATATCAGTGCGTGCCCACGACTGTCATAATGTCTGTATAACCAAAGCTATGTCCAGTGTAGATAACTGCTGGTTGGATCATCATTTGATACATTCCATCATGTCCACTCATATTGCCCCAAAATGACAAACTAAAGAAGCAACCAAAGAGAAGTGCTTGAAAGACCCTGCTAAAAAAAAGCGATGGTCTCCAGCAGTGCCTCAGTGAGAAACTTGGCAACCTCCCTGGTGATCTTGACATCACTGAGAGATGATGCCTCAAGCAAGCACCCATGAGGTATAAGAAGAATCTCTAGGCTTGTCCATAAAGAATCATCAGGACTGGATCAATGAGAACAATAGAGAAATTCAAGCTCTCACTGACAGGAAAAGGAGAGCCTTCAAAGCTTAACAGAATGACATCAAATCCAAAAAGGAGCAAGACACGTTAAAGCTGATACCCAGAAGTTGAAAAGTGAAAGAACAAGTGGTGGGAGGATAAAGCAACAGAGATTCAAAAGTCTGCCAATAGCTGTGACATGCATCGTTCCTTCAGTGCAACCAAAGCCATTTATAGGCCAAGCACAAAAGGAGCCATCCAGGGGAAGATCCAGAGGGGGGGCCATCATGCAGGTTCACCCCGCTTTTGGGCTGGACCATGGTATGGGAGCTTCTAAGGACTTTACGTTTCTGAAGCAGGTGAAAATCCCACTCCCTTCCCTTCTGTGCTCAGAGACACGTCCCCCGCACTCCCCTTGCCCTTCCCCCTCTCTCAACCTGCTGCTGCAGCAGGCAGGGAAAGGGGGTGAAGTGGGGAGAAGGCATGCCTCTGAGCACAAAAAAAAAGGGAGGAAGGATATCTAGCTGCTTTAGAGACTTAAAGTCTCCAAAGGCTCCACAGTGCAGTCTGACCTCACCAGTGGAGGTGGAGGAGCCTGGGAGCA
The DNA here is from genome assembly GCF_052110815.1 of Crocodylus siamensis. Taxonomy (NCBI): domain Eukaryota; kingdom Metazoa; phylum Chordata; order Crocodylia; family Crocodylidae; genus Crocodylus; species Crocodylus siamensis. The sequence continues at coordinate 304,148,778 of NC_143395.1, forward strand.
GGGGCAGTAGTCATCCTTGAAATGCAGGATGCAGCTCCTGCACCTCCCTCTAGGAAATCCTACAGCCATCCTTCTGAGCTCCAACAATGGAACAACACTCTTCAGAGACAGTTTCACCATAAACACCCAGTAGAAAGAACACTTTCAAGAGCTCCTGAATCAAGATTTGAATGTTGAAGACAATACCATCAATGCCATTCCACAATACCCCATAAGGACTACCTTGAAGATCCACCAACTTATCAAGAGGTCCTGAAAGCCATTAAGCAGATAAGAAACAATAAAGCAAGTGGTTCTGATGGAATACCAGCTAAAATTGATAAGCAAGGTGGAAAAAAACTCTCTTACCAACTGCATGTTGTTACTACGAATATCTGAGAACACGAACAAATTCCCAGTTGTTCAAGAGATGCCAGAATGAATACCATATTCAAAAAAGGAGACTGATTGCAGCAGATACCATGGTATTGCACTCCTGCCCATAGCTAGGAAGATCCTCTCCCATATTCTCCCTGATAGACTCATTTTCCTCACTGAAGAGATTGTGTCTAATGGGGTTTATGACCACTCAGATTTACAATAGACACGATCTTTGTTGCCAGACAGCTACAGGAGAAAAGTGCCTCAAGCAACACCAAGATCTTTATTTGGCCTTTGTTGTCCTGACTAAGGCCTTTGCTTCAATCTACTGAGGCCTTATGGAAGGGCCTGATAGGACTTGGATGCATGCCAAAATTTGTTACCATTATTGGAGTTCTTCATGTTGGCATGGCAGCAATCATCCTAAGCAACAGCTGGGAAAAGAACCCCTTCAATATTAGCACTAGTCAGGCAAAGATGCACCAACTCTTTGCCATCTGTACTGTGGTCCAATATAACCAACACCTCCATTTCTGATCTTCAATATGCTGATGACTGTCATGTGTGCTCACTCAACTACAGAGCTCCAGGGCACACTTGATCGCTTCTGTGAAGAGTATGAAATGCTTGGTCTCACTGACAACTGCATAAAAGCCAAAATCCTTTAGCAATCCAGGCCAAACCAACCAGCTGCTCCTCTACAATTAGAAGGCAACCCTTAAAGAAGGTTGAGCATTTCCTCTGACTAGGTAGCCATCTTTTCCAAAAAGTAAACACAGACAACTATATTTGACACTGGATACAATCTGCGAGTGCTGCCTTTGGACACAAAACTGTTTCTTCAATACGAGAGTGTTCATATTGGCATAGTTTATTCCTACTCAGGAAATGAACTAACTATACATATTATCTTCATAGCTATAAAAATTAAAGGTTCTATCCTGTTTAGAAATTCTGACCCTAGTTAAACATCCTCTTGATACTGAAACTATAAAACTGTAACAAACAACGCATGCATCCCCTCCCAAATATGACTGAGGCACATGGAAAAAAAAAAAATTGTAGAAAGTTAACAGCATTAACCGAGTTTGAAATGAGAAGCAATTTTAAGACAGTACTTTAAAGACAGTTAACTGGCAGGACCACTATAGTAAACCTCAAAAAAGTAGATGACAAAAATCATATTTTGCCAATCCTGATTGATGGCAGACAAAACTCAGTAATAATGAGATCAAAGAATACTCTATCCCCCAAAGAAACCAGCTCCTTGATATCTTTATTTATAATGGGCACGTCTACATGAGATGTTTACTGCACAGTTGACTAATTAACTGTGCAGTAAGCATCTGTCTCCATGTGTGCCCCTATAACTTATTAGGGCATACAAAACGATTAAACTCTGGGGCAGGGTGGTACTTGTAAACACAAGTAAATAGTTGTAAATACAAATACTATTCTGCTCTGGAGTTTTTTATGCACAGCAGCACAAGTGTAGATGCTGAGCCAGCTGGCTGGGGCAGAAGGATACTTCAGTGCGGGGGCTGCCTGCAGGCTAGCCCTGCACAGAAGCACCCGTGTGCCTCAGCCAGCCCCTCCACAGCACACTGACTTGGGTTGGAGCCACCCTGGGCTAGCAGGCTGACACCCGGGGTCCCCTGCCAACCAGAGCTGCTTTGACCTGGCTCAATGTGCTGCTGTCTGGCCGCATATGTAAACAGCGTGCCTGGGAGCTTCCTGGGAGCATTAACCTGCAAAGCAATAACCTCTGCATGTGTAGACACACCCAATGTGGAGCTAGACACTCCAAGACAGTACAATTTCTTATTGGCTGTCACAAGTACTAACAAGTTCTTATCATTGTATATAGCATCAATTTGGGCTAAAGAACAAACAGTCTATGGATTTCTTCCACCACGTTGTAATTATCTTTAATTGTTTAAGTGATATCTACATCCTACCGAAATGAGGGCTTTATAAATAATACAGCAAAAAATAGTTTAATTTTCCTTCTATTGTCTTTCCTCTTCCACTACCAACATGAATGGCGTGTGCCCCCAGTGGCTGGGCAGGGCACAGTTGCACCGGCAGTGGTGGGAGTGTGGCAGTAGGAGCCCGGTGGCGATAAGCATGGAGCACCCACAAACACCACCGACACCGTTGGCAGCAGGGGAACCACCTGCAAATATTACTGGTGGTGTCAGCAGTGGGGTGGCAAGCAGTGACTGCCCACTCATGCAAAAAAGGCAGCGCCGGCACTGTCGGCAGCGCCTTTTTGCAGGGGGTGCACATGCACCTGCATGCAACCCCTATGCATCGCCCTCGACTACCAATAAAAATTATTTATCTCGACTTTCCAAGTCTTCTACAGTTTTGCTGTATCCTCATTATTCTACTTCAAGTTTGACTCCTACCTTCACTCTGCCAGTGATGCCAACATCAAATAATGCACTTCTACAACAAGTACTTTTGCATTTTTTCCCTACACTAGCCCTCTGGCACACTAGCCTGCAGACAGCCCATTCACAGAAGCACCCTGGTGGTCCAGTCAGCTGGCTCAGCATCTACACATGTGCTGCTGTACACAAAAAACCCCCCTCTGGAGCAGGGTAGTACTTTTACTTACAAGTTGCTTTGGAGTTTAATAGTTTTGTACGCCCTAATAGGTACGGCACATGTAGACACAGAGCTGTTTACTGCATAGTTAATTAGTGAACTGTGCAGTAAGCATCTCGTGTAGATGTACCCATTATGAACAAAGATACCAAGGAGCTGGTTTCTTTGGGGAATAAAGTATTCTTCAGTCGCACTGTCACTGAATTTTGGCTACCATCAAGCAGGATTGGCAAAATATGATTTTGTCACCTACTTTTTCTGAGGTTCAATAGGGTGGTCGTGCCTGTTACCTATCTTTAAAGTACTGTCTTAAAATACTGCTGATTTCAAACGTTTCTGTGGGTCAATACCTACAGTTACCATCTTATCTTTCTTTCTGCTCTCTGCTCAAAAATTACCCCTGCTACAATTCATATAGAAAACTACAACTTGATATCCAGTAGGGCATGGTGAGCAGGGATCATGTTACACAAGAGCTGAAAACTGCACAGACTATTACACCCATTACCCCATCTTCATCGCCCTTTATCCCAGCCCATTTATTTGTTTCACCCAGACAGACAGCCCTTCAGACTGCAAATGCTCTGGGGCAGGAACTGTTATACATTTATACATTGTTGGTACAACATCTAGTACAAAGGAGCCATTCTAGTCATGGCCCCTCAATGTAAATGCAATTTAAATGTTAAATTAAAATTTATTACAGAATACCAACACTGTTGCAATTTTGCAAAAAATTTCAAGCACCATCAAATTAAACAGAAAAACAGAGGCATACATACATCACGTTCAGCTTCTTTCAGTATTGCTTCTTTCTCCTTGACTCTCTGCACAAATGTCTGTCGCATCTCTTCCTCCTTCCGCTGTAATTCACCAAAGAACTCATGCCTCTTTGCTTCATAGGTCTCCTGTACACTGAAGTCCAGAGAATATAAACAGTCTACCATATGGTTTATATAATACGGAAATAAGTGAAACACTCAAATCTCATCTGGCACATTACTTCAATAAGTTGTACTGGGCTCAAATCTTTAATTCTCAAAAACTTCTCATATAAAATGAATAATTGTCGCTGGACAAGAGGCATAGCCAGTACACCCTTCTTGATTTTAATTAAAATAAATGTACGAGTCAGTTTAATACACACATAGAATACTTCTTAGCCAGTATGATTTGATCTCAAAATGCAACAATTTAGGTCATCAATGCTTTAGAAACGATGAAGTTGGTATATTTCGACTCCAATTTGCATGATTTATAGTTTACAGAAACAGAGGTAGCAAGCTATCCAACCTTTGGAGAAACAAAAAAGTTCTCATACTTGGAGAGCCTGATCTTAAAAAAACCCACAAAAAACACCCCCCCAAAATCAGTGTCTCTGAAATGCTAAATTCAGATTTTACCTTGTACAAAAAGGTTCTGGACTAGTAGTTCCCAAATAAGGTGCCACAGTGGCAGTGGCTAGGTGCCCAGCATGCTGCCCCGGCATTAAGGCTTTAAGCAAAACTGCCTCATGCTGTGCAGCTCTTTCTGGTCTGTCCTCACCTACAGTCCTCCTAGAACCTGGCTGAGAAGCACTCAGGTAAGCTTAGGCAGCACCAACAAGGATTCTCACCCAGGGGTGCCACCGCATTCAAAACTGCAGTGGTGGGGTACCTGGATGCCAAAAAAAGGTTGAGAACCTCTGTTTTAGACTTAGTAAACTTTCATGAAAGAGGTATCTTTCTAAGAAAGTTACAAAGTAAGAAAGTCTGTCTGGAAAGCAAACAACACAAGATTTCTAATGTGATTTAAAAAGTAATAAAGTTTGCCACAATCAGGTGGATATATGAGAAATCTGGTTTTACAAATACTCTGATATCTGCATACGCTCATTTCTTGATATGTATGAATATACCTGACAAAAATATAGGTAATGTACTTTTTAAATTTTTTAGCTTTTTTACTGCAGCTAACAAAGTCAAGCACTAATATCTGAAACTTAAAGAGAAAAATAGTTTTGGCTGTATAAATCTATGGACACAGAATAAAGATGAGACTATTAAAACAAGTATTGATTTATTCTTAAATACATATGACCGTTCCCATTTTTAGAAAAGTATAACTTTTTTGAAAAGTGCATTGTAAAGTCTAGGTTAATATGATCTTCCTCAAAAAATTACTGGTACACTCTTTTTTAAGATAAAATTCCATAAAAAATTAGTTTATGGTCAGATCCTCAGATGAGGTAGGTTCAGTAAAGCTACAGTGGTTTACACAAACTGAGAATCTGTTTCATTTCCTACAGAACATAATAATGGCAAATAGTTTAATAACAGGATTGCCAAAATCTTGAAGATTATGACTTTTGTTTGGATGTTCCATATGTGCTCCATCAGTCTATTTTTATATTCTTATCCTCTTCCCCTGACCTCTTGCCTTTGCTCTCAACAATGAAGTATATGGCTTGCTCCAAGACAGCTCAAATGCTACATCAGATTCGTATTTATTAAATTCTTGTGGCCTCCCTTTATATATTAATGGATTTAAATTCCATTTCAGCTGTTACCACTCATATATTAACTTTCAGTGGGGAAAAAAAAAACCCCCAAAAAACCAAAAAAAAAAAAAACAGAAAAACACTCTAAAACAAGGGAACTAAGAATCTAAATTGCTGATTTAGATGCTACAGTAAGCCAAAATGCCTCCTGCTAGTTTGATGACAATGACAGGAAGTTTCCAAATTCCAAAAGGCTGATTCATCTTGGCTTACCCTACAACTCAATACGGAGAGCACCATTCCCTTTTGAAAATGTGCGTTTAGGCCTAAAATTTCAATAGTACATTATATGCAATGTCAAATATGCATATAGGAATTGCATATATGCTATACACAATAGTACATATAGCAATGTCACTTTTCCTGCCTCACGACTATTGCACTGCAACATTTTATGTAACATTTTAAAAGGTCTTGGAAACAACCCCCTAGCTCTTTAGCTGGGGAACTAGTTTAGTTCAAGCCTAAAAAGTAGTCTTTATAGCAAAATGAAAATGGAATCAGAGCATATATGCCAGCATACCTGCAGCTACTTTAATCCAGCTTGCAGTAGCTGTACTGTTAAAAAACAAGTACAGTAACTAGGGTGGCCACCATAGAAGACAGTCTGGTTGTCCTGTCCTCTATTGATATGAAACTAGACACCTTTATGTCCTCTATTTTTCTCTTTAAGAGAAAATAGAGGACATAAAGGCATCAGATTTCATACGACTAGAGGACAGAGTAGCAGAAATGTCCTCTATGATGGCCACCCTAACAGTAACTCAGGCTGTATCACGAGCTAGCAACCAGAATACAAAGCTCTCCAGGAACTGTTGGTACATGCTATGGGTGGTAACACGTGCTAAAGCCTAGGCCGATGCATCTTTCTTACTACTGTAATCCATGCTCACCACATTGAACCCAAATAGTTGTATTAGCATGTGTGACAATCATCTTTCAGAATGACAAAAATAAAAATAAATATAAATATACTGACTTCAATCTTTTTCCCTCCTGTGTTTGAACATCCACAGCACAATTAATGAGTACAAGTGAACTGTATTTCCTTAGAGTTTAAGTTTAAGCTAACTCACTCCTCAGAGTATGAACATACATACTTTAAAAAAGGAGGAGCTGGTGTTGCTTAGGAGTATGTATCAGCTCTTACACCAGGAATTGCTCTTTCTGCATGAGCTTGCGGTTATATGAGCTAAACTGCCCTAGTTTCGACCCTGACTGAAGCAAGATTAAAGTTGGAACGGTTTACTAGGGCTTGCATCACTACAGAATCATGCAAATGTAACAGCTGCATCATAACAATTTTTATCAGTAATCTTTGATACGGATACAACTGTTACATCCATCTTTACCCTCATAAAACTGTACATAGTAAAAGGATTCTCAAAGTTTACATAAGACTGGCTGTGCTATGCTTTACATAATACATTCCAGGTTTTAAATGGAAAAAAAGTGCACGGACGTTATAACTCAGTAGCATAAACAGGGTGGGGCGATTGAGGCAGCTACCACAGACGCTAATTTGGGGGGAGGTGAGAAAAATACAGGCAGTCCTCAACTTACAACGTTTCGAGTTACAACGTTTCGCACTTACAACGTTTGTAAATTGATGCCCTTTTTCAACTTTCTGATGTCAGTTTCAACTTTACAATGCTTGATCTGATCTGATGCCACCAGTGAACAAGTTTGCTGCATTGCACATCTCCCTGGAGAACATCTGTCCAAACTTCCTCGGACACTTTCTTTAAGAAAGCAGACAAGACTCCAGAAAAACCTGGAGCCAAGACTCCTGAGAAGATTTCAGCCAAGAGCCCTTCAAAAAAAGTGCAGCCAAGAGCCCTTCAAAAAGTCCAGCAAAGTCACCTCAAAGAAGCCCTTCCAAATCAATATGATTGCTATTTACAATAGAAATACATTATGGTAGCTATATTACTCATTTATAATTGATTGAGTACGAAATTCTGAGTTATTTTTGGTGAAAATAGCGTATTGGGTTTTGGTTCAGGAACCAATCCCCCATTTATAACATTGGTTCCTATGGGAAAATCGGTTCCAAGTTGCAATGTTTTGTCTTCAGATGCAGCTTTCAGGAACCAATTGTGTTGTAAGTTCGAGGACTGCCTGTATCAGCTACCACTGCAACTGCACGATCCTATCATGCTGGCAGCTGGAAGTCACCACTCCTCCCCTAAGGCCTGCTGTCCTCAGGGCCTGGCTGCCTTCTAACATCTTTGTTATCTTTCTGTAAGACTTTCCCTTCTTTGTGACCACCGTATTTACCTACCACTAAGGTAAATAACTTAATACATTACTGATCTACTACATACCTCAGGGTAGCACTACCACCTACCTTTCTACAGTAGCCTGGCTGTGAGATACAGACTTTTTCCTATCTGTGTAATACTTTAGTAGTGCGACCCTAAAAACCAAAGGTGCAAATTAATCTTGTTCTGCTCACATTCAAAGATCTTAAATGAACTGAATTCTAACTGTCAGTAGAACACTAGATGTTTCATGGTTTGGGTTACTCCACTTATAAATGAAAGTCTACAAGAAAGGGGTACAAAGAACTTATGCCTACAGGTATAGTCCACTGCAAAAATCCTGCATTGGGCAGTCAAACTTTAATGCCTTTTTAACATCACAAGCCAATATCAACTAAAGCACAATAGTCAAGATTTACCATATTTTCTAGTGTATCACACAACCCCATTTAAGACTTGCAACTTGTTTTTGGGAAGGCAGAAGGAAGGGAAAAAAGGATGTTTCCAAAGTTATGGTCACCGGTAGAGACAGAACCTACTCTTCCATTCACTCAGTCTCTTTCCTGCTTAGGCAGAAGCTACATTTTTAACCCTTTCATAGCTGAACTGTCAAAAGCCTTGGCTGCTCAGCTAAAAGCTCAAACTATAGCTGATGCTAAAAAGTGCACTCCATGGGCAGATCTAGGATTTTGAAAAGAACTAAAAACATTCTGCAGGGCTGTGAAATAAAAGGAGAGAGACTGGGAGTATCTAACAGCTAACAGACAGCAAAATTGCTGAAGAAATGATAGCCAGTTTAGTGGAACACCAAGACCATAAAAAGAGAGAGGATCTTTACCACCTGTAGGGTAAGGAGGAATTAGAAGTAAATCAGGAAGGTTATAATAACCCATGATGTTAATTGACTCCTCCAGCACTGGCTGAACAAAAATGCCACTGCTGCTGCTGGGCAGTTGGCTTCACATTTCAGGTACAGCAGGAGTCAAAGTGAAATGAGACCATACCACTATATGCCTCCACCCCTGTGCTCTCTCCTACCACATCTGCCCCTCCCTCTATGGGGCCACTGGAGGAAAGAGAATGAAAAGCACCAACCATCTTACAGCATCTCCATGCTACTATTCTGAGCAGAAAATCAACTTCCCTGCTAGGGCATGCACTCTAATTTGGAAATGCTAATTTTGTGGGGAAAGGTGCATGTGGTATTCAAATAAATACAATATATTCTTGAGACTGGCAGCAGCATTTTCAGTGGAGTTCTCCAATTCACACTCCCTACTCTGCACTTGTTCCCCTAAACTGCTATTTACTGACTTTCAAGACATAGAAGGCCTGTCTACTCACCAAGGCATTTCACCAAATAAAGGCATAAGCAGGAGACATCCTTGGTGTAAATGTCTTCTTAAGGAGGGGTTTAATATCCTGTCAACTATGATGGTTGTGAATTTGGGGGGGGGGGGTGTTCTTTATATCTATATGCATGGGATCTTTATAGCAAAGACAGGAAACAGGAATTTCAGTACTAAATCAAAACTCATCTCAAGCTACTTCAGTATGTGCAAATCTAGGTTCCCACTTAAATTAAGATGCAACACGATTCTAGTAAATAAGCGTCTCTGTGTTTCCTTGAGCTGCTAACAAAAGCAGTGAGCACCATCAGGTGCTCACAGGTAAGATGTATAAGAAGTCCAGCATAGACATCTGTGAGAAAGCCTGCCTCCCCCACCCCCGCTTTAACCCCTTAGAAATTGGTTTATACTCTGAAGCACAAAGCTTTATCAGTGCACTAAGAAATGTATTAACTACACTACCTTGTACCTCTTCTTATTCTAATTAATAATTACAAATCTATTCAACAAGTGCATATATGGTCATAAGCTTTCTACAGTGAATAACTATATTAGTAAGTGTCCACTGTTTATGACATACCTGACTTCCCTTATTCTTATGTCCAAAAGTGTGCAAGGTGCTCATAGACAACATGAAAAGAGATTATTTACTCCAAGATGTTCCTACTTAAATTACGATGCAACACATGATTCTAGCAGATAATAGGAGAGAATGCTGATAGAAAGCAAAGGCTCTAACAACAAAAGACCAACAGAAAATAGGAGAGGATGCTAAAAAGGTACCAATGTCCCATAACTAAACATGGTTGGAGTGTTGTTGTAGTCATAATTAAATAGCCTTTTTCTTTTCAGTAACTATAGCAATCCTCTAATCCAAGGTCCTCTGCAAAACTGCTTGATGAAATATAACTCACTTTGATTTGGAACTACATTCCAGACACTTTCTATAATTGCATTTTAAGAAGTGACTAGACCTTTAAATAATCCTACCTAAAGTTTAACCAACTACATTTAAATCCCTGATAAATTAGGAAATCCATCCAGTAAATCTCATACATAGACCTTACGAAGGAAAGTCTATATGGAAGGAGGAATCAAATGACTTACATTAGGCATACAATAAGATAAACTTAACATACAGGGCCTTATCTCTAAATTGCATTATAGATGGTAATGATGAATACTAAATATCACACCAGTTTGAAAAGAAATGTGCAGCACACAGAAATAAGAAACTTAGTGGTGGCCAACCTTTCTGACAAGTGTGCCACAAGTCAGAAATGAGAGATAGTGCTACATTAATAAATCAGCCAATGCCACTGCCCAGTGCCACCAAAGCCTGTTGCCACTGAGATGAAGCAACACCAAATTCAGTGGTACCTACCCCCAGCTCCTGCAGGACCAAACCCTGAAACCAGCATCAACCTGACTCTGACCTCCTCCCTGACTGTCACTCCAATCCTCTGCCCCTTCCCAAACTGCTGCATGCCAAACACACTGATTGACCATGTCACTTGGGTTGAATGCTGACCATGCCTGATCTAACCTTTCAGAGGACATAGGAAATGCCACCTGTGGTAAAAAGTAATTGTGATCAGAATTTGATTCTGTAGCTACAGGACCAACCAATCAGCTATCAGTCTGGAGTGGAAAGGGGACAGGAGAGAGAAAAAAAGACAAAATAGACAAAGATGTTAGCTACTTGAAACGACAAATAATCAAAAAAGCGCCGCAAACTGCAGTTTAAAAGTTTAGAAAACTACCAACGTGTCTGTATCAAGTACTTGAAACATATTTTCATATTTAGAAAGCCTCTATTTTTCTGCTTGCTTCTAACTGTAATCAATCAAGTGCAGCGCATCCAACAACTACCCAGGAGTAGTAAGTTATGGGTAGTGAGCACACTGCAACATAGCCTTTAAAGAATGAATTACAGCAACCTGCTCAATTGGTGCTTTTAATAAAATATTGCCATCACAAAATCTATTTTCCTCCAAAATAGATTTTTACTACCAGCGTCTTCTTCAATTTGTAGGACATGCATGCCTGGAACAAGGTTCTACTGTGCCTTGATACAGATGAGCAGTATTATTTCCTGTTTTTTCTCTCCTGCTACAAGTGCCATCAATGTGGGCAACATTGGGTACCTTTTGATTGAATAACTAACCAGCCTGACTTTAACTAGAAATTGGCTGGCAGTTTGAGGGTATCCATTGTGTCACAGAATCTGCTTTTATTGATCAGATGTCATGCTAGGGCCCACTGTAGGATACTCAGTAAAGTCTACATACATTTTAAAAAAAAACCTCTTCCACTCCTAGAAAAGGGCTTACATTTTCAAAACTAGACTTAGGTAGACTTCAGGCACCTAATTCCAAACCTGTGATCTGAAAACCTCCTCCACAGTAACCATGTGACTCTGAAAGGGCCCAAAACTTGCTCTGCAATCCTGCTCTCTGCTATTTGCACGAGGCCATTTCAGGGGTGATTTACGATTACCCATATATATTAATCTGTGTGCCCATTTACACTCAGGTCTCTCTCAAGGCAGTTCAGAAGTCAAGTCTTTTCACGTTAAATACATCACTACCGGTACCTAGATAAGTTTTCTGAAGGTCTATAGGCCATTTGAGGATTGCTATTCTATGTGGCTCTACTCATCAGCCCTCATTCATCAATATAATATTAAAAACAGCTACTCATTCAATAAAAAGTTATTATTCTAAAACATTACCACTCTCGAACTCATCAGCTGCTGAAACTTTGTAACTTCCCTGCTTGTAGATAAAAGTTGAGAATGTAAACAACTACAAATATATTCTTTAAAAAGTTACTAAAAGTCACATATTTTCAATTTCTATAGTGACTACGTAAAGACGATATGATTTTTGTCTTTAAAAAAAGATAAAGTCAGAGCATTAATAGTTATTTTAAAAAATCAAGGCTATTTACTGTATCAATATATAGCTGAGGCCAGCATCACCCACCACTTCTACGCAACAGTAACTTGGCATTTCATAAATTTCCCTTAACAGACTTTGACTAATTACAGCCAGGGGCGGGGGAAGTCACGAAGCACCAGCTTATTTCTGAAAGAGTTCTAATGCAAAAATCATTACGTGTGTAATGATCTTTTTTTTTTTTTTTTTTTTTTTTTTTAAATAGGTAAAGGGCAACAGGGAGGCTGAAAAAGGAAATAAAGGCTAGACTGTCAGGAAAACAAGATAATAAAAATAGGAACCAGAAGGATTCCAAATATTTTTAAACAAACTAAAAGGAGGACCCTTTAGTAAACTGGCTTTTTCTTGTAAATTTTTCCCACCCATAGTCAGGCCTCAGAATTTTCAAGTCTATTGGAATATATTCTGTGACAAACAAATTTCTAGTGTTTGAGGTTAAGGATGGTAGGTCAGATGAAAGTGGTACTAGTGATTTTATAGGACTGAAGCAAGCATTTCAGTGCTTTCAGACTCTGGAATCCAACCATACTATTAGTCTCTATTAGACAGTGGTAACAGGAGACAGAAAACAGCAGAACAATAAACATGTGAAAAGTGATGTCCAAATAGAAATTAGACACACAAGAAAAGTTAAGCGAATAACATGGGCATAAGAAAAATAAAGATTGCAAATATTTTTCAAGAAAAAAGTCAAGATCCTTACATTAGGAACAAAGCCTCAGTGATTTTTAGAAGTATAATTAACCTGTGCTCTCCTAAATGTAAAGGTAAAATTATATATATATATATATATATATATATATATATACACACACATACATACATACACACACACACACACACACACACACGCCCAGATCCTATCCTACCTCAAAGTTATCTGAGACTTTGCCACCACTAGAAGAACAATAAGTATGCATTTCTCTCAGGAACAAGATCCTATTCCAACCAAGGAAAGATGCAGCTTTTCCACATTTGGTGTGTTGCAGAGCATGCCCCCAAACCAGAACAGAAAAGAACAAAAGACCGTTTCCATTATGTCAAACAACTGGATTCACTCTCTTACCTGACTGGTTTGTTCTCAGGACCAGTGTCCCTGAAACCCATCTCTTCCAGTTTGCAGCGCCTGTACAGCTCATAATGCCGTGTGTGAGTTTGTTCTCGAAGATCTTCCATATTTGTACAAATAAGCATCTCACGAAGCTTGACAAAATCACAGTGGTGCTCATTTTCCACTAATTAGATAAACAATAGTCACATTCACCACACACAAATAGCTGCAGTGTTGAAAAGTATTTCTTTGGGTTTCTTTTATTTAATTGGCTGATCATTTTGGATGGGGAGGACAGAAAGAAAGCAACCATGTTTCTATTATTGTTTAATATGCTGCCTCGTGATTTGCAACACATAATCCAAACATTAATGCTAGCAAGTAGGTTCCAAAATTATTTTCCACAACTCCCTACTCAAGTCCAAGAAAATTAAATTACTTTTCTCTGCTCTTAACATTTGAGACACAAGAAGCATTCCTACAATATTAAATGTACTTAACTCGAACAGGATCTGATTTAATACATGCTCATCATCCTTCGGGTCTCACAGATATGGACTTAAGCAGGTGATGCCATGACCCTCCCAGAATCAAACAATGACTTTTTTTTTTAAATTAATAGCTAACTTAATCCCAGTACGACAACACCGGCTAGTATCTGCCCATTCAGTAACAGAACAATGTTGCTGCCATTTCTGTGGGGTTTATATTGAAAACATTAAATAGTCTCTTAAAAACACTCTAAAATTCAGATTTACCTTGCACGATGCCCCATGGGTACTGGCGAGCTTTCACCATTTTGTTTCCAACTTTTACCTCCTCCAGACTCCCCACAACAGCAAATGGTAAGTGCCCCTGTAAGAATTACAGCAATTCAGTCCTATCTCCTATTACTCTTACACAAATGTGGGTAAGAAGCGCCTGAGAAATAAATGGAAAAAAAACAAGATTTGGGGAAAAGCAGACAAATTATAAGTGACAAATAAGTGTCATATTAAGAATCCATTTTAAAAGATCAATAGCTAGTCCAGCCCCAGGCTGTTGTGCATTAATGGATTCTGAAGCTTCAGTGAAGGGTTAGACACGTGTCAAAAGTCCCGCTGGTCAAAGGTCAATTGCTTGAACCAATACAAGCAGAGTATGAGGTGGCTAGCCCTCATATATTAAATTATATCGAATACAGCCAACACAGGTAGCAACTATGTGGGAAACAGTCTTCCTCAGAGCAGAGCAAGCATTCACTAGTGACACTCGTGAGGCAGTCAGAGGAAGACTGGGGTTTGAAGCCAAAGGTCTTGGCTCATGCCATGATCTCAGCCACAAGGTAGGAAACGCTGCCTGTACATTGACTGGTTCATCTAAAACTGAAGCTGCTAACTGCTAAAATGATGATTAGAACACAAAACTAGCAAACTTACAGAAATATTAATGTTGTCAGATCCACTACAGAACAGTGGGGCAGACACTACTGCACTCTGACTTCCTGGCACAAGTGAGAAGAGCAAGCAAAGTGATTAGCAGGGGCTGCATTCCCATCAAAGTGCTTAGGAATGTATGGCTCAGGCATTCAGAACATGTCATAGAGATGCCCCTCAAAATAATAAATCCTAGCTATTGTTCAAACTTAGCTTAAAGTGATGAATGCTACTAACAATGGATAGACAGGGAGAACAGAAATGAGAAAAAGAGCCAATAGATAAGTGTCTCTCTATGCATTTCTTTGAGCTGCTAACAAAAGAAGAGATGTAAATACTGAACTTGTTATAAATACAAAACCACATTGTCTTGACATGGGCATGCAGGAGAAGAGGAGAAGTAGTGGAGTGACACTAATACTAGAATAATGATTTACCAGCTTTTTTGCCCCAAATGCATGCTGGATACTTACATTCATGGTGGCATTAATTTTAGAAATGGTTTCATCATCTGTTGGAAACTGGTATATCTGGACTCCATTACTAACCAATTCACTCATGAGTTTGATCTTAAACTTCTGCAGCTCAGTTTTAGAAATAGTGTCCGCTTTGCCTATGACCGGTATAATGTTCACCTATTAACAACAGAAATAACATGACATATGTAAAGCTTATGTCAACCTCAGACAACAAAATGTTCACTCATGACCTTCCAGGTGTCAAACTGATGGCCCACAGCCTGCATGTGGTCTCCATGGGTTACCTCACAGTCCCTGAGCACCCAGTCTGGGTACCACTTCTCTCATCACTTTTCTACAGCTGCCACTGGGGTCTCTGGACTCCTCCGCCCTTCTCTAGCTTCTGCTTCCCATCCCCAGCCCTGGGTGTAGGGAGGGGCAGTATGGCCCATGGGACATTCAGGAGGTGTGTGCCATATGATGCCATGTGAGGGGGAGGAGGTGCAAGAAATGCACAACAATGGGAAAGGGGCCGCTTGGCTGCATGATGCAGCAGTGCAACGTGTGTGTGTGTCCCAGCTATTCAGAACTTGTACAGCCCTGACCTACTTTAACATTCTGCGTGTAGCCTTAATTAGTTAGCTTCCAGCTTTTGTATCAAATTGCATACAAAAGCCAAAAAACCAATGCAAATATTTTTATTCTTAAATAATAACAATACTTAGAATCTCATAACACAACAGTATGCAGAAGAAAGGTGCAACTTTCTTTCCTGGTGGGTAACAAACAAGCCAGTCACCAAGGGTCCATAAGATGAACAGCAGTGACACGTACACACGTATGCGTGTGTGCGTGTGCATGTGCGAGACAGAGGGGCAAGAGGACCCAGCGAAACTTAAAGCAACATCTGTGAGAAACAGGCATGGCTACAGGGGTAGAAGGATACCACAGATGGCCCATAAGGCAACCAGTGTCCTAAGGTACTAATAGGGCAAGGAGGCCATTGCATAGGGCACAGGCAGAAATTACATTTGTCAAGCACTTGACCCATTCAATGAGCTTTAGCTCAAATGCCCCTGCCACCATTTTGAAGTGCGGGGATCACAAGATGCTGCAGTGGTTTTAATGAAAGTGCCACCTCCCTCCCCAACCTTGGAGCACATGTAAAAGTGTCTAGTGAACAGAATAAGAAAAGCTAGGCCAATGAGCAGACACTCACCTGTACTAGTTTTCTCCACATTGTTCAGTGTATTGTCTCAGGCCCTGTCCCCGCAGTGTATCATCTCAGGCCCTATTTATGTCACACTATTCAGAAATTATTATTTTCCTCATGTATTTCTCTTTGAAACTTCTTACCACAGTGCCTCAGCAGTTTGCAAACAATAATAAGCCCTTTTTCAGCCCAAGAATTGGTCTGGCCTTGGCACTGAATGAAGCAGGGCCTTGCAAGTAGATGATCATACAATTAAAGACTATCGTGATAAATAAGCACAAGGTGGAGTGAGTAAATTCTGGCATTATCAAAAACTTTGTAGTGCTTGATTCTGTAACCTTAGTGACAAATGTTCTTTTTAACATGTGTGCATGCATGACTGTGCCTTTTCCTAGGTTAATAAAAAGCAAAAAAATAAATAAATCTTGTGCCATAATACTGCTGTTTATGGGGAATTGTGTTAGAAAATTGTGAATGGTACATTTCTTTTCTGCTAGTTAATTTTTAACTTGTGGTAAGTTTTCAAGCTTCGTTTTTATTTGTCCTAGTGGATCTGCATTAGCATATAAAGGAAAACTTTCCCAGACATTTACTGACAGCAGAGGAACAGTTAAAACTCAAATCTCTTTTGGTTTTCAGTCGACAGGAAAACTACAGGAAGCACCCTGTCAGAAACGTTCTGCTGGCATGGAAAAGCAAAGTAAAAAAATCTGACTCTTCAAAGCATTGCATAAAACCACCTCTACATACAAACAAACATAAAAGTCAAGGTTATACCTATTGCAAGATATGTGCACTGTACTACACTGCTTACCAAAAAAAGATTGGAACTATTTTCTATCATAACCTGATTAGCATTCTCAGTGTGCTTTAAAAATAGCCTTCCAATAACTATTGTGACATGCTTTGTATGTGAGAATAAGAAAATATTTATTTCACTATCCAAATTATTTTCAGATGCACAAACGATACAAAATTTTCTATCATTCTACACATGATTGAGAATTTTACGAATTTTATCCATCATGAACACGGAAAGCAAACAGACACTCCATTAATTCTTTTGAAACAGCAGTAGAAAGTAAATCCCTGTTATACACAAAAAACCCCAAACACTAAACAAAAACAAGAGACAGAAAAGAAAGCATTTAAAACCAAATAGTAACCACTTCACCTTATAATATTGCCTATGCTGATACCTCGGACTCTAGAGTATTAGAGGAGACATGTTTTAGATAAATTAATTCCTTTTCCCTGGAACTATGGGCAGGAGAAAGAAGCAACTATCTTGTCAGACTTGCTGCATTCAATCAACATTTGTTCATTTCAGAAATAATCTATTTCTTTTTCCCCTTCCTTTTTTATGTTCTACCTCTGCTCCAGTCTCTAGTGCAAATATCATATTGTAAAGCAAAATGCCACTTTAGAAGCACCACAATGTTTTAAAAAAAAACCAAAACTTTCCATTCATATCAAGCAAATACACCCCCTCCCCCCAAAAAAATCTAATTGCTACCCAAACATAGAACAGAAAACAAAGGCTTAGAGGCTGCTAGGTATGTTCTCTGCAGCTAAGTTATTGAGGAGTTAATCTGCTAATTTAGATACAACACTAGAGCTTTTGATAATAGGTTTTTTAGATCTAGAAATCAGGCCAATGTAACGCAGCTGCTAGAAATTCACAGCTTAAATCAATTTGGCTAAAGTACAGTGATTCAGTGTTTCCATTATACAGTCTTAAGCATACATGTAGGCAGTATTATTAAATTTATAGTAAATTAATTTTCACTCCCACTTTGGACAGCTTGTCTCGGTTAATAAGCCTGAGATCTGAAAGTTTTCCAAGTATTCATTTTAATTAGCAAGGAACTGCTTGTACAATAAATAGAAGAAAAAAGCTCAAAGGAAGGAGATGAGGTCGACACAAAAGCAAGCAGCACAAATAGTAATAATAGTTAAACAAATCCATCCAGTTAAAATATGCTTTGCATAAGTCTAATGATAAAATACTCCCAACATTATGCATTTAAAAGCATGTGATTATATTTGCCTTAATTTATTAAGGCAAATATTATAAGAACTATATGAGGGATTTATGAAATCTCTTATTTGAAATTATGAACCTTTGTATAGTTAACCAAAAATAACTGAATTGTAGATACAAATAAGAATTGACAAAAGGACACTTTAAAAGTATTATTCTGGGCATCTAGAAATGTGGCAGTGCAGGGGTTACACAAGAACATTTAAAGGCTCACACAGGGTTAGATCTACAGAACGTTATTTGCTTACAAACCAACCCACATTTTAACTATATTATTGTGACCTTTAACTGATAACTATTATTTTAAAAAGGAGCCTATAAAGACTGACAAGCTCCTTAAAGTTGAAAAACAAAATACATTTTTTTTTAAAAAGGGAGAGAAGTCATGATTTTTTAAAAACAGAAGTGGCTGTATGCTTCTGGTGGGCTTCTGTAGACCTCACTGCATGTTCAAAAATGAGAATTTCTAACAAAGGAAAACCTTCAGAGTACAACCTTAACTCAGTGGTCCCTGCTCTGATTAAAGTGCTGCTCCTGCCCCACTCTCGGAGCATATGTAAAAGTGCCCCTTAGGTCTAGGAACCCCTAATTCAGAGGCTATATTCCTAACTCTCATGCTCAATAGCTACTGATGCCCCTCTCCTCTAAAAATGTATCCAAATCCCTTTATGAATCTAGCTAAACTGTCAGCTTCCACAACATCTGGTGGCACTGAGTTCCACATTTTAATTGCACACTGGGCAAATCCACACATGCTATTAATGCTATAAAGCAGGAGTGGGCAATTATTTCAAGTTATAATGAGTTTTGGTGAGCTAGAGGGTCACAAGGGTAGCCCTGCCCCTTGACAGATGCCCCACGCCCCTGGACACCATCTTGAGGTCAGAAATCCTGCCTCTAACCCCTGGCCTTTGCCACTAGAAGTGTCGTCCTCCCACCCCCACCAGAAGAACTCCTTTGGGGGGGGGGGAGGGGCTTACTATCTACTAAAAAAAAAAAAAATACACTAAAAGTCAAATACCTACTATAACACATTTTAATTTTATTACAACAAAAAGTTCCCACAGTATATAAAGGGGTGATTGCATAATAGGTCGAAAATAAAAAAAGTCTTACTCTTGTATATTATGTGGGGGGGGGGTTGGAGATGAGGGTGTGTGGGGGGAGTTACGAAGGGGTGTGTGTGTAGGGGGGGGGTTGTGGGGGCAGGGTGTGCCTGTGTGAGGTTTGTGAGGTATGGCCCCCTCCACACATTTCCCCCATGACTCGCGGCAGCAACAGCGGCAGGCAGGAACCCTTGGGGCACTTGTGGCCCATGAAGGCGTTGCCACTCAGCAGCACATGGCTCTGGCCACAGCTGCACATGGCAGCAAGCAGCACAGCCCACCCCTACTGCATGGGGCTCCCCGTAGTGCCACCATGGGAAGCCCCATATGATGGAGCCGGCTGCCTTCCACTTGCCACGGAAGTACAAGAATGAACTTCAGGTAACATTCTGTTTCAACATAAATGTCATACACACATAGAAGAGCCCACAGGGCCAGACAGGTGGAACAACACTAGTCAAGTAGTTTCATAGTTTCATAGTTTCTAGGGTCAGAAGGGACCTGAGCAGATCATCTAGTCTGACCCCCTGCCATGGCAGGAAAGAATACTGGGGTCAAATGACCCCAGCAAGATGTTCATCTAACCTCCTCTTAAACACCCCCAGGGTAGGAGCCTGCACCACTTCTCTTGGACGCTGGTTCCAGACCCTAGCCGCCCTGACTGTGAAGTAGCGCCTCCTGATATCTAACCTAAACCTACCCTCTGCCAGCTTGTGATCGTTATTCCTGGTCACTCCTGGCGGTGCTTGGGGAAACAGTGACTCGCCCAATGCCTGCTGATCCCCCCTGACTAGTTTCTAACAGGCCACAAGATCCCCCCTCAGCCTTCTCTTTTGGAGGCTGAACAGGTTCAGGTCCCACAGCCTCTCCTCATAGGGCCTGCCCTGCTGTCCCCTGATCATATGAGTGGCCCTCCTCTGGACCCTCTCCATGCTGTCGACATCCCTCTTGAAGTGTGGCGCCCAGAACTGGGCGCAGTACTCCAGCTGTGGCCTGACCAGTGCCGCATAGAGGGGGATGATCACCTCCTTGGACCTGCTCGAGATGCACCTGTGGATGCATGCCAAGGTGCGGTTGGCCTTCCTTACTGCCTCTCCACACTGCCGGCCCATGTTCAGTCAATGATGACCCCCAGATCCCTTTCCGCCTCCGTGCTGACAAGAGGGGAGTTTCCTCACCTGTAGGTATGGTGCCAGTTGTTCCTCCCGAGGTGCATCACCTTGCACTTGTCTGTGTTGAAACCCATCCTATTCTCATCCGCCCACCCTTGTAACCTGTCTAGGTCTGATTGTAGCCTGTTGCATCCTTCCAGTGTACCCACGTCCCCCCACATCTTAGTGTTATCAGCAAATTTGAACAGGGTGCTTTTTACCCCCTCATCCAAATCGCTGATGAAGATGTTGAACAGCACTGGCCCGAGGACCGAGCCCTGGGGGACCCCACTGCCCACGTCCTTCCAGGTTGAGAAGGACCCATCTACTACCACCCTCTGGGTGCGGCCCACCAGCCAGTTGGCGACCCATTTGACTGTGTGGGTGTCTACACCACAGCCCCCCAGTTTCTTAATGAGAACAGGGTGAGAGACAGTGTCAAAAGCCTTCCGGAAGTCCAGGAAGATTATATCCACTGCTACCCCTGCATCTAATGATCTGGTGATCTGATCATAAAAGGCCACCAGGTTGGTAGTTAGAACACTTGCCCAAGAAGCAAGAAACCTGGTACTAAACTCTCCTTGTCTTGAAGGGATTTGGATCCATATTTCCTTCTTCTCACAAGAGTATCTTAAGACCTGTATCTCCCCACTTCTCACAAGAGTATCCTGAACACCCAACTCTAAAATAACTTGAACAGACACTTGGATGGGCTTATTTAGTCTAGAGAAGAAGAGACTGAGACAGAATTTAATAGCAACCTTCAACTCCCTGAAGTGGGGTTCAAAAGAGGATGAAGCTAGACTGTTCTCAGTGGTGGCAGACAACAGAAGAAGCAGCAACAGTAGTTTAGGTTAGATATTAGGAAGAATTTTCCTACTAGGAGGGTATTAAAACACTGGAACAGGTTATCCAGAGAGGTTGTAGAATCTCCATCCTTGGAAGTTTTTAAGACCTGGCTAGACAAAACTTTTGGTGGGATGATCTAGTTGGGGATGGTCCTGCCTTGAGAATGGGGTTGGACTAGATGACCTCCTGAGGTCCCTTCCAACCCTAAATTTCTATGATTCTATGACACCACCCCCTCCTATTGAACCTGGGCATCTCTTTAAGGAAGAACAGTCAGGTCTGTTAAGACAGCTCAGCTGTGAGTCATTTGCACAAAGAGGGAATGTTCTACTGGGAATTTTAAATGCTCCCAGAAGACAAAGTAAGAGGAGGAGGAAGCAAACTCTACAGAAAACTGTTGTGAGGAGCCAGGCTGCTGTGCTGGGACCAGAGGAAAGGGGGCTCCCCTCCAGTGTCCAGAACAGGACAAAGGGATGCTGTTTTGCTTATTTGTTTATTTTAAGACTGAACTTTCTTTGGAGCATTGGCTGAGGAGTTCCTCAGGGACTGACTTCTCCTATAAAGGCCAGCAGACTAAAGGCTACCAGGTAGCAAAAGGGAAGGATTCGTATCCTAGAAGCAAACACATGTATAATCCCATGGCACAGTAACAAAGGCACACCCTTGGGAGTGGGAAAATCGTGGGTTCTAATCCCTGCTGCCAAGATCTTATTTATTTATTTTTTAATCAATGACAGTCTAATACAAAATATATAAAAAGTTTGGGCAGCAAAAATAGGAACCTAAGATCCTCTCTTTACTGGACTTTGTTTTAAAAGCCCTTGGTATTATAGAAACACCAGACAAAGCAAGCACAAAGCAAGAGGCTATAAAAATCTATTTTAAAAAAATGTTACCTTGCTGTCAAGATTCTTCATAGTTAACAAATCAAGAGTCTTAAGGGAATGGCCTGTTGGTGAAATAAAATAGAGGCAGACATGGATACGAGTATCATGATAGCTGTACAAGGAGCGTTTAATTTTCAGTTCTTCCTGGAGGTAGGCCTCAAATTGTGCATCTATGTAATCCACTATGGGCTGGTAGCTGAAAAAAAAATAAAAATGAAATCATAGCAACTAAAGATTAGTTTTTCTTAGGCACAGTTGAACTGAAAAGGAATTCACATTATATTGGTTTTACATGCTATTGTGAATTCACATGAAATCGTTCTGTATATATATTTAAATATGAATGACACATGGAAGGCTAAAGTAGTCATGTATTAGAACAAAACATTAAATGTAGGGATAAAAGTTACCAAATCACAGTTTATGAAAAACTACTCATAGCACAGTAAAGGTAACAGTTTTTCTAACTGCCACTGGTGATAAAAGGTAGGGTACATCAGTAGCAATCTACCAAAATTGAAATGGCATGATTTCAATGGAAACCGTGAAATTGGCATGTCCCCTGTGAAAGACACATGAAAACATGCAAAAAAAAGCCAGCAAGGCAGGAAAAGAGAGATCTGCAAACAGAAAAACAGCAGGAAGCCCTGGTGTCCTAAAGCACAGGGAGGAGATCCTCTGAGATTGGTGTCAACCTCTGATTGGCCAAGGGGCCCCAGAAGTCCCACCCCTCCCCAGATATTGACAGATGGCCATCTCTGTCAATCTCTGGGGAAGGATGGAACTTCTGGGGCCTCTCAGCTGGAGGCGTGGAGGGTGGCTGCTGCGCTCCACATGGCTAATGCAACTTAGTTCTTAAATAAATTATTATTTAGATTGAAGGTGAAAGACAAAATTTGATGAAAATCAGTTCAATAGTTATGAAAGTTAAACAAACCAAACTGATGGAAAAGATCAAAACCAAAGTGCTATCTTTTTAATACTGTATCTTCTAACTAGGATCTCAAACTAAGTATTCAGCAATTTAAAAATCCAGATAAGGTTGTTTTTGTTGGAATCTACAATGCAAATTAAATTGTAAGAAAAATTAAGTTTGTACACTAGGGGCCAGATCCTACTCCAAGTATTAGGTGCCTAAACAGGTTCCTACTGCACCCTGCTCCCTGAAAACTGTTAAAATACCCACTATGTTTTGTAACATGCCACCACCTTAGCCTTTAAACTCAAGCAGAGTGAAATAATGACCACACTGATTAGGTTTGGCATAAAATTAGGCCCCGTATGTGGTGGTATAATTTGGTATCTGTATGAGTATTTAAAAAATTCCCCCCAAAAAACAGAAATTAATTACTATATTTTATTGATATAGTTTGTGAAAGACTATATTATAAAAGTCATGAACATGAGCACATTCAGACATGTGTACACGTGTGTTTCCCCTGGGACAAACAGCAGCAGCATATCGTTGTGCTGCTGCTACTTGTCCCCAGGAAACACCACTGCATGTGCGCTCTGGTGCATGGCAAGTTGCCCCAAGTGGAATAGGGGAGGCTGGGGTCAGCCACCTGCCCTTGTCCCAGCAGCCTTTCCTGGGGTTTTTGGGCTCCAAAGGTGGTGATCCAGGCATGAGGAGCCTAGCTGGCAGCTGCAGTATGGCTCTAGCCAGCCAGACTCTGGCTTTGGGCAGCACATGTTGCCACCACATGCGCCACCCAGCTTTTTTCTGCCATGGGTTTTTTTGACACTGGGCTCTCCCAGTGTCAAAAAAAACCTGTAATGCTGCAAATTAGCGGCATGGCAAATGCCTGTATGTCTAGCACATATGGTCTGTGATGCACAAACTGCATATGCACACTTGTTCGGATGCACCCAAGGGGCAGAGTTAAAGTTGATTTCTCAAATGACTTCCTTAGCAAAAAGGAAACATATGCCACCAGTTGTGTAGAAAAAAAAGTGTATTAAACAAATACCTGAAATATATACATAGTTTAATAAAAAATATGGCACACATGTCTAAGCTGGAAAGTTACCTTGCAGTTTATACCAAAACCATTTTTTAATCATCAAACTCTTATCAAAAAAGACAAACTCACCTATCTTCTTTGTTAATCTGATCACCAAATCCCACTGTATTCACAATGGTTAATTTCAACCGAACATTGCTTTCATGGAGATCATAGGTTTGAGCTTTAAGTCTTACATTCGGTTGAAAATGATTGGCTACACGGTCATCAAAATGAGTGTTAAACAAAGTATCTATCAAGGTTGATTTTCCAATTCCGGTCTCCCCTAAAATTGAGAGAGAGAAATAAAAGGAAAAGTGTTCATTTGCGTATATTGGTACAAAGCATAAATATTTTTCTAGCTATTACTCCCCTAAAGGAAGTTAAAGAAAAGTTATAAGTAAGTCCGGTTCTCTGAACATCCATGTCTGAATTCCTATTTTTGATTCTTTGAAGCACCAACAAATGTATTTTGTACAAAGAACAACTACCAGTGCCTCTTAGTACCATTCTAGGCAGTACCATCTACCACCATCTAGAGCAGGGCTGTCCAAATGGCAGCTCATGAGCCACATACAGCCTGCAAATGTTTAAATCAGATCATGCAAAGCCAGAACTTCCGTGACGGGGCAAGCAGTAGTGATGTTAACCTCTGCACCTGCTAGAGGCTTTGTCTCGATAGGGCTAGAACCCAGGGCTTAAAACCACTCGCCCGCCATAGAATTTCCAGGTAGAGATCCCCATTGGGGGTGCATTGGGGCAGAATGAGCAGCACCAGCATTAACCCCATCGGTGCTGGTCATTCCACTGCTAAATTTCCAGGTTGAGATCTCTAACTTTCAGAGATAGGACAAGCAGTGGTACTGTGATCAGCACAGGGGGTTAACACAGCTGTCTCTTGCCTCAATGCCACAGGTGGGTCATCCATCCCACCCCCCCAAATAAGCTAGACAGGCCTGCTCTAAAACATTCCCTTCAATTTCTGGACAAGTAGAGCTCAAATGAAACGACCACTCAAAGACAATAAAGAATCTGTATGACTTATGCTAATTAATACTTCCAAGGACAAAAAAAACTAGAGTGATACAGAAGTTCCTTTCCTGTCTCACATCAGCATCTTGAGTTCCCAAAAACAGATTTCAGTCTTACAGACAAAGAAAAAGGTTGTTTGGCAAAGTAAAATTTCTATGTAGGTCTGATAGGGCAGTTTAGGACATAACTACACAAAGTCAGCAAAGTACAGGATAAAAAAAAAAAAATGGGTGAGTACTTAACCATAAAAAAAAAACTTAAGTCATTGTTAAACCACAACTATCCTATTTCATTATTTTTACACACATTTTTAAGTCAACTGTTCCATGCAGGGAGGGAGAAAGTATAATCTACCACTATACCAGCTAAAACAGGCAGAAAATAAGGGACAATTAAGGGATGGGATAGATTATCTAATAATCTTGGTCAGTGCAATATTAGCCTTAAGGAAGATACAAGCCCTGTTTACAGGACATCATTACCTTAAAAAGCTGCATGTCTGGCTGTGCAGACACAGAATTCAAAGTGCTGTTCTGCAAAGATAATGCATTAAAACAGCAAACAAATATGTGTAAGATTGTTTCAAGATCTCCTGTTGTCAAAGGTGACAGTATCTTGTGGCCTACAGAGGTAAAACTCTTAACCTTTTTTAGGCTCAAGACACCCCTCAGAAAACACCAACACCTAGTTTTCACCTGTTTTGACTACCGAAAAATAATACAGCTATTCTTCTGTTGCAAAGAACCCAGAAAGACCACAACAGGTCAGAATGTTTTTGACTCTATGGATTCCTGTTTGACATCTCTGGGTTGCCCTTGTCAATTATGTTTGCACCTTTAACAGTACTAACATTATCTGGTTTTCTGCAGTACCCTTGAAAGGATCTCAAAGCACCTCAGGGTGCTGTGATACCTTGGTTGAGAATAACTGCCACAGACAAAGGGCTCAAATTTTAAAGAATTTTCAAAGCCACCTCTGAATCAATGCTTAAGACCTTCTCACCATAATTTCTCATGCTACCTTTGACAGCACAACACATTATGCAAAAACAACTCAAGCATGATTGTGTAAAGAGAAGGAGGAATTATGATTAATTAATTATTAATCCTAAAGTAGAAAAAGCCTTAGGACTTTATTTGGATTAATATTGCAGTCACTTTCTAATAGAGGCTAATTAAAATTAAAATAAAATACTCCCTCAGTACCAGGAGATAGCATATGGTTAAAACCTTAATGATTACTTCTATGAATAGTAAAAATAAATGTATATTACTTACCAATACAAAGAATGTTGAAGCAGAAGCCTTGGTTGATGGATTTGTTAACCAGTTGATCTGGTGAACTATCAAAACCAACATGGCCAGTCAAAGATAAAGATCGACAGCTCTCCTTTAGCTACAGAAAAACAATTTTGATAAATTTAAGAAAATATGTTGCAAAATAATTGGCTGTGGTAATCAAATAGAACTGTTAGCAAACTACAACTTGTCCTTTAGAAGTGGAAAACAGTTCAAGGAAGCATTAACAGTTGGCAAAATCTAGAGTTGAACAAGAATAAAAAGTGTCAATCCATTTATTAAATGTTAGTGTAGCCAGATAACCTACCAACAAAATCTCTTAAGTGAACAGAACCACTCACATGCTTAAAGCCAAGCACATTCTTTGCACAATCGGGACATAAGCAGCAAACACACTGTGGCAGGAGTATCAGCTTATTTGCACTAGATGTGCACTGATATATCTGTCGAATATCAGATCAGCACTGATATAAAGAAAATTGGTTGCATCAGAAATCAGCCTCATGGGGCCAATAGTTTGGCCAATAAATGCCCGTGCATGTGCGCAGCAGCAGCACAGCACACAGGCGGCAAGGAGCACGGCCCGGCAGCTTGGAGAGCTGGGTGCAGCTGGTAAGTCTGTTGTGGTAGAAGGGAGGGGGCGCAAATCAACATTCCCCGCAGTGAGGAAGTAGGGCAGGGGCTGGGGCAGGTATTGCGGCAGGGTGCAGTACAGAGCCGCAGGTCATCCAGGGGGCACAGGGCAGGGCTCCTGCTGCTGTGCACACCTCGGGAGGGCATGGGGAGGAGGATACCCCCAGATCTGCATGGGGGGAGGAGAGTGGGCTGCAGCTGTGGGCTGGGGCTGCGCCAGGCTCTTCCAAGCACATGGGGGAGGAATGGGGGTTTAGGTCGGGGTAGCGCTGGGAGGGGGGATTATGGCAAACTTTGGGATGGCTGTAGCCTCCCCCATAGCACCCCTCCTAGCACCACCGCCACCCACCCCATACCCAGCCCAGCCCAGCCCCCACCGGAAAGAGTCCAGCACCACCCCACAGCAGCCTCCCTGCCCCATGCAGATCTGGGGGGGCACATGCACCCCACCATGTCCTCCTGGGGTGTGCCCAGCAACAGGAACTCCCTCCCATAGCCCTGCAATGAGCTGTAGCTCTGTTCTGCGCCCTGCCACAGCCCCACTCCATCCCTCACCAGAGGCCTTGATCTGCCCCCCCCACACCGCTTCCCTGCCCCGTCCCTTTCCACCACAACAGATATACCAGCTGCATGTAGCTGCACTGGAAATCAGATCAGTATTGACCAATATGCTTCCTTAAAAATCGGCTATTGGCCCCAAAAATCTCCATTGGTTTACCACTAATTTGCACCCCACTCGCCCTCAGGCCAGATTCTGACTGCATGGCTCCTTGCCCAGTTGGGCTCAGTCCCATCTCCAGAGGCAGGACAAGTGGCAGCAGTGGTGCTCTGTTGGCTCAGGGAACTGCAGGGGTTAATGCAGCCATAGCCCTCCCTACCCCCAAATTCCTAGCCCTTCCACAACCGGATCCAGCCAGAAGGCTGCAAGTTTTGCACTCCCAATACCAGGCTAATCGAAATGGAAGCCTGTGAATAAAGGATGGCCGCAACTGATTTAACCTTTAAAGGGGAAGGCCACAACAAAGCAGAAGGAACAGCAAGATACAAAATAAAGCTGGCAGTCAAGCACCAAAGCCCTTTAAAATTCCCAGTGAACTGATAAGGTGGTAGAGACCACTTGATCGGCCCCTGCCACTATCGGTGACTGGCAGCAACAGCAGAGGGGGCTGCCTGCAAACCAGTCCCTGCAAGGCTCCATGACAGGACAAGCCAGCTGCTCTCCTTCCATCCCACCCTCTTACTTGAACAGAGCAGAAGGGAGACCAGAACACTGCAGGCATACACAGATGGAGAAAATATTATTTGTGGGGGCTGAGTGCATGTTTCAGCATGAGAACTACAATTCTCATCATGTTCTGTGCAGTGTGACACATGCACGGTTAGCCTCTTCTTCCTTAGGTTCATGGAACTGACTACACATGGGGCGCTGGCCATGATGAACACAAAAGTAGCACCCTGGTGCTGCTGCTGTAATTAGTTTGGGGGGCCTAAGCTCCCACAAGCCCCAGCCTTCCATTGCCTATAGGGTAGTGGGGAGTGGAGAGACCTTTCCAGTCATTAAACATGTCACAGTAGTAAAAGCAAAGCTTCCTGCAACACAGCTGCTGCTATTTGAAACAGTAACTTTTTTGCCATTTTGGGGGCAGATCAGCCATTTTTTAATGTGACAAAAGGGCATGAATTTGTGAAAAATATCAGACATGGCACAACAGATGGTAACATCTGCCTTAGCCCTACAAGGCTGTCTGTTGTCCCATGTGAAAGATGGTAGGAATCTCAGTATATAACTAGGGGTGCACCGATAAAAAAAAATTTTGGCCAATAGCGATGGCCAATTATTAACCAAACATATCAGCTGATACCGATCCGATACCCGATATGCAGCCCAGCAGCTTGTAGAGCAGCTCCCTGCCAGTAAGTCTGTGGGGGGAAAGGGCATGGGGAAAGGAAGGGGCATGGGGGATGCAAATTGAGGCCCCCACAGTGAGGGAGAGAACAGACACTGCCCAGGCAGGGCAGCCCCCAGGGGAGATGTGGGGGGCATGTGCCCCTCCCAAATTTGTGCACAGGACAAGGGCAGGCTCAGGGCCAGGAGCTATGCTGGCCTCTTCCTGGCAAGGGGCTGGGCCAGGGCTGCCCTTGGGGTGGGTGGTGGTGGCACTGGGAGGGGTAGCTACAGAGAGGCTACAGGGAGCTACGGGGAATTTTGGGGTAGCCACCTCTCCCAGCACCGCTGCTGCCACCCACCCTGTCCCCGCCTGCCCCAAATGCACCCAGCCCCCACTGCTGGGAAGAGGCTGGCACAGCCCCTAGCCCTCAGCCCACAGCAGGTAGCCCACCTTTGCCCCGCGCACAAATCCAGGGAGGCACATGCCCCCCATGCCTCACCTGGGGCTGCGCATAGTGGCAGGGAGCCGCATACCCTCCCCACCCCCCAAGCCTCCTGGACAAGCTTCTCATGGCACCCCCTGCTCCCGGTGGGGTCACATTCACTGCCCCAGCTGGGCAGTGCCAGTGCCTGCCTGGCCCCAATCACTCCCTTAACATGGGGGCCTCTATCTGCTCCCCCCCACATCCCTTTCCCCCCATAGACTTACTGGCTGGACATTGCTCTCCAAGCTGCTGGGCTGCATTCCTGGCCACGTGTATGCTGCAGCTGTGTGCACGTACGCGTCATTTATCAGTAACATTACCAGCCAAAAAAAGCCAATTGCCAAAATGATTTTAAAAATTTCCTTTTATCAGTGTTGATGTAATATGGACCAATATATTGGTACACTTCAATGTATAATTGTCTGTGAAAACATGTTATGACAAATTACATCAACTGACATCCTTCCGGCAGTCTCTGCAGAGGCCAATAACTGACAGACAAGCAGTAGTAGGTAACCATCAGTCCTTACAGATCATGGGGTATTCATGAGGTAACCACGCACACATACACCCAGGCAGGAGTAGGAAGGCATGGAGGCTGCCCAGAGTTTCTATCCTCCTTTAGACCATTGAGACAGCATCCAAAGGCCAGACTGAGTCCAGACATTCAGTGCCCTGATGGCTGTAGTTTTATGCATGCATCCAGGAATCGAACCCAAGTTTCCCATGTAAAAGACAAAGATTCTATCACTGAACTGTAACAGCAGGTTAAACAGTCAGTAAACGATCAAGTAACTGTTAGAGAGACAATCTATCCATGTCAGGATTAAAACCCATTAGCAAAGCAATGTGATATATATTGCCGATACAGCTCTATTTACAGTGCATGCCCCATGTAAAAAGAGAGGGTTAATGTTCATAGCTGTTGACTGGAACCTACCACTTAAAAAATCCAAACTATAAATTTAGCTTCCAAGTTTGTTAGTAAATACAATATAACTTTTTCTTCCAGTGTTATATTGTTTCTGTAACACTGAAAATTAGACAAAAACAAAATCACTGTGAAACAGATAGTGTCAATGAGAAATAGTAAATATATGCAGTAACAGGAAGCCTCATTATGCTTAAGTTCCTAAATATAAACATATTTTTCTACACACAAAATCCTGATTATGGCTGAAGTCCATATCAAAAGGCCAACTTGGTTCATTTCTTTGTGTTCTTGACGCTCTGCCAAAGAGGCTACTTGTGACTGTTTTGATCAGGAAACTGCATCACTCAACCTCTGCCAGAGATATTTATAACAATTTTCAAGATTTCCAAGATTTATGTGAGTTCTTAAAACAAGAAGCAAACCGAAGGATGTCACTAATAGGTAAAAGCAACTTAATACATTTTCTAATCTTTCAGCTCATAAAACTCGTGAATAAAAGTAAGATGAGAGTTTCTATAATATTTATAAATCCACAAAAAGTACAACTAGAGGTGCACCGATACATTGGTCCCATACTGGATTAGCATGGACATAAAGGAAAATTGACTGCACCAGCAATGGGCTTTTTTTGGCCTATGTGACCGATAATGTTGCCAATAAATGCCCCATGCATGCATGCAGCTGCAGCACAGAACTCAAGCAGCCAGGAGCACAGCCCAGCAGCGCGGTAAGTTTGTTGTGAGGGAAGGGAGCAGGGAAGGAAAGAGTGGGGCAGATCAAGGCCCCTGCAGTGAGGAAGGGAGTGGGGGAGGGGAAGGGGCAGGCACTGCATAACTAGAGCAGGGCATGGAACGAAGCTGCAAGCGGCTCATCCAGGGGGTATAGGGAGGGGGGCGGCTCCTGCTGCTGGACACACCCTGGGAGGGCATGGGGGGGGTGCCCCCATATCTGCATGGGGCAAGGGCAGCCTGCCACTGTGGGTTGGGGCCAGGGCAGTGCCAGGCTCTTCCCAGTGGGGGGCTGCGACAGGGCTGTGCTTGCGGAGGGAAGCAGGGATGCTGGGAGAGAAGTTTGGGGGTCTATGGTGAATTTTGGGGGGGACTACCACACCCCCCCATCACCCCTTCCCAGCACCACTGCCACTCACCATGTGCAGCCCCAGCCCAGCCCCCCCCCACCAGGAAAAGCCTGGCACCACCCTGACCCCAGCCCACAGTGGCAGATTGCCCTCGCTCCGCCATGTCCTCCCAGGGTACATGCAGCGGCAGGAGCCACCCCCCTGCCTAGATGAGCTGCTTGTGGCTCTGTCCCCCACTCTGCCTCAGCTGTGCAGTGCCTGCTCCAGCCCTGCTGCCTCCTCCCTCACCATGGGGGCCTTGATCTGCCCCCCCCCCGCCTTCACAACAGACTTACCAGATGGACGCCACTCTCCATGCTGCCTGGCTGCATATCAGAATCAAATCAGTATTAGCCTATATGGCTCATTAAAATTCAGCCATCTGTATCAGCCCAAAAATTCTCTATTGGTGTACCTTGAAATTCATGTCTGAATCAAAATATGAAAGTTTGAGCAACTTACATGATAGGTTATCCAACTAACACATGGATAGATTTCATTAAAGTAGTTGTACTCATGGGTAAGCTTTTCATCAGCATCTTCATTTTACAAAATATGCATTATAGCACAGAGGGATCACTTGATATCTATAAACTTGAAGGGAAGAACTGGAAGAGCCAGGAAATGAAATTGGGTCCTCCAAGTTCTACTCTGGCATTTCAGATGCAATGTTATCCTTTCTTCTACTTTCTGAGGCCCCTGGGACCCTCTCTGCATGTTATAACTATGCCACAATTAACACATTAATAAGCTGATTATGAGACCAGTCTAGCTCAGTTGGTTAGTGTGTGTGCTGATAACATCACGGTCACACATTTGATCCTCAACTAAACTAGATGATCTCTTTAGGTCTCCTCCAGCCTTGCTCCTGTGTAAGTACTCAGAGGGTGTGTCTACATGAGATGTTTATTGCAAAGTAATCCACCCTTATTAGGCTGGAGTAAACTAATTAACTCCACAGCAGGACAGGTACTATCCTGCTGTGAAGTATTTTACTCTGCAGCAGTGCATATGTAGACACTGATGGGGCTGGATGGGGCACAAAGGTGCTTCAGTGTGGGGGCTGCCTGTCAGCTAGCTCCAGACTGAAGTACCCTCATGCCTCAGCCAGCCCCTCCACATCAGGTTGAGCCACATCAGAGTAGCCTTGGGCTGGCAGGCTGGCCCCCAGAGCCCCCTGCCAGCCAAGGCTGCTCCAAACCGGCTCAATGTGCATGTCCTGGGTGCACATTTAAACAATGCACCTGGGAGCAACAAACTCTGTAGCAATAAGCTCCAGAGTTTCTTGCTATGCATTAATTGCATGTGTAGATACACCCAGATAGTCCCAGGTCTGGAACCTACCACTGCCCATCTACAGGATTGGTCTGGGGACAGCACTACAGTGGCATTATTTGAATCAAAGGAATTTTACGCCTCAGCCCAGAAAATCTGGCCTGGCAGGAGGGATCATGTTTGGTATGGGGCATAAAAATACACCGATCCCAGTCACACCATTGTTTTAATGCCTGCCAAGGGGCTAACAGACAAAGAATTAAGCACCACAATGGAAAACCAACTAAATGTGGTCTCACATAATGAGGTACTAAGGCCCCTGGCACCTGTTAAAATTATCACTTACTGGATCTGATCCCAAATCTCAACAATCACACATCCTGCCAAACCAGAAGTGCATAGCAAGATACATGATGGTTGAGACTGGGGGCCTATCCTAATAATGCAACTGCTGGCAGCCCCTCCAAGGCTGCCTGACACAGGGGATCAAAGGCTCCTGAAGCGGAAGCCCCTACCCCCATCAAGGGGTTTAAACCCTGCACCCCTCTGCCAGGAACTTTCAATATCCCCTCATTATATATGGAACTTCTTTATGTCTGGTTTGTCATTTTATAGCACCTTAAATTGGGCGTCCATGTGGCACCACTGTCTTACAACAGGATTTACACCATAAATTTTGCCATAAATGTAATGTGGACTAGATCCCTAAGAAAGCAAAAATGCAATCCTTGGAGGTATGAAAATGGAAATAAAACAGAGAAGACTGGTATTGCCATTGTGTACATCACTGGTGGTTAACCTGTGGCACACATATCACAAGTGACATGGCACACGGCAGACAGCATGACATGCAGAGGGGACAGGCAGTACACTGACAGATAAAGCAGGAAGCAGAAAGCAAAGTAGCAGATCGGCCAGGGGAAGGAGTTTTGAGTGCAACTCAGGGAGGTAGCAAAGCTAATTTGTGGCACTCCTTCCAAAAAAGATTGGCCCCCACTGGTGTATATCATGAGAAAATCCACAGCAAATACTGTGTCCAGTTCTAGTGTCCACATGTGTAAAAGAATCCTAAGGACTTGGAAACCATTCAGTGAAAAGTTACAAGCATGATTCAAACTCTGGAAATATGCCTTATAGCAAGAGACTAAAGCAACTCAATCTACTTAACCTTCATCAGAAGTTTTCTGGTAGTAGTAACCTTTCATTTAGCAGAAAAAGGCATACCAAGCACCAATATCTAGAAGATGAAACCTCATAAATTAAGATGAGAACTGAGATACAAATTTTAAGCAGTTTGAGCAACTTCCCAAGATATGTAGTTTATTCCTGTCACTTGAATCAAGACTAGGATATTTCTATACTGTGGCAGGTAGGTAGGTAGGGTCGGAAGGGACCTGAGCAGATCATCAAGTCTGACCCCCTGCCTTGGCAGGAAAGAATGCTGGGGTCAAACAACCCTGGGTAGGTGATTATCTAGCCTCCTTTTGAAGACCCCCGGGGTAGGAGTGAGCACTACTACACTTGGAAATTGGTTCCAGATCCTAGCCGCCCTGACAGTGAAGTAGCGCCTCCTGACACCTAGCCTGAATCTACCCTCTGTCAACCTATGGCCGTTATTGCTCGTTACTCCCGGTAGTGCTTGGGGAAACAGGGACTCTCCCATAGCCTGCTGGTCCCCCTTGGCCAGTTTGTAGACGGCCACCAGATCCCCTCTCAGCCTTCTCTTGTGGAGGCTGAACAGGTTAAGGTCCTGTAGCCTCCACTCGTAGGGCCTGCCTTGCTGCCCCCGATCATGCGAGTGGCCATCCTCTGGACCACATCCCGCCTGGAGTGCGGCACCCAGAACTGGACACAGTACTCCAACTGCAGCCTGACCAGTGTCATATAGAGGGGGAAGGATCATCTCCTTGGACCTGTTTACGACGCATCTGTGAATGCATGACTAGATGCGGTTAGCCTTCCTGACCACGTCCCCACATTGGCGGCCCATGTTCATTTTGGAATCAATGACACCAAGATCCTTTTCTGCCTCTGTGCTGACTAGAAGGGAGATCCCCAGCCTGTAGGTATGCTGCTGGTTCTTCCTCCCCAAGTACCTTGCACTCATCAGTATTGAATCCCATCCTGTTCTTATCCACCCACCCCTGCAATCTGTCTAGATCTAGTTGCAGCCTGTCCCTCTCCTCCAGTGGCCCACTTCTTCCCACATTTTAGTATCATCCGCCAATTTGAACAAGGTGCTTTTCACCCTCTCGTCCAAGTTGCTGATGAAGATGTTGAACAGTGCGGGCCCGAGGACCAAGCCCTGGTGGACCCCACTGCTCACATCCCTCCAGGTCGAAAAAAACCCATCCACCACCGCTCTCTGGGTGCGGCCCTCCAGCCAGTTGGCGACCCATTTGACTGTGGAGGTGTTGGCACCACAGTCCCACAGTTTTTTAATGAGAATGGGGTGAGAGACAGTGTTGAAGGCCTTCCTAAAGTCCAGAAAGGCTATTCCTACCATTGATACCCGCGTCCAAGAATTTTGTGACTTGGTCACAGAAGGCCACCAGCTTGGTCTGACAGGACCTGCCTCAAATGAACCCATGTTGGCTGCCCCTAAGCGTGATCTCCCCTGCTGGTCCCTCACAGATGTACTTCTGGATAATTTTCTCAAAAGAGCTTCCCCAGGACCCAGGTAAGACTAATGGGCCTGTAGTTTCCTGGGTCCTCATTCCTCCCTTTTTTGAAAATGGGGACCACACTGGTCCTTTTCTAACCCTCCAGCACCTCACCAGAGCACCAGGAGTGCTTATAAAGCTGTGCCAGGGGTCCCACAATGACCTCTGCTAATTCCCTCAGCACTCTGGCAGCCAAGTACTCAATTTTTATGAGAAAGCAGAAGTGCCTACACGTGCAATTAATGTGCAGCAATAAACTCTGGGACACATCATGCCAGAGCTTACTGCTCCCAGGGACCACAGCACGTTGAACAGGATTGGAGCAGCCCCAGCTGGCAGGGGGGCCGAGGGCCAGCCTGGAGCTGCTCCAACCTGGCTTAACGTGTTGCAGAGGGGCTGGCTGGGGCATGAGGCAGCTTCAGTGCAGGAGCAGCCAGCAGGGTCCAAAGGAATTGTGCAGGATCAGTTTGCGAGACAAACCAGACCCACAGACCAGCCCTGCATTTCAGTTTGTTTCCTGGAGCGGCCAGACTAGGTGCCATGTGCAGCTCAGTCCTGTTCCAGCCACTCCAGGGATGCTCTGTACAACCCCATAGATTTCATAGATTTTAGGGTCGGAAGGGACCTATTAGATCAGGGGTGGGCAAAATGAGGCCCAGGGGCTGGATGTGGCCCATCAGGCCATTCTATCCGGCCCGCAGGGCCCCTACAAAATTTAGAAAATTAATATTTATCTGCCCTGGGCTGCCTGTCACACAGCCCTCAATGGCTTGCCCAGTAAGCAGCCCTCTGCCCAAAATAATTGCCCACCCTTGTATTAGATCATTGAGTTCAACCCCCGATCCTGGGCAAGAAAGGGTGCTGAGATCAGATGACGCCAGCCAGGTGTCTGTCCAATCTCCTTTTACATACCTCTAAGGAAGGGGACAGCACCACCTCCCTTGGAAGCTTATTCCACATTTTGGCAACTCTCACTGTAAAGAATTTTTTCCTGATGTCCAATCTGAATTTGCTCTCTTCCAGTTTGTGGCCATTATTTCTAGTTATCCCGACAGGTGCCCTGGTGAACACTGTATCCCCTATTTCTTGCTGGCCCCCTCAATGAGTTTGTAGGTGGCCATGAGATCACCTCTCGGCCTCCTCTTATGGAGGCTGAAGAGGTTCAGGTCTCCCAACCGGCCGACATTTTTTTCTGTAGGC
Source organism: Crocodylus siamensis (assembly GCF_052110815.1). Classification (NCBI taxonomy): domain Eukaryota; kingdom Metazoa; phylum Chordata; order Crocodylia; family Crocodylidae; genus Crocodylus; species Crocodylus siamensis. The sequence goes on from NC_143395.1 coordinate 304,185,565, forward strand.
CTCTGGATTTTCTCCCTGCTATCTAGTGTGTTTACCTCCCCGCATAGTTTGGTGTTGTCAGCAAACTTGGACAGGGTCCTTTCTACTCCCTCATCCAAGTCACTAATGAAGATATTGAATAGAACCGATCCCAGGACCCAAGAATTTTTTTCCTGCTATCCAGTCTGAATTTATGTCCTTCAGTTTATGGTCATTGTTTCTAGTTACCCCAATGGGCGCCCTGGTAAATATCATATCCCCTATTTCCTGCTGTCCCTCCAGTGAGTTTGGAGACAGCTATAAAATCACCTCTCAGCCTTCTTCTCTTGCAGAGGCTGAAGAGGTTCAGGTCCCTCAATCGATCTTCATAGGATTTTTTCTATAGGCCATTTACCAGATGGGTAGCCCTCCTCTGAACCCTTTCCAGGTTATCTACATCCCTCCTGAAGTGCAGCACCCAAAACTGGATGCAGTACTCTAGCTGCGGCCTGACCAATGCCACACAGAGGGGAATTATCACCTCCCTAGATCTGTTTGTGATGCACCTACTTATGCAAGAAAGAGTGTGGTTAGCTTTACTTATTACCGCATCACGCTGGTGACTCATGTTCATTTCAGAGTCAACTATGACTTTGAGATCCCTTTCCGCAGTTGTGCTACTTATATAGGAGTGTTGATGATTCTTCCTCCCCAGTTGCAACACATAACACTTATCTTTGTTAAACTGCATCCTATTCTGTTCCGCCCACTTCCCCAGCCTGTCCAAATCTGCCTGGATTAGGTCCCTGCCCTCTAGTTTGTTTACCTCTCCCCATAATTTGGTGTCATCAGCAAACTTGGACAGGGTGCTTTCTACTCCCTCGTCCAAGTCACTAATGAAGGTATTAAACAGTATCAGCCCCAGGACAGAACCTTGGGGACTCCACTGCCCACATTTCTCCAGGTAGAAACCGATGCATCTACCACCACTCTCTGGGTACATCCCATAAGCCAATGTTCCACCCACCAGACTGTGTAATGATCTATATTGTAACTGTTTAGTTTGCTTATAAGAATTTTGTGCAACACTGTGTCAAAGGCCTTCTTAAACTTTAAGTAAATAACATCTACTTCAACATCAACATAACATAACAGCCCCAGAGCCAGAGCTGTCACTGGGTTGCGTTATACAGCCCCAGAGCTGGAGCCGGAGCTAGAGCTGCCACCACATGCAGCCTGACCCTGGATTGCCACATACTGCATGTGGCATCACCTTTGGGACACAAGCTGGAACAGGTGCTGCATGCAACAAACTACAAGCTGCCCCTGGGTCACTCTGGCAGCACCGGGAGCTAGAGGATACAGTTCCATGGACCTCATATTTAACACCCCCGCATTAATCTACAATATTATTCTTAAATTCATAATATACTCCCAAATAACAGCTATGACCAAATCACAAAGTTATTGTTAAAATAGAACTTGGCAATTTTGAGTTAAGTGTAAATTATGTTAAAAGCAATTAAGTTATTTGTTACTTTAGCTTGTTCTTTTCAAATGGGCACCCGTTATTCCTCTCATGGGTGGAGCAGCAAAATTGTGCCAGCTGACTATATCATATCCAAATTTACCAATGAATAACTCAAGGCTTTGTAATCTGAACGTTAGCTGAATTCTAAATCTTTAAATACTTCCTTTGTTTGTCATATCCTTCCCAGAATTAATGGTCTCATCAAAACAGTGTCCAGTGCTGAATGTTTTGAAAGTGCATTTTCAAAGACAGGATGAGTACTAAGTTTCACTGAACCATCTTTGGATTTCTGGAAAGTTTAGTTAATCAACTCATTATTGGCTTACTAATAGAAGCCTTATTATTTTATGTTAAGTAAGGAAAAACCTTTACTTAAACGAATAATGACATTTTAAAATTAAAATTTAAAAAATTGTATTAGGAGTTTAACTGTTAAATTTTACACATTTTAGACTAAAACTGGACAAATCTGGAGCATTCTATAGCAAGACTTGATGACTTTGCAACCCTAACGCATGCATGCAGACATTTTTTAAAGATAAACTTTTAATCTCCAAGCATAGGACTTAGGAATTATCCACTTCTCCTTCAGCAGTTGACGTCAATGCCAGGACATTAGCCACCCAACATCTTGACAGAAAGAAGGTGCGATAAAGCCAGTCAGTCAGTGGTGCTTGGCAGTAGTGTGGGTGAAGAGCCTGATGTGCAAGTGGCAAGCCTTCCCACAGTGGCTACAGATCCATTTGTCAGATGGAGGTTGAATATAAAGACATGGTATTTTTAATATTCAAAGCTGCATTCAACTCCACTAGATGGTCATGTTGCCATTGAGAGTTAAATAGGAAAGAAGTCCCAAACAAATAGCTCTTTAAAGGTTGAGAGAGAGAGATTTTGGAGCAAAGAACGAAGAAACCAAAAATACAGAAAAGGAGTTAAAGAATAAATTGAGGGAAAAAAGTAAGAGAAACGCTTCAAAACAACTGAAGCAAAAGATATTATACATTACAGAAAAAGTGGAAGGGAAGCAGAATGAAGCCATGGAAGGGAAACAGCATAACAAAACAAGAAAAGTGATAATGAGACTGCTCAAAGAAAATTCAGTAATTAAATTGACAAATTTTGTTAAAACAGTTTATCAGCAAGACAGAGACCACTGTCCAGCCAATACGGCACTAGCCTAAAGATCATAAAACCTGTATTATAGACCAAGCATCATGGTACAGGATTCAGGAACAAGGCAATGGAGGTGCAGCATCCCCACTTTGGCTGTGCCACAAATGTGCAGCGAGCTTTGTGCTCACTGCCTGGTCGGTGCTGGAGCTCTGTGTGAGCAGTGAGCTCCATAATCACCAGCTCATCAGGGCAGAGTCTCCCCAGAGTTTCCGCTGTCACGCAGCTCCAGAGCCCAGGCAGTAAAAGCTGCTACTGTTCACCGTTCCACTGTCTTACACCCTACTGAATTCAGAGGCTGAAGAAAGGAGGGGACAGGCAGCAGCAGCAGAGCATTTAGAAGCCACAGGGAAACTGGGGTTCCAGACAGATTTCTGCACCAAATGCTAACATGCAACACAAACAAAGAGAGGTGCAACTGTGTCAACCTACCTTCTTTGCATGTCTTCCTTCCCCCCTCACAGTGCCACAGATGACCTGCCAGGTAACTTCATCTCTTAATGCCCATTTCCACTGCCACCCTTTGTCTATTTTATCTAATCAGACAGGAAACTTTTCAGTGTGAGGGAAATTTCTAAAAACATCTTTATAGTGCCCAATGTAATAAGACCTTAATCAAAGTGGAACCCCTAGGCAGTAAGGTAGTACAAGTCAATAATTACCACAATGCAGGACCAATTACTCCTTAACTAATAGCAAGCATGTTTCTTTAAGTTGTTATTAGTCTTGGTGATGCCCCCCTCAATGTGCATTCTCTCCTTACAAGAAAAATTGGAACCTTTAGAACAGCAGCATTTGTGGACTATAACTGCACTATACATGTCCTCACCTGCTCAAGACTACAAAGAGAAATTATTTTTGGAAGAACTAAAGAAGGTAGCTCCCAGTTCAAAATTCTCAGACATCAAAGACTGCCAACAAGTGAGGATGAATAGTGGACCCACATGAATGATAATATATTACAGAATCACAGCTATAAAAGGTTAGTAACTATTCCTCCTTCTTCACCCATGTGCTGGTCTAGACAAGTGAAAAACAGGAACACGTCTAGTAAGTAGGGAGTGAAGCATTTGGACTAACCATACAATGACTAACACTGGCCTATCTAATTTTGCAACTGACCTTGCAGCCAGGTCATCTGTTTACAAAAAATCATTCACAGAAACTTCATGCTGTGACTTTAGCACTCCTTCAGCCAAGGTTAAAGTTGGAGGGGGCTTGCTGCATTTAAATCATTCTTAGTTCATTCACACAACGATTAGAACATACTAGTTACTGCAATTTTGAAATGTTCCCCTTTTAAAAGTGGTCCAAGCGTTCATGTGTCCACACACTTAGTCTCGTCTTTCTAATCTGGTCTGGTCTGGTCTGGTCTGGTCTTTCTCACTTGGTCTTATTGTGGACATACATAGATTTCATAGACACTAGGGCTGGAAGGGACCCCGGAAGATCACCGAGTCCAGCCACATGCCCCAGGGGCAGCAAGTCAGCAGGGATCATAGGATCCCAGCGAGATAAACATCTAAATGTCTCTTGAAGGCATTCAAAGTAGGTGCTTGAACCACCTCCAGGGGCAGTCTATTCCAAGCCATGGTGGCTTGGACAGTAAAGAAGTCCAGTTCTTATATCCAGCCTGAAACGGTCATGGAAGAGTTTGTGACCATTTGACCTCGTCATCCCTTGGGGCGCTCTGGCAAACAGACGTTCCCCCAGATCCTGATAAGCACTCTACAAATCCTTTGAGGTACCCGATATATACATTTCTGTTCTGTTAACCTTGGATAGCACTGCAGTTGCCATCTAACACATGTCTTGGCTAGATCTAAGATGTCCTTGCTTGATATGGAAAAGTATTTAAGGAGAAACGGAGGAAATCAATATATCAGACAGTAACGTCACTGAAGACTACTTCAGAAGTCTCAACAATGTGGACTAGCAGCTCTCAAAATGCTCAGAAGTCACTGGGGGCTGGTAGAGGAAATGATAACATCCTTGTGAAGCCAGGAACGAGAACCCCTTGGAGATGAAGAATGTTACTGAACAAGTTGTAGGGCCAGATTTTTAAAGATATTTAGACACCAAAAAGATGTTAAAAAGGACAGAGTAGGATTTTCAATTTTGCCAATATACCTATTCCCCATTCATTTCAATGGTAGGTGCTCACCTGTAAACAACAGTACATGCATTGTTAGATGCTGAAATCCCTTTAAAAAGCTGGCTCCTATTACCTCTTCTGTCAGCAGCGAATATTCCTTCTTATCTACAGAAATGAAGGTAGCAAAATATGCTTGACACTTGATACTTCCTTGAATGCTAAGAAGGGGTTCTGGATAGAAGTTTCTTGGGCACCCCGTGGGACCAAGGGGGGATATGATATTGGTTGATTTAGATGGTTGATCAGGCCATTGCCATGCTTGAAGTTGATAAAATAAGGCTCTAAAATGAGAGCATCTTATTTACAAAGAAAGTCTTTCAGCTGTACTGAATAATCTGAAATGGGAAAGGTCACATAAAGAACTGAGAAAATATGTAAATTCTAGTGACGCAAATGCAGAATAATCAACATTGAAAGTTGGTGCTGCTCTTTGAAATGACTTTGGTACCAAAAGATCTCAAATACCATGAGTATCTCTGTACATGGCATTGGTATGTGATGGCAGTACTGGGAATACAGTCATCTCCTCCTCATAGAATTAGCTGGCACCAACCCAGCTTGCTTTTTTTCCACGGTGCCATTGTCAATATTGGTGTGAATATCAATACCAGTAGTGAAGTTTACACTAGTGCTTGCTAACTGCAGATATTTTAAAAGGCATGACTGCCAAATATGTCTTATGCTTCCTTTTCTAAGTCAGCATCACTTGACCCTGTTGCAAGTTGAGTGCCCTGTTCACTGAGGAACAGGAAGAAAGGGAACAGTGCCATGAACCAAGACTTTCCCAGAGGACCTTCCTTGGCTCATCAAGAAGGCAGCACATATCAGTCTTCATTGCCAGTTTGTACCAGGCCTTTATTTGATAGTGCCAAGAATTACTTTTTTAAATCAGAAAACCTTTGGGTGCTGTGTTCAGTTTGGTAGAGCCAATGGTTACCAGAGACTTATTAGAAGTCAGACCTATATTGGAAGTTGATCTTTTTTCCAGGGGTTCTGAAATTCCTCTTATAAATAACTTGAGAGGGTGTACCTCCAGATCAGCATCCCTGGACTTCCTTTTCCTGTTGAATGGTCTAGCAATGCTTTTTCCCCAAGACAAAGCAGAAATGGAATTTCCAATGGAAGAAATTAAACTAGCAAAGAATGGGCGTAATTTGAAAGCTGAAGACTTTGAATCCACTATTTTGGTACTGGTAAAAACACAGAAGTACAGAGGGACACATTCAGATAAGTTTTTTATTAAGGTGGTAGGTGATATTATACAGTATAACCTCATAAATCCAGATACCAAAAATCTGGAATTATCAAAAATCTGCCACTTCCTCCCGCCACACTGGGACCAGCCGCCACTCTCCCACGCCCTCCCAGACATGGAGGCAGAAGCTTGCACACGGCAGCTGCCACCACCATTCACCATTCTGTGCCACCACTCCATGTGCGGCTGCTCTGGAACTGGCTGCTGCTATCCCCTCCCCCACCTCTGGGACTGGCCACCGTGCTGGTTTAAAAAATCTGGCATTTTCAAATTTCAAGCAAGTGCTTGGTCCCAAGCACACCAGATTTATAAGGTTATACTGTATAATAAAATTAAAAAGGAGAAATTTTTAAAAAGGAGTGTCACAGAGTCTTGTGGACCTTTAAACATATTAGGTCAAGCTTCCCTTTGACTGGTGTGCCCCAAATGGAGCTGACAGGAGACTGAGCATGCAACTAAGACTAATACCCTTCCTATTTCCCCTCTTTCCATGTATCTGGATACATGTGAGAGTTCCCCAGAAGGGATGGGAACTGCTAGGTAAGACCTGGTGGGGACTCACAGGAGCTCCCCAGGATCTGGTAATTGGTGCAAGAGCCTATGGTGAAGTCCTTGAGGTGAACAAGGGAAGCAGTGGTGGCAGCTTTGCCATATAGTCCCAGCTGTGAAGGGAAGGGTACATTTGTGTACCAGAAATTTACCCTTTCTAAAGGTATGTTTACACTGGAAAGATATCAGAGCTCAAGTGAATTAGCTCAAGTTCCTGATCCAGTTTAGCAAAAGCAGAATAAATTTGCAAAAGCAGAATACATTAGCCTGTCTGGAGCTCCAGACTGCTGCAGCTAGACTGGCTCTAGTACCCTGGTCATCTTCAGTATCTCTTGTCTACACTGAAGTATAAGTGTGTCCTAATTTGTAATTAGAGCAGTGGTTTTCAGCTTGTGGTCCATGGATCCCTGGGGGTCTACAGGCTATGTTTAAGGGAGGGTGGACAAAATGGCACACCCGGCTGGTAGCCAGACCCCATTTCCCAGCAGCAACAGCCTGCATGGCTAGGGCTGGTCTCCACGGTGACCCCAGCCACATTTGTGCTTGGCTGGGGTTCCCACAGAGGCAGGGCAAGGCAGGGCAGATGGCTGTTCCAGAGCCGCTGGGATCTTGTGGCAGGGGCAGCTTGGTCCAGGGCCATGGCAGAGCCACAATCCGCTGACTGCACGCCCCTTCCCAGAGTATGCAGGCTAGAGATCATGGCTCCTCCCCGGCTCCTTGCATCGGGGACAGCACAGTCCTGAGCCAGGGCAGACCCGCAAAGCACTGCCTGCACACCCCTTCCTAGAGTGCGCAGGCTGCAGACTGCAGCTCCTCCCTGGCACTGGACCAAGCTGCCCCCACCACAAGGTCCAAGCAGCTCCAGAGCAGCCCCCTGCCCTACCTTGCCACATGCCCTGCCAACAGGCCAGGGCTGATCTCCATGGCAACAGCTGGGGTCTCCATAAAGACTGGCCCCAGCCATGTGGGCAGGGGCTGCTGGAAAATGGAATCCGCTGCCGAACAGATCTAACCTGCAGCCTGGACTTTGCCAGCCCCTAGTCTAAAGGGATCCACAAAAGATGGCTATGATCAATCAAAAGTACGTGAATACCCATAATTACAATTCAAAAGACTCTGTACCTTCACTCAAAAATTTTCAAATGAAAAATGTTGAAAAGCACTGAATTAAAGTAAACTCTGCTAAGGATAAGAAGCAGAACCTCTAACTGTCTCACTACCATGAGTGGGTTAAAGGAAACTGAGGGTTGGATTAGACTTCTCCACACTTTAATGCCCTCATCTGGCATATATTACATAAATACATTCCAATCAACATTACTAGCTGAAAGATTCTAAACACACACACCACACACACACTCCCATGTTCATCTCAATTAGGCCCCACATAAAAACACATTCAAATAAGGACTCTGAAGGATCTGACCAACTCAGTAGCAGTTGTGGAGGTACCAGCATGTGTTTCTTGAGTCTTAAGATTATTAATACCTGGGGTTTACCACAGGACAAAAAAGGTGGCACTCCAAAAGCATGAGACAATGCACTTAGGTTCAGCCTGACAAAATCTAGAAAAGCAGCATTACTGGCTCAACTCTTTCCAAAAAGTGTCAGGCACATGACTTCTCTGAAATTCTTCTTTGGTAGCTTCCATATTAAACATCAATGCCTTTCTTAAGATTATCTAACTGCTGTATTATGAAAGTATGTGCAAAAAAGGATGGAAGTAAATGTACCTAAACTGTTATACTTACACTTAAGCCAAAATCTAGAATTAAAAATAATATGGTAACTATAATAGACCATACTAATCCTAGGACAGGAATTTCTAAACAGCCTCTCCCACTAAAACTGGACAGCACAGAAGACAAGTTTCCATTCTAAACAAATCCAACAAATCTTGCTGAAATCATCATCCTGTTCCTTTTTCTTCAAGCATAAGTACAGCATGCTGCACACCTGCATCACAAAGCCTTACAATTCTATTCTTACCTTGCATCAAGTAACATATACAATACCTTCAGGTCTGCACCATATTCCACTAGAGATTTTATATGTATTTTGTGTAATGATTGACAGAAAGCCCCTTACAACAAATAAGGTAAGAAGTGTTTCAATAATATTTATTAATCTGGGAAATTACATTTTGGTTCCACTCCCCAGCACCTACAAATCCACTCTGAAACTGCTTTCCTGTTTTTTAACATTATCCATGTATATTCCTCCTGACCCCTTCTGATCTTACATCCACTTATCCTATTTATACATTGATCCCCTCCCTACAACTCTCCATTGTTATTTATGTTCCTCTTCGACTTGTGCTGCTCTGCCTAGGATTCTCTCCCCTCTCCAAATCTCTATTGGCTTATTAAGGATTATTAAATCCCACTCACATTTCACTTTTGCTGGTACTGAATCTTTTCCATTTCCTCTCACTACAGATTATCTGCAAAAATATTTTGTGGCACATGTATCTCAAACTTACTCTCACAACTTGTTCTTTATTTACAGAAAAGCCCCAAATCCTGGCATTTCTTCTCTCATTTACATTACTTCTCTGCAATTCTACATGGATCACAAGCTAAAACTGTACAATAATGTACAATACATGATATCCCAAGATTAATTAAAGCCTGAAGATACCCAAGTTGTGCTCAGCACTCTGGTTTGAGAAGATGATGCAAAACTCCAGGGCTCCAGTAACACCTCAGTCTGTTCTAACACAAGGGGAGCCTGGGCACATGTACAAGTGGCACAAGCAGCCCTTGTATGTGGTACAAGGTACATGAGGGAGTGGGCAGGCAGCACAGCAGCAGATAGGGCAGAAAGCTGAAAGCAGACAACACACTAGACAGGGAAAAGGGACAAGAGTGGCACTCAGAAAGGTGCAAGGCTAATTTGTGGTACACCTGTCAAAAAGGTGGGTCCCATCTCCTCAACCATAAAGGCATCTAGGGACAAATCACCCAGAGCCAAACATCCTTCATCAGAATGCCCCTTTGACAGAAAAAAAGAAAGAGCAACTAGGTCTAACATTTATGAGCAGGTGGGGATGCTTTAGCAGAGCATAGCTCCAAGCATGGACCTGCTTCTAACACAGCCTGCACCACCGCTACCACAGCTGCAGGCACCAGTCCTTCCCACAGTGTCACTGCCAGGATTTCTCCTTGCCACCACAACGGTGAACCCCCCACCAGATCTGTGGGCCAGATAAAATGGCTAAGCGGGCTGCATCCATCTACACAGGGAAAAACTCCCACATAAGACAAGACAATTCCTAATTTCTGGCTCAGTGGACCACTCTTCTGTCCCTTCTTTGCTACTAAAACAATGAATGGGGATGGGATGAGGCAGCACACTTGCTGCAATGCAATGAGCTAATCAAATTAAAACATTAGAAAAAGTGAATGTGGGCCAATTTTTTGGCTTGAATCTGAGTTTTTGACCAGCAAGAGGAGGAAAGTTGACACGGTTTGCATTTATGTACAGCAAGGTTTTCCTCCAGTTGCAAAGAGGCAGTCATCCACTGATAGCTACTGAAACGAACAGGGGCCATGCTGTTCTGTGGGTCATTTTCTTGCATGGCATTACAGCCTGAGACCTCTTTTCTATTCACAGAGTATCTATAAATGATCTAACTTGACAAGTTTGCTCATTTTCAGTGTTTTTTTAAATTCAAACATATGCCAATCCCTGTCTAGATCCATTAGAGCACTGCTACACGCAATTTGAAAGCCATGCTGCACGACTCGTCTCCTGAGCTATGTGAGGGCTGTTTTCCATAATGAGATGCCTCTCCAAGCAACAGTTCTCAGAAAACGACTGAAACGTCTCTGGTTTAATCGCCAACTGTAACCAACTTTCATAACCATCTCGCCCTGAACAGGACGGCGTAACGACTGCTTGGACAAATGAGTCAGCAGCCATAAGTGAAGAGTCCAGGAAGAACAAGCAGAGGATCTCGGGGGTGGGAAGACCCTCAAGGGCGGAGTCCAGCAGGGGCTGACCGTTTCCGGCAGGCATGGCACACATTCACCCTGTGCCCTCCCCAAGCACCACCCAATCTGCTGCTCTGCTTTGTGCTCCTCCCAAACCGCCACTCCAGTCCCCTTCCCAACATGCTGCACCCCCTCAGCCTCCCCGAGCACCACTCAGATCTCCTTCCCTTGCCCAGCCTGCTGCTCTGCTCCCTCCGTGACTCCCCAAGGGCCTGTCCAGCCGGTGCCATTTGCTGCTCTGCTTTCTGTTCCTCCACACTCACTGGGAGTGCCACTTCAAGCCCCTTTGCCTGCCTGACCTGCTACCCTGCTTTCTGCTTCCCCCATACCCTCCCCAAGGGGCACTCTGGGCACCCTTCCCAACCTGCTGCTCTGTTTTCTGCTCTGCCAGAGTGCCAGCCCCACCCCCTTCCCAACCTGCTGCTCCGCTTCCCGCAACCCTAGGCCCTCCTAGAGCATAACTCCAACTCCCTCCCACCTGCTCTACTGCTCTGGTTACTGTTCCCCACCCTCCTGGAATGCTGCTCAGACCCTCTTCTCCTCCCCTACCTGCTGCTCTGCTTTCTGCTCCCCCCACACCCACCCCGAGGATTCTCTAGTCCAGCAGAGATCAACCTTTTGGACAGACACCCAGCCCACCCCCACAGAGGGCCACTCCAATCCCCACCCCCCGCCCGACCTGCTGCTCTGTTTTCCGCTCCCCGCCCCGATCCGGCGCCGCATGAAAACTCCCCCGTGCGCCCCCCGAGGCTCCCGGCGCAGGGCCCGTCCCGTCCTGTCCCGTCCCCAATCGCCCCTGCTCAGCCCCGCTCACACGGCCCGGCCCGGCGGAGGCAGAGCCAGGGCCGCGGACTCACCGGCTGCCGCGCCCCGTCATGGGAAGCCATGAGGTGGCGGCGGGGGCGGGCGGGGCCGGTAGTGCGGCCAGCACCGACTGTTGGAATGTAACCGGCAGCGCGGGCGCGACAGCCGCAAGAGATGAGGCGGAGCCACGGCAAGGAGTGAGGGGGAAGGGGCGGGGCCGTCTGGAAGGCACCGGACCACGGCGCAGATAATAGAGAGAAGGGGCGGGGCCACGTCGGAGACTGACGGGGAAGGGGGCGGAGCCTAGTGGGAGGGGCGGTGCCACGGCAAGAATTGAAGGGAAAGGGGCGGGGCCGGATAGGAGGGGCGGGGGACAGGGGATTTGAGGGTGCAGGGACGGGCCCGGCTGGAAGGGATTTTTTAATTTTTTTTTTATTAAAGTACCAAAAATTTACATCTCAACATAGAAACTTCACAAATATCACACGTAAAAAATCAGTAAAAACTTATCACACTGACAGGGAAACTGGGAAGGGACGTGGCCACTGCACGGTTTGGTGGGAGAAAGGGCGGGACGGGTGCGGAGGGCTGGGCCACGGTTGGGATTAAAAGGAAAGAGGCGGGGCCACAGCTGGGATTGAAGGGGAAAGGGGCGGGGCCGGTTGGAGGGGCGGGGCCTAGCGCGAGTGGGCGGGGCCAGTCCAACGGGAGGCTCTTGCCCAAATGGGCGGGGCGGGGCGGGGCGGGGCTCGACCCCTCTGTTCCCCCTGTCTTTTGCCCGTTAAACGGCCGCGTCACACGGTGGGGGGCGGGATGCTCTTGTCCCCTGCCCCCCCCCCAGCCCGGGGGGCGGGGCGAAGCGAGGCGGGGCCGTGGCGCTGGGAAGCGGCGATGGGTCTGCGGCGCGGCTGAAGTGATGGCGGGGCCGGCCGCGCCGGCGGCGGCGGAGCTGAGCGCGGCGGCAGCAGGGAGGCTGGCAGCAGCAGCAGCGGCGGCGGCGGCGGTGCGGGGCGGTCGGGCGCGGCAGGCCGAGCTGCTGCAGCACCTCAGCCCGCCCCGCGCCCGGCCGCCGGAGCCGGAGGGCGCTCCGCCGCGGGCGGCTGAGGGGGGCTCGCCCCGGCCCGCGAGCACCCCGCGCTGCGGCCGCAAGGCGCGCCTGGGCAGCTCCCCGCAGCTGCGGCGGGGCGGCGGGGACTCGGACAGCGCGTCGCTGGCGTCAGGCAGCTCGGCGGCCGAGGAGGGCGGTGGCGCGGGGGGCGCCGTGGCGCTGGACCCGCTGGAGCACGCGTGGATGCTGGCAGCGGCCGAGGGCCGCTGGGAGAGCCTGGAGGGGCTGCTGAGCTGCGAGCCGGGGCTGCTGGCCAAGCGGGACTTCGTGACCGGATTCACGTGCCTGCACTGGGCAGCCAAACACGGGCGCCAGGAGCTGCTGGCCCACCTAGTGGCCTTCGCCCGCAAGCAGGGGCTGGCCGTGGACGTGAATGCTCGCAGCGGGGGCGGCGGCTACACAGCGCTGCACCTGGCTGCCATGCACGGCCACCTCGAGGTGGTCAAGCTGCTGGTGGGCGCCTGCGACGCCGATGTAGACGTGCGGGACTACGGTGGGCGCAAGGCCGCGCAGTACCTGGACCGTGGCACCCCTGAGGAGATGAGAAGCCTGGTGGGGGCGCTGCAGGAGGAGGAGGACGAGGGCACGGCTCCCAACGGGAGCGGGCGCTGGAGGCTCTCCAAGGTGCTGCCCACCAACCTCATGGCCTACAAGCTCTCCCACCACCATCACCACCACCACCACCATCAGGGCTCAGTAGAGGAGACTGAGGCAGGTGAGGTTACAGCTGCCCTGGGCAAGGGCATCAGCAGGAAAAGCTCCAACAGCAGCCGGATGAAACCCCGGCTAAACAAAATCCGGTTCCGGACACAGATCATCCACACCACCCCCTCCTTCCGGGGGGAGCCCGATGAGGAGGAACAGGATGAGAAGCCCCTGAAAACATCCTTCAAACTCAGACCCAAATCCAACGTTTTTGGATAAGGCAAGGAGGCGGGTGGCATCAAAGTCAAGGCCAGGAACAGCCCAAATCCCTGCTCTTGAGCCCTGCTGGGACCATAGCACTGAGGACAAGGGGATGGGCACCTAGGCATCTTGAGCTTCCCTCGGGATGGGGTTGCCAAATCACTTGGTACGCTTCAGTGTCTGAAGAAGTGTAAACATTGCGCAGAGCCCTCAAAGTGTGGCAACTGCCAGGAAAGCGGCTGCCTTGGTCAACCATGCTTAAGAGTCGCATTCCCTGCCTAAGAGTCACGTTCCAGCAGCCCTAATCCAAGGGCAGCGGGTCTGGAAGTGAGTTTGGGATCTGCAGACCACTCCTTCAGAAGCCAGGCTTCTAGGTCTAGAAACCAAGGTGATGGGACTTCTGCTGTTTACATGTGTGTGTGTGTGTGTGTGTGTGAGAGAGAGAGAGAGAGGGGAGGAAAAGATTTAAACATTCAGCTTCCACACCTAATGGCTACACATCAATGGTACTAGACATGGCACTGTGAAGATGTGCCGTCTTCATGCACAGCTGACTATTTATGGGCTCCTTAAATATGTTCATGTATTTTCAGAGTCCTTGCCCACTCCCAGCCCCCTGAAGAATAATACCACCTGGAAAGTGTAGAGTAAGGTACCAGAGAGGAGAAATGTAGCGAAACTGCTCAAGTCTATCTTAATTTTATGCACTCAGAGTAGTCCCACTTGAAATCAAGTCATTTAAAATGCAGAAGCCCATGGGATTCCTAACAGCTGCTGAAGTTAAGAATGTAGAGAAGTCACGGCTGTCTGAGGTACTGCTGAACTTGTTCTCAGCTGGACTGCTAATAGAGAATAATAGGAGTGACAGGACTCTTTTTAAATTTTATACATCAAATAAGGTCATTTTATTTTATTCACTGTGAACCCTCAAATAGTAGATCTAGCACCATATAAGTTTATTGATGTTTGGTTGATTCCTGTTAATACCATTCCTGTGTAACACCATTTGAACTCATCTAAAATAGTCTTATGCACAACTCGTACAGTAAAGTCACCTTGTATTAGATATGTGCTGTCATATGAAATCTGCATAAAAATGCTACATTTCTGAAATGCAGTAGCACACTTACGTTTTCATTAGTAATTGTGTTGTGACGTATTTCAATTACTCCAGTTCAATGTGTGCAGAAATGCTTTTAAAACTATGGCAGAGTGATCGACTGGAATTAGATCGTATGTGTCTCTGTTTTGTTTTGGTGTACTCAGTAAAAGCTGCTTAATGAAAAAGCATTTCTAATTTTATGTAGGTGGGGATGGTATTCACATTCCTAACCCTTTTATTTCTAAGGATGTGACTAAAAAAATGTGCTTTAAAATCAAATCTCTAGTTTGAGATTTAAAATCCCTTTTTTATGTATATAATTTTGGAATTGCTCTTCAAAACAATGTTCTTAACCCCAAAGACTAGTGTATTCCAAATCTATCCTTGACATTTTCTGGAAACTTGAATATTGGCCTCTCTGCTGCTTAAACAATTAATTCCTGAAAAAGCTAGGAAACGAACATGTTGAAATACATTTAATGTTAAAGAAATGGCTATTAGGCTGGTCTTGGATGGTGGGTGTTTCTGGTCATAGAATCTTATCTGTGTCTGGATGTTAAAATGTTACCAGTTAATATGTAGCACTCATCAAAGCATGTCTCAACACTTCCACAGAATTATATGAGCATGTTTGTCAGACGTCTTATGAAATGTATGTGGCTTTAGAGATGCAAATCCCAGTCTGAGACAGTAGTTACGTACATGCCATAAGCACTCAAAACATAATCAAGCAAATTGCTTCTGAGTGTTCTGCATATTGGTTTGTGTTGACAGCTTTAAGTGTTTTGGTGGTGAGGGTTCAGTCTTTACAATCAACAAACAGAAGCTGTGACAAGGTGGGGACTCCTCAGTTTGACTTTTTCCCCAGATCAGTTTGCAATTTCTGCACCCTGTGCTTGAGCCTATAAATCATATTCTTATTCACAGTATTGAGTGCAGACCTATATCTTTAGTAAATTCTGAAAACAAAACTAGGTAAGAAGTTCAGTAGTGTATAAGACACACAATCAGGTGCTAGTCATTATTTTTGTGCAGAAAGACTAGAAATTATGCAGATGTTCAGCTACATTTTATAATTTGTAAGGTATAATACAAATTACATGTGCCTTCACTTTTTTGGTTGTACACTACACGTGTGGTTATATTCAGCCCTAAAAAGCACCTTCTTTTTTATGTATATATGGGGTAGATCCAGCAATCTCCCTTCAGCCCCCTTTCTGCCAACCTTTAATTTAGTGCAACAACAATTGGATTCCTCAAATGGATAAAAGATCACTTGTTGCACCAGATGCCTAAATATATTTCGTAAGAATGCACTTCAAGCTAGATGCTCTGTAAACATTCTGCAGTGTAGAAAATAAATATCTTTACATTTCTGTAAAAGGCGTGCGGCTTATTATGATGGAAGCTTCCAACAGGAGCTCTCGAGTGCAATTCTTTCCATGGTACTAGCTATTGTTGAATACACAGAGTTCATTATTATGATTAAAGGATCTTTATATACTGTTGAGGGAAGTATTAATCTGAAAATTGCACAAAACTAATAAAACAGATGCAGGAGTTCCAAGAGAATATTTTGATCTGTTGGACTGTAGCACAAGTTGTACTACAAAATGTATTTTGCAAGAACTTCTAATCTAGTAGAAACTATCTAGTAACTGAGGGAACTAAATTTGAGAATTATTAAATCTTTGCATACATATAATTCATGGTTTGAAATCTCAGATTGAAACTATAGTATATTGGTAAGGATCTCTATCCAGAAAAAGCACCGAAGTATAACAATGGGACCTCATATTAGCACTGGAAAGTTTGGGGGTTTTGGGTTGGGTTTTGTTTTTTGTGTCTTTGTTTTTTTTCAGATGTGGGCTGAAGTGGCACAAAGTGCAGAACGAGCAAAGTTCTACTGTAGTTCTTTGAAGCATTTGCAGTGGCTAGCCAGTCACAATTGTTTTGCTTGTTCTATGGGACTAAAGCATTTTTATTTCACCCATTGACCTTTCACATTCCACTCACTTTTTTTTATAAGCAAAAACATAAGCTTTGCTATGGGGATGGGTAATCTCTTAAAACTGTTTGGGAGATTTATACTGTACTCATACTTCTAACTCATGTTATATCTGACACGTTTCCTAGAAAGATGTGAATTTGAACCAAAACAAATTGTGTGGTACAAAAACTGGAACACTTAGAAGTGTCTAAAATAATACAGTTAACATTATTAAATGTTTATTGGGTTTTTTCCCCCACTTTCTATGATAGTGTGTGATGCAACAAGACTGTAACTTCAACATTTGATAACTTTTATTGTATCTGATGCCTGAAATAGGCCTGGATGCCTGTCAGTTTTTATTATTACAACTTTTTTATGGATGTCTTATCTCAATGGAGGAATTAATGAGCAAAACTGTGCGAAGTTTAGTTTTAATGAAATAAAACAATTCATGGTCATTTTATTCCTTTAACTTATGTCCTGTGTGTTAGGTTGGTGTTTTCCTATTTGCCTACCAAATAGCGCTACTTTGTTTTTCTAAGAGCTGAGATGACTGATGGGGTGTAATGTTTGGGAAAAGGACAATCTGTTTTTTTCTTTATAAGACAGTAACATTTTTCTCTGGCACTTAAGTACCCTTGAACAGTGTGCTTTAAAGTTATTCAAAATAGCTTTGAAGTTATCTGTGCCAGAGAGAACTGTTCTTGTAATCTTAGAGATTAGACCTAAATGAAACATGTCTTGCCCTGAACCTCCTGTATTTAGGCAGCTAAAACTTCTGTATTTGGAAGGATTAACATTAAAAAAGAAAATCCTACAGGCCTCTTTTAATTTGTGATTAACCTAAGTAACAACCAGTACTTGTTTTTCAACCCTATATAGCACCTTCCTTGAAAGGGAAGTATGTTTTGTTAATATGAGGCTGCAGGATTTTAGTGTGTCAAAATACTGACCTTTCTTTTGGTAGGGGAATGCACTCTCCCCATAGCAGAATTAGTGTGTACATCTATTGCACTGCTGAGAACTGCCCCATGTCCCATTCACTCCAGTGATAGGATCAATGCTGAAGTGCCCCACTATTTATCTTTTCTTGTTCTTCTGTTTTTCAAAATGGTTCTGTTGGAGGTGAGACCACTGATTAGCCAACAGTCCTGTCCGTCTTCCTGTTTTTTCCCAGATGCTCATAAAGGATGAAGACTACTTGAGCAGCTGAGAGGTAAAGTGGTTCTCTCTGGCTGGACCTTGTTAATAGACTCTTAACATTTGTTGGGTAGCTTGAGATGCCAAGGACTGTGTTGCAATACTGAAAAAAAGGTATGGTAGATCTGGGGCCACAGCACAGGTGTTCTTGCGTCTTGATGGGAAGCTTTTGCTGGATGGTGTAACTTTTTACCCCTCTGCAGTTATTGTTATGTACAAATCTGGCCCTGCCAATCAGCCTCCCCTTCAGAATAGATATTTCAGCTATTTCAATAGTAGACATCTCAAGTGGTATTCCTGCCTGTAAGTGCAGGACAACTGAGAGTTTGTGACCACACATAAGTTAAATGCATGCAGATGTTTTCCACTTACCTGCCGATTAAATGGGTTAAACAATTTCCCCATCAGATGAACTGAGGATTCTATTTCCCTATAATAGGTGACGGTCTGAAAGTGTGTGTATATTAACTGTGGGTTTTTATTGTGTTTATATCTTGAAATAATTAATGTCATTATACTTTATTATAGATATAATGATGATAGTCAGAGTTGGGTTCAAGAAAAAAAATCTGTAGGATGCCTTGACAGCATCTTGGTTTTTATTTTTGCTTTTGTAAAAAATATTGAGTAGATTTATCAGTCAGGATACTCCCACCAGATCAGTTTGAGAAGGCAAGGATAAACCTCAGGAGGTATCTTTGTTGCACAGTATTTGGTCTACTAAACTTTTTCTCTGACTTAAATCCTATATGTCCAGTGGAAACTAACTTCATGCTAACATAGCTTAACAACCTCCTCTTGTAGAAGAGAACCAATTTTTGATATGCTCAGAACTGAGTACTGTTGCAAGCCAGTGGTTTAATTTTGTAAACGTTACAGATGACAGAATATTTTAGATGGATGACCTTTTAAGTTGTTCATCTTTTGTTCTTGCCACTTCAAGGCAAGCGAAATAATCAAATACAGGGCAAATGGATGCAAGTAATTTTGAACTGAACTTTATTAGTCATTTGACTTTCCAGCATCTCTTCAGTACAGTCTGTACTGTCTTGAGTAAGTAATAAACAACTAATTTACTCTTCTACATTGGTGTGTGGCAGGATAATCTCCTTGCACATTTTAATGTGTTTAAAATAAGGCTTAGAGAAACAGGGAGCTCTGAACTGGAGCCCATGCAATATTTCTCTTTGCTGAAGACTTAAAAACATTTCCTAACTCGATTTATACAAACTAGATCTGGGTGACTTCCCCTTTCCCACCCCAGGTAGTTTGAAAAATGCAGTTGGGCAGGAAACCTACCTATGTTAGTACTAGTTGGAAGAAACAAAACCATCCCCAACATCAGCTAAAAACAAGTTTCTTGAAATATGCTATTAAGCACTCTTGTAATAGTAAACAGTTTTCCTGAAAAAAAAAAAATTGAAGTGGTGGGGAGGGCATCTGCAGGATAACTGGCAACAAAGTTTAGAAAATTTTCAAGTGCCTGTGGCAGTCTGTCCTAGTTTATTTTTCCTCACTCTTGAGAGGTTTTGCTCTACCCTTAGAGCATTTGCTGCCCCAAGTAATATACCTTGTTGATCACAGCTTCTAAAATGGGTGCCAAACACTTTGGTACTTGCCAGTGCTTGCAGTAAGCCACTTTTTGGCACTAGTAGAGCTGAATTCATTGCCAGCACCTGTCAACAGTGGCAGGGAAATTTTACCTAATAGGTAATGCAGTGTTGACATGTCTTAGCTAGCTTTAAATTACTAACTCAGGCAGTAAAACCTGCCTGAAAAACTGCATAAAATATTCTTGTAGCCAGTTCCCCTGAGCTCTGTGCTGCTATTTAGACTGTGGATACCTGAGCTAGCTAGATCATGGATACCTGAGCTAGCGCACTGTAATATAGACATATTTGTAGAGAAGGTTTAGGGGTGACTTTCCCTTATTTTTCCCCTAGATTTCTGGGATGCATGATACTCACCTGCCTTCAGCAATGTCATTATTTTAAATTAAATAGTTTAATGTATTTAATAATTTCAATATGTTTACCTTTACCTTCCTGAGGGTGTATATATCACTGTGCAACAACAGTAAGCCAGCCAATCTGCCAACAAAAACCAACAGTTAATGCCTATGGCTATTCTACTTAATGTACGAAAACCAAACTGTAGCATGCCTACCAAACCCTATTTGTAAAGCAGTTAATGTCTGAAAACTGTAATCTTGTGCATATGCACATTCGGTTGAACCCCTATGCAATATTAGCATTAGAAAGGAAGAGAGGCATTTTTCTCTTAAGGACCTCACTGCTAGATTTACTCCAGCAAGATTCTGTCCTCCGTTTCCCAGCTGAAGTTAAGACTCACTGCTGTTAGCATAGCCAATACCCTCTCTTCCTTCCACATGCTTAGGAGCACAACAACAATTGATTCCAATAGTTTCTGAACCAGGACTTGTCTCACAGGGTCACAAGTATGGCTGTAAGATAGTGAGTGGGGGCACACAAAAGTCCCCACAAGACTGGCTTGGGGAAGAGGAGGAAGAAATATGTGAGTGCTACCTTCCCACTCTCCCCCATTCTCCTGCTTCCTTCCCTATTGCCATGAGGAGGTCTCTGGAGGTTGGGGTTGATGTCAGCAAGTCACCACCTTCCTCTTCACATCACTGTCTTGCATAAGGAAGGCAAATGGGTCACATGATACAAAACCTGTTCTCACTACCCTACTTACCTATGAAACATTCGTGCATATAACTTGAAGATATGCCCCAATTCATATTTGTCATCCAATCTATTATATCAGCTTTTCATGAATACCAGATTTACTCAAATATAAGATGACTTTAGATATAAAGTCCTGCCCCACCAATAATTAGATTCTATGTACAGAAATTTTATATATTTGTTATAATGTTCCAGGTATAGAATCTAATTATTAAAGGTTGTCCTTGAATTTGTCCCCCTTCCACTCCTATAGCAGGGAAAATAAATCTGGGGGCTGTCAGGTGGCCTCCTTAAACTTTGTCCCCACAACTTATTCCCCCTGTGCCTTCTTCCCTCTTTCCTTACTGTCAGACCTTGCTCTCTCCAAGCACATGGAAGCAAAGGCAAATTTGAAAACACTGACTTTGAATGAAACATGCCTCTAGTAATATGCATATAGGCAAATTACTATGGAAACTCATAGACTTAGTTCATCCAGAATTGATTAAGTGAATGCATCTTATCTTTTTTTTAAACTGCTGCAAGCTTTGGCACAGGTACTCCATAAACACTGGATCATCAGGCTCTGAGAGTAATAGTTAGTGGCTTGATGTCTAGTTGGCAGCTGGTATCAAGTGGAGTGTCCCAGGGGTCAGTCCTGGGGCCGGTTTTGTTCAATATCTTCATCAATGACCTGAAAAATGACATAGAATGCATCCTCAGCAAATTTGCAGGTGACACCAAGCTGGAGGGAGTAGTAGATATGATGGAGGGTAGGGCTAGGATTCAGAGTGATCTAGACCAATTGGAGGATAAGGACAAAAGAAATTTCATGAGATACAATAAGGACAAGTGCAAAGTCCTGCACTTAGGTTGGAACAATCCCATGCACCAGTACAGGCCGGGGACTGGCTGGCTGGGCAGCAGAACCTGTAGAAAAGGCCCTGGGGGTTACAGTGGACAATAAGCTGAATATGAGCCAACAGTGTGCCCTTGTTGAGAAGGCTAATAGCATACTGGGCTGCATTAGTAGGAGAATTGCTAGCAGATGGAAGGAAGTGATTATTCCCCTCTATTCAGCACTGGTGAGGCCACATGTAGAGGACTGTGTCCAGTTTTGGGGCCCCCACTACACAAAGGATATGGACAAATTGAAAAGAGCCTAGCAGAGGGCAATGAAAATGGTTAGGGGGCTGGGACATGTGACTTCTGAGAATAGGGCGAGGGAAGTGGGCTTATTATTTAGTCTAAAGAAGAAAAGACTGAGGGGGGGGCGTGTTTAATAGCAGCCTCCAACTACTTGAAGGGGGGTTCAAAAAGATAATGGCGCTAGACTGTTCTCAGTGGTGGCAGATGACCGAACAAGGTGCAATGGTCTCAAGTTGCAGCAAAGGAAGTTTAGGTTAGATATTAGGATTTTTTTTCTCACTAGGAGGACAGTAAAACACTGAAACAGGTTATCCAGAGAGGTGGTGGAATCTCCAGCCTTGGAGGTTTTTAAGACCCAGCTAGACAAAGCCTTGGGTGGGTGATCTAGTTGGGGCTGGTCCTGCTTTGAGCAGGAGGTTAGACTAGATGACCCCCTGAGGTCCCTTCCAACTCTAATTTTCTATGATTCTATAAAACACTTAAGTAGTACATTTGTACCTGCTGGGCACATTTACATGTTCATTAATGTGCAGTAATTACTGAGCATTTAGTTTAGTACTTGCTTAATGAAGTACTAACTAAATGCACAGTAACTACAGTTACTGCACAGTAGCACTGGCACATGATTTTTTAGTGATGCTTGCTGCCCAGCACGCTACTGCACAGTGTTATTAGGCTAGTGTGTATTATTAAGTGTCTCATGGAGATGTGCCCACTTATATATAGTGCAGACTGTGCATGATATTAGTCCTAAGCTCAAAGGATCATAACTTACCATATAGCTCATTGGGCTGGGCCCCAGCAGAATCAACAGCATTTCAAACCTAGGTGACCCCACAGCTCAGTACTGCTAAGTATGTGTGTGTACTCCAGATACCAGTTCCCCACCCCACCTCCTCCCAACAAAGGATCCATGTGCTAATCAGCCCCAACTCCTGATGGGAACTGGGTGGTCTTGTCGCAAGTCTTGGGACCCTCGAAAAATGTATATGCAGATGATGCACAGGACAACCTGGTCCAGCTCCACCTCATGAAGAGGGGCACCACACTAATCATATGTGACAGACCCTTGTTTTATATTTGAGTAAATACAGTACTTAAAACACCACAAATCTAGGTCCTGATATGTTGCCATGGAACACATGACTTCACTACCACCCCAATGCATTTTTTCTTTCCACTGAAATGCCCCTATCTGTCATGAATTGACCAACTGCATTATAGTTCAAGTGCCTTAGCTGTGACTAAGCAAATTTGAAAATTGTGTATTGTAAGCTTTAGAAGTGGCAGCATCTCAAAGTGTTTCCCTTGGAAGATGGTGAAAAAGTCAATGGAAGCAGAAACAGTTCCACATTTCACCTTAATTTGTATGAGTTTATTAAGGCTTCCTGTACTTGTAAAAGAGATGATCTAGACCAAATTGGAATTTTTAGATTATTCTTATCCCTATGTGTGATACCAGATGTCTTGCTAGTAAATAAATTTGAGCTGAATTAATTTTAGCCTTGGTCAGGATTAGAAACTGTTGGAGTGAATGGCTGCCACAGTGAAGTATTATAAAAGTTCTGTCTTTTCTTAAACTAAATCAATATCAGTATGGTCACTTCTATATTTTATGACCACCAAACTTCCACAGTCAAAGTTACATGTAAGAAGGGTATGTTCTTGGCTAGGATATACCTGAAAGTAGACATAATGGCTGCCTATGTATGTGGGCAACTGGTGCCACCTTAAGGGGGGTCACATACCCCCCAGTGACTCGACAATTGGAGGCGGGGGGGTCCCCTGTGGCCAATCTTGCTGACCAGGGTGGTCCCCCCGCGGCTTATAGTGCTGACCAGGAAGTGGCCGCAGCACTCCCAGAAGCGGCTCCGGTGTTCCTGGAAGTGGCCGCGGTGCCTTATCCAGCACTGTCGGGGGGGCACCAGTGCTCCTGCCTGCCCCCCCCCCATCACCTAAGTGGGGAGCACGGCCTGTCAGGGGGTGCACCAATGCTCTCAGGGGGTGCACATGCACCCCTGTACACCCTCTACACGTTGCCATTGCCCATACATGTGGTCCTCGGCGTTCTAATTAGAACTCTCCAGCATCACTGCAGTGTCATATATATTAAGCCCCCACGTGTTATAAAATCATCTTGGGGCATTTTCTCTAAATTTCGTTGAATACAGTTTAGATAAACCATCCCATGGCCATTTTTAAAGATGCAAAGGCTTAATGTACATGATGGCTAAGCATTTTAATTAGAGCAGCTGCCCAGAAACAAAATGCCCCTCCCCTCACCTCTGAGCACATGTATAGGCAAGCATGTTTAATAAATCCCTTATAGCTACCTGGGTGCCATGCAGGGTACCTTTCTGTTTTAATATGGCATTTCATTGGGGGGGGCGGTGTTTTTAAAGTCCAGCATGTTCCAGAAGCAATTTAACCGCTCTTCAACAAAGTTTTTTGTCTCTGAGATAACCAGAGCCCTGTTATCAGAAGGCAAGATCCACCTGCATTGAACAAACAGGGAGTAGAACTACAAACACAGGTGTTTAAGGCCACAAAATCTAAGGTTTAGTCATATTTTGAAAACAAACCCATGCTCCTTATGTTCACTAGGAAAATATGGGACTATAAATGTCAAATAACCAGCAAAAAAGTTTAATATTGGGCTCTGGAAGACATTTAACTCTTGCAACACCATTCATTACCTCAAGACTGTTCTCAGGAAACAGTTTATCAGCTTTCATCAGCCTTTCAGATGTAAGAGGGACAATATAGCAGTTTATCTTTCTATGTATATGGGTAGGTGAAGCGGAATTTAAATTTAATATAATTTTTTATATTAAAAAATATAAAACTCCAGACTTTCCCTCTTAACAGTAGTGAATGCATCTCTGATGCAGCAGCCTTTTTCCATTGTGCCAATAAAGGTCAACCAAGGTCACTGCCATTCATGAAACCAAGCTTTCCTTCATACACTTGTCTGATAGAGGAAATATTAGTGCCTATTTTTAGAAAAAGAATTAATAATTTAACCTGTCGATCCAGAAAAAGACTAACAGAATTCCTAATTAAAATCCAATGCCTGCAGAACTTGAACTCCCTTTATGACAAAACCAGGCAACTATTTTTTTTCAAGAGGTAGCACACTTTGGATAATATGCAAAGGACCCATCCCAAAGACCACTCGTGTGCAGTTTGCAGTGTCTCAAACCTATTTGAGGCACTGCTAACTGCACGTGGCACATGTGCATCTGTTTGCTGTGCTGCTAGTTTGCAGCACAGTGGGGTTTTTTGGACACTGGGAGATCCCAGTGTAAAAAAAAAAAGAAGCAGTATAGCATATATAGCATGCACTGCCAGAAATCAGACCCTGGCCAGCCAGAGCCAGGATCTGGCTGCTGGCTAAACTTCAAGTGGCCAGCTTGGCACCTTTGCTGTCCTGGGAGGCCCCCAGAAACCTCCCCTCTTCCAACCAGATCATTTTGTTGTGCACCGGAACACGCGTGCAGGGGCATGCCTGGTGACAAATAGCAGCGGTGCAAACTTGCACTGAACGCAGCTAAGTGACCCGTATTGGGTAGGGGACGAATAAGTGCCAGTGCTATTTGTCCCATGGGAAACATGCACCCCTGCACATGCACACTCATCGGGAGGCACCCATAAGGTGCATCTACATGTGCACTTTACTGTAGTTGATTAATTAGCTCTACAGTAAAGCATCACAGTCTACATGCACACCAGTCTTAGGGCTGTAACCTGGACAGTACTCCAAATGAAGGGATCAAAGCAGGTGCACAAGTGCTGTGGGAGGTGTAGGGACTCTCCTCCCCCTATAGAGTAAGCCAGACCACCAATGGGGACTTAATCATATACCTTTTAATGAGGGAACAATACTGGGAGCATAACAGGCATAAATCAGACGGTATAGTGGACACTACAATGCCCCAAGGGGACAGGATTCAACAAAGGTTAAATGCTTACAATCACTGATAAAAGACAGGGTTAACAAAATATAAAACACAAACAGCAGAGCAAACAATACTGGTTGGTGAACTATAAAAAGGCACAAAATACAAAATGGCAAATGGCAAAGGAAATATAAGACCTAGGTACCTGGAGAGGGAGAAAGGGGGGAAAACACAATGGCCCCTTTCTACTGCAACAAAATTTGCTTCTTCTTAGCTCACTCACCCCCAATCACCCCAGCTGGAACTTAACTTGAACTCAGATCTCCCACATGGTAGGTAGAAACCCTACTACACAGCTACCAGTACTGCTCCAGCCTGCTAGGGGTCTTGACCTTTCCAGAGCACCAGCCTCAGGTCAGCTGTCTGGCCTCTGATTGCAGGAGCTGGAAGCAGAGCTGGGAACCTCTCAGGTTGCTGCTCAGATCCTTGCTGGAGCTGGGGAGCCTCTCCTGCTGGCTGCAGCCTCTTGTAGAGGATCCTGGAGCCCAGTCATAGGGTGCAGTAAATTAATTAGCTTTGCCATAGGGTGGGACTGTACCATCTTACGGTGGAGTAACTTACTCTGCTGAAATGCACATGTACACAGTGACAGAGGCTGGCTGGAGCACAAAGGTGCTAAAGTGCAAAGACAGCCTACCACCTAGCTACTGCCTAGTACCCTCATACATCAGCCAGCCCCTCTGCTGCTCGACGCTGCCACCTGGAGCCTGGGGCTGACCCCCAGATCCCCTGCCAGCCAGGGCTGGTCCACCCTGGCCCGCGCTCAAGGTACTGCAGTCCTGGGCATACATGCAGGCACTGCACCCAGGAGCAGCTGACTCTGGTGCAAACTGCTCCAGAGTTTATTTCTTCACACTAATAATATGTATAGATGCACACAGAAGGATGTACACTGCTTTGGCCATCAAATGGATTTCTCCACGGATGTGCTATAGTTTCTTTTGGGGGGCAGTTTTTTTCAAGAAATGCAAGATTCCAACTCATACAAATATGAACAGGGCCATGCAGCTCAAGGGAAAGTATTCCTCATATTAAGACACCTTCATAAAAAAGTTAATGAAAATCTGACCATGTACTAGGTGTTCTGTTTCTAAACCTTGAGAACAGGAAGAACGAGAATACTGCCGGCCTATACAGATTTCCACAGTAGGGTACTGGTTACATCATATACAATGAACCCCTTAGACAAGGTTCATATAGAAAAGCTAAACTTCCAAATCATATCTTGGGCCAATGTCTTGAAGATTTCTGTGAAATAAAGGTAATTTGCTGTGACATCCCTATTCAGAGAAGACTTTTTTATTTTGAGGGAATTAATCAAATTCATTATCTGTCCTGTTGGGTGGGTTGCGTTATTTTCTGAGTTTGACATGATATAATCATCCTGTTCCTCCAAACATGGGTATTATACTAGCAGAACCAATTAACCACACTCAACAACATGATTGCAACCTTGTATGTTTTCCTACACGTAAAGCATTTACTTCGATGCAAAACGGTAGAAAATGTCAATCAATACACAGCTGTTTTTGTCAGCTGCTTTTTTTCTTTGTGATTTCCCAAGGCAC
Organism: Crocodylus siamensis; assembly: GCF_052110815.1. NCBI lineage: Eukaryota > Metazoa > Chordata > Crocodylia > Crocodylidae > Crocodylus > Crocodylus siamensis. The sequence continues at coordinate 304,212,654 of NC_143395.1, forward strand.
CTGAGCTTTGAAAGTTATTTTTGTTCAAGAAAGAAGCTTGTTCACAAGATTAGTTTCTCTGAGCTTTTCCAAGTTGCAGTCCTACCTGTCATCGATCCGTATTGTTCTACCAAAATAGTGATAAAGAAAAGAAGACTTAGCTTTCCACTAGGGCTATGCAAAACTTCGGGCCCTGATTCAATTCAGCAGATTTGTCCTGATTCAGTGGCCAAATCTCCAAATCTGAATCGAATCAGGAAACCCTTTAATCTCTCTGAATCGAATCAGAACTCTCCAAATCGATTTGGAAAGATTCGGAGATTCAGACATAGACACAGCTTTAAATGCTTTTTCTACATACCTCAAGGAGCCAGCTCATGAATGCTGCGATGGTGGGGCAAATGGAGTGTCCCACAGTAGTGCAGGGGGCTCCCCAGCGCTCTCAACAGCAGACCCAGAAGTGGACTAGAAGAACTTCCAGTCCACTCCCAGGTCCACCAGGGAGTGTGCTGGGGGCACCCCTCCCCCCCACTTGGTGACTGGTGTTGCACCTGGGGTCCCCCCCACAGCTAATCACCGAGCCAGGGGACCCCCTCCCAGCATGCTCAGCAGCACACCCAGAAGTGGATTGGAAGTACTTCTGGTCCACTTTCGGGTTCATCGCTGAGCGTGCGTGGGGGTCCCCTGCACTCCTGTGGGATGCTCCATCTGCCCCACCATCACAGCATTCACAAGCCATGCCTGGTACCTCAAGGTATGCAGAAAAAACATTTTAAGTTGTATCTACAGCCAAATCACTGATTCTCTAAATCAGTATCAAATCTTCAGATTTGGATTCAGCCAATTTGCGTGGGGGGACACTGATCTGAATCAACAAATCAAACCACTGTCCCCAATTCAGGCTGAATCTAAATCAAATACACCCCTACTTTCCACCACAAATTTCATAGTTATCAAGAATATACTATCTAATTTTTACCACATCTTAGTATTTGGACTAATTTTCATTTTTCTGATATGACAACCAATCTCCCCCTCTTCCTGTAAATCCTTCCTCAAAACATTTAGAAAATTCTGAGACCTGGGCACCATTTCTGCCTGTTCACCCCACCCCAAATTCTCACTGCTCATACATTAGATCTGAACTATTTATATAGAGAATGCAAAAAAGGTGGTTATGCTATACTTGGGCTTCCCAATTTAATAACAGAGGGCTTAAAAGAAAAAGTATATAGATTGTAGAAAAACATAGGCCTAATCATTTTTCTTCTCACCGCAGTAACAACAATGTTAATCTTTACAGCCAGAAAGTCCATTCAACCCTAGTATAAATCCAAGTTACATCAATAGGGCTAGATCTGTCCCAAGGTTTTAACAGAAAGTGCAGCTACTTACTCTTTTCTTTTAGAAAACAAATGGTAATCTAGAGAATTATTATAATCCACAACATAATCTACATTAGGGTCAATTGTACTTTATTTAAGAACAATATTTACCTGTGGAAGTGATATACAGTGGTGATTGATGTTTAATAATTTGTTAATTCCTTCTGCTACTAGACATACTTAAGCGAACATTTTCAAATCAAGGTACCTTAGTTGGAGTTAAACTAGAATTCAAATTGAGTTACAGGCACATCTTAAGCCCCTCTGAAAATCAGGCTATTTTGGTCCCTAAATAAATAGTATAACTTTAGCCGTAACATCAGAAAATGCTGGCCTCAAATCATGCAAAAATAAGAGGCTCTGACTACACACAATTAAACATTTCAAAATTGTGTGTCCTGGCACACCTTTCAAACTGAATTGATGAGGGATAGGAAAAAATGTAAAACATTTCTAAAAATGCAGGTGTGTGCAATGACAAAGCAGAAGGAAGATATGCATCATTATCTTGTTAATTACTCAATCGTTTCCCATTGTTCAAATGCAAACCCTTCTTAACCCACACTGTTGGATTGCCACAGTGACCTAACTACACCCTCCAGTTTTACTCTCAGATATTTTTATAACATGTCTATTCAGAGAAGTTTTTAATAATGAATATATTAACCTACTGATTACACTACGTGACAGGAAAGTGATTGGGCTTTAGAGACAGAAATTGGATTTCCTCAAATGAACTTTTGTATAGGAGTTTTACCTGTGAGCCACAGAAAGGGAAAAAATGGATTTGTGCCCTTTTGGCTTCTTCAATTTTTATGAAAGCTTTTTCTGCTTTCCCCTGGAGGACTTGTTAGAATACAAAGAACTTTGTCCTCACATACACTAATAAAGCACAACCAGATAAACTAGGAGCGGAAGTTACTTGGTACTACTGTTTAAGCCTGTTTTTGCTGTGGTTGTTAGTCCTACTACTAAAATTCTGGTTGCACTTATCTGTTCAAATCAGAATTGGAACCCTGTACTGCCAGGTACTGTATGATGACAGGAGGAGACATAATCACCATCCCCAGAGTCCTTGCAATCTGAGTTGTGATACCTTATTTGCAAGCACAGAATATTTTAGTTAGGTTTTCCCCATTCTTTATTTGCTACCTCACTCTTTTCTGTTGCTTCAGGCAGTTTGTTCATGTATATTACACTCCTTCTCTGTTAGTCCTGCCACAGAAATAGCTTGAGGCCCAGCTGTGAAGAACAAGTTTTAATTATAGACAGGCCAAAAGTGTCTGTGTTAAAAGTGCAGGCCTTACAAAGACAGATAGTGTAGTTTTAATTACAAGGTAAAAACCTTTTAACTATTATATTCAACAAGTCTCGTATCAACAAAGCAGTATGTACTTAAGTACATGCTGAACTGGCTGACTTAAAGTTTAGAAGATCATTGACTTTATTTGACCAGTCAGTATGTATTAACATCTACACTCACTTGTCTACAACAGGCTTTGGAACGTGAGAGCTAAAACATATTGTAATATTATAAAAGCCTTTGTCTGTCTCTCCATAATGCTTTATTCACACTCCGGTTGGTTGTCTGAAACCACCAATCAGAGTGTTCCAAGCACATTCTGGACAGGAGGCGGTGGAGTGCTGTGATGACAGCGGTGAGCGAGTGGCCAGAGCGGGGGGCGAGGCAAGCACCACTGGCTTCACCGCACCCCCCCAGGCCTGCTCCCTGCAGGCAGCAGCAGCACGGGGTGGTGGCCAAGGTGGACAGAAGGGACGGTGAGGCAATGGGCAATTGGCTAGTTTTAGATAAAAGCATTCCTTCTAGTCCTAGTCCAGGCAGTTACATCCCCAAAACCGGTGGATGCTATAGCAAACCCTAAAACTTTGTGCCTAGCATGCTGATCCTTATAAAACATTTGCAAGAAAAAAAATCTGGGTTAAATATTTGGCACCTTATTTTTTCCATTAAAAAATCAGAAAGATCCCAGCCCACATCTCTACATTTTTACACATGCAAGTGCCACAGTGCCGGGCGCTTTCAAAAGCGTCCAGCGCTGCAATGCTTACAGTTATATAAGTGGCAAAATGAGGGTCAGTGCTGAGAAAATGGTGGCAGTACACTTTTGAACTAAAACACATTGGAGGTGCTTTAGTTCAAAAGAATTTTCAAAACCATTTTCAAAAGAATTTTTTCAAAACCATTTTCTGCATGCTGATGCATATTACACCACTTATATAACTGCACATGGTGCAGCACAGTTTGCCTCAGCTCGCATGCAGAGCGGACTCGATTAATCAAGCCTGCTCCAAAGTGGCGGATCGCCGGCATGTCATGGGACAAAAAAAGTATGTGTATAAATGCCACATCTATTAGTTGCAACCTTCAGTTAAAAAAAAAAAAGCAAGGAAACAAAAAAAATCATATGAAAATCCCAGTACGGTATTTCTAAATTATGAAGGGGGAGATGTTTTACTATTGATTTTAATATGGCCTCTGCCACTGGATGGCTGAGTAACAGTCTGAGAAAGCTGCCCCAGAATGAAAATAATGTATAATTTCATTTATTTCTTCTCTGTAAGTTTTTAGACAAGGAGCATACCTGGGCTCCTCCATACTGCATTAAGCAATGTGACTAATGCTGGTCATAGGTTTAATCCTCTCTCACCTTTAACATGTAGGGAAGGTGCCAGATAATTTTTTGTTTTAATAATGGGGTGGCTGTGGCTCTTTTAAAATTAATATTTTGACAACTGAAGTTCAGTTTCAGTTGCATGAAGTAACGTTTCTTTCTATACTAGGAAGGATGTGATGCCCAACAGAGCAGTGTGTGTGGATTTTAGAGACATGAGAATAAAAGCCATTTTGGCTGGGTGAATAATAAAATGTGCAGCTTAGTTACTGTTCCATTGTAACAGTTGAATGCCTTGTCCTTCCACAGAACCCTCCATCTGACACAGTGGTGATGCGTAGTGGGTGCATGGAGGTGCATGTGCACCCTTGACAGCACTGGCGCGCCCAGTGACAGGCTTCTGGGAGTGCTGCAGCCGCTTCCCAGTCAGTGTGATCGGCCGTGGGGGACCCCCTCCACAGTCAGCAAGATTGGCTGTGGGTTTCCCCACCCCATCCCCTTGTCACTGACTGGTCACTGAGGGGGCACGTGCTCCCCCTGACTAAGGTGGCACCAGTCGCCCATGATTTAAGACCTCAAAATATTTTACAAATATTAATTATTACCATCGCTATATTGCTATATTGACACGTTGGTATATTATTGGAAATTAGTAAAACTTTGCCTCCAATCTACATCATAACAGCACTGAAAATGATTATATCCAGTGCATGCTCAGAGGAAACTAAGGCACCAGGGAGCTAAATGTGTCCACATTAACACAAAAAGGCTTAGGCTGATCAGGAAATAAAACTCATATTTCCTGATTCCCGATCATGTACTTTAACTAATAAAAAACAATTTGTCCTGCCAAATTATCAGAAAGAGGGCAAGCTACAGCTAATCAGGAATTTATTCAAAGATACAACCTTAAATATAGCATTTGTGTGGGATTATAATATTTGATCATTTTAGTTTTTTTGTATAACGTATTTCAAATGATCACAGCCCCTTGGCTCCCATGAATAATAATTCTCTGTATTGGCTATAAGCATCCTTGTTTTTTCCCCATACTGTGACTATGAATATGGCTATTCATGAAACAATGAATACTATTAATGTCCTGGTTAACCCTAACTAGAGTTTGTGGTAAAAGGTCTGTTTTCATAGACTGGCTAAATTCTGTACCTAGCACAAGGCAGCTATCCCTTCTTTTGTCTGAATAATTCCTTCTTTAATCACCCAGCAACTCCATAGCTTTTTTTTTTTTTTTTTTTTTTTTACACAAGGCTATTTTCTGTCCTCTAGGAAGATGGTGATGATACACCTAGTATTTTCTGGTTGCAGATTCTCTCACAAGTAGTTGTATTTATGCATGCAACACCCACTTGTTTCCTGATTAGCTGTAGCCTTTTTTTTTTTTTTTTAATTTTAAAAACCTTTTATTACAAAAACTGACACTATCAAACACATTAAGAAAAACAACAAAGAAACGAAACCCACCTGAGGTTTCACAAAGTTAATACAAACTCACTTTCACAAAATTTCCTAACATTCACAGAAGAAACAATACCACTTGTGACTTACTGAAAACCCCATTTAGAAATCATTTAACTTGCTTCTTATATAATTCCAAGTTCCCTCACCCACTCTTGGAGCCCCTTATCCATTTTATCAGAGGGGAAAAAAAAAAGAAAACAGGCACTATTAAACACATTGCCGCTCGATTCTCGTTTGAGCCCCCCCCCACGACGGTCCTACCTCCCAGCACTTCTCCAGATAGCCATAATTTCTCCCCCAGGGGATCCCGCACTCCTGTAGACCCAACACCTGCGCGTCCAGACCTTGTAAGGTGGTATACATTGACTCCCATCTCTGTCTCCCATATACACTTCTTACATTTAAGGATGCTATAGTCAACGCCATCATGGCTATTTTCCAGACAAAAGCCTACTTCGTTAAAAATCCGTTCCGCTACTGGGATCTGAGCTGTCTTCCCCCACTTTCCGCATCCCTGTGGCCCTAGCCAGATGTTTGATCGCAGTCGGGCTGAGATAGCCACAAACGTCCGCTCTCCCAGACTCCTCAACCTCTCGTCCCTCCACCAGCAGCTCCCCGCTCTTCCCCTTGTCTCTTTCCTGTGCAGTCCCTTCTGTCTCCTGGACCGTTCCCCTTTCCTCCTCTATTCTCTTTTTCATAGGTTTAACCCTCCGCTTCTTCTTTCTTTTTACAGGGGAGGGTTCTTTCCCCTTCTCCCCAGACAGGTCCAAGTCCATGGTTGCCGAGTCCGATTCGTGTGCCCCTTCTCCCGCTGCCTCACTCTGCTCCTCCTCCATGTGTTCCTCTCCTCCCGACTCCAAAAGCTGGTCAGCCACCTCGATCACGTCGTGTCTCTGCTCCGCTTCCGGTGTTTCCTCCACTAGGAAGGTGTCTACATCCAGGTTGGTGGACTCCGCCTCCTCTGGTTTTTCTTTATCCCTCTCCTCTGCTGCATGTGACTCTCGGGCTTTGTTCGCGTAGGACAGGGGGCACTGGCGCTGCAAGTGCCCCTCACCTCCACAAACAGTACATTTCAGTTCCTCTTTACAGGCTTGTGCCCGGTGCCCCCTGCCGCCACACCTATAGCAAACTGTCAGGCTACAGAAGGCCGCCAGGTGTCCCGCCAAGCCGCACCTGCTACACAGTTTCGGCTGGCCATGATAAGTCACATATCCATGGTAGGGCCCTATGGACACGACAGAGGGCAGGTGTCTCACCGTGCCGGGGTGTCTGGGGTCTTCGTCCAGGATGACTCTGGCTCTCCATGCCCCGGTCCAGATTTGCCACTGATCCAGGACCCGCTGAATATCAAGGATCTTTTCGACCCACCCCTCCAGCCACCTTCTGACATCTGCATACTCTAGGTCATCTGTATACATTTTAAAATATAAAACTCTCTCCCATGCCTTCTGGCCTGCTTCAAAATGCAGACCCCGTAAGTCCTCCTTGTCTGCTACTTCCGCGTACTGGGCCCAGAAGGCCGTGTACGCCTCTCGCCTCCAAAAGGTGATATTCCAGTGGCGGAAATTATCAAAAGCCACCACGCAACTTAAATCTTTTGGGTTCACATGCAACTCTTCAAAAAGCACCCTGGTCATAAAGTCTGCTCTCAGCATAGTTGTTTCTCCTTTGACCCCTTCTGGGGTCAAAGTGGCCTTCACCCGCAGCTTCAGCGTTCTTCGGGGGTCTCCTTCTTCCCACAAACAATAGGAAGGTTCCGGGCCCTTCCGGGCAGATTTACTGCTCTCTGCAGAGCTCCACCTCCCTTCCGGCAGCGGGACTGCCTCCTCTCTAGAACCTTCTTGCCCAGCAACATTACCACTCTTCCTCTCCGAAGACACCACCTTGCCTCTTCGGCCCACCGTGGACCAGTCCCCAGCCACCTCTGATGCCATGCCGCCAGGATGCTCACCAGAAACGCTCTTCATTGTCGAAGCCAACAGCATCTTAGACGAAACACTTGCCGATCCATACTCTTCAAGAATCAAGGCTTGCTTCCGCGCCGCCTCCTCCAGCAACTGAGCCTCTTCGTCCTGCTCCACTACCTCCATCGCTCCAGCAAGTCAGCAGTCACACCACCTCACAGCTCATGGTACCCCCCCAGCCGGGGGGAACTTGCCTACGTGGTCACGCTGCTTCCCTAGCCTCCTCTCTTTCTAGCTTTCTTGTGTCAGCTTCAGGACCACAACCAGTGAACTTTTCTCCTGATATACATCTACATCTCCACCTTTTATCTACAGTAAGATTTGGATCTTGAAAAACATGTAAAGGCAATTTTGGCAGAATGACAAAGACAATACCTGTTTTTAGAGTCTAAAATATCTGTAAAGTGCTCCATGTGTTTCTGCAAATGGGTTTTGTTTATTTGTCTTGCTAAGTATAGCTGTTCAAAAAGCCCAAGCCTGAACTGATTCGATCTTTCCAAGTTAGTCTAGCCTGCATAGACTGAACCAATTTGCAAGTGAATAGACATTCACTTTTGATTCTGGAAATGCAGGCACATGCCTGCAGTGGCTCAGGCTAGAAACTAGGGCAGGGGTGGGCAAAATGTGGCCTGCGGGCCAGATGCAGCCCACCAGGCCATTCTATCCAGCTCGCGAGACCCCTAAAAAATTTAGAAAATGAATATTTGTCTGCCCCTGGCTGCCTGTCAAGCAGTCCTCGATGGCTTGCCAAAACTCAGTAAGTGGCCCTATGCCTGAAATAACTGCCCACCCCTGAGCTAGAGGGTGCTAGAGTGAGCCCTCCCTTCCCTTCGACAGTGGCCCAGGGAAGCTGAGCTGGGGGTGTGTGCCCAGGCCCCAGCAGGTCTGAGTATGATTGCTGAGGGGTTTAAACCTCAACCCTGGCCTGCAAAGACCCCAGCCAGGGTGTGCCTGGATGGATGCAGCCCTTGCCAGGCTTTTTGGACAGGGGGAAAGGGAGTGTGGCCAGACCCCAGACCCCGGCTAGCACTGAGCAGCCAAAGCAGACCATGGCTCATGGTGGGGGCAGGGGGAGGGGGAGGAGAGTCTCGGTGTGGGAAGCTGGGAGCACAGTTTTTTCCTTCCCACCCACTCCACAGTGAGACCCAGCATTATACCCCTCTAGCCCTGAGGCAGCCCTGCACAGAGTCCCTCCCCACCCCGGCCCTGCAGCAGGGGAGGAAGAAGGGGAGAGCCCTCTGTGACAGCCTGGCTGGGACACTGAGGCAGCATAACACAGACACCCCCTCCCACCCTGCAGTGGTGGAGGGGGAGGGGGAGGGCGCTTGCCTGCTGCAGTGGCTTCCTGACAGGCTGGTCCAGCCTAGGCCCAGGAAGCCAGGTATAAACCAGGCATACAGGTCCCACAGCCCCAGCCCAAGCCCCACCTCCATCTGGGAAGGGCCCTGCCCCTGCAGCCCATTCTGGTTTGCTTCCAACACCCCACACCCAGGCTTGGCCAGGCTGTCAGGGAGCCACTGCAGCAGGCAGGGCTCTCCCCTTCCACCAGCTCCCTGGCTGTGAAGCTGGGGGGAGGCTGTGCGGTGCTGCGACAGCAGCTCCCTGATAGCTCAGCCTGGCCTGGGCACAGGGATCCAGGAGCAATCCGGGTGCACAGTTCCCACAGCCCTGGCCAGAGCTGAAGCCAGCTGGGAAGTGGCCAACCCCTCTGCACCTGCCCTCAGCAGTGCCCATAGAACGATCCGGCTCTTCCCCAGTGCCAGCCCCAGCCCTGGGCAAAGTGGATGGATGGTGGGGCCGAACCAAAGGAGCAGGGCCCTTCCCACCTGGGCACGGCTCAGGCTGAAGCCACAGGAGCTGTGCACCCGGATTGCTCCCAGCTCCCTGCAACCAGGCCTGGCTTGGTTAGGCTGTCATGAAGCCATTGAGGCAGCACTGCAGAGGCCCTCCCCCACCTCACAGTGGGGGAGGAAAACAAGAGGGAGAGCCCTGCACTGCAAGGGCTCCCTGACAGCCTGACCCTGCCTGGGTGTGGGCAGCTGGGAGCAAAGCAGGCACACAGCTCCCATGGTCCAAGCCTGAGTTGCAATCAGTTGGGAAGGGCTCTGCCGCAGCAGCCCAGCCCAGTCCCACCATCCACCTGGGGCTGGGGCTGGGGCTGCAGGACTGAGTTGAAGCAAATAGCAGCAGCAGCAGGGCTAGGAGGGGTGGCTATGGGGGCTAAGCGGCAGTGGTGCTGGGAGGAGCTTGGGGGGCTATGGACACCCCAAAATTCACTTTAACCCCCATAGCCACACCTTCCAGCCCCACCACCACTGCCTGCCACACGCAGACTGTAGCAGCTCTGCCCCCCCCGACTCTTGCCCGCAGCACAGCCCCCTCTAAGCCTCCACACTGGGAAGAGGCTTGTCATCCCCAGGACACCTGTGGGCTGCTGCCCCTGTCAGGATCCTTGTCAGGCATGGACAGACACAGCCCCGGCATGGACCCCTGAGGTGAAGGAGACAGGGAGGGACTATATTCCCCACTCCCTCTCCTCTCCCCCCAGGGGACCACAGTCAGGGTCTGCCTGGCCAGGGCACAGCAGCTGCTGTCAGGGAGTGTCCAGCCTGCATGGGGGAAAGCTGCAGAGCTGGCAGACTCTAGCTGAAGTCCGCTGGTGGCAGGGGAGAGGGAGGGGGGAATAAGCCCCTTCTCTGCACCGTTTGCCTTAAGGGGCCATGCTGGGCAAGCATCTGAACATACCTCTGCCCTGGCTAGGGGCTGGAGCAGAGAGTACAGCCTAGACCAGGGCTACAGAGCATGCTGGGGTTCTGGGGGACTCTGGTTTAACTTAAACCAGGAATGGGTCTGGGACCGAAGTTCCTTAAACCAGTTTGACCTCAGGGAGTTAAGTCTGATACATTCAACCAGGTTTTTTTTAAACCAGTTTTAGACATGTTGAACCTGGTCTATGTGCACTGAACTTCTGTTCCGTTACAGGTTTAAACCAGTTTCTGATCACTTAAACTGGTTTATGTGTAACTTCTTTCCCTAGCCTTAGAGAAATCAGGAAGTCTTGATACCCTCATTTTATGGATAGGGAAATGGAAACTAAGGCATAGGTAGCTTAAACAACTGGCCTAATTTCATTAAAAAAATACATGGCAAGGACAGGACGATCTTTTACATTCCAACCTGGTGAATTTACCATGAGCTCAATCTTCCATTCAACAAACTGCTCCTGTTAAGACAAGTTTTCAATCTTTTTCACAGCATGGAAGGACCACATCCCCTTTATCCATAGTATCACAACAGATCTGTAGCACTTACCCATAAGAAAAATAACATTTGGAAAGTATTTCATCATTTGTAAGTTCTTATACTGCGATCTGATAAATTAGACTGGGCTAGATGTGACTTCAGTGTAGCTGTGGCAACTAAGGTGTGCTAAAACCACATGACCAGTCAGCTCTGTGTGAACCTAGGACCCAAGGTCTGTCATAAATCAAAGAACTGTTTTGCTAGGACAAAATGTATCTTAGCCAAATTTGGTAATGCTACCTATTCTAATATTCTAAAAGCCGTAGTCTGTCTGTCTGTCTGTCCATAATGGTTTATTCACACTCTGATTGGCTGATTGAAACAACTGATCAGAATTCAAATACAGTGTTTGGACAGGAGGTGACAGCGTGGCAGAGCACCACCATAATGGTGGGGACACAGGAGACGGAACGGGTGGGGGGGTGAGGCCAGGTGTTCTGGCCTTGCCCCCCTGCCCTGCTCCCTGGAGGCAGTGGAACAAAGCAGATGGACCGGGCCCCCCTTGCTCCTTGGAGGTGGTGGCGGCAGTGCAGGGGGGAACGGGGTTGGGGCGCCATGGCCTTGTCCTCCCTGCTGCTCCCTGCAGATGGCGAATATGGAACGGGGGTGCCATTCTTGATGAGCAATTGGCTAGTTATTCTATAAGAGTGCTGGGGCAGGGGCCAGAAAGGGCTTCGTGTCAGCTATGACTCCAAGTATTCTGACAACCTCAAAACTTAATACAGTTTTGCACATACACATTGCTGAAAACTTAGGCACATAGGCTACTTGCAGATGTTCAAAAATCCCCCGCCAAAAACAGCACTTTAAATTCTCTGTGCTCCTGTGCTGAGCCCAGCACATGCCCAGAAGAAGCAGTGTGTTATTTGGACCTGACTTGCCCAATGTCTCTATAGATCAGGCACTTCCATGGGGTTTTTATGGCACTTTTATCAAATAGCTGATTGAATCAGTTTAGATAAAAGTGCCAAAAAGCCCTGCTGAAGCGCCCAATCTATACAGACACTATGGAGTCCGGTCTAAGTAACATGCTTCTTCTTCTGGTAAAGCACATTTTTCATTTTATTAGTGTCTGCAAGCAGCCACAGTGATGTTAGGTCTCTTAAAGGTCAGGCAGTAGCTTAGGTTTCGGGAATGTCAATAGTGCCTAAAAATGTTGGATAGAGGTACCTAAGTAGGCATCCATAAAGAGACTTAGCCCTCAGCTCTTCTCCCAAATACCTAAGCTCGTTACCACTTACCTACCTGGATGTATTGCTTTCTAATTTACAGATTAAGATTTGATATGACTCCATTTGAATGACTCCACAAAAGCAGTCTTCTATTATATAAGAAGAACTTGACTCTGTTGATTCGCATGTCCCCCTTCAAGTGCCTCCTTTCTAAACTAAATAGGCCTAGCCTGTTTCATCTCTCGTTGTATGGAAGCCCCTCCATACCGCTAATCATCCTTGTTGCTCTTCTCTGTATCTTCTCTAGTTCTTCTATTTCCTTTTTGGCCAGTCCAGATGAGCACAGAGTGCGGTATGTGGTGCTGTAGACATGTCTGCGGTGCCACAGACCACACATACAGGCATTCCCCATGCTGCAGGGGGGATGTTCTTGGCCCTGGGAGATCCCAGGGTAAAAAAAACCTATGCCAAAAGAAGTGGGGCAGCACACATGGCAGCAATGCATGCTACCCAAAACTGGAGCCCAACCAGCCAGAGCCAGGCTCCCTGCAGCAGGAGTGCTGCAGCTGCAGCTCCCCAAGGCCCCCAGGACCCCAGGTGAGACTGCTGAGGTCAGCACAGTTGTTGGCCCCAACCTTCCCTACCCCACCAAGGGGCACTGGAGTATAGGCCCAGGGACAAGTAGCAGTGGTACAAGATGTGCTACTGCTACTTGTCCCTGGGGAAATGCACATTCCCACTCACAGGAACGCAGCCTTTGAGGTGAAGGAACCAGAACTGGGTGCATTATTCAATGTGTGGACATACTATGGATTTATAAAGGGGCATAACACTACTTTCCATTGTGTTTACAATTCCCTTCTGAATCATCCCTAACATTTTGTTTGTCTTTTCTATGGTTACTGAGTACTGAGCTGATGTTTTTAGCAAACTGTTGATAATAACTCCCAGATCTTTCCTGTGTGGTAACAACTCATGGAAAGTCCATCATATCATCTTTGTCCGCTAATATATTCGGTACATTTCAGTTGCATATTAGCTCGGGTTACCATACATCCGGGTTTTCCTGGACATCCTCTTTTTCAGCCCCCTGTCCTCCTGTCTAGACAGGTTTTTAAAATACAAGCACATCTCCGGGTTTTTCCTTTGCCACTGCTTTTCCCAGGCCCTTGCAGCTTGGCTACTTGGGGCTGAAGGCAGTGGGGGATGTGATTGGCTATTGGGGGAATCACATGCTCTGCACACAGGCCCTGGCAGCTGCTTGCAAGTAAAAGAGACAGAGACACAGAGACAGTGTTTGTGGGAGCTGTGTGGGCAGCAGGGCTGGGGGAGGTAGGGGGCTGCGGGTTGGGAGTGAAGGGTATTGGCAGAACTGGGCAACAGGGAGCTGCCGGTCAAGAATGAGGGCTAGGAGTGAGATGCAGCAGCAGGGCGGGGCGGGGGAGGGGGAGCCTGTGGCTTAGAAGTGAAGGGCAGAGGCAGGCCACAGGCATATCATCACCCCTCCCCAGCAATCATATACCCCCTCCCCCTCTTCTCCTCCTCCCCCCACAGGTATCCTCTTTTTTTGAATCTGGAAATATGGTAACTCTATTTTAGTTTCCCTTGAAAACTGTACAGCCTTTCACCAAGGCAAAAAATTTTAAAAAGGAACATAAGTACAGACACAGGTAACTGAGGATGAAACTATACCCGTGTGTTTTTCAATCCCAAATGTTGTGCCCATTCCCAAATTGTCAAAAAGGGAAACAGAAACTCTCTGACTCTCCTCCAAGAATCTCTCTTCTTATATCTGTCAATCATTTAAGCACAAGATAGGAGCTAAATAGTGGTTAGGGAGGAGGAAGTACTCATTTTGAGGAAGTGGTTAACTTACTGGGTTGTGGGTTATGAAAAAGAAATAATGCAAATATTGCCTGTGGCAGAAAGCCACCTTGGTTTCTCCTCAAAATCTGTGCCCTGCGACAATGTGATCAAGATGGGCCCAGCACAGAGGATTCACACCTCAGCCTGTCTCTTTAGGTAACCTGAGCTGGCTGCAGTCCTGAGGGAGCGGGGAAACATGCTCCCTCTGCCTACATGACTGGCATCAGCCACCTGGGTGAGGGGCATCTACCTGGGGAGCTGGAATCTGCCTGGTAACAGGTGATGTATTTCAAATTAGTTGGCTGACAGCCAACTGGGGCTGACCTCCACTGGACCAGGTGAATGGGGTCACAGGGGCTATATAGGTTAGGGTGGGGAAGGAGGTTATCTCTCTTCTGCCATGAGGTGAAGCAGCAGCAAAGCAGGGGAGACAGAGAAGCCTTACCATCTGGACCTAGCTCTCTCTCTCACCCCAAGACTCCAGAGGGGAAACTCAACCAGCCTCTGGAAGATGCTTGTGAGTAAGCTACTCAATCTGATTAGATATTTAGCTGGCAGTAACACAGATGCATGATCAAAAGGCTACCTCAGCCAGACTGTTTGCTCTTTAGGATTTCTAAGATATTGCTCAATCCTGTACCCTAGTTTACCCTACCCCTTGTAATCAATAAAGTTCTCCTTTTTGACTAGTGTGGGAGACTTATTGAGGGGTGGGTCTAAATTATGCCTAAGAGACCCCTTAGGTCTGCAGACTAAGGGAGACTTTACTTTTTGCCCCCTGACTTGGGGAAGTGCCCCAAGTGCCTGTACTGGGTCAAGTACCCATCGGACTATTAGGCCTGCGTTTCCCTGAGGACACAGGGCCGAGGCAGTCCCTTCTCAGGGTGGTGGCGGCAATGTTACCCCCTGGCTAGCAAGTGTGCTGCAGGAAGGGGGTCGGCCGGACGTAAGGCGCCCCTAGGGAGGCATTCGGAGCCTGGAAGGTGGGCGGGCGCAGGGAGGTGGGCGGCTCAACGCTACTGGCCTGCCACATTGCCAACTTCCTCTTTTCAAAGAAAAAAAGAAGTAGGTGATGGATTTGGAAAAGCCGTGCTTCAGATCACTGGAAACCATCCAATGTACAGCTCCTGCTAGTACAATGGGCGTCCAGCTCACCACTTTCTCCATACCTATGTTCAGATCAGAGCTCCATTCATTAATTTATCAAGGTTTTTCTGTTCTACCTCTGCTAGATTGGGAAGACAGGATTAAAGAGTAACAAAATATTTTCAAAGAGAAATAATGTTGGAAAGTTTATTTATAAGCAAATCTGTGTGTAAGGGATTTTTTTTTTATTTCTCTCATTCATTGTTAATTAAATCTGAATTTAAATGCAGTCAGGGCATTTGAGCCAGCACTGCCCTAGAAATGACTTTGTGTTAGCTTGGGTTGCAGTTTTCAAAGTTGTACATATGGATTTAACTATTAATTTTAACAGAAGGTATGTGGTAAAGTCCCCTTTATGTGGCTAAATCCTCTCCACTACTTTGAAGGACCAGCCTTCCTAAGGTATCTAGAACTTCCCCATTTCAAGGTAAGACTGCAGTTTTTGACACCCCTCCCACTTAACAAGCCTGTGTGGGCATAGAAAAGTCCTCCTCCCTCAGACCAATTATAATGGTCTATGGCTTTAGTTGGTTTGTAGCCTAGCATGAATGAGCATTCAGAAGGAGCATAAGCCTGTTAGATTTGATAACTAATGCATTTTCTGTTCTGTTTAAATAGCAGCTTTTGTCCTGACTCAAAATTACAGCAACATTTATGCAAAAAAAGATGCTGTGTACCCTTTGTATCCTGTACTCCTCTGCCTGCATTAGAAAACGTTTGTATTTTAGTAAGGCTTTCAGCCCTCTCAGGCCTGCTTCTCTATCATCTTGCCCTTTCAATGAAGCAAAGATCATGTGCTTGACACCAGGCGGTTGACATGGAAACAGTAGTAGTGCTATACATTCAGATGAAGGAGGAAAAAAGAGGAGCTTACTAAGAGTAACACTTATTCCAAATGAATTGCCTTTAAAAAGCCGCACTGTAAATCACATGCCTGGCTACACAGCCTTTCCAAGCCATGCTTGGCACTCAAAGGTCATGCTTGGCACTCAAAGTACTTCAGGCCCTCTATTCCTAAAAGGGCAGGTATGTAGACCCAGACCCTCAAACCTTCCCTTTCTTTCTTTCCACCTCTAGAGGCCATGTTTGGAGGTGGGTAGCAAAGAAGGCAATACCCCATGGTGGAGACAACACATTCTGAGAACAAGAATTAGGGCTTGCCTACATGGGAAAGTTGCTAGTTATCATACCATTCTAGTTAAACTAATATAAATCTCCATAGGAGTCTCTGCTCTAGAACAGGTGTGCCTTTTTTCCATTTAACTTACCTCCACCCCCCAAAATGACTTGAACAAACTTGAAGACAGCCCGTTGTGTACGAGGTTAGGCATCCACACAGGGACTTGCAATAGTATAATCTGACTGCTTTAGAAGCTACCCTTTTATACTGATGACAAGGCAACTGTAGTTTGGCTTCTGCTTACTGCAGGGCAAGGTGTACTAGGAATGACCACATAGCAGCTAAAACACAGTAAAGCCCTAACCCATTTTAGCCCACATTAAATTGTTTTATGTGTCTATATTCTCAGTCTCAGTTTACTCATCTGAAAAACGAAGATTATAATGCTTTGTACAGGGGTCCTGCTAGACTTCTTTTACTCTTCAAAGCACATTAAGAATCTTCGCAGAGAGGCACTATTATAATAATGATAAGGCATTATCACTTATTATCCTATGTCCAGAAGGATAGCTTCAATATACTTTGATGACCCCTGACCAGCTACTCCAAGCTTAAATAACTGCTGAACCTGGTGGTTTCCAGCATTCAGACATGGATGAAGGAAAGAAATAAAGAGGCAATAAATGGAAGGAACCACAGTGCAGGATGGGGGAGGGAGCAGCAATATTACAGCTATCTGTATACTTTGGAGACTGCCCAGAGAAAAAAGCAACTAAATGAATCTAATTATAAACATTTCCTAAAGGTCACATCTGGGAAGCAAAAGGAGAGATGAGTACCTTCCAAAATATGACAACATATGAAAATGGCAAAATAGGCCCTTAGCAATTTTACTGTAGAAGAACAAGGAGAGAAAGCAGAGATTAGTTGTTTCAATTGTGCATTCCCAAGTTCCAAGGAAAAAAACAGCCTTTTCATCAAGGCATTAATACACTGATTTTCAGAGGTACTGAGCACCCACAGCCTCCATTGACCTGAATGAGAATTGGATGGCATCTCTGAAAATCAAAAAATATTAAAATATTGAAATGACCTTCCTAGGTCATTAGTTTCCTCATGCCAGTATATGGAGAAAATTAATGGGTTATAATTTAATGAAGAATTCAGGGTAGAGTAAGACCTTAAAAACTAACTGGTCCAGAGAGACATAAGCTTTTGTAAGGAACAAGCTATTTTTTCAGATGCTTTCAGATGAACTAAAGGTGTGTTCATTCCCTTCCAGTGGCTCAGGATGATGTAGTCTGTATCTTGTGGAGTGTACATGGAATATCATTCTTCCATAGGAGCCTTGTAAGGAGAACGCTTCTGAAGTTCTCTTGGAGTTTCCTTGGAGACTCACCAGAGGAGGCTTGGAGACCAGCCTATTCCTCCTCTCTGCCAGTGCTGTCTGCTTCTGCCTATGGATCCTCTTATGGAATGCAGGTACTGTTATAGATTAGTTATAGATAGTTATATAGATAGTTATAGTGATAATAACTATATAGATAGTTATAATTTAGAAAAAACTCTCTAACTTAGAAGACTTGGGAATTGGAAGATGGTCCCTAAAATAGGTAGTAACCAGCTGGAGAAGATAAAAGACTGAAGAAGGTTGCCTACTGCTCCACAATAATACTCGTTTAGTTCTTCTCATTCATGCCTGACTGTTTTCATTGAACCCAGTGACCACTACATGGTGTCAGAAGTAGTCAATGAGAAAGAACTTGAAAAAAATGGAGTTCCAAACTGAAAAAGAAGTTGAAAACTGAGAACAAGTGAAGCAGTGCAGCCAGTCAGAAGGAAATAGGCCTCTGTAAGTGATCTGCACAGCCATCTAGCCTAAATGAAAGGACAGTTAGTCATGAAACAGCTACAACCTCCACTTGCACTTCTGTGAAGGACCAGGCTGCAGAGCTAATGCACCAAAACGAAATTTAAATTCAGTCAGGGCTTGAAAGAATGTGATCAGAAGCCAACTCACAGAGTGGAATTTTCTATTGGTAAGAAGATCTCAAAAGGAGAGATGGCTTATAGGTAGGCATGCAGCAGGTATAGAAGGCAACATGGTCCCAAGCATGCTACACTTGGAAAGTTTTGTTATAATCAGGGATCCTGGTTTTCTCTAATTAAAAAAAAAAATCCCCAATTTTCAGATTTAAAAAAGTAACCCCAAATCTACTTTTTTTCTGTGATTAAAATGAAGCACCACTATATATATATACTCTCTCTCTCTCTCTCTCTCTCTCTCTCTCTCTCTCTATATATATATATATATATATATATATATATGTATGTATGTATGTATATGGTAAAAAGAATAAACTCTTCTGGTTTCTGCACTTTTGCCCTGAAGTGTTTGTGAAGTGCAAAATATTCATGAATGCCCTGAATGTTTGTGACCCAAAAAATACTTGAGAGAAGAATTCTATGTATTCAAAACCATCACTCACATTCATTGTGGATTTAGATAAGATGGAGTTTTGCAAATACAAATTTAGTGAATATAGTTCTTATAAATGTCTAAGTCTGATGGCTCTGGGACATAACCTTTGGTTTGTTTATAGAGCAAATACAGCACAGGCAGCAATGCAACCTTTTAGTTCTGTTGTACCCAACAGCCTTGACAGGCCTTTGCTAAGAGTCTACACAGTTGGTGATCTCAAGTAATCTGTAATATGATGGTGTCAGTTTTGGGGTTCTAGACCCCTGGGAAGAGAACTGCCAGAAAAATCCTTTTATACAGCCCTGCAGATACCACAACCCTTTGGCCCCTACCTAGTGATGCTGGATATGAATGGGTAGCGAATATCTCTAAGCTGGCACTCTCCTTCTAAAAGCTTAATTTCTTTCAAAAACAGTTTGTATTCCAGTGTGACTGAACGGCACTTTTCCAGCTGTTTCTCCCCCCCAAAATTTGCAATATGATTACCCTGATTACAACATTATTAAAAAGGAACACGCATGTTGGTTCTTCGTAAACCCCTTCTTCCTTACTCTCATTTTTTTTATCATGCCCACTTTGTAAGTGACAACAGCCTCCCCGGCCAAATTTCCTACAGGTGTCTTTTTCCCCAGCAACCACCATTGCCCTTTCCTCCATGCCACTGTCTGTTTCATTGTATGGTTGCTGGAGGAGCACTCTCTTTGAACAAAGTGAGAAGGTTCCCAACCTCCTTTTCACATCCTGAAGATCCACTTCTCCTGTGATGTCTGCAGGAAGTCAGCCAACCAGTAATGGGGAGGGCAAGGCAGAGGTGACATAAGGCAGGTAGCTGGCAGGTAACCCACAGTGCCTGCCTCCAGTGCAGATATGAACTGGCTTGTTTCCCTGCATCCAAAAGCTAAACTAGGATGAGTATAGGGACACAGCAAGCATCTTTGATTTTTTTCAGGAAATATTCATGAGCCCTTGTCACCTCTCAATGTTAGTTTGCTTCAGTTACATTTTCAGGCCCAGCATAGAAACATTTTTAGATGAATGCTGACGTTTCCTTTCATCTTTAAATGACTTAAGAGGGAAGATAAATGGAGCACTGGGAGCTTTGCAGGCATGTTCTAATGCAATTATCCAAAATGTTAGTGCTTATAATGGTGGTAGTGGAGTGCTCCTATGGCAATTATTAACAAGGATCACAGGAAAATAGGGCTGGAAGGGATCTCAGGGGTCCAGCCTCCTGCCCCTGGTAGGATCATCCCTAACTAAATCATTCCAGCCAAGTGTCTGTCTAACCTGCTTTTGAAAGTTTCCAAGCATGGAGACAGTTTCCACAACTTCTCTAGATAATCTGTTCCAGTGCCTGACCACTTTTATAGTCCAAAAATTCCTCCTAATCTCCAGCCTAAATTTCCCTCGCTGCATCTTGAGGCCTTTGCTCCTACTCCTGTCCCCAACAGCCACAGAAAAAAGCCCATCTCCATCCTCTCTACAATCACCTTTCAGGTATTTAAAAATTGTTATCCAATCTCCCTCAGCCTTCTCTTCTCTAGACTAAGTAATGAAAGAAAATAGTTGATGTTACTGAATCAGTAGGTTGCACTTCTCTGAATCAGTACTTCACAAAGATACTTGCTTGGTGTTAATAGGCTCAGTATTGACTTCAAGTTCTGTGTTAATATTTTCTGAATCAAATTTACTTCAGACAAACAATATAAACTCCAGCTGGTACCACAACCAAAGACAATAGTCTTCTCTTCCTCTTTACTGAGCTCTTAGTAGTCTTTGATTTAAACACTCACCTAGTTCCACGCCAAAGGTACCTGCAGTCAATGAATGATAAATGAAGTGACTTCTACTTATATATACTTTTGAAATACTTAGCAACCTTCCAGGGTAAAAGCTGAAATTTGCAAATTCTGATATTCCTGAAAATAGTAGGGTCCTGCATCTCAGGACTTTTGCAGGAGATGGCTCTTCAGCTCTTTGCATCTTGCGCAGTCATTGACATCTGGGCCAAGTGGATATAAAATGTCACATTCCAATTTAGGAGTTTCATGCACACTTTGCACAGGTTCTCATCTATACAAGTGGCAAGGCAATAAGGAATCAGGCCCTTTGTGAGTCTAATTTCACTGGCTTAGATATTCTGAAGTGCTCTTGGCTGTAAGAAAGAGAGAGGTTGTGGGAAAACCAGAGAAAAACAAAGCACAAGTGCTGTCAGTACCCATCACCTTTAAATATCTGAAGTGGAACAAAAAGGAAGAAAAAAGGGATTGTTATTTGAAAGCATTTTACATCTGGATTTAATTTTGAAAACCAAACACATATGCTACAAACTTAAAAAGAAACTAAACAAAGTAGACAGATGGTCAGAGCTACCAAATTATATGCAATAAGAATCAAAGAAAAAATAGTCTGTCATACACCCTCTCAGCAGACCTCCGATGAGTTCTGAATTGCTTGCCAATGATTCAAACAGGTGGGGAGGCCAGTTCTTTGTATGCTATGGGACAAATTGCAATTTGTAGCTCTTAATGTGCCCAAGGCTTACTCCAATGTGTTTTAATTAGAACACATCACAATAGACTCAACTGAACCTGCTGAACAGCCTTGGCATCATATGTATTCAGCATCCCCATGCCTCAAAATGCCGGTGGGAGCGCTTTAACTAGAGCTTGTTGAATGATGAGCACCATTTTGAAGCACAGGATGCTGAATACACATGATGCTGTGGGTGCTTTAATTAGAATGGCTCCTGAACATTGCTCTAACTAAGGTGCCCCCCACCACACCCCAGAGTACATGTGAAAATGCCCAATAAGCCCCACTTACAGAGCATCAACCATCTCCTGGGAGGTATTTCATCCTTCTTTCTTCCTAACATATTTGTTCCACTGGTGGAGGAGGACAGGCGAGGCCTCACCAAGGTGGGAAGTATTGAGACAGCTGCCACCACGAAGAAGCAATGGGTGCTAGTGGTTGGAGACTCCCTTCTACCACCATCTGCCAACTTGACCTGTTGTCTTGGGAAGTCTGCTGCTTCATTGGACCCCAGATCCGAGATGTCACGGAGGGATTAATAAGACTCATTTGGCCCTTTGACTACACCATGCTGCTCATCCATGTGATATCACCAGTGATACTGCTAGGGAGACCCTTAGCAGATTAAAAGAGCCTACAGGGCTCTAGGTGCAAGGGTGAAGGGTTGGGGCTCATGTTGTGTTCTCTTCAATCCTTCTGATCAAGGGAAGGGCCTGGGCAGGAGCAGGTGCATCCGGCAGATCAATACCTGGCTGCGCAGGTGGTGTCGCCAGCAGTAATTTGGCTTCTTTGAACATGGGTTAATGTTCCAAGAAGAAGGATTGCTGAAAAGAGATGAGATCCACCTGACAAAGAGAGGGAAGTGCATCTTCATAGACTGGCTCACTAATCCAGTGAGGAGGGCTTTAAAACATGTTCACTGGGGGATGGAGACCAAAGCCCTGAGGTAAGCTGGGAAGCCAGATCTGAAGGAAGAGCAAGCAGGAGGGGGCAACACAGAAGGTGCTCTCATACTTCCTGAGAAATCAGGGCAATTGTGTACAGCTTAGGTGCCTGTACACAAACACATGGAGCCTGGGAAACAATCAGGAAGAACTGGAAATCCTTGTACAGTCCTGGCACTATGTCATGACTGGAAGAACAGAGACTTGGTGGGATAGCTCACATGACTGGAACACTGTCATGGATGGGTACAACCTGTTCAGGAAGGACAGGCAGGGGAGAAGAGGAGGAGGAGTTGTACTTTATGTAAAAGATCCATATGATTGCTCAGAGCTCCAGCATGAAACTGGAACTAGGCCTGTTGAAAGACTCAGAGTTAAGGTTAGAGGGGAGAGCAACGAGGTTGATGTTGTGGTGCGTGTCTGCTATAGACCACCAGACTGGAGGAAGTGGTAGATGAGGCCTTCTTCAAACAGCTAGCAAAAGTTTCATGATCACAAACCCTGGTTCTCATGGGAGACTTCAATTATCCTGACATCTGCTGGAAGGGCAATGCAGCAGTGCACAGGCAATCCAGGAAGTTTCTGGAGAGCGTTGGGGACAGCTTCCTGGTGCAAGTGCTGGAGCAGCCAACTAGGGGCCGTGCTCTTCTTGACCTGCTGCTGATAAACAGGGAAGAATTGATGGGAAATGTAATAGTGGATGACAACTTGGGTAGCAGCAACCACAAGATGATTGAGTTCAGGATCCTGAGGAAAGGAAGGATGGAGAGCAGCAGAGTAAGGACCCTGAACTTCAGAAAAACAGACTTTGACTCACTCCAGGAACTAACAGGCAGGATTCCCAGGGAAGCCAGTCTGAGGGGGAGAGGAGTCCAGGAGACCTGGTTGTACTTTAAAGAAGTCTTACTGAGAGTGCAGAAATAAACCATGCCAATGTTCAGGAAGACTAGCAAGTATGGCAGAAGACCAGCTTGGCTTAGCAGGGAACTCTTCAGTAAACTAAATCACAAAAAGGAAGCTTATAAGAAGTGGAAACTTAGACAAATAAATAGGGAGGAGTATAAGAGCATTGCTCAGGCATGCAGGTATGCATTCAAGAAGGCCAAAGCACAACTGGAGTTGCAGCTAGCAAGGGATGTAAAGGGTAAAAAGAAGAGTTTCTACCAGTCATGAGAAAAAATTTATGAAAAACGTAACTAGTTAAAGTTAAAAGTTAGCCATTTCTGTAACTTTTTAACTAGTTAATTAACTAGTTAATTCCCAGGACTGGTTCTTCAAGTATGTCAGTAGCAAGAGGAGGATTAGGGAAAGTGAGGGTCCCTTGCTAAATGGGGAGGCAACCTTGTGACAGAGGATGCAGAAAAGGCTAAAGTACTCAATGCCTTTTTCACCTCAGTCTTCACAGACAAGGTCAGCTCCCAGACTGCTGCACCAGGCAGCACAGCTTGGGGAGGAGGTGAGCAGCCAACTGTGGCAAAAATGGGGCTGAACAGGATGCACCTGAGGTTGCTGAGGGAGTTGGCTGATGAGATTGCAGAGCCATTTTCCATCATCTCTGAACACTCAAGATGATCAGGAGAGGTCCCAGATAATAGGAAAAGGGCAACATAGTGCCCATATTTAAGAAAGGAAAAAAAGAGGATCCAGGAAACTACAAATCAATCAGTCTCACCTCTGTCCCTGAAAAAATCATGGATCAGGTCCTACCAAAGGAATCCATTTCTAAGCACTTGGAGAAGAAGAAGGTGATTAAGAACAGCCAGCATGGATTCACCAATGGCAGGTCATGCCTGACCAACCTGATTGCCTTCTATGACGAAGTGTCTGGCTCTGTGGATGTGGGGAGACCAGTGCATGTGGTGTACCTTGACTTAAGCAAGGCTTTTGCTAATAGTCTCTCACAACATTCTCGCAGGCAAGCTAAGGCAGTATGGGCTGGATAAATGGACTGTAATGTGGATAGAAAACTGGCTGGAGCATTGAGCTCAGAGGGTAGTAATCACAGATGGTGGAAGGCCAGGGCTAACAGGGCTTAGCCCCCACAAATGCAGGACAGCGGTGGCAGCACAGAGGGCCACAGGGCAGCCTGGGTGTGGGCTCTGGGCAGCTGCAGCTGCAGCGGGGGGGGTCATGCACAGACTTAGACACACAGCCACAGACTGCACACAGCCAGGATCACAGCCCAGTGGCTGTGGAGCATTGTCTACCACAGCAGGCAAGTCTGTGAAGGGGAAGAGGCATGGTGGGGGGGAGAACCCAGATCAAGTCCCTGTGGTGAGGAAGGGAGTGGGGCAGAGGCAGGGGCAGGGCCTGGGGTGAATGAGGCCCTGAGGTCAGGGCAGGTTGTGGGATAGTCAGAGCTCAGGCAGCTCATCCAGGGACACCAAGGCTTCCCACCGCTGCACGCATCCTGGGGAAGGCACAGGGGAACATGCCCCCCACATCTGTGTGTTGGGCGGAGGTGAGCTGCTGCTGCATGCTGGGGCTCTGCACCCCACTGCTGCTGCCTCAGGAGCCATGCAATGCCATATACCTGCCTCTGCTGGGCAGGCAATGAAAACAGCACAGCCTGGCGGTGGCAGGCACATGGCATCACATGGTTCCCATAGCAGCAGGGCACAGAGCCCCAGCATGCAGTGGGCAGCCTGCCTCCATCCCACTCACAAATCCAGAGGTACGTGCCCCCTGTGCCTCCCCCAGGGTGTGTGAAAAGGTCTTCCCTGCACCCCTGGATGAGCCACCGGGGCTCCGAGCATCCCAGAACCTGCCCGAGGGCCCCATTCACCTCAGTCCTTGCCTCTGCCCCACCACCTCCCTCACTGTGGGGGCCTCAGTCTGCCCCCCACTACCCATTCCCTCTCCCCAGGCTCTTCCCCTCTAGAGACCTGCTAGGCATGTGTGTGTACACTCAGTGACCACAAATAATATTTGCTCCTTCTGCCTATGGCACTAATCAATAGCTCAATGGCAGTAATCAATAGCTCGATGGCAGCAAGTATCAAGTGGAGTGCTCCAAGGGTCAGTCCTGGGACCAGTTTTGTACAGTGTCTTCATCAACAACCTGAAAGATGGTACAGAGTGTACCTTCAGCAACTTTGCAGTTGACACCAAGCAGGGGGGAGTAGTAGATGTGTTGGAGGGTAGGGCTAGGATTCAGAGTGACCTAGACAAATTGGAGGATTGAGCCAGAAGAAGTCTTATGAGGTTCAACAAGGACAAGTGCAAAGTCCTGCACATAGGATGGAACAATCCCATGCACCAGTACAGGCCGGGGGCTGACTGGCTGGGCAGCAGCTCTGTAGAAAAAGCCCTGGGTATTACAGTGGACAATATGCTGAATATGAGCCAGCAGGGTGCCCTTGTTGCGAAGAAAGCCAACAGCATACTGGCCTGCATCAGCAGGAGTGTTGCCAGCAGGTCAAGAGAAGTGATTCTTCCCCTCTATTCAGCATTGGTGAGGCCACATCTGGAGTACCATGTTCAGTTTTGGGTTCCCACTACAGAAAAGATGTGTACAAATTGGAGAGAGTCCAGCAGAGGGCAACAAAAATGGTTAGCAGGCTGTGGCACATGACTTATGAGGAGATACTGAGGGAACTGCGCTTATTCAGGCTAGAGAAGAGGATACAGATGGGATTTAAGAGCAGCCTTCGACTTCCTGAAGTGGGGTTCAAAAGAGGATGGAGCTAGACTGTTCTCAGTGGTAGCAGATGACAGAGCAAGGAACAACAGTCTCAGAGGGCCACAGGGCAGCCTGGGTGTGGGCTCTGGGCAGCTGCAGCAGAGGGGAGGGTCACCAAGGGAAGTTTAGGTAGATATTAGGAAATATTCTCTCACTAGGATGGTAGTAAAACACTGTAACGGGTTACCCAGAGCGGTTCTGGACTCTCCATCCTTGGAAGTTTTAAAGACCTGGCTAGACAATGCTTTGGCTAGGATGATCTATTTGGAGATAGTCCTGCTTTGAGCAGGGGGTTGGACTAGATGAACTCCTGACATCCCTTCCAACCCTAATTTCCTATGATTCTATATGACTCCATTTTCCTGACAAAAAAAATGGAGACACTTCTCAAAACTGGGAGGTTCACTTAAAGTCAGGAGGGTTTTAGAACAAAATAGGCCCTTACAAATAAAAGTATGGAAATATGGGGCTTAACATCTGAGAGTAGAATACTGGACTTCTATTACCGAGATGGAAAGGAGAAAAATCTACTTTCACTCTGCCATCCTCTTAAAATAGGTAGGGCAGGTTTCATAGATTTCATAGACATTAGGGCTGGAAGGGACCTCGGGAGATCATCAAGTCCAGCCGCCTGCCCAAAGGGCAGGAAGTCAGCTGGGGTCATAGGATCCCAGCAAGATAAGCATCCAATTTACTCTTTAAGGTGTTCAATGTAGGTGCTTGAACCACCTCCGCTGGCAGACTGTTCCAGACCTGGGGGGCTCGGACAGTAAAGAAATTCTTCCTTATGTCCAGCCTGAAACGGCCTTGCAGGAGTTTGTGACCGTTCGACCTCGTCATCCCTTGGGGCACTCTGGTGAACAAATGTTCCCCCAGATCCTGGTGGTCACCCCTGATAAACTTATAGGTGGCCATCAGATTACCCCTGAGCCTACGATTTCCAGGCTAAAGAGTCCCATGGCTCTCAGCCTGTCATCGTAAGATCTGTTTTCCTGACCTCTGATCATGTGCGTGGCTGTCCTCTGGACTCTCTCAAGCTTCCCACATCCTTTTTGAATTGTGGAGCCCAAAACTGGACGCAGTACTCCAGCTGCGGCCTCACCAAGGCCGAGTACAAGGGGAGAATGACATCCCGGGATTTGCTCGAGAAGCATCTATGGATGCAAGCCTTTAGAGACAAATTCATCTTGTAGGCAGCAGCATACTTTTTCAGATGCTATGAATGAACTCCCGATCCTCTTTAAAGACTCTCTTCTTGTCTATCTTCCTGTCCTTCTCAACTTTTTGGGGGAGGTCTAGTAAAAGTCATTCATGTGGATATGTAATATAAGTACCTTAAATAAGGCTCTTTCCAAATTTTTCAACTATTTTTTCTGTACTGTTGTAAATTTGGAGGTCTATTTTAAATGGATGGCGCTATATATTCAAAGAGAACATTTCCTTCTACCATGCACTTATTGTATAGGGCATGTTCCTGTGATTGGAGACCTGCTTCTATTACTTGGCTATCCTGATGCAGTTTGAGTCATCCCTACACAAGGGATTTGCATAATGAAGCTATATCAGTGGCTAAAATCTCTCTGTTGACAAGGCCAGAGCCTCCTTCATGCTATCAGGTGCAGCAGAAGGATACAGGATTACAGAACATAAACAGTCCCTTTAAGAGCCCAGGTTTAACACTGAAACCATGAGAGGTGAGAGACTGACAAAGCTGTGATCATTCATCCATACTTGCTCCTCTGCAGGGGACTACTACACCAATACTAGAAACAAAGGGAATGTTACTGTTTAACCAGTATTTTTACAGACTGCTTTTCTGGCAAAGCTTGACAGGAAATGTCAGTGCATTGTACCTGCACAGACAGGCAAAGTACTGCTTTAGTAGAAGGCAAGGTAGATTTGCACACCTTATAGACCAACTAAATTAGAGACCAACTGAATTAGAGAGATATCTAGCACAAGCTTTCCTAAGCTGAAGCTGATGAAGTGGTCTCTGGATCAGGAAAGCTTGTGCTAGATATTTCTGTAATTTAGTTGGTCTGTGAGGTGTGCAAATCTAACTAGCCTTCTGCTTGACTTCAGACTAACATAGCTAACTAGGTCTCTCTGCTTTAACTGACACATTTCAGAGCCTGTATGTGTCACTAACAATTCCAAGAGAAGAGATTTTTTGTCCCATGCATTTTGCTATCCACTTCTTCTGTTCTCACTGGCACTGATATTTGGAACCGATTTCTTAACATCCATTGCAATAAGAGAAAATATCCACAGATTAACAGACAGTCACATAATAGTGCTGAGAGATCACTTTCCAAATTAACTTACTGGTCTTTGGTCTTGACTCTTTCACAATCCACGAACAAGCAGGAGAGTCTGGCAGCTACAGACAAGTTGCGACTGTACAGAGGGAAAACAAAAAACTGGCACTTTAAAACTAGCTCACAAACCCTGAGCCAGATTGGAAGAGTTTTATCGTTTGTATTGCTGCTGTAGTAACCATTTCTTCACTCCACCCAGCCACAGTCCTTGCTGCTGCATGAGAGAACAGCTGGCATGATATAACATGACTTGATGGATTTCTTTTGCATCAAAAATGTAAACTGATTAACCTCCCCTGGTTAAAGTTAAAGAGCTGCTGGTAAAAAGAGAGTATCAAATGCATGTTTATGCACAGGAAATATTGTTTAAATGAGTGAGATTTAATGGCTTCGTAACTATTCGACCCAGATAGTCCATGGAATTCCCAACAGAGAGAGCAGTTCCTCAGCCCCATTTAAAGTAATCCAAATAACTACCAAGAGAGGTCCACAATAATAAGAGCCTATTTAATGATCCTTCACTGCTCTTATCTTGACCTTCTCTCTTCTCTGCTCGTTTATGGTAGTCCTTTGCTATGTCATGTCTAATTTAGATAAGACCTTTCAAATGGGCCTGTCAGCTTTTTCTCTGTCTAAGACCATCTATGCTTGGAGTGTTGTATAAATACATAAAAATATCATATTTTCTGTACCAAACCTCTACGTTTTCCAATTTGTCTCCCATCTTCAGTGGTGCCAAATTTTGGCAGATGTTGTGAACATATAATTCTTAAAAATATCCTTTAATATCATGGGGTGAATAAAACAATATCTGACAGTTAGGGAAATGGCATATGCCAAATGAGAAACACCTCTTTTTTGTGATAATGTTAGTAAACAGTGTCTTTCCTCTGTCAGGCTTCTGGCATCTGAAGTTCCAGGGGCAGCAGGTTTTAAACTGGATAGACAGATGAATCTTATGCAAGTTTTCCTATGGGAATAGCTAATAAAAAACTTCCTGATGCTTCTTGCAGTCTACACTTAAAATTTGACAGGTATAACTATGATGGTTAGGAATGGGTTTTTGTCAATGTAGTTATAATGTATGTACTTTGTATTGGGTATAGTTTATAACAGACATAATATTCACATTTTAAAACCATATTCACATTTTAAAACCAGTAAGGTTCTATATGTCCTGGAGGGCGGGTTACCACTTTAACTAAACTGGTCAATCAGCTATTTAAATATAGTTAATACGGCAAAACTTTATGCAAGCCCTTTGTGTTCACTTTTGCATGAGACTATTCTGGGAACAGCAAATCCTGTTCTCACATTGCTGCATAGGCAGAGTTTTCAGCTGGGTTATTTCATTTCCTTGGATGTTCAAACAGTAGAGCTTGTTCACTGGAGTCTCACTGTCACACAGTGGTACAATGGGATGTGGGAGATATGCCTGCCTTTGAACATGTGCAATGTTTTGTGAAGAAGGATACTTTGAATAAAAACAGGTTCCTTGCACACAAAAGCCCCACAGCAGCTCTCTTTCCTCTGAAAGAAGCCTGGTTTAAAAGGATGGTTTTCATTCACCACTGGCAGCCTTGTATTCACTGCAAATTGTTCATTTAGGTAATTATGTCCCCATTCTTTTCTTTGGGGCAAATCCAAATTCTGTCCACACTTCTAGCTTCTCTCTCTACATGGTCCTAAACTCTTCCTTGCAGAACTGTTTTATGTTTCAGAGACAGGCTTGTTGCATTTAAATTCTAGGTTAACACACACCCAGCCAAACAATAAGGAAGTGGTTAACACAGGCACTAGGAAGCAGAACGTGCTGCTCCATAGTAAGTTGTTACTTTTTCAAGGGAGACTTGAGAAACCAGAGTAGCCTTTGGGGTTTTTAGACTTTTCCCCCCCACTACTAGTGGGAAGAGTTCATGCCCAAAGGATAGATCAAATGAGCCATCACTTCTTTATTTTCACAAAAAATCCCAGTTGCTTGCAACAGTCTACCCCAGAAATACCTTGATAATAGCGTCAGTCCTAAAGGTTATTTCTCAGCATGCACACCCTTTTATTCCACTTCTGTATGAATACAAGCCTCAAAAGAGAACTTCAATAAACACCAAACAATGCTGGAGGTAGCTTATCTATAAGCTCTCAATTATCCCTACAGACAGGTTCTCCTAATGGACTAATTACCTGAGTCCTTTAACATCTGTTCCTTGATGCATTCTTATTGCAGAAGTTGGTCAATGGCTTACCTGATTTTCAAAGGATATGGGGAGACATGACTAAAGATTTTAAAGATTTATTTTTTTTAAAAAACCAGTCCAAACAGAGGTCAAAAGAGTCCCAGGGTTCTGGGTTTCCTGGTTGCCAGGCTTGGGACCTGGGGCCAGAATTTGCAGCCGCAGTGCCCAGGCAGGAAGTGGGACAGAACCACAGGCAACTCATCCAGGGGGCAGCAGAGGGCCGGCTCCCTGCTGCTGCATTCACTCCTCGGGGGAGGAATAGGGGCACATGCCCCCCCAGATTTGTGTGCAGAGCATGGGCAAATACAGGCTGGTGGCTGCAGGCTTGGGGCTCCCCACCCTGCTGCCCTCCCCCTGGGGCCTCTAGGGCCAAGTGGGCAAGACCTGGCACAGCATGGCAGAAAGCAGTGGGAAAGCTTGGTGCCACTACTGTGAGCCCCACACCTTCATGGCAGTGAGGGTGGCAGCATGGAATTCTGCCCTTCGGTGCTACTGGGCCAACAGGGGGTGCCTCACCATGGAGGTGCAGGCCTTGCAGCAGCAGCACTGAGCTTCCCACCCAGCCCCGCTCTGCCATGCTGCACTGGGTTTTGCCTGCTGGGCCATGGAGGCCTGAGGGGCAGGGCAGCATGGCGGGGACCCTGAGCCCACAGTGAGTGGTCCACATCTGCACATGGGCTTTGCTCTGGCCATGCCATCTGTCAGGGCAGGGGAGCCTCGTTCTGCTCCACTGCAGCAACTGTTGCCTCCCACATTCAGCAGCCAGAGCTCAGGCATTGCTGTGGGGGGGGCAGAGAGCTGCAGACCTCTGGCCCCATAGCCCTGGCACCTGAGGGTCCCCTACAGCAGGACTGTAGTTAGGGAATTAGGGACACTAGTAGGGGGCAGGGGGCTGTGTGTGGGGAATGAGGGGCAGCAGCAGGGCCAGGGGGTTGTGGGTCAGGAGTGAGGGGAACCAACAGGGCTGGGGAGGCTGGGGGTGGGGTGTGAGGGGCACCAACAGGGCCCAGAGGGCTGTGGGTTAGGAGTGAGGGGCAATGGCATGGGCAGGGCACCAGCACATCAGAGCTGCTCAGCACCGCAAAGCAGTGGTAGGGGACAACCACAGCTGGACCCATGTCCTAGTGAGTGAAGGGGGAGCTGTGATTTTCCATGATAAAAAACCCAAAACAAATGCCAAAATGTACATGTATACATAATTTATTTCATTATAGTGAATGAGGCACTGGTAGGCTTCCAAATTACTTTAAAATTGTAAATATATCAATACAACATTGTGTTCAACTTATACCTTTATATATAGTGGCATTTCATTTTAATCACAGAAAAATGAGGATTTGTGGGTATTTAATCAGAGAATTTGCACTTTATAAGAGAAAACCAAGATCCCTGGTCGTAAACAGTTGCTTTCTACTTGAAACAGACCACATGGTTTGATCAAATAAAGTATTATTCTCTGAAAAATGCTGCAAACTCATTAAAACATGCTGCTAAAAATAGCTTCAAATGACAGGAAATATTTAGAATAATCATAATCATCATGATGAAAAACATTCATACTGAGGAGAAACATACTGTCCCTAAGCCACGGCTGTCATAGTAATAAGAAGTTTACCTTACAGAGCCCATCCCACAGTCCTTTTACGGGTACTACCCCAGCAATGAGATTCATGTGAATGGATCTCTTCATAGGTCTGGGTCTCATTGTGTAACCAGGGCCTTTAGCAAGAGCCCAATTAACTCCATTCTGTTTTGCTGGAGTAATGAATTGTCGGATCACAGCCTTTAACAAGAGCTGCATGATCAGATTTAGATTTAAAGGTCAGAGGTGTCTTCGAAGCACTCTAGATAGATTTGATACTACCACAGCATTTAATCTCATAGCAGTAATCTGCAGTGTACTCCCTCAGTTGTTTGATCATGGTTTTCCCCTTCTATACAGAGATTTCCAAGGGGAACAGTAAAGTATGTTTCCTAATTCCATAATCAAATTACACCATATGAACCTTCAAGCCCAGATAAACTCTCTTTTGCCAATTCTGCAAGAAAATAAAGAAACAAAAGGATAACACATGGCAACATGCATCAGACAGCTGGTCCAAATCCCAAAAATCAGGAAAGTAAACTAATTGTTTTTGTAGTTATAGAGAGTACACCCCCGCAGTAGACGGCACTGAAATTCCCAGGCACTTGCTCATCCCACTACCATTTTATAAACATGAATGTTAGTGCTTTTAAGTTTGTGGATCACTTTGCAGGAGTGCTTGCAGGAAGGGTTAAGGCTTATTTTTGTGGGCAACTTGTTGACAATATATGATACTTATAGAGAAGGCTTCTACAACCTCATTCATTCAAGCATTTTCTTAACATTTCTTACACAGACAAGCTCATACAATAAGTATGCCTGAAAAAGTTTCTCAGATCATTAAATTCCAGTTGATGCATTATAGTTAGCTGATGGAGCAGCACCAAGTGGCCCAGTCTCTCTATACACTACATATGAACTTGTATTTCATGTACGCAGTTACTGTAACCACAAGTCCTTTGGATCAGTCTCTTTAGGTTCAATCACATGGGAAAAAAAGCTGCTTGTAACCACTGTGCTCCTTAATATAGCCTTTTTTAAAGCTGGTATCTTCACTAATATAACATTGAACTTTGTTTTAAAATGAAAGATTAGGCACTACAGGCACTTCCTACCAATTGCTTGGACCCCATTCTACAAACCTCACTCTACTGTCACATCAATAAAAAGCCAGGCACTGGGGAAGGGAAAATCTGGCTCCCAGCAGTAGTGTGTGCCCAGATGAAGAGCTGTGTGGAGCAGGAGAAATGGTTCCTGAGGTGAATGGCAGCCTAACCAGTGACCTAATTATTGCTGAGTGCTTTGCAGGCATCATAAAAGATGTCTAGGCAGACTCTGAATGGTCATCAAAACCTAACAGATGTTTGCCTAACATATTCTTACATACCTTCAGTGATGAAGATATGACAAACTCCATAGGCTGTATGGTAAAGAAAAATTTTGGGGAGTTTGAAGGAAGAAGCTTTACAGATGTTTATGGGGACCTTTCCTAAGTGTCAGGAGAAAGACCTCAGTCTCTGCCATCAGGCAGTCCATGGACTGGACTAAGGATATCTAGAAGACTACCTCCTTCATTCTAGGATGAAAGATGTGATAACATCTTTGCTTCTCTGCCATAAGGGCAAAGAATGTCTGTGGAAGACAAAACTTTCTTAGGCTAGGGACAGACATTCAAAAAGCGTGAGCTTGAATTGATTCAATCTTTGCAGGTTAGTCTAACCTGGCTAGGCTGAATCAGTTTGCAACTGCAAGGGACAACCCAGAAATGCAGGCACATGCCTGCAGTGGCTCAGGCTAGAAACCAGGGAGCACTACAGCGGCCCTCCATATCCTTTGACAGTGCTGAGCTGAGGGAGGGGCCTGGCCAGGCCCCCCCAGGATGCTCTGATTCGGGAGAGGTTCCCCACTCCCCCGCCGCTTCTGACCAGCCCAGCAGGGAATTGATAACACAATGTTTATCACTCCATTAAGAAAACAACAGAGAGACATTACCAGCTACCTGTTTCATAGTTTCATAGTTTCTAGGGTCGGAAGGGACCTGAACAGATCATCTAGTCCGACCCCCTGCCATGGCAGGAAAGAATACTGGGGTCAAATGACCCCAGCAAGATGTTCATCTAACCTCCTCTTAAACACCCCCAGGGTAGAAACCTGCAGCACTTCTCTTGGAAGCTGGTTCCAGACCCTAGCCGCCCTGACCGTGAAGTAGCGCCTCCTGATATCTAACCTAAACCTACTCTCTGCCAGCTTGTGATCATTATTCCTGGTCACTCTTGGCAGTGCTCGGGGAAACAGTGACTCCCCCAATGCCTGCTGATCCCCCCTGACTAGTTTCTAACAGGCCACAAGATCCCCCCTCTTTTGGAGGCTGAACAGGTTCAGGTCCCGTAGCTTCTCCTCATAGGGCCTGCCCTGCTGTCCCCTGATCATACGAGTGGCCCTCCTCTGGACCCTCTCCATGCTGTCGACATCCCTCTTGAAGTGTGGCGCCCAGAACTGGACGCAATACTTCAGCTGCAGCCTGACCAATGCCACATAGAGGAGGAGGATCACCTCCTTGGACCTGCTCGAGATGCATCTGTGGATACATGCCAAGGTGCGGTTGGCCTTCCTAACTGCCTCTCCACACTGCTGGCCCATGTTCATCTTGGAGTCAATGATGACCCCCAGATCCCTTTCTGCCTCCGTGCTGACAAGAGGGGAGTTCCCTCACCTGTAGGTATGGTGCCGGTTGTTCCTCCCGAGGTGTATCACCTTGCACTTGTCTGTGTTGAAACCCATCCTATTCTCATCTGCCCACCCTTGTAACCTGTCTAGGTCTGATTGTAGCCTGTTGCATCCTTCCAGTGTGCCCACATCCCCCCACATCTTAGTGTCATCAGCAAATTTGAACAGAGTGCTTTTTAACCCCTCATCCAAATCGCTGATGAAGATGTTGAACAGCGCGGGCCCGAGGACCGAGCCCTGGGGGACCCCACTGCCCACGTCCTTCCAGGTTGAGAAGGACCCATCTACTACCACCCTCTGGGTGCGGCCCACCAGCCAGTTGGCGACCCATTTGACTGTGTGGGTGTCTACACCACAGCCCCCCAGTTTCTTAATGAGAACAGGGTGAGAGACAGTGTCAAAAGCCTTCCGGAAGTTGATTCTGCCTTTGGCCCATCTGCCACAGCACTGACCATAGCCAGCACGTGGTCTGCTAGATAATGCTGAGAGGTATCTGTGTAAGACAGAGGGGATGGTGGAATCCCTGCTTCGCAAGGAGGGGGGGGAGAGAGCAGGGGGAAGCCAGGCAGATGCCTGCAGTCTCTGCCAAGCTCCAGCCAGGGAGCAGAAGGGTGGTGCCAGCTCTGCTGTGGAGCAGAGAGCCCCATCCAGCCCAGAGAGTATGCCTAGATGCTGGGGAAGTCTGGTTTAACTTAAACCAGCAAGGGGTCTGAAACAGACCTGTTTGACCCAAATCAGTTAAGTCTGATACTACATTCAACCAGGTTTATCTCAAACTAATTTCAACCATTTTCAGACTGGTTTGTGTGCACTGAACATCTGTTCTGTTACAAGTTTAAACCAGTTTCTGATCACTTAAACCAGTTTATGTATAATGTCTGTTCTTAGCCCTGAAGTTGATCTGAAACTATGGAACAAACTCCCTGAGGTCCTTGCATCATTACAAACTTCATTGCCTTTCATACGAAGGACAAGCCTCAGAGCTTTGACTTTCTGAACATATTAAGAAAAAACAAAAGACATTTATTTTTCTTTTTTAAAATAAAAAGATATGAACAAAACTCCCTGGCAAATTAAGATGTTCCACTGTGCATTTTTCTCTTTCTGGAAAGCACGTGAAAAAACCCAGAAGATAGATTTTAGTCATGACACTTAAATGTACTACCAGCAAGCACTGAGATACTACAGTGATGATACAAGAACAATACAATGCAAGAACTCCCATAAACAAAATATGAATATTAAAACAGGCACATTTATGCATTTTTAACAAGTGGGCAATGGAGGCTGATAATGCGAGGCAGGAATCAACATCTCTATAGTAAATGAAAGATGATAAGCTGGGTCAGCATAAGCTGATAGGAGGACCTAAAAAGTGAGGGCATGCAGGCTGTGTACAGACATTCAAAGAGGTTAGAGGGAGGTTAGACTGTTAAAAATGGCTCTGCAATCCAATGTAGTTTCCCCAGGTGTAGACCTTACACTAGTTAGGTGGATCTACATGCAAACTGTACATAAGTTCAGGACAGTTAGATGGGTCTAAAAAAGGCCAACCCAATCTAAATCAACCCTACCTTGGAAGTAGTCTAACTTAGCTCAGGTCCAGTGAGACCAGTCTAACTAAACTTCTGTACACTTCCTAGCACAGCCCCAGCGCTGGGAAAGCTTAGCAGCTGGCCCCAGCCTTGGAGCTGGACTTTTCCTATCTTCTCCCTGGTACTGGGCTATTTTTAGCCCCAGCCTCTCCCCACACCCAGATGGACAACCCCACCCCACAGACCAGCCAGCTCCCCCTCCCCAACCCACCAAACCCTCCACCCTGCAAGCTGCTCCTAATGATTAGCATAAACTGAGGACCTGCAGAAGTAAGTCGGGGTGGGGAGAGGGGCAGGTGGGATGGGCAGGCAGGTTAGCCAGGGGAGAGGTGGTTTGTCTTGCCAAACACTTCCATACCCCAGCAACCCCCCCATGCCCTCCTAGTCTCCTCCATGAACTCTACCAGCTCCCCAGATTCCCCATAGGACCCCTGACCCCCCTGGAGCCTACCTGTCCCCCTGACCCCCTAAGCACCCTGCTATCCCCCCATCCTGACTTACCTTAGATCAGGTGGCTATTCTTAACTTGATCTAACCTCCTCCTAACCTCCACAAATGTCTGTGTGCAGCTGCAGTTTACATTTGGCATAAAAATATGTAGTAAAGCAATGTAAAGACAGAGGTAACATGATCAGACAAATGACATGGGCAGAGGCTCTTTGCAGAAGCATTGTAGATTAATTTGAGCATTTGGCACTTATATTTAGCAAGATCAGAGGGAAGGATATTGTAATAGTGAGAAGGTGAGATGTAGAGAATCTGAAGGAAATTGTTACCTGTGTGGATAGATAGGAAAGGCCAACTTTAGATTCATGTTATACTGAAAGAATCTCCCATACTTAGACATAGCCTGGATGTGAGGACCCATAGTTACTAGCCTAGGTGACAAGTAGGACTGTGTTGCTGTCCACCGTGATAAATAAAGGAAGTAGGAGGGAGGGTTTACAGGGAGGATTAAAATCTGCTTTAGCCAAATTGAGCCTGAGCTAGCAACTACACATCCATGGAGAGGTGGGAGAGAGAGAGGCTAAAATTTAAGTATGGACAGTAGGAGACAAAGCTTTGATGCACAAAGCATATTCATTGAACTTTCACACATACACCCAACCATGGTGGCTTTATACTCTGCAGTATTGTGCAACAGTGAATTCCAGCTGAGTTTAATTACTACTTTTTATTAGCAAGAAGGGATTTAGGGATGTAGAAGTTACAATGGACTGTATTCAAAATAAATCATGATCCAGCAGGGAAGGAAGCAGAATGAAAAAGGTGTTAGAAACTTAACATGTTTTACTGGTAGACTGACACAGTTCTTTGACTACAGTTTCTACATATGAGTATACTGAGAAACTGCAGCTTTTTTGTTTTCCATTTTTCTATATTGTACAGCTTTCTAGGTAAAATATAATAAGTGTGTTTGACATTATGTCCTTCCCATAATACCAGCTGGAACTCAGCTTTTGAAAGTTTTTAGGTGGGAAAAAGCAATGGTGGTTACTGAGCATTTATTTTGTATAAATTTATTTTGTACAAAATTTATTTTGTATACTTGTATAATCAGGTACTAAATGAATCTGTAGTAACCAGAATTAGTGCTCATTAGCACTGGTAAATGCCTTTTAAGTGACACTACTGCACGGTAGCCTAATAATACTTTGCAGTAGCATATTAACACTGTCGGTGTTGTGATGCACTACTCCGCAATATTATTCAGCTACATCACAGTCAGCATCTCATGTAGAACTACCCAGTGTACCGGAAAAAAGCAGTATTTAGATATGAGAACAATATTTGTTTAGGAAAACAGGAATCTTTCACTTCCTAATTATAGAAAGTATTGTAGTGGTTAAACCAAAATAATCAAATATTATGAACTTTGCTTATCCTGGATTTGTGTAAACAAAAGAAATCCATTTGCAATTAACTTTACCAGTAAAACTCAGAATATCAGTCTCTTGAAAGCCAAACTTGAAAGCCAAAGTATTTAGATAATGAACAAACGGCCTTTTTATGCAGTTGCTGTAGGAGATAAGAAACATGCAAAACATTCCAAAGTAACAATGATACCAGTATTCTCACTGCTTTATTGTTACAATGGGTACATAAAAAATATTGTAACCACCTTTTCATGTCATTTGGACCAGTGAGGACGTTTGAGATATTCAAACACGCAGTGAAGTAAACATACATCTCTCCCAGTGACACTGAAAACTTTAGAAGAAAAATAATGGGCATTTTTATTGAGTCCCTGTAATCCCAAAGGGACATCTATGTAACAGTTACAAATCATAGAATCCTAGAAAAGAAGGGACCTCAGGAGGTCATCTAGTTCAACCCCCTGCTCAAAGCAGGACCAACCCGAACTATCTCATCCCAGCCAAGGCTTTGTCTAGCTAGGCTTTAAAAACCTCCAAGGATGGTGCTTTCACCACCTCTCTGGGTAACCTGTTTTAGTATTTTACTACCCTCCTAGTGAGAAAGCTTTTCCTAATATCTAACCTAAACTTCCCTTGCCACAACTTGAGACCATTGCTCCTTGCTCTGTCATCTGCCACCACTGAGAAGAGTCTAGCTCCATCGTCTTTTGAACCCCACTTCAGGTAGTTGAAAGCTGTTAATAAATCCCCTCTCTGTCTTCTCTTCTAGATACTATAAATAAGCCCAGTTCCCCCAGTCTGTCCTCAGAAGTCATGTGCCCCAGCCCCCTAACCATTTTTGTTGCCCTCTGCTGGAGTCCCCCCAGCTTGGTGTTATCTGCAAACTTGTTGAGGATGCACTTCATCCCATCTTCCAAGTTACTGATGAAGATATTGAGCAAAAACAGCCCCAGAACTGAGCTCTGGGGCACTCTACTTGATACCTGCTGCCAACTAGACATTGAGCCATTACTATGTTTTGAGCCTTATGCTCCAGCCAATCCATTCATCCAGCCTGTACTTCCTTAGCTTGCCCATGAGAATGTTGTGGGAGACCATATTAAAACACTTGCTAAAGTCAAGGTATACCACTTCCACTGATCTCCCCGCATCCACAGAGCCAGTCATCCCATCATAGAAGGCAATCAGGTTGGTCTGGCATGACTTGCCCTTGGTGAATCCATGCTGACTGTTCTAATCACCTTCTCCACCTCCAAGTACCTAGAAATAGATTCCTTGAGGATCTACTCCATGATTTTTCCTGGAACTGAAGCAAACCAGTCTGTAGTTCCCTGGATCTTCCTTTGTTCCTGTCTTAAATATAGGCACTATATTTGCCCTTTTCCAATCATCTGCGACCTCTCCTGATCACAATGAGTTTTCAAAGATAATGGCCAGTGGCTCTGCAGTCACATTGTTCAACACCCTCAGCAACCTCATGTTCATTCCATCTGGCCCCATGGACTTGTATATAACCAGCTTAACCTGTTTTTTCACCATGGTTGGCTGCTCACCTCCTCCCCAGACTTTGCTGCCAGGTGCAATTGTCTGGAGCTGACCTTGCCTGTGAAGACTGAGGTAAAAAGGCATTGAGTAACTTCAGTCTTTTCTGTATCCTCTGTCACATGGTTGCCTCCCCCATTCAGTAAGGGACCCACACTTTCCCTGATCTTCCTCTTATTACTGACATACTTGTAGAAACCTTTCTTGTTATCCTTCATATCCCTTGCTAGCTGCAACTCCAGTTACTACCATGAGCTATTAGCTTAGCTCACAGTCACAAGCAATAGTTAGTAGCATGCATTCGTGTGTGTGTGTATATGTATGTGTGTATTCAAGCACTTGTGTAGATGTGTAGGCATGGGTGTACATACATGTCCATAAGCAGGTATGTGTCTTTCTCCAAAATCCTGTGGGTAAAACAATCCAAAAAATTCAAAAATACTTAAAATACTGAATCTTGAGGCAGGGGGGTAATTGGTACAGTTGCACCCCCACCTCCACCCCTTTGATTCCTGTTCCAACCAAACTTTAAATCTAGTGCCTGGGAGGAGCAGTGCCATTTCTAGTCAGACAGTACTGACAGAGTCACTTGACTTCTTGGCTCATTATCATCAACCTGATTCCTGCTAATCTCTATTTATTCCACAAGTGTTAACAACCCTCTATCCTTTTTAATGATATTGATGTTCCACTATTCAAACTATCCTTCTGCAATTTTTTTTCTGTTAGTCATTCCTGGTACTGTCTCTCTCCTATTTCACATCCCTGCAGACTGTTTTCAGCTGTACCTAAAAACCTTAAATCAGGTGTAGCAATATTGACTCAGGTGTACTGAGTCAATATCAGCAATATTGATAGTGAAGTACTGGAGGCACTCAAAATGCTGGATTTAGTTTTATGAATCTGCATAGGAGATGTACCTTGACTACGGGACTGACACAAAATATTTTGACTCTTTTTAGCTTGTGTTTTTAAACTTTATATATAATCTAACTTTAGGGATGCACCAATAATGATTTTCTTGGCCAATACCAATAGCCGATTATTAACCAGCCATATTGGCCAAAACCTGTCTGACAGCTGATTTACAGGAATGCAGCCTGGCAGCCTGGAGAGCAACATCCTGCTAGTAAGTCTGTTGGAGAGGAAGGGATCTGGGAGAGAGCAGGGAAATAGTGGGGGCAGATCAAGGACCCCTTGGTGAGGGAGTGGGGCAGGGGCAGGGATAGGTGTTGCCCAGCCAGGGCAGTGAATGGGATCCTTGGGCAGGGAGTAGGATGGAGCTGTGGGAAGCTCGTCCAAGGGGCTCAGGGTGGTGGAGAGTGAGAGTGGCTCCCTGCTGCTGTGCCACCCTCAGGGGAGGCATGGGGGATATGTGCCCCCCCAGATTTGTTCACAGTGTGGAGGTAGGTTGCCCACTGTGGGCTCAGGGCCAAGGGCTGTGCCAGCCTTTTCCTAGTAGTGGGGCTGGGCTTGTACTGGCCTCGAGCAAGCTGGAGTGGGGCAGACTTAGCTGTGTGGGGCAGGCAGCTGCAGTGGTGCTGGGAGGGGTAAAAACAGGGAATTGCGGGGTGGCTATCACCCCCCAAGCCTTTCCCTACACCACCCTTGCTTGGGGCACTCTCCCTCAGGAGCCCTCCACTGGCTGTGTGCCCCCTGCCTGCCCTGCAGCAGGGGAGTCCCAAGGGAAAGGCAGTAGAGCGGAGAGCCCCAAACAGGGACACCACTAAGGAGAGTTTGAGGGGCTATAGCCACCTCAAAATTCCCTGTAGCTGCCTATAGCCACCCCTCTCAGTGCCACCACTGCCTGCCCCACACAGCTGAGCCTGCCCCACTCCTGCCTGCTCAGTAAAAAGGTTGGCACGGTCCCTGGCCCTGAGCCTGCAATGGGCATCCCACCACCCTACACACAAACCAAGTGTCCCCCCATGCCTCCCCCAGGGTTGTGTGCACTGGCAGGGAACTGACCCCCCCCCCTTTCTCCCTGTGTCGCCTGGGCAACCCTCCCACAGCTCTGTCCCACTCCCAGCCCCAAGGTCCCATTCACTACCCTGGCTAGGCAGCACCAGCCGCTGACCCTTCCCCACTCCTTCCCCCACGGTGGGGGCGTTGATCTGCCCCCCAGTGCCCCTCCCCTCCCCCATGTCCCTTGTCCCCTGTAGGCTTACTGGCAGGATGCTGCTCTCCAAGCTGCTGGGTTGCATTCCTGGCCACGTGCATGCTGCAGCTGCACACATACATGTGGCATTTATCAGTGACATTATCGGCTACACTTGGCTGATAGCTGATAGTGTTAATTTTCCTTTTATCGGTGCTGATCCAATATACAACCGATATATCACTGCACCTCTGAATCTAAAAAATTAGTGCATACAGTTGTGTTTGTTTTTGTTTTGATCTTAAACTATGTAATATAGTGCTAGCCCCTAACATATTAATAAGACTTCTAGGTTCTCTTTAACTAGATAAAATAGTGTTGCGTTATATGCAATGATGTGCCACACCAACTGCATCCCCCTTTTCAGAATCCTAGATCTACCCATGTGAATCCTGTTTTTGATTTTCAAAGAATACAGGGTCACTAGAGTTCCCAATGAAGCCCCTTCAAAAGAGGTTGACAAATATTTTGCCCAGGATAATGCTATGCTGTTGCAAAGATTTATGTTAAGAGAGCTCTCTTCTTTCTAAGCATAGGCCTTTTTTAAATTGGAAATAATTTACCTGGGGAAAGTAACGGCCCATATTTTAGACTGCACTTTGAACATAAGGTACTTTCACAGGATTATAGGAAAGTAGGGCTGGAAGGGACCTTACAAGGTCATCTAGTCCAGTCCCTTGTTCAAGGCAGGATCATCCCAAACTAAATTACCCCAGCCAAGTGCCTGTCTAACCTGCTGTTAAATATTTTCTGGGATGAAGAATCCACAATTTCTCTACCTAATGTATTCCAGTGCTTGACCACCCTCATAGTCAGAAAGTTCCCCCTAATCTCCAGTCTAAATTTTTCTTTCTGTATCTTATGGCCATTGCTTCTGGCCCTATCACCTACAGCAGTGGTTTTCAACTTTTTTCATTTGCAGACCCCTTTGGAAACTTTGAATGGAGACTCTTCTGAACTGTAAGCATGGGTATTCACATACTTTTGATTGATCATAGTCATATTTTTCAAACCCCTTAGACATAGTTTGTGGACCCCCAGGGATCCACAGACCACAAGTTAAAAACCACTGTCCTACAGCCACAGAAAAAGCCCATCTCCATCCTCTCTATAACTTATTTTCATTTATAAGTTAAATACTTATAACTTATAAGTATTTGAACACTTTTATTAAATTCCCCCTCAGGCTTCTTTTCTCCAG
This sequence comes from Crocodylus siamensis, assembly GCF_052110815.1. Classification (NCBI taxonomy): domain Eukaryota; kingdom Metazoa; phylum Chordata; order Crocodylia; family Crocodylidae; genus Crocodylus; species Crocodylus siamensis. The sequence continues at coordinate 304,255,581 of NC_143395.1, forward strand.
GCTAAATAACCCCAGTTCTTTCAGCCTTTCTGCATGAATCTTGCATCCCAGACCCCTTATCTTTTTTGTTGCTCTGCACTGGACTCTTTCCAAACTGTCCACATCCTTCTTGACATGTGGAGACCAAAACTGTACAGAGTGTTCCAGGTGAGGCCTCACCATTGCTGAATAGAGCCAAAGAATCATTTCCCTTGATTTGCAACTCACACTCCTGCTTGTGGGGACATTTGCAAATACACATATGGGTAGAAATGAAATGTGTGGAAAATATTTCACAAGTAAAATACTTTTCTTTCCTCTACTATATCAGAAGTCTAATATTTGGTGCCATGTTTGGAACAAGAGCCATATTTTCCAAGTGGAAACTAAGTTGCACCTGCCAAATATACACATATTTTGGATATGCAACTAATTGTTTGTGTCCCAACAGAAAAGTTCAGGAGGGAAGAAGAGGTTCCAAGCTCTTGTGGAGTCAGTCTCTACAGAAGAACAATGTGGGAATCACCACAAAGAGATAATCATGGAGACTCTCACCACACTTCTCCCTTACCCCATCACTGAGTATTTTCTTGCAAGATTTTCACAGAAGGCACTTGAGCTCACCTGGTGCAATAAAAAGCAAGTATTTTCACACCTTCTGCCTTCTTCAATTCAAAAGCCAAAAGCAAAAGTCTACCCGAGCCTACCAGCCTGATATAGTGAAGTTGTGCTAGTTTCTGTACTGGATGCCACACAAGAGGATGATGAGACTAGCATCATGTCTAGCCACACAATGGCCAGACTACCAGAAGCATAATTAGCATTTTTGGAGCTCTGGGCAACAATGCCAGAGAGTGGGGAAGAGGATAATAAATGGGTGGGGGACTGGCCTCCTTTAAATTGGTGCCTGGGTGAAGTGCCCTGCTCACCCAACCCTGGTTCTGCTACTGCAGGTTACCGTAAGCTCATTATAACACACAGCAAGTTCAGTGGGTTATGTTAGCAGGTTTGGACACTGAATTCTTCTACTCTCACATTCCTTTCTAGTGAACAAATCACTGTACCAATGCAATACAGCAGCCAGATGTGCCTGCATCTAATCATAAGATATCGAGGATGTGGTTAATTAGAGAGTAATACTTATGGGGGCAGAATATATCATACAAAAGTGTCTGGTGAGGTTTGTGGAGTGCCAGAGAGAAGTTGAGATGTTTTGTAACCACAAAAGCATGTTAATGCATGCAGGCCCCCTGCACCTGTTATGCAACAGTCAAAAAAATCAACACACCACAACATAATGTGATGGGCTAGCTGGCAGTGACTTAGCCCAGGAGTTTTGAAGGGGTAAAAGATGATTGGAGGACTTGGGATTCCCTTTCCTCACCAATCAGGCCGCAGAGGCTCACCCTCCATGCCCCCTGCTTGGCCCCTTCGGTCACCTGGAGGGGGATAAAAGGGGCAGTGCAGCTGATTCAGGGAAGACCAGTGAGGGACAAGGAAGGAGATTCAAAGAGCTGGGCCAGTGGGGTGGGAGACGTTGCCCGAGAAGCAGTGGGACCTGCAGGCAGAAGTTGGACCCTCAGCAACGTGCTGTACAGCCAGCAGGAAAGACTCCCCACTGAGCTCCAGGATCCCCTAAAAGAGGCTGCAGCCAGCAGGAGAGGCTCCCCCGCTCCTTCAAGGATCTGAGCAGCGACCTGAGAGGTTCCCAGCTCTGCTTCCAGCTCCTCCGATCAGAGGCCAGGCAGCTCGACATGAGGCCAGGGCTCCAGGAAGGTCAAGACCCCTAGGAGGCTGGAGTAGTGCTACCAGTGGTGTCTGTATGGTAGCGTTTCTGTCTACCATGTGGGAGATCTGGGTTCAAGTTTTAGCCAGGGTGTGTGAAGTAAGAGGGAGAAATTCTTCTTGCAGTGGAAAGGGGTCATTGTGTTTTCCCCTTTCTCCTCCTCCAGGTACCTAGGCCCTATATTCCTTGTTATTTGACATTTTGTGCCTTTCATATTTCACCAACCAGTATTGTTTGCTCTGCTATTGCTGTTTTATATTTTGTTAACCCTGTCTTTTGTCAACTGGATGAATATGTCTATGATTGTAAGTGTCTAACCTTTGTTGAATCCTGCCCTCTTGGGGCACTGTAGTGTACCCTATACCCCTGGTTTATACTGGTTATGTTCCCAGTATTGTTCTGTCATTAAAAGGTATATGGTTAAGTCCCCATTGATGGTCTGGCTCTGCTCTGTAGGGGGAGGAGAGTCCCTACACCTCCCACAGCGCTTGTGCACCTGCTTTGATCCCTTCAATTGGACAGGGGGTTCCTCTTGGAGTACCACCCGGGTTACAATAAGTTATGGAAAAGCTCTATTTTAATTCTTATATGAGTGCATGAAGGTTCTGTGTTGCTAATCTCTCCGGCCTTCCACCAGAGGCAGATCCAGGTTCGGGTTGACATGGGTACACCCACACCCCTTAGGTGGTGTGGCAAATACACAGTGAAGATCGTTCACCAACATGGTAGTTCAGCTCCTGCTATGAGCTCCACGTGTGCCATGAGCTCTATGAGCTGGTTGATGCAGGGCCCACCCAGAGCCCCTGCTTGCATACAGCTTGGGAGCCTAGGGGGTGAACCTCTGTTCTCCCACCACCAAATTCAGCTGCAGGGGAAAGAGCAGGGGAGGAGTGACAGCAGCACTCCGCCTCTGAGCTGAGATGCTGGTGAAAATAGGATTGAGTAGTGCTCCCAGCTGGGGGAAGGAGGGAAAGGGCAATCAGCAATCACTCCCTGAGCTCCAGAGCTGTGTACAAGCAGCAGCTGTAGACAGAACCTGCTCCGACCAGCTAGTAAGCTCATTACAGCACATCTGGAGCTGCCAACAGCTGTACTGACATACCAACGAACTCAGAGAGCTCAGGGCACATGCATTGCGCAGCCAAAGGGGGAGGGTGTGACCACACCACCGTACCCCCTTGGGGTCCACTGAAGGCAGAGACTGATTCCACAGAGCTATGGATCAGAGAAGAAACTACATACAAGTTTCTGCCAGGTGCCGAGGGCAATGGCAATTGTTGGTCTCAGTCTGACTAAAGGTCCTTTTTTAAATACATGGAATTATGAAGAGAGCCCCAGTCCAGAGCCAGACTCCTGGTTTTGGCTCTGAAAAATTGAAAAAAAGAATTTCCCTAATTGTCTTCACAGAGGCCTCCACCACATCCGATCTGAGTTCTTTGGGGACAGAATACAGAGCTCTGTTTATCTGGGGGGAAAGGAAAAGAGCAATTCAAAAAAACAAGAATACCTGATTGTTGCAGCAGCATCTAATATTAAGTTTGCCTGAGGCTACCCGTGATAAAACCCTGGTTCCAGTTCTAGTCAGGGATCTATGATTTAAAAAACCCCCAATTTTTGGACTAAAAAAGTAACCCAAAATCCACATTTTCTGTGATTAAAATAAAACACCACTTATTTTATATAATAAAATTTTACCATTATATAATTTTATGATATAATATATTATATAATAAAACACCACAAATATCTATATAGATATATATTTATGGTGTTTTATTATATAATATCTATATAATAAAATTACATATATTATATAATAAAATATATATATACACACACACACTAGTGATGTCTTATTTTGATCATGGAAAAATGTGGATTCTGGGTTTCATAGATTTCAGGGTTGGAAAGGAGATATTGGATCATTGAGTCCAGGCAGGAGAGAGTGCTGGGTTCAGATTCCTTCAGATTCAGCTGGGTTCAGATTCAGGGGTACTTTTTTAAATCCAAAAATTGGGGATTTTTTTTTAATCAGAGAAAACTAGGATCCCTGCTTATAATTTTGCCTCACTGTACACAGGGGGCTGACATTTTTCATGCCTCATGTTGTTTATTGCTATTTTAAAGGAGCTGAGAGAGGAAGATTTCAACCAAAATCATGCAGCCTTTTATAAGAATGAGGCAATGGGAATATATTGAAAATGTTCAAAAAGGTTGATGACTCTTACTTTAAAATCTCCCCATACTCTGAAGCAGGGATTCAGTATTTGGCAAGAAGCAGTGTGTATATCAGGGTTGCGTCTCCTCGTTCATGTTAAAATGTACTCAAACCAAGCCAAGTTACAAGCCTCTGCAAAACAAAACAAAAAAAACCACCCCAAAATCCCACCATAGGTCACACATATCAAATTGCTAGAAACTTGCTAGTGTTTAACAGTTTAACTCTGTGAAGTTCTGTACAAACTGAGCCTGCTCCAGCCTTGGGGTGAGGATGACTTTCCCTGCAACTGCAGTTCCCAGTTGCTGTGATCCAGAATTTGAAGCGGGAAGCCTGGCTTTCATGCTCACTGTCCTGCCTACTGAACTTTGCTGCCAGCCCCAAGCCTAAAATGCATATGGAACAAGAGCCAGACAAGGGGGTATACATATGGAACAAGGGGAAACTTGCCGAGGAAGCTGCCCTGGAAGGCAGAGGAGGTTGGACATGACTGAGCAAAGAGACTGAGCCTATGATCTTGGGGAGACTGGAGCAGGGGGCAGAAGGGGAGACTGAGACTGGATGAGAAAACAAAGTGATGGAGAGACAGGATGGCTGGAAAAAGAGGAAGCCAGTGGGGTGGGAGATAGATCTGATGAAAAAATATGGTACAGGAAAAGAACTTGGATGAGTAGCTTTCATGTTCTTTGAGCTTGGCCTTTATGTGTATTATATGTTTTTGTGTTCCAGTTAAAAAAAAAAAAAGCATCAAAGTCCATCTAAAGTTTGGCAAACCCCAGAGATCCAAATAATAAGTGCCCTGTTTCAGAAAGCACAGACTTCTTGGTCCTACCATGAAGCTTACTTGCCTCAAGGTCCTTTTGCATGTTCACTTACAGTCTATGGGAATCAAGGCTCATTCCCTTCTACCAGCTTTAGGGAATTGTTGTACAGCGTTGGGCCCTATGTGCAGCTGCAACCACCTTTCCTGTGAAGGGAACTTTTGAAAATGCATCTATCATGGGAAGGTTGTTGGTGGCCATGGTGGCTGTAGCTGAGAGGTGTTAGAGGGACTCTCTGTGGAGGTCTGGTGGACTGAAGTAGACTGTCTTGCTGAGAACACTTGACTGCTCAGGGCTGTGTGAGCTCGGGTCCTTGCTGCTCAAGAGAAGCGTGTGTCTTGTTCTGAGTACCAGTGGGAAGAAGTGACACAAGTGTGTTGGATCCATCCAGAGAAGGTGGATTCAGTCTGCTGCTCACCAGTCTCAGGATTTGAGGAACATCAGTGACGGTGAAGCCAGCTAACAGTTTATTCACTACCAAGGAGCAATATAATAGGTATAGATAGATATACTGTATATATAGATCTAGATACAGACATACTGATTTTGAAATGTTTTTCTTTGTAAGGTCAATATTTGTTGTTGTTCTTCATTGTAATTGTGTTTGTCTGTTATTAGAATCAGGAAAAAAGATAATAATAATAAAATCCAAATTTATTATTATTCACTGAGGAAAATAGTCATGGTGTAGTTTCCCGCCACAAGACACTGCTGGTTTTTTCTATGTGTAATGAAGGGTTGTACATTGACATCACCTAATTCTTTCACAACCACCAGCTCTGTCCCCCTAGGGTGGTACAAAACCAGCATTGCCCACTGATCAGACTTGGGCCATGCTGTGAAGTGAGCTCTGCCACTACTGGTCTGCTCCTGCAGATTCATGCCACACTAGGCAAAGAACCTCTATGTGCATAAAATTCCAGTTCCTTGAAATGGCTTCCCAGGGACAGAGAAACTTTTCATCCGTTCCTTTGTTGAATTTATCTTCCTCTGTCAGATCCAGAGCCAGTGCACACGCACTTGGGTTGCGCCCTTTCAGAGGGCATAATACTCTTTCATGAGTCCAGCTGTAATAATAATAATAGGGGTGCACCAATAAAGGTTTTTGGGGCCAATACCGATATCCGAATTTTAAGGAGGCATATCGGCCGATACTGATCCGATTTCTGATGTAGCATGGAGAGCTGCCTCTCACCGGTAAGTCCATTGTGATAGAAGGGGAGGGGGGAAGATCAAACCTCCCCTCCCTGTGGTGAGGGAGGGGGCAGGCACTGTCTAGCCAGGGTGGTGCAAAGCACAGGATAGAGGCTTGACCCATGGGGGAGCAGCTCCCACCACTACTTGCACCCTGGAAAGGTGGTGAGGGGCAGGAGGGATTTGCATGGGGTGAACAGACAGGCTGCAGCTGTAGGCTTGAGCCAGGCTCTTCTCACTGGGGGCTGAGTTTGGGGCAGGGGCTCTAAGAGGCTGCAGCTATCCCAAACTTCACCACAGCTCCCTCCGAGCACTGCTGCTGCACACCCAGTGCAGCCTGGCTCAACACCCACCTCCCCCCACATACCGGGAAGACACAGCAGCAGCAGCACTGGGAGGGAGCTGCCCCCACCAAGGAGCCTTGTCTCTGTCCCACACCCTGTATGGGGGGAGGCAGGGGTTGAGCCAGGAAGAGCAGGGGCTGCACCAATTTTCTTTATATAGGTACCGAGCTGATATCGGACCAATGTATCAGTGCACCTCTAAATAGTAATATACCATTATTTATACAATCAAAACAAACAAATTGCAAGCAAAACAATAAACCCTGCTAGATAGAATCCTGAGTAAACTATATTATAATTTTTGTAAATTAGTCTCATCTGACCTGCTTTTCCCTTCTTCCCTTTACAGGGAGCAAAGTGTTCCGGTTCTTTATGAAGCCCATAAATAAGACTTAAAGCTTGATCAGACCACCTCTTGTAATCCTGAGGCATGCTAAATGCCTGCTGCAATGGAATAAAGACCATTTTCTCTCTTACCAGTACTTCCATATGTCATGTACAAGACTGCTACCCTATCTCCAGGTATACATGTCTCAGGTGGGACACTATTAACAGACAGTCACACCTTTGAACATTTTAGCCAACACAGAATCAGAGAAAATTAGGGTCAGAAGGGACCTCAAGAAGTCCTACCCACCTAGTCCAACCCCCTGCTCAGAGTAGGACCATCCCCAGCTAGATCATGCCAACCAAGGCTTTGTCTAACAGGGTCTTAAAAACCTCTAAAGATGGATGTGGCAGTACCTGTGTTGGTGCCTGCCACTTTAAGGGCCAAGTCAAGCAGCCAGCAGGTGCTTGATTGTCGTGGCCATTTTGGGACCATGGCCACTTATATAAACAGAGTAGTTTGCTGCTGGCAGCCAGACTGAACTGCTGTATGAGAACATCTACAGGTAGCAGCAGGAGGCTCTTGGTCCTGGGCATGACCTAAGACTGCACCCTGCCGGGAGTGGGTGGCCTGGTGGGGCTCCCAGTGGCACAGGAGCCTGCAGGAAAATACCAGACTAGTTACCACCCTGGTGGAAGGTGGGTTGGGGTGCCTCAACTACCCCTAGCCCCCACATCACTATGGGTAGCAGTTGGGGCCAGGCATGGCTACTGCCACCTGAGCCCCCATCAGGGAGGGAAGCCCTATAGCCCTAGTGAGGGGGTGGAAGATGTGGAACCCCAGTAAGAGTAGACCCCAGTGAAGAGGTAGAGATGTGGAGCCCCAGTGAGGGGGTGGATCTGTAGCCCGAGAGAGGGGGAAACCAGAGGGCTAGGAGCCTGGTGTGTATGAGAATTTGTATAGAGTTGCCCTGGGAGGGGCCAGGGCAAGCTTGGTCCTGGTTGGGTAACTGGCTGGCCACTACCCTGGTGAGGGTTGCGGGAGAGGCCCAAAAGATGGTACGCCTGCCACCCAAGGTGTGCACTAAATAAAGCTATGGTTGAAAGGGCCCACTCCAAAGGGGAACAAGGTAGTATAAGTTGTTGATGCATGAAAGAGACCCTGTGAGAAGTGGTGGAGCATGAGAGTACCTAGTGAGAGGAGGGTGGTATGAATGCATGTGTGTCTGAGGCCTGACAGTGATGGCTAAGCTTGGTCTGGCTGTAGGCCAGGAGCACTGTGTCACCTTTAAAAAAAAAAAAAAAGGCCAGACTCAGCAGCTCCTGCCAGGCAGGGTGGGGGAGGTCAGGGGGCACTCAGAGGGGTTGGGGAAGCAGGCAGGGGATAGGGCCTAGCAAGGGTCCCCCCATGGTCCCCTGCCCCCTCCTCCAGCCCTCCCTCCCCCACCCCCTACTTCTGAGTACAGAGTCTGGGTCCAGCTTCCTGCTGCAGCCAGCAGGGACTACTAGAATCTCTGAAGCTCTCCGAATCTTTTCTGAATAGATTTGGAGAGCTTCAAATAGATGATTCGGACTTTTTAACTGGTCCCCTGATTTGATTCAGATTCTGAGATTTGGCCACCAGATTTGGACAATGGAGCCGAATCCCCTCCAAATCAAAACAGTACCAGAAGGTGAGCAGGAAGTAGCTTCACACAGCCCTGTCTCAAAGCATACTGTGCACCAGCTAGCTGCTCCACTCCACTCTGCAGCTGGCTGGGGCACAATGCACCTCAGCACAGGGGCTTTGCAGCACACAGAGATGGGGAGCAGGCAGCCCTGGGCTGCTGGCTCCGGTCTCCACCTGTTGTTCCCTGGCTGGCTTGGGTGCATGGTGCCTCAGCATGGGGGTTGTCTGTTGGCTAGCTCTGCTCTGAGGCACCTTTCATCCCCTCCACCTAGTTGGAGCATCACACCAGGAGCTGGGACAAGCTGGACATGGGCCATTTGCCCACAGATGGACACTATGTCCCATTAAAAAGCACACGTGCAGGGGCACGCACTGTGGTACAAGGTCTTGGCACAAATTTGTGTTGCTACTATCTGTGCCACTCTAAGCACACACCCCTGCTCATTGGGACACAGCCAGAGACTAAATTCAGAAGGGACTACTAGGATGCTTTAGTCTGATGTACTGCATAATATAGGGCACTGGACCTACCTATAGAGATTTTTGTTTTAAATAGAGATTTCCTTTAAAAAACCTAAGCAGAGATGTCCTGTGGCTGAATGCTAGATAAGGACAGACCATAATTTATTCATAGTTTCTTTTAATATAACAACCTTTACCAGGAGTAGGAAAAATAAAATGACTATTTTATATAAAGACTTAGTTTTAAATAAATGAATACCATTAATGATATTCCTATTTGTTTCATTTCTTTTAGCACCCAGACTAAAGCTAAAGGCAACTCTACTTTCTAATGCAGCGATTCTCAACCAGGGTGCTGTGACAGCCTTTGAAGGGTGTTGCAGAAAGTGTGAGGAGATAAGAACAGGCTCAGGCTCTCCCTATCTGCTACCTTGTCCCTGTGACCTGGCTCTTCTGCAAGGACATAAGCACTGTATTAAATAAAGTTACTTTTTAAAATGGAGCACCTCTCAGTTCACAAAAGTTATGGAGGAGTGCCTCAAGTCAAACAAGGAGTGCCTTGAATCTAAAAATCTTGAGAACCACTGTTCTGATGTCAAGTCAATGCAGAGTACACCCTTAAACCTGCAGCTAGCTACCTCTTTCTAGTGTCAAAAATCTCCCATTACTTGTTTTGAGTGCTGAAGTATGATTGTGGACTAGTAACAATCTCATTATTAATGCTAAGGTGTATCAACTGCTAACTATATCTATTCCATGTTATTTTGGTGCAAATAGTTCACAGTCCCTTCTAGCAGTGCATTAAATAAGACTAGTCACATCCATCACATGTAGTTTATTTTCTTATATCACCACCCTACTGTGGGTGCCTAGGGACCAGTTTTGCTTTACGTGTTGCTTTTGGTTTATAGCACAGAAAACAGGTCAAAAACTTGCTCCTTAAAAATTAGAACAAAAAAAAAAGTGATGAGGTTGGTGAAATGTCCAATTAACTTTTTAGTGCTTTGCATTATTTATTTAAAAACATATTTTACCATTATTATGCTTTTGCTTTATTTAAGATTCTGCCTTGCCTTTCTATTATTTATGACTGGTTTGCACTTTTTGTTTTGGGCACTGGTAAAATTAAGTCAGCAGAACCTGTAGTCTGGATGCAGATATTCCAACATCAAATGTTAATGGAGTAACCTTACCAAAATAAAGTAAAATAATAGAAGGACTTTTATATAACCGTTTCCATGCTAGGAGCTGCACTGATACCACTGAAATGGGATGGGTATCATTACCTCAGTGCAAGAATTGTGCATAGACAAAATCCGAGTCTCACAAATTCCTGTCTTTGCCTGAAGGCCCTTGGCCTAAAGAGGCAAGGCTGTGCTTGTTTCTGTGGCAAATGAGAGTTGTCATAGCAGAACTCTCCCATTACGGCAAGATTTGCAGGGTATGAAACTTCTATAATAATCAGTTACCATACCAACATGTAACAAGAATGACAAAATGCTGAGAGAAGCCCTTTCCCTGTAAATAAAGGTAAAAGATAAATGTTTTCAAAATAAGGAGGAAGTATAGCAACTGCATTTGAATGAACTTTTATTCCCAAGAGGATCCTGTTGGGTTTTTTTTAAACGATCATATTCCCCCGTACAGTTCATGTAGATTTCAGCAGTATGTTTTCCATCAGTCCAGATAGCTTAAGGCAGCCTTTAGAATTTGGCATTGAAAAATATCAGTGCTCTGCAAAATGTTAGAAAATTATGCGTTTTTCATGCGTTTAACCAAAGAGTGAAAGGGATCTAATAAACTGCTCAGATTTTTTTTCCTGTGAGCACAAAACACTTCAGAAAAAGAAACTTGGATATGAAAAAAAGAAAAATGCAATTAATATGTAGGACTAACAAGAAACATTTCTGTTACCACCTAACATGGTAATTATACAAGGGGGTACTTTTGTTATTTAGACTACTGTCCTACCTACCTGCAGTGGGTGTGAAAAGTCCTGCCTAATGTGTAGGTATCCAACTGCCCTCTACCAGGTGGAATCCAACCTGCTCAGAGACAACCCTCTAGTGACTGGTCTGCAGAATGCGGGAATGTGACATTTCTCCTTGAAAAGTTAAAGGTGTTTTGTAGCCTGCTGACAAAGGCCACTGGAGATGCTACTGTCATGGGATGGGGTCCTGTAGGATGGCTGTGATCTTCCCAAGGCCCCCTTACCGTGCCAAGTTGGCTCAATGGGCACCCCTCGATTCTTGCCCGCCACATCTTTGATCGAATGATTGGTAGGGAGGCTACCTCCAAGTCCTCTTGGACACAGTTGAGATTGTGGCTCAGGACCCCATGGGCCCCCAGACCCCAGTGGGTCCCACTCCAGGATGGATGTCACAATGGGTGTTTTGGGGCAGCCTCACCTTATGAGCTATGCATGGCTCCAGCCACCCCTTTACTGACATTGTTCGGTTTGGGTCTTGTTATGATTTAGCCCCCTAGTCCTCCCTGGGCCCTCTGCAGCCCTGTTTCACACTGTGCCTTCACTGGCACTCAGGTCCATGCACCTCCAAATGCTGCGCACTCTCTGGCACTGGGGTCCATGCACCCCAAATGCTGTGTGCTCTCTGGCACTGGGGTCCCCACGCTGCTGTGGGTCCCCTATGAGGCCTCTTCCATCCCCTAACAGCCTCACCCAAACCACCAGTCTTATACAGCAGTAAAGAAAACACAAGTCCCTGGGCTGCAGTATAAATTCAAGCTGTACAACATCATTCAAACCATACCAGGGAATACTCCGCCCCTCAACAGTGTCAGAAGCTGCTCCTGCAGTCAGGCCTCTCTCCTTTGGTTGCTCTGGGAGAGCTCCTTCCCCCTTGGCTGCCCGCAGGGAACAGCCTTCCTGGCCCCAGCTCTGGGGTTTATATATGAGCCAGGCCCTGCCCCTTCTGGTCAGCTGACCACTGGCAGGTGTAGGCCACTAGCTCATTCTAGCTGCTCTGGTAACCAGCAGCTGGGGGCTCCCCATGCACTGCTAGGACTCTTTTTCTAGCAGTTTCCACTCTTTAAAGGAACAGGGCACCTAAGTGCTCTGCAATAGCTACATATTCTTTCTTGCTGTTCCCAGACAAGAAAATATCCTTATTTCATCATTTTGCAGAATAGTATTTCAGCCTTGATTGGCTTATGCTGTAAACACCATTTGTAGTAGCAATGAAGAAAACAAATATTGGGCTGAATATAATGTACATGCTATTTTGCAGGTGTTCAGCAGCTGTTGGTGTTAGCATCAGCTCAATGCTGGGGAAAAAATAGTGTAGTTTTTCACAATGGGCTGAATAAAGGCTATTTACTGGCTGTACCTGTGGAAAATATGTTACAGAATGATACATTTAGTAGGATTAAAAGACTAGAGGGCAAGTGAAAACAATGACCTCACTAACAGATAGGCAACAAACTCATGAACAGACACATGAACCACTGCCTTAGCTAACTAATAAGCCTGTGGGTAATTTCAGAGGAGATGGGCACCTTTTGATCATAAAATACCCCAGTGCATGATGTCACTTCCTTGCTGGTAAGCCTTATAACTCAAGTGTGAGTACAGTATTTCATCTATATTATTTAATCTATGCTCTGTAGGAATCAGCAACTTTTCTCTCACTGGTTACAAGAAGTATATGCTTTGGTAGGCAACAGCTTCAGGCGAAGCAGGTTTTTCTCTTATGGAAGTTTATGCCCTTTCTGAATCAGTTAATCTCAAAGGTGCCCTGCCCTGCGTTCTGCCAACAAGTTTTGAAGGAAGTGTTTTTGTCTAGTTATTGTATTCAAGGGTGGAAGCCCTACATTCTTTAAGGCCAATCACACAAACCTGAGGCCTTTACCCATATAGCAAGCATTATGTGCTTAATTAGTTATCGGAAATGCAACTCACCCCACAACTAGGACACACCCTCTCATGACGTCTCTAACTTCCATGGGTCAAGGACTTTAAAACTAAATTAACTATTGTTTATGGGGGGATAAGGTGAAATAGCAGACATTTTGGAAACACTATTAAATCCTAAACTAGCAACATTGATTATTTCTAGCCTCTCTTTCTACTCTTGTAAAGAGACAGAACTTAATTAATGTATTAGCATTTATCTCCAGATCTTCTGACCAATGATAGTTAAAATAAATAGCCATCCACAAATTCCCTACCCTGAAAATAAATTATTTTTAGAGATTAAGTAGTTTGTGTGATATTAGGCACATAATATTTATGAAATTATACTTCACAATGTAATAATAATAATCAGCATATTGGTGTATTATACCATTTATACATGTTGCAGTTATTATATACATCATCATATTGATGTTCTATTATTATTTTGTACACCTCATTTTATCAATTCTGCCTCACTGCAAGATAGTCAGTCAAACAAAGATGTTAGTGGGGGCCCAAAGGGGAAATAAAACAATGCCAAAGATAAGATTCAGAGAATATCAGGTATCTTTGAGGAAACAATATGGTACCTATTAATGGGGTCTACCCAGGCTGGCAAGGTCTACCTTTCCCAGATGTGAATGCAGGACAGGGACAGGCAATTATTTTGGGCAGAGGGCTGCTTACCCAGTTTTGGCAAGCTGTTGAGGGCTGCATGGGTAGCCCTGCCCCTTGATGGGTGCCCCACCCCCTGGTTGCCATCTTGTGCCTGGAAGTCCTTCCCCCTAACCCCGGACCTTAGACACCAGAAGTCCCTCCCATTGCCCCCAAAAGTACTCCTTTCAGCAAGGGGTTTGCCATCTCAGAACCAGAGAAATACCAAACTATATTCTGAAAAGTGAACATCTAAAACATGCAATAGTCTAATTTAAAAAAATATTTTTGTCCTGGTTTACATGTGTTTGTGTAAGGTACATAGAGGTGATTGTATATAATAACTTAAATGAAGTCTTACTCTTGTATATTGTGGGGGAGTGGGTATAAGTTTGTTGGGGGGCTGTGGGTGTGTAGGTATGTCAGGTGTGGGGGAGGGTATGGGTGTGTCTGTGGGAGGTGACTACGTGTGAGGGGATGGGTGTGGGGTGAAGGAGCATGTGGGAGTATGTGTGGATATGTGGGGTGTGGGTGGGTATGGGGTTTGTGGGGGCTCTGTGTGTGGGGGAGGGGGACTGGGGTGTGTGAGAGGTTGTGGAGGTCTGCATGTATGGCAGTTCAAGGGGGGGTGTGGGTGAGTGTGCATGGTGGGATGTGCATGTGGGACTTGCCCTACAAACACACATAGACACACACACGGTCCCTACCTACACACACACACACACACAGGTTAACGGTGCGGCCCCATACTCCCCAGTCCGGTGATGCAGCCAGGAGCCATGTGGTGCTGCAGCAGTGCGGGGGCAGTAAGACAGGGAAATGGCTGGGGGTGGGACGGGACTGGGCTACTGCATTCCTGCTGAGGCTGTCCCTGGGTCCTACTGCCCCTGGATTCTGTCATCTTTGACAGGCAGCCAGGAGCAGATAAATATTTTCTAAATTTTTTAGGGGTTCTGCAAGCTGGATAGAATGGCCTGGTGGGCCGCATCCAGGCTATGGACCATAATTTGCCCAACCCTGATCTAGGACAAAGGGCTGTATTAAAACCTGAAAGATGCTGACCAAAGGAAAAATGTTGGACTAACTGTACACAGCAACTGGAGATGAGTCTGACAGAGGTGGTCATCCTGTGGCATGTCTACTATAAGTGGCACAGGCAAACTGTGTGAGGCACATGGCACATTGGTAATCAGGGCAGGAAGCAAAATAAAGAAAAGCAGATCAGGCATGAAGTACAGGGTAAAGAGTGGAAAGCAGAGCAGCAGACCAGGGAGGCGAAGGGGATCAGAGTGGGAGTGGGGCTAATTTGTCACAAGACTGACAAAATATGACCCCAGTATGGTCCACAGCATGGAAATATGCATAGAAATGGCAGTAAGCAGGCTTTCCCTCTTAAGCCAGAGATGAGAGTGACAAGGTTTCCCAGCTGTAACTTCCCAGAGCATGCCAGGAAAGATTAAGATTTAAGGAAGGGGAAGTATGCTCTGGTGTGCATGCCATGCATTTTTGGGGAAATAAATAATGCTTTGTTTTGAAGAGCTTGTTTTTAAGCCTTTTTAATCAGTCACAGACTCTCAGAGGAAAACTGCAAACCAGTGCCAAACTCTGTTCAGCCTGTCTGGTAAACACATCTAATAAGCAAGGAGGGTAGCTGCCTAAATCCAGCATAAGGGTGGCAGGATTGCATGGTTCCTTAGTAAGGGAAGAAGGTAGCAAAACCTGTCCCCAAAAGAGTGTTCTTGCAAGGGACATTAGATATCTGAAATGCAGCTTGCCCCCTTGTGGTATACTTCATACTGATGCTTCCTGGCCTAAGGATTTAATAGCTATGAGAGACAAGGAATCTGAATGATACATTTTATTGAACCAACCGTGTATCTGGCAGCACTGGTGGACAATCCTTTGGGCATCAAGTGACCTTCATCAAATTAATAGCTATGTCTTCTTACAGTGTGTTGTTGTGGGGGAGGGGGGAAAAAGGTATTTTGAAGGCAAGAATGTCTCAGAGGCTTGAGAAAGGAAGCTCTGATACCTGAAAACTTGTCTATAGTTATACCAGCCATACAGTTGGAATAATAACAGATATTACCCACAAGAATTCTTGCTGCTACCATATCTTTTGGACCATCATGGCAATAATATCACCCCAATACTACCAAAACATGGAAAAATTGTGAACATACTTACTAAATCCACAAAATCATAAATTTTTTCTATCCTGTCATTTTTTTCTTCTGTTTCGTGAACATACAGAACTGACAGCTGAACTACTTGGCTAGTATGGTACTGCCTGCAGTGAAGTTATTAGATTGATTCAACATTAATTGTTTTAATGATTATTTCAGTATCTTTCAGTACAAAAACATTCATGCTAAGTCTAATGTAGATTCCAAGCATGGATCAGATATACACATGAATTAAAAACAAAATGTATTTCAATCTAATGCTGTGCAATTAAAAATAAAAGCAATATACAAGAAACAGAAAGATTGCAGTTTCTTACAATATTACCTTAGTCATGTTGCATATATATAGTATTATCTTTTCTGGTTGAAAATATTCTTTAATATAGTATTGGGTCTGGGCCAGATTATAGGGTCACGTTCAGCTGCGTGCAGCACAAGACCTGTGTGTGTGTTAGTTTGCATGCACATGAGTACACCCTGTGGTGGAAAGAAGTAAGATGACTGTAAACCAGGAGTTCTCAAACTTTGTGATACCACAACCCCGAGTGCTGGATGGCAATGGCGGGGGACAGGGAGCTCACACGTGGCAGCCGCCACCACCATCCACCACTCAGTGCTGCCGCTACGCACTGCTTCCTTATGCTACCACATGCACCCCCTGGGAAGTTTGCGTCCCCCTTTTAAGTTGCTCGTGACCCACCAGTTTGAGAACACCTACTCTAAACCATTGTTGTACTTAAATCCCTGTTTCTGAGAGCTAATCTCCCACCTGATAATCACCAGCATGCCAGGTCCACAGGGCACAACCTCATATATCCCAAACAAGCTCCTTAAGCTTGAGATAGCTGAGAGAAGGTGACACAGACAGTATTGCCAACATCAAGTAATGAGAAATCATGAACCAGGCCCCGCAAAATCATAGAATGGGATTAGAAGTATTCCCCAATTTGAGGCCTGTATTTGCATTCTGTTTTTTTAACATTCTTGGAGCAAAAAGCAAGTTTTTCTCCACAAATGTGTGACCTAGACACCTCTTTAAATAAGAATTCTGAAGGTGTCTACACACATTCAGGGCAAGCATATCCAAAGGTGCTGTAATTCCGGGCGTTTACACAGGTACTCGGGGAGTGTGGGGAGAAGGGGTGTTGCTTTAATTAGAGCGGTTCTAAAACCATAATGTGCATCAGTGTCCCCACGCTGAATAATGGCAGTGGGGGGTGCTTTAACTAAAGCTCATTTGGCGAGCTTTAGTTAAAGCACCCCCCACTGCCATTTTTCAGTGTGGGGACACTGGTAAAAATGACACTGGAGTCTGCTGAAGAGCAGTAATTACCATGCTCTAGAAGACTTGATTAATCAGGTCTGTTCTGATGCACTGTAATTACAGCACGTCGAGGCAGCCTTGCTGCACCTGTATAGGCCCCCTTTAGCGCTTTACTTAAAATGCTTTAGGTAAAGATTCTAATATAATAATCTGGCTCAAGGAGTTGAGGCTTTAAGAAAAAAAGCAACAAATAGAGCAAACCTTATAATAAAAGTAAGAATTAGCATCACTTCCAAGAGACAGTACACCATATCTGTATGTTACTCAGGGATTCTCCTTGGAAGGACTCTCCAGTTGCTCATATAGGTCTCATTCAGCAAAACAGCTGGATATGGGTGCAGAAGATTTAGCTCTGTGTTTTTAAATATTGATCACAAATTAATGTGGATATGTGATCACTGATGATGCTTCATTAACCTTGCAATAGAAATTTTAACATTGTTTTAATCCCACCAAAATTTTGCAGATGATAATAACTAGCTGGAGGGAGAAGATGGAACAATTCTCCTCACACTTACATCCCCATTTTACACCAATGTGCTGTTAGTGGGATGACTTCTGATTTGAGGCATTGTGAAAGGAAAATCAGGCCTACCAAGCATGTAGGAAATGTAGGAAGCTGTTAATGAAAGTCCTGGTGATAAGCAAAATCACTGTGCATCCCATTCTCCTGAGAAATTGTACATCCCTGTGTGTATTTTATGACAGAGCCCAGCCCTTGCTCATTAGAAAAGGGCCAGACTGGCCAATAAAACACCAGCTCTAACTGCATGGTTAAAAGCAGTGACTAACTTTTAAGGGCTCTAAATTAATTATTTTGTTTGGCAACCAGAGAGGTAGCTCAGAGCTGCCCCAAAAGAACTGGAACTACACTATTTACAGTACTGATTATTCTTAGCTAAATTGCCATGGAACAAAGCCTGGCTAATCCTTATGGACCAATTCAGGAGCAATCTCTTTTTAATCCTATTGCCTAATTCTTTATCACAACAGTTAGGCCTGTATTTATTCAAGCTATAAAAGCAGTAGCAACAAGGAGTTGTCACTTCACCAGCTATGGGTAATGGTGGTTTTTTCCTCATTGTTAAGAGTAATAACATTTCTTGTTGTTCAGTCGTAATCTATACAGAGACCAATATCTTTTTAATTGAAATAATTTCCCTTGGGATTTCCTTGAGTGCCTAGAATTGTTTAGTTAATGTAACTGTGCCATGAGCATGGAATACTGAAACCATTAGATCAATGGCACTTCCAGGTTGCCAGTCAAATTCATGTTAAGGACAGTGTAAGTAGTGTATATCTATGCTGTCTCAAAAGGGTCCACTAAGGTTTTTTTTCTTACTTGCACCCACTAATTTCAGAGCCATTCTGTTGCTGTCACGCTATAACAAGTCTCTGTCCCAGGCTCTCTACTAATCATACTTAACATTTACTTATTATCAGGAATCCTGGTTTTCACTGATTAAAAAATTGCAAATTCTCTGATTAGGAACCCAAAATCCACAATTAAAATGAAACACCATTTTATATATATATATATATATATATATATAAAACTGTATCAACTGAAAACAATGTTTTATTCATATATTTATAGTTTTAAAGCAATTTGGAAGGCTACCAGTGCCTCAATCACTATAAATTTGGTATTTGATTCTGGGGTTTTTATCATGGAAAATTAGAGCTCCCTCTGCCTCCTTGGCTCATGGAACGTGGGTCCAGGCCCCTCACTCCCAAGCCACGGCCCCACAGCCCTGCTGGTGCCCCCCATTCCCCCCACAACCATGCTGGTGACCCTTGTCCCCCTCAGAGCCCCCTGCCTCCCCCAGCCCTGCCAGAGGGGGAGTCCAGCCCAGCTGCCAGGGCTGCAGAGCCAGGGACTCAGGTCTGCAGTCTCCCTGCCCCCCACAGCAGCACCCAAGCCCTGGCTACCACCCATAGGAGGTGGTGGCTGCTGCAGCGCAGTGGAGCATGGAGCTCAGCACCCCTTTCCACCCCCCGCAGGCAGCAGTGGAGCCCATGGGGGGAGGGCTGCCTGCTGTGAGCTTGGGAGGGGGGGTGGTTTCCAGCCACTGCACGCACTCCTGGGGGGGCAGGGGGTAACCGTGACTCCAGATCTGTGCAGAGGGTGGGGATGGAGCTGGGGGCAGGTGCAGGGGAAGGCTGCTCACTAAAGGCTTGGCAGGGGCAGGCTGATGCTCTCCTCTGGGGCATCCTCAACCCAGTGGGTGGGATCTGGTGCAACAGGGCAGAGCAGGACTGGGCAAGGAAGCTCCTTGCTGGTGCGAGCTCTGCACTGCCCTGGCAATACACCCCGTGCCCACTCCACAGCAGTGAGGGGCACAACCCTATGCCACTGCTCCCAGTACTGCTGGGCAGGCAGAGGACACCTTGCCAGGACGACACAGGGCTTGCAGCAGCACAGAGCTTCCCCACCTGGCTCCGCTCTGCCCTGCTGCACTGGGTCCCGCCCGCTGGACTGCAGAGCCCCTGGGGAGAGCAGCAAGGAAGGGAGCCCGAGCCTGCAGTGGGCAGCCCGCATCCAACCCACCCCACTCCGCACACAGATCTGGGGGGCATGGGTCCTCCCTGTCGCCTGCAGGAGTTGCACAGCAGCATGGAGATGGCCCCATTTTCCCCTGGATGAGCCACCTGGGTGGGCTCTGCAGCTGCGCCTTCCAGCCCCAGGCCCCAAATCCCATGTACTGTCTGACTGGGCAGCAAACCCAGCCCCAGCCCTGCCAAATTCACTCCCTCCTTTCCTATGGGGGCCTCAGTCCCCCCTTTTCCCCCTGCCAGACTTCCTGCAGCCCCTTGCAGGCTAGAACTCTGCCAGCCTGCAGACAGCTCTTTGCAAAGGTGCAAAATTTGAACATTTCTCTGCTAAAATGAAAAATCCACGTTTTTCTCGGGTAAAAGGGGAAATCTGCATTTTTTTCCGTGGGAAACAGAAAACCTCGATCCCTGTTTATTATTAAACCTCACAGCTCCTCTATGTGTCAATTATGCAGTGGTATCCTTGTTCTTATTCCCAAGCTAACGTGGAATGGTTAAATACCTTGTCTAAGACTGCAGAGAAAGCAAGTACCAGAGTAAGGCACCTACACTACACAAAACCCCCACATACATGGCCCTTACAGGCTTTATTGTACAGGTGCCTTGTGGGACTTTAAAGGTACCATCCTATTGTTTTTAACATGACTCTTCAGAACAGGGATAGGGAGGTTTTTAATTATTTTTTTTGAGAGAGCAATAGTATCACAGGACTTGAATCATATCATGGTTTTTGTCTATAATTTTCTTCTCCCACAAAAAAAAACTTCCTTGAATAAGTCCTTAGAAAATCACCTAGGCCTTCTGCACAGAGCCAAGCTTGTTGTCACCAAAGCCATGGCAGTGCTCACTTTGAAAGAAATAAGGTTGTTGCAGACAAGAGTACATTGTTGTCTGCCACAAAGGACAAGGGGCAAAGGCACAGAATCTTTTGGTTTAATAGTACCCCTGCTACCCATCCACCTTGCTGGAATGAATTTCAGAAATATATTAAACTGTTGTAGACAATGGAGGTATTTAATGGGAACCAGAATGGGCTGATGGCACAGATAGGATCTGTAATTAACTTCAGAATTTTTCACATTTATTGTAACCTACGTGTTTTCAACATTGCTCTAGATAGAATAAATGGCAGCAGCCTTATTAGATGGCAGTAGATTTTTCCTGCTCCCACCTTGTGGAAAAAGAATCAGCCAAAACATCTAACCCCAAGCATCTGCAGAAAATAATTTATATACAAATAGTAAAATGTTTATTTAAAAAAAACACTTGATGAGGGTACAGCCCAGGTCAGTAGCACCCAAAAGTCAAGGTAGCCATTTGTTGTTCATCAGTCAGTTGGGAGAGTAGATGTATTTCAAAATGGACAGGGGTTTGCAAGCCAGACACTGACACAGTTGGCCCCCAGATTGGCAGTCTTGCCAGGAAAGCTAAGGGTTTAATAGGCACAGAGGCTTGATAATTACCCTTTTCATCCCTAGAGATCCCCTGACTAGGTTAGAGCTGTGGCACATTGGCTGGGTGATGGGAGGAAAATTGCTTTACAGCTATCTCATGTTATGCCACATCCTTTTTCCAAAATCAGTCACTTAAATCTTAAAAGATGCCAAGATTCACTCTGCCTTTCTAGACTCCTCGGTTCTTGGGTCATAGGGTACCATCTCTGTGTCAAGAAGTAATTCAAAACAACTTCATAGATTTCATAGACATCAGGGCTGGAAGGGACCTCGGGAGATCAATCAAGTCCAGCCGCCTGCCCAAAGGGCAGGAAGTCAGCTGGGGTCATAGGATCCCAGCAAGATAAGCATCCAATTTACTCCTGAAGGTGTTCAATGTAGGTGCTTGAACCACCTCTGATGGCAGACTGTTCCAGACCTTGGGGGGCTCGGACAGTAAAGAAATTCTTCCTTATGTCCAGCCTGAAACGGTCTTACAGGAGTTTGTGACCGTTCGACCTCGTCATCCCTTGGGGCGCTCTGGTGAACAAAAGTTCCCCCAGATCCTGGTGGTCACCCCGATCAACTTATAGGTGGCCATCAGATCACCCCTGACCCTACGCTTTTCCAGGCTAAAGAGTCCCATGGCTCTCAGCCTGTCATCGTAAGATCTGTTTTCCTGACCTCTGATCATGCGTGTGGCTCTCCTCTGGACTCTCTCAAGCTTCTCCACATCCTTTTTGAATTGTGGAGCCCAAAACTGGACGCAGTACTCCAGCTGCGGCCTCACCAAGGCCGAGTACAAGGGGAGAATGACGTCCCGGGATTTGCTCGAGAAGCATCTATGGATGCAAGCCAGCATTTTGGTTGCTTTATTAGCCGCAGCATCGCATTGCAAGTTCATGTTCATCTTGTGGTCAATGATGACCCCCAAGTCTCTTTCTTCTGTAGTGCTATCCAACGTAGCACTGCCAAGCCTATAAGGATGCTGCAGGTTTTCCTTCCCAAGGTGGAGAACCTTGCATTTTTCGATGTTAAATACCATCAGGTTCTCATCTGGCCATTTGCTGAGCTTGTCCAGGTCAGCCTGGATCACCCGCCTATCTTCTGGCGTGGATGCTTTGCCCCATAGTTTGGTGTCATCGGCAAACTTGGCCAGTCCACTTCTGACTCCAATGTCCACATCATTAACGAAGATGTTGAACAGGATTGGTCCCAGGACAGAGCCTTGAGGGACCCCACTGGTCACAGGGCACCACGATGAGTGACTGCCATTGATTACAACCCTCTGGGTCCGACCACGGAGCCAATTTCCCAGCCAGCGGATCGTGGTGGAGCCAAGGCCACAACTGGGCAGTTTGGCCAAGAGGTGATCATGGGATACCAGATCAAAAGCTTTTTTGAAGTCAAGGTATATGACATCAATCTCTTCTCCCTCGTCCAGGTGATGGGTCACCCGGTCATAGAAGGAAATGAGATTGGTCAAACAAGACCTACCCGCAACAAACCCGTGCTGGCTATCCCTTAGGATGTTAGCCTGGGCCAGTCCCTCAAGGATGGCCTCCTTAATAAACTTTTCTAAGATCTTCCCCAGGATAGAAGTCAGGCTAATGGGCCTGTAGTTAGCCGGATCCACTCTCCTCCCTTTCTTGAAGATCGGACCACATTGGCCTTCTTCCAGTCTTCGGGCACTACACCAGAGCGCCAGGAGTTTTCAAAGATCTGTGCCAGGGGCTGGGCTATGACGCTCGCCAGCTCCTTGAGTACCCTGGGGTGCAGATTGTCAGGGCCGGCTGACTTGAAGGTATCCAGCTTCTCAAGTGTTCCTTCACGAGATCAGCATTTATGGAGGGTAGGGGATCCCCATCACCCGGATCTCCCTGTCCCACAGCAGGCATGGGCGTCCCATGGGACTGATGAAAGACTGACGCAAAGTACCTATTTAATAGGTTGGCTTTTTCCTGGGCGTCAGTTGTCAGTTGCCCCATATGGTTTAGCAGGGGTCCAACGTTGCCCTTGCTTTTCCTCCGGCTCCCCACATATCTGAAAAAGGACTTTTTGTTGTCCTTGATGCTTGAAGCTAGTTGGAGTTCAGTTGCAGCTTTGGCTTTCCTGGTTTGCTCCCTGCAGGACCGGACCAGTGCAGAATAATTCTCCTTGGAGGTGAATCCCGTCCTCCATCCTTTGTAGGCTTTCCTTTTTAGCCGCAGGAGGTCTGCTAGGTCCCTGGAGAGCCAGGAGGGCTGCTGTGCCTTCTTGCTGCCTTTCCTCCGTGTTGGAATAGATTTAGCTTGTGCATTGAGGATCGCTTCCTTGAGAAGCAACCACTCTTCTCGAACTGCCATCTCCCTGGGGTCATGGTCCCTGAGGGCCTGACCGACAAGCCTCTTGAGCTTGTCAAAGTCGGCTTTTCTGAAGTCAAGGACTTCTGTGTTGCTGACTGACTTGCCAGCTTTACGGCGGATGGTGAAGGTGATCAGCTCGTGGTCGCTGTCACCCAGCTTCCCATCAATCACTAGGTCGCCGATTAGGTTGTCCCCGTAGCCAGTACCAGGTCGAGCAGCGCTTTGCCTCTCATTGGCCCATAGGCTTCTTGAGTCAGGTAGAGGTCATCCACGCACAAGAGAAAGCTTTGCAACCGCTCGGATTTTGCTGAGTGATCTTCCCATGAGATGTCCGGGTAACTGAAGTCACCCATGACAACCAAGGTCCTGGAGCAAGCGGCCTCAGTCAGTTCCTGGGCAAACTCCTGGTCAAGCTCAGGACTTTGAGTGGGAGGTCTGTAGTAGACTCCCACCGTTGTTCCCTGTGCCGTATTCCTCACGAATTTTTACCCAGAGGGTCTCTAGCTGTCCATGCCGGTCGCCAACATCAGCTTGCAGGGACATGTAGCTTTCCTTGACATAGAGAGCTACACCCCTGCCCCTTTTGTCAACACGATCCCTCCTGTACAGCGTATAGCCCTCTATACCCGTGGTCCAGTCATGGGTGGAGTCCCACCAGGTCTCCGTTATCCCAATGACATCATAATTCTTTGCACTGAGCAGGAGGATGAGCTCCTCCTGCTTGTTGCCCAGGCTCCTGGCATTAGTGTACAGGCAGGCAAGTGTCCCCTTGGGGGCTCTTGCCTTGCCCACAGATTGTGCCAGGGCTGGGGCAGGGGTGGGCTCCCTTAAATGCCTTGGGCTGCTGGCTTTGCAAGAGTTGGTCAGTGGGCCAGCAGTGGCAGTAGTCCCCCCATCCCCCAGCGGGCTTAGTTTAAAGCCTGGTGGAGCAGGTCAGCCAGCCTGGCTGAGAAGAGCCTCCTCCCCAGGGGGCAGAGGTGGAGGCCATCTCTTCCCAGCAGCTTACTGCCTCTCTCGCCAAAGAGCGGGCTGTGGTCATGGAAGCCAAAGCCTTCCCAATGACGCCAGCTCCGCAGTCTTTGGTTGACTGTGTGGATCCTCCTCTCCCTCCTCAGCCCATAGCCTGAGACTGGGAGGATCGACAAAAACACCACCTGAGCTCCCAGACCCCTAAGCCCCGCTCCCAAATCCCTGTAGCACCTCATGACCTGGCTGGGGGTGCTCTGAGCCGTGTCATTGGTGCCCACGTGAATAAGGAGCATGGGGTAGTGGTCTGTGGGCCGGAGGAGCTGTGGGATCCTCTCCGCAATGTCTCAGATGCAGGCCCCCCGGGAAGCAGCAGACTTCCCAGGCTAAGGGGTCGGGATGGCTGATTGTCCCCTCAGTCCCCCGCAGGATGGAGTCTCCCACAACAAACACCTTTCGCTTTGACTTGGGGAGAGCAGGGGCAGTAGCTGCAGTTGAGCCTGGGTTGCCTGCGGGAGCCGGCAACTGAGCAGGCTCTGCTGGGGCTGCAAGAGGTGCGAACCTGTTGCTAAGCTCCAGCGAGGGAGGGGCCTTGGTGCGGCGGGCCTTGGGGCCCTTGACCACCTTGGTCCATGCCCCTGACTGGGCAGAGCGGGAGGTCCCAGAGTCCTCCTTAGTCGTGGAGAGAGACGGAGCTCTCCCCTGCGGCTCCCGGGGGAGAAGGGCCTGGCAGTAGGAGTCTATCTCCTGCTCACAGTCCCTGATGGCACGCAGTCTCTGGACTGTGGCCTGGAGCTCCTCCAGTTGGCGTGCCAGAGACCCCGGTAGGGAGCAGACCCCGCATGGGGAGGTGGCCATGCTCCCAGGCCCCAGAGCCTGAAAAAGGGACAGGCAGCCCCCGCAGCCAAGAGCCAGGGGCTCCGTCTGCGTGGAGCCCGGAACCATGGGCTCCGTCTGGGCGGCCATCTCTGAGGTGCCCAATGGGGGGGCCGCAGAGCCCTCGGGGACCCTCAGGGTGCGGCGTGTGCCCATCCGTGTCATGCCTCTGATAGGCTGGCTATGGCTGGGACTGACTACTCTGGGGGGTTCGCAGGCAGGGTCTCATGCCCTCCCACACCCTCTCCTGCGTGAACTCTGCGCTAACTCGAGCGCCTGTTTACGCAGCCTGTTCGCGCGGCTCCCTGGGGGGCTGGGCCAAGTAGGGGTCTGGGCAGGGGCTTGACCCGGCCTGGCTCCACGCAGCTGCCTCCTCCCAGGGAGCGAGGAGTTAAGCCCTTCCCACCACAAGCCCACTTACCTCCGGCTGTGCCGGGGGTTGGCAGGGGGCTCTGCGGCTGCTGAGGGGGTGTCTGGGGAGTTTTGGGGGAGCGGGGGCGCAGCAGGCTTCACCCATGCGTCTCTCACTGCTCCGGAGCCTAACTGAGCTTGTTTTCCCTGTTTGGCGGCCCTTTTAAACTGTGCACATGCGCAGTGGGCCTGCCGTCGGGGAAAGCTGATTTCTCAGGCCAGGGGGGGCCCTGCCTGGGATTTGGGGGGCCCTGCCCTACAGGAGGGAGACTGGTGAGTACCCCACTCCTCTTCTCTCTCCCTGGGTGGCTGGGCCAAGTAGGGGCCTGGGCAGGGGCTTGACCCGGCCCAGCTCCACGCAGCCGCCTCCTCCCAGGGAGCGAGGAGTTAACCCCTTCCCACCACGAGCCTGCTTACCTCCAGCTGTGATGTAATCTAAGGACAACATTTGGGTAGCACCATGGCAGGACTCTAATGACAATTCAGCAACTTAAGAGGTGCTGTATCTTTTAAATGGTTGATAGGTGGTCTCTGGATTATAATGGCACAAAAGGTAGATCTTTCCCCCCCCGCCCCCAGCCTAGCTCCAGAGCACTGGGGATATTGCAGGACCTGTTACATTCTTCTGACATAAACTGGGCATCACCCCAAGTTAGGATGATTCCCAACTAGCTGGATACATGGGGTTAGGGGTGCTTAGAGTCACCAGAGCTGTGCAGATCATTCTGACTGGTGTTGATAGGTTGGACCAAAGTGAGAAACTGTTCATTTTCTATATTTTTCATTAGCAAAAATTGAGTCCTTGGATCAGTCATGTCAAAGAGTAGACATACATTTATTAGCATAAAATTGTCACAGGATAAAAGATTCCAGTTCTGAAATGAATTCAGGGATATGCAAAATGTGCACACTCCTTTGAAAATGGCAGCTGAATGTCTGCACTCTCTCTCCAAAGTTTATTTTTCATAAATATTTTGGCACTTCAAACAGCAGTAGGAGATCATTTTTCAGAGATAACATTTTCTTCAAATGGATTTAATTTTACTTGTCTTTTGTCTTTGTTAATATGGTTAAAAGATGCACTCAGCTTCTCATGGGCTTTGTTAATCAAATGCTGAATTTCAAATGATTTGTCAAACTTTAAAACATCACACAAGGAAATTCTGAAAACTTCATGCTACTTTTAACTTCAGCTTTTCCCAACCACACAGCCACCTCAAAAAGTAGTCTCGCAATGTTTTAATTGTATTACTGTTCAAAAAGGGTACAAAGGCCCATGCTTGCTTGCTTGCTTGGTTTCTTTCACTACAAACAGAGGAGGAAAGTCCTAGGTGCACAAAACCAAGCCAGTGTATTCCTAATTTCCAATTTCAACTCTTATGCTTAAAAATCTTAGGCTAAATAGGTCATTTAACTTCCCCAAACTCATTGCTGTCTAGTATGACAACAAAGAGGGGAAAAAAGTTGCAATAGGACCAAATTAGAACTAAAGTGCAATGCAAGAGCAGAACTTGCAGGGTTCATTGGTATACACTGAATTATATAAAATAATAGGGATGAAAGGGACCTTAGGAGGTCATCTAATTCAACCTCCCAGTTAAAGCAGGATCATCATCTCATCCAACTGTTTGTTTAATCTGCTCTTAAAAACTTCCAAGAATGGAGATTTTATTGTCTGTCTGCATATAAAATTTCCTTTCAATAAACTAACTGGTGCAATTTTTCTTCAGGCCAAAGTCCCACTGATAGCAATAAGAAATGTGTTAGAATAAGCACAGCCAGATTTAATCTAAGGACAATATTTGGGTAGCACCATGGCAGGACTCTAATGACAATTCAGCACCTTATACCTCCCCTGCCTTATACCTCATTGTTATTACATCTATACAAAGTGCATCTCAATCTGTACGTTGTGTCTGGTCTCATAAACAAGTCAAAACCAAATCCCAGATCCAATGATCATGAAACCTAATCCTTAATATATCATTATTTTCCCTAACTAAACCTAAAAGTACTTATGAATCATCTACTAAACATCATGGGGCTCATCTACACAAGATGCTAAGTACGCAGTAGCCTAATAATACTGCACAGTATTGTGTCACAGCACAAATAGTGCTAATACACTACCACGTGGCATTATTAGGCTACTGCACAGTAGCATCACTAAAAAGGCATTCACTGGCACTACTGCGCAGCAGCTCTGGTTACTACACATTTATTTATTTAAATGCAAAGTAACCACTGCACATCAATGAATGTGTAGATGCACCCACTGAAATCAGGAACCAGGAGTTCAGTGCTGCCTCATGAAATATGCTTTTGTTATTTAAAAGAAAGAGAACTCCTGGTGAGAGGGCTCCTAAATGATAAGAGTCAGGCCCTCTTGTGAGATAGATAGATAGATAGATAGATAGATATCTCACACTCACAACTGAGAACTCTGGAGTAAGTGATGAGGAAGGATACTGTTAAGCTCCCTGTTCACCACTCTCTGTCCCCTGAGGGCCTGGTGCTCATACAAGCTCTGACTGCATTTGTGCACCTAATTTAGATGCACACGTATCCCAATTCCATATGTAATATGCTTATTATCTATGCTTTAATTATTCCACAGCAGTACCTTTACCATGATCTACCTGGCAACAAATTGCTCTCTGCCTCCCTCTACTGGGCTGTCACACAACATGAGTTGAGAGGAGCTGTAAACGTAAAAAGCAGTGAGAGGCAAAGATTTTTGTGGGTAGTATCTTTTATTGGATCAATCATATAGTTGGGAGGGCCATAGACAAGGGTACCACAGTAACCTTCCCCAGTCCCTCATTAAACCATCACAGTCAAGGGTCTGTCTAGCCTGCTCTTAAAAACTTCCAAGGATGAAGATTTCACAACCTTTCTGGGTGGCCTCTTCCAGTGCTTAACCCCCACCCCCACACCCCCAACAAGGTTTTTTTTCTTCGGTCTAGACTGAGGCGGGGTTAAGATTTTAAACTTACAAACTGAGAGCAAATACAAATTATGGCTTTGCCACTTTAGTGCATGGTTTTACTACAGAAGATATATATAAATTTGCTAACAGTTCATAACTTATTTTCATGCAGAAATGTGACCTACTGAACACAATATTCTTCACAGGATTGGATACACAATACAGTCACCACTTGGTATCCATCAATCTTTCTGCCATTACCTCTGTAAATATTACTATACTTTTAAAGCTATTTTATAAAACATGATTTACATTCAGAGTAATGGGGTCTGATCCTACCATCTGCACATAGGGAGAAATTCAACCAGGTTGTCAAAAGCTCCCAGTGCAGCAAAATTATTGCAGGTTCAGGATGTGCATAAAAAGCACTTCATATACCAGGTGGAGCTGAATTCCACCCAAGTTCTGCATAGATCAAGGCTTGGAAGCACAACAAGAAAAGCCTGGTAAGTCACTGGTGCCCTGATTATGTGAATCTATCTACAGGCCACAAGTATGGTTTATAATGTCCATTCTAGGACAAGGCTAAAGCAGCAGCTGTAGCAAGGCTGTCTTCTTCCACCTACAAGTTGGGGAGGAAGCACTGCATCCCTCCCCTTCCCTGTTGCATTTATCCACAAAAACCCATTTGCCTGGCCTTCATGCCAGCTAGGTGATGAATTTTTTCTTCAGCCAAACTTATTTACAGTGAGAATTTTGCCTACCTAGGTGATGACTGGTCCCAAAGCAAACAAAAAAAGGAAATTATAGTAATGCAATTAACTATTAGCAGCATCAGATTGCACTGTTAATAGTAGTAGAATCAGAACCTGTAATCATTTAAAGGATAAATAACATTCACACTTAACGCAAATGTACTGTACCAGTACCCGAAACTTCCTTCCAGTGTGATTTAAACAGGGTATCATGTACTTAGTTTACATGGTCTATATGGATATATGTCCCTACTAATCTTTTCCAAATTGTAGTGAGCACTTCAGCCAAACAACCAAGATGCAGTGTGCTGTGTTTGGTTGCCAATTTTTTAAATTATTTCTGACTCTTAGACCTTATGAATATTAAATAGGTGTGGTAAGATAATTCCTTACTTGTGAAGAAATGATTTCAGGGAATGCCAAGTTATATTTGAATTCTACATCGCTACTTTTATCAATGAACACACCTTCTTCCTCAAGTATTTATGCACATTAGAAATGAGTATGTTGTATATTAAAGGGCTTTTTGTACTAATCTCATGAGTTGGCATTCACCACAATGAAGCTTTTATAGGGGAACATGTTTTGACATGCATGTTAATGTTGTTTTCAAAACCAAA
Organism: Crocodylus siamensis; assembly: GCF_052110815.1. Taxonomy (NCBI): domain Eukaryota; kingdom Metazoa; phylum Chordata; order Crocodylia; family Crocodylidae; genus Crocodylus; species Crocodylus siamensis. The sequence continues at coordinate 304,285,352 of NC_143395.1, forward strand.
ATGCTGTTTTAAAAGTGGAGAAAGAAATACTCCTGGCCCTCTTATGAAAGGAACTAGGAACAGGACATACCACAGATTTTTGTGATAATGATTTGCTTGCCCTTCTATCCTCTTATAATGTGCCGAGCCCTCTCAGTTTCCACTAAAGTCAGTGAAATTCCTGGGCACTCGCACATTATGGGCACAGTCCTGCAAGTTCCTGCCTTCCCCGTCCTTAAAATGGATGGAATTCTGAGATTACTTTATAGGATAAGGCTGGAATGAAGTCTAAGAATGACTTTGTCCGTGTGGAGCCCACAATGTAGAGCAGCTATCAAAGCATCAATTACTACCAGGAAGGCTATTTTAAACAATAGATGCTCGAGAAACTTGAGCAGAAATCTGGTATCCATATGTGCACTATTACCCCAACCCTTTACACCTCTCCCAAACTGAGGGCAAAAAAGGCAGTGTGTGCATCCTGCTCTCCAGTTCCTCTCAAAAGCATAGCTGTCAGAGCACGTTCTTACTGGTCTGCATTGTGGCTTATGTTCTGCTTGCAGTGTTAGTGTTCACTTCTTCCTTTCAAGAGAGATTGTAAAAGCCCCTGTATTCAAGCAAATTGTACCAATGAATCTCATTATTTCCCACAAGCCCATCTTTGCTCTCCTGCATGACCTTTGAAAAAGAGTTGGTCCCTGTTAGACCCCAACTGCATGCGGCGCCCAACATCTAGGGAGACGAAGATTCAGTTGTTCATGGATCCTGTTACTCATTAGCCAGAGCAAGCAGGGAGCAAACACCAGCACACATTGCTCGCAACAGCTTTATTCAAAATGGAGACCGGTTCGAACTAGCTCCCTCACAAACACACTGCCTGTGAAACCAGGGGAGCCACACTGAACAATAGTTCTTTCCACATTTATACACCTTGGTTCATGCTCATTAACATTTACTCCACCTTCGCCCCTCCTTGGTTCCACCCACATCTCCTCCCCTCTCAGGCTCCACCTCTGTTTACTGTTTACTTCATTAGCATGGGATTGCCTATGCATTTCACTTATTGACATGTCTTTTTGCTATGAGCATATGTCTAAGACCTTAAACCCACTTCTTCGGTCACTGGGTGGACTTTGACCAAAACCTGGAAGCTTCTTCACCAATCACCCTTCACCTTTTTGCATATGTTCATCTTGGATTCTGTTATCAGTCATGTGCTGTATTTCACATTCCAGTTTGTTTTTCAGTTCTAGGTTATACCATCTCCACATTCCTGGGGCTTTATCGCATTTACAGCATGCAGACTTACACAGACTCACTCAAAAATGGTTGACACAGTTAAGATGGTTACTTAGCATAAGCACTCATAAGCAAAATCTGCTTTACCTTCTAACGATACATATTTTACAACACTACTATATTGTTTAAAAAAATGCTTGCCTAAGCATTTTGCAATGTTACTTTTAATATATCATTCTGCCTTGTGGTCAGCAGCTTTGCTGAAGCCACAGATTAAAGTCTTGTTTCAGCTGCAAATCCAATGCTCCCCAAGATCCAAATATTGTCACCTTAACAGTCCCTAGCCAGCATTGGCTGCTACTGATGCTCTGGATTCTGATACTCCTGCAGCCCCAAGCTCACTGGTACTGCCAATAGACATGGCTCCTTCCTCTTTCACATCTAATTCTGGGCCCTAAGTTTGGCATGTCTCCACCATAACCATTTTCTCTATTATGTCAGTCTTCTAACAAATTATTTTGTCATGGTCATAGGCCACATGGTATGTAGATGCTGAGCTTCCAAACAGGCTCAAGATCCAGATGATCTAACTACCATTCCAGTCTTTTGTATCATCCTTCCAGCTGGATCTGGGACAACTTCTGCCTTTGATTCTAGAATATCCACCTTGGGAACTGAAGTTGTTTGAACTGCCTTGTGAGAGTCATCTTTCTTCTCCTTGCTTGGGTCAGTGGTTTCCTACTCACCATCCTGGATAGGATATACAGTACAATTCCTAATCTGATGAGGCAGTTGCAACAGGTCCAGTAACCTTACACCACAGAAGCTAATATATTTAATCTAATATATTTTACTAGACCTTTTTGCACTATCTCAAGCTATCTTAATGGCTACTGCCCATCAGTCATATAGTCACTAACCCCACCAAACCATCATAGCAAAAACTGATATTGGGCTCACCAACCCAATAAAAAAGAGTGGACTGTAAAAATATCAGACTCCTCAGAAAGTTTTTCTTTTTTTCATATCACTCCACACTCCTCAGAAGTAGCAGTAAGAAAGGAGAAAACAGGTTATACAGGTCAGTTCCCAGAGACAAAGCATCTCAGAAGGTGGACCTTTTTGGTAAATGACCTTACTCCTTTGCAAATTCCCAGAGAGTATTAATAGACGGAACTGAGTCAAGATGGCAGAAGGTGATGAGTGGCATCCCTCAGGGCTCAGTACTCGGACCACTGATTTTCAACATGTTCATCAATGATTTGGATTTGGGTATTAAAAGTGTAGTGGCAAAGTTTGCAGACGATACCAAATTATGGGGGAATGTGGTCATGCACGAGGATAGGCCAGCAATACAGGTTGACCTGGACAGGCTTGTGAGGTGGGCAGATTATAACCTGATGATGTTTAACACAGAGAAAGGTAAAGTGCTCCATCTGGGGAGAAATAATCTGCAACACACTTACAGGCTTAGCCGTGCTATGCTTGCTAGCACCAGAACTGAAAGAGACCTGGGGGTCGTGATAGAGCACAGAATGAACATGAGCCACCAATGCAATGCCATAGCTGGTAGAGCAAATCAAACACTGGCATGCATCTACCGATGCATCTCAAGCAAGATTAAGGATGTCATCCTTCTGCTCTACCTGGCCTTGGTGAGACTGCAGCTGGAGTACTGCATCCAGTTCTGGGTGCTGCACTTCAGGAAAGATGTGGAGGAGCTTGAGAAAGTCCAAAGGTGGGCCACACATATAATTGGAGGTCTGGAGAGCAGGTTATGAGAGGAGAGGCTGAAAGACATGGGACTGTTCAGCCTGGAGAAGAAAAGACTTAGGGGGGACTTGGTGGCAGCCTATAAGTATATTAGGGGCGCACACCGGGGCCTGGGGGAGCATCTATTCACCAAGGCACCCCAGGGAAAGACAAGAAACAATGGGAACAAACTGACTGAAGATTGCTTCAGATTGGACATAAGGAAAAACTATTTTACAAGTTGAGTGCCGAGGGTCTGAAACAGACTCCCCACCAGAGGTGGTACAGTCCCCCACCCTGGCGATCTTCAAAAAGCATCTTGATGTCCACCTTACTGGAGTCATCTGACCCCAGCAGTCTTTTCTGCTCAAGTGCAGGGGGCCTGGACCTGATGATCATGTAAGGTCCCTTCCAGCTCCTAACACCTATGAATCTATGAAATTTGCAGTTCAGACTTGCAAACTATCACTTTTTCCTTCACTATGATTTTACAATTTTGAATGATTCACAGCACTATGACCTCTTTGGGGAGCTTGTTATTCCACTCCTCTCCCTGATATCAGATGGGTAACAATTAGATGCTACAGACACAACCTCCTATTCTGTGACTGCAACAGTGGCAACATGGAGTTCATGGTTTTGGGGATACTGACTCTGTAAAGAATTCCAAACAACAATGGAAGACTCTCCATTTGAGAGGTCAAAACTATTCCATTATAATGTAGATCAAGACTTACATTCCCTCAGAGGCAACTTTATTTCCTTCAGAATATATTCTCTGCTTTCAGTGAAAACACCAGCATTAGTTTTTCTCGGACTATTGCTGATTCTACTGGTCTGCACATGGCTAGGAAAACGTTGGCACTAAGACCTCCTGCTGCTGCTGTAAGAAAGGATCCTCAAGGCCTCAGATCTGTTGACTCAGGAAGGAGAGTTATCTGCCTGGATTTACATTGCCTTTGCCTCATAGGCTGGATGATATAAACAGGCTGGCTTTCACAAATAGAGTAAGAATGTCCAGCTCAAAGTAGAGCTATTTTCATATAAAACAAGAATACTACCAAGCATAGATAATTGTTGTCAGTTGAAGAACTCCACCCAGTCTTCCATTCCTGATATATTGGAGTATTAGCTCAAAATAGGTTCACTATACAGCTAATTCATTACCCACAGCACAGGGGTAGACCTATATTTTCTCACCTAGCTGTCTTCATATTTCTTGGGGACTTGATCAACATTTTTCCTGATAAAAGGACCCCATCCCAGGGTAGGATCTAAACCCAGTCCTCAAATTTTTGATAAGGCAGCTGTTCAAACTAATAGTAACTTGCTTGCTCCTCTACCTGTCCATGAAGATAACATTCTTGGTGGGAGTTAAATTGGCAAGAAGTGTGAGTGAGCCCCAAATCCTCATGTCTTCCAAGTCCCCTCCCCATACTTTTATGCAGCTGTTGTGACCTTGAGATCCACCCAAAGCTTTTGCCCACAGTGGTTAGTCTGAAATCCATCAAAGCCATTCATTTATCAGTATTCTTTAAGCCACATTCCTCTTGAGCTCAGCTCTCTATATACTCAACAACTATCTAAACAGAATCAAGGTTTTTCCAAAGCCTCCATGGCTGTTCATTTACATAGCCAAGAGATTTAAAGTTGTCACAACATGAACCCATAGACTGTCCAACTGGTTATTAGGGTGCAGGAAATAATGTTATATGAGACCTCCAAGATGGCATTGTGCAATGATTCAGGCCCAATTCAACAGAGCCTAGGCTAATTCCTTACACAATGTCTCTAATAAGCGACAACTGCAAAGTGGATCCAAAAAGATCCATATATTAAGGCTGTGTGAAATTTTGCTGGCTGTTTTGATTCAACACCGTTTTGACTCACTTCGAGCTTGAAACAGCAAAACTGAATCGAAACAAAGGATTTTGAACAGCCTTAACAAAATGAGGCTAGTCGAAACATTTCAAAAGTGTTGAAACGTTTTGAGTTTTGAAGCAGCCAACAGCCAGGTGGTGGGAGACAAGGGACAACCAGGGCTGCACTCCCAGCAGCAGCTGTGAGTGCAGCCCTGGGTCTCCTCACCTCCCACAGCCGGACTGCAGGAAGCCAATCACACCGTAGGGGAAGGGAACTGAGCCCAGGTTCAGCTTCCCTCCCCAGTGCTGTGATCGGGCTGGGGAAGGGAACTGAGCCCAATCCCTTAGTTCCCCTCCCCAGCCTTACGATAAGGCTGGGGAAGAGTTCCCATTCCCAGTGCTAGATTGGGCTTGGGATGGGAACTCAGCCCAGCTGGGCTGAATTCTTCTCCAGTCTGATCTGGCACTGGGGATGGGAACTGAGCAATCGGACTCAGGTCCCTTCCCCAGCTCCCCAGTCCCAGGTGGCAACAGCTGGCTTCCCTCCCTCATCTGGCAGGCAGATTGGGGGCCTGCAGCCCCGGGAGGACTGGCACAGCCCCCAGAGCCCTTCTAGAGTTGCAGGCCCCCAACTGCCTGCAAGATGAAAGAGACTGTTTCAAGCTTCAAGTGAATGAATGGGCAGAATGTTAAAACAGAGTTGAAACAGCCTCACTGTTTCAAAGAAGTGAAACAGAACAGCAGTTTTGAATCAAAATGAAATTTGAAATGAATGCTGTTCTGTTGAAAGCTTGAAACTCATGTTGAAACAGAATGGTGCCATTTCACACAGCCCTACCATATATACCTTTACCAATTATAGAATCACAGAAAATTAGGTTGGGAGGGACCTCAGGAGGTCATATAGTCCAATCCCCTGCTCAAAGCAGGCCCATCCCCAACTAGATCATCCCAGCCAGGTCTTTGTCTAGCTGGATTTAAAACCTCCAAGGACAGAGATTCCACAACTTCTCAATAATCTGTTCTAGTGCTTTACTACCCTCCATGAGAGAGTTTTTTGTAATATCTAACCTAAACTTTCCTTGCTGCAACTTGAAACCATTGATAGTTGTTCTGTCATCTAAAAAACTCTTAACTCCATCCTTTTTGGAACTACCCTTCAGATAGTTGAAGGCTGCTATTAAATCCACTCTCAGTCTTCTCTTCTCTAGACAAAATAAGCCCAGTTCTCTCACCCTCTCCTCTGAAGTCATGTGCCCCAGGCCTTAAACATTTTTGTTGCCCTCTGCTGGACTCTCTCCAATTTGTCCACATCCTTTCTGTGTTGGGGGGCACAAAACTGGACACAGTACTCCAGATGTAGCTTTACCAATGCTGAATAGAGGGGAAAGATTACTTGCCTTTATCTTTTGGCAACACTTCTACCAATGCAGCCCAGCATGCTGTTAGCCTGCTTGGCAAAACAGGCACACTGTTGGGTTATATTCAGCTTATTATCCACTGTAACCTCCAGGACCTTTTCTGCAGGGCTGCTGCCCATCCAGCCAGTCCCCAGCATGTACTGGTGCATGGGATCGTTCTAAATGCATGACTTTGCACTTGTCCTTATTGAACCTTATATCTTTTGGTCCAATCCCCCAATTTGTCTACGTCTCTCTAAATCCTAGCCCTACCCTCCAGCATATCTACTACTCCCCCCAGCTTGATGTTATTTGCAAACTTGCTGAGGCTGCAAACCATCCCATCTTCCAGGTCATTGATAGAGATACTGAACAAAACCAGCCCCAGGACCAACTCTTGGGGCATTCCACTCAATACTGGCTGCCAGCTAGGCATCCAGCCATTGACTGCTTTGAGCCTGACACTCCAGCCAGTTTTCTATACACCTTACCATGCATACATCCAACCTATACTTCCTTAGATTGCTTGCAAGAATGTTGTGGGAGTATCAAATTGCTATTTGATTACACAAGTCTCTGGGATAGATGCTATATCTAACAGGACAGTCCTTCAATTACTGATCATCTAGGACAAAGTGCTCAACCTCCCCCCTCCCTCACATCTGACCACTGGCATGCATCATCCAGCCAGTGGGTCTGTGGGGAGCTCTGCAGACTTGTAGATTGGTAATAGAGGGCCTGACCCCACCATGTAGGATGAGGCAGGGGTAGTGTGGGGCCCTGATCCTGGTACACAGGGTCGATGTGGAACCCTGAAGCCCCAATCCTGGTGGGGGGACCAAGGCCAAGGCCTTTCCCCCTTCTCCACATACAAGGCCCAGTCCTGGCACATAGGCTGAGGGGGCCTAGCCAAGGCTACACAGGGCCTGATACAGGGATGTGGGCCTAGCCCTGCATCCCTCATCTGTCCCACAGAGCCAAAAGGCTGAGCACCACTGATGTAAGAGACTCAAGATTCACCTTGAGGTATATGTCACCATTCTGTTGACTCAAGATATTGCTCATCTCGGATCTCGACTCAGGAAGGAGTTATCCACCTTGGAGTCACCCAGAGGATGAATGTATACGTGGACAATTACTCGGAGCAAGAATTATTTACCTGTAACTGGAGTTTACTAAGTGTGTTGTCCACATGAACATTAACAACCCATCCTCCTTTTCCTCTTCTCCGATTTCATATACAGGCATACCTCGTTTTATTGCGGTTCGCTTTATTGCGCTTCGCAGATATTGCGTTTTTTACAAATTGAAGGTTTGTGGCAACCCTGTGTCGAGCAAGTCAAGGAATCTACTCCTGGTGAAGATGCTGTGAACATTGTTGAAATGACAACAAAGGATTTAGAATATTACATAAACTTAGTTGATGAAGCAGCGGCAGGGTTTGAGAGGATTGATTCCAATTTTTAAAGAAGTTCTACTGTGGGTAAAATGCTATCAAACAGCATCGCATGCTACAGAGAAATCTTGCTTGAAAGGAAGAGTCAATCGATGCGGCAAACTTCATTGTTGTCTTATTTTAAGAAATTGCCACAGCCACCCCAACCTTCAGCAACCACCACCCTGATCAGTCAGCAGCCATCAACATCGAGGCAAGACCCTCCACCAGCAAAAAGTTTACAACTCGCTGAAGGCTCAGATGATGGTTAGCATTTTTTAGCAATAAAGTATTTTTTAATTAAGGTATATACATTGTTTTTTTAGACATAATGCTATTGCACACTTAATAGACTAAAGTATTAGTGTAAACATAACTTTTATATGCACTGGGAAACCAAAAAATTTGTGTGGCTTGCTTTATTGCGATATTCACTTTATTGCAGTGGTCTGGAACTGAACCCACAATATCTCTGAGGTATGCCTGTAGTATGGGACCCCGCCGCTGAGAGGGAAATGAGGAACCAGAAGCATGTGCCACCCTTTATACTCTTGGTGCCAGAACACATGCTACACATGCTGCTAGGGCAAAAAGTATCCAATCAAATCTCAGAGGCAAGATGCACAAGTCTAAATGCATGTCCACAATACATCTAAAGAACCTTCTAGGAACTTAACTTCATTTTTAAGTTGTTGACAATTCTAACAATATTTTTGTCTACATATTTTGACAACAGTAACACCAATGGACCAACTAGTAAAATATTAATAGGGTACTCAGAAAATGAGTGAAATAGTGAACACAAGAACATGTTTTCTTTGCCTATAATGGAACTTGTATTTGTATAACCCTGCAGATGATCTTAAAATTCTCAAATGATTAGGGGAGAACTACAAATAGAATACAGATACTCAAATGACCTGACAGATTATTTATTCCATCTCCTTACCAATGCAGGATTATTTTCAGCAGTCAATTATTTTTGTTGTTTGTAACATGCTAACAAGTGTGATGAAAATGCACGTAATCAGTTACAAATAGTTGTTTCAGTTTAGGAGAGACAGATAAAGGCCAACATTTACCACCTGTGCTATCAGACAAATATCTAAAGTTAACACAAAGAGAGACAACCTCCCTTCCAAAACAACAGTGTATACTTCTATTTCCCCTTCCATGCTATACTGCATTTTCTCCTTTTAACACTTAATATTTTTCCAAAGTGTAGAGAGGTGGTGTAGACTAGCTTGACTTCTATATGCTGATGAAAACAGCTGTCATATCTACAGATCTTGTAAAAATGCTACGTAATTCCACATTATATGCTGTTAGTCAGCTGTATTTAGAAGATTACAATGTAATGAAATACCAAAAGCTTTGCTTTAAATTTGAAAGAGTAGACAAGAAAAATATCCAATGTCCAGGTTTGCCTTTTATTGTTAAAAGTATTAAGTGTAACATTTCACCAGATACAAATCAGGTTTTTCTGGCATAACATCAGCATCAACTCAAGAATTCTCGTTATATATACAATCAATCTCATATAACACTCCATAAATGTAAAGTCTATTAGTACATGCTTAAAAACATGATCAAAATACATCAACACAAAGAAGTACCTTGACGTTTTCAGATCTTAAGACATTTAATCCAGAGTTGAGTACAGTAAATTTCCAACAAATGGCTATATACTCAATTACAAGGTCAGAGCATAATTACTCAAAAAACCCCAATGTCAGTCTCTCATGCCTTACTCATTCACATTCAATTTGGTGAGGCTTCATACTCTGAAAGCATGCTCCACATTTTGAAAAATAAGACATCTAACAGATGTGAAAAATTTTGTCCAGTCTTCACAGTAACATATGGGCTGCTTGCCACACCTTGACTCTACTGCCTCCATGTTCTTAACAATTACAAAACTAAGTTTCATCTGTTTTGGTTTCAGAAATGTAGCACTTCTAGATAACAAAGTATGAATTTACCAGTGATTAATACACAGACATGGATATTTATTTTAAAAACATTTGAAAAGTAAATCCTTTCAGTAATACAGCTATAAGACAAGTTAAACATAATACAATAAACCATGCATGACTAGTCAAAACAGCTAAACTACTTAGTTGACTAACATAGAGCAACATTTTTAATATTTCACTAAATTAAACCTCTCTGGAAAAAACGCATCAAATTTGTTCCTCAACTGGTTCAAGGCTGTCCAAATGTTTTTTATTTGCCTCTTCACTATGACGGCTTTGGCAATGGGTTAAATGTTTCTTAAAACCTCGGGGAAAACTCGATTCAAAATTACAACGTGGACATTTAAGCAAACTCTGACCATGAGCAGCAACATGGTTTTTAAGAAGAGACTCCAAAAGAAAAGCTTTCCCACATATTTTACATTTATATGGACTTTGAACATTATGCTTGTTCACTAAATGATGCAAAACAGCACCTTTTTTCATTGCACGACAGCAACAAATTTTGCAATAATACTTTCCCTTTCCACGCTTCATATATTTTGCTATTTCTTCCTCTGAAATGAAAGCTTCCTTCTCTTCTGTAAACTGTAGTACACACTGTGGCTGAATGGGAGTAGCTGGTTCTGTTTTGCTCTCTTTGCTGTATTCAGATGATTCTGCATCAAATTGTTCTTGATCACTGTTGGATTCTTGTTCCTTTACCTCCACTGAATCCATCTCCATCTCTGTTTTTGCACATTCACTGCTATTTAGTTCAGAATCAGAGTTCTCCTGATTCTCCTTCTTGAGCTTCTTCTTTGGACATGAATACAATGCATCTTCTGGAGGTTCCTTACTTAAGACTGGCTGCTCTTCTTGAGGCAACAGATCATCCAGTGGTTTTTGATCTTCTAAATTCTGAGATAAGAAGTCACTTTCATCAGGTGCACTGGGTGATTGAGGCTCAGAGGAAACAGATGGAGCAGGTTTATGGAGATCAGGGAAGACAGCATTTTTCTGGACCTCAGAGGAAACAGCAGGGGTAGGTTTGAGGGGTTCGACAGACAGAGGAGGCTTCTGTACCTCAGAGGAAACAACAGGAGCAGGTTTAAGGGGTTCAGTAGAAAGGGAATGTTTCTGGGTCTCAGGGGAAACAGCAGGAGCAGATTTCTGAGAATCAACAAAAAGAGCTTGCTTCTGGGTCTCAGACGAAAGAGTAGGCGCAGGTTTCTGGCACTCCACGAAGAGGGCATGTTTCTGGCTCTCAGGAGAAGCAACAGGAGCAGATTTCTGAGGCTCTGGGAAACAGGTATGTTCTTGGGCTTCAGAGGAAACAGCAGAAAGTTTCTGAGGCTCTGGGAAAAAGGCAGACTTCTGGATTTCAGGAGAAACAGGAGCAGGTTTCTGGGCCTCAGCAAAGACAGCATGTTTCTGCATTTCAGCAGACATCTGTGTCTGAGGTTCAGTGAAGAAAGAACGTTTCTGCACCTCAGAGGAAACAGCAGGAACAGATTTTCGAGACTCAGGAAAGAGAGCTCGTTTCCGAGGTTCAGGGAAGTGGGCCCGTTTCTGTACCTCAGGAGAAACAGCAGGAGCAGACTTCTGAGTCTCAGGGAAGAAAGTAGACTTCCGGGACTCAGCATGTTTCCAAGGCTCAGGAGAAACAGAGGGACCAGGTTTGCGGATCTCAGAAAAGAAGGAAGGTTTCCAAACTTCAGAGGAAACAGTGTGACTAGGCTTTCGGAGTTCAGGTGAAACAGGGGGAGAAGGCTTCCATGTATCAGGGGAAAGAACAGGTTTCCAACCTTCTGGGTAAACAGATGAGATGGGCTTCCATGGCTCAGAAGATACAAGAGATTTCTGAGATTCTGAGAAGGATGTAGATTTCCAAGGGTCAGGAACAAGCCTCCGAGGTTCTGGGGACACAACAGGGCCTGGCCGTCGGGGCTCTGGAGACACAACGGGGCCTGGCCGTCGGGGCTCTGGGCCAGATCTGCGGGGCTCTACGGGTGGAGCCAGGGCAGATTTTGAGGCCCAAGGTGAAACACTGGGGGAAGATTTCTGCAGTTCATGTGGAATAACTGGGGTAGATCTCCAAGGCTCAGGAGAAACTGTGGGAGCAGGTCCCCATGGCTCTGGAGAACCCGAGGAAGCAGGCCTCCGTGGCTCAGGGGAAGCAGTAGGAGCTGGCCTTCGCATCTGAGTAACATGCCTCCTTGGCTCAGGGGACACGGCTGGAGCATACCTTCGTGGTTCAGGGGACACAGCTGGGGCAGGTTTCTTTGGCTCTGGGGACACAGCCGGAGAATGCCTGCGCGGCTCCGGGGACACGGCCGGGGAATGCCTGCGCGGCTCCGGGGACACGGCCGGGGAATGCCTGCGCGGCTCTGGGGACACGGCCGGGGAATGCCTGCGCGGCTCCGGGGACACAGTCACAGCAGCCTTCTGTGGTTCTGGGGACCCAGCTGGGGAAGGCTTTGGTGGCTCGGGGGATCCAGTTGGGGCAGGCTTCTTCAGTTCTGGGGACACAGAGGGAGCAGGTTTCTTCAGCTCTGGGGACAAGGAGGGGACAGGCTTCTTTGGCTCTGGAGATGTGGCTGGAGCAGGTTTCTTCGGCTCCGGAGACACAGCTGGGGCAGGCTTCAGAGGCTCTGGGGAAGCTGCTGGAGCAGGCTTTGGAAGCTCTGGGGAAGCTGCTGGAGCAGGCTTTGGAGGCTCTGGGGAAGCTGCTGGAGCAGGCTTCAGGGGCTCTGGGGATGCAGATGTTTTCTGAAGCTTGGGGGAAACAACAGGTTCAGGCTTTGGAGGTCCAGGAGAAAGGTCAGGTTTGTGTGGTTCAGAGGAGACAGCAGATTTTTGTGGCTCCAGTGTGACAGTTGTTTTCGGGGATTCTGACTCTGCTTCTACCTGATCTTTCTGTTCTTCATTCCACTTCTCAGGCACTGCATGTTGTGCTGTGATGTGATAATAAACGTTGCAATACATCTTGCTGGTGAAGAAACATTTGTGGCAATGGAATAGTTTTGCACTTTTTTGATAGAATATAAGTTTGCCTAAACCAGCAGCATCCATTTCATCACAATACTCAGGGTGGATGGTACCCATATGAATTTGTATGTTTTCATAGTCTGTCCCTTTAAAACTGCAATGATCACACTCTAAGCGCTCTGAGGTTTTACGCAGTATCTGCAACATGTCCATTTTTCTATGGTCAGTTACAGCTTGTACCGTACTACACATCTTCAAGAGCAAGCTTCTGTGTTCCTGCAGAAAATAGTCAAGAAAACTGTATTATTACATATGGTATGAATTTTACTTTCGACATCTTCATTCTAAACTAGCTTGACACAATTTTCTTCTGTTTCTAAATTAAAAATTAATCCCAGACAGATCAGGCCAGCCCAGACATTTGACCCATGCTGTTCCTCCCATATAACATAAAATATGTAAATTTGATAAATGATTTTACTGTGGCAAAATATGTAATATTTGCATGACTATATCTTCCTGTATGGAGAGATCCAAATACAAAATCTCGCTCAATTCTGCAAGTCACTGTACAACAGCACAGCAAGTGAGCTTTCTTTTGCTAGGTGAGACTTAGACAAAAAGAAACCACTTAAGTACAAAGTCTTGTCAACTACACAAAAAATGAAGAAAAATATTTCTCTCTACTTTTTCAGTGTTCGCAATCCTAGTTTCTGTTTTCAGTGTTAGCAATCCTGTTTCTGTTTACTAGGTAGTCTTCATGGCTACTTATCTTCAGAAGGACTGTGTAAATCAGGGCTGTCCAACTCACTCCTGCCTAGCTACCACTTTCTCCATGGCTCCGGCTGCTGCAAGACCCTCTAGGCTTCGCCTCCCTGCTCTAGCTTGTTTCCTGTTACTGCCCCAGGCATGGTGCAGCATGGATCATGTGGCCTGGGGAGCCCAGAGCTTGTGGATCTAGTGGAACCCAAGTTGTGGCAGGGAGAGGCCAGGGGAGGCCCACACTGTGACAGGGAGAACCCAGAGGGCATTCTGTGGGGGAGCCCATGTGACATGAGGCCCCAGCTGCCAAGAAGTTGAACAGCCCTGTTGTAAATAAAGCAAAAGGAAAGGATTTGCGTAACAAACAGCTAACTGTGATGCCATGGTTCTTGTGACAAACTTCTTTACTTCTTAAGTATCATTTTCCCCCGGAAGATTCATTTAATCTAAGAACGAGAACGGACTTTAAAATAGTCAATCTTTGCAAAATCATTGCAAGATTTATCTTCATTTAATAGATTAATAAACTGTAAAAGGAAATTAACTGTTGTAAAACTGGAAACAGTATCTCGAAGGCTTGACTCTGTCAACTCTTTACCTACTAACCCATTCTCTCCCTTCATTGATTATTTTACTCAAAAAACAAGTCTGCCTCTCAGAAAATAATACTGTCAAGGAAAAAATCACCTTTCTGCCTGAAATAAGCATACCTGCTACAACTAATACCTAGGATTGCTAACACTTAAAAAAGTAGAGAAAAATATTTTTCTTCTACATTTTTGGTACAGTTGACAAGACTGAACTTAAGTGGTTTCTTTTTGTCCAAGTCTCACCTAGCAAAAGAAAACTCAACATTTTTAGAAAATAAACAATTATGATAATCAGACCATAAAAATGACAAAAACTAAAACAGGTGTAACATACGAAAACTGACTCTTAAAAAAAAAAAGTGTCTAATTTCCTTGGGTCTCATATTGTGATACAAGGCACACAGAGAATTATTGTAGGAAATAGATGATCCATTCTAACTATATTTCACTAATCATCTTCATTTGTTTTTAATAGATACCTTTAGGCTGGAGAATAATATTTGGACATTTCAAAGTTGTAACATGAGAACCATAGATCTTTTTTTGTTCTTGCAGTACAGACACTGGTTGCAAGGAAAATGGCCTTTTCAGGATTTCAACCTAATTTGAAGGATCTTGTAAGGCAGTGGTTCTCATCCTTTTTTGTACCAGGACCCACCTGAAAACACTGATAAGCCAGTCCTGACCTAGTGCCCCTCACTCCCAACCCACTGCCCCCTACCCCCAGCCCCCACAGAGTGTGGGGTGGGGCATGGGGTCCACAAGCAGCCCCTCACAGGCCGAAACTCTGCCAGCCTGCAAGGGAAAAACCCAGTTTCCCACATTTTTCTCCTTTAAAGAAGAACCCATTTTTAAAGTTTGTTCACAACCCCTTCATATATTCTTGAGACCCACTTTTAGGTCACAACCCAAGGGTTGAGAAATGCTGTTGTAAGGAATTGTTTTAAAGCAAGTTTATATTTATAGCTAAAGGTTCTGGGTGACAGAACAGCATTTTCCCAAACTATATTCGCATGCAATTAGTTTGAATGTGCACATTAAAGGCAAAAAAACCCTTTTTTTCTATTCTTAGGTTTAACATATATATGTATGTGTGTACGCACATGTATATATATGTGTGCATATTTTTTTTTAATTAAAAACTTACACAAAGTTAAGCCTAAGTATAAAAAAAAAAATTTTGTCCTCTATCTAGATCTACATATCAATGTATTATATATAGACAGAGAGAGAACTAAATTATGGATTAGGCCACTGGTATAGTGCTTCAAATATGTATAAAAGAAAAATGGCCATCAAACTGCACAACATCCTTCCATCTGTTGATGAGATTAAGTAATTAATCTATCTAAAGAAGTGAGGCCCAACCTTTTGGGCAGACATATGACAAATTAAACTCATGTCCCCAAGTGCCACTTAGACCCCTCTCCCTTATCTAATCTGCTGCTCTAACTTTCTGCTCCAGTTTTGGAACTTTACTAAATACTATTTCTGCATTAATAGGCAAGAGTTAGTGTAATGGAACTCTACATGAGAAATTCTGAGGAATTATTAGTCCAGCACTACAATTTTTATTTAAAATTCACTGACATCATAAAAATATTGTAGCGGAACTAATAATAAATCAGACTAGCGTTCTCTTGCGTCTTAACAGTGACAAATGGCAAATCTTTCAGACTATAGTTCAAGAAAATTTACAATAGGAAAATATGGAATAATCTGCCCTAAGGGAAATGTTTTCCTAGTTTTCCTACTAAAGCTTATTTGAAACATTGAAATTTATATCCCTTGAGCTTTCCAGACCCTGGCTAGTTTAACATCCATATAAATGTTCGACCTTTTGTGAGTTCTACTAAGCTATTTGTCTCAGTGGTAAACAGCCACAATAAGTTCTACATATCAAATATGCACTATGTGAAAAGTTTCCTTTTCAGTTTTAAATTTGTTAATTTGATTGAATTATTCATGGGGGAATTATTGTAAGCCACCCTGAGCCTTTGTTGGGAAGGGTGGCATATAAAGCAAATAAATAAATAACCATCCCTTGAACTGTGGGGGAAAAAAATCTTACGCCATTTTTTTATGTCACTAAGTAAAATATATTATAGGGAGGCTTGTGAAATCCACAGATGCAATAGTTGAGCAAAAAGTACTTCTGCTGATTTCAACTGCATCTCCACAGATGGAGTTTGCTGTCATTGTGCCTGTTGATAGAGAGCTCTCTCTCATAAAGAAAAGCATCTAAAAAGTAAGTCATTGCCTACAAATGTTTATGCCTCCCTAAATGAGATAGTCCAATGGTGTCCAACTGGCAACTTGCGAGAGGTTAATCTGCAGCCCCCAAACTCTCACCCAGCTGCCCTTCTCCCCCACTGGTCTAGCAGCAACCAGATCTCAGCTCCCCATCCTTTCTCTGGCTTCCGATTCCTGTCCCTGCCCCAGGGGTGGCCAGCATGACACAGCCCACAGGGCAGGGGGAACCTCTGACCTGGGCCACCTGCACAGAATAGTAGAGGAGGGGCACCCACATGGCAGCCCAGGAGGGGACTATGGTGCACAATGGTGTGACCCATGGTGATGCCTCCAGCCATCTGCCCCCCTCCCCCCCCCCCCAATTACTTAGAAGGTGAGTTATAGATTGAGAGATTAACTCAAGGCTGTTGCTAATGTATAAATGCTACCCTACCCTACCCCGCCTTCTCTCTAAATTCAGACTAACATGGCTAACTACCTGTCTATGGGGACTGGTTCATTTTAGAACATTTGTTACTTTACAATAGGGCTACCAAACAATGAAAAAAATTAACTGCAATTAATTGCGAAATTAATCACAATTTTAAATACGCAGATAGACGCTAATAGAATCCCAATTTATTATAAATATTTTGGATGTTTTTTCTCTATTTTCAAATAAATTCATAGAATCATAGAAGTAGGGTCGGAAGGGACTTTGTAGATCTTTAAGTCCAACCCCCTGCCAGGGCAGGAGAAAAAAAACTGGGCTCAAATGATCCCAGCTAGGCTCAAATGATCAAGCTTCCTCTTAAACACCCCCAGGGTAGGAGCCAGCACCACCTCCCTTGGAAGTTGGTTTCAGATCCTAGCCGCCCTGTGAAGTAGTTCTTAAGGATGTTTAATCTAAACCTACTCTCCAGCAACTTGTGGCCGTTACTCCTCGTCATGCCAGGGGGCGCTAGGGGAAACAAGGTCTCTCCCAAACCCTTCTGGTCCCCCCTAGTGAGTTTATGGACTGTCACCAGGTCCCCCCTCAGCCTTCTCTTGTGAAGGCTAAACAGGTTCAGGTCCCGCAGTCTCTTATTGTAGGGTCTTGCCCTGTTATCCCCGGATCATGCAGGTGGCCCTCCTCTGGACCCTTTCAATGTTGTCCACATCCCTCCTGAAGTGGGGTGTGCAGAACTGGACGCAGTACTCCAGGTGTGGCCTGGCCAGTGTTGCTTGGAGGGGGAGGATCACCTCCTTGCCCCTGCTTGAGATGCACCTGTGGATGCATGACAAGGTCCGGTTAGCCCTGCCAACCATGACCTTGCATTGTCAGCCCATGTTCATCTTGGAGTCGATAATGACTCCAAGATCCCCTTCTGCCTCCGTGCTCTCAAGAAGGGAGTTTCCCATCTTATAAGTGTGCTGCTGATTACTACTGCCCAAGTCCAGCACCCTGCACTTGTCAATATTGAAGCGCATTCTATTTTTGTTAGCCCACCCCTGTAACCTATCCAGGTCTTGCTGCAAATTGATTTAAACTACAACACAGAATACAAACTGTAGAGTACTCACTTTATATTATTATTTTTTATTACAAATAATTGCACTGTAAAAGTGGTAAACAAAATAAATAGTATTTTTCAATGAACCTTGCTGCATTTCAGCCAATCGCTTAGACAGACAAGTTGGTTTACATTCTCGGGAGATAATGCTGCACGCTTCTTATTTACAATGTCACCTGAAAGTGAGAACAGTCGTTCGCATGGCACTGCTGTAGCTGGTGTTGCAAGGTATTTACGTGCCAGATATGCTAAACTTTCATAAGCCCCTTCATGCTTCGACCACCATTCCAGAGGACATGCCTCCATGGGGATGATGGGTTCTGCTTTGTAATGATCCAAAGCAGTGCGGACCGGCACACCTTCATTTTCATCATCCGAGTCAGATGCCACCAACAAAAGGCTGATTTTCTTTTGTGGTGGTTCAGGTTCTGTAGGTTCCGCATTCAAGTGCTGCTCTTTTAAGACTTCTGACAGCATGTTCCACACCTCATCCCTCTCAGATTTTGGAAGGCACTTCAGATTCTTAAACCTTGGGTCAAGCACTGTAGCTATTTTTAGAAATCTCATATTGGTATCCTCTTTGCGTTTTGTTAAATCTGAAGTGAAAGTGTTCTTAAATCGAGCAACATACGCTGGGTCATCATCAGAGACTGCCATAACACGACATACATGGCAGAGTGCGGGTAAAATCACAGAGCAAGAGACATATAATTCTCCTCCAAGAAGTTCAGTCACAAATCTGCAGGGCTCAAGTAGTGTTTCTAGCTTTTGCAGTTTTCCAAAATCACTACCTGTCAGCACAGATAGATTGTGCTTTTCAAGAGCTAACGTGGTTGTGATAGTGGCTTTATTTCTAAGCAGGCGCTGAACCATACCCAACATAGAGTCCCATCTGGCAGAAATATCTTGTCCAAGAGGTTCTTGTTTCTGTCCATTTGCAAGCTGCTGTTTTTAGCTCTGCACTGTTAGCTAGACTGTGTTTGAAACGGCCCAGAATTTTTCTACATTTTAGCAGCACATTTTCAAAACCACCAGCACGGAGCGCTACTGTAATTGATCGCTGAAGACTGTGAGCAATGCACGTCATGTGTTCAAAAGGCAAATGACTGGTTGCTGCTATCATATTGCTTGCACGACCAGTACTAATCATTGTTACCTTTTCTTGAATATTCCATTCTTTTGTAACTTCCAAGAAACGCTCTGCACATGCTTCTGCATAATGTCTCTCTTCAGTATACGTTGCTGTTAAAGCAAATGACTGCAGTCTCCATGCAGCATCAATCAGGTGTGCCGTGACTCCAAGATAGCTGTGATTGCTCAAGGATGTCCAGTGATCACCAGTCAAAGCAACAGCTTGTGCATTTTTCAGCAGCTCCAACTTAGTAGTCTTCTCTTTGTGATACAAGTCACGTATTCGTGATGCAATGGTTCCTTGGGAGGGCAGGGTGCATGACTGATTGGAAGATGCAATTTGAATAACCTCTATTAGTCCTCTGTCATTTACAATGTTGAGTGGTCTGCAGTCCATAGCTATCCATTTTGCAATAGCATTGGTTAAGTTGTTGCACTTCGTTTGATCTGTGGGCTTACAGCAATTCTGAAACACAGTAAGCGTACTCTGTCGCAGCTCACAGGATTCACTTGCTGTCATTGGGTTATCTGTAGCAAGAGGAGCGGCGGTGAAAGTATGTTTAGCACGTAGGTGGTACTTCAGACTTGTGGTGCTTCGATGATACTGGAACTCAGCCTTGCAATAGCTACAAATAACCGTCCTTTTATCCAGAGAACCATCCGCAAGTTTTCTATAAATAAATTTCCCGTTCAAAACACCCGAACTTTTGCTGCTTTGCTCCATTATTCATTCAGTGCCATAAGAACAGAGTAGAACTGTCATGATTTCCACCTAGTGATTAAGTACAGTAAAGTAAAAAGGGTCAACACTAGGGTTAATATATTTCCAAATCCAAAAAAGAGGACATCAGTTGGGGGCACACCCAACCCCCAGACCCCTGGCACTGGCAATGACCCTCATTCCTGACCTGCAACTCCCTGGCACTGGCAGGGCCCCTCACTCCTGACCCATAGCCCCCTGCTCCCCCACCTAGCAGCATCTCCTGGGCCTGTCTGGCATCTGCAAGCACAGGCACCAGGCCCTGTGCCATCAGCCCAGCCACGGAGCTCCCCGTTGCCCCCAGAGGGCCCCCTGCCCCATTCCCCCACTGGAAGGGCAGGCACCTCAGCCTCCTCTGTTGCAGCCCTGGCACCTGGATAGATTCCCCCAGTGCTGACGGAAACCCACCCCTCGAGACATACACATACGCTAGACAATCCCCAAGACCTAGCCCTCGAGTCCCTATACATCATATGCTTACCTGCATCCAGCTGCTGAGTCTGCTCCCACGACCCTGCCTGGCTGCTTGCTGGCCACATGTGTATGCATGGGTGTATGCGGCCTGGCAGCAGCAAGAGGGAGGGGCCACTTTCCCCCCCAGCGCACACGGCCTGGCAGCAGCAATTAAACACGCGTTAAAAAAATTAACGCGTTAATTTGTTTTTGAATTAATTGCACCTATTAACGGTTATTTTCTTACATGTAAAATGACTTATTAAAAAACTAATTTGGTAAGCCTATCTTCCTTATTTCCATGCTACATTGCTCCCAATACAGTTACACCGGAAGACAAAGGTTCAGATCCTAGGCACCTAAATGTAATCCTATTCAACCCTACTCAAATCTAAGAAGACATTAACACAAAGAGTGGGTGGGTCTATTTGCCCTGTGGTGGGAGAGTGCGGGAAGCTTGAAGATGCCCAAACTCTCCAGCCACCCTGGGCAGGTGTGCCATGGGACTGAAAAGCCCCCATCTTGCACAGCTCAGGATTTCCCACACAGAAATCAGCCCCCTCAGGAAGCACCTGCCCAGCTTTCTTTACTTACAGAGACATCCTAGGGAATCCTAGGGCATCCCTCTAAGCAGGGAAAGTTGGGGTTTCCTGTTTATGGAGACCTGCCTTGAGATCTCATGAGGCACTTTTCCTTAAGTGGGTAAAGCCTGTGTAGGTCCTGGTGTGGAAGCAAGGGACCTAGGGAATTTCTGGAGTTCTATGCCTCCATGTTGGGACCCACACAGCAGCATGGGACCTGGGGAATCCTCAGTGCCCCATGCCTCCACACCAGGAACCATGCTGAGCATATTCCCTGGGTCCCATGATGCCCTGTGGTTCCTTGCTAGGACCTGTGTCAACCCATGCTTCAGGCATGGATCAGTATGGAGGCACAGGGCCCATGGGTTTCTCCAGGTCCAATGCCACCCCATGGTTGTGTGGAAATCACAGGTCAGTATGGGTCCTGGCAAGGAGATGCAGAAAATTTACAGGCAAAAGGAACACGCTGACTTTTGTCTCTCATCAGGCCTTTGCCTTGCCACAACAAGGAGTGAAGAGACTCTGGGTAGAGGGCCAAGCTCCCCGCTACAAAAGAAGGAACCCCTCTTCCCCCCCCACACACAGTCCATACCAATCTAACCATGGGGTAAAATTCCTTCCTGACCCCAAATATGGTGGGGATCAGGAAAGAATGGTCCAACCCTGAGCAGAGGGGCAAGATCCTCTAGCCAGAAACCTCCAGCTTTGGTCCCAGCAGGAGCACTGGGTGTGAAATTCGCCCGCCTTGGTTATAGCCAACACCCAATGAGGGAGGCTTAAAAACACCCGGACACATGCAGCAGAAAGGGGTGGGGCAAGAGTAACCCAAAAGCCAGAAAACATGGGAAATACCCACAGAATAACATGAGCATAGCTATACCTGACCAGTGGCTGCCCAACCTCTTTATGAACATTTTCAGTGATGGAGAGTCCTTCCCTAGCCAGTCTACTCCTCTGCCTTGCTCTTTTAACAGTAAAAAAGTTTTTTCCAGCTATCCAAACTAAACATACTTTGCTGCAACTTCCAGCCATTGATCTGCATCCTCAACTCTGCAGCCAGAGAGAATGGGCACTTTCCCTCTCTTTTATGGCACCCTTCAAGTATTTGAAGATTGCTATCATATCCCATCTTTTTCTCAAGCTGAAAGTGCTTAGCTCTTCCATGGGACTTGCTTTCCAAGCCCTTTATCATCTTTGTGCCCACTTCTGGATTCTAACTTTGCCACATCCTTTGTAGGACAGGGGTAGGAAAGGACAGGAGTGGCAGGTTCTGTAACAGAAGCAGCAACAGGAAAGGATCCAGTGACTTCAGGACATTTGAAAACCCCTGCCTTCAGTGAGACAAGGCAGCCAAAGCAGCTTCTTTAGCTGCTACAGCCAGTGGAGACTGTTCATTTGGAAGGGGGAAGGGGGGACAATGGCACACATAAGACAAACAGTCCTCTGATCACCCTGGGCAGCTCTGGGCCCCAAGGGCTGCTTACTCAGAGGCAGGGGAAGGAAGCCAGGCAAGGGAAAATTCAAGACTGAGAAGCACCTCTCCCGCTGCTGCCCTCTGCTGCACGGCCCGGCCCAGCCCCCCCTACCCACCTCTTCTCCACTGAGCCCCCCCCCGACCAGATTTGCCCGCGCCCCTCCCCCACCAGGCCAGGAGGCAGCGCCCCTCCCCTCACGCTGAGCTAAGCCCCGCCCGTTAAGCCCCGTCCTCAGCTGGCGCCATTGCCGCCCGCTCCTCCCCCCGCGCGCGCGAGATAAGCCCCGCCCCCCGTTACTGCCCCTCAGGCTGGGGGCGGCCGCTGGTGGGGGGAGGGGCCCCCCCATGTGCACCGCGCGGCGCTGGGAGGCGCCGAGGGGTGGAGGGGGCCGCACTCACTCACCGCGCTGGGACGGGGGCCGGGTGACTGCGCAGACAGGCCGCTGAGCGCTTCCCCTCCACTGGCGAGGAAGAAGGAGGGGACAGGCGGGTGAGCGGCGGCTGCTGAATTGCGTCTTGCTCCCGCTCAGCTTCCAACCGGAAGTGAGAGCACCGCGCGCGCCCCGCCCCCTCTCCCTTTCTCTCCTTTTCCCCGCCTCGCGCAGACGCAGTGCTTGGGCAAGGGGAGGGGCGCGAGTGCGCAGGCGCACTCAGAGAGGGGACGGGAGGGGCGGGGCTGCTGGGACAGGGCGATTCCCCCTTTGCTGGGGGGAGGGGCGCCTGTTGCAGTAGGCCTCTTGAGGGGAGGGGCACAGCTCGGCAGGCGGAGGACCTAGACCTCAAAGTAGAGGTTCCCAAATTTGTCCTCAGCATCACCACATTTCCCCGGCGTGGCCCCCTCATTTCCAACCCCCAGCCTCAGGACCGCCCCCCCCCGCCCAGCACCTGATGCTGTGACCCCCATTTTGGGAACTGCTCCCTTAAAGGCTGCAAGTGGGAAAGGAGCAGTGAAAAAAAACCAACCCTCGTTATCCCCAGTTCACTCCCCTTTCAGCATCCCCTTCTGCCACCCTCCTGTTTAAAGAACCTGCTACTGCCTCCCCCCGGGCCCATTTATTTCAGGGACTCGCTGATGGCGGGGGCGGGAATAAAGGTGCAAACAGAGATGGGAGTGAGAGGCAGAGATTGCTAAGGGGTGCATAAGGGGGGACAGACCAGCGCACACTCGCCAGTGACTGAGTGCCAAAGAGCCAAGGGACCCTGCCCTGCCTGGAGACATATGAGCAGAGAGGGACATACAAGCAGAGAGGGAAAACAAGCCCACAGTCCTGGGGTGGGGGTCCTCCTGGCCAGAGCTTCCCCCAGGTCAGGTTGATCCAGGAGGAGGTTGAGCAGGAGGTTGCGAGGCTTGGCAGGGCTGTGCATGGGGAGCACATAAACAAAAAGAAGCTGAAGTGGTGCAGCCAGCACCCCAACAAGAGGCTCTTGAGGAGGCAGTGAACAGGCATGCACCAGAGTGCGATGCAGGACTGGTTGGTGTGCCAGGGAGTGTGTGCCTAGATCTACCAAGACAAACTACAAGCTTTCCTTGCCAAGACAGGCTACTACAGGCACACCAGCAGATTCCTTGGGACAAATAAAAAACAGAACAGGAACCAGAGTATGGTCACAGGTTAATGAGTGCACCAAGGGGGGACATCTAGCAGACCATACTTGAATGAGTCCAAGGAACTAGTGGCCACTGCCTACTGAAACCGCCTGGAGACATGCTTGGATGAGGGCCAGGAAGACGGCCTCAAAGTCACCGGGGGTCAGTAGTTAATGACTACTGCTGAATATTTTAAACTTCCTATCTACTGACTTATGGTCAGTCTATATTTTCAGATATCAAGCTCTATGCATAGAAAGATTACAAGTTGTAAAAACCAATATTAACCTTTTGTTTTATGTGACAAAAATTTGAAGAGAGCTTTGGCAAAAAATCATAAGCTTATTCAAACCCCCTTTTAAGTCAGCATTATTTACTCAGCTTCTCAGCAATCTCACAGTCTGGCTCAAGGGAGATGCTGCTGTTCCCAGTTTGATATTGTTCTTGCAAAGAATGGCAGCTATTTCACCCCGGATTCCAGAGTATAGCACTTGATTCACAAAGGCGTTAAAGACTGAAAGTTTTCTTCAAGCAAAGGCCTACAGTTTTGTTGGTGTAATGAAATGCCAGGAGCCTACAAACAATTGTAAAGTATTTTTTCATTCAGAAAAAGTTGTAAAATACTTCACTGAATACAGTCATTTCAGCATTGTAAAATTTTAAATTCACAGTCACAGGAGGAATTTAAAATCTTTAGGCCTGCAAGACTTGCACTTTCCTCAAAATAAAGATTTGGAAAACAAAGATAGTCCCTAAGAACGGGGTACAATTAAGCAAAAACACCATCAGAGGAATAATAGAAGTAAACATTATTCAAATTTGACTGAAGATCAATCTGTAGTCTGCACAATCTCTCTTTCTGATCCAAGATCTTCAGCAATCTCCTTAGAGCTTTCCAGGCCTTCAGTGATTGCCTGCACTCATTTCCACTAAATCCCGTTGGATTGCTCCAGGCTCTCTGAAATTAGTATCATGCTTTAACCAGAAAAGTCATGATGCTTTTGTAAATTTGGTCCAGAATAATCTGTTTCTCATAGCGGCATACAGCAGAGATTGTTTAGTCATCGACTGATTCTATGTGGACCAGTTCTTTATAATTTGTTCAAATTATTGATCTACGAAGTTACTACTACTCCTCTGGGGAGATCTTTCCTTCACCTTGGGACTGCCAAAATAAGAATTGTTTAGGAACTCAGTTCTCCGGCATGCTCTAAACTTGAATGCAAGTTTACCTTGTCCTCTGTATTATTTGATGAGGTACCCAATAAGGCCTGATCCAGGATATATTCTTTTTTTTCTGACTATTTTATTCTGTATAGGTGGAGCAGGCATCTGCACTAAAAACTGCTTAATCTCTGTTGGACACACTTGTTGCTCATCCATAACTCTGACCCATGCAGGAGAATGCTTAATGCATTGTGAGTAAAAATTCATGGCCTAATGCTAATGCTGATAGATTTGCAACATTTACCCTCTCAAATCATTGCATCATAGATGCAGTCACCAGACTTTTGGAGCCTGCAGCCTAGAATAAATTCATTAACAACAGACTTCCTCTTCTAGAAGATTCATATTATCTGAGAGTACATCAATTTTGACTCGCTGATTATAAGAACTATTTGTCTTCAATTTTGACTCGCTGATTATAATAACTGTTTACTTATTCTGACTAAGCTGTATTTTTGGGGTTTTTTTCATTTTATTTATGGACATATTCTGAAAGCACATTTAAGCAAAACCCAGGTCTTCAACCACTTTGTTTATCCAGGGAATTCTGGCTTTCATGTCAGAAGTTCAATATGTAACAAAATCAATGGTGATTCTAAGCACTACAGAGACATATTTTTGTCTAACTCCAATGCTAACATCAAGTCAGCTAATTCCTGGTTGGAGATCACAGTCATTCAAATAACTATGATGTTCTTTGGTATCTTGATAAAAAATTTGGAAGATCTGGATAATTTTAATGGAAATCCATAGATTTCCAGTGTCTGCTACAGAGTGTCCTTATACTGCTCGCTAAATCAGTAAAATATAGGTTATGTAGTAGTTGCCAGTCAGTGTCTTGTTTCACACTATCGTATAATGTGAACATGTGCACAATACAAGAGCAGGTGGAGTGAAAACCAGGGTATGGACAAATGGACACTTGGATTGACTTCAAAGGGGGTGGGGGAACTGTTGCTCTGCACAGTTGTATTGCTACAGAATTATGCACACATAACAGATACAGCATAAAAAACTGCTGGGCTCTCATTTGTGACCAAGTTTTGAGCCTGAAAGCTTGCGTAACATCTCTCAACTACAGCTGATCCAATAAATGATACCACAAAAAGAGCCCTTGCTTCTCACATATTTTTGGATCCTCAACGGTATAACCCTGCTTCTGAATGGAAAGTCAGAACAACTGCTATAAACACTTTGATCATCATCCTCTAGTGGTCAATCAGTAAAAAGCATCATTACAGGTTCATAGGCGACTGGTAGGGAGCACACCAGGGTGCACGTGCCCCCCTGACAGGGCCAGTGCCCCTCCCACCCTACAGACGACACTGATGCTGTCAGCAGGGCTGGTGCCCCCTGAACAGAGCCACTGCCATCGTCAGATTCAGGAGGCACCAGTCACTCATGCCCTGGCTGTGAAATCTACCTGGCTAGCTTTTATCATGATGATTAAGGATAATATATTTTTCTTTCTTTCCATACTTGCCTTCAAAAGGAATTACTTCTCTTGTTCCTCTTAGGAGCAAACATCATGGTAGAACATGTTTATGTGTGGGAAGAGATGGGGAGAGCTAATTGTTTTTATTCACATTTTCCAGATAGGCACTATCCAGAGAGCTGTTAGCCACATAGCCTGTCACCTGCAAAAGCTTATGCCTCTTGGAGCCAGTGGGTGCGTTAACACGTGCAGTGGACTGTACTAAAACAAGTACTAAATGACTGTGCAGTAATCAGTGTTACTGTGCAGTCTGGACTCTGCATGGCTATTTTTAGTACCTACTGCGCAGTAGCCCACTGAACTGCGGTAACATAGCTCATTGCTATGGCAGTGTAGCATCCCATGTAGATGCACTCAGTCTCCAAGGTGCCATGCTGCCTTCCCTACTGCCATTCTTCTGGGGGAACAAAAAGCATTCTAATCATAGATCTGCTTTTGGAGGAAGCATCATGGAAAGATAGTAGAGCTGTGCCCCATAGAATAGAAAAAGGTACCAGCTTGTATCATTTCAAAGAGAAGAAGGGATCTAGCAAAATCTTTTATCCTGTCCTAAGATAGTATCCTGTCTGTATTGGATCAAAGAACCCACAGACAGCTAAAAAGACATAAAAGAAAATGGAGAAAGCCTTAATATTCTTTTTAAAACAGAACTACTAAGATGTCTCAGTTTTACTGCTCAGTTTCAGAGCTGTTCATATCCTCCCATCCTAAGTTTTTGTAGGGTAGATTAGCTCCCTGGAGCAGGGGACCTACCTTTATACCTCCTGTGAAATGCTTCACACACAATGAGGGAGTCTTTAATTTCACTACAGTAACTGGAAGTGTAACTGACCAGTATTGTGCCCTGGAACAGGAACAACAGCTAGAGGTTCACTGCTGCTAGGGAAGGTGTCACCTCCTTTATTTTGCTGATGACATGCATGTAAGCAGCCAGTTATACAGTGGTTTTCAATGGCAAAAAAATGAAATGACATAGAATCATAGAAAATGAGGGTTGGAAGGGACCTCAGGTCATCTAGTCTAACCCTCTGCTCAAAACAGGACCATCCCCAACTAGATCATCCCAGTCAAGGCTTTGTCTAGCCAGGTCTTAAAAACCTCCAAGGATAGAGAGTCCACCACCTCTCTAGGTAACCTGTTCCACTGCTTTACTACCCTTCACGTTAGAAAGTGTTTCCTAATATCTAACCTAAACTTCCCTTGCTGCAACTTGAGACCATTGCTCTTTGTTCTATCATCTGCCACCACTAGGAACAGTTTAGCTCCATCCTCTTTGTAACCACCCTTCAGGTAGTTGAAGGCTGCTACTAAATACCCCAGCAGTCTTCTCATCTCCAGACATGTCCCCCATAAACAGTGAAACTCCAGCCACTGCTTTACCCTCCCTGCTGCTGGAGCTGCTTCCAGGAAGGTGAGGAATGCAGGGTGTAGGGAAATGGAAGGGACAGCCCCCTAGCTCCATTCGGGCACCCCCTTTCCCTAGGAAGTGACCAGGGCTCAATCCCTGTTTGTCCACCCATTGTTACACTACTGGCAGCAACCCTACTGACAACAGCCCAGCCCATTCTTCTCTCACCCTTGTTAGCCTAGCATTGCCCTGTAAAATGTTTGAGAACTCGAGTATTTTTATTAATGGCATAAAAAGTGCAGGTATGGAAATCTGCTACCTGTTCTGTTTCTGCAAAATGTTTATCCCTTCCTGAAGTTTCAAGTACTCTCCTCAGGTTCACCCTGTAGAACACAAACCTCTAAATAAACCAGTAGAGGTTGATCTTCTGTTAAACCTTATGTTCAGCTCTACAGGGTTTGCCTACCCCTATTTTATCATCTGAAGAGGGGTATATGAAAGCAACCTGTGGGAGATGGGATATACTCTATTCAGTTAGTTCCTTTTAGTTTTGGTTCCTTTGGCAAAATGAGTAACAGTTAGCTCTATAAATAATTTGTAAACAGGAGGTTAAGTTGTTTTTGTTACCCACCTTGCCTTAGAAGAAAATTTTGCACAGTGAAAACTTTAAACTGGATAGCTATTGCTTGACATACTGCTTGCCTATTGATATTCAATGGTGCCACCCCTGCCCCACCCCCACCTATAATGGGCAGTCTTTAAAATAAACTGTTCTTTGTCATTCTGATGTATAGCATTGACCTGCTGGTAAACTTCAAGGCCAATGCACTGTGGACAAAATGGACCTGTAAATATTGTGCAGAGGTGTGATACCTGCCTGGCATATTTCTTTACCCATGGTCAATATAGAAGTGGAGAAATCTAAAAATGATGGTACCTTCCAAATTGCATCTTTTCATTCAATAATGATGAGCTGTCAAGATCCATTACAACCGTGTGCAGATCTAGGATTTCTATTTGGGACTATTCTGTCAGTACTACCTTTAGTCTATTTGCTGGTACATAAATGCACCCATTTTGCCACCAGTAGGTATGTTTACACATCCAATTAATTTGAAGCAATAAACTCTGGAGCAGTTTGAACTGGAGTAAACGAATCCTAGGCACAGCATCTACACATGCATCAAGGACAGCAGCAATTTGAGCTGAGGCAAAGAAGTTCACACCAGGGCCACTCAGCCCTGGCCTCTGGGTGGTGGCATTGGGGGCAGAGGGGCTGGCTGGGGCATGAATGTGCTGAAAGTGCAAAGCCATGTGGGTAGGTGGCAGGCAGAAGTCTGGCCCCTGGCTGGCTGGGCTGACTGGACACAGTTTATGTCTGCGGTCAGCATCTACACATGCATTTAATTGCAATAAATTACCCTGGTGTAATATAGTACTGTCCCTATCTTACTGGAACGTTAGTTTACTGCAGCCTAATAATGTCGCATGTGTAGATGGTGATACTGTACTCCACAGCAAAGCACATATGTAGATGTGGCCTGTGTGACCTAATTGGTCTACAACCTACTAGTAAAGTGTTAAACAAGATTTCAGTGTGGCTATACCAATTGAGGGAACAGAGAATGTGTCCCTCAATATAAGCCTTGGAGACCAAAATTAATATATAAAAACAAGCATCTTATGGCATCTGGCTGTAGCTGTCATGCAGATATTTCTTAAAAGAAACTAATATCTAGTAAATTCTGTATCAGCTAAGGACAAGTATATTGAAACCACTGCTTTTTTATATTAGTGATATAAAAATTAATGCACAATGGCTCCTCACCTGAACATCAGTCTAGATTTAGAAAACAGGACGTAAAAAATCAGTCTATGATTAAGGCCACAAACCTACTAGTGGATCATTGAGAACAAACCTCCATATTCACACAGGTCCAGAACCAGGGCCTTAGTCATCTGGGTACAAGATGACTTGGTACTTAGTCACCTGATCACACAATACTAATATCAGAATGAGAGCCATCTCTGTCCATTTCTTCCTTTACTAGCTCTAAAGTAATATTTTATATCACTAATGTATATAAATACTCTATGGGACATATTTTGATCCACAATAACTGGAGAAACATGCCACTAGTATAAACCACTCAAGGTAGAAGGATGATAATTGTTTTTACACTTACCAGTTCCTCTCTTACATAGCATTTTAGGATATGTTTGCATTGCAGTTGTTACTATGACTTCAGCATAATGTGGACATCCCCAAGCTAGCTATAAGCTATCTAGTTCAGGTAGGTAGTTGTGTCACCACTTCAACACACAGTTCGGTGTGGACTAGCTGCTCAGGTATTTTACTCAGAATCTTGGGTGGGTTTTTTGGGTGGGTGGGCTAAACAGGAGCCCCTGTTTAGCTCCTATCGCCAGGACTA
The DNA here is from genome assembly GCF_052110815.1 of Crocodylus siamensis. Lineage (NCBI taxonomy): Eukaryota > Metazoa > Chordata > Crocodylia > Crocodylidae > Crocodylus > Crocodylus siamensis. Next base: position 304,315,591 of record NC_143395.1, read on the forward strand.
GATAGCTACTGGTAATCAAGCTTGTGTTTTTAAATCTAGCTCACGTGTGTGTTGGACACCTCTGCTGCAGCTGTGGCAGTGACTGCAATATATACACCCTTAATCTCTTTCTTTTTTTGACAGCTCCTGATTGTCAGTCAATACTGTAAATATTGTGCACCTAAGAAAATGTTTACCCAACACTTAACTCTCCCATGAAGCAGGATGGCTTCAGGAATGTGAGTGCTTATCATTCTTGTTGTTATAAGGCCACGTGGAATAGGCTGAGTTTGACTACTCACTTGCCAGAGTCCATAGAAACAGTCTAGAGACTGTGGTTTGCCTTGCAGCCTGCAAGTAACAGGGAAAAGCCACCATGACCTCCCTCCTGCATGATAAACTTCATGAAACCTACTGTCAGGCTCCTTCTCCCAGCAAAGATTTTCATCATCTTACCATCACCAAAACAGAGGTAAAAGGGTAGCAGGACTCCTGTTCCAGATCTGTTCTCTAGTGTCATTTACATTCAACTAGCTTTGTAAGAAAGTTTATCTTCTCTGGGTCTGGTTTCTAAAAATGTTAACTATATATAGTATCACATCTGTGCCAACCATCTTTTATTTTGTAGTAATGTTGTAAGATGTTTTCCTTGGCAAAATTAAAGTGTGTTATACTGACTGCTTTTTCATGTTGTGCAATGCAAGTTTCTCAAAACAAAGCATATCTTTGGACAAAGAATGAATAAACATGTTTTTTTTCAGACATGCTGGATGTTTTCTGACATTTATTGTGTTGTAGTTAGACTGTCCTTTTCACTTACTTGTTTCTATCATTTTCAGTAGTTTGAGGGCAAAGCCATAATAGTATGTTACTGTAGCAATATATGCAAAAATGATTGTAATGTTAAGAATTTAAAATAATGTAGGTAAGAAATGCAAAAGCTAAGTGTTTACCAGGAATATTAGCTTGGTTGTTTTTCACATGCGCTTGTCTTACAGTATATGGATAATGTGTTCAACAGCACCTATGACTTAGAAATTATAAATCTCATTTTTCAAACTGACTTTTAAGCTTAATTAAGAGCTAAACTCTTATAAAAATTCAATAGAGCTACATCTTCAAATTGGCCTAAGCCATTTTCTGAAAATGGAACTTGGACATTTTTATAAATGTCATCCTATATTTCAAACACATCTGACTCAGTAATTCTCAACTTTTCCATATTAGGAATATAGAATACAACAGGGGGAAGCAGAAAGACACCCCCCCACACACACACCTCATTTTTCCTCTCTCTCTGAAACTGAGAGATTTGGAAATTCTGACAAAACAGAAAATTTGAGCAAACAAAATCCTGACAAATACATATTTTTTTAACTAGGGTTTTATTTCACACCTTCCAAAAAACTGTCTTAGAGAATCAAGCTTAAGCACACAATGATGAAAATGAAAGACCTGTAGTTTTCTCCGTATAGAACACTAAGACTAAAATGTAACACTAGCAAGGTTTCTTTCCTTGTATCTAGAGGTTTCAGGTATTCATAGACTGAAACTTCCAGATACAAAGAAGAACACAATCTCCATTGGTGTTAAATTTTAGTCTCATTATTTTATACAGAGAAATTTAAAGGCCATTAATTTTCTTCTAAGAGTGTGTCTAAGCTTGATTTACTAAAAAAAATAACAGACTAGAGCTACAGGATAGAATTGTGGATTATATGAATGTTGTATTTTGGTTCTAATATTCAGAGTTTCTTTCCTTTTGAATTTAGAAAATAGGATCGGAAGGTACTTCCTAGGTCACCAAATCCATTCCGCTGCTATTGCAGAAAATGCTTTGTATACCAAGCTCTCTCTTAAAATGACTTAAGTTTTTTTGTTCCTAGTACTGCTACTGACAGTCAATCCAGAACCTCATTTCCCCGGTGGTTAAAAGCATTTTTTCCAATTTCCTTGTGGCCAGTTTATAGCCATTTGTTCTTGTGCTGTCATATTCCTTTATCTTAAATAGCTCTTCTCCTTCCCCTTCCCTCTTACCAGCTATGTATTTATTGAGAGCAATCGTATTGTCTCTCATATTTTGTTTGGCTGATAATCCAAACTCTTTTAGTCTTCTCTTGCAAGATAGACTCTGATTGTTCTCAAAGTCCTTCTCTGCAACAGTTCTAGTTGGAATCCATCTTTCTCAGGCACAAGAATACAGAATTGTTCACAGCAGGGATCAGCAACTTGTGGCCTGCAAGCTGGATTTGGCTTGTGGAATCATTACATCTGACCTGTACATGTTGGGCTTTGGTGGTGCTTGGTGGTAGAGGTTTTTCCCATGTTGCAGCAGGGAAAAGCAGCAGCAGCAGCAAGAGCTTTCCTCTGGTACCTGCCTTTCCATCCATCTCTTAGCTCCACTGGGTCATCCTGACCCACAGCCTGAAAAGGTTGCTGACCACTAGTTAACAGCTTTGTATCTTATTCAGTGGAATTGGTACTTCCCTATATCTAATGGACATTTCTTACCTGATACATCCTAGGATTTCATATGCTTTTTCATAGCTGCTTTTCAGTAGCTGAAAGGCATCCTATGATCAACCAATCCCCCTTAGGGTTTTTTTTCTCCTTTGTCATTTCTGGGAAGTTCTCTGCTTGTAGTAATAAGTCTGCTAGTCTGCAAGGGCACATACAAGGTTAGCTCATCATACTTGGAAATGAGGACAGTGCCCTCAAGCATACTTCACTGCCCCAGGTGGGCTGTTTCCTGACCCAGAGGCAGGCCAGTTAGCTTGGGAATAGGCTACTTGGCAGTGTCACTCAGAAGTATTAATTAGTCCACTCCAGAGTCACATGACAGGTTGTGTTGCTTTGGATTCAGGAGGCAGCTCAACCAAGAACAGTGTAGCATGCTTGAGGGCACTACTGCTGGACACAGTGGGAGTATTTACACAAGATGTTTACTGCAGTTGCTTAATTAGCTCTGCAGTAGAACGTTAGCATCTACAGGTGCAGCCCTATTAGGCTGCAGTAAACTAATAAAATCCTTCTGCAAGCCAGGGCTGCTGTGCCCTGGCTCAATGTGCTGCAGTCCCAGGTGCATATGTAAATGCTCTGCCTGAGAGCAATAAACTCCAGTGCAAACTGCACCAGAGTTTATTCAGTTAAATTAATTTCACGTGTAGATGTGCCTAGTGACTTTGCCAGTTAGATATGAGCAATGCAACCTTGCACTTAATACTATTACTTTTCATCCCATTCCTATTTCTTCAGTCTCAATGTCATTTAAGTCTTCCTGCATATTTCAGTCCTGCTCTGTACTGATAATGCCTCCTAACCTTATGTCACCAGCATATCTCATCAGTACACTCCTACTTTTCATGTCATCATCAATGAAAAATAAAGTTGTTCCCAAAATCAATAGTTCAAACTCTAGTAATTTTCTTCCAGCCTGATATTTCAGCTTTCAGCATGAACTGTTGTCTTCTCCCCATTAGCCAAATTTTTACACTTGCCATACTAATCCTCACCTTCTTTATTTTAACTAATTGTTTCCCACGTGGCATTCTATCAAATGCTTTACTGAATCCTAGAGAAATTAGATCTACCGTATTTCCATTGTCTAGAAAATAAGTTATTGTATCCAAGGAAGATACCAAATTAATCTGACACAATCTACCTTGTTTTTTCATGTTGCATTTTATCCAGTTTTCCCTTTACTCTCACATCTATTGCTATTTTTACATTAAAAAATTAGAAAGTCAAAGTAATGCATCTGTAGTTGTCAAGTAAAACCAAGGAAGTGCTTCTTCCACTTTACTCAGCATTGGTGAGACCACAGCTGGAGTACTGCATCCAGTTCTGGGCGCCGCACTTCAACAAGGACATACAAAAGCTTGAGAGAGTCCAGAGAAGGGACACCCATATGATCAGAGACTTGCAAGGCAAGCCATATGAGAAAAGGCTAAAGGACTTGGGTCTCTTCAGCTTAAAAAACAGAAGGCTGAGAGGGGACTTGGTAGCAACTTATCTCTATCAGAGGAATACATCAAGGGCTCGGTGAACAACTGTTCACCAGGGCACCTTTGGGGAAAACCAGAAGTAATAGCCATAAACTCCTGGAAGACCGTTTCAGGCTTAACACTAGGAAAAACTTCTTCATAGCTAGGGTGTCCAGACTGTGGAATAGACTCAGAGGTGGTGCAATCACCTACCCTGGAAATCTTCAAGAGGAGAGTGGACAATCACCTTACTGGGGTCACCTGACCCCAGTTGTCTTTCCTGCCTAGTGCAGAGGAGCTGGATCTGATGACCTTCTGAGGTCCCTTCCAGACCCTTACAATCTGTGAAATATAATATGATAATTTTCTCTACATGATCTTTTTTATTGTAATGGAGGGAATTAAAAATGTCAAAATATAAACAAGTGAATAGACTTTATTAGGCTGTGGTGATATTGACACCTTAATTTCTTGGCCTATGCAGAAAAAAAGAAACTCTGTAGATAATTGTATGTGTCCAGGGGGTAATATTTTTGTAACTAGAGATTTGAAAATGTGTTTGAGTATGTATCTCCAGGGCTGCAATTGCTGCAATGGACTGGATAAATTATGCATTCTACAACTACCTTTATAAGCACTGAGGAAAGTTTCTTTGTGTATCTAGCACCAGATCTGTATCTTTTCTTGTGCATTGCTAATAAGCTGCAACATGAGTTTCTGCATAGGTGCTTTTTGTTTGAATTTAGTATTGCGGTTTTTGGCAAAGCTTAAAAAGGGACTGCTTTGAACTTTCTCCATGCGTATCCTTCCTTATTGCTGTTTGTTGTAGGTGATCTGGAGGACTTGGAGGATTTCCTTTCGGCCAAATCAAGGAAAGGTTTTTCCAACAGAAGTGAGAAAGCTCCACAATCATTTTTTACTGGACAAACTGTTACATGGCAAGTATTGAGTTGGAAAACAAGGAATAAAATATGATAAATTGTCTCTGACATATAAGACCTGTGATCACTGATGGTTTGGAAAGAAAGTCATCTTTCTTTTGCCTGTGAAAACTTTACCCCTAAATCCATATCTCATTTCTGAAATTGTATTGTATTATTGAGTCTGTTTCTTTCTTCCTCCAGCACTAAGCACTATCTATTACACAAGATTCTTGGAAATAATATGGGGACAAAATACAATTTTGTAGAAATAATACAATTGTGGGCATTAGCAAATCAACTTGGTCTCTTAATGAGACTCTCAGTACTAATGTTATGATTTACACTGTAATCCTTGCATATGGCTATTGTAATTCATTTTAGTCTCTTTTTAGATTAGTCAAATACTCTATAAAACTACCTATTTCTTGTTGTTGTATGGTGCTGTTTGTAATGAATAGCAGAGTAAGCACTATAGAAAATAGTACCTAGGGAGGAATCTATTAATCATTGTTAGTGCCTTAAATACACATGGAAAATCCTCCTGCCACTTCTAACAAATACAATACAGTTAAAAGTGTTTTCTTAGCTATTTCATGTTTACATACGAAACTGAAAAGCTTTCAGTATAGAATGGTTACAGTATTTGCATTGTAGGTTGTTGTTATAAGGAAAGAAAATGCATTGTGTTTTATTTAGCTGAAGGAAACAATATATCTTTCATTTAACATGCCTAGGCAATTCATATTTATTACCTCACTCTTAATTATGATGGAAACTTGCCCTCTGCCTAGTGCTAAATTATTTTTCCTTGGTAGTTAATTGCATTTGATGGATTACCTTCAGTTGTTACTAGAGGTGCACTGATACATTGGTCCGATATCAGATTGGTACCGATATAAAGAAAATTGCCTCTATTGGATATAGGCCCAAGGGGAACAATAATTTGCCTGATAAATGCCCATGATGCATGCAGCCGCACTGCAGCATGGAGCCGCACTGCAGCATGGAGCAGAGTTGCCGGTGTGGAAAGCTGCCTTCAGTTGGTAAGTCAGAAGGGAAGGGGGGAGGGAAGGGGTATGGGGGAGCAGATCAATGCCCCCCATGGTGAGGGAGAAGGCAGGGGCAGGTGCTGCCCAGCTGGTGGGGGGGCATAGGACGGAGGCACAGCTTGTGGGCTGGGGGCTGCTCCCTCCACTGCTTGTACCCCAGGAGGGGGGGGGGTCATGTGCCCCCAGATTTGCATGGCGCGGAGTGGGTAGCTGCTGTGGGGCAGAGCTCGAGCCAGTGCTGCACGGAGCTCTCCTTGCCAGGAGCCAAGCACAGAGTGGGCTCCGGCAGCACTAGGGGAAGGCTGCAGCCACCACAAATTTTGCTGCAGCTCTGCTCCCAGCCCCGCACCACCACCCTCCATCTGGCACAGCCTTGGCTGAATGCCCTCCTCCACCCAAGTACAAGGAAAAGCCAGGGCTGTGCTGGGTGGTGGGCCTGGGAGCAGAGCTGTGGTGAAATTTGGGGTGGCTGCAGCTTCCTCCCAGTATTGCTGGAGCCCACTCTGAGCCAAGCCCCTGGTGAAAAGAACCATGCAGCACCAGCTCTGGCTCCACTGTGCAGCTGCCACTCGCCCCAGACAGATCTGGGGGCATGCGCTCCCTCCCCACCCCCCTAGGGTGCAAGCAGCGGCAGGAGCTGCCCCCACCCCATGAGCCACACCTCCATCCCATGCCCCCACCAACTGGGCAGCGCCTGCCCCTGCCTCCTCTCTCACCGCGGGGGGCATTGATCTGCCCCTCCCATGCCCCTTCCCTCTCTCCTCTCCTTTCACCACACCAGCACCTGATGGCAGCTGTATCAGATATTGGATCGGTATTGGCTGATATGCCTCCTTAAATATTGGCTATCGGTATTGGCCCCCAAAATTTCTGCATCTCTAGTTGTTACTTTCCTGGGGGAGTTACTCTGAACTATATAATATTATTGAGTTTAGCGTCTCTTACTTGTACCTGGGATTTCTTTAAACCTTACAAAAATCATAGACACAATGTGGTGTCTACTCTATCTCCTGTTAGCACTAGATTTATGACCCAGATACCTTGTTTCTGGCAGACCCAAACCCTCAGATAGACCATGACCTCTCCATTCAATAATAGGCAAATTTTATTGATAGCAGATAAGAATAATTCAAACAATTCTATATCTACCAGTCCTAGAGCTGCACAGAGTCAAGTTATGTCTGGCCAGTGGAAACTTCACTGTGTGGTTCTCTCTTGAATGTCAGCTGTCAGCAGCCTGGAGGTCAGAGGCCAAGGCCCTCCCTCCCCAGTAGGGTGGGTGAGATGAGCTAGTGGTATGCCCTCTATCCATGATGGCTTTGGGTTCCCCTCTTGGGGACCCTTTGCTGCTTTGAGATTCCTCCTTTGGTATATTTTTTTTCCTCTGAGATGACTCTTCATCTTTGGGTATTGCTGATTGGTCTCTGTGTAGTCAGCATACTGTCCATGTTCTGTCCTGTCAGCATATTCCTTTGTTTTACAGACCCAACACATGCACACATCCTAATTTGATTCTTTCCAAATCAGTCTTCTCCTAACTGGAGAAGTCTTCTCCAGTCTGTTCCCTGAAACTGGAAATCTCAAGGGCTCTGCAGTTGGGCACCTAATGTTATGGAACACTGTGGTACATGTCTTCAATTTTCTAGCCTGTGTGTCTGCTTGTTGCTTGCCTGTGTCAAACACAGTGGGCTTTGAAGGCATGAACAGGCCTTTTAGAAATCAATTAACCCTTGCTGCTGTCTAAGCCAATCCCCAAAAGCAAACTTCTAAATACTATTTTCTAGTCATCATGCTTGGTAGCATGGGAGTTCCTTTCCAAACCTTTTATTTTTTTGTGATAGCAGCAGTAGGGTGACTTTTCTTTGGTTATGAGCATATTAATTTGCCTTTAATGTAATTGGGATTTTTTTTAACTTTTAAAGTTGATGCCAAATGTTTTGTCAACGGAAGAGATCTTATGATGTTCATAAATACAGTCTTAGACAGGATTAGGGTAATTTTGAAGAGATTAAGGAATTTATCTCCTTTATCTTTTTCTTTACTCTCACCATGTTAGCCTTAAAGTATTTCTGCCCAGGTTTTAAAAACATCATGGTCTTCCAGAGCCTCCTTCCCATAAACACAAATCAGTAGCTTTTTATATATTATTTAGGCAAAGGTTAACTTCACTTTTAAGGGCTGTAAATATTCTGATGAAATGCTTGTGACTTTATTGTGTAGGTGTAACTAAATGGTAAATGCTTTCAGTAATATTTGTTGGTTTGTGTAGCCAAGGTTACTCTTAGCATTTGTAGCATCATGCTTAAAGTAATCTATATAGAAGTTGGCCAGCCTTTTAATTGCAATAAAAGAATTAGCTGAAGTATTGACATGGTCTGTTGAATCTCAACAGCTTCTCTCAGCAGGAGGTTCCAGATTCTTGTTGCCAAGCAGATGGAATCTGCTCCCTTGCTGCCCTGATTCAAGTGCCAGAGCTCCGGAAAGAGGACAAACATTCAGATACACCCCTTTGCTCACCATTCCCTATTAGCATATGGAGTTTTTTTAGATCACCTTTCAGACATGTCTCATTTCCCTAAGGGTCCTAAATTTGGAGATCAGTTCTTTAGATAACTAATTTCCAGAGATCTATTTATCTACAGAGTACTTTTTACTTATTTTTCTTGTCTCCTTTCTCTTTTCTGTAACAGGGAAGGTACAGGATGTCTTTAGTAAGAGGATGCTGGAATATGTTCTGAACTTGTGTCAGGGACATTATGATTTCCTGGTTCGAATGCCTGACAGTCTGCTTATATATATCCTGTCATTTCTTAACATGGATGCCATTGGACAACTGTCAAAAACTTGCAAAAAATTTCAGCAGGTAAGGTTGAGGTACAGCTGGGATCAATCCAAATTCATGGGGGTAGAGCTTTACAGCATCATTTAAAGAAACATATTACTATGATTGATGGATCTGCTATTGTAGATTTCTCTGGTAAATAGATATGGAACCAAGCAGCAGTAGTATCAGGATCAGACATCTCCCTAATGGTAATAAGAATATGACTATAGATCTTTATAACCTACAGCCATATTCTGAATGGCTAGATGAATGTTTCTAATGTCCACAGCCATCCCATATTCAAAAGAACTGATCAGAAGCATAATTAGTTGTGGGTGACTGGGACATGAGGCCTGGGCTGCTGCAGTACAGGGGGTCACCCATAACAGGAGTTGTGGTAGCACTTGTGGGGAGGGCAGGGTTAAAGTGGCATTTGAGAAGGGGGCAGGGGCCAGAGTGACATCTGGAGACAGAGTAAAGTTCAAGGCTGCCACACTGCAGAGGAGTGCTGCCAAATTCAGTGTTTCCCTGTCATGGTGGCAATGGGATTCAGCAGTACTGGGTGGTGGCTGTCAGGTGCATTAAGCCGCTGATTGTTGACTGTGCTAACACTTCCCCCTGCAATGGGTGTAAGACTGACTATGGGGCCAGGGCTTCCAGGAACATTGCACCTCTGGTTATGCCTCTGAAGGTAGTGCCTAGGATCTTGCTGACCAAATGAAAAACTCTGCCTAGTTGTATTATCTCTTTTACTGTTTCCTTTCCTCCTATTTTGAATTCCACTGAGATTTCCACTTCTAACATGTAGTTGTATTCTCTCCTGCCTCATTCCCCACCTCCTTTTCTTCCATCAGTCTCTGTTCTTTCTACCTTCCATTTAGAAACCAGATGAGGAATCTTCAACCCTGATTCTGGTTCTAAAAATAAACTTTGGCATAGAAGCTACCTAGTCTATTTGGAGAATAGGCATTGAACTGGGAAGGAAGCTGTGGTTTCCTTTGGAAGTGTTGCTTCAGAAAGATTCGGGTAAATTTCCAAAGGTTGAATTTGTTCTGTGGAAAACCTTGAATCTGTGCAAATTCCTTTTGTTCTGTGTTATTTGACAATAACAGTCAAATCTTTTCTATACTTACGCCAATTTTAACCAAACAGCTTTTCCCCATTAGTTTCAGTAAAATGAATAATATGCATATCAAAACCCCTGGCAATAATCATAATACTATTCATTAATGAGTCAGGTAATACTTTTCTTTCCACTGCCATAAATCTGGAGTAAATGGAGTGTAACTAAGATGAGAACCTACCTTTAAAAAGTGCACAGTGTGCAATATGTATTGAAAATATTTATCTTTCAGTTATGCAGCAGGAAAGAATTTTGGGAGAGAGTTGGAATGCTTCGAGATGAACACAGTCTTGATAAGAGGATGATGGCATTCCCAGTTTACAAGAAGCTAATAAACTTAAATCAAAAGCACCGTCAGATTCCGAGAAGACAGACTACACTATTTTAATCTTGTTTGAGTATTATTGGAATGAACCCAACAGGCCAATCATGCATTTTCCTATTATATCACTACTACTAAAGGAAGATTAAGAAGTTAAAATAAATAAATATCAATTTCTCTAGAGGATTAAGATTTCATCAGTCCCTTCCCTCATTAGTTACAATTGGAATGGCAACATTAGTTTGCAAATCACATTTCCATCTGAATTGTTTGAAATTCTTTAATTATAAGTAATTCATCATATTACTGGGATGGAAACAACAGCAATATTTATACTTTTTTTCTTTTGTTAAGGATTTTTTGTGTACTTTATAGCTTCTCATACAGGTCAGAGGAGTAGCAATACAGCTGGGTGTGTCAGCTGGGCAGCTGTTACACACAGGGCAATGGCTAATTCTGGTTGCTACCATGCCACCACTGATTATACAACTGTGGCAGCAGCATTTTTTTTTAGCTACCCTCCTCCGCCCATCCAAGGCAGCACCTGAGACAGCTGCCCAGGTTGCTCCGCTCTTGTTATGCTACTGATACAGGCCCTACAGTGTTGAACCTTAAAGTAAACAGTAACGTATACAAAGTTGTACACATGAAGGAGGAGGAAGAGGGTCATCCTGACCAGGCTTAGAGAGTAACGAAGAGGCCCAGCAAAAGACTCGTTGAAAAATAAAGAAACAAGGGAAAAGGAACAGTTTGCTCTTTTAAATTCTTAGTTTAATGTCAGGTAACTGAGCTTTATTGAGCTTTTTAAGTCATAAACATAACATCTTCCAAAATGTTATTCCTTTAAATCTGCTTCAAGTCATGAATATTACTATTATTTAGCTTCTATCTCACTCCACCTTATAAAAATAGCTCACTAGACAGACGCACACTTATTATAGTTCACTCGGTGCAGTAGGAATTATAAACAAAAGACTTGAGCCCTACATAATGACTTTAGAAGTGATACAAAGGAGCTGGGGGGCAGGGGAGGCTAGGGGTTGATCATTACATTTGAAAAAGTTAAATGCCAAATACTACTTCTCACAGCCATCATAAAGCAGGAAAATATATCGAAGTGAGTACAGTTGTGGTATAAATGCAGGCAGTTCCAATGTTCTCCAATGGTCAATGAAGCTGGACCTACTCACAGCAAGGCTGAATGGTCAAAATAAGTTACAGGTATTGAAATAAAATCTTTCAGTTTATTTTTATTAAACATGGAGGTGAGATGCACATTTGTACTCCTGTTTGAGCTGTGAGAGAATGGAGTGCAGAGGAGCGCTTTATTCTTTGTCCTCTGGGGCAGACTGAGCATGCTACTGCTTAGTAACAGGAGAACAGCAGCTTGCTGGCTGAACAGAGGGAGGGAAAAGGAAACTTCAGGCAGCACTGCCTTTCCATAGCAGCAGGCAGGTGGAAGTGTTCCCAAAGATTTTAACAAGGGCCTCTCCTACCCTCCCTGTAACATACACAAAAAGCCACTAGTAGAGCATATGCTGCAATGAGGAGTGGGTCAGGGACTGGGAAGCCTATTTGGCTTGTTGTGACAGCTAATCAGAAACAGTTCCTCATACCCTCCCTCCATTACACCTTTTTTAAAAGTCTGTACACTAAGTGCATTTGAGACAAATATCTAGTTTGTTCCTGAAAAATAAACAGTGCATATTGACAGCAGTAGTATTATGGAACTACCGTGTCATTTGAGAGTGAAGTTGGAGGAGCAGATGAAGATCTTTCAGAGACACCTTGGTCTGTCCTTCCCTGTGAACATCTTCTGAATACAGCTGTCATGTTTAGTGCAATCTATTTCTTTCCAAAAATGATGGTACCAGAAAGCCAGTGTATGGTACCAGAAGGCCAGCTGACAGTTGTCTTTGTAGCCAAGAGCTCTCAACAAGCACAGAGCTGGTAGAGTCAGTCCTTCCACCTTCCCTTCCATTTGGTCCTGACACATAGTATGGAGGTTACAAAGAACATTTTAGGGCCTGGAAGCTTGGCTCAGAAGTCAGACTGATGGTAGCTACAAAAGGAAAAGCTTCCTCTTCGCCCCTTGCTACGTAAACCCCATCTTAAAGCCAAGGCTGCAACTGAACTCCAACTAGCTTCAAGCATCAAGGACAATAAAAAGTCCTTTTTCAGATATGTGGGGAGTAGGAGGAAAAGCAAGGGTAACATTGGACCCCTGCTGAACCAGATGGGGCAACTGACAACTGACGCCCAGGAAAAAGCCAACCTATTAAATGGGTACTTTGCGTCAAGTCTTTCATCAGTCCCATGGGACATCCATGACCGCTACGGGACAGGGAGGTCCGGGTGGGGAAGATCCCCTGCCTCCATAAATGCTGGCCTCGTGAAGGAACGGCTTGAGAAGCTGGATACCTTCAAGTCAGCCGGCCCTGACAATCTACACCCCAGGGTACTCAAGGAGCTGGCGAGCGTCATAGCCCAGCCCCTGGCATGGATCTTTGAAAACTCCTGGTGCTCTGGTGTAGTGCCTGAAGACTGGAAGAAAGTCAATGTGGTGCCTATCTTCAAGAAAGGGAGGAAAGTGGTTCTGGCTAACTATAGACCCATCAGCCTGACTTCTATCCTGGGGAAGATCTTAGAAAAGTTTATTAAAGATGCCATCCTTAATGGATTGGCCAATGCCAACATCCTAAGGGATAGCTAGAACGGGTTTGTTGCAGGTAGGTCTTATATTTCATATTTCATAGACATTAGAGCTGGAAGGGACCTCGGGAGATCATTGAGTCCAGCCCCCTGCCCAAAGGGCAGGAAGTCAGCTGGGGTCATAGGATCCCAGCAAGATAAGCATCCAGTTTACTCCTGAAGGTGTTCAATGTAGGTGCTTGAACCACCTCCGCTGGCAGACTGTTCCAGACCTTGGGGGCTCGGACAGTAAAGAAATTCTTCCTTATGTCCAGCCTGAAACGGTCTTGCAGGAGTTTGTGACTGTTCGACCTCATCATCCCTTGGGGCGCTCTGGTGAACAGACGTTCCCCCAGATCCTGGTGGCCACCCCTGATAAACTTATAGGTGGCCATCAGATCACCCCTGAGCCTGCGCTTTTCCAGGCTAAAGAGTCCCATGGCTCTCCGCCTGTCATCGTAAGATCTGTTTTCCTGACCTCTGATCATGCAAGGGTTGAGAAGAAAAACCTGCAGCATCCTTATAGGCTTGGCATTGCCTATAAGGCTAGCACTATGGAAGAAAGAGACTTGGGAGTCATCATTGACCACAAGATGAACATGAACCTGCAATGCGATGCTGCAGCTACTAAAGCGACCAAAATGCTGGCTTGCATCCATAGATGGTTCTCAAGCAAATCCCGGGACGTCATTCTCCCCTTGTACTCGGCCTTGGTGAGGCCACAGCTGGAGTACTGTGTCCAGTTTTGGGCTCCACAATTCAAAAAGGATGTGGAGAAGCTTGAGAGAGTCCAGAGGAGAGCCATGTGTGTGATCAGAGGTCAGGAAAGCAGACCCTACGATGACAGGCTGAGAGCCATGGGGCTCTTTAGCCTGGAAAAGCGCAGGCTCAGGGGTGATCTGATGGCCACCTGTAAGTTTATCAGGGGTGACCACCAGGATCTGGGGGAACGTTTGTTCACCACAGCACCCTGAGGGATGACGAGGTCGAATGGTCATAAACTACTGAGAGACCATTTCAGGCTGGACATAAGGAAAAATTTCTTTACTGTCCAAGCCCCCAAGGTCTGGAACAGCCTGCTATCGGAGGTGGTTCAAGCACCTACACTGAACACCTTCAAGAGCAAATTGGATGCTTATCTTGCTGGGATCCTATGACCCCAGATGACTTCCTGCCCTTTGGGCGGGGGGCTGGACTTGATGATCTTCCGAGGTCCCTTCCAGCCCTAATGTCTATGAAATCTACGAAATCTTCCTGTACAAGTAGTGGAGGCCCCCTCAGTGCATTGGAGGTGGGTCCTGGATGGTGTTACCAGAATCAGACCCTTCTGGACTCTGGCTGATGAGACTAAAGTGCTTGTCTAACACATGAAGCATCCTTTCTTTCCTGTACCCTGTGGTGTGTCCCTACTAAGTCAACCAAGCTGTCAGTCCAGAATGAGGGGATGTTCTTTGCAAGTGTGGAGCCTTTTTCTCATTCCCTAGGCTGCATTCCTCGAGGAAGTGGCCATTAACTCCCTGAGCTCTTTTGCTGAACAGTGGATACTCTGGGTTTTCTGCTCAGTGGCCTCCTCTGCTGTTGCTTTAAACCAGTCGTACTCAATCTATAGCCTGCAGACCAGATCTGCCCACCAAAATGACTGGATCTGGCCCATGCCTCCCCTTCCAATGCCACTGATCCTGTCTACAGCTGGGGGTAAGCTCTCTTCCTCTCTCCCCACCCTCTAGTATTAGCAGCCACCTTCTTCTCCCCTTTCTGTATGTGAGAGGAGTGGTCCCCCACGGTGTAGCCAGGTCACAAGCACCTAGCCTGTCTCTCTCAAAGGTTCAGTTCCACGGCTTTAAACCTTTAACCCACACTCCCATTCCTATATTATCACTTTTGTTTGAAATGTGCTATCCTTAAAGTTCCCTTCAGGCACTCATGTACTCCAGATATTTGATATTAGAGCCTTTTGGCCAGCAGTACCTGTTTAATTTCCTTCCTGTGCCCTGAGCTTTCTTGCCTCAATAGTCAACAACACACACATCTGAGGGCATAGATGGTGGAGTGAGACCAACTGTCTCCATCACTAATACAGAATCCAGGTTTTATAATACTACATCGTACTATTGATGGGGATGGATCACACAAGTGTGTTCTTGCTACTGCAGAATCACATCCAGAACAGGGCCCTATCACCCTTTTTAATATGAATAAAAGAATTACACATATAAAAATTTTCCCTCACCTTTATTAAAATAGTAATATATTTAGCTCTCAGAATAAAAATGTATTTCATCTCCTGTTGCAATAGCCTCTTCTAAGAGAAGTCCCTGAAAAGGAGCGTAAGTAGGGAGATGGTATAACTCAAGTATTTCATTTGGATTATTTCTAGGACCTAACAAGCAAAAGGTTACTCAGTCTAACTTAATTTGCCCAGATGCAGCCTGTACATTATTTAGGTGGATCTACCTGCAAATAAGGAT
This sequence comes from Crocodylus siamensis, assembly GCF_052110815.1. Lineage (NCBI taxonomy): Eukaryota > Metazoa > Chordata > Crocodylia > Crocodylidae > Crocodylus > Crocodylus siamensis. Next base: position 304,330,953 of record NC_143395.1, read on the forward strand.
GTGAAAGGTTAAATGGTTAATTGTTTAACGAATAGGTGCAGTGATAACCAGTTAGCTTACCAATTATCTTTTAGCTTTGGGTGAGCCCAGCCTGGCAGAGAAGGGGAAAAGGGAGGCCACATGATGCCCCAGCAGGAATCACAAGGCAGCAGGGCAGGCAGGAGGGAGGGAGAGAGGAGCAAGGAGATGTGAGGGTGGTGGGGGGGGGGACTAGTACCCACAGTCTAAGAGGAAAACAACAAGGAGCCTAATAACTCATCTGTTAAGCAATTAGCTGCTCATTCATAGGTGCTTCCTTCTGCCCAGCACAGGGCTTCACCTGCACTGTGGTCTGGGCTTGCTTCCTCCCTTCCTTACCCCAGGCAAAGGCCCCTGGAAGCAGATCCCTGCAGCAGCTGTGTGAGAGCTGCTGTGTTATCAGTTAATCATTTAATTGATATAATTAAAGGTTAAATTAATAATAGAGAAGGTTAAATGAAAACGGGTGTTTGTGCCCAAAAAAATCATAGAAATTAAGGGCTGGAAGGGACCTGAAAAGATAGAGGCCAACCCCACCTGCTCTGGGCAGGCAAGGAACAATTTTTCCAACTATTTATTTGGTCTAATAAAAGATATCAAATCTATCCGAAGAACCTATCTGCCTATTTTTGTAAATGATATTTACATCTCTACTTGTGAACTGTACAAAGGTTCAGGGCAGTTAGATCAGTCTAAAAGTGGCCAACCTAATCTAAGTTAAGTGTACCTCCAGGGTAGTCTAACAGCTCTGGTCTGGCGAGGCTGATTGAACTGAACTGCGGTTCCATAGTTCCCAGTGCAGCTCCAGATCTGGTAAAACCCAACTGCTGGCCCCAGTCCCAGGGGCTGCACTTTTCCTACCCACTCCTGGCACTGGGCTTTTAGCCCCACCCTTGCACCCCATCCCCAGATGGACAGCACCCCTGTCCATGGACCAGTCAGTCCTCCCCAGCCCACCAAACCGCCCAACCCACTCCTGGTGCTAGCTTTATCAATGTTCACCAATAGCAGAAGCCAAGGAAGTAAGTCCCAGTGGGGGAAAGGGCAAAAGGAATAGGGAGTTAGGTTCACTTGGGGGGGCAGTTTGTCTGGGGGTAGGGGCAATCAGGGGGCTAAAAATAGACCTTGGTCCCAACAGGTGGGGTAAGACAGCCCCCCATTACCCCACAGACCCTGCAAGCCCTGTAGTGCCACCAACCTCCCCATGGACCATGCCTACTCCACAGTCTTCCCTGCAGACTCTGCCTCCCCCCTGCCCCTTGGATCCCCTTGGATCTCTTCCACTGTATCTTGAAGATAAGAATATTCTTCCCCTAATGGAGGTGACAGTTTAGTGAGACTTCTAGTGGCCAATCTGAGCGCTTCTTTCATTGGTACCATAAAGACAGTGCTGAAGAAATATGTACGCTGTAGGAATGTTCATTCCTGCTAATAATTGGTGATTCAGTAAAAAAAAAAAAAAAAAAAAAAAAAAAAGTCTTCAGTAAAAGTCACTGCTGGATCTCCTGGCACTGGAAGTTCTGGCATTGATATGGTTAATACCACAAGCAGAATTTTAAGTCAACACTTCTGCTTTGTTCCTTATGCCTTCAGGGCGCAGGTTAGAGATGTGCCTGGAAGACGCACTGCTTGCCAAAAGATACTGATCCCAAAGTCATGAGACAGGTGCCCACCAAGAACCAGATTCAATCCCACCTATTAGGTATCTAAGTAGATTCTATTCCACCCTGTTTGAGTCCCTGAAAATCCATCAGTGCATCTAATTTGTAACATACCATCCTTTTGCCCTTAAGATTGAAATCACAAAAAGCAGCGAGAAGAAAAAGGACACACCCAATTTTTACATTAACTGTTCTTCAGGGACTCAAGCAGGGAGGATCAGAATCACATTTCGGTGCCTAAATCTACTTTTATGGAATGCAATCTATTCTACATAAATAATAAATAAATAGAATTTATTGATGAAAAATACATCAAGGTTCTGAGGCTTCTCCAAGACCAGATGACTGTGATGGTTCTTTGTAGCAGATCAGAGACAGATCCTTTTGTCATCCATATGGGAGTCAAGCAAAGATGTGTCTCATTACCCCAATTCTACTCTCCATTTTTTGACTGTCATTCTGGCTTTCATCAAGGGCCACCTCCCTTCCAGAACTGACACTGAATACTGAACAGATGGAGGGCTCTTCAACCTGGGACTTTTTCACTCAAAGACTAAAATATTCAAAACAACCACCCTTGACCTTCACTAAAGACTGCATCATCCTTTGCACATGCTGAGGAAAACCTCCAGACCATGCTGGGTCTCTTTGCAGAAGCCTACCAAGCTGTGGCTGTCTCTCTCAACATGGAGAAAACGGAAGTGTTCTATAAGCCTGTCATACTGTGAATATGACTGCACTCTCCTCAAACTACAAATTGAGGCGGTAGGCCCTGGAGGTAGTCAAGCACTTCCCTTGCCTTCGTAGCCAACTGTTTCAGAGAGTAAACATTGATAAGGAGATCAAGTGCAGGACCCATTGTGCAAGCACCTCCTTTGGGAATTTGATGTGTTTTTATTGATGACGATCTCCATAAAGACATCAAGATCCAGGTTTACAATGTAGTCATCATCCCCACTCTCCTTTACAGATGTGAAACAAGGGCGACCTACTGTTGTCATCTCAGACTTCTGTGACTATCACCCATGATACCTCTGGAAAATCCTCCACATTAAATGGGAAGACTGCATCAGAGATGCTAGTATCCCTGCTGAAGCCAAATGTTACCAGCATTGAGTCAGTGATCCTCAAGCACCAACTTCACTGGACTGGACATTCTGTGAGGCTGCCTAACTTGACTCCCAAAACAAGTGCTCTGCTCCCAGTATAGCTGAGAGATCTTGCCACCTGAGATCTTGCAGCAGCCAGAGGAAACACTACAAGGACACATTGAAGGCATACCGCAAGAAAATGGATGCTGATATAAAAACCTGGGAGGAGCTGGCTGCTAGCCAACTCTAATGGCGCCACGTCAACCAAGTGGCACCCTGCTCAAGGTAAAGCATCTTGCCCTCAAAGCAGAGAAGAGTGCACAGAAAGGAAAAGAACATAAATCTGGCCCTGCAGCCTACTGTCTCCTGTGGAAAGACCTGCAACTTGTGTGTGTGGAGCTGTAGCTCAAGAATTGGACTCTGAAGTTACCTGAAGATTCATCAGTGGCCTATGAGAGAGATCACCCTTGAATTGATTGGTGGAACGGCTGAATGGGACCTTGAAGAGACTGCTGCGACGCTGCATGCAAGGCGACCCCAGACATTGGGACCTATTCCTTCCACTGGTCCTGTTTGTACTAAGGGATGCCCCGTCGGAATCCCTGGGATACTCCCCATTTGAACTGGTGTTGGGACATCAACCACGGGGATTGCTACAAATTCTCCGAGAGGATTGGGAGCACAGCCCTGGAGAGGTTTCCAGCCCATCGAAGTACCAACAGGACTTTCAGCATCGGGTCCAACACGCTCGGGAGATAGCGGCAGGCAACTTGAAACAGGCTCAACAAATTCAAAAAGATAGATACGATCTTTGAGCAAAAGAAAGGAGGTTTCAACCAGGTCAGAAGGTGCTGGTTCTGTTGCCGTCCTCATCAGGCAAAATGTTGACTCAGTGGCAAGGGCCATTTGAAATTGTGAGACAGGTGGGTCCAGTCAATTATGAGGTGTACCATCCAGGACATGTGAAGGCAAAGCAGACCTATCACATCAACCTACTGCGCAAATGGCGGCAACCGGAAGGGTGGGTGACCTTTAAGGAAGAGACAGCTCCAAATCCCAAGTAGCGGGCAGTAGCCCAAGACCTAAGGGGGCCGGAGCCCTGGCAGGCTATCAAGGTAACCGAGGAGCTAACCCTGCGTCAGAAGCAGGGCGTGACAGAACTCCTTAAGGAGTTTCAGAGAGTCTTTTTGGAGGACCCAGGGTGGGTCAAGAACACTTTCCATGCAATCCAGACGCCACCTGGGGTAGTAGTAAGAGACTGATGGCGTCCTATACCGCATCACCTGAGCGAGGAAGCGCGTAAAGAGGTAGAAAAGATGCAGGCCCTTGGCGTCATAACGACTTCACGGAGCCCCTGGCGAAGTTCTCTGGTGCCGATCCGGAAACCCGATGGGACCCTAAGGCTCTGCGTGGATTATCGAAAAGTAAACGAAGTGGCCACGTTTGATACGTTTCCCATGCCTAGGGTGATGGAACTCGTAGAGCGGATAGGGGCGGCTCGATATATATCCATGTTGGATCTGGCCAAAGATATTGGCAAATCCCAGTGAGACCCGAAGACCGCCATAAGACAGCCTTCGGAACACCATGGGGGCTGTATGAATTCGTTAAAATGCCCTTCGGACTACATGGGGCGGCGGCAACATTCCAGCGGTTGATGGACTGGCTCCTGGCACCCCACACTGAGTATGCCGTGGCATACATAGATGATATAATGGCGTTTACCTCGTCATGGGACCAACATATCCAGGCACTTCGAGTAGTGCTAGCCGAGTTACAGAAAGCTGGTTTAACCATGACACCGAAGAAATGCGCAGTGGCACACAAATACACCAAATATTTGTGGTTTCTAGTAGGCCAAGGAACCATCAGGCCGTTAAAAGATAAGGTATGGGCTATTCGGTTGTTCCAGGGCCCACAAACGTCCAAGCAGTTATGATCCTTTTTAGGCTTGGTGAATTATTATCGTTGATTTGTACCTCGGTTTTCCGAGCTGGCGGCGCCTCTCTTGGAAGCCTTAAAAGGAGCACGACGAAAAGGGGTACAATGGAACAGAACAATGTTAAATAGCTTCCATGCTTTAAAGGGGGCCCTGTGTGATGATGTGTTAATACACGCCCCTGACTTCGAAAAACCATTTTCGTTACAGACCGATGCATCATCGGTGGCATTAGGGGCTGTGCTAACACAGCAGGATGCCGGAGTGGACCGACCCGTGGCTTACGCCAGCAGAAAACTGTTACCTGCCAAAACCAGGTATGCGACCATCAAATGAGAATGCCTAGCCATCCGGTGGGCGGTGGAGCACTTCCATTATTACCTGGTGGGGCGAGAATTTACACTTATAACAGACCACGAGCCCCTGAAATGGCTCAGTACAGCCAAAACAGATAATAGCCGTATAATTAGGTGGACATTGGCATTACAGCCCTTCAAATTTCGTATCTCGTATCGCCCAGGGCACGATAATGTTGCTGCGGATTTTCTCTCTAGATGCAACGATGTCTCGGATCCCAACGGGCGCCGCCAGAGTGGACAAAGTCCTCAACGGGACACCGATACCGGTGACGCAAGCCCTCGGGAACCACCACAAGGCAGCTGGCGGGGGGGGTTATGTCCCGGGACCCGAAGAAGCCAGGAAAACTTACCAGAAGGATGGGCGCAGAGGAATGCTGCGGCGAAGGGAGAACCCGCGCGGACAGGAATGCCGTGGCGAAGGGAGAACCCATGCGGCTTGTCAGCCGCGTCTATGTACAGCTGCGGCCGGCAGCTGACGATGTCAGATGACGGCCGGGAGATTTAAAAATGGGGGCCGCCCGAAGCGGCGGATGGCTCAGGGATCATGCGGTGGGACAGGAAAGCGCTGGCAGAGGACCCCGGGGACAGAGCCCACCGAGCTGGAGCACTGGAGGAGGAGGCGACCCTGATCGAGAGCCCGATGACGAGGACGACGTCCAATCATGCAAGGAGCGACAGATCGGTTAAGCGACGGAATCGGGATGATCCAAGAAGAGTTCGGGGACTCCGAATTAAGTTCTGCAACGGTGGGTGCGGGACTCACTGAAGAGGGGCGGAAGACCGAGAATCCCCAGGCTGAAGGGAGATCAGGGCGGGATCGCCGCCAAGACCCAGGGACGTCGGGTCAAGGATCTACTGAGGGGGGAATCCCTTCCCCTCCCGTCCCAGGCTACGTAGGATCTGGTGGAGGAATAGCGATATAGTTAGTGACGACACAGGGGAAGAGCCGCACCGGGTGGAGGGCTTGTGGCGAGGGGTTGATAGAGGGTGCAGATTAGGCTCCGGTGTAGGTCACGGTGAAGAGGTCAACCAAAAGGTAGCGGCATCCTACAGTCTGTGGGATTGAGTAAGTAAGCTGAGGGAGAAGCCGGCGGAAGCAGCGAAGCTGGATCAGAGAAGCAGAGCCCAGAGGTGGCGGGAGGCCGGAGTGTAAGGGGTGGTGGAGCCCCGTGTGCAACTGGCGGGCCAAGCCCAGGCCACCGAGGGACCCATGCACTAGCCCGCCCCACTAAGGAAACACCAAGTCATGGCAGGCAAGAGCGGGGTTTGGTGACACAAGAGAAGATCACCCATGGAGACAACTATTCCCCTTCCGAAACGGTTTACCTACCAGGAAAACAGAGCTCCCCGGAGGGGACAAGAAGGCCCGTCGGTGACAGATGCCAAAAATAAATATTTTAGTGTTTAACTTCACTGATAAAGCAGATCTTAGTTTAAGTGTATTAATCATCAGACAATTGTCAAAAGCCCTTTTGTCTTTCAGTACACATACCTATTACTGAAGTCACTGAGATGCATCAGAGCACAGTATTTGGCCGAAATCTTCAGAACAGTACGTCAGAGTCACTATTAGACGTTTTATTTTCTCAAAGAAATTATATTTTATAACTTATATGCATCATAGAATTTCCAAATCCTACAACTGCAACTTATATGAAACATTAACAGTAAAAAGTCACCACTGTACAATACCTTTTAAAAGTCAGTGCCAAAAACATTTGAAAAAAATTGCAATTGCAAAACCAGATACAGCATTTAAATGTGGAGGATTGCGTTTCCATTTTAAACACAGGGATACATTAAAACTTACAAGGCAAAAATGGTCAGGAGAATGGCAAATGTTATAACAATGTAGTATAGCTTTTAATTACACTTACCTGACACTATAGCTAATTGAAAACAATGTAAACAATGAGCTACAAATACCAATAGACACAGCTCACAGATGTGCAAACCCTGGGCCAGATCCTGCAAACATTACTGGCTACAGTGCATGCTTCTAGCCATGGTGCCATTGATTCAACTAGCACTGTTCTTCATAGTCAGCTTAATGCCTGGTGATGTTTGAAGGACTAGGTCCTGTATAGTTAATATCATTCACAGAACACATTTAAAGTGCTTTAGATTTCAAACTGACACAAACTTACAGTTCTTTATTTCTCTAAGTATAATAGACTTGAAAAGGTGAAATGTTATCTGAAAAGTTTTATATAAATACTAGTTTAAAACTATTAGAGGTTTTTCTTATCTTGGGGTAAGCCTAATAAAATATTGGACTGCTATTAAATTAAGAAAATGGTGTTTGCTTACACTTCTTGTAGAAAAAAAATTATATTTCTTTGCCATATTAATTTGACATCTGTCTCAAATCATGTTTTTTCTTATTGAAGAAAGCAAGGGATAGATGTATTACACTTTTGTTGGTATAATCTGTGGAGTTCTGAAATGGCCTTATGAATGTTGTGGAGAAGTTAAAATTAAATGTCAGTCTTTTTCACATATTTTCTATCCATTTTGTTTTATTCTGCTTCTTCACTCTTCTCAGAACCACCTCCAGTTGAATTATCTGCCTCATATTTTCTATCACAGGTATCTTCAGAGAACTTCCCACAGCAGTCATAGGTTTTATTTGTAGACCCCATATGTGTTCGAATGCGAGCTCCGGGCTGGTATAACTGCATGGCTGGACGATCCTAGAAAGAAGTGCACAAGGTTAACTTTTTCCGTAAATTATCATTTATTTACATATGTGGGATTCTAAAATGATTAACTTGATTTTTTGTGAAAAGGGGATTTTGTATCAAATCACTTCACATTAAACAAGGACTGGGAAAAAGCTGAAGTGTAATTAGAACTGCCTTAGTATTTATTATCCACTTTGTTTAAAACGCTATTCTTGGAAGCCAAACATTCTGAGTAAATTAAGCAAACTATAAATTACAGTCCTTATAAACAAATTTCATTTCAGCTATGACAAATATTAAAGATATAATTGTCCTTCTTATACTATTTTGTCAGATAAGAGACATCTGTGAAAAATGCTGTTAAAATAATAATACAAATAAAATAATACCAGGGTAATCAAGGCCTGATAAAACTAGAATATACACCTGCAGCTGATGTATATAGCCTTTATTGTTTCTCCCTCATCAATATTTGTGCAAAGGCCATATCAACTCATGAGCTATTAATAAAGTTAAAACATGTGATGCACATGTATAAACACCTATATAATATCCATGTTGTGTGTGGGCGGAATGTATTTCACCTACTGTGACTAAATCAAGAAAATATGGACAACACAAGGACAGTTAACTGCAGAAGTATAGTAACTGAAACCACCAGAAACTTGCTGATCAGTAGTTTGTAAGAAACAACACCTGAATCTCCCTCAAAAAAGCTATTTGACAGCTCTTGAGTGCTGTTTAAAACATACCTATCTAAGCTATAGACTTTCCATGGCAGTAAAATATACCATATTTACTTGAATACCTGATTATAAGATGACCTCACAATAATTAGATTCTATATATGGAAAATTTATAATTTTGTTATAATTTTACAGGTATAGAATCTAATTATGGAAGGTTTGCCTTGAATTCGTCCCCTTCCCATTGCTATAGCAAGGAAAAGAAATTTGGGGGGTCAGGTAGCCCTTTGATCTCTGCTTCTTCCCAACTTTTTCTGCTGGCTGCTCCTTCCCTCTCTCCTTAGAGTCAGATCCTGCTTTCCATGAGCCCATGGAAATGAAGAGCAAATCTGAAAATAATAAACTTGAAATTAAACATGGCTGTAGCAATTTGCATGTAGTACCCATGCACTTTGTTTATTCAGAATTGATGCATGTTACCCTTTTTTGAAACTACTGCAGCTTTTAGCAGAGGTATTCCTTAAACACACTGCTGAGCAGCACTTCAGTACCTACTTATATGTAGTATAAAAAACTTTAAAAAATCCTTTTCAAGGCTAAATCAGTTCCAAAATCAATTGGGCAAAGCCTAATAGTCAAGTTCCAAAATTGAGCAGAGCTTAATCATCAAGCCTGTATGGCTCTACCACTGGTGTGGGGCTTTGGATACTCCCCAAATCCAGGCAGGCATCCTACATGCAAGCCCCATGCCTGGAGGCCTTGAGGTTCAAATACTCCTGTCTCCCTTGATCTTAGCCTAAAGGCTGCGAAGTACAAACTATGTAGACAGTTTGCAAGATATTGGGCCAAAGACAAAGACTCATAACTTACCATATAGTTCATCGGGCTGGGCCCCAGCGGACTCAACAGCATTTCAAGCCACGGTGACCCCAAAGCTCAGCACTGCTCAGTATATGTGTGTATTCCAGGTACCCCAGACAAAGGAGCTATGTGCTAATAAGCCCCCACTTATTTTACTTGAATCACGTGTTCTTGTCATTATGCGTCATAGCACGGTCCAAAAATTGTATGTAGATGAAGCACAGGACAACCTGGTTTGATTTTACCTTATGGAGGGCAAGACCACACTAATCATGCACCAGACTGAGAAAGGGGAGCAACAGAGGGATTCTGGCTGAACTGTATGTAATGTTGTGGCTCACCATGACTTGAAAAAGGGTCATTGCTGAGGGGGACTGCACTTAATGGGCACTACTGTACATCTTATTCAGATGAGCTACACTAACCTATTCTGGTGGTAGGTTTCCATCAACTCCTTAGCCTTTTGGTTAAGGTAAAAAAATTTTGGCACCAAGGGGAGGGTGTCACAGCTGTGTCTAGCCATTCCGGTGCTGGCCTTGTATTCCAGTATTCTCAGGCCGGATGCCAGTTCCCTGTGGAGGGAACACCTGCCTGTTTTTTTAAGGGCAAAAAAAAAATAAATAAAAGGGTTTCCCATCAGCAAGTTTGCCCAATGTGGGGGTCACTGTTTTATAATCATGCTCACTATTGGCTGCATTTAATCAAGTTCATCTTGTACTTGAGCAAATACAGTAGTTAACTGTTACTATTTGAAAGTCTCTAGAGTAAGGCTCTTTATTTTAACTAATCACAAAAATTAGATTTTGATGGAATGCAGAAACACCATTTAACATCTAATTTAAAATACTGGGCTCAGTCTAGAAAAAGAAACAGAAAAGGCTATTTCAAGAAAACTACACAGCACTGTATCCTGTTCATCCACAGGTTTCAAGGGTGGAAGAAGAATGCTGTTTCTATATCTCTCTCCAGACCAAAAGACGAAAATTTTGGCAGGTTTGCAAACAGGCCCATTCAATACTTCTCTATATGATAAGGTGTCCTCTTTTACTTCAGTGCAAAGTACAGAAAGATTACTTAATGTGCTCTTTATTTCCTTATTTTTCATACTGAAGTTATCTAAATATGCTAGTTTTTAGATAAATTACTTAGTGATTCATTTTCAATTGCATCACTGGACAACTGATGGCCACCCAGTAATTAACTAAACTATTTAAGACTCTATGCAGTATAAATTAGCTCTTAAAAGATTAGCAGGCCACAATTCTCAGATCATACTACTGATCACCGTGATATAACAAGTTTTAAAACATTCAAAAAATGCTAGGCTTCCAAGAATAATGTTCTGTAAACTGCTAGGATGCCAAGAAAGATAAAATGTACCCCAGATTTTGTAAATATAGATAATGAGGGAAGACATATCCAATCACCTTATTTTAGCTATTTTTGTAAAGAAGTCTTGGTTTTACTGAAAATCAAATTATCAATTTGCTTTCCTTGAAAAAGCATCTTTATGCTGATTTTGCAAAAGTAAAACCTGTGACCTCGAAGTATACTTTACTAATGAAAGATTATCCTAAATGAATAAAAGAACCTTATTTCTTATGCGCTCCTTTTTGGATGCCATGTCATCACACTTGTCCTCTTTACCCAGTTTGTCTACTGCCTCCACAGTGAAGCTGTAGTTGTGGTTCCCTTTCTTTCCTCTGTCTTGGTTGTATCCTTTCCCCCATTTCAGCTCTTCTTCATTCCTTCTCACAAACTTGTCAAACTCATAGTGCGCTCTATGCTTTCTGCCATCATCCAACCGATACCTTTGTCTTTCAGGTTCTTTTTCTCGAAATCTTCTCTCCAAATCCCTTTGCTCTTTATCACTATCATTTTGTGACCTGCATGTGTATAAAAAGGGAAAAAAATTCCAAATAATTTAGAAAAAGAATCTCTGCTCACTGGATATGATACAAACTCTTCCATAGGTTTTAATGCGCTTTACATCAGGCCTGCAGTGAAATCACATGTACTTTTTAAGAACAAATGAGATGCACTGCAAATGAGATGCACTGCACTTTTGCTGTTCATCTTGTACAGATAAACTCAGCTCTCTGGTGTGCATTCAGTTCAAAACAAAACAGAAAAAAACATTAAAGTCTTGCAGTGGCTTTCAAAGAAAACCAGATGTACTTTAGAACTGTTTAAAAAGACTATCCTGTAGGTCCTTTTCATATTTGGAATCCTTAAAGAAATAACAACATTGATGTTAATAAGATTTCTCATGTGAGTAAGGGTTCCAAGTACAGACCCTATGAGTCTGATCCTGTGACAATGTAAGCATTTGAGAAATTTCCTGTCTTCAGTGGCAGCATTCAGAGCATGGAAGCTCCAGTCTGAATTCATAAAGTATTATGGGTCCTCTTCACAAAAATTGGTCACAGACTTTGCAAGACATGGAAAGTATTAGAAAAATAAGCGCTAATGCTTCTACCCCAGCCTTTTCACATCAAGTTGCTAGGTAATCTAACCCACATTTATTTAGGCAAACTACCTTTATCACAATCTTTTATTTTATATATGCCTGAAGAGATTTATGTTTTTAATAATGCCTTTTGCTTTCAACGCTCTTTTAAGTTGATGCAACTTTCAGCCCCATTATTCATCTCACTGATCTTGTTCAGTAACCAGATATCTTCCTCCTAAAGCAAAACTGGAAATTATGAAAGAGATTATAGAATATTTTAATCTAATTACAGACAAAGGTAAGTAGCTAGTAGTTCCTTAAACTTTTCTTATATATAATAGAAGAGGAAAATTAAAACTGAAACAGGAATTTCAGTTTTGCCAGGGGGCCAGACCCCTGCCTGCTGCCTAGCCAAATGGCTCTGCATGTTCTGCACTCTCATGCCCCAGCCAGCCTCTCTGCTACCCAACACTGCCACCTGGAGCCCAGGGCTGACCCCCATAAACCTGCTGCCAGCCCAGGCCTGCTCTGCCATAGTTCAGTGCTGCTGTCCTGGGCACATGTGTATATGCTGTGCCTGGAAGTAGTGTATTCCAGCACTCCAGAGGTTATCGCATCACATTAACTGTACATGTAGTTGTGCATGTGCAATTGTGCATCCACTGAGAGAGACACTAAAACAATGTACAATTATTAATAGTGGCACATATTTCTAAATGGACAGAGAGAGGTAGTCAGAAGTGAGGCAGAAGGCAGGGTAAAGATACACCGTATAGACTAACTGAATCAGAAATGCATAAGCTTTCGTGAGCAAGACCTCATTTAATCAGAAAACACGGATGAGGTCTGTAAGTCTATAAGGTATATTTCTAAATATGTGTATTATTCGTAAATACCATGTTAGTTTACCAGGGTATGACAAGCCATGCCTGCTTTACTTGATGTATTAACCGTTTAAATATAAGCATGCCAATTGTAGGCACTAAGTGCCTGTACTCCTGACAAGTTTTGTAGTCCACTCATTCTGCAACAACCTTCCCACCTGCTTGGAGAACATTCCTGGATTTGCTGCTGTTGAACCTGCTTGGCACATTGCTTCTTAGTCTGCCTGTTACTGAGTACAGAGAATGTCTCAATTAGAGATGATGCAGGAACAAAGATGGCAGGGCAGATTTGCCTAATGGTAGCTCTGAGAATGGCAGGTCATTGGATAACAAATTCAAGTTTAATATGGGTTGCTGTATCTTTCCAAAGATGAGCTCTAAGGAACTGATAAGTATGGGTGGGAGTTGTGAGAAACAAAATAATTAAAAGCTGGAGAGAGACAGAGGAGGAGAAGGAAGAGGGTGGGCAGCTAGGGAAAAAGCATAAATGAGAGAGAGAAAACTTATTTGCACATGACATAATTTCAGATATAGAGATGAGCCTGCACATTCATGCACATTTTTAAATGTCCATTTACAGTGGAACTCTATTACCATTAGGATTTACAAAGTGACCTCCAGGAGGCAGCCAACCCCTCTGATGTAGCTCTAGGGACTGTAATTCATTACTGCTTTTTCAGTACACAGCAAAACAGTTTCAGATATGGCTCCCGATCTAGTTAAAGTCTATGAACAGATAAACAGGACCATTCATCACCATCTTAAAAGCACTCAGATAGAAAAAACTTAATATTTGTTAAATCTGATGCTGTATTACACCCGAGACCATTGAATTAAAGCCCTGGCACATATAAAGGGTCTAGTTCAGTGGTTCTCAACCTTTTAGACTCAAGGCACGTCTCAAAATTTCATAGCACTCCATTTTAGAAATCAATATATTATGCATGGTAAAATCTAAGCGTAATTTCATTGTTAATTATTAATTCTTTTTTTTTTTTTTTTTTTAATTGGATCCTTATCTTATGCTCACCGACTACTACCGCTGCCATGGCCAGGTGGATCTAAGATGTGTGCCTCCTGCAGAACCAGATTGGGAAGTAGCTGTGGCAAGAGCATATGCTTTTGCTGCATCTCTTCCTTGCACAGTATTTCTTGTAAACAGGCATGCGGGATAGGTGGAACTGCCCTGAGCACCTACATTTTCAGGAGGACCCGGACCGAGAAACAGCTACAGGAGAAAGGCTCTGCATGCATATACATTACATTATATCAGTTTGGCTCTGATATACTTCCCAAATGCTAAGGTGCATGAGGTAGTTCTAGCTGGTGACAGCAGCTTCTATCACTAGGCTGTCACTGCCACAGGGTGAAATTGCTCCATATTCCTTGGTTTCCAGGAGGTAATGGCTAGAAATCAGAAAAGGCTAAAGCAGAAGCAGTGCAGCTGCCTGTATAACATGATATAGGCTGCCTCTGTTGCAGCTCCATCTCAGTTGGGCTCCATGCATCTCCAGTAAACCATGATTTCACAGATGATAAATCTTCAGTAATAAATGCAAAAGGTATTGCATGATGGCAAATCATTTCTCCAACTAGTTAATTCAGAATTTTATTTTACATTGAATGAACAAATTCCCTTTGTGGTTTTTTTTTGTTTTAAGAAACTTTCTTGTTTATATCTCCAAGAGGCAAATCTCTGAAAACACAAGTGGTAGAGTTACATTTGCACCCTCTTGCATACTGCAGAAAAACCCTAAGTCTGGATCCAGATGTGCAGGCACGTGCAGTTTGTGGCACCACATACCTCTTTGTGGCACTACAAAGCACATGCATTGCATGTTAAATTGTGTGTGGCACTGCTAATTTGCTGTGCCAGGACAAAATTTGCTACCAGGATTTCCCAGTAGCATAAAAAAATCCTAAATAAAAAAGTGTCACAAAGCATGCCAAAGTGGCATACACTGGGACAAACATGGAGACAGGGGAGCAGGCAGCCCAGCTGGCTGGGGAGGAGTGTACCTGGAGAAGGGGAAGCAGGCAGCCCTGGTCTGACTGCTCCTGTCTCCACCTACCTTGGAATGGGGGTCTGCTGTAAAGCCCCTCGCTAAGGCACGTGAAGCCCCCACACTGAGGCACACCATACCCTGAGACCAGGGAGCAACCAGCCCAGGGCTGCCTGCTCCCCTGTCTCCACATGACTCAGCACAGAGCTCCAGCTGGGATCCCATCCAGTCCACTTTTCACGACACACTCTCACTGCTTTTGTAACACACTGGTGTGTTGTGGTGCAACCGGTGGGAATCAATCATCTACAGCAGGGGTCTCAAACTCATGTGGCCCCCACAAGCTGGATGACTGGTATACAGCAAGTCCCACAGGCTAGAGTGGGCCCAAAGACCACCACTCTTTCTGTATGCACGTGGCACCTGCTCTGACCAGTCCAGGATGTGCATTGCATGCAGCACCCATTTTGGATGGTCCAGAACCAATGTATTCAACCCACCCAGACCAGGGCAGGCACTTGATGTAGCACAGGTCCCAGAACAGCTGATGCAGGTGTAGTCCTGGACTAGATGGAACAGGCCCTGCATGTGGTATAGTCCTGGACTGAACAGAGAAGGTGCCATGTGTGGCATAGTCTTGGGCTGGCTGGAACAGGCACTGCATGTGACATGTGTCCTGGATTGGCTGAGGTGGGCACCACATGCAGCTTGCATTCCCAGGCCTTGTGTGCTGGTCTACCATGTGCCATGTGCAGTGTGGGTGAACTTGAGGCTCAGGGTCAGCACGGGAGGCTGGAGAATGGGGCTCTGTGGGCTGTATCTTTTACATCACAGACCTATAATTATCGTTTTAATAATGTATTTCCTTTGTAAAGGTGTTGTGAGACAGTTGCTCCATGCTTGCATAATATTTTGAGATCCTTTCAGAGTAAAATTCACCCCACAATGAGACAGCTCATGACCCATGCACCATGACCTGTGACGCATTTAAGCTCTTAAAACAGGGCAAGTTAGGATCAACCCTGAACATGAACAATAAATATTACTTACTTTTCCTTAAGTTCCTTTAAAGAACCCTCCAATGACTTGGATTTTATACTCCCAGATCCAGGTGATTTTTCCCATTTGCCTTCTTCAATATCAGCTTCTTCTCCTTTTTCCTTGTGTTTTTCACTGGCCTGTTCATCTCCCTTTTCAGGCTTCTTAAGAAGCTAAGAAATAATTTTTATATTATGATATAAAATAAAAGGTTTTTATACTGTTACAGAAATGTTAATAACTTACTGCAATATTCCAATTAGCACCAACTGATGTTGAGCTCTAAAATCTATTTCATTTCTATTTTACTTGAATTATTTGAATTTTTTTGCAAAGTACAACATTAAAGTGCCATTTTAAAAGTACAGTTTACTTATTCTGATAGATGATTAGAGCATAATACAAGTCATACAGCCACAACTGTTAAATTATAGGCTTATGGAAAAAAAACAGAATACAGACTTACCCATTTTTTTCTCTTGAGTATTACCTACAAAGGTTCTTATTCTGCAATAACTTCCAAAAGTCACAAAGGGACAGGTACATGATGGTATCACTTATGTGGAGTAATCCTAAAGCAGAGCTCAATCCTACTCCCAATGAAATCAATGGCCAACCAGCTATAATGCTTTAAAGAAGGAGAATCAATTGTTTACTCCTGTAATTTATAGAAATTGGCAGCATTTTGTCAACAAGTGGTAGATATTAAGCATGAAGAAATCAAAAACTTAACAAACAAGAAGGAAAAAATGGCAGAAGAAATCAAATTGCATTTTCCTTTCAGGAACTAAGATTTTTAACCATCATTTTCTCAGTGGGTGCAGGATCTGAGCTACACAGCATTACAAGAACAATTTTTGCAGAAAGACGAACCATTCTTTAACTACTGCTCCAATGCATAGACTAAAACATACCTACTTACTCATTCCACCAATTTGTCTTAATTGAGTACACTGATGTTTAAGATCGACTATATTCCTCTTGTAGCAATATAGATACTTTGTAAAATGGAAAATACATTTCTCTTCCCTTTGCAGAGAAACCAGCTTTCAAGATCCAATTGCCACGGATACATGAGCAGTAGTAATTTTTGGGACAATAAATTTTCCAAGGAAATAATTGTCTTTTTCTTGCCATCTGGAGAGCTAGAACAGGTTTAGCATCTTGTTGATCAAAAAAAGCAAATTGCTGCAACAGAGTATATCATTAATTACACAACTTCCTGTAAAATTTGGGCCAAAGCTTGCAAAAACCTTTATCATTTGAATAGTTCTTAACATTAACCTATGTTAATAAAGCTTTGCAAGTGGACTGAATAATGGCATAAAATATGGCTATAGCCACGGGCAGATCTAGGATTTTGAAAAGGGGGGTTGCAAATGGTATGGCACATCATCACATATAATACAACACTTATTTTTCTCCATTTAAATGCAATTAGGAGGCTAGCACTATGTTATTCAGTATAAGATCAAAGCAAAAGCAAATATAACTATTTGAATGTGCACTAATTTGCTGGATTATATATTATGTTAAAAAATACAACAACTTAGTCAAAATGAGTCAAAATAGTCAAAAGACATTGTATCACTAGTCCCATAGTCACTACAGTACAGTATACATCTCTTATTTGGGTTCATAAAGCAAAATCTAGCTTTCTTGAACATCTTAATAGTCCCTTCACTATCAGTCATTTCTACTCCTGAGTTACTATTACCACACCTGAGTTACGGTATTTAGCTAGAGCTAAAAAGAGTCTGTAGGGCTGTGAAATAAAAGAGAAGCATTACCAGGAATGGCTAACAGACAGCAAAATTCCAGAAAAAAAGAATAGTTTGAATACGAACATGAAGACCAGTAAAAAGGTACAGAGGATTATTAAAACTTGTGGACTGGAGAGAGATTAGCAGGAACTGGGGAGATGATAATGAGCCATGAAGTCAATGGGGGCAATTGATTATCTCAGTATGCCTGAATAAAAATGCTGCTGCACCCTCAGGGAGTTGGTTTTTAAGTTTGGGTGGAGAAGGAATGAAAGCAGGGGTGGTGGTACAACTGCATCGTTGCACTCCTCTGATCCACCCTCTGGTTGCAGCCACCATTTATTAAACAAATAAAGGGTATCATAAACTGGGCCACTTCAATTTGATACAGAAGAAATTCAAGGCAAAAAAGCCTGAAATTAGCAAGTGTTTGTAATAATATGGCTAAAAATACTGTGAAAATCTGTTCTTGAACATAACTAAGGAAAACTTTATGTAGATTTACTTATAAAATAGATGAGAAAAACTGGTCTGGAATTGGAACTATCTTGTTAAAAATAGAACAAAAGACACAAAGATGGAAGCAAAAATACCTTTAAGTACACACATTACAAAACATGTACACTAAGTACATTTTTGTACTAACTAGAAACTGTTTAGTACTAACTAAAAACTAGCATAATATAGACCATTTGCATTAAATTTTGTATTAAAATGAGCAATGTTGTTTATGTTTTTAACAAATACCTGTTATTTTATTCACATCTTTAAAGAAATATAATAATATTAGTACAATGTTAAGTTGCTTGTATGTTAAATCAGATTATTGTACTGCTTAATAAAGCTGTAGTTCAGCACATGTAAATTCATAAAATTAAATATATATCTTCAGTATATTCAAAATATTATATAGGCCTCTCATATCACAAAAAGTAGAATCCTTGTGCTCATAACTGGAATCTGTTCTTCTCTTATTCAAATTGGGTGCCATATTTTGTAGGAGACATGGGAGGATTGCTGAATACTGCATTCAGCAGGGAGGTGGTAAGCTGTGTTAGTCTGAAGTCAGGCAGAAGTTTCTGGTTGTTGCCTAAGAAAGCACAGGCCCCTTGGAACCAGTCTGCAAGGCAGGAGTGAGCAATTACTTGGGCCTGCGGGCAACAGACAGTTTTGAGGAGCTACTGCAAGCCAGTCAGCACCCGTCTCACCTCCCCACTCCCAGCAACAGCTCGAAGCCCATGTGCCCTGCAGCTCCTCCCGGCCATTGCCACCAGTGCCCAAGCAGCAACTGAGTGCACAGTCCTGGCCCCACCCCACCCCACTTCACCCCCACTCTGGACTCACCCCAGACTGAGCAGACCAGCTCCAGACCAGCCAGGACCTGCACATGCAGTCCTGACCCTGGCACGCTGCACACCTGCCTGATCCAGACCACACACCCATGATGGCAGAACCTGCTGCTGGGCATGGAGGAAAAGCAGCTGCCTCCTACTTTGCTCCTGCCAGGCCCTTCTTGTTGTGGCTACCTGGAGCCCATGCCCAGGTTGCCCTGTGGCTCCACAGCCACTGCTGCCCCGCTGGGGTCCCAGAGACGGTGCTGGTGGCAGTGATGACCGTGACAGAGAGGAGTCCAGGTGGCTGCAGCAAGAAGGGCCTGGCAGCAGCAAGGGGGGAAGCAGCTGCTTTTCCCCCCACACTCAGCAGCAGCTTCTGCCTGGCCACCATAGCTACCGTTGCTACTCAGCATGGGTGGGCAAGTCTGGAGCGGGCATGTAGTGGGTTGAGGCTGTGTGCACAGGTCCTAGCTGGTCCAGAGCTGGTCCAGCCAGCCAGGGCAAGTCCAGAGCAGGTACATGGCAGGCTGGGACCAGGGCCAGGGCCAGGGCTGTGCACACGGGTTCTCACCAGTCTCCATGGGGCTGGGATCAGTGGTGGAGGCAGCCAGAAGGAGCCACCGCCACCTGGGTTAACTAGAAATGGAGTCCAGCTACAGAGCTGCCCCAGCCTCCCTGTGCATCCCAGGGCCGGCAGGATGTCTCACAGGCCAGATGGCACCTGGGCCAGACAAAGTCCCTCTGTGGTCCAGATCTAGCCTGTGGGCCGTATTTTGCCCACCCCTGCTCTAAGGGCACTTTTACATGTGTTCTCATTAGGATGTGTTGAAGCAGACTCGATGAATTGAGTCCCGGTTGCTGATTAATTGAGTCTGCTGGAGCGTTCTAATCAGACCAGTCCAGGGTGCTTTCTGTGCTTCAAACAAGCTTTAGTTAAAGTGCCCCCAACACCATTTTGAAACGCAGGACACTGAATGCAAGAGACACTGCAGACATCTGAATTAGAGTGGCTCCCAAGAGCTGCTTTAATTAACACCTCACCCCCACCCCAGAGCAGGTGTACAAGCACCCTAAGAGGTCACCTTGCCCTGCCTTCTGCCTGACTTAAGACCAACACAGCTTCCCACTTCTTTGCTGAACAACATTAATAAGTAATTAATGAGACTATAGTCTCATGTAAAAAAATCATGTCAAAATAAAGTGCTGGCAAAAAAATCTGACAGAATACAATAGGTATATGGTTTTATACACAAATAAGAATAGTACTTCTCTGTGATTCTGAAGGATGGTATAAAGGCCAAGTTGAACGGATTCACAGACCATTACATTTCCCAAGGAGAAACTTATTTTAAGCCAATAAGCAGTCCTGGCCAAATTAATCTAACCTATAACTCCACTGTAGCAAGAGGCCAGTTAAATAACTGAGGAGGGTTACCAGGACAGCAGCCCTGTGAAACACCTTTGGTCAGGAGTGTAAAAATAGCTACTATTGCTAGCCAGGAGGGCATGGAGGTGCCCGCACCTCTTCCTGTGGCCCAAGCTCAGTATACTTTTAGTTTATGGATGACAGAGAATAATGGGCAGCACATTGCTCACAAGGAACCTGTGGTGGAAATGAAATAGAGAAGTTCCGCAATAATTCACTTAGCCTTCATGCTAAGGTTCCAAAATATATCTACAATATGACCTAAAAACCAAAGGTAAAGGAAGTGAATCAGAAAAGCAATGGTTTAGAAAGAGGGAGGCTAAGATGTCTATAAAAGAATGGAAAAAGTGCCCTATGACCAAATGATCCTGGCAGCTTGATGGGCTTCTTTAATACAGGTTTTCAAGTTAGATTTTCCCTTATCCTACCTGACTGAGTTTAGTACTTTGGGAGTTACTGGGACACAGAAAAAATATCTAACTTCCAGTAAAGAACAATTTCAATCTTTTTCTTAAAAATACCTTGATCCTTATTTCTTTTTCAGCAATTTTCTTTTGCTTCTCTGCTTCTTTTCTTTTACGTCTTTCTTCTTCTCTGCGCTTTCTTTTCTCTTCTTCTCTCAGACGTTTCTTTTCCAGTTCCCTTCTCCTCCGTTCTTCTCTTTTCTCTTCCCGTATCCTCTGAAGAGTTGGAATGTTGTTTAGATAAAATTGTCCACAAGAAAAAACGTATGTAAAACATAGAAGTTGAACTTCAGTTGAAAGTCTGGACGTACCTGCTTTTCTAATTTTCTATTTTTAATATATTCCAAAAGAGGTGTTGTTCTTCTAGCTAAAACACAAAAAATGTATGATGTAGTGTTCAACTCCTAAAATATGTACTTGTTTATTATAAGTATTGCTCCTTCTGTTAGCTCTTAACTGTATTGTAACTAAATTATATAAATGCTATTTATTTTATATTTGTTGGAAAGCATTCCCATTCTGTTACTGAAACATCATTAAAATTAGAAGTGAACAAGGGATCGTTTCTGATTATTTTAAACTACTAAGTAATAATCATATATTGTCATGATCAATCAAGAAACTTTTATATAGTTCAGCAAAATATTATTTACAAAAAAGAAGTATGTTAAAATTTATTCCTAAATATTAATACTGGTACCTGTCTGTCCTGCTCTTGAAATACTACCATCATTTTGGCACTTTTCACCCCCTGATGTCAAAGCACCTTGCAAAGGAAACATTATTATACTCATTTTAAAGATGGGGATAATGAGACACTGAAAAGTGAAGTGACTTGCCCTGAGTCACAGAACAGGCTAGCAGCAGAGCCAGTGACAGAATCCAGGCTTCTCGTCAGATGTTCTATCCATTGGCCCACACTCCCTTTCTTGTGAACAGGTCTCTCGTTGTTTCCATTTTAAGTATGAGACTCATAGTTTGAAACATTATGTACTTTACAATTTGAAGTCACATCCAAACTACTGCTTCTAATTTTAAATCCCAATTTCCCTACTTGGTCCTTAATAGTGGGCTGAAACTTGACACTTGTTCCTAGAGCTGAGAGGAACTATAAAGAATGTTTAGTATCTTCTGTTAGTCTTACTAGCACAGGAGTAAAATTATAATAAGGAGAAAATTTAGGACCAAAACCTGCTCTTGAATATATATGAGGGGTCTCACTGAAGACAGAGAAACAGCATGGGACAATCTGACCATCATGATGTACGGTATAATTTTATAATTTTAAAAACAACTAACAGCATTGGGAAAAAAGAACATTTCCTTGAAACTGTTCTTAATTTATCTGACCCATCAAATTTAAAATAATAAAGTCTACACCTCACCTAAATTTGTAGCCTGAAGATATCTGAATACAGACATCCAAGTATCTGGTTTATTCATTTATTTTTATTAATCATTATCATGCAATTACTTATTTATATATGACAATGTGTGTGCAAATTTAGCAGCCTTTCTGGTTTATCTCTGGAATGACTGGCAATTAACTAGAATAAGCCATTAATTTACAGGTATCCAGGTTGTAAATGAATACTTTGTAAATTAATTTAATCACATAAATTTTGCATACTTCACAGGCATCTAACGTGGAACAATAGACATGTAGCTTTGGTCATGACCCCTGCTTACACCCTTAGGATAGATTTCCATCTTATAGATGAACTAAATTGGAGATATATAGCTAAAGCTTTCATAAGCAGCAGGCCTCCTTCTTCAGATTCTGCCTGATTACAGGCTAACACAGGTAGGTACCTCTCTTTGCACCCTGAGGTTCTACATCACTTATTCTTAATTAACATTTGTGTTTATCCCCTGCCTACTCCTTTTTCCCTATAAAAAGTTTAATTTTTCTCTTTGTAGTTCATTTTTCCAAAAAAACCCAAAACAACCCTTTAGCACTGGCGGACTTGTAGTGGCTAGCCCAGAAGTCAGTACTCAGCATTGCTATTCTAGAGACCCTAATTTGATTCTGATACTTGTTTTTTCATATTTTGTAGTATAAGGGTAAGAAATACCTTGCATTGCCTAACAACAACCTCCCCCTAGAGCCAGAAACCTGGGGTGGCAATCAAATCTAGACTTCTGACATGAAAGTTCAGAATTTTAGCCATTAAGATTAGCCCAACAGCTGCATATTATGAAAAAATAGGTTATTTTTATATAGTGCAATGAAGCACAATAGGAAATAAATATAATTTGCTACTTACTTGCAACACACCAATGAACTATGTACTCATACCTAGAATAAATAATTTAATCACATAAATTATGTGATTAAATAAAGTTCACGTGGTAGAAACTTGAACAAACATGATGCACCTTAATCCTGAAGAAATTAATCTTGACCCAATTTTGCTCTAGAAAAGGGAAGTTATGCTTTTATAGTTAATAAGATATTTCTAATCTGATTCCTTTTCAGACAGAGCCCAGATGATCTTGACCATGAGAACTAAGAGGGTAATTCACCTTCTATCAGACAACCAGAATTATGAATGAATCTGAGTGCACTTTTCAGGCTCTCTTTAGGTTGTCTTTTCTGCCCTTCTGCTATTTTTTAATAATAGGCTCATGAACTATCAACTGATAAGTACTAAGGATTTTTCTGAAACCAGAGCCAGCAAAATTCTCATGGAAGTTGATGAGTTCCATGAAAGCAGAAGCAGCAGAATGACCAACGTGAGGTTTTCCCAGCCACTCCTGGAGACTATGAACTTGAATTCTGCAATAGTCTGAATTTTTACCAGACTGAATGGAGTAGATCTTGCTGGTAGCATTATAAAATATGAAGAAGAAAATACTGAAAATTCTCAATAATGAGGAAAAAGTAAATAAAACAGACCAATGAGTTCCCTTGTTTTTGCCTCAATCTCTCCCAACAGAGTCTCAGGATTGGCATAGATTTTCTCTTCATCGGCACAATAACTTTCTAAAAATTTTCTATATTCTGGATCTGTGAGGGAAAATTTTTGAAAAAAATGTTTAAAAGTATGCAAGACCTGACAGACAGAAAGGTTTTACACGATGACATCAAGAAAATATGTTTACCATCTTCAATGCTCCCAGCTTTTGCATCTTTTTTCTTTAGCTTCTTTTTTGAAATCTTTTGGAATGGTGCAAATTCCACCACAGCAGGATATTCCAAACCTTTAGAGACACCAAATACATATTTTTAAAATATGGAACAACTGTGATTTAACACTGAGATTTTTAAGCAGTGCCCTACATTTGCCAAACTCTGCTTCCATTAAAGTCAAAAGAGTATTTTTGAAAATCCAAACCTGACCCATACATTTAAACGACTACTGTAATAGAAATAAATAATATTTTGTATCATAAAATCTACAAAGTAAAATAACACACTTTTGAACTACACATTTGACTCCTGGATATGCATGTACAAAAGAATTGGAAAAAAAACATTCTTGGTTTATTTATTGTGATATGCTAACTAGGATTTTTAAAAGTAAGAGAAATCTGCATAGCCATCCTAAACCCTATTTTATTATTTACCTATAAATTTATAAGAAATTGGGTAGAAAAAATGGCATATCAGAGTTCAGCCTGATGGATAAAGAATACTAAGAATTCTCTGGAAAAAATGTACCAAAACACTATTTCAATGATATTTTGTTACCAGAAAGCCGATAATGCTGGGCAATATACACCAGAAAGAAACAACATCTTTCGGAATGAAATACTAAAACTAAGAACCCTATGAACCTCAGTTATTTCAATTTATAGCAGATCATACAAGTCTTTTTTGTTTGTTTGTTTTCAGTTCCATGAGTTAACTAATCCTATATTCTGCTCTAAAAAAAATCTTGAACGAACCCCCCCCAAAGGTAAACCAATTATGCGTTTATTTGGTTTGAAAATAAAACTGTGACAGGCTCAAGCCTACCTAGAAAATCAGTTAAACACAGTCGATGCAGACTAATTGCAGTCTGTGCAGGTAGCAGGACTTAGTTTATAAAGGGGTAGGCAACCCCTCGTACTGGTACCAGTGTGGCATGTGAAGGCATTTTGCTTGGCATGAGTGCCTTGGGGCAGATGGCATGGCACGGGCCAGGGCTGTGATGCCACAAGAATTGGGCTCCTGTGGTTCTCCCACCATCTGCCCTTGGCTCGCCAACATCTTCCAAGTTGAAGTTCTGGGTGTTTTTGGCACTCTGGCCAAAAACACTGCCAACCCCTAGTTTATAAGTTAACAGCATTTTATTTGCTAGTTGTACTCAAACTTAAAACTGTATTAAAGGTGGAGCTAATAGAGTCAGCTACAGCCAAGTGTCTAATACTTCCCATTACAAGATTTATTTTCATTTGCCTATGATTTTGCAAACTTCAACCATACGGAATGAAAATGTCCATCCCGAATGTTTGCCTGAGGATAATTTTTTTCTGTGTAAAATGTAAGCTAAAACAGTCCACTTAACTTAAAAAAAAATTAGGAAAAATGTAATGTTCTGCCATGTTAAAAAAATTTTCAACATGCTCTATTGGGAAGCTCTAATCTTTCTTTGTACAGGAGGAAAGGAATTGAAATCTGGCAGTGGGGTCAGCCACTCAGTAGAAGGTTATCAGAGTTTGGCAGCTAAATTATCCAAAAATTTGCCCTCCATTGAACATGCTCTATGCTGGGGTGGGAATGGGGGAGCAGGAGCAAGCCTTTTTGGCAGACAGGCCACCAATTAGCCTTGCACTCTCCCCAAGTGCCCATCTGATCCTCTTCCCCTACCCGACTAGCTGCTCTTACCGCTCCATGCCCTGTGCCACTACGCAATCTGCTGTTCTGCTTTCTGTTCCTACCCTATTTGCAACTGTGCTGCCAGTCCCCTCCCTGGTCTGCTGCATGCCATACACAGAGGTTGTCCATGCCAGTTGTCGCACACATGCCACAGGTTGGCACCCCTGCTCTATACCTTCGTCCCTTCTGTGGGCTAGCCTGTGCATGGATTACTGCAAAGAGTGACTGGGTACATCTATACGAGACACTTTACTTTGCATTAGACTAATCTAACATGCAATAAAGCATTACCATCTACACATGTGCAGGACTTACTGCACAGTAAATTAGGCTAATGCACTGTTTGCTAGTACCAGGAAATACAAGTACTAGATTAAGGGTGTATTAGCTACTGTGCAGTAGCATACATGTAGACAGCCCAGGCAGCAGGGGGCCTGCTGCTGCATAGTTAAGTCCTGATGCAGCGGAGGAGGGGCAGAAGGGAGCTGTGCCAGCTGCAAGGGCAGCTGTCTCCCTGCCATATGGGGACTGGGACCATCCCAATCCACACAGCTAGGAGAGCTGTCCCAGCAGCTGAGAGTGCTGTGTCTCAGCCACGTGGAGACTGGGTCCCATACTGATCCCCATATGACTGAGAGAGCTGTTTTGGCAGCCGAAACTGCTGCATCCCAGCTATATGGGGATCAGGCCCAGCCCCTGTGCCCCCTGACAGCCCTGGGGCTTGTACCCTAGGGAGCCTGGAGCTCCCCCTGGCTGTTGCAGTGGGACACATGTGTAGGCTGGACTGGGGCTACTCCCGTCAGGTGCAATTTGCTCCCAGTGGGGGCACAGGTGCAGACATGTACCCTGGAGCACTTTAATGAGTCTGAATTTTCTGCGAAGAAAGTTTAGGGGTATTAACTACACATGCAGATGTGGCCACTGAATCAGTGGCATAACCACGAGGCTGGGGGGGAAGATGATAGAGGCAACCACTTCGGGCACCAACTGGGGTTGAAAAACACAGCTGCTGCTGGTAACTGCACATTTGAGTTCCTGATCACGGTGGCAACTGGAAGTTGCCTCTTCCGCTTGCTCCAGGGTCCCAGTTACATCATTACACTGCAGATGAGCATGGTTTTTGCCAGGACTACTGGAGCTAAGCTGGACTTTCCCTGAGATACTCTTCCTGGTAACCGAGCACCAAAATTGAAAGCATGGAGATTACCTTGCCTGTGCTCCAAATGCTATTCCTGTTTACATCTAAAGAATGTGCAGGAGGAAGAAACAATCTGTCTCTAAGTAGAAATGGAGGTAAAAAGAGGAGCCAGGATAGGACAAAAGTCTGAGCTATGAAGTAAGACAGGACCAGAATGAATGGGAAGAGTATGTGCTATAGCTGGGAAATAGGGATAGGAGTATGGGATGGACAGGAACAGGCGCAAGAGAGAATATGTAAAGAAAGGAACATTGCAATAGAAGAGGGGAGCTGTGCCAGCTGCAAGGGCAGCTGTCTCCCTGCCATATGGGGATTGGGACCATCCCCATCCCCATATGGCTGAGATAGCTGGGGATTGGGATGGGGACTGGGATGCAACAGCATGGAAAGAGGGCAGGAGAGAGGTGTTCAAGGGAACAGAGGCAGGAGGGGAGGCAAAAACATTAGCTCAAGAAGGGAACAGGAGCACAGGTCCAGAAACTCAAGAGGTGAAAGAGCAGAAAGCAGAGCACAACAGGGACAGGCTAAAGGCCCAGGGATATGATGGGACCCTAACCACAAGAGCCTATTTCCCTCTAGACTCTAGAATTAACACATTTCTATGTCACAACATCTCTTTGCTGGCTAGCAAACAACTGTGAAACCCACTGGCTAATTAATTGCCTCATCACCTACTACTGGCTGGTTCACAAAGAAGTTAATAGCTTGATATTGCTACTAATTAGTCTACTGTACTACTATACTGTAATCAATTAGCTCAAATGAATTAAGACGGGAATGCAAGTAAAAACCTTCACCTAGAGATGGCACTTTGTATCACAGAGTTCTATGTGATGCTGGCCACACTATTTTGATCAAACTTTTCATAGATGACAACTAGCTTTGTGAGTCTCATTTTCTTGGGACCCAACTCGAGACACCTGGGGTCTCATCAGTAGAAGTACGGTGTCACAACTGACACCGTAGTCAAATGGAAACTGCTCTGAACATATAAAGTGTATACAATGAAAGTATTCTGTAAAATACAGCCACATGTAGCAAAAATGGAGCACCCAAAATTAGTGTAGATTTAAAATTGTTCTACATTTCCCAGGTAGAAAATGGAGATAAACCATACCATCTTATCTTACAGGACTACTGTGAAGATAAATTACTCAAATAGCACAGTGATGAATGCCATAGAGAGGCCTATGCGGTCATTAACAGGGTTTGGGTGGTTTAAAGAACAACGGATGTGAGCACAGATTGAGAGATGTGGCTTTTATTCACAACTCTGAGTGTCTGCTCCCATCCATTATTCAAACTACTGAACTACTCTCCTTTCATGAGCATCATCCATGGAATGGAATGAAGCAGGAGTCCAGAGAAAAAAAAAACCATAGTCCGATGGTTTATATACACACACAAGACAAATGAAGATTGCATAGGCAATCTTATTTCTGATATTCCCTAACTTTTATAGCTTAATTTCACAATCTAAAGGTTTTTTAATATAGTTTTTTGGGACATAATTATTTATATTCAGCAAAAATTTCCAAAATAATTCCTATTCTTGAGAGTTACAGAATCCCTTTACGCATGTCAATTCCAGACATTTCAGGAAAAATATCATGTATGATCAACAGGTTGCACTGAGATTTTTAAAAATACAAATAGTCCAACCTTTATTATCAATGAAGACATAGCCATCAAATCGATCTCTAAAAAGAAGGATGTCCTCAGGATTTCTAAAGTTAATGTATGCTCTGGAGTAGAGATGTGGATAAAGGCTGCAACAAGAAACAATTTTTCATAAACCTCATCTCCTTGAAGAAAAGTCTGCATTAAACTTATATATCAGAGAAGGCAACATTTCCATATATACTTAACAAAGATTTAAGTCAAGTGGAACTGGGTGTTGCAGCTATACCAGGAAGATTAATTCTGAGTTAGGAGACAAATACCTCTTTCTCTAATCTCAGGGCCTCTTTAGTCCCTTGAGACTTCCTTCCAGTAACAGTGACATAAGAGCTATTGGCAAACTTTTTGAGCATGCTCATGAAATATTTTGTTGCCCCTCTTGAGCAAAGAAGAATCAGGCTGCTTGGCAGCTACAAAGCTGCCATGGTGAATCTTTGTATCTGTCCATAAAACATTTTAATAAGTGGCAAGAGAATATTCTGAGGGGCATCAAAATAAAAACATACAATGGAACCTTGGCAGATATATATTATCTACAACTCCAGCAGACAGTTTACACCCATAAAGGACATTTCTAACAGCCAAAGGTTTCCATTAAAAAGAACAGTTGTTGCCTACCCTGTGCTTGCTAGCTATGATGTTTTCTATGAGGATCCCACTCTTAAGTACACATGTTTAATGTATGCTGGATCAACAGCTAAAAAATAGCAGTGTCCTCTGGCCTATACCTATGCTTGTTCTCAGGCCCTTGCCACTCAAGGACCCAAATGAAAAAGGGGCTGCAACTATTCCTCAGTTTCCTTACTAATTAAGAATCCCAGATAACATAGACTCAGAAAAAGTAAGGATCAAGAGCATGCTGTGGGTTCCACAAGAACACATTTTAAAGGACTGTGGTTATTTTTAGTTAAGTAATTGTCCTTTCTTTTCTAAGTATATGTCTATGTGAATCACAAACTAGGGTGGTAGAAAGCAGTGCCCAATGTGAAATGTGGGACTGAGGAACACTGCTTATCAAAAAGGAAAATATGACTGTAATACTGTCCTACCAAATTTGGCATCTGGTCTTGTGGCCAGAACAACTGTTTAACAAAAACAAAGGAATTATGCCTTGTAGTTTACCTAAAGATTTGCAGATGTAGGGTAAACAAACAGGATGAAGTTTTTGCTCTCATGTAGTGAGATTTAATAGTTGGTGTAATGGGTATATTAATCATATAATCACAGATTGATACATACTAGGTGCAACTACTTGTGCACTTTAATGCAGTTGACTAATTAAGCAAACCCCAGGACATCATTCTCCCCTTGTACTCGGCTTTGGTAAGACCGCAGCTGGAGTACTGCGTCCAGTTTTGGGCTCCACAATTCAAAAAGGATGCAGAGAAGCTTGAGGGAGTCCAGAGAAGAGCCACGCGCATAATCAGAGGTCAGGACAACAGACCTTACAATGACAGGCTGAGAGCCATGGGGCTGTTTAGCCTGGAAAAGCTCAGGCTCAGGGGTGATCTGATGGCCCCCTATAAGTTTATCAGGGGTGACCACCAGGATCTGGGGGAACGTTTTTTCACCAGAGTGCCCCAAGGGATGATGAGGTCAAACGGTCACAAACTCCTCCATGACCGTTTCAGACTGGACATAAGGAAGAATTTCTTTAATGTCCAAGCCCCCATGGTCTGGAACAGTCTGCCATCAGAGGTGGTTCAAGCACCTACCTTGAACACCTTCAAGAGCAAACAGGATGCTTATCTTGCTGGGATCCTTTTTTTTTTTTTTTGAATTTGACCCCAGCTGACTTCCTGCCCTTTGGGCAAGGGGCTGGACTCGATGATTTTCCAAGGTCCTTTCCAGTCCTAATCTCTATGAAATCTATGAACTTAGCTCCGCAGTAAAGAGTCACAGTCTATACGTGCACTGGTATTAGGGTGCGGTAAATTAACTCTGCTGTAGGATAGCCCCCTTCAGATAATGTGGGGTGAGAAAAAAACAGAACAGGATTTCAGGAAAGATGATATATAAGATGAAGGACAATATTGGTACAAGGTCAAATAATTAACAATGAATAAATTCTGATTAAAAATAAAAAGGTGGCTTCTAACCACCAGAGGAGTGCAATTCTAGAATGGTCTTCTAAACAAAGCAATCAGAGCACCATAAAGCAGCGGGGGAACCCAAAATGCTTCAAGATGGAATTTGCTAAGTTTATGGAAGGGATAGTATGATAAATTAACAATGTTCTTGGAACAGTAAGCAGAACATGTAATGTCAGACTTCAGGTGTTTGGTATTCCCAGGAAGGGCTAAAAAAGAAAATAAATGCACGGATTGGCTATATAAGGGCAGGATTTAGAGACACAGAATGAAGTTGGAGAAAGCAATTTCAGAATAAGACACAGCTTGCGAACACTGGCGAAGTGGAACACTAGAACAGTTCTACACTGGTAGGCTTTCAATATCCCCAAATTCTTGGGACAATTTGTGTTTTGAATACATGCTTTAAGTTTCTATATTTTTATGTGCACATAAGGAAGTCTGGATTAGGTAGCTGCAATAGCCTTTTCTGGGTTAGATTCCTTGTTCTTTCCTTGTTAATGCTTTTGACTTTTGAATTTGCCTGATGCTTGAATTCCTTTTGTAATATATTACATTGCATGCTTCATAACTTAGATTGGCTGCCTGCAGGAACCAGAAAGAAATTTTCTTTCTGTCATAAATACCTTCTTTGGCTTCTGTGGTTCTTTCCTTCTCCTTCTGCCATATCACACATTGGCCAGAATGCTCCTAAATGTTAAGCTGAAATCTCCAGGGGCTAGCTGCTGGGTCTTCCTCATGCACTCAGGATTAAACTAGGCACCAGGTTTGGGATAAAGAAGGACATTTTCCCCATGATAGATTGGCAGAGACCATTAGGCAGTTTTCCTTTCTGTAGCACAGGTAAGAG
The DNA here is from genome assembly GCF_052110815.1 of Crocodylus siamensis. Classification (NCBI taxonomy): domain Eukaryota; kingdom Metazoa; phylum Chordata; order Crocodylia; family Crocodylidae; genus Crocodylus; species Crocodylus siamensis. Next base: position 304,362,238 of record NC_143395.1, read on the forward strand.
TCCACTTCCTAGGATTGTATGTATATTTTACATAACTAATTTCCTTACTTTGCAGGGACTATAGCACTGGTTGTGTCCCCTCTCTCCTCTGTCTTCCTGTGACAGATTGCAGGTGGGGTTTTTTTCCCTTTTCTTTCTTTTGGCACAAAGGATATTAAGTTTGTATGGCATGCTTTGAACCTATAGCTCATGGGATAGGCTAGAGTGGATGTCTCTGTGGACCATTCTGGACACCCGATTATTACAAAATTGTCTGAAAAGGCCAAAAGAAAATTCTCCACCTTCTTCAAATATATTACTTATCTACTTCAACTTCTGTTTCTTTGGGGTAGAGTATGTGGAGAATTGGATTTGATGATCCAGCAGTTCCCTTTTAGTCCTATGTTTCTAAGTTCATATGAGCAGAAAGAGACAGTTAGCTGTGTTAGTGTGAAGCCACGGAGAAGGCAGAGTAGAGATGTATTGAATGCAAATACAAAAACTTTTGTGAGCAAAAGTTCACTTCAGCAGATACTATGAAAGGACATGCAGAGAGAAGGCTATCAGAGAGAATGGACTAAATATAAATGAGGGAAGGGAGGTAGGTGGAGGTGAAGCAGTTGTTAATGAAGAGCTTGGCTGTAGACAGTGGATATAGCAGTGTGCTTAGGATGAAAGCTAGTGGCATGGTGGTAGCTGTGGCAGCTGGTAGGTTTCCAAAACAATATGGTAGCAACCTGGCCATTGCAAACCTACATCATCATGGTGTCTAAGAAATGAATTTGCTGAATGGAGTATTCCAGGGTCATTCTGATGGAGGGGTGGGGTGAAAGTTGTATAACTTCCTTGCCTTGTTCAGCATTGCCCCCAACCTTGCTCTTTTCCCTTTTCTTTTTAGAGCATTCTATTTGATAGTCTGCTCTCTGTACATCTTTTATAGCGTCTGAAGTGAGCTTTTGCTCATGAAAGTGTATGCATCTGATTCAATTAGTCTGTAAGGTGCATCTCTGCCCAACCTTCCACCCAAGTTTGTATGATTACGTAAGCAGACACCTTAACAAGTTTAAATGGGAGTCCAAAAAAAATTAAAATACAGAATAAAATGGAGGATCTCACTTATGGAACCCTTCACTAGGTCGATGTTGTGCCAAGTGGCCCCAAATGAAAATTATTTCTATTTATTCTTCTAGATGGAGAGCTTTCTACTTTGCAGTAAGACCTCTTGTGCTTTTGGCGAATAGTCTCTGTTAGTCTCTATCAGCCAAAAGGTAAGCTGTCTGTTGTAGTAAGTGGTTCTGAATAAATTATCTGATCTTTGTTCTACAGCAGTATGTCTGGCCAGTTTGGAAGTGTTATCTGATGCCAAGTAGACATCTATAAAAGATGTTAGCCAAAAATGGCTAGCTCCAATATTGAGCTATCAGAATTAGTGCTGTTGTATTGTTTCTGACTTGGCATCAAAAGCATCAGAACTACATACATGAGATCCTTTCCTACTGTATGAAGAGGATCATTATGACTCGCTAGAACAAAATGCCAGATATTTCATATTGTCCTTGGTGGTACCAAGTTTCTAAGGGGATTTCCTCACTAATGGAACATTGACTGGACAGAACTCTTCAGACATCACTCTTGGTTGGTGGTTAAGAAGTCCAGTAGGCTTTTGCTAACTTTGAGAAGATGAAGAACGACTGAGATTTGCCTGTGGTGTTGCCACAAGGCTAACAATTTTACTGTGTCCTGACACAAGGATGATGAGTGGGGATCTCTGCTTTACGCACACACACACACATTATACACACAGACACACATGCAAACATATGCGCAAGTGTTACATATATTAGAGGTGCACAGATATATTGGCGCCATATCAGATCGGCATTGATAAAAGGAAAATTAACATTATTGGCTATCAGCTTTTATGGGCTGGTGTAGCCAATAATGTACCGATAAACATAATATGCCTTCCAGCCAGGGTCTCCAAACATGGCCAGGAATACAGCTGGGCAGTGTGGAGAGCAGTGCTCTGCAGATAAGTCTGTGGAAGGGAAGGGGTGTAGGGGAGCAGGGCAGATTGAGGTCCCCACAATGAGAATTAGGGCAGGGGCGGGGAGCAGGACAGAGCCACAGGTTGCTTGTCCACAAGATCAGCATCTCAGTGCTTAAAAATGGCAGCAGGGGCATTTGAACTAAAGCTCAAAGAATGACCTTTAGTTCAAGCACCACCACCACCATTTTTAAGTGCTAGGATATTTTAGAATCAGAGCCAAGCAGGGTGAAGGCAAATGTAAGCTGCCTGCTGTGGGCTCAGGGCTCCCCACCCTGCTGCTTTACCCCAGGAGCTGCACACTGGCCAAGTGTCCCCTGGCCAGTGGAGTGCCCTGAACCCACAGCAGGCAGCCCACCTCTTGCCTTCGTCCCACTTGGCTCCACTAGTAAAAGCTTCCTGGTGCTTAAAAATGGTGGCAAGAGCACTTGAACTAAAGCTCATTCTTTGAGCTTTAGTTCAAGTGCCACCCCCCCCCAATTTTTAAGTACCGGGACACTGGACAAGCCACCTGTGTCTCTGTTTCACTCCCCACCTTGGCCCCAGGGTCCCATTCACCACCCTGCCCCAGCCTCAGCCCCAGCCCCACTCCCTCCCTCACTAGGGGGCCTCAATCTGCCCCTCCCCACTCCTTCGCCTCCACAGACTTGCCTGCAGGGCACTGCTCTCCAAGCTGCCCAGCTGCATTCCTGTAAATCAGTTATCAGATTGGTATCAGCCGATATGCCTGGTGAATAAGTGGTTATCAGTATTGGCCAAGAAAATCTTTATCAGTGCACCCCTAATATACATTCGATGTTACATAATAATATATACTACACTGAACTTGTTTGTAAGAATCAACACTACGAAGTTCTGTAAAACAGGATGAAATGCCATACAAGCCTATCTGATTGCTGAGTTTTAGAACATTTATGTGAATGAATACTTTCCAAACAAAGCCCTTTTTACTTAGATGTGGCTTGAGTGTTCAATGCAACCTGTACCTGATGCATCTATGAATAATGCCTTTGCAAGAGAAGAAGCAGAGAAAATTCTTAGTGTCCAACACGAAAAACTGACAACTCATATATTCATTTGTAAGTCTGCTTCTAGCAAGATTTACCTGGCCACTGGCTATGCTTGGAGCTCTAAAACGAGAATCTCTGATATTTCTGATCAAAAAGATTTCTTGCTGGATCACAAATAGAAGATGTGGCCAGGTAATGGAGACAAAGAAGAAATATATTCAAAGACAGTACCAATCTTTGAAGCAGCCTTGGTACTGTGATATCAGAAACGTATAGTTGCCAAACAAAGGCGCCCCTGCTGGTGACAGTATAGGTCACTTCTTTCAAAACTATATTAGTAAGTACTGCCGCAGCTTCCACTGATGTTGCCAATCTCAGTACCTTGCATCAAACCTGATATTGATATCATTGCTGATGTCAGTATTGATATCAATGCTGGATTTTGTGTTTTGCCAATATTTTCAAGTTTGAGTACTAAACATCATTCACAGTTTGTTGATATTAAGCCGAAGTGTCACTTGCTTCTGTTGGAAAAATGATCCTAGTGCTCTATTCCCTGGAAAGTGAAGACTTGAACTTTCGCCTTATAGAAAAAAAAAAGGGACTGCTACCTAGTATCGTGCCTATCCCATGCCTACCTCCTCTGTCTCAGGTAGGTGTGGAACTGGTGGTTGGTGTCAAGGTGACAGCCAGTATCAAAACAGTCATTAACACTAAATCCTGTCCTGATGGTACTGAAGGGTTTTTTTGCCAATATCAGCTGTGAGTGTGGTATACTGGTTGATTGGGATACCGGATTACATGGATATTAGAAAAGGTTGGATCTGGCTTAAAAGCTGACCCTCACTCTTCAGGATTTGACACTCCTCACATTGCTCAAGGAACGGCACACTAACTAGTACTCTGGCACATTGCTACTAGCAAGACAGAACAGAGAGTAGCTGTCCATGTGTAAAATATGTATCATTGAATGAAGATAATTTGGAGCTTGCCAGCTTTGAATGTCTTTTTGGTTGTGGGTAGAGACAAAGAAAATTAAGGCAGGACACATTACATGTAAGGGTATTGGAGGGGAGGAGGACAAGAGAAATAAAATAAAATTAACTTTACCAGCTGTTCGTTATTCAGACTGCAAAAGGCAGTGCATGAACTGCAAAAGACAATTGCTTGTTCTGTCTTCCTAACTTAGGTAGTAAGAAGAGCCTGAGGAATGGTTGTGGCTACTCTGTCCATTTTGCCCTTGGGTAAGGGAGATATGAGGACAAGCACAGTGTTAATACAGCCCAAATGCTATTCAAAGGTCTTCAGTCTTGGATGCAGAGGGTGTATGCACAGGATACACTTGGACATATATCTGGAATAATTTTTTTATCCTTCTGAATTAGTTTGTTGTTAGGAGTGGATACCCAAGTGAGATATGCTCCAGCTGCACACCCCTCATGCAGTCAGTCACTGGCTGCTGCATTTACAAGAAGCCAATGCCATCCTTAATAAAGCCCTAAAAGCAGCAGGGAGACACCAGTAAGGTATCTGCACAACAAAACAGCTGGTGAGCTTGCACAGTCTTAACCTTTGTGCTTGCTTTGATTTTAGTGCCTGAACCTAGCTAAGCCGAGCGAGATCTCTGGCTGGTGACTCTGGCTTCCAGCTCTGGCTTGAATCAGTTCCCTAATTCTAGTTCCATGACCCTTGCCTGTCCTTGACCATGACTTTGACCTTTGAATTCCAGCTTGTCAACTGGTTCTAGACCTTGGACTCCAATTCCTGACCCCAGGCCTAAACACTACTAGGCCTAACCACCCATGTTCTAGTTGTGACAGATAAACTAATTTGCTGTTCTGGAAATGTTTATTATCTAGCATTTCTATGAAGCCTTAGACCTATAGAATAAAGAAAAGCTAAGTGGTGGCCAGGTCAAATTGCTGGCTGTGGAGCCAAAACTTGACTTAAAGAAAAACACATCCTGCTAATGGTGTACAATGATAAAGCATTGCTCCTGAGCACTTAGATGGATAATTATGCATGCAAATGAAGTTACTTACCTGTATGTTTGCAACACTGGGGTCTTAACTGAGACATCTCTTACTTTACAAATAAGTTAAAAAACAGAAACGCTGCATTTATATCTTTATGAAAGACTTCACTTTGGAGGAAAACTCCAGTGACAGTAACGTTAAAATTCACAAAAAAAATTAATACATGTTAATAAGAACTAATGTTAATGAAATATATTGGTGACATTTCCAACATTTCTGAGAAAGTACATAGCACTATAGTGATGCAGCCATGAAAAAAGTCAAAATGAAATAGAATCAATATCCCACCCACTGATTTTAATAGGAAATAAAATTCAGCACTCAAAGTTCACAAGAGGCACATCTACACATGTACTTTACTATACAGCACACTAATTTGCCATGAAGTAAAGTGTCACCATCTACGTGTGCATAGCAATTAATCCAGCGTAGACTAATTTACTAAGCTGTCCGATAGTCCTGTCAAGTACTATTGGATGGCGTAGTAAATTACTGTGCTTAAATACATGTATAGATGGTGATGTCTGAATTAGTTTACTCTGGCTCAAATACACTGAGTTTATTCAGTCACATTAACTGCATGTGTAGATGCTCCTTACGTGCAAGACTGAATTGGTTTTGTTTTCTTTATAAACAATAAAAGGTGTATGTCAGTATTGGCATCCAAACGTGTATTTTAATTCCCACTTTCCTATTCCTCAGGATTCAGAATCTTAACCTAGTGGCTGACTCCCTATGCCCCTTCTTTAAAAAACTGAGTAGGGGTCAGTTTTAATTAAAACAACCTTTTTCTTTCATACAATACTCAGTAGGTATTGCACTTACTGAGGACAAAATCCAAATTGTATTCACTCCTTTGCCTGAAGGGATTCAAAACAACCTCCATGAAGAATGCCTTAATGACTAAGTTACAGACTACTCATCAGGTGGGAGGGGGGTATGTTTTACTGTTGCAAAGAACTCAAAAAGACCACCGTAGATTTATATTCAAAATATCTGGGTTTAATCTTGTTTATAAACCTAACAGGGTTAACAGTGTGTGACACCCCACAGCACCCCTGAAAGGATCTCAAGGCACCCCAAGATACCATGGACTCCTGCTTGAGAATCACCAATTTAGGGTATGGTGGAGTCTTTTGTTTCAGACCCTGATCCAAGGACTGTTTTAATATTTTAATTAAATTATAGTTTCACATAAAGTTCATAAGTAGTGCTTTGAGCAGGAATTATGTCTAGCATTTAGGGTATTTATTACTCTCCTATTCAGAGAAGTGCACCAACTCATAAACTAGTAATTCTCCCTCTCTCTAGTCAACAAACATTTTCTGCACAGTGAAACAGCTTCAAGAGAAAGGGGAGGCACTGGCCTGCCCCAGCCCTCCCCAAATAACTTATAGCCATGTGGTTGGGACACTGAAAAATGCCAAAGACTATAGGAAATAAAAATAGGATTCTTCAGACATTTTTGGATATGTTAGACCCGCAGGTGGTTCCTGTCCATTTTGGCACCACAATTGATTTCTTTCTCCTCAGCATACAAAACAGCAGCATTTCTCTATCTTCTTACACTTAGATTTGTAGAAGTAAATACATTTCAAAACAGAACCAAACATTTTAAACAGTTAATTTTTCAACTAAGCATTTATTACTGATCAGCAAAAGATGACTATAGGAAAATGTAGCCAGGACAGTATTTTCTGAAGTGCAGACTTCAGAATTATATTGTGCCACAGGATCCAGTGTAGCTACCAGATTTACACTAATAAAATGGTAAAAGATATTCAGGACCAAAACCATCACCTGCAGTATCAGAAACGCATACAAATGTAGATACATAGAAGTGTGTGCCTATCAGGGGTGTGCAAAACGGGCCATATTCAATTTGGATTCGGCCCAAAATTGGGGACAGTGATTCAATCTGTTGATTTGGATCACTGTCTTGATTCGATTCGACCAAATCTGAAGCTTCGATGCTGATTCAGAGAATCAGCGATTCAGCCACAGACACAGCTTTAAATGTTTTTTCTACACACCTCCGGGTACCAGGCACGGCTCATGAAGGCTGTGATGGTGGGGTGGATAGAGCGTTCCACAGGAGTGCGGGGGCCCCCCCGCATGCTTGGTGGCAAACCTAGAAGTGGAAGTACTTCTGGTTCACTTCTGGGTCCACTTCCGATCATGCAGGGGGGCCCTCCTGCATCTCCCCGGCTCAGCAATTGACCACAAGGGGACCCCAGGTGCCCCCGCAGACTCAGGAGGCACCAGTTGCTGAGCCGGGGCGCGCTCCACGGCAGACCCAGAAGTGGACTGGAAGTGCTTCTGGTCCACTTCTGGGTCTCCTGCCAAGCACGCTGGGGACCCTTCATGCTCCTGTGGGATGCTCCATCTGTCCCAGCACCTCAGCATTTACGAGCCCCCTGGTACCTTGAGGTATGCCAAAAAAACATTTAAAGCTGTGTCTATGTCCGAATCACTGAGTCTTTCCAAATCAATTTGAAGCATTCTGACTTGATTCGGAGAGATTAAAGGCTCTCCTGATTCGATTTGGAGAGTCACCACCGAATCAAATCAGTGACCGAAGTTTTGCACAGTCCTAGTGCCTAGTAACACTACTAAACTGAGACAGCCCTTGTTATAGCTTTTACATTATGCTATTTCAGCATGTGGCTAGGAGAGTGATTAGCAACTACAGGTCTGTTTCTCAAATGCAGGTGGCTCCAAAGGCAAATAGCTGGACTGAAAATACACAGGACTCAGGCATCTATAAATCAAATATGGCAATGTCTAACTTCCAGATGCCTATCTTCCCAGGTGGAATCCAGAACTGTTACTGTTCTTTCAAAGAACTGAGCAGGCTTCACAATTTTCTTTTAAAACATAGCCAGAGAAAACTGAACCATCCCCCTCTTAATCATAGGCCCAGTGGTTCTCAACCAAAAAATAAAACATATTCAATGTCCTTTTCAGCTAGATGGCTTTAAACTGACTTCTTGCACCTCACTGGAAAAAGTCATGGAATATTTTAGAGAGACACTGTCTGCCCATATTATTAAAGGTATGCCTCCATGCAGCAAATATTGCAAGGTTCATGTGACCAAACAGGAAGGCTAATTCTTTAGCTTAGTGGTTAGTACATGCACCGTACTAACCACTAAAGCTGGAGGGACATGTCCTAGGCTACCTCTGCATTTTACATTCAACCATCTTTGAATAAAAGGTCTCTGGCCCTATAAACCTGACATTCAGTGCTATACATTGGCACATATTCAAGAAGGATGGAGACTGCTCTCACTTAATTTAGGCCAGTGGTGCCCAACCTTTTGTCATCATGAACCAGATAAGTGGTGCAGGGCTGGTCTGTGGGCGAGATCTCATACAGGGCCGGCACGTAGGACTAGACCCTTCACTAAAGATGTGGCCATGCATCAGCCCAGCTCAGCCCTGCACACCAAGAAGCAGCCATGAACTGGCCCAAGCCAGCATACCCCAATGTAGCTGTGTGGTAGGCCAGCCCTGCATGCTGACACAATCTGGTATGCAGAGCCACATTATCCAGCCAACAGGGCTCTCCCCAGGTCTGGAAATTTGGCAGCAGGGGAGCAGCAATTAATGCTGCTACTGCTCCCTCCTCCCTGCCAAATTTTTGGACCTGTAAAGAGTCCTGTGGGCCTGATGAAATGGCTTCATGGGCTGGATTTGGCTTACAGACTGAGGGTTGAACACCCCTGATCTAAACTAAACTCCAGTGATTGGGGTGTTAGTGAAGGTAGACATAGGTTTGAGCCTTCTCAGGCCAACAAAAGTGTTAAACGTGGGTCTCCCATTCCTTGGGCAAGTACCTTAAGTCCTGGAGTATTTATATAAAATGTGGGCTTCCACTTACGTTGCCTTCGCTGGACTCTAGGAATTTTTGGCAGGAGAAAGTTGCCCACACTGAGGTCTTGGATATATCAACAATCCGAGTATCCATTCTCTTCTCAGTCAGCATTGACTTTGAGGTGCAAAGACTGGATGATGGCCATATACCCATGGATGTCTTGTATGGAGAAATCTTTAGAGGAAGAATACCATGTGGGACTCTTTAGCTCCATTCCAAAGATGTTTACAAGAGAAATATGAAACCAATGAACACTGAGCCAAATGACTGGGAGAAGATCAAAGTGCCTGTAAACAGTTTATAAGCGTAGAATAGAGGCTCAAGGAAAGAAGAGCCCAATACACAAAGGAAAAAGAAAACTTAGAAAGAACCCCATACCACATTCAGGACTGTTACATACAAAGTTCACGTGCGATAACTGAGGAATGGACTTTCACTCAAGAACTGGGCTCCACAGCCACACTCAGAGGCTCAAGAAGCTGATACCTCACTCAGTGCAAAACTATTGTCTCACAAGACAGACAGATGCCTGGGCACATCAACTTCTCCTGAGAGCCCTGCTTAGAAGAAAGCTGCCATAACTGCAGTTTGTGAGATGCCTGATCTTGCATCTGTTAGGTATTCTTAGAGTACACCTACTGAGTTAGGCTGTTCACAAAAATCAGCAGAAGAACAACCAGTTTCCAAATCCTGTATGGGCTTAGATGCCTTGTTGATCAAACGAAGGCACTTCTACAGAAGCAGAACTCTAAGCTACTTCCTTCACACAGGAAGGTTTATAGCAAGTTCAGCCACCTTCACCTTTACAAGCTTTAGGAGCAGATAAGCAAGGGGTCCTAGATTGGAATTTTGGACTTAGGTATGTACACCTCAGTCCTCCTTTAGGTACATACATTCTTTTATTGGATCTACCCCAAACCCTCTGAAGTGAATAATAGGGGTAAGGTCAGCTAGTATGAGATTGTTTAGGAATTTTCAAACTGTGGAAAGCTAAGATGATTGGGGTTACTTCATTCTTTTTTGATACCTACCAGTGTACCTCTCATACTATATTTAAAATGCTTCTTCATAAAGTTGTATGGGATTGAATTCTTTGAAGGCCACTCCATATTTTGCCATACACGTCCAACAAAAAAACTACTGCACTGCTGAGCATCCACACCACATTTGGGATGGACTTACTGTACCCAGTGTCTGCTGATATGAGATGCTGGTTAGGACATTTTCTATGGAAATCAGCCTCTCATAACAATGTAACTAGCTGAATACATTTCCTCAGCACCCCCGACAGTTTGTTTTCTGCTGAGCAATGAGTGAAATATAACTTTTGAATGAAATTAATTTCTGTAATGTTCACAGTCTCATTAGCTAACAATTAATATATTGGATACCTGTCTTCCAACACTTTCTCTGTGCACAAAACCCTTTGAGATCCTATGCACACTGCACCAAAGATGCGTAGCACACTTGATGCTGATCTCTATATGGCAACTAGATTGCTAGGTAATCTCTTCCACAAATGAACATGCTGCATATCATCACCGAAGCCTTTACTTCTATGGAAGAATGCATTCCTCTATGTTTTGTAAACAGATAATTTACACATTCTCCATTTAATTTTTTCTAATATATTTCTTCATAAATGTGTGGATTAAGAACAACCATTTTAGTTTGTTTTCCTTTACCTAAAATAAAAAAAGAAAAGGATTGTTAAACAAATATTAACATATAAAAAAAACAAGAAATGCAATTCTAATTTAGCAAAAATACCTACCAATCAGCCATTCGTCTTCATCTTGACCACTCATGAATTTGATTGATAATTAATTTTTCAATTGAAATAGAACATGATAAAAACTACAGTAAAATAGTATAATATCCCCAAAACTATGAGGGCTCACAGCTAAGATTCCTAACACAACCCTGTCATACCGTGTCAGAGGTAAATGAGAAAGTGAAGGGGTTTCTCACTGCATCTTGGAATAGTTAGCAATCCCTTGTTCTTCACTCACATCAGTGTATGTAGTAAATTCCTCTGTTCATGTATATACTAAAATGCAGGTTGAGAACAACATTTGACAACATAAAATACACAACCATAACAAGATAAAATCCACTGCATCTAATCCTTTGCTTCCTGTAATGGGTCTGGATTTTACAAGTGAAGCATTTTGAAAATGCTTCAATTTCAAACCATGTTCAAGAACTATTGAATTACCATTACTGAGTACTACAACTCTGATGAATAGGGTATTCTAGCTATATTGACAATCATGAAGGCATGTGGTTTTGAAAGACATGGAAGATCACCATGACTGTAACCAAGATGCTTCATGGGTAGTGAAAGTTGAGAAAGCTGCAGCCAGGTGGTTATTCCTCTGCATGACATCGTGACAGACTGCAAGCTGGTGGGTCTGCAGCACAGCATTAGGCAGTATAGGATGGTTACAGGCCTGCCTAAGGAGGACCAGACCAGCTGATTAGAATAACTGGCTGGCCAAAGGATATTAAAAACAGGCAGGAAGTGAGGCTGAAGGTATCAAGCATCAGCCAAGGCTCTCTCCAGGTCTAAGAGACCACAAGGGGAGGGAGGAGTTAACCCTTTATGGACTATGGTAAGGCTTAATAATAAGGTATAATTGGTGTTTAAGAGAACTCCGGAGGGTCTGGTGGGGCCAGAAGATAAAGTTGTGTATGATTTAAAGACTGGGAGGAAACCTGAGAGAAATGGGATAAACCCCAAATCTGCTAGAGACATAATACCAAACAGATTTTACTTAATGGAGCACACTGCTTGCAAGCCTAGCCAACAAAGAGTAATCTCAACAAAGAGTTAAGGCTTCAAATCTGGCATGAGCATCAGCAACTGCAGGACTTCAGCATGTAGAAGCCCTCTCCTCTTTCCTTAAATCCATATAAAGCTCATTCCAGAACTGCAAAGCTATATTACCAACTTGAGTTCTTCGGACTGGAGAAGAGTATCTGGCCATCATCACTGTATAGAAACCTTCCATGCTTATTCATGATTTTGAATAAATTAAAAACATTGCAATGCATGCACCTTATGAATACATTTGAATGAAATTGAATAAATTAAGTCATGAATAAATTTGAATAACATACAACGTAATACATGCACTTTATAGACTGACTTTAAGACAATGTTTTAATAGGGATTTATTGAACTTGAGGACGCTGTCAGCTGATTTCACAGGAAGATCACACAGCAGGCAGCCATTTTTGTGGGCGGAGCATGCCAGGCCACCTTAATCCCCTGACTGGCCAAGGAGCCCCAGTGGCTTTGCCTGTCACTGCCAACTGGATGCACCTAAAGCACAGAGCACGCCTGAAATCGCAGCTCCATAAAAACTGTGATTTCAGTAGGTCCCTATTCATTAAAGACAGCTGTTCTTAATCAAATCCACATTTTTTTTAAATGGCAGACAGTTTATGTGCAACAAAATAGTGGAAACTGAAACACAATTAAAACTGAAGGAACTATCAAACTACAGGGTTAACAGATTTGTGTAGATGCTAGGTTTAAGTGTGCAGATGGCATTGTTGCTCTATCTTGTCTGGATGGGACACCACAGGCACTTCCAGTATTCTACAGTGGGAACAGGGAAAGAGAGTTCTTTGTCTCCTTTGTCCTCAACAGACTATAAGATATCATTAAGATGAGACATATGAGCACAGTGCAACCATTTTCTTCAGCAAACGAAAGTTAGTCCCAAGTCAGTCCACACACACACTGTTACTGCACAGTATGGCACAATGTTACTGTTCAATAACTAATTGGGCATAAATTTGATACCTGCATGATGCAAGTATCTAATTTACGCTCAAACTAGCATAAGTCACCATATTTACTGCGCAGTACGTGCATGCACATGTAGATGTATGCCTGTACTACACAGTCACTTTGGTCACTGCACGGTAAATGTGCATGTGTAGATGTGCCCAGCAAGTAGAATAAGACCCGAGGAAGTTCACATTTTGGTCCATAGGCACAGGATTAATTTTTCTTTTTTTTGTATTAAAAAAAATATATATATAAAACTTTTATTCCCCAAATTTTCCAATTTTGGTACCCTTATGGATGCAGTGTGGGAGCTGGAAAAATAGCCAAGCCAATGAAAGGTTAAAGGCACTGAATAGAGGCAGATATGTCTGCCTCTGTTGCGATAATACCTGCTAATCATAACTGTTGACAGTATATTAACAGTACCTGGCAGAAAGTCTTCTAACAGATACTAATGAGATCAACTGCTCTAGTACACCACTTAGTACTTACAAATGTTGTCCCATCTGCTGCACAGTCACTATATGTCTCCAGATGGGTCTTGCGGATAATTTCCAACCGAGTCACCAGCTAGGGTCAAAGAGTGCTCAAGGGATCTTAGTTGTCCATGTGTATGTCTTCCTATGTGAGAGTTCATAACTGCCTATATGGATTCTGAAGACTCACTATAGGCTGTTGCCTTATTTTCCAATATACACTTGGATACATGTGATAGCTTTTAGAGCAAAAACCTAGTCCAGCTCCTTGTAGGCTGTACATGTATCGGAAGGTCTTGATTTTGTAGTACTGTTTTTGTAAATCCATTACAGATCCTTGATTGTACTGTGGCTACTGCTATTGCATTTGGTCTGCCCGTTGCTTGTAGATCTTTGCATTTTAGTGACCACAGGAAGTTGAGATTGAACTCACTCCTTTCCCAAAATTGCAAGGAAGTCCAGGACCTCCTGACAAATCCACGCAGAAGCATTAAACGTAACGACTACATGGCACTTGGGGTGTCTGAACTTGGCATTAGCTGAAATCACAAAGAGATGTGCTTGGGAGCGTGACATTATTCAAAATGCAGGGCACAGGGTGGAATATCGAGTCAACAGCAACCTTAAGCAGCAGAGAGAAAAGGTAACTAGGAAAGCCAAAGCAGATGTGATGCAATGCAGTGTGGGATAGTAGCTGGAGGACTATTTCATAATTATTCTGAAATGGGGGTGCATACATAGAAACATTACAGGGGTATAACTCATTCCAAATTATAATTTTGTCATGTGCAGGGAAAAATAATTATAATAGCATACAGTGCAAGATAAATTATGGGTATACGGATATAAGGTAGTTCCTTCTAAAACAGCCAAAGTTAGGCCAAAAATCTTTTCCACACAGACAATGCTTTAGTTTCTAAGAAGACAGCAAGGAACTGGAATACAAATCACAGTGAAAAGAGTGCCTTCCAGACCACTATTTTACCAAAAGATTAATAAGAGCCACTAAATAAATCTGAAACACCAAGTAATAAATGTCAGAAACTTTAGAGTCTCTTTTGTGCTAGTCTCTAAAATGTTAGTCAGTTTTCAACCTCTCAAAATATAGTAACCAAATAAAAATAAAGCTGCATTTTCAGATGTTAAGGCTTACTCTGTAAAGCAGATGATTTTGTAAGTGCTTTAACCATGTCCTCCTCTTTTTTTCCCAGTTATCCAGAATTATCTGCTTCTTAAGCAATAATTGAATGCTGACAGCGACACCAGCAAGTCAGTGTGTTGTAAGCATTCAGCTGGGAAAATAATTCACAACAAATAATTCACTCAATCTTTTCAGGCTCTTTCTTTACATATGCAATATCCATAAGAATAATGTATTTTTCATATTTATTGTTAAAAATTCCTTGACAATCTTTCCTCACCAAAGGTTTTGTTTGTACTCCAAATGTGAGCTGTGCTGGTTATGTAAGCAATATGGCAGTGTTTCTTTTGTACATATTTTCTTACTTCTTACATAGGAGAGGACAAAGATTAATACAGCATGTGACAGAGTTTGCAAAACACTTAGAGTCCTTGTGGAGGCAATCTGATAAGGCAAAGAAGGAGTTGACTGCAGCCTAGTTTGCGTGAAAATGAGAGAATTAAAAAGGTAAATATAGGACCTATTCTCAATTCCCTAGATGTCCAAGGAATTACATTAAGCTACACAAACCCTGGAACATTTCCTGGCATTTGGCCAAACACTATGTATTGGGCACAGAGAGTCTTTTTAAGAGAAGGTGTTTTACTGTTTTTTTGCAGCACAAGTTGAACACAAACCTAAAAGGCTTTCCTAAACCATGGTGACTAGATTCTCAAGAAAGACATAGGGAAACTAAGATCCTGCTAACAGATGCTCAAAAAACCCATCCTAGCACTGCAGGTGCCTAAACACGCTCTCTGCCTAATTTTTCACTAGTAACATATTGCTGGCACCAAAGCTTCTGATGTTATGCATGTGGCAAGCCAAGTTTGGCTGTTGGCAACTTCCCCCCCACCCATCTCCTTGAATGTGCTTGGTGATTATATTTCTGAAAGGCTCAAGGCTTTTGCAGTCACAGGCTCTAATAAACCATTCCAGAATTGTGACCAGAGGTGCATGCATAGCTTGGCTAGAGAGATAATTCAGCATATAGTTAAGCATACGTACCTCTATGCTACATATTTTGTGACTTCAACATTCAAACAGATGTGTCCCATTGCAATATGACAATGTTAGAAGTGTTTCAGTAACTTTAATTGTTCTATTTCCTCTCTTTCTGAAACTTGTTTCATTAGAAAGTTTGCTTAACTTAGTTGATACCACCAACTGCAAATAGTTAGTAAACTTCCTTTGTTTCATTATTTTTAAATTGCCAATGAAATAATTACAAAATATATTGAATGAAATAAAAGCTCTACCTTTGACTGATTAGTTGTGTATCTTTAACGTTTGCTTTTTAAAAATATTCATGAGAATAGAACTAGATTTTTGAAAGTCAATAAAAAGCTAATGTAAATATGGAAGCAATTAAGTTGTTCACTTAAATTCAAATGAACATTTGGCCAGCTCTGGTTTTTTTCAGCATTAGGAAGGCATAATATAAATTGAGGAAAAGCTCTCTTCTATTTCACCAGTGAAAGCTGGAACAGAACTTGAGTATTTTAAAGTTCCCTACATAAAAAAAAGCAAAATCTAGGTAACCAACATAACAAAAAGATAGAGGTTCTGGGGACAAGAGATGCAATTTTGTATGTGACTATGCCCAAGGTACCTTAGACAGGTTGCTTGCAAAAGCACAGAAATACCTTGTTTCTTCTTAATACTAAGAAACAGCTTATCCTCACCTGGGATCAGCAGTGCAAAATTCAAAATAATCATGGGCAGGTAGAGGATGCAGCTGCTCCTCTAGTTGCTCTTTAGTTAGGCAAGGAGGAAGACGGCGAATAACTACCTGCAAAGTACCAACGAGAAAAGAAAAATAACAATTAGCACTGATCTAGATATAAAATTATTAGAAAAATAGTAAACAAATTATATAGCATTTTTCCAAAAAACCCTCTCTAGAATTTAAACTTTCATTTGGTATGCATTTTGCTTGCACCAGCAGGCAAGTGGAATGGATAACCTACAACTAATTTCTGTTTCTGTCACATAAAGGAGAGGAATTGACAGCTATTACATATAGTGTGATTCTAGGAGACAGGAAATATCTTACAACAAAGAACTTAAGAGCCAGGATACTTCAGTCAAAAATAAAAGACATTAATAAATTACATAAAGCCAAATTGCTACGAAAACATATCTAATAATGGATATGGCAGGAAGTCTTAAGTGGAGTTTCATTGTGGTCTGTTTTTGGGCTAAGGTTGCTCAACATTTCTATTCATGGTATAGATACAAGGACAGAGAATATGGTGATCAGCAGGGATCCTCGTCTTCTCCAACAAAAAAAAAAAATCCCCAATTTTCAGATTAAAAAAGTAACCCCAAATCCACATTTTTCCATTATTTAAATGAAACACCACTACAGACCTGTGTATAGTGGTGTTTCATTTAAATAATGGAAAATGTGGATTTGGCATTACTTTTTTAATCTGAAAATTGGGGATTTTTTTTTAATCCAAGTAAACCAGGATCCCTGGTGGTCAGACCTGTAGATGCCACCAAGGTTGGTGGGCTTGTCAAAACTTTAGGGGACAGGACTGAAATCCAAAGTGGTCTTTATAAACTGGAGGACTGGATCGTAGTCACCAAGATTACATTTAACAAAGACAAATATAAAGTGCTACAAACAAAGAAATATGCACAAACATGACATGGGACATGATGGGTTTGGCTATAACATAGCTAAGGAAGAAAGGGGTGCTTACAGTGGATGACTTACTCAGTATTAGTCAACAATGCAATGATGTTGCAAAAAAAATGCAAATGTGTGTTGCATGTTATGCAGGGGTGTATTCTCATTTCTCTCTTCTTTTTACACTCTTGTTTTCTGCATGGCCTTCCACAGCAACTGATGAAGTGAACTTCAGGCCACGGAGCTTGTGCTCTCTCATACATGTAAACATATATACATATATGTATTATAGAGTCTATAAAGGGGCATGTGTGCCCCACCCCTGGACCCAAGGGGCGCACACAGACGAGCATGCTCATGCCTTTGAGACGGGGCAAAAGACATGTGCAGGAACGCAAAAATGTTCCCCGCACTGCAAACTTGCACCATGGGGAGAAAATTAGACCCCTGGGGGGTCTAAAAAAAATGAAGTTTAAAAAAGCAGGGCAGGCTCTAAAAAGGCTGAGGCAACCGGAGGCTGGGTCCTCCACAAAGATGTTCTGGCTGCCAGAGCATCTCTATGGTTGGCCCCTTGCCCTGATGCTAAACACGTGGTCTGTGCAGCATCAGGGCTCCAGTGCTATAAGTAAGGGGTCGGGGCAGGGCTGGAGGAGGGGGGAGGGGACTGTGGGTGGGACCCCCACCTACCCCCCACTTCCCACATCCCCCCCCATTCCTGCTCTGCCCGGCCCCACCCGCTGCCTGCCCCCATCCCAGTCTCCCCACCCCAGCATCCCCATACCAAAAAAACCCCCAGCACTTACCAGCAGTTCAGCTGCTGTCAGGGTCACTGGGGCCCCGCCAACACAACACGGGGCAGAGGGACAGCCCCAGTGGCTCCAGCCTGGGCCCTCCTGCCCCGTGCTTCCTGGGGGGACTGTACCAGGAGGCCCCAAAGACCCCCCAGCCCCTGCTTCTAGCAGCTTGTGGGGGATGGGACCAAGTGAGGCAGCAGTCAGGGGCTGGGGTGGGGCATGTGGGCCTTGCGACCTTGTAGTAGCCCCTGCAGGGGGCTATTTGGCTCTTGTGTGGGGGGCCATAGCCCTTGTGAATATATATATATATTTTGCTACCCCCACACGTTTCATGAATTCATGAAACGTATTTAGAGTTCACTTTATTATCATGATAAAGACACTGGTAGGCTTTCACACTGCTTTAACACTGCAGCTATAACAATAAAATATTGCTCAACTGATTGCAGTCTCTGTCTCACTCTCTCTTTATAGTGGTCTTTTGTTTTAATCATGGAGGAACATGGATTTCAGGGTATTTTACAGAGTGACTTTGGGATTTTTTTTATCAGGGATTTTTCAGGTTTTCCAACAGGGAACACCAGAATTCCTGCTAGGGAGGCCAGTGGCAGGACCCTGCCTGCCCAGAGCTGGTACCTTGGACCCAGCTGGCTGTGACTGACCTCCTGGCCAGCTGGGGCCAGGAAGACATGCTTTAACAGTTCATAGCAGGCCACCACACCCAGAACATCTTCCAGGCAATAGTTGCCCAGATGGATGGGCAGGGGCACATGTGGCAGTACAGCCACAGAGGCCAACTCTTCTGCAGCCACAGCCCACAGCTGGCCCAGAGGGCAGATGCCTCTACTGGCTGTGCAATCACCATCCCAGTCTGGCAGGTGTGCAGTAGGTCACAGCCAGGCAGCAGCCCCCACTGCCAGACTGCTGCAGTGGGTAAGGTTGCAGGGAACTCTCGGCTGCTTCAGCAGTCCAGCTGGCACAAGGGATAGTGTCCCCAGGTGCCAATTGGCTGGGTCCCAGATGCTCCTGAGAGTGAGTAGCCCTGAACTACTTGCCAGGGCAGCTTTTTGTACTGTTGGGGGAGGACAGGTGTTGGCCGCAGGCTCTAGCTCCCCCTGGCTGCAGGTTTGGGAGGAGCCAGGCAGGGTTATTTTGCCCCAAGTGGCACAATTTGCTCCTCAAAGTACATGTCCAAAGTGTGCCGAGGCTCAAATTTGTACCACTTCTGTTTAAGCTGCTGCAAGCGCACATGCCTGCATGTGTGGATGCATCCATGGGGAGCACATCCACTCCGCTTCTGGACTGACTCTACTGCCCTGGAAAGGTTAGTACCACAGGGATGGCACTGTGGGGACGGCAATAGCCACCCTAAAATTTGCCTTAGTCCCCCCCAGTAGCCACCTTTCCCAGCACTGCCCCTGTCCAAACCCCCTGCCTGCCCAGAGCCGCTGCTGCCCGCCTTACTCCTGCCTGCAGAGGCACAGCACTCCCAGGCTGGCATGATCTGTCTACATATAGCATATATTTTTATTCTCCTCTTGCGGATAACATAGATAAAACACATGTTTAAGTGGGAATTGTTATTAAAAAAACAAAAACTAGTAAGTTTGTTTGGCCAGAAAGATGTGTACCTCATCCCCTGCTCCCCCAACTTTTCTGTCTAGCCCACCTCAGCCCCCACAATGAGAAGAGACTTGGTGCCATCCCTGGTGCCACACCACTGACGGCAGTCCAGCTTCAGCTGAGAGAGGACTTTGTCTGGTTTGAGGGCGCTTTAAGGAGGAGGCAAAGAAGCTGGACTGGGAGAGGAGTGCTGGCAGAGACAGGGCCTGGAGCGCGGGCCCTGCCCACCATGCCTGAAGCAACCAGCCTTAGTAGGGAGGGGAAAAAAAGAAAAGGAACCTGGTGGGGTGGATGCAGAACATTGGGTTCCAAGTGCCTGGCAGGCCCCACCCCGTGCAGACCCAGGGCGTGGAGCAAGGACAACGCTTCCCAACGGCTAGCCAAGGACCAGGCAGGGGACGCAGGGGAATCGCCTGGGGGACACCCTCGCTGAGGTGGCCAAGGTGAGGCTCACAGGGCTGGGGAGATAGAAAGCTATGACCTGCAAGCAGGGGGCGGGGGGAACAGAACGCTATGAGGTGCGAGCAGCCGCACAAGGCGGGGAACAGAACACTACAGTTTACGAATGGGGGAGGAGGGGGGAATAAAACGCTATGACGTGCGAGCAGCAGAGCGAGAAGGGGAACAACGCTATGACGTACGAACGGGGGAGGAGGGAATAGAATGCTATGACGTGCGAGCAGCAGAGCGAGGCGGGGAACAACGCTATGACGTGCGAACGGGGGAGGAAGAGGGAATAGAACGCTATGACGTGCGAGCAGTAGGGCTGGGAGGGGAACAGAACACTATGACGTGTGAGGAGCGGGCCGTCTCCCTACCCAATCGCGGCGCTCGCGGGGGGGGGGGGAGGGAAGCTCCCCTGGCACGGCACAGCCCCGCCCCCCGGCGCTGTCCCCGGTGCTGCTGCCCCTCCCGCCCGACCCCGCCCCCGGCTCCACGGCCCAGAGCTCACTTTGCTCAGCGCAGTTTTCTTCTCGTCCCGCACTTTTCCCGGCCCCGGCGGCGGCGGCGGCGGCCCCAGGGGGGAGGAGGAGGGCGGTGGCGGCGGCGGTTGGGGCGGGGTCTCGGGTTCTCGGCGCGGCGATTCCCGACGGAGCGGGGGCTCCATGAGCCGCTTGTCCCGCCCTCCGCCTCCGCCGCTGCAGCCGCCTCGCATAGGCCCTAGCCCCGGCGCAGCCTCCCGCTCAGACTTCATCGGACTACTGCTACAGCTGCTGCAGCCGCAGCCGCGGAACAGGGAAGGGTGGGGATGAGGGGAGGAACAAAATATCGCGGGAACTGGCTCTGTTGTCAAGGAAATCTCGCGAGATGTCAGCGAGGTGCCGGGGGCCATTCCCTCGGAATCCCGCCCCGCATCCGAGGAGCGTACTTGGAGACCCTTGTGCGGTACTTCTACCGCCCACCTCCCGCATGGGAGTTATCTAATGTAACCCAAAATCCGCTCGTACGCTTCACTTTAATCATGGAAAATGTGGATCTGGGGTCACTTTTTTAAAGTCTGAAAATTGGGGGTTTTTTTATCAGAGAAAACCAGGATCCCTGTTCACCACCCTCTTCGGGAGTTTTTTCCTGCTGTCCAACTTAAACCTCCCTTTCTGCAACTTGAGGCAGCTGCTTTCTCTCATCTCCCATCACTGAGAACAGTCCAGCTCTATCCTCTCTGTGACCCCCTTAAGGGAGCTGAAGGCTGCTCAAATCCCTCCTCAGTCTCCTCCAGAATAAATAAGCCCCCTTCCTTCATCCTCTCCCCAGAAGTCCCCCCCCCCCGCCATCCACTGGACTCTTCAATTTGCCTGCATCCTTTGCATGAGGCAAACCTGTGCACATTACTCCAGATGTGGCCTCACTGGTGCTGTATAGAGGGGAAAAAATCACTTCCCTCCATCTGCTGGCAACACACCTACCAATGCAGCCCAGTACGCTGTTAGTCCTCTGGGTAACAGGCATACCACCCCCTTTTCATAGTGGGGGGAAGGGACTAACTTGCACTGTGGACATAAGGCCTGAACCCCCAATATGCATCAAATAAGCCTTCCTGGCTGCAGCACAAGCAGCCCAGAGAACATAAAAGTGACTGTCTCTGGAGCAGTGTTTCTCAACCTTTTAAGTAGCAAGTACCCCCTAACTTCTGAAAATTTAAAGAAGTTTCCCAACACTCAATTTTCCAGGGGAGTTTATATTTACAGACTATATGCTATATATTGCAAGAAGGGCTGTTTATACAAGGTCGCCATATGACAGATGTCTGATCTGGTGTAGATAGGGCTGCCACCTTTTACACGAGGGTGCTCAGTTCAAGCATGTACCCAGGCTAGAAGTGATGTTGCCCAAAGCTAGGAGGGCTGAACACCAAATTATTACTGGGAAGTTTTAATGTGCGGCACACCAATTTTTTTGCCATAGTTTTAAGAGGAAAAGAGGGCAAGAGACAGAAAGTGTTGGGATATCCACACACCCCTGCCGTGTCTCACATACGCATACTACAGGTGGAGAAACTATGCTTTAGAGTGACGTATCCCATGCTCAATGCCCTCGCTTGTGCCCACCATGAATTGCGCAAGACACCAGAGGAAAACTCACCTGCCATGCTGGTTCAACCTGCCATTTGTAGTCCTATCCTCCATGAATTTACTCAGTTCTTTTGGGAACCTGACTCCACCTCCTGTGGCACTGAATCCCCCATGTTAATTACATCCAGCATACACACACAAAAAAGAAAAGAAACGAATTTTTTTTAATTTGCAAGCCCTGAGGGGTCTCAGTGCCAGGGGCTCAAGGTTATGTGTGCTGTTTCCAGCGACAGCTTCAAAATACAGGATTAGGCAGCACAAAGCCAATGGCTTTGTGGTCAGCAACCACTCCTTCCCCAGTAAGAACATGAGGACTCACTTTCAGCAACTCGTGGGTCCTGTGATGGGAATTTCTGCAGACCTAGGTAATTTGTGAGAGGCCTGCGTTTCATTGTCCACACCTTACGCCTTTCTCTTTTAAAGCCAGTCAGATTATGCCATGTGGTAGATGGGTTGGCTGCCTGGAATTGTTTCTGATCATTCTTAGAGACTCACATAATTTTACCTGGGATTTTAGGCCTTACCCAGTGCTAAGTCACACCGCCCCACAGTTCATGATTGTTCGTTGCCCTTTTGTGAGGCCTTCATGGCTATTTGGCCTTTGCTTTAAGCCTTTCGAAACAGTAAATGAATCAGAAAATAACATTACTTGGGGCAGGGGGCACGCGTGGGGGTGGGGGGGAGTGGTCAAGAATCAAGAGATTCTTTACATCTTCCAAACTTGTGTATTGTCCCAGAAAAACAGAGAGATTATCTTAAACACAAATTTGTATGATCCACGAGTTGGTTACTGAGCTGGAGGGGTCCTTGATAGAGCAGGTGGAACCTTTACCACCATTAACACATTTGACTGAAGGAGGGCAGGACCGTACCTTAGAGACTAACTTAAGCTTTCATAAGCAAATGCCTACTTCATCGGATGCTAGGATGAAGCATAGCACCTACAAAAGCATGCCTCGCTCAACAAGTTAGTCTCTAAAGTAGCAGCGTGCCATGCTTTC
Organism: Crocodylus siamensis; assembly: GCF_052110815.1. NCBI lineage: Eukaryota > Metazoa > Chordata > Crocodylia > Crocodylidae > Crocodylus > Crocodylus siamensis. The sequence goes on from NC_143395.1 coordinate 304,385,271, forward strand.
TGCCTGACTTCAGACTTACACCATTAACTACCAGTCTCTAGTTATGATTTGGGTAGTGCAAAAAACAAGATCTCTTAGTGCCATGAAGATGCCATCAGACACAATGGTATTATGGAAGTGGCAATGTTAGTGTCACCCTACTCAGAAATGAGAACACTGGTAGCTGTGAAACTATATTGTGGGTACTGGGTGATGCATTGAACTGCAAATGAACTGGTACTGGGGCATGACAATTGTTGTGTAAGTGGTTGCAAGGGAGATTCTTCAGGGTCCAAATTTGTGTTTTTCTGTCTTTTTAGTGCCAGAACATAGTAAGCTCAGTCTAAAATTATGCCTCTTGAAAAAGTAGTGTCTTTTTTTCACAAGGTGAAAGCATTTGTGAAGAGGACTGTTCTGAGGTTGCAGTCTCTGCCCCTCCAAAGTCTGAAGAGGGACAACAGAGCTCTCCTGCAAAGATGACTAATAAAAATCTCTCTCATCTCTGTATTTTCCTTGGAGAACTACAAGCAAACAGCTCTTCTCTCAAGGATACAACCTTCATAATCAATAGCTGGTATGCCCATAACTGAGGACACACCATCTGCAAGAGCAAGCAATATAACATTTTTAGATTTTGGAGACTTCTTGTCTGCCATAAAGGCTAAACTTTGCACACAGCAAGTTTCTCAGATTTTTTAAAATGAAATGCTATGAAAAAAAGTACCATCTTACATCACAGCAACATGTTTTATAGTGTATGTGAAGCTTACTCACAAAAGTTTGACTCAAAGAGAAAAGCTGATGCGAGGGTCTGTCAGAAATGACCTCAGATCCAGAGTTATAAAGACATTCAGGATGCAGATGTGGCTCAAAGTAATCCAAGCTCAAATGCAGGGAGCTAACAAGCCCGTGAGTGGAACAGACATATGAATACTTGAAGGACTTGACAGTCCCAGGTTCAAAGAGCTCTAAATATCTTCTCAACATCCTAGGAAACAGAAGATTGGCACTTGTAATCCTAGCAAATAAAAGCTGTGAAACATCTGTACAAACAGCATTCAGTTAATGTCTGTATCTTATTTCTGTTGCAGTGAAGGGAGAAAAAGGAAAAGCCACTAGATAAAACCTGAAGTCTAAGCTTTATTGGCTGTGAAGCTGTGTTCAGACATTAGATAACAGAATATTAGAGAAGTAGCGTAATACTGAAATCAACAAACTTCAGTCAAGTTCTTCGGCTTACATTTACAACCAGGATGGCCATCTTAGAATTTGTATAAAGCAGCAAATTGGCAACCTAGTCTATGGACCAGATTTGCCATGGAACCACTGGGTCCAGCACATAGATGCGGGACTTTGGCTACAGTGTGGTTTGGGGTGCTCTTCCCATGGCATGGTGGGAATAATCAGACAGTCTCCCTGTGCCAGTTCACAGACAAGTGGGTGCAACCACTGGCTCCTAACAAATGCCTGCCTGCCTCTGACTCAGGGTGAGTTATTCTGACTTGGTTCGAAAAGAAGTGCCTACCTCTCATATAAGGAGTTTTCATTAATATGATTATTAAATTAATCTGCTCATTTGACTCCAATTCTACAGTGCATCTCATATGATTGATTTGTTGGTTTTGACTTGGTCATTGTAACACATTGCATAGCCTGATATTAATACTAAACAAGTTAGATGTGGGAACAGCAACTAGAACATCCCATTCCCAGCTGGATTAGCAGAGTAGTCCTGGCAGCAGAGACAGCTAGTTTCCCCACAGACAGCACATAAACTATGTAGGACTGTTAGGGAGAAGCTGTTCAGGGAATGAGCCAAGTGCAGAATAGCTGCTAGCACTTGGGAAACCTTTTAGTCAACCAGCATGGATCAGCATCTTTCTGCACTAGGCCAGCCATCAGCATCTGACTAATTTCTGTTTGGGAGTAGCCATTTTTTTAAATTTACTTAGAAGTTCCTCTGGAGTACAAGGCAATTTTTTTTCTTTTAAATACTTTCTCTCATCTGGTGCAGGGCAGGGGTTCATCCAATTCCAGACTGAAGATGACTAAATACCTTAACCAGAAGTTCAGTTTCAGAATGCCTTTTACCTTCCTGGAACCACAGGACTACCATGCAACTGTTTGACCTTTGTTAGGCCTTTTTTCACTTCGCTATCCATCCTGATACCAAGAAATAAGAAAGGTTCTACAAGAGTAATTCAACTACCATTTGGTTCCTTAACAGTGCCGAGAGCAATTACTAAGAAGCAGGTTCAAATAAGATTGTACAAGCATAAATGTGAAAAACTTCTAATCAAATCAGAACAGTAGAATAAACAAAATCAACACACACAGAGAATTGGTAGGTAAAACTTTCATGTGAAGTGCATCTATTGGACAAAGGAATTCAGGGAGAGGCAGTATTAAAGAAGAGCACAAGTAGAAACCAACTCAATGAAAAGAGAAAAGGAAATGTAGTAAGACACCAATTGAGCTAAATTGGGAGCTCTTAAATGAGCTATCAAGGAGGAATCACAGAAAAGTTGCTACTATTGCACCATGTTTCCATTATTCCTATAACATCTGGTTTTACATCCTACATAATGAGTTCGTGTTCCTCATTTTTATTTCTCATTCTGAACTTTCCCCAGCTTCCCCCTCACCTCAAGTTCCTTGATTAAAGCCATTCCTCAGTCAGGTCAACCTTGATCCCAAAAGACTCTGTCCTCACTTACTCAAGTGAAGCTGATCCCTGGAGAAAAAGTTCCCTATCCATGATTACCAGCCAGTGATCAAACATCCAAAACCCTTCCCAGCAGCACCAATCTTCTGAGTCATCATTAATCCATTAATTGTCATAATCTTCTCCTATCTTCTCTTGGGACAGGAAGAATCCCACTGAAAAAAAAATTACTTGAACTTCTAGAGGTTTAAACAACTGTAGTTGTTCTTTACACCTGTCAGTAATTGTCATGTGATCTGTGACTCACCTGAAGGCCAATTACTGTCCGCTCCCATGAAAATCCTCTTCAGTCTTAGGTCTATCCCATATCTTTGCTCCCAATAGATAGCATTCCTTTGTGTTTTCCAGGTTGTACCTTGTAAGTGGTCTTACTATTATTAATCAGTGAATCACCGTTTACATAGAAATGCCTTTTCCTGGTATTTGTATCCCTGATACTTTTCCTTTTTCTCCTTTTATGTATCCAATTACCATATTCTGTCTTTTTTTTATCTTCCTTGGTCCTTCCTCTATCCTTCTTGGTCTGAGATGATCCATTATCTCCATTCTCCCCACCCCTCTCTTTGGACTAGCTTCTCTTTTCTCCCATGCCATCCCATCTTTTTTGTTTACCAACAAACTAAAGCTCAATTCTATTTCACATCCACCAGCTCGTTCCTTCTTTTGCCTTATTTTTAGTTGCATGATCTTATGGGCTCCCTTGCTCTGAAGATCCAATCATCTTTTTAGATAGGGATCAGGTCTCTCATTTGTATATGCAGCTTCATTTCTCCTTTCTTTCATTACCTGCTCAAATCTTATCTGACCTCCATCACTGCCTTGCTGCAGGTTCCAGTCCTTTGACCACCTCCATCAAGCAACACTTCAAGTAGATATAGCTGGCATCAGAAACCTATTCAAGGATGATAAATGTCTCTACAGCTGTCAAATCCCATCAGTCTCATTTCCTGTCTCATATCTGGTTAACTCCAGCTGCAGTTGCCATCTGCTGTCCTTTACATTTAAAAATAAATAATCTTGTGCAAACAAAAAAACAAGCAAACTTCCTCACAAGCACAACACCAAATTCCCTTGTCCTGTATCCTTTCAAAGCTCCCAGGGGACCCAGATGCCAAAGAGAAAAGAACAAACACCTCTAAAACCCTGCACTACAAAACTGTCTAGCATAAACTTAAAATTACACCATCTCCTACACAAACAGATCACATAAAATACAAATACCACCTGAGATATACCACTTCACAGAAATTTAATGATTATTGCTGAAGAGGGGCTGCTTCTTCTACAAAGTGCTCCTTTTCAAAGTCCCTTATGACCTATTAGACCTATGACCTAATGAACTTTTAGTCATACAAATCACCTACCTATTTGAAGAAAAATTATGAAGTATATTTGATGGTTCCTGAGCTCTGAAAGACTGCAGTGATGTTAAGATTACATATTTCATGTGTTTCGTTCTTAGCTGTCCTCACATTAAACACAAAACTCAGTTAACAGGGAACAACCGATTGTTTAACTTAGACTTAAGCAGTTATGGATACGGAAGATGGGAGAAGTTTTATATAAAACATGTGTAATATTATTTTTAAGCAGAAGCTTAGATGGCCTTGCTAAGTTTATTGAATGGTTTATGGTTTAGTCAGCATCTCAGTTCATGAAAGACAAACTTTGCTTCACTATTTTCAATGAACAAGTAGCATATTCAAAAGTAAAATACCACAGGTTTAGAGACTTCATAAAAACTGTACACACACTTCCCCTTTTCTTTTACATTCACTTATTTTGTCAAGGTAGAGAGAATTTCTACAGCTCTACAGCGGTGCTATGTGGCTAGCATTGTGTTTATTGTCAAACTAACTTTAAAAAATAGTTCCAAGGGCATCACTGATTTCAGAAAATTGTAATCAGATGCAACTTAAAATTTCTTTGCTATTCTAAATATGTGCAATTCACATTTCTTGCCTAACCAGTTCTGCTTAAATCGTCTAGTAATATAGCACAGAAGTACGAGTATGAGTTTAATGAACAGAAGTGATTAAACAGGACGACACACATTCACTACCATGCTTTAAAAGCTTTGACATTAATTTAATATATACCAAATTAGATTGAATTGATAAAAACTGCTCTCCCTGAATGTAAGCAGGGGTTAAACAAAATAATGAAGATTGCAATAATTCCTGTCTTAAAAGACTAACATATATTAGCATCAAAACTCTAGTTATTTTTCATCAATTAATGAATGGTATGTTCCTCACAGATAAGATGAAACCTTTGCAGCCACAACAACACTACAACAGGTCTCAGCTACTCGATTTGAAATGAACTGTAAACTATTTTAAGTACTATTTTCAAGCTTTCACAGTCTTAATGGCAGTCACAGGATACAGTAAACAGTTCTAAGAACAATACATGCACTTTACTCATTTCATTGTGTCTGATTATTCTATAGAAACAAAGTTTGAATGAATCTTTTGGGAATTAATATTATATCATTCTTAAGGCAGGCATTACTTTCGGTGTGACATATAGAGAAGTAGTTGGGTTTCATATAAAAATATCAAATTCCCAAATCCATGACGAGAGGAAAAAAAAACCCACAAAAACAAAATGTGTTACAATTTGACAAAGATGAGATCTGTTCCAGAGTCATGTGCTATGATCTGACATTGATGTTTCCAACATCATATCACTTTCATTCATTTCAATCTCAAAGGTTTCTTCTAATGGACGACTGGCATCTGTAGTTTTCTTCTGATGTGGTGCTTCCAATGTTACAATACCACTTTCAAACAGAGTCTGTCTTTCTATATCAAATTCCCTGAAATCCCAGGGAGGTGAAATAATGTTCTTTAATGTCTTCATGGTGTGAACATCAAAGTCATAACATCTTAATTTGTCTTTAATTTCTGTTCCTAAAAACAGACAAAACAATTACTACTCTCCAAGTGAATTTTGCAAAGATTACTATCTTATAAAATATTGAGTTTATCAGCAAATAACTGAGACACTTCAGGTGGTTATCTGAAACATTTCCAAGTGCAACTGTTTTGGAAAGATTTAAAAAAGATATGCCGTTTCAACCATCAGACAGATGTATAGTCCCCTGTTGTGTCCGTCCCCCATCTGGCATGCTTAAAAACTGCTGGGGCTGCAGGCTACAGCTAGCAACGCAGGTGAAACAACTAATTTGTCCTTAAGACAGAGACGCAAACTTACAATCATATAGCTATATGGTACTTTAGGATATATTCTTTGCAATAATACATTTACCATAATAAAAATTAGAGAAAATGCTTGTCCAACCAATTTTCACACTGGCAAATCCATTCACTGATGCAAATAGCAACAGGTAGTAGACAGATGCTACTTTCTAACCGGGCTCATGCTCATTACCGTATTTCACAGTATACTAAATGAATAATTATTCACTATGGAGAAGTGCATAAGTCCAATACAACAGAAAAAATTGTGCATTATGAAGTTGCAAGTGAAAAAATATTTTTGTATTTCATAAACATCTTAAAATTAGGAGGCATGTAGACTTTATTTTTCACTTGTATAATTCTGAATTTCCGGGGGAGGATAGACAGATGCGTTAATCCTAACCCATTCCAAATGACAACTGTGATATTCAGACTACTAAAAAACAAAACAAAACCAAAATTCTCAGCCACATTTTTATCATTTGTGACCAACTCCTACATGTGGAATTACTTTTACACTTTGATTATTTTCAGGCTTCTCTCTAAACCCTAATAGTTAATATAATTTTAAACAAACAATCCCTGATTCTCTCTTATGAAAAGATGAAACATTTCTTCTACTCTATTTTTAATCTGTGTTGTTTTGCTTTTTCTCTCAAAATTCTTCATTCTTGTCTGTAACTTGTTCCTTTATTTGAACCATCTCTGCCTTAAGCATCACTGTACTTGGCAAAACAGCTACAGAAATTATTTGTAAAAAGTGAGCTAAAATAAGTTATTTAGGCCCCTGCTACATGTGACATCTATGGCACAATCACCTTGTTAACTGTGCAATAAATTTAGACAGGCTACGCATGCAAATTAACTATCCCACCATAGAAAGTCCAATCAGCTATAAAGTTATGGCTTGAATATGTATAACAACTTCATAGCTAGCTTCTGTCCAGATTTAATTTGCACATGTAGGCAGTCTGCAAAGAGACTACAGCAACTGGGGCTGAGAATGTGGCCTGATGGGACTCATGGTCCTGGCTGAGACCCGGCAGGTGCAGGACTCTTGGCCCTGGCTGCATGTGGCCCTTTCAGCTGGAAGCCCCCTCAGCAAAGGGGGCTCCCAGACATGGGAGCTTACTTATCTGCCAGTCCAGGGGGAGCCCAGGATCAGGCTCTCACTACACTGGCAAGAAGGCACGTTTAGATCTAATGCGCAATCCTACAACTCTGCCTCCTACCATGCATGTGTGGCCTGACAGGAGGTGCCACTGTGCTGATCACACGTTAGATCCAATCATGCCTTTAGCTACATGTGTAGAGGGCTTATCTTAATCTGTAAGTGTGCATATCTACCCTGACTTCTAAAATAAGCTTCTCTAGAACTTCAGCAAGTGGTAACCAAACATGCCATCATAGTTTCATAGTAGCTAGAGTCGGAAGGGACCTAGGTAGATCATCTAGTCCGACCCCCTGCCTTAGCAGGAAAGAGCACCGGGGTCAGATGACCCCGGCAAGGTGCTCATCTAACTTCCTTTTAAAAATCCCCAGGCTAGGAGCCTGCACCACTTCCCCTGGAAGCTGGTTCCAGGCCCTAGCCGCCCTGACTGTGAAGTAGCGCCTCCTAATATCTAATCTAAACTTACCCTCCGCCAGTTTGTGACCGTTATTCCTGGTCACTCCTGGCAGCGCACGGGGGAACAGGGACTCCCCCAATACCTGCTGATCCCCCCTGACCAGTTTGTAGCAGGCCACAAGGTCCCCCCTTAACCTTCTCTTGTGGAGGCTAAACAGGTTCAGGTCCCGTAGCCTCTCCTCATAAGGCCTGCCCTGCTGACCCCTGATCATACGAGTGGCCCTCCTCTGAACTCTTTCCATATTGTCCACGTCCCTCTTGAAGTGTGGCGCCCAGAACTGGACGCAGTACTCCAGCTGCGGCCTGACCAGTGCCGCATAGAGGGGGAGGATCACCTCCCTGGACCTGCTCGAGATGCATCTGTGGATGCATGACAGGGTACGGTTGGCCTTCTTGACTGCCTCCCCACACTGCCGGCCCATGTTCATCGTGGAGTCAATGACGACTCCAAGATCCTTTTCCGTCTCCGTGCTGGCAAGAGGGGAGTTCCCCAACCTGTAAGTGTGGTGCCGGTTCTTCCTCCCCATGTGCAACACCTTGCACTTATCAGTGTTAAACCCCATATTGGGGTAAATATTTTCCTCTATTCTGGATAGGCTTTACAGTATTTTATGTACAAAATTCGATAATCGTTTTTTGACCTTTACATTATGTTCTTCCCACTAAGATGTAAATGCCTTTTTTTTTTTTTTGGGAGGGGGGAGGAGGAGACAGGAAGATTCAGCAGCAGCTGGACTTTGGAAGGAATTTTTCTGCTGGGGTGCTACTGTAGCACCGTAAGATCTTTTATTTAACGAACCTTAACAGGTCATGTTTTTTACTACTCATATCGCTCTCTTATATAGTAATAAATAACAGAATTACCAATGTAAGCTTCAGAATCACCAATGTACATTTCTATGCAATGTCCAAGCATGGTAACAGAAAATGTATCATCCCTCCTAAGACCAAGCGCCTGTAAAAAGATATAGAATGTTCAGCATCAGAAATAAATATTTACACCATGACAACTAAATTAGCGTTTTGTAAACTGATCCTCACTATGAAAAAAAGGTTCCCCTTCAGCCAAGATGATGAATGTATTTAACTGGCCAGAAAAGTACTATAAATAATAATTTTAAAAAAAACCCAAAACCCAGTTACAGTGCACGTCCCTTCTGTTCTACTCTATATACTACAGTGCAATTTTTCATACACTGTAAAGGAAGACTAACAGAGTATATTATTCAAAGCTTTTAAGGTAACAATTTGTGAACAAGTGTCCCTACAGATAAAATGGACTTCATTTATATGCAGCTCAAAAACCATAAATTAGGAAAAAGCCAATGATAATACATGTAACACTAACTGAAGGGTAAAAAGAAACTCAGCAGAACAGTTACTCTGTCAAACGAACCACTCACTACAATCTCAGAATATTCAAAATTAAGGGCTAAGAAAGTCAAATATTTAAATACAGAAGTCCATGAGCAATCAAAAGAATCTTCATTTTTAATCTTAACTATTATAAAGGCGTTTTAGGGTTTTGAAGCCCAAATTAAACTAATTAAAACTACTTTAAAATATTTTTTCCTCGTGATCACTAAAATTGGCTTATAACTTTTTCTTGTTATATAAACTCTGTATTTCAATTAGTTGTAAATGTCTGAGAAGTATCTGTTTAATTTATTTGGGATAAAAAATAAATTCTGAAAGGTTCTATTTTAGCCTAATTAACATATGACTTGGAAACTGAAACAAAATTAATTCTGTATTCAAAACCTGGTCTAAGTTGGAGAAGAATACATTTATTTTTCACATACATCATTTTTCATGAATTTCTATATTAAATGCAAAAGAAAATTTAACCTTAATTCTGGATCTGTGAGCAGCACCGCCTTAATATAAAGCACATACATACCGTATGAAAATAGTCAATTGCACTTTCAAAATTGCCCATGAGACTGTGTATGTATCCAATGGCAGAATAGGTAGAGGCATTCTGAGGAATCAATACTAGAGCCTGCCGATGATATTCTAATGCTTCTTCATACTTCCTGTTAAGTTTAAGTATGGCATATATTAGTAAGTTTTCTGGTGCAGAGGGTCACTGTACTATATTCTTACATCAGATATCCAGGTTGTAGCTGTATTGGTCTAGAGGAAAAGGCAATCATCTCTACAATGAGTCCTGATTGCCTATATTCGTATTTCATTTGACACAATAATATCCTGGCCTAAACCCATTAGCCTAGGATAACAATATGAAATAATTAAATTATTGCTTCATATTTGCAACATAAAGGAATACATTACACGCTTTCATGATAATCATGATATTATTCAAGGTAACTGGGAATCAATTTTTCCTTAAATTCAAGGCTTTAAAAAACATTATGCATGAAAAATCTTTGAGAAGAATAGGCTGTTTAAATTTACAGCCAATGTGTGGAAAGAATGTCTTTCTACTGAAAAGCACATTGCACATGACCAACTGTAGCTGGCTGCAAAATGGTAGGTGTTGATGGTTATCAGCTTGTGTAGCAAACTGTTGTAGAGGTCTAAATGTTGCAGCATCAGCTCTAATTTTTTTTGCTATTTGGATATGGCCATCATACAGAGTAAACAAGAGCATCAAAATTATTTCAGTCCTGCTACTGTCATTGCTCAAGCTACTGTGGTGGAGCAGACAATAATGAATGTTACTCTTTGCTTCTAATTCTGCCTTACGGAGCAGGCAATTACATGACATTTATCAAAATAAATATCTTGACATTATTGGGATCATGGTGGTTTTTAGAATATTTTAAAGCTTTCAACAATTATAAAATTCTTCAGCTTGCTTCATATAGATTTACATGCATCCACAGTTCCCTTCAAGTATCCTATCCTTTCTTGAATTTAGAATGAACAAGAATTAGCTGTATATTTTAATAATTAATTTTAGAACCCAAAGAATATACGAGCATGCATACTTATAGCTGGCCTGCATTATGATTTGATGTCAATACCACAGTAAGAAAAACTTTTATACAGAATTTTCACGTGAAGAATTCTTTACCTGGAGTGACATGCTTGGGAACATTCTCATTTACTATAAAACATCCTTTTATAGTGCTATCACAGTGTAATTATGAAGTGAACCAATGTAGCGTATGATTTTACAGTGTATTAGGTAAACGTAGCCTTAAAACATTTCAGTTTTTCAACTTACTTCAGCTTTCTACACACATGTCCTAAGTTGTTCAGTAAAGGCTCCCACTTGTCAACTGTTACCTGAAAAATATTCCATCAATCCTATTAGCATATGCTTGGCAGCCTTCAGGTAAATCTTCCTGTTATGTTGATTTCTCTAGTAACAGTAAGTCAGTGGGTCCCCAATCTTTTTATGCAGGTGACCTTATTTCTAACACAAGCCCAAACACTACTACAACTGAATTTCCTTGAGACTCTCAGTCCCCTTTGGGTGTCATAATCCCCAATTTGAAGAGAGGTGTAGAAGGCAATATATCCATGGAAAATGAAAAGGTGACAAACATTTTAAATCTCTTTAACATTAAGCATACCTTCCCTACTGCCAAAAAAAGCATTTTACAGGTAAAATTAGCAAAGATGTCACCCAGTGAACTACTTATTTACTTAATGTGAACCTTCTTCCCCAGTTTCATTGTATTTTACAGGTTCTTGCATTTCTTATGCTTGCAGGAAGACTAGTGCACCCTAGTGCATCTTTCCTAGTATTTGTCTGTTCTTTGAAGACGTCCAACAACATTCTCATAGACATATAAGAACAGCATAGAGGAAAATTTCATTTTGATGTTAGACACTAACCTATCCTTTTAAATAGCATACAAAGTCCCAGAGCTTTATTGCAGGCAGTACAACTATAAATGCTATTCTTGATTTTTACGACTGTCTAATGTTTGAAAAAGTGGATATTTGTATTGCTACTTTGCTGCAATGAGTTATCTGTGTTGACAATAACATAGATATGAAAAGAATGGTCTATGACAGAGACCAGCAATGTTCAGGAGTGGTAGGCTGAAACTACCCAACAGGGGTTTAAGATGGGGCAGCCTGTCTAAATGGGGAACTACAGCTTCTCCCACTACCCAGCCACAGTGCAGGCAACCCCCCTCCTCCACAATGTTACTGCTGAAATGTCACTGCTGAAGCCCCGGCTTGAAAGATCTGGCCAGCAAGCTGTAGGTTGCCAACCCTTAGCCTAGAAATTAAAACTATGACTGGGAATCAGACCTAGATTCTGCTTCCCACTGTATCAGAGGCATACATTATAATGTATTGCTTTCTGATTTCATCCAGAGGCTTGTTCTACATATCATGGGAAAAGCTAAAACAAAATATGCGATAGTATCCTCATGTTTTAAATAATGCCAAAATTGAACGGCCAGAGGCTTATATTGTTGGGAAGGATCATGTTTTAGAACTTGTTTAATTTATTTTAATGTTCCATTTATATAAAGCAGAATAATACAAGACCCTGGAATTTTAATAAATACTTCAGTATGAAATTAAATACACTTTAATTTAGCACACACCTCATTTCCAATAGCTTTGATTTTCTCTAATGCATCAAGAAACCACTTCTCTGCAGTTTTCCAGCTACAGTAAATAAATAAATAAATAATGGAATTATAAAGTAGCTACTACATGATTCTAATAAACAGTCCTTTCCCCTTGAAATTGTGAAAAATCTGTAATAGAAAAATAAGTTACTTTTACATTGTTTATTACAAACAACTATTCTCATAAATTAAAGGCAAAAGCCACATTTAACAATACCTTGTCCAGAAAGGAATATTAAGTTAAATCTGATGCAGCGAACAAGAATTAAAACAGAATACAGTCCAAGGACATGCATTAAATTCTTCATCCCACATATCCCCAACTAAAAAGGTGACCCAAGTAAACAATCTTTTTATATTTGTTCATTTCTGCAGAATATTTATGATACTTCCTGATTTGCCAAGTTTATTATATAATACTTTATTCCAGGGTTGACAAATATATATGGCTCATGGGTCAAATCCAGCCCACAGCATTACCTGAAGTTGGGAGTATGAAGCCTGATTCAGAACTGTCTCACCTTACAGTTCCCAGATACTCTCTACTGCCACCAGACCCACAACAGCTGGTGCTGACCCCATGGACCTAGCCTAAGGGGCCCCGAGGTCTGGATCTGGCCTGGCATGAGTTTGACACCCTGCTCTATTCTATGACAAATATGAGTTCAAACATTTAGTTACCTTTAGCATGAAATCAAGAGACAGCTGACTGATCTCTATGGACCTCACTGCATGGGATTTTGCATATATTCAATCTGAAATCATTATAAGCATTATTGTTCCATATTAAAAAAAATGTCCTGAGCTGTTGCATGGTAATGCTTACTATGATCTTAGCCCACTTTGGACAGGTCTGGAGCCAGCAGAGGCCTCCCCCAGCCCCACGGTACTAACCCTAGCACAGGGTGCTGAAGCTCATGTCTGTCCATGAAGACAAGTAACTCCCAATGTTTAGAGCCTGTGCCCTGCCTGCAATATTCCCCCTGCTGCCCATCTTGGGAGTGCCTGCCCCTGGCATGCTGGGGCCAGCTAGGTTCCTGCCACTGGCAGTGGAAGTCACAGGAAGCGAAGCCCAGGAGAGGGTGTCACTCGATCCACGAAATGAGTAAGGTCCGTGCTGTTGGCAATCTTGAACTGGCTCTGATGCAACGGCAGGCAGTACCAGCTCCTGCACTGCACCAGAGTCTTGAACTTGTATTATTTCCATGGTGAGCTGAACACATTACTTAATAAAATAGACCTATTTATTCCATTACTTACTCTCCATTTTGAAATGCAACCACTCCGACTTCATGCATAACAAAAGGATCTTCAGGTGCAATGCTTAAGGCTTGGCTGAAAAACCTTTCGGCTAACTTTGAGTTGTTGGTCAAACCATACTCCAGTCCAATGTACAGCATTGGCAAATGACAGCTACAAGACAACAGGACATTTCATATATTTATACTCAGCATGGAAAATGTTTCCAAAAATCTTATAAACTGCATCACAAAACTTAAATGTTTTCAGTATATCTTAAATAATGAATATTTAAAAATATTTACATGTAACACTACCATGCAAAATGGATTCCCAGAGTCCTATACTGAACGGTTATTTTCTGAGGAAAAACAGCCCGATCCAGCTAGTTAACAAGAAAAAAAATCATTACGTTTAATACTATTTTAGTCTGGAAATCACTGTGGATATTTTCCTAACTTTCCCCAAATTAATTCTGAGTGTAATCTAGGTTTTTTTTTTCACCTATAAACTGAAAAAGATAGATGGACACTGATAATCCTGTAGTTAGTATTCCATTTCATAGATGCAACACCTCAGCCTCAGGACTAGAGGGGGAAAGGTATGCATTTACTGAAACAATTCTTATTTAAGTACACAGTGCCGTCAGGGCCCTGGTAGTAGCAGTTCCAAAACTGCCCGATTACAATCATTGTCATAGGTCTAATAGTAAATGTGGGGTTGCTATTAGAAGCCTTGAAAATAAGGGAAGCTAGCAAGTTTCAGGGCTGCTATTTCTCCTTATTTTAAACCTTCTAATAGCACCCTCCCTCACACCCCAAACTGCCTAGTTCTCACGGCTTCTAACAGCAGCTCTTCAACAGTTGCTTTCTGTTCACTATTTGTGTCACAAGGCAAATTACTATTATATTCACAATGCAAAGCAGGAGTGGGCCTGAAAAATGCTATGTGCTTAAAAGGTTTAAGAACTTCACCAGTATGTGGGTAACTGAAATCTGTTATAGTTTAAGCCAGTGGTGCTCAACCTTTGGCCCCATGGACCAGATGAGGAACATGGGGCCAGTCGGCGGGCTGCTGTTGCCTGATCCCAGGATGGATCCCAGGGCTCAGCAACACCTGCACACTTGCCCAATCCCATGTTCAAGGATCAGGCTCTAGGGGTCCATGCACACCAGGACTGGACCTCACACTGCTCCATGCACTTGAATTGATAAACAGGGCCACAGCCACAGGACTCCCCACAGACCTGAAGGATGGATGATGCTGTGTCGGGGCAGGTTGAACACGCCTGGTTTAAGCAACAGGCAAAAAAAATTATGACTGGCATCGTCACACAAATAACTTAATGATGTCATTATCCAATGTATACATGCAAATAGACTACAGTACACTGTATCCCCAAATGTTGCATGTATACAAGGATCCATTAATCTACTATTATTTTTGTTTGCTACTACCTCTGGAATAAAATGGAACAGTTATTCAACTTAATAGCAGCTTCTAATATGCAATGAAATATAGGCAATTCACATAAAACTTCAGGGGAGTTTCATTTACCTAATTTATATTCTGCTTATTTTGAACTGGGCCAGGAAACAAAATTGTGCAGCCAACCTTAATTTTTCTCTTTTTATACATCCATCCCAAATAAGATAAGAGGCACATTGTATGCAGTTATGAAATTATAATCATATTACAATACATACAGGAAGGAGCACAATTAATGCCCCACATGCAGCCAGACATCTGACAAAGTCTAACGTGAAAATGCATGATTTTACAACCTAAACAACCTTTTTTAACATAGGGTTGTGTTAAAATTAAGTCCTAGGTTGCAAATTAATTTAAAAGATAAAAGATTTTTAAAAAAGTGTTGCATGCAACTATGAAATTCCTTTCAAGTATCACTTGCAGTAGAGCTCAAACTCCAACAGCACGGTATAGACTCCTACAAACTAGATCAATAGTGCTCAATCTTTTTGTCCTATGGGTTGAATGGGCGGTGCCAGGTCTATTCACAGGCCAGAGCTGGCATCTGGTGCATAGAGCAGTTATGTGAGCAGCCCAGCCCCAAACCAGCCACGGAGGGGGAGGGGGAGTGGGAGTGGCCCAGCTCCAATCCAGCCTTGTAGGGGAGAAGGAAGTATGGTCCAGCCAAAATCCAGCTGCACAAAAGAAAGGGGCCCTACCAAGCCCTGACCCAGCCAACTTGGGGTATAGGAATTTAGCAATGGGGGAGTGATGGCAGTATTAATTGTCACTGCTCCCCACCTCCAAATCTTCCGACCCATGGGGAACCCCATGGACTGGATGCCATGGCTCCACAGGCCGGGTTTGGCTCATGGGCCAGGGGTTGAGCACCTTGAGTTAGACCAAAAAGACCAACTAGATTAGCTAGAGGCAGGAGAAAATTTATCCCAAACAATTAGAAAAAGGCAATGGGGGTTCAGTACTTGGTCTTGTCCAAGAGACCTTGACTCTCTCCTGCTAATTCAGAAATGAGTGAGCTCTTGCTTTATGCAAAAACCTCAACATGTGGGTCTGGGCTGAATATCTTGCATTAAGTCCTAGAAGTCAAACTGAGTACAGTATGTAGAAAATGGAGAAATCTTGTTAACCACAGGAAATAAGTCGTATTTAGATGAGAAACCAGTGAGAAGAAACACTTAGACAAAAATGATGTATTCAACGTGTACCAGAATTTGAAAAAAAAAAGTTCCTATTCTTTTCCTCTCTTGTTTTCTGTTTAGCCCTAAGTGTATTTTTACTGGTAAATGAAGAGAACATACTCCTACAATACTTTTGGACAGTTTTTTAAACTTCCCAGAATTTTATTACATATAAAATAGCACAATCCACTTCTGACGTACCCTTTCATCAGTTGTGCTGCTGTGAAGTAGGCAGCCATTGCTTGGTCATGCTCACTCTCAACTGCGAATGAATGCCCATATGCTATCCATGCAGGTCCATAGGTTCTCTCAAGCGTAGTGGCTTTGCTAAAAAAGCAATCAAATGATTATATTAATCAAAATGAGTAAGAGTAAAGCCATTTGTGTACCTGCACATTTTTCTAAAGTGTTAAGTTTTTAACAATGAGGTTGTATTTAGAATTCTGATAATCCACTGTTACAATTAGTTCTTGTCACTTTAGGGGATTAATTCCTGCTATACTTCAGTATGAGCAAACTATATTCAGATGAAGGCTCTGTTTAAGACCAAGAATCTGATCTGTTCAGGAAACTGACCATGCCACTTGAAGAATGTGCAAAGGATATATAGGACTAGAACTACCCAGCCTGAAATGCTGATGAACCACAGATTCACACTGAAAGGGCAAGTTCTGATGAAAGGAACACTTTTGTCATTCCAGAGATTTGTAATTGTGGGTGCTCTGCAAAGTCACTGTAGTTGAGAAATTTCTCAGATAAGCATGTTTTCCATTTTCCTGCCCTGTTGTTTCCTAAGGGAGTGCTTATGTAAAACTCTAAAGGGGCATATTTAAGAAACTGAGGGCTTGTGGGGGAGGGAAGCCTGAAGTGTACCTTTTTTTGCTATCTAAGATACAGCTGAATGGTGCTGTTTATTTTATATGGGAAGACATAAGATTCATAAAGCTCAGACTATGCCGTAGAGTCGAAGAGATAGAGAAAGAACCAGCCCAACTGGCTTGGAAGCATATAGGATGCAGGAAATGGGTCCATTAGCAACAGAATGATAACTGGATAGAGGATTTGGAGTCAAACTGTACACATTTTTCGATATAATTTAGATGGTATCATGTTAACTACTGTATCAAAAGGGTCAATACATACAGGATATTTTAGCGAGAGCTAGGATACCTAGATTTATTGCAAGTAAATACAGACATCCAGGAACTTTCATAATACTCTAATTATTAACTATTTGTTGTGTATAGACAGACAAATTCTATTCCTATTAAAGGATATTGATATAAGCTGTTACAATACAAGTGCTATATCTGAATGATTCTATAGCCATAGAAGTGTAGCTGAACCACTCCATCTTTAACCTTTCTCCACTCAAGGCTAAAGTTGGGGTGTTAAAGCTAATTTATATTGCTACAGGATCATGAAAATATAACAGCTGATTGTAAAAGCTGCTGCATACTCCAGAGCAGCTCAAATGTACATTTGTCTATACCCTTTACTTGAGAATTAAGTACTGAATAATACTGCTCTGGCAAAAAAAAAAAAAAATCACATAGACTACACTGCTATCAAGTAATAAGTTCTTACCTGAGATACCTTCTGGCATGCTCATTTTTGTGGCCAACCATGAGATAGTAACATCCTACAGCAAACCATGAGACCTAAACATAAAATTCAAAATAAAGCAGTATTAAAATGCATATAAAAGTGGCTAAACTCGCACAACACTAAAAGTAATGATACAGAACAAGAATAGTTCTATTTTCACTATATATATAAACAATTGAATGATCTGTAACTCATCCATTTTAGACAGGCTTATACATGGAATAACAATGTTCACATGACTCAAATCAGGTACAGCCAAGGACAGATCCAGCGGAGTGCAGTAAGGCAGATGCACTCCTTCCCCCTTGCACTGCTGTTTCAGACAAACTTTGGTGCAGGTGGAGCCCCAAATCTACGGCTGCCCTGCTCCAGGGACAGGCTACAGCTGTGTAGGGTACTGTGAGGACACTGGTAGCTGTGGGAAGGTTTCCCTTTTCTGCACCTGTCACTTCCCTACTGTGATCTCCACTAGCCAAAAGCAGGCACTGAAAGTAAGGACCCACACTCCCCTCCTGCCACTGTCCACAGCTGATGCAGGCACGGGGGAGACCCAGAGTCCCCCTCCCCCCACCAGCTCTGCTCCAACTGTGGACAACACAGAGTGGCTCACAGGGTGCTGGGCTTGGCCAGGGATAACAGTGACAGAGGAATGCAGGTTCCTCCTTCCAGGCCCTGCTCCAGTGCAGCAGAAGACACTCCAGGGAGGGATGTGGAGGAAGGTAATCAGACAAGATGCAGGCACTGGAAGGAGGAACCCATGTGCTGCCACTGCTGTCCCTGTCTGAATCTGGAATCCCATGAAGCTAATCCCGAAAGCTAACTGCCAGATCAAGTCAGAGGAGGCTCTGAGGCTCAGTTCATAATTAAAAATCCTAGAAAAATTTTGCAGACATGATGAAGATCCCTTACACCTGAAATGTGATGCAGAAAAAGTTAAATTGAAATCTAAATTTCCATCAAGCGTTTAGTACCACAAAAAGGACATATTCACAGTCCTCAGGTTCAGGAAATTCTTGAAGCTCAACAGTACCATATGTATTCACATACCACATACCATATGTATTCTTAAATGAGGAAGCTTATTTTTTTTTTTTATCTTTGCAAGAACAGAAGCATGCAAGACCAGAAGCATGGAGATGCTGTACTGTAAGAGAGCTGCCAGCTTCTCTTTCAGGCAGCAAGCAGGAAAGAGAGTGAAATGCAGTGTTAACCCTTTCATAGACTCTGTCAAATTTGGATTAAAACACACATCTAATTTCTTCCTAGGATCCTGTGAAGTTCAGAGATAACACCTTTTCTCCGGGACAACAGCAGTTAATTTGAGTTAACTGCCATCTGAGCTGCAAATTACACTGTGTGTTATGACTGTCCTGAGATATCAATGGTGGCTGCATCAAACTGTCTGGGACAATCAACCCCAAGATATACCAGCTCTCTCTTTTGCCTTTGTGACTAACTGTGAAAAGGTTAATATTAAAACACAACCCTTATGCTTGCTGTCTCAGAAAAAAGTTGGCAGCCATCTTGCAGCACTGCCTCCACAAAAAGCAGCCAGCTGTAGGGCAGGACTCCAGAAAAATAGTTTTTCCTCTACATTTTACCTTCTAAAAAGGAGGTGCATATCTTATCTGGAGGCATGTGGTATGTGAGAATACACAAAGTTTTGGATACAAGTTTGCAGCCCACAAGTAAAGCTACACAGTAGTAACCCTGGAAGGCTTTGAATTTTGCACACTTGATGTAAACTTTGTATTAGCTTTTTAAAATTTGTTTTCTAAAAGAGAAAAATCAATCAATCATGAACAAATGCAACTCATATGTAAGCATACAAATATATCTGAACTTCACTTATCAATTATGACAACACTTCAATAAGTTTCAGATTTATATAGGATGCTCATTTGAATGTGTACACATGAATAAAAAAGTAATCAGAACTCCTGGGGAGGTGATACCTTTTATTAGACCAACTAGATAGTTGCAAAATAAACATCTTTATTTGCAAGCTTTTGGGCGCACACACCCTTCCTCAGACACAGAAGACTACAAAGATTGTAATATTTCTCCTAGGTAGAAATGAAAATTCATATTTCACAGGAAAGCAGAAAGGTGGCGTACATACAGATATGCTTTTTTCAGACGTAAACTGCTTCAGATATATGTACATCTGGAACAGCACACCTGAATGTCCTTAAATAAGTAGAAAGCAGCAAACTGCCTGCACAGTATACTTTTAAACTGTCATAATATTGATATTTATACACCACATTTCTTCAACCATCTAAAAGTAAGTTCTCACTGATGCCAAGTCTGAAAGTTTTAAAAGTTAAAGCCTTTTTGGTTAATTAATCAAAAGCACAGAAAACAATTCTAAGTAGTAAAGCATGCTTTCCCTGTACACAATCTCCAACATGAAGGAGCAGAAAGTTGACTAAGACTTTTCAAAAAGTGGCTTAAACCATATAACAAAACTCCTAAAAATGATGAAGACCCTCATCATCACAGAAGTTTAAAAGAATTAGTTAAATAATATCTGACATGACAGAAAATTCTTGAGTGCTTATATTCAGAAGCATAAAATATTCTATTTTAGATTGAATCGTTTAAATATTAGGTATTTTAAAACTAGATTTAAAACCTTGATCAATTCCTGAGGTTAAATATATTTCACATAAAGATTTTTTTTAATTTAAAAAGAAAAGTAAAAACTTACAGGATTGTTTGGGTACAAATCCACCAATTTATGAGAAAGATAGAAAAGCTCTGTAAAGGGTAGGGGGTGGGGGGAGAGAAAATTATAGTACATTAAACAAAAGGCAATTCTGAACACCATATAGTTATAAAGTATCATTACATGCATCTCACACTACGTGTTGAAAGTTAGTCTATAAACTCAGAGCTAAACATTTTACTCTTGAAACAGATACTTAAAAAAATGACCCTTTAACTTTGTATTTTAATCTATTTTTACAAAACCTAAAGCTTGAATAAGTTTGTGTGTATTTGAATACAAATTGAAAGCACTGTAGATGCATATAGATAGCATTTCTCCCAAGAGAAAGCTGCTTGCCCCAGGATCCCACAGACACACAAGTCCATTGTCCCACTTTAAGTACCTGTGAAGTAAGTGAGGTACAATGTGATAATATTTTTCCCCTAAGACAATGCTGTGTATGTCTGAAAATCAACCACAGCTCATTCAAGTTAACTGCCAGTCACCCCAGGACAGACTTGTTAGAGGGGCAGCAATGCATCTTGGAAAACCTACATGTATAAATGGCTATGCCACTTGTGCTTTTACCCAAGTTAAAATCTGGTTGAGTCATGATCACCTCAAATGAGATGTCAGTTTCCAACCTGAGTATGGGAAGAGCATAACAGACAAGGAGTTGTGCATCTCAGCTTAACCAGGTTATTAAGAAAATCCTAGCCTACCTAATATTAAGCAAATTAGAACATAGTCAGCTGAAGTATAGTATTACATTTTCAAAAAACATTGCCACATATACTTGAAATAATTTTAAAAGTTCAGCTTCTTATAAATTAACTACACTGACTTGTTTCTACTTTCAACACTGACAATGTAAGATAACTTAGTAATTCTGAGCCAGAATTCTTTAAACACTATAATTAAGAGATCAAGGAGCTAAACACGTAATCAACGTTTCTGTATGTTGAATAAAAATAATGCTGAAGTGTTTTATCACTTAATAACTTTAATAAATAAAACCATAACTATATAGAATCATAGAAAATTAGGGTTAGAAGAGACTTCAGGAGGTCACCTAGTTCAACGCCCTCCTCAAAGCAAGACCATCCCCAGTGAGATCATCCCAGCCAAGGCTTTGTCTGCCCAGGTCTTAAAAATGTTCAACGATGGAGACTGTACAACCTTTCTGAGTAACCTGTTCCAGCACTTTACTATCAATAACACTTACAAAGTGCAACAACACTACCCCGCTTTCCCCAGGTCTTCTCCTCCCCATGGGAAGGAGTAACACCAAAACCTTCTTCTCTAAATGTAATGAAAGATCCACAGTGCAAGTCTCAGCACTGGAGTTCTTACCTCCAGTTCAAAACTTTAAATCGAGGCCTATTATAAAAATTCTGTTCACAGTAGTCACTTCTTATAGAAGTGGCTCTCAACTGACCCTCAGAAAAAGTAGACTACTGGCCAAATTAAAAAAAAAAAAAAAAGGTTGACTCTTGCAATTAAAGAATCCGAAGTACACCAACTGCATATAACAGATACACTAGCATATGTAATGGCCTACCTGTTTGTACGAAAGTGGAATTTTCATGCTTTATTTCAGATTAATACACTGAAAGATTGAAGGCCATTTGATGTCAGGTCCTCATTCTCATTTCAGATCGTTTCCAAATACTTCCAAGCCCTTCTTGGAAAGAATCTGGAAACAAACTGTAGCTAAACTATTGATGTAACCATCATAAAAAGGCTCCATGGTTAGGAACAGGATAATAATTGAAGCAGTGTTTATAACTGCAAATAGGAAGAGATAACTTATGAAACAGTCTCTGTCTGCAGGCAGTTCACTCTACAGAAAATAAATCTGATCCTCCCTGAAAAACACAATAGATCTATCCACAAATTTTGTGGTCACAAGTAGCCATTCTTAAAAATTTCCCTCTTATATTTGTCAAAAATATATTTTCTTTAATTTTTGGAAGGAAAATAAACCTACATTTACCACAGTATTCAACACACAATAGACATTAATAAAAAGTTTGGTTCCCTGTAACTTATTGGCTATATAACCCAAGAGGCAGGAAACACTGTTAAAAACACAGGAAAACCACTCATGTGATCCTTACCCAGCTCTGCAATGTTTATACTTTTTAATTTAAAGTTTAAAATATTTTTCCTTAATCTCACTTTTTTTGGTTTATTTGTGGAAAATGCTACTTTCTGCTTGACTGTTGAGAAGTCTATTCAAAAGGCACTGTCAAAATTAGCTACATGACGCTTTTAAAACTCTACATTCATTTGAGTTTTATTAAATTGTTAGTCAACAACAATTCTCACCATTTGCTTTATTCAATTCCACAAGTGTCCCTATATGCACAGGTAAACAATTTGCATGGAAGGGATCTTTTTCCATTACCCTATTGAAAACAAAACATATTATACAATAAATGGTTCATGTAACTTAACTGAATTAGAAAGAAAATAATGTTATAACAACATGTAATACTGCAAGCAATTGGCACTTGAATAAGCCAATAGTCATGTTCTAGCTACATGATGTTACTAGCATAACAACAGCTGATTTAAAACCAGATAGAATTAATTTAGCTAAACTGGTTAACAAAACACTTGGCAGATGGAATATGCAATTAGGATAGCAACCAAATATTTCTGCTGCCAAATTTAGTATACTGCCTTTACAACATTCTCAGGTCCTGCCTCTGCTGGAAGCAAGATTATATTCAATACAGCACTGTCTTTGCTGAAAGCTTATTTTATTTTACAAGACCAATATTTTGAGTACCAACCTGTAGTAAATCTAGAGCTCAAGATAAAGCAGCTTTATAGAACACTATCACATTTTGTTGTATTTTGTTCAAAACAAAACATATATTATTTTCACAGTTTCTTAACCAGCTGGGACTTTGGCATGAAACCATGAAACTTATCTCAGCTGAGATGATATTAATTTGCAAAAGATGCATTAAACAACTGAATGATAGATTTGGGTATATTTGTGATCATACAATATTTCCTACATGAGACCTGAGAAGTAGCAGAAATAAAGTCTTGAAATATCACAGTTGCTTTATGTACTTACACAGATGTAAGTTTGTAGCACATTTTGAAATCACAGTTATAATAATGTCTTTCGGCTAAGGATACTACAACATCCAGATTGTCCTGGAGGCCATCTACAGATTCCGGAATCACTGTTTCACTAGGTTTGTTATACTGAAAAAGAAGGCATTTTAACAACCATGAGAATTTGTATAGAATAATTTTTTTTTTTTTAATAATAACTGCTTTTAGGTTCCGTCTGAGATAATAATTCAAAGGTATTTTAATATATTTTCTGGATCTCTTAAATTCTGACTTGTGCTTAGAAGGCCTGCGCTGAGTAAAAAACTAATATTTATTAATAGTTCATTGACTCATGTCAACAAGTTTTAGACAGTGAAAGATATTTCATTACCAGTTTTTCAAGTGCAGTCTCTGAAAGAACAATGCTGAGTGACAGGGCACTTACTGACCCATGTTGGCCAATGCTGTGATGTCAGTTCCAGCAATAGCACTTTAGACATAATATATTCTTATTGTAAAATCCCTTACATCCTTTTATACAAACAAACATCAGTGCACCAACATGATTAAAGCAATTGTTACAGCATTATTCTATATTTGGATGTTTCTCAAAAAACTGCAAGTCAGCCAAGTAGAGATTTTCATCAAACAAAACTATAAAATTTGTGAAATAAAGTCTACATGAAACTCTTTGTCTTTTTTATATTTCTATACATGAAAAGCAGTAATATAAATTAAGTAATTACTTTTAATAATTTAATGAATTAGGTAATTTAATACATGAGGTAATTAAAAGCAAAAGTAAAAATACGTTTTTTTAATTTTGATGTTTCAAAAACTCAAAACAAAACACAATCATATAAAATTAGCATTTAGGACAAGTTTTCCAATTCAAACTTATTTTTTTGCTTTTCCTTTTTTTAGTTGTTATTTATTTTTTTTTTACCTTTTTCAGTTTATTCTCAAACAGAAAATGTAGCAATTCTTGTTCTTCCATACACTGTTTACTAAGAGGTAGAGATTCGAGCAGTTCTTTTTCTGTGTAAATTAAAACAAGTACAAAAAAACCCAAACAAGTAAAAAATGCACAGGGCTCAGAAACACAAAAGTTTTGAAATGTCTGTTCCAATATGACAAGTAAAGCATCATGTTATTAATGATCATAAACAACTGCATTATGATACAGTAATTCTAAGCATGAAGGTGAATGACTGAATTCTTACTTTTTAAATTCTTCTCTACAGAACTTAACTGAGTCAAATTCAACTCGATGAAGTACTACAATCTACAGTTTTATATTGACTCTAGGGTTAAGGTTTTTCACGGAAAAAGGGGGGCACTGGATAAAACAATTATTTTTAACCCTTTTCCATATACAGTGTCATAGCTGTTTTTGGCTTTTCACTGTAATCTCATAATGCTTTGTGGCTTCAAAGGACTGTGGCACTGAGCTAACAGAGAAAAAAGATGCTAAATCTAGGTAATGGGCATGGAAGTTACTGGAGAAACTAGCCACAGAGGCTGGTCTGTCTTTGCTCTTTTCAAGTCTTAATAGCTACAGAATTTTGCTGATTTTTAAGCTGTAGTGATCACCCAACATAACCCAGAGATTGCATCCCATGAGCTGAAATCTAAAGTTTAAGTGCAAATTTCAGAAAGTTAGAATATTAAAGATTCTGGTTATGTTAAATAGATAAATAATACAAATAAAACTGGGTACATGCTATTCTTTCAAAACTAGTTCAGAACTAAGATTTGCGATTAACGCAAGATTTGTAATGCAACGTTAATTTTATTCAGTACTGTGAATCTGGAGGTTTAATTTTGTTCACATCTAGAAAATAAGTATTGTTCTCCAAACCTTCTTGTGCTGTTAACATGTGGTGTGATGTTAAAAGGTCAAATGCTTCAAAGCAGTAAACATCAAGCTTCAATGCCTCTTTGTAGCTGTAGGTTGCTAGGGTTCTATTATCCAAAGCATCATAGATCTTCCCTCGCAAAAGGCATATAGAGCTCTTAATCTGGTGGAAAAGCAGGGCTGGAGGTCAGAGACTGAATCAATGTTTGCAATTGGGTTTTGAGCACAAAGCAAATGGACTCCCTGAAAAGTAAAAAGCATTTTATATGATGCGATTTGATTTTCTAGTACTACCTTGAAATAAAAAAATGTTATTCATAAGCTAAACCAATATAAAGACTGTAGCTGGTTTCTAAAAATGAGAACTAGTAAAGTATATGCTAGAAAAAGGTAGGCAGTCACTATTTCAAACAAGGGCCTACGAAGACTGAAGAAACCACTGGCTTAATGTATTCTTTCACAACTATAAGATATCCCAGAATGACTGTGGTTGTAGGAGACTGCTTAAGTGTGAATAAGCAGAATTCAGCTGCTTGTGTTTGGATGGGGGTAGGAATATGAGTTTAGGCATATGAAACAGAATACCCAAATCAGGATGAGGGAAAAAAGAGAGATTAAGAATTGGTTCAAATATTTAAAAAAATATTTTGGGTAAGGACCAAGCACATTTTTTATTGTATAGCAAATCGTACATGTTTCAGAAACTTATGGAGTTAACAAAACAGTATTATTATAAATAAAATTGTTTTATACCTTTAACTCTGGTTAGAGCACAAGTCTGTCTAAATATGGAATCAAGCAAGAATAACTGCTATACTTTAAATACACTTCCTACCTTTCAAGTACAGATGAGGAATGGCCCCTTGAAAGCAGTACTTAAGTAATTAAAGTAATACCTCATTAAAATATTTGATTGGCAGAGGACTGCTGCTTTCTGAGCCTGCAGTGCAAGGGAACCTATGTTGTCAAATCTCAAGTCACAACTCAACAAGCCTAGAATTTAAATCTTCAGCTAACAATTCTAAGGAAACATTTGCATGGGACTGTTACTACTGGCTGGCCAAGATAATTATTCCACAGAGGCAATAACCAAGGCAACTAATAATAATACCACCCCAATTTCAGAATCAGGTTTCTGAGGAAACACGAGTGAAGCTGATTGCAGTGCCAGTACTTTGATAAATACCTGTACTACTTAAATACTTTTTCCAACAATTAAAATAAGATAATTTAGAAAATGATACTTACAGAGGATTGTGACATCTCCCAATCGCTGCTGGAGTCTTTGAGCCCACTTTCATCTTTCACATATTTCTCAAATAGTCTTTTGTTGATTGGCTCTTCCATATCAAGAATATCAAGAGCCTGTTGATGCTCTTTTGCAGCATACTACAGGAAAAAAAAGGATTAGGTTTTAAGCATGTATAACTTAAATTAAAAGCACAAATAAATATATTATCATAAGAAAAGCATAAATGCTTTTAGTAACCTAGGACATTATTTGTATTTAGACCTTTTATTTTGGTTGTGGATTAATTTATCAACATAATCTAGTAGTCCATATGCTTGTCTGCATGTGCAATTAAGGCACAGCAATGAACTCCAACACTATCACACTGGAGTGTATTGCTCCTGGGCATGCTGGCTGAACATGTGCTCAGGACCACAGCACACTGAGTTGGGCTGGAGCAGCCTTGGCTGACAGGGGCCTCCGGGGGTCAGCCTGTCAGCCTGGGGCTGCTCCTGCCCGGCTCAACATATTGCAGCAGGCAGCCCTCACACGGAAGCACTCTTGTGCCCCAGCCAGCCAAGTCAGCATCTACACATGCACTGCTGTGCATTAAAAAAAACTTTGAAGCAGGTAGTACTTGCATTTACAACTACTACCCTACTGCAGAGTTTATTAGTTTACAGAAGTTTAATAAGACTACACCTGTAGACACTGAGGTGTTTACTGCAAAGCTAATTAGGCAGTTCCACAGTAAATGTCCTGTGCAGATGCACCCCACTAGTAGTAGTAGTTTTTAAAAAAATAATTACTAGTAGACTAGTAGTTTATTAAATATTTCTATATTGTACAATCAAACAATTAAATTATATCAGAAACTGGAAATTAAACCATTCATAGGCATTTATCATATAGTTCAACACCCTCTGATTATAAAAGTCTAAAGATATTTATCTTGAAATAAACAACAAATTGCAACACGATACAAAACCCTACTGAAATACATGTTGTTCAGTTTTACTTTACTCATTCTTCTACATATATAAAGACAAATGCAACACTTTTGTATTTATGGCACCACTAAAACAAAACCATCTTTGGGGGACATCCTCACAAACAACCTTGTAGACTAAGGAAATTCTGATGCATGGGTAACAACCAAACTCCATACTCACAGAACTTTTAACATTTGGGCTGAACAAAGAGGTGCTGGTATTTTCTGGTCTCATTCAAAAGACCCAAACAATATGGTTCCAAAAAAAAAAAAAAAAAATCTAGCTTAAAACAATGACAAAACAAAACTAGCATCAGAGAATATGAACCTACAGCTTCAGTGAATTGTTGCAAACCTCAGATTTAGACCAATACATATCCCCTCCTCTAGTCTACAACCTTCTGATGTGCAAGATGCACACTTACATTGTCAGTTTTGTTTAGTCCGATTTGTTTCTAATATTAACTAAAATATATACTTACATGACATCTTGCTGCAAGGTATCGACATGCTTCATATAACTGAGAGAGAAACAGAAGTGTAAATTATATTAGACTTAAAGAAGCTGCAAACAAATGTCCCAAATATTCAACAGCAAAAAGCTACTACTGTAGAAAAAACCCGTTTTCTAACTAAAAATCTACCTAAAGATGGTACTACCTTTGCATCATTTACTTAAATCTTTGACTCCAGATTTCTCAAGCCATCATTCTATCTCCTTGGTTTGAACTTCTCCCCCTCCATTCCTCTTTGCACACATTAGGCACTCTTTTTCCCCTTTCTATATCAACATACCAGAGATGCAACGTAGCACCTGGGTGGTAGCGATACATGGGCAGGGCAGCCTCACTGTCTGCTCTTCTGGCAACATGGTGGTAGTTGGTCTAACACAGCCTCTTTATTTTTTCATCCCCATTTTATGTTACTGCAACATGGTTTTATATCTCACAGTATTTCCTTTCTCTCTTTTGACTTTATAGTCATACAGCATGCTGTTTAACCCAGCTACTGGATTTAGTCTGCTCTCTTTTCTTTGCATCTTGCAGTCTGGTTAACCTTTTACTATCTCAGCAGAACCTCCCTTATCATAGTTATTAATGATCAGACCCAGCCTGTGATGCTCTTCAATATTATTTAAATCCTCTTATTCCAGAAATACTTTCTCCTTTCCAGGCCTCCATAACTGTCGCTAGCAAAGTGGGAGAAACAGAATAGCACGTCCTTTAACCAACTTCTTGCTTTCCTCATATTTGTCCCTCTCTTTCCTCTTTAGAATTCTCTCTGACTTTAGTTGGTCCTACTCTTTGCATTGTGGCTACATGAGCAAGTGGCTATATTTGTTTTTACAGACTGCATAACGCAATACAATGCAGTTATTTTCCCTTTAGACCAGTAAGAGCCAGGCCTTTTAGCAGGAGTGCCACAAATTAGCCCTGCACCCTCTTCAAGTGCTAGTTCGATCCCTTTCTCTTACCTGCTATGTTGTTCTGCATTCTGGTTTCTGCCCTGTGCTCTCTGTCTGATCTGATACTGTTTTCTGTTCCTTACCCTATCTGGTACTGTGCTACCTGTCCCCTCCCAATCTGCTGTGCACCACAGAGGCTGCCCGTGTCACTTGTGGCACCCATGCTGCAGGTTGGCCACTCTTCTTTAGACCATAAGATCTAAGGGGGGCAAAAAACCCCCCTATAGTATATTTAGCACAGATCAACTGCTTAGCAGATGTTTTGTTTTAAAACAGAAGTCATACTTCTTGCCTGAAATTACTTGCCTTATCCAACTTGCGTGATCGCAGGGCATGTGCTGCCCTATGATATTGTGCTGTCAAGTAAAGACACTGGGCCAGCCAATAGATGTCCTGAGGTTCCTCTTTACAAAAATATAAGATTTATATTATTATACATAATATATTATATTACATTTAACACAATTCTAAACCACTTTATTATAAATATCAGAACTTTTGAAAGGCACATATATTTTCAGGTTATTAGAAAAAGTTATTATCCTATTTTTCCTTATACTAATCATCTCTAGAATTAGAAATTAATAATTAAACCTTCACTTCATGATAATTAAAAATGCACCCTAGGTTACATGTCTGAAATAAGAAGAGATTGAAGTTCACCCTCCAGGACTCCAGCAAAAGCAATAACTGTCAAGTAAGAATGTAAACAATCTACCATCAGTTTGCGTATCATAATAGAATGGGAATATAATTAATAAAGAGAAGAAAAACAGCATGCACAACTGTTATAAGCAGATCCTGTCCCTGAATGAGGCCACAGAAGAAAACACAGGAGTCATCTATTCCTTCTTCCCTTCCCCCCACTTAAAACTTTTGTGGAATCAAGTGCTTCTTAAATAAAACAATTTTTTCCAAATTATAGATATATACTAGTAGGCTCAGATCCTTTAAAAACTTATGTATATGTTACACTGTATGTACCATTAGTAATTCAAGCTTCTGCAGGATTTATATGAAGTCATTTTAAGATAGATGTAGATAAAGAACTGAAAAGAAATATTTGGAAAAAAGATCCAATTAATCTGGGTGACACGCAACCTGTGTTAAGTCATGATATACTGGGAGAGTCTTCAGAATTGTCACCACTTTACTATTCTTCAAAATAAAGAAAATATAGCAATGCTGGTTCTATATATGTAAAACAGACTAAGCACTAGGAAGCCACTGTAGGAAACAATTTTACACTGAAAAGGGAACGGATAAAACACATTATTGCAGGCAGTCCTTGGACTTACGATACAATTAGTTCCTGAAAACCACATCTGAAGTCAAAACATAACTCAGAACTGATTTTCCCTGAAACAATGTTGTAAACGGGGGATTGGTTCCTGAACCAAGGCCCAATACCCTATTTTCATCAAAAATAACCCAGGATTTTGTATTCAATTATAGATGAGTAATATAGTTCCATAATGTATTTATATTGTAAATAGCAATCGTATTGATTTGGAAGGACTTCTTTGAGATGACTTTACTGGACTTTTTGAAGGGCTCTTGGCTGCAGTGCTCCATCTCTCAGCTGCCTTCCACCCACTCCACCGGTCTGGCACAGGCAGCCGAGTGGGTGAAAGGCAGACAGGAGCTAGGGAAGGAGCTGCCTGGCTAAAGCTTCCTCCCAGCCTGGAGCAGCACAACAGAACAGGAAGGGGAGCTGAGCAGCAGCCAGGCGGCTGCAGCTGCACTAGGAACAGCCTGGCAGGTGGGAGTGTGGCACGGGCTGCCCCAGGTGGGAGGGGGCAGGGCTTGGCCCTGGGTGAGCTCTGCTGTGCACGCCCTCTGCTCCCTCCTCCACCCAGCCCATGACAATTCATCAAAACTCCTTATGTTGCCCCTGGGCCCATAAAATTGCCCACCCCTGCTTATGGGTCCTGTGCTGTCTGGCCAGTGTGCAAGGCCATTAATGTTCTCTTTCCCAGTCCTGCACTACGTTTCCTCCCTCCCCCTGCAGCTACCCACTGGTGCCTACAGCTGCTTCTTTGAGGGCTGCCATCACTGCTGCCTTCCCACATGCCCCAGCAGCATGCTCTAGCAGGCTGGCAGACATGTAGACAGAGATGTGATATGTAGCCCAGCTCTTGGCCTTCACCCTCACAAAATCCAGAGGTCAGTGGGTGTGGCTGCAGCAATGGTTGCTGGTGTGTGAGACGCTACAGGATCAGTCTCAGCAGCAAGTGCTTCCCTTGCCTGCTCAGGTACAGATGGTGGGGAGCAGGGACGAGGCAGACAGTGCAAATAGCAGAACACAGGAGGGTTAGGCCCTGCCCCCCCCACTCTTAACTAATACCAGCTAGATCAATTAAATCCTAGCTGAATTTAAGTTCTTACTCAGCAATTCTAAGCTGGGGTCCTGCAAAATTCAGAAAAGTGAAGAAGTACTTCAAAAAGATTGGCTAAAAAGACTGAGCACTGTAAGTTAAGTAGTATATTTTCAGGTTAGGAATCAAATGTGTAATCCTTCTTATGTTCTGCATGTATGATTATGTTTATGTTCTATAATGGTAACTTTGTATATTCTGTATCTGTATAGCCTCATTTGTATAAAGGTTTTGTGGGCTATTCATGCCCGTTTCACTTCTTGTGGGCTTAGTTTATACTGTCTGAGGGTAGGTAAAAGTGTGCACCAGTAAAGGGCAGCTGGATCAGATCGTGTCCACCAGCCCTCCCTTCCAGATGTATGAAGTTTGTAGGCACAGAACCATTGTTAATACAAAGCTATACAAAGGTCAAACCACACTGTGAGCTGTGCAGAGATATCCAATGGAGTGGCCTTCAGTTTTAGTACAAAGTTGTGTGTGTAAGGAAAGAAGAGATCCAGACAGGAGTCATTCCTGGGACGGCCTTGTGGTTCACCAGCTCCTCAAAGTAAAAGTGTTTCTGTGCACAGGACCTTATAGTGAAAGCCTGACATTCACGGTAGTTAAAACTGAAGGTCAAGGCTGAGAAGTACTTGGGTTTGCATAACTTGAAGGGGACTAGCAGTAGCCACCCCAGTGATGTGGAGCAGCAGTAACACCTGGAGGCAGCAGTCAGCACAGCACTCCCTAGCAGCAATCTCTACCAATGCACCCCAGTGGCCAGAGCAGTGGACCCCAGCCTTGCGCCCTAGCAGCGTCCCCAGCATCAGTGGCAGTAAATCCAAAGCAGGTCTTCCTCCTGAGTACTTGCTATTTTGGCTGGTGTATGTGGTAAAGCCCCAAGAGCAGAGCAGCAACCCCTGGCAGGGAAGAGCAGCAAGGTTTCTGAGGTGAACCTTCCTACCAAGCATTTGCTACTTTCGCCGCCACAGCTGGTAGAGGCCCTGGATGGCACCCTTAGGGGAGTCTCCCTTCCCATCTGCCTGGACTAGGTGGGAGCTCCCTGAATTGGTCTGCTGGTAACTGTGACCTCTGTAGAGTTTTAGTTACTATTATAATAGTTATGGTTTTGATTAAGATGCCCATTTGCTCCCCTTCTCCCCCTTGTAATAAAACCTAGTTTAATTTAACATTTGCTTGTGAGGGAGGAAGCCTGTTCACATCAGAACACCTCATTAACATTTATTTTCCCAGGTTTCTGTGTGGGGGATTGAGCTAAATTTAAAAAACTGATCTTTACCCCTAAATTTGAACCCAGATCTTGTTACTGCTGCCCAGTACCTGGCAAAAGGGTTATGCATGAATGAAGAATGGATTATATTCACTTGATTTTTAAGATGGAATCATTGATGCACTAGGTGAATAGGTAGAATTATAAAGAAATTCACAGAAGAGCATTACACAAAAAAGCCTACAAATATACAAGTCCCTGAAAAATAAATGAATAGGAAGAAGTCTGAATGAAGTTAAGATTTTAAATTATATGAACTCTGACATAAAAAGGATTACTTACCATGAGATAGTGAAGCAACTTTGTCTGCCCAAAATAGGGCACTTTGATACTGTTGCTGTAGAAGAATGTTAAAAGTGTTTAGACTGGTTTAAAATATATTTGGGATATTCTACAATTACCAACAGTAACTACATCACCACCAAAATCTTCACAAATGGCTATGAAGGCTAGTTTTTGTATTTTTTACGCTAAATTAACTGATGACCAAATAATTCACAGCCGCTAACATGTTTACAAAGACCAAATTATGCACTTCGCAAACACCTGCAATTTACCCAAGGCTTGAAAGAAGGGGCCTTGAATCTTAGGAATAAGGGACACAGAAGATATAAAAGTATTATTTATTTATATAACATCTTGCAGTTGACTAAAATACTATTTGTGACAAATGGAAATCTTTCAGATTGTGGTAAAAACAGCTTTTGTTGCTGTCACCTTATTTTTTATTTTCTTTTTGATCAAAGGGTCATGTATCTTTGACCAAAACATTTCCTCCGCTCAAGCTTTTGTGCAGTACATGTGGTTTGCTGTTTCTTCTGGGATAAAAAGCAACTGTATGAAACCTGCATAAATAAAGCCTAAAAGGGCATTATGAAACTAGAAGAGCACTGTATAAACAGGAAGTGTAGTCATTTCTCTGTAGCACCACCTACCATTACATCCCACTAAAAGGTTGCTGTTTTTATTGCTTTTAACACCACCAAACCCTTCAAGTTCAGACAGTTATTATCCATGCTGCCTGCCTGCCTCAGGCTCTCACTATTTAGAGTGGTCCTCAACCTTTTATAGTCAGGTGACCCCTCCAATTTTTTTCTTAATTTCACGTCCCCCTCCTATAGTTGAGAACCAGTGTTGTGCTGCTTCAGCTTAACTGGTTCTCAACCGGGGTGATAACCATAATGCAGGCAGGAGTATGCGGTATGTGATAAGCCTAAAGCAGGCAGGAGCTGAGGCCTAAGGAATTTGATGCTCTGGGCAAAACTCCCCCGTGCCCCTGGGGATGGGGGTGAAAAAGGAGGGTGGTTGTACCTGCCATGAGTGCCCCCATACCTAGCTTCTCTGGTCAGACAGTACACCCGGCTGCTCCCACCCAGCCTAATCTCCCTCAGTGGGCAGAGCCAAGGGCTGTGGCCAGGTTGCAGCATGCTCTTGCCACATCTCTTCCTGGGCTGACCCTGGATGCTTTGCTTGGAAATAGAGGGGTGTGGGGCAGTCCCACCAGCCTGGTGTGCCTGTTCTGGAAGGAGTGCATGAGCCAGACAGGGAAGGGCTGTGAGAAGAGCACAGGTTTGGGTCACAGCTGCTCCTCAGTCTGGCTGTAGAGGAGATGCATGGGGCAGCTCCACCTGGCCATGGCAGCACCCAACAAAGGGACTCACAGAATTAGGGGTACACTGACAGAGATTTTGGGAGCCAATACCAATGGCCGATATTTAAGGAGGCATATTGGCCAATACCGATCTGATTTCCGATACAGCTGCATGCAGCTGGTAAGTCTGTTGTAATGGAAGGGGAGTGGGGAGGGAAGGGGAGTGGGGGCAGAGACAGATCAAGGTCCCCCCTCAGTGAAGGAGGGAGGGAGCAGGTGCAGGCACTACACAGCCAGGGTGAGGCAGCACGTGGGACAGAGCCACAGCTCGCTGGGGTGGGGGAAATGATGAGGGGGAGGGTGCCCCTGGATCTGCATGGGTCAGGGCAGGCAAGCGGCAGCTGCGGGCTGAGCCAGGCTCTTCTCAGTGGGTGCTGGGTTCAGGGTGGGTGGCAGTGGCACTGGGAGAGGGCTGCACCTACACCAGATTTTGCTGTAGTATCACCATAGCACTGATCCCAGTGCTGCTGTCAACCCTGCACACCCCTGTTTCAACCCCCCACCTCCACCCACACACTGGGAAGAGCTGGGGCTGTGCCAGGCAGGCAGGCAGGTGGTACTGGGAGTGGCACGCCGAGGTATTTTAGTTCAAAATGGCACCGCTGCCATTTTCTGCACATTTACATGCATTTCACCACTTATACAACTGCTTGCAGTGCAGCGCAGTGCACCTCAGTTTCATGCAAAGCAATGCAATGCATCTCTGGTGCACTGGATCACAAAACTGTACGTGTATAAATACCCATACAGAAGCAAGTCCAGAAGGGACCTCTGCAGGCCATCTAGTCTAACCCCCTGCCTGAGGCAGGATCATCACTATCCAAATCCACTGTCTTATCTCTAGTCAACCCTGATACAACATAAAATACAACCACCATACCAACCACAGGCAAAGCAGGGAGACGACAACCACCAACATCCAGCTGCTATAACTGGCTGTTAACATATGCTCAAGAGATCCCAGGGGGAGAGCGGCATGCCAATTAAAGAGGAAGGCAACCCCCCCCACTCCTAATCTGTACTAATCTGGGCGTGGGGCAAAATTCCTTGCTAACCTGAAATATGGACAGTAATCTTACAAAGAGGTTCAGTTATAGTTTCTGTGGGATAGCTCGGATGGGGATGATCCTGCCTCAGGCAGGGGGTCATGCTAGATGGTCTCTGGAGGTCCCTTCTAGCCTTGCTTCTCTCCAATTTCTACGAGACATGCACATGCCTACCCCAAGTGCGCCAGGTTGCAGCCTCTCTTCTGCCTCTTCCTGAACCTACTGTTGAGGTCTGGCTGCACTTTTCCCCACACCTTTACTGTTATGCGCTCCCCATCCCGTATGTGGCCTCACCAAGTCCTGAAACCTCTTAATCAACCTCCTCCTGGCTCTTACCAAGCTGGCTACCTATAAACCCAGGAAGAAGCCTCTGGCTGGAAGGAACCTGGGTGAATGAGGCTGTTGTCCTGTAACTCCTCCACTCACCTCTCTCAGCAAAGTTTCACTCTCCACAGTAGGGATGTGAAATGTTAAATGTTTAAATAATAAGTATATTTATACCAGTAACACATTACCAGTTAATGTAAGGGAAGCAGTGCAGTGTCTCTAGAACAGGAAAACAGCAAGGCAGGCAGGAAGGAGCAAGAAGGGAAGAGGGAGGGACAAGGGGGGGGACTAGTACCCATAACCTAAGAGGAAAACAAGGGATGGCCTAATGACTCAATTATGAGGTTCCCAATCTGTGGCATTTGTGTACCACCAGTGGTTCCCAGACAATCTGTCAGTGGTACACATTAACAGATTTATTTTTTATTTTATAAAATTTGCTGATGGCACTTAAAGTTGTATCAGTTTAAATTGGTGGTGCTCAATCTGTCAAAGTTTGGGAACCACATTAAGCAGTTAGCTGCTCCTTCCCAGTGTTTGCCTTCTGCTGCTGCCCACCGCCGCCTCCTCCCACCTCACAGGCCCAGGGGAGACCCCCACCACCTCCATCTCCCCCTCGCCCTCCATCCCACGAACAAAGGCCCTGGGGAAGCAGCTCCTAGCAGCAGCCCTGTCCCAGCTGCTATGTTATCAGTTAATCATTTAAACGTTATCATTAGAAGAGGATAAATGGACACATTTTTAAATGATATCCCCATCCCTAGTCCACAAGCTCCCTCAACTCCTTCAGGGGCTAGCGGGTGCTGGCCAGCGTCTCCTTCGGGATCCCTTATTTTGACCTTGCGACCTCACTCCCTTCCCTGTTCCTGGTTTTGTTTGTCCCAAGAAATTCATGGTTCCTTCCTCAGTCCCCACTTGTTTAAGGGCAGGTTATACATGTTCTTGGTGGGCCTGTGCCCACAATCCCTAAAAGGAGCAAATCAGAGGGCTGACCACAAGCAAAGGGGCCAGCCCCTCCAACCAGGACCCTCCAGCCTCAAGTCCCAGCTGGAGCAGCGGTGTCCCTGTCCCCGTCTGCCCTGTCCGCGACAGATTTGCATCTCGAGGCTTAAAAACCACCTGGCATAGGGAGCAGCAGGAAGGAATTTCCCCGCCCCTCCCCAGGCTGCACCCAGCAGAGCACATGCCCAGGGCCAGTACCCGTCCCCCAGCGCGCACCTGGTCGATGTACTGCCGCACGCGCCGCCGCAGGTGCTCCAGGTTCATCCTCCCGCGCGCCGCAGGGGAGCGCGAGGTCTCGCGAGAGGGGAGGGGGATACACGCAGGGTAACGGCGTCCTCCCCCGCCCCAGCTCCGCGGCAGCAGCGGCCGCGTCCCACGCCGCGTGCCCCGCGCCAACGTTTGCCCCGCGCTGGCGTTACCGTGCCCCACCGCACCCCTTCCCCCGGAACTTGCGGCGCTGGCAGAATGGTTCCGGGCGGTTCCAGGGCCCGGGGGCGGGGCGCAGAGCTGGCCCCGCCTCCCCCCGGCGCGCGGGGCGGGGCGGGCTAGGTGCGCGCGGCCGGTGCACGTACAAACCAGGGGGAGGCTGTTTGACTTCGGGGTAGATGTTGAGGGGTGTGTGCTTCTGCCTCACTGAATGCCTGTCTCTAGACTTTTGGATTGATATCATGCATCATTTGCCTGGCAGGGGAAGCAGCGTGACCATGTAGGCGGGTTCCCCAGGGCAGGTGATTGTGATGTGCATTGACCTGGTATTGCAGTGCTTCTAGGACCGGTGCAAAAAAACAGGAAAAAGAAAGCCTGCCTCTAGACTCAGAGAGAAGCAGGGCTGGAGCAACCCACGCAGTGTCCTGCCTCCGTCATAGTCCCTGCTCGCTGTGCTCAAGCTACTGAGCGGCTGGGGGTGGGGACCTGTTTGCACACAGCAGCAGTGGGCAGAGGGCCTGCTTGCGGGACCGGAGCACCCAGCTCCCGAGTTCCCCCCTGCAGATCGGCCGTGCTGTATTGCATATGTGGAGTCATGGCACTGTGAACTGTTCCAAAAAACCTTGTGCTCTAACTTTGAATTGATGCCTGACACTCATGAGTGAATACTTTGGGATGAGAGAGAAAAAGCTCCCTGAACTAGTATCCAAGAGTGTACAGTTCCCCTGGTCAAAAGCTGATTTGTAGTATTGCTAGCAATAAGCCAAACTATTTGAAAGTTATGTGCATTTTTGTTACTTTTGAGAAGTGTTGATTTGTTCACTGCCTTGCTAATGGTATCCGTTGTAGGTAGGGTGGCCATTTGTTTGGTTTTATAGAGTACAGTCCAGTTTTCTCATCCTCTGCCTTTGTCCTCTACCAGCCACCTTTATGTCCTCTGTTTTTCAGCGCTCAGCAGCACCTCTCTCCACCTGCCACAGACAATGCCGTGGCTGCCTTCAGGAGCTCCCTGCTCCCTGCCGCCTCCATGCCCCTGCTGCTGACACCTGTGGGACCTTGCCATGCCCCCCAGCCTCAGCAGGCTGGGGAGGGCTCTGTCCTGTATTCAGGGGCAATGCGTAGGGGGTACACATGCAACCCCTGAGAGTGCTGGTGCACCCCGTCAGGCCATGCTCCCTGTTTAGCCAGTGGGCAGGCAGGAGCCACCAGTGCCCTCCCTGGGTGTGCCAGCCAGGGAGCGGGACCGCCAGCAAAACCAGAAGTGGCCGCGGGAATTCTGGAAGTGTCACGGTGAGTGAGATCCTCACCCCTCTGGTCAGTGGGATCGGCTGCTGGGGGACCCCTCCCACGCCCCTGCAGTCGCTGACTGGTGTCGGGGGTGGGAGGGCACCAGACACCCATGCCTGTATTCTTGATGAACCTTGATGGCCACCCTAGTTGTAGGGTGTTATCAAAATTGTCCAGGCAGCCAGGTTAAAAAACTTGTTTGCAGAAGTAGAACTCTAATATTTTATATCGCCTGGGTTTCCCCCCTCCCCATCCCCCAACTGTCCTCTTAACTTTTTATACTTTGCAGTTCGGTTCAGTTGCCTTAAAGTTGCACCCAACTTTATTTCCTTCAAATGTCTGTCCATATTTATTGATTTATTTTTCTGACTCATTATTAAATACGACTGAAACTGTTTACCTTTATTTTAATTATTTTTGAGTGTCAGGTTTTATCTACTGAAAGATTTCCTTTCCCTCCTAAAAAGGCTTCCCCAGTGGTGTTTTGAAGTAGTGCACTATAAATGGAACCGATGGAGTTATATTAAGCCTTCATAGGAATTTAATGGAGGTGGAAATATTTGCCTGAAAGCCCTCACCTTGCCCGGGAAGTGTTGATCCTCCTGGGAAAAGGTTTTGAGGTTACTGCTGAATGACCAACACAGGTGGCTCCTATTCCTGTCTAGATATAGGGAAAGTATGAGTGGCTGTAGTGGCAAAGAGCTAGAATGTGGGAGGGAGGAGTCCTGCAGTGGAAATATTAGGAACAGCCGTAAGAGTGGGCTGTCGGACTTAGTTGCACTTGTTAATCTCAGTGTAATAAACCAGACCACAGAAAAGGGGTGAGTTTTGACAACATGTAGTGTGTGGACTGTGTTTGAAGCAGATTAGAGGCAAACCCTGCCCACAGGGAGATGGGGGATTGTAAATGTTCCCATTAGTTTTGCCAAATTTTCTACCAGGTTATTGTACAAAAATGTTTTAGGAAACTTGTTCATTTTTTAGATAGGAACCAAATAACATCTCTTCCTTTTTCTCTAGATAGGCTTCTTTAGTAAAACAGTCTTTTCTACTGCCAGATCATTATTTATTTATTTAATTATTTACTGTCGCCTTCTACTTACTTACTACAAATTACCTTCATTATTTAACTATTTTGCTTTGTCTTTTTTTCTTTTGGCTTTATCTCTATTTTTGCATATGTTTTTTACAGCAAGTAAACTTATTGTTGGATTATTTAAATTAAGAAGCCTTAGTGTATCTGATGTTCTTTTGGGTAGATTTTTTAACTATTGTAATAGTGTAGACTAAGAGCAATTTCAGTCACTTTTAGGAATTTTTTTATTGGATGTATACCCTAATAGTCAAAATCAGAACCTGGCTCTTTTTCTGTCCAAATAATTCTATTTTACAGGTTTTGCTTTCACAATCAGTTTCATACTATTTTTATGTGATTTTTATATTTTAATAGATCTATTTTATTTGTCTACAGAGAATTCTTAATGTATTTAAATAATTTTGACTTGGAAGTAGACAAAGAAAAAGGTACTCTGAAGAAATGAGGGGGTTTTTTTAAACAAATAAATAAAATCAAATAAATAAAATCAGACAGAGTGAGGATATGTCCAGACATTCAGAAGCCAAAACTGAAGGCAACAAAAGGCAGCCCTTAGCATAGAGATCATGTTCAACCCAACTTGGCCTCCTCTTTGTTGAAGCTAAACAGATTATACTAATGCATGTGTAGGTGGACTTGGCCCTACATGTTATTTTTGTCTTTACTACTTTGTCTCGTATCCCTTAGATTGCTTTGTCAGGATACTGTAATGGGTTATGTAGGTTAGAAGCAAAGTAAGGTTGAAAAGGATACAAGAGAGGAGGACCCAATCTAAAAATAGTAAAAGTGACAAGCCAAACTAGATATACTGGAAAGAAAGATGAGATGCTTTTGGCTTGTTCTGCTCTCAGTCTAGATTTTTTTCTCTTTTTCCTGGAAGTATCATATTACCTGGCACATCCAGCTGCTAAAAATTGCTGCTGATGCAATTACAATTCCAAATTGATTAGGCCATGGGAATTTGCATGTCTCTACCCCTTCAAGTCATGAAAAAGGCACCAACTACTTTAGTTGTTGCACGCTGCAATGTCTTTTGTTTTCTTTGAGGGAGAGATGCCATTGATAAGGGCCTGCTCTATCTTTCTTCTAGTAGGAAAAGCTTTACTTGGCACTTCCTAAGATGAGGCCCAAAGAAATTGTGTTCCATGTATCCTATGAATTGTAACAACCATAAAACCAGTTTAGTGAATCTGGCCAGATCCAGGAGCACTGACCACTTTTGACAGAGTTCAAATGATGCTGTTACTTGATCAGGACCCTGTGATGATGTCAGAAAAGTTAAGGTTCTGCCCACGTGGGCTGAGCTCTCTTTCTCCTGGGGCTTCTGAGTGCTACATAGTTAAACTGGGAGCCAGGAAACCTGCTCCCCATGTGGGGTTTCCCCCCTTCCTCACTGGAGAGGCAAGCAAAAGCTATGTCATGGGAAAGCCTCAAGTACAGGGAGAGAAAGTCTGTCTTGGAGTTTGAGATTCTGATTTCCCTCCCTCTTTCCCAATTATTTTTCTTGAGTGGGATAATACCATGGGTGTATTAATCCATGGAGCAGATTGACCAGGAATAGGGTCCTGACAGTTACTGGGCCCCTGTGTTTAGAGATCAGCATTGTGGTATAGCTGAGAGTGGATGTCCAGCTGCAGCCATAGGACTGGGTCCTTTTTGCTGTTTCACAGCTGTTACATTTCAGTCTAGCTGTATGGCTGAACCCCAGCCGGAAGTTTGGCTGGCACATTTGGGCCAGGGTAAAGCCTGGCACAGTTTGAGCCAGGATGAGACCTGGCACTACCTGTTGTCTATCCAGGCCTCAGTGCAGTATAGGTATGGCTGGCTTTTTGCTGCCCAGTTCAGGCCCAGTGAGATAGGCCTAGGCCTCCTTTTTGTCACTTTTTGTAGTTTCTGTCCCAACTAAGCAGTGTGGTTGTAGCTCAGGCCCAAGCCAAGAAAGGACCAACCTTTCCTTTGAGTCCTATGGCAGTTTTGTTCCCTGCAGAGCTGGGACTGGAACTAGCAATTTTGGGGTGCGGTATCTAAATATATACCATATATTTAGATTTCAAAAAAGCCTTTGACTTGGTCTCCCATGATGTCCTTATGGTAAAATTGGAGAACTGCGGCCTCAACAACCTTACAGTCCAGTGGCTAGGAAACTGACTCCGTGGTCAGATCCAGATAGTGATACTTGATGGAACCGAGTCAATGTGGTGACCAGTGGCATCCCTCAGAACTCAGTACTCAGACCAGTACTCTTTAGTATTCATAAATGATCCAGATTCGGGTGTCAGAAGCAGACTGGCTAAGTTCGCAGACAACACCAAATTATGGGGAAGGGTGATCACTCTAGAGGATAGGCTGGCAATTCAGGCTGACCTGGACAGGCTTGCAAGATGGGCAGATCAAAACCTGATGGCATTCAACACAGAGAAATGCAAGGTGCTCCACCTTGGGAGAAAAAACCCACATCATACTTACGGGCTTGGCAGTGCTATACTCACTAGTACCATTACTGAAAGAGACTTGCGGGTCATGATTGATCATGAGATGAACATGAGCCACCAGTGTAATGCTGCAGCCAGCAAAGCAAATAACACTCGGCTTTGCATCTCAAGCAAGACACAAGTCATCCTCCCACTTTATTTGGCCTTGGTGAGGCTGAAGCTGGAGTACTGCATCCAGATCTGGGCTCCACACTTTAGAAAGGATGTGGTGAATCTTGAGAGAGTCCAAAGGAGAGCTGTGCACATGATTAGAGGTCAAGAGAACAGGCCTTATGAGAAGAGGCTGAGAGGCGTAGGACTCTTCAGACTGGAGAAGAGAAGGCTCCAGTGGGGACTTAGTAGCATCCTATAAGTATATAAGGGGTGTGCATCAGGAACTGGAGGACTGCCTATTCATCAGGGAACCCCAAGGGAAGACAAGGTCTAATGGTCACAAACTGCTGGAAGACCATCTTAGACTGGACATAAGGAAAATATTCTTTACCGTCTGACTCCCCCACAGAAGTGGTGCAAGCACATACTCTGGATACCTTTAAGAAACACTTGGATGCTTACCTTGGTGAGGTAATCTGACCCCAGCTGACTTCATGCCCTTTGGGCAGCGGGCTGGACCCAATGATCTCACAGGATCCCTTCCAGCCCTAATGTCTATGAAATCTATGCTGATGAGAATCGCACTTAACCCCTCAAAGCCACCATGCAGAAGTGGAGCTTGGTGCTCTACCATGTCTCCAGGAGCCCCTTACAATGCAGAAGGACCCATGTTCTCAAGCAGCTGGCCACAGTGCAGTGAACTCAAGAAGGACTTTCCAGCGTGGGCCCCACTCCCCAGCCCATTGCTGAAGGGCAGGTGTAGAGGTGCTGGCCCCCAGAACTACCCATTGGGGAGCTCCAAGCCCCAGACTCCCTGGGCACAGGTAAAGCCTCCCCAAGGGGGTGCTACCTACAGACTTTGTTTTGTAGTGTATAGTATTTTAAAATTATAGTTAGTGTTATCTTCTGGCTTTTTTTGTTGTTCTTTGTAATGAATTTGTGTTTTGTGTTTACACTGCTTGGTAGGGGTGGGAGTTGTCTATATGGGATGCCCTAGCAAATTTAGTGTTCCCAGATTTCTGGGTGGGGGTTTGAGCCACTGGTATAATTTACAAGGTACTTTGAACCCAGCCCTTTTTGTTGCTGACCAGTGCCTGGCAGAAGGGTTACACTTAGATCCAGTCTATCTTCACCTTTGTGAATGCTGGGACCTACCCTAATAGTCCCATTATACATTAGTTCTTATTCAGTTCCAGGCATCTTTGTAAGATTGCTGTTGAGAAGTACTGTTCCCCACCTATGCTCACTAGAAGGGCAAAGTAGATAGACCTGAGTTTAATGAGACAGAAATGGTACAATGAGAAGGTTACAACTTCCAGTGTTTGAAAGGGGGATCTAAGTAAGTGAGTAGTAAGAATTAGTTCTAAGCACCCCTGCATCTGAGTACACAGTTCCAATGTGTTGTTCACTTTTTGAAGATTAATTATGTGGCAAGGGGTCACATCTGTTGAGTCAGGGAAATGTATATTAATTTAAAAGCTCTGTTCCCATCACTGCTGAGTGAATGTGAATGTTACTATGCAACTCTTTGATTTCATGGCATGAAACTAGGGTACTTGTCAAGGGTGAAATTGGACTGTGGAGCCACTCTGGCAGAGAGAGTTGATGCATTTGACATACTGTGAACTGCTGTCGGGCACTACTCGTGCCCTTCATGTTCATTGAAAAGAAGTGTTTCTGCAGGTGTCCTGTACGTGGTATATAACTCAACTGACTTCACTCTTGATCTACAACAGAAGGGAAATCAAACCTTTGCCTCTTCAGCTTTGTCAACATTAGAAAGCTTCTCTTCTGGAAGTAATGTGGGTGCTTTGCATGCCTAGGCAGGGCTATGATATTTTCTACTGGAGTCCCTTGAAGGTAATTTTTGACTTTTGTAATCTTATTCCATATTATTTAGAGATGGGCCCAAATCAAAACCTATATT
The DNA here is from genome assembly GCF_052110815.1 of Crocodylus siamensis. Classification (NCBI taxonomy): domain Eukaryota; kingdom Metazoa; phylum Chordata; order Crocodylia; family Crocodylidae; genus Crocodylus; species Crocodylus siamensis. Next base: position 304,429,220 of record NC_143395.1, read on the forward strand.
TGATTATTCTTCAATTTTTAGCAATTTGGATTGGGTCAGGATCTAAACTCCATGGCTGGCCTATATCTTGATATAATGGACTAAACAAAAAGTCTAGGTGAAAAGACCATAAGATGCTGACAGGAAAAATTCTGAGATCCAAATGTTGTATCTCAAGCTAATCCTGCTGTTTAGCTAGTATCCAACTTGTTTTTATTGGGTGAGAGAACTGCAAAGGGACGCTGTTTTTCTTTTCTTATTTCTAATAGCAATAATAATCTTAGGACCCACTTTGTCTGTATGTGTTTACTGCTCATTTGCTTTTCTCTCCTAGCACTGCCCCATTCACCTACATCGTATTTAACGATTTCTTTGCCTCCGTTTTCCTAAGCAGGGACTGGAACAGTCACCATTCCGCTGGGTCCCCCTCAGGCCCCAGGGGAGGCTCACCTAGGCGAAGGGTTAGTGAGGAACTAGTTAGGGAACTCCTGGAGGGACTGGATGTATTCAAGTCAGCTGGTCTGGACAATCTCCACCCTACAGTACTGAGGGAATTGGCTGAGGTCATTGTAGGACCCCTGGCACAGCTTTATGAGCACTCATGGTGCTCTGGTGTGGTGCCAGAGGACAGGAAGAAGGCCAATGTGGTTCCCATCTTCAAAAAGGAGAAGAAGGAGAACCCGGGAAACTATAGGTCAGTTAGTCTTACCTCAATCCTGGGTAAGCTTTTTGAGAAAATTATTCTGGCGCATATCTATGAGGGGCTAGCAGGGGAGATTATGCTTAGGGGCAACCAACACGGGTTCATTAGCGGCAGGTCCTGTCAGACCAACTTGGTGGCCTTCTGTGACCAGGTCACCAAATCCTTAGATGCAGGGGTAGCAGTGGACATAGTCTTCCTGGACTTTCGGAAGGCCTTCAACACTGTCTCTCACCCCGTTCTCATTAAGAAACTGGGGGGCTGTGGTGTTGACACCCACACAGTCAAATGGGTCGCCAACTGGCTGGAGGACCGCACCCAGACAGTGGTGGTAGATGGGCCATTTTTGGCCTGGAGGGATGTGGGCAGTGGGGTTCCCCAGGGCTCCATCCTTGGGCCTGCACTGTTCAACATCTTCATCAGTGTCTTAGATGAGGGGGTAAAAAGCACCCTGTTCAAATTTGCTGATGACACTAAGATGTGGGGTGATGTGGGTATGCTAGAAGGGAGGAATAGGCTGCAATCTGATCTAGACAGGTTACAGGGGTGGGTGGATGAGAATAGGATGGGATTCAACACCGACAAGTGCAAAGTGATACACCTGGGGAGGAACAACCCTGCACCATACCTACAGGTTGGGGAACTCCCTTCTTGTCAGTACAGAGGCAGAAAAGGATCTTGGAGTCATCACTGACTCCAAGATGAACATGGGCCGGCAGTGTGGGGAAGCAGTCAGGAAGGCCAGCCGCACCTTGTCATGCATCCACAGATGCATCTCAAGCAGGTCCAAGGAGGTGATCCTCCCCCTCTATGCGGCACTGGTCAAGCCGTAGCTGGAGTACTGCATCCAGTTCTGGGCGCTGCACTTCAAGAGGGATGTGGACAACATGGAGAGGGTCCAGAGGAGGGCCACTCACATGATTGGGGACAGCAGGGCAGGCCCTTTGACGAGAGGCTATGGGACCTCAATCTGTTCAGCCTCCACAAGAGAAGGCTGAGGGGGATCTAGTGGCCTGTTACAAACTAGTCAGAGGGGAGCAGGAGGCACTGGGGAAGAGCATTGCCAGGAGTGACCAGGAATAACGGTCACAAGCTGGCAGAGGGTAGATTTAGGCTAGATATCAGGAGGCAATACCTCACTGTCAGGGCAGCTAGGATCTGGAACCTACTTGCAAGAGAAGTGGTGCTGGCTCCTACCCTGGGGGTCTTTATGAGGAGGCTAGATGTACAGGCATACCTCATTTTATTGCGCTTCACTTTATTGCGCTTCGCAGATATTGTGTTTTTTACAAATTGAAGGTTTGTGCTCATTTACCATTCCGAAAATCCTAGGGCCCTTAAGAATTATGCTAAATCTACTCTGCCTGTGCTCTATAAATGGAACAACAAAGCCTGGATGACAGCACATCTGTTTACAACATGGTTTACTGAATATTTTAAGCCCACTGTTGAGACCTACTGCTCAGAAAAAAAGATTCCTTTCAAAATATTTCTGCTCATTGACAATGCACCTGGTCACCCAAGAGCTCTGATGGAGATGTACAAAGAGATTAATGTTGTTTTCATGCCTGCTAACACAACATCCATTCTGCAGCCCATGGATCAAGGAGTAATTTCGACTTTCAAGTCTTATTATTTAAGAAATACATTTCATAAGGCTATAGCTGCCATAGATAGTGATTTCTCTGATGGATCTGGGCAAAGTAAATTGAAAACCTTCTGGAAAGGATTCGCCATTCTAGATGCCATTAAGAACAGTCGTGATTCATGGGAGGAGGTCAAAATATCAACATTAACAGGAGTTTGGGAAAAGTTGATTCCAGCCTTCATGGATGACTTTGAGGGGTTCAAGACTTCAGTAGAGGAAGTAAGTGCAGATGTGGTGGAAATAGCAAGAGAGCTAGAATTAGAAGTGGAGCCTGAAGATGTGACTGAATTGCTGCAATCTCATGATAAAACTTTAATGGATGAGGAGTTGCTTCTTATGGATGAGCAAAGAAAGTGGTTTCTTGAGATGGAGTCTACTCCTGGTGAAGATGCTGTGAACATTGTTGAAATGACAACAAAGGATTTAGAATATTACATAAACTTAGTTGATGAAGCAGCAGCAGGGTTTGAGAGGATTGACTCCAATTTTGAAAGAAGTTCTACTGTGGGTAAAATACTATCAAACAGCATCGCATGCTACAGAGAAATCTTTCGTGAAAGGAAGAGTCAATCGATGCGGCAAACTTCATTGTTGTCTTATTTTAAGAAGTTGCCACAGCCACTCCAACCTTCAGCAACCACCACCCTGATCAGTCAGCAGCCATCAACATCGAGGCAAGACCCTCCACTAGCAAAAAGATTACGACTCGCTGAAGGCTCAGATGATGGTTAGCATTTTTTAGCAATAAAGTATTTTTTAATTAAGGTATGTACATTGTTTTTTTTAGACATAATGCTATTGCACACTTAATAGACTACAGTATAATGTAAACATAACTTTTATACGCACTGGGAAACCAAAAAATTCGTGTGACTCACTTTATTGCAATATTCGCTTTATTGCGGTGGACTGGAACCGAACCTGCAATATCTCCGAGGTATGCCTGTACACCTTGCTGGGGTCGTTTGACTGCAGTACTCTTTCCTGCCATGGCAGGGGGTCGGACTCGATGATCTGCTCAGGTCCCTTCTGACCCTAGAAACTATGAAACTCTCTCTCTCTCTCTCTCTCTCTCTACCCCCGACCCCTTCCCTTGTTTTTCTATTCTAATTTCTCTCTCCTTGTACTCTGCTTTCTGCATATCCTTTCACAGCACCTGATAAAGTGAGTTAGGGTTCATGAAAGCTTGTTCTCTATATGTATCTTATTTAGTCAATCTGTACAGGTGCATATCTGCCCAGTCTTCTAATAGTAAATGTTGATGTGAGGAGAATTATAGTACTTCTATAGACAAAAGTGCTTTGCTGGATCAGAGTCTAAGCCAGGGGCGGGCAATTATTTTGGGCAGAGGGCCACTTACTGAGTTTCGGCAAGCCATTGAGGGCCACGTGACAGGCAGCCCAGGGCAGATTAATTTTCTAAATTTTTTAGGGGCCCCGCAGGCCAGATAGAATGGCCTGGTGGGCAACATGTGGCCCTCGGGCCACATTTTGTTCACCCCTGGCCCATGACTAATCCCAAACTTAAAGTTAAGCATAAGCTTATTTCTTTGCTGTATCAGTGCCTTTATGAGAATTACAAGTGTGACAGATGTGGATACATGTTATGAATTGACTTGATGAATACTATATGTGAGGTGAGGTTATGTGGTTATTAACCTCCCCTTTATAAATTATTGATCTCATTTAAGAGGTGACAGTGGAAGGGAAGCAGGAAAACGTAGTAGATAAACAATCTTTTGGCAGTTACTGAAGGCAAGCACATACTTCCTACTCCAGGATGAAGTAACGCAGCTGAGAACCAACAGATCCAGAGGCTATAAGTAGTTTAAAAGCCTCTTTTTCAAAAGTAGAAGAGAAAGCAACTATCAGAGGTTACTCAGGGGTCAAGCTAACAGACACAGTCCATACCAATCTGACAATGGGGTAAAAATATTTTTGATTTGACCCCGAGTAGAGGGTCAAGACCCTCTAGCCAGGAATCTCCCAGTTTTACTTGCAGCAGGAGTATTGGTACTCCCCAGTCAAACACCTCAGCCTTGGTTTCAGCCAGCAACCAGTGCTACTGAGAGAGGCAAACAAACTAAACAAAAAAACCAAACCCGGAAACAAATGGGGGAGAAAATATTCTTTTCCAACCCAGGCAGCAACCAGCAAAACCGAGAAGCACAGGAAATTCCTATAACACTTTCTATGAACATAGCATAGGAATAGCTACTTCTATTCTGGTTCGTCCCTGACGAGTACTTATCCAACTTCTTCTTCTTGATCACCTTCAACTTCCCCAGGCAGCCTTCTCCACTGCCTCACTATTCTAACAGTGAAGATGTTTTCCTGGATATTAAGTCTACACCTAGCTTGATGCAACTTCAAGCCATTGTTGGCTTTGCTAGCTCAAGGGCTGCTTCTTTGCAAGTGCCTTAAAAAACTTCTTGAGCAACATTTGTATCAGTAAATCAAAGTGCTCTTCCTTTATAAGCTCATCCCATTTATCTGAAAGTTATTATTAGTTACTTTCTTTCCTTTTTACTTTAACAACATTCTTTTATCAACTTCTATGGGCAGATCCAAGGTTTTGTAAAGGGAGACTTGGGAGTAGTGCAGAAGGAGTGGCTACACCTTCATTCCCAGTTCCTCCCCCTTCCCCTAAGGGTGGAGAGATCACACCATGAGAGTAGCAGCCAGGGGCTTTTAAAATTCCTGAATCCGGTAACAATCCTATCCCCTCCCCCCAACCCTCAGCACCCCAGCCCTGAGAGTAGTGTACTAGAGGTATGTATTCTGTAAAGCCCAATCTATACAGTGCTGAGAATTTACTGCCAGACATTAAGCAACCTCAACTCCTACTTGCAGATTAGGCCCTCAGTATTCCTATTAGTTTGGTTTTTTTACTGCTGCAGGATTTGATGCTGATGTGAGTTCCTAGCAGCAGACAGTATCTGCCAGCACAGCAATTTATTCAAAGGGTACTAGCCTACATTAACAAAACTGTTCAACTGCTTTTGTAAAAGTGAGCATTGTGATCAGGAGGTTCTGCTTTCTCTTTGTAATGTCTCTGGTAGAGAGTGAAAATGTCAGTTTTCTTATTCCCTTGGCTTCATGTTTTCCCCTGTAAATGTGAATACTTACGCCATTGGCTTTTGTTGCTGCTTCTGATACATCACATGGACTGACTGTCTTTCCATTACTTCTTGAGTAGGGTTGGAGTGTTGTTGAAACAAGCAAAAGTGAAGTATGGGGATAAGCAGAGAAATCACTTGATACTTAGCAATTATGTAGTCTTCAAACTGTAAAATAGGTAGAATATTCCAAGCCAATGGTGGCTGAATTTCATTGACTCAGTGAACAGAGTTTAATCAACTGATTCGTTTATTATTCATAGTTTCATAGTTTGTAGGGTCGGAAGGGACCTGAGCAGATCATCAAGTCCAACCCCCTGCCATGGCAGGAAAGAGTACTGGGGTCAAATGACCCCAGCAAGGTGATTGTCTAGCCTTGTTGTAAAGACCCCCAGGGTAGGATCCAGCACCACTTCGCTTGAAAGTTGGTTCCAGATCCTAGCCGCCCTGACAGTGAAGTAGCGCCTCCTGATGTCTAATCTGAATTTACCCTCTGCCAGCTTGTGACCGTTTTTCTAGTCACTCCTGATAGTGCTTGGGGGAACAGGGACTCCCCCAGTGCCTGCTGGTCCCCCCTGACTACTTTGTTACAGGCCGCTAGATCCCCCCTCAGCCTTCTCTTGTGGAGGCTGAACAGACTGAGGTCCCTTAGCCTCTCGTCAAAGGGCCTGCCCTGCTGCCCCCGATCATGCGAGTAGCCCTCCTCTGGACCCTCTCCATGTTGTCCACCTCTCTCCTGAAGTGCAGCACCCAGAACTGGATGCAATACTCTAGCTGTGGCCTGACCAGTGCCACATAGAGGGGGAGGATCACCTCTTTGGACCTGCTTGAGATGCATCTGTGGATGCATGCCAAGGTGTGGTTGGCCTTCCTGACTGCTTCCCCACACTGCCGGCCCATGTTCATCTTGGCATCAATGATGACTCCAAGATCCTTTTCTGCCTCTGCACTGATGAGAAGGGAGTTCCCCAGCCTGTAGGTACGGTGCTGGTTCTTCCTCCCCAGGTGCAGCACCTTGCACTTGTCAGTGTTGAATCCCATCCTATTCTCATCCACTCACCCCTGTAACCTTTCTAGATCCGATTGCGGCCTATTCCTTCCTTCTAGCATGCCCACATCCCCCTACATCTTAGTGTCATCAGCAAATTTGAACACGGTGCTGAATTTCTGCAGGACTGTGTCTGTGGACCTGTTCAGCTTTAAACACTTATTCAGATGATCGGTAGGAGTGCGTGAATCCTATTCAATTTGGATTTGGGCCAAATCCAGGACAGTGATTCAATTCATTGATTAGATTCCACCAAATCCAAATCTGAAGATTTGATGATGATTTGGAGAATCAACGATTCAGACAGGCACACAGCTTTAAATGTTTTTTCTACATACCTTGAGGTACCAGTGCGGCTTGTGAATGCCTGGATGATGGGGCACATCTCCCACAGGAGTGTTGGGGGCGGGGGGGGGCCCTCCATGTGCTCCATAGCCCTCCTCTGCTCCGTCACTGAGTCAATGAAATTCAGCCACCATTGGCTTGGAATATTCTACCTATTTTACAGTTTGAAGACTACATAATTGCTAAGTATCAAGTGATTTCTCTGCTTATCCCCATACTTCACTTTTGCTTGTTTCAACAACACTCCAACCCTACTCAGGAAGTAATTCTGGTCCACTTCTGAGTCCACCGGGTCCTGACATGTGTCCATCGCCATTCAACCATGCAGGAGAAGGGAAGGACAGTGTGGTATGTGCATTCATAGAGCCCACATGATAGCTGGTTTTGTAGTATGAAATGAATAGAAAGGCAATAAATATGTCTCAAAAAGTATCCATATCTAAAGCTAGACAAAGTTGTCTAGTAATTTGAAAAATTATGACTGGTAGAGCTAATGAGGAAGGCCAGGTATAAGGTAAATTAGTGCTCACAGGAAAAGAGATTTAGGAAGTGTGTCTTGATGCCTTCATTATATGATTTAGAAAGTGCATCCTGATGCCTCTATTATACTTCTTGTTTGGATATAATCAGGTCTTAAAAAAATTATATGGAATCAGCCTCAAAATTTCAGGCTATATTCTAGTCATCAGTCCTATTGGTTTGCAGTTTTTGTGGGGGAGAGGGAGGGAATTGGGAAACCAGAAATGGAAAATGGGACTCACTTTGGAGTTGAATCTGGGGTTTGAGCCCAAAAGCTTGCAAAGAAAGGATTTTTTTTGCTACTATTTAGTTGGTCTAATAAAAAAATATCACTACTACACCAAGAGTTTTGTCTGCCAAAGTAAAACAAGTATTTTTAGGCCTTGGCCTGGCTATTGGCATGGGTGAGAATTTCACATTTAATACAAACCATCTGACCTCTCATGCATCATTTGTTCCCAGGGTTGCATTTTACTCTAAGGATATTTCTCAGTTTGTCCTTTCTTCTAGTATCTGCAGTAAAATATGCCGATGATTATAAAACCACCAAGAAAAGGGCAAAGACTCGGAAACAGGTCCTAAAGCTTGTTCCTCTATGTGTTATTCAAGGGAGTGTTACCATTCCTCAAAGGCCACAGGACATATAAATCCTCAGCCTGACCTTCTGAACTTCTTTCCTGTCATCAAGTGGTGAGGTTCCAAAAAAATCACTAAGACTTGCCCACAGGGACAGAACTAATGAGTTCTGTGCACTGCAGGGCACATAGATTCCAAGCCCTGGAAAGAAGGGAAAGGGAGTGTGCAGGGACACCTTACTTCCCCAGGTGTCCCTGCACTTGGCTCCTCTGGCTGGTAGTACAGGGCTGATGCAGCCCAGCCCAGCTCTTCCAGCCATAGGTGAAGGGCTGTTTCTGCCATGGAAAAGGCTGCAAGGGTGGGGGTACTATTTTGAGCCCCCCACTAAGTTGGTGCTAGGGTCTGGTGCCCCACTTACTCCCTCCCCCCATATTTTATGCCATGTTGAAAATACAGTAAAAGCTGTGTTATCTGGCGCTTTACCATCCGGAATGCTCCATTAACCAGCATTTGTCATGGATGGCATCTGTTGTTTATGACAGTGGATCAATGTGGCAAAAGTCCCATCATGGCACTTCCGGTTTTGCCACCCACTTCTTCCTCAAGGACCACAGCCCGGGGCAAAGCAGCCTGCATGGGGCCCCCCTCCCTGTCCACTGGCACACTGATGCTAGGGAGTGAAAGCCCTGGTGCACCAGCTAAGGCACCTTCAACCCGCTGGAGATAAGCTCTCAGATAACTGGCATATTTAATTAACCAGCACCCCCCATTCCCCATGGATGCTGGATAACAGAGCTTTTACTATATTCAGTGAAGCTCCCCTCTTAATATGTCTGCAAAATACTGTTGAACTACAGGCACGCTACATATTAATTAAATTATAATGGGAGAACCAGAAATCATTTTGTGGTCCCATTCCTTTTACTGATGCATCACAGGAATTGAACACAGCAGGTGAAATTTTGACACAATGTCTCACAGGTGGTATTTAACAATTACAACCCTTGTCTCTTTTTGGCTCCTCATTGAGATCTGCATTTATCATGGATAACAGTGCTGCATTTCCTCATGCTGAAATATGTTTTTTTGGCTATTCATAATTGTTAATATTAGGAACAGGGGTAGCATTTCAGATGGTTTGGCAGAATTGCATTTTGTTTTTGTAACTGACAATCTGATTGTTCTAGCAACTTAGTTAAACACATTCTTTTAGTAGCATAACAGGATAGCTTTGTTATAGGTTGTTATCAAATGCTTTGTGACCCTTTCTTATTAGACCCACTTGTGGCATCTGTCTGCTACACGCCTGATAAAGCCAGCACTTGTTAACTACTCCATCTGACAAATGAAAGAGCTTTTCCATCTGGGGTAGCCTTCACTCAAATGGATTACTGTTGGTGGAAGGATGAATACAAGCATTCCTTTCTGATGGAACAGGGTCTCAGCTGGAGGTTGTGGGACAAGGGTTGTGGCAGAGCTAGACCTAGGGATTAGTGCAGAGAGGGAGTGGTTATTCGAACTGAGTTAGAGCAGGCCCTAGTTTGCTATTTAGTGAGGCTAGCAGAGAACAGTCTCCCCAAGATCAGGGAGATGTAGCCTTCTCCTTGATGCATCAATGGCTCCTTTTCTTTTCCATCCTATTCTCTGTGCTAGGAGTGGAGAAAATATACCATGGAGCAGCTTGACTAGAAATTTCGTGCTACTTAAATCTTAAATTCCCAGTCACCTACAAATACAAAACAAGGGAAATAGGGCAACTCTTATACCTCTAAGTCAGTGCTTTTCAAACTTCCTAAAGTCACAGAATGCTTTCGTATCACTTCTTCTGCCACAGATCTTCTGCCCCTACCCTAAGGACTGACATGAAGCCAGGAAATTTGGTACCACAATGGCATCTCATTGCCTCCTGGCCCACTTCACCATTACCTCCAGGCTCTTTCCAGAGCCCTTGATGACCTATTGCGGACCCCAGGGTTCCACAAAACACAGTTTGAAAACCACTGCTCTAACATTTCCCATTCTAACTTCTAGGCTAGGAACAAAAATTACACATAAACCAGTACAAGCAATCAGAAACCAGTTCAAATTTGTAACACAACAGTTCAGTGCACATAAACCACTTTCAAAATGGCCAAAAGCAGTTTAAAATAAACCTGGATGGATGTAGTATCAGACTTAATTGAACTTCTGTCCCAGATGCCCTCTGGCATTCAAGTTAACACACAGTCCCCCAGCATCCCAGGATGCTTTGCACCTCCCCAACACCCCCTCTGCCCCCTTGCAGGGTGGGTGGGCTAGCTTTGGCCCAAGCTGTCTGCTGCAGCGAAGCAGGGAGGCATGCTGTAGTGCCCTCCTGCAACATGGCTTCTGGCCTTGGCCACTGCAAGGCGTGTGACTGCATTTTTGGAATCAAAAGTGAATGTCTGTTCACTTGCTTATCAGTTCAATCTACACAGTTTAGACTAACCTGCAAAAACTGAATTGATTCAGCTTTGGGCTTTTTGACTGTATTTAGCCCTAGACAACAGCCCTTTTCTCTTTGCTGAAAGTAGCACTATCTGGTTTCAAGATTCTGAGCCTCAAAAGACTCAAATATTCAGCTCAAAGAGGCTGAGAACTCTGGAATCCCCTACTGGAATTTAACTTATGAAGTGTCTTACCAATTTTGTACTGACTGGAATGTCTTTATAGATGTAAGCCACAATCACGGAGCACTAAACAATCTATATGTTTAATCACCTTGAAACTGAAATTCCCTGTTGGGAATATGGAGACATCTGGAGAAGTCATTGCTGCAGAACGGTGGAGAAAGAGACAGACAGATTGTATCTGACAACACATGGAGCCCTCCAAGAATCTTAGGCACTTCTGTATGCAGTCAGATTGTACTTATTACTTCTTCAATCATTTCAGCTAGTTTGAATGCTGACTGTAAGTTAGAGTTGTACATTACCTTCTTCTACCCAGTGTGCTGGGTTAGAGACTACAGCTGTGCAATTACAGTTTTTGTTGTTGTTCTTGTTTTGTTCTCCCACCTCCACCATCATTTGCATGCTGAAATGAAAAACAGAAAGGTTGTTTCAGGTTGAATTAAGTGTTCTTTTTCAGGGGGCCAGGGCATTAATCATCTTCAAATTTCTCTATTCTTATATTTAAAATTTGTCCTTTGAAACAAAATCAGAAACTTTCATTAAAGAAGTCAACAAGCTATTTAAACTTCTTTTACTTTTTTCAGTTAATTTTGGTTGCTTCAGTTACCCAAAATGTAAACATTTTGTCTATAAGGGACAGAAATTACACATAAACTAGTATAAGTGATCAGAAACTGGTTCCAATCTGTAACACAACAGAAGTTCTGTTCACGTAAACTGCTTTTAAACTGGCCAAAACCAGTTTAAGATAAACCTGGATAAATGTAGTATCATACTTAACTGATTTAGGTTAAATTTGTTTATTGAACTTCTGTCCTTGATTCTCTGCAGATTCAAGTTAACTCACAGTCCCATGGCACCCCAGGATGTTTTATACCCCCCCCCCACAACCTTCCCCCCTCCTGCCCCCACAGGGTAGGTGGGCTAGCCTTGGCCCAAGCTCCAGCCAAGCAGGGAGGCATGCTTTAGTGCCCCCCTGGGGCTTCTGGCCTGGGCCACTGCAAGCATGTGGCTGCATTTGGGAATCACAAGTGAATGTCTGTCTGCTTGCGTATTGGTTTAGTCTACACAGCTTAGACTAACCTGTAAAGATTGAATCGATTCAGCCTTGGGCTTTTTAACTGTCTGTAATTAGCTAAAAACTTATCTCTGGAAAACTTCACTCACCACCATGAGGGATGAAACCCACAATGTTGTGGGAACAGTGATATGGATGAAGTTTTCTTCACACCGTTCAGGATTAAAAAATAGAATCCTGCCACTTAAAGGGTAGGAAACAATTCTTCTTGGATACAGGCATATTTCCCACAAGATTTTGCTGGTTGGACAGATAACAAAATACTTCCCTGTATGACTACAAATCTCCACCCATTCCCTCTTACATTTGCTTGAATTTATTTTGTGCAGCTGCTGCCAGCAGTTGTCACATAGCAACATAGCTCATTTAGCATGAAAAGAGAGCTGAAGAACTGGTTCCATCTTGAAATCTGGGGCAATCTGGGACACAGGGGTGACTAGTGCCTCCTGAGTCTGGGGGGGGGGTGCAATTTGTGGGTGGGCCCGGGGGTAGGCCAAAAGCCCCATATCTACTCCTATACTTCTGTGCCCTGGCTTAGTACCCCACCCCCGCAACATGCTGCTGGCCTGCATGGCAAAAAAGCTGCCCTGCCTGAGCGGTGCCAAGTCAGGGGCCAAACTCAGTTGGAGCATGTATCCCCCCACCCATCATACTCCCCCTACCAGTCACCTGGGCTGGGGCGCAACTGGTTTGTGGGAGTCCCATGCTCTGCATATGCTGCAAGCCCTTTGCAGGAGTTAGTGAGCTAAACCTCTTACAACCACAGTGTGTACAGAAGATTGCACCCCCACTACTATCCTGAGGAAGAAATACCCTAGAGTTTCTGCCCTGGTGACTTGGGAGGGGTGGGGGGATGAGAGAGGAGTGGAATGGCTGCCACCAGTCCCATGTGACCACAGCACTGATAGCAGCAGCAACCAGAAGTTGCCCTGCCACGTTGTTACACCTCTGTTAGCTGGGTTTTATTTTGTGTCTCCCTCTCCCACAGGAACTGACCACTTACATCTCTGAACAGAGACAATTCAGTTAGGTGCCTAACTTTAGTGCCCCAAATTTGTTTCAGGTTTCTGTGTAGGACTGCTCTGTTATCCTGGTGGCTGTAGAATTTGCAGATCAAGGAGAACAGATTGATATCAGAGGTAATGTAATTTCAACGTACATTACAATAGAGCCCCTTTACAATAGAGCCCCTTTCCAAGTAAGGTACAAAAAGTAAATATGATCTAAAACATAGCTGTTTACTAGTTTAGTAAAAGTGGAAACTGTTAATCAGTCTGTATAATAACTAAATGCATCAGTATAATATTTTCTACTGTGGAAAAAATGTGTGTGTGTGCACATACTCCAACCTTGCTGCTTCTCTCAGAAAGGTCAGAGGATAAAAGTATTATGCTCTGTCAAGCAGCCAGCACCATTTTACAGCTGTTATTAGTTGCACTCAGCATAAAATAAATGGGCTGTAGCCTCCAACTTGCAAAATCAAAGCTTGAGAAAGCTATAACTGTGCAAAGTATTCAACTCAAACCTCTAACACAATTGAAATCAGTATTGAGTCAAGTTCAGACTGTTTTTTTGCACTGGCACTGGTTTGCTGGAATTTTGTGTCAACTTTTCAGCAAAAAAATGGGCATGAGTCTCCTTTTAAGTGTATATGAAAATGTGCAGATACCAGCTGCATCCAGACGAGGAGGGGTGTGCGGTTTGTGGCATCACAAACTGCACATGGAGAATGTTAAAACATGCCCTGCACTGCAAATTTGCAGAGCAGGGCCATAATTTGGTACTGGAAAATCCTGATAGGAGAAAAAAATGCTGGGAAATAACACAGCATGGCACACATAACAGGAACATGTGTTGGCAGACAGAGAGTCATGGTCCTCCAGGGGGATGCTTTGGCTGAGCCAAAGCATCTCCACTCCTTCAGTTGTACCTAAGCTCCTCCAGCACACTGAGAGAATCTGGGCAAGGGCAGTTTGCCTGAAGTGGAGCAATTTGTCCCTCAGCAAAACGCACATACAAGGGCGTACGCCAAGGCAAAAAATAGCAGCACAAATTTGTGCCGCTATTACTTTTGCTGCTGCAAATGCGTGCCCCTGCGCATCTGGACATGGCCACAGAGTTTTTCACCACTGACTTGAGTTTGAACCAGGGTTTTGTTTTTTTGGGTTTTTTACACACCCGATTAGATGACCATAACTAAAGTACTTGATGGTCTGCCAAAATCATTTTACCTGACTTCTCATACCTGACATAGGTGCACTTCAGCTGAGTTTCCTTGACTCAGAGGGGAAAAGTACATAGTTCACTGCTGTTATAAGTCAACTGAAGTCAGTGGAGTTGCACTGAAATCTTGTCTCTCTTTTGTTTTCATATATTTTATCTGGCTCTGCGAGTCTCTGTCATCTTGCCTGTTATTTATTTTTAGTTCCATAGGTGAAGCTTTGCCTAGCCTAGATTTCAAGCAGTGGTGTTAATGGTCTAAGTTACTGCATTAAGGTAGTACTTTCTAAAACTGCAGGAAACTCTGCTGCTTGATGTGCTCCAAGTGCCTTTGAAATGCTCTAAACAGCAAGGTACTGATGTTCACAGCCAAAGAAGTGTTTCAAAAAATATCTAAAGCACTTCATGAATGACCCTCAAAAAAAAAAGAGAAACTTCTTTTCTTGTCTGTGGGTTGCCTATAGTATATTGTAATTTGCTTGGAGCCTTTCTGGCTAGGGTAGGATATAAATCTAAATAATAATAACAATAATAATATTTGAAGTGCTTCATTCTTAAATTCTTCCTGAAACGTATGTATCCCTCTGGCATGCTACACTGTTCTGTGCCCCACCCTGTTTCCTATGCAGACAGCAGAGCAGGATGGACACACAGTGATTGCTCTCCTGAGGCTTGGCTGTCCTTGAGCTCTCCAGTGGTCAGAGGCTGTAGGTCCAGAAACATTCAGGGATTACTGCTCTCCAGCATCCGGGAGAGATGTTTCTCTTTCGAAGGCACTCGGAGCACTTCAAAAATCACATCTATCTACGGCTATATTTTTTGCTGCAGGTTTAGAAGGTGCTCTATAAAATGTGTTAGCTTAGACCTCGTAACACCCACAGCTTTACATTCTGACTGGCTAGCAGTGTCATTGCATGCCTTCCTGACCATTTTGAAATGCTCTGGAGGGGTGAGTGTGGGGGTGCACATTTGTATGGTGTTAAAGTGTGTCAAATTTTAAATACTCCAGGATTTGGAACATTTCAAAGGCACAGAATCCTAGAGAAATAGGGATGGAAAGGACCTCAGGAGGTCACCTGGCTCAAGGTCCTTCTTTTTCCATGTCCCTCTGACAAGGTATTTAGCAAAATTCACAGTTTCATTAAAATCTGACAGGGCCAAGCCCTGAGCACTTCTACTATGGCCTCAAACTTGTGACTTCTGAGCTATGAAGTTGTTGCATACCTTACCACCTGCACCCCCCATATATCTCAAGGTAGGATAGCCCTATCTAAACTATCCTATGCAACTGTTTGTCTAACTTTCTCAAAAAAGCATGAACAACCCTCTTGCACTACTACCAGGGACAGTGCCCCAAAACACCAGGAATGTTCTAACTTCACAGGTAAAGCAGGGGGATGAGGGCACTGTCAATGTCTCCACATACTCTGTAGCGACACCAGGAAAAAAAGGCATTCTTAGCATCTTAGAAAATTAAGGTTGGAAGGGACCTCAGGAGGTTACCTAGTCCAACCCCTGCTCAGAGCACAACCATCCCCAACTAGGTAAACCCAGCCAAGGCTTTGTCTAGCCAGGTCTTAAAAACCTTGAAGGATGGCCATTCTACAACCTCTCTGGATAACCTGTTCCAGTGCTTTACTACCCTCATTGTAAGAAAGTGTTTCCTAATATCTAACCAAAACTTCCCTTCCTACAACCTGAGACCATTGCTCCTTGTTCTGTCATCTACTACCACTAAGAACAGTCTAGCTCCATCCTCTTTCAAACCCTACTTCAGGAAGCTGAAGACTGCTATTAAATCCCCTCACAGTCTTCTCTTCTCTAGAATAAATAAACCCAGTTCCCTCAGCCTCTCCTCAGAAGTCATGTGCCCCAGACCCTTAATCCTTCTTAACTTGGCTCGATTAACATGAGTGAGTTAACTAAAGTTAAAGTAGCCATGAAGACAAAGTAATTTGGAATTTAACTTGGGTTAGCAGCTTGAGCTCAAGTCTGTAAGAGCATGACTAGACTAACTGCATTAGCAAGTTGCAGGTGTGACTGCAGCATAAGTAGACAAGCTTGCATTATCAGCAAACTAGCTAGCACAGGAAACAATGGCAGATGATACAGAAGCAGGGAAAGGAATTGGGGTCTGGAAAGTCTCGTGCTTTTGTTGCTGTGCTGGGCTGGGTTGAAATCCATGCAGCTGCATCTTGCAGTCACCCCTTTAATTTTGCTGTGTAGACCTAACCTCATGGGCTTGAAATTAAGTTGCTAATTTCTTGTCTACTTTGTTAGTATAACATGAGTGACAAACCCAAATTATGAACACATTGCTTTTTTTCCTGTAGACAAGGTAGGGTATCTGTTTGGTGTGTCTATACAGCAAAATGCAACACTATTTTCAGGTTGCTGAAGTCTAGTTTAGAAAGCTACTTGTGCTACTCTACTTGCTTCTCTGCAGGGCTAATTAGCTCCACCAGAGCTGCCTCAGTTACTGTTGGATTGTGCCATGTAGGCACACTTTTAATTTGTCAAAAAATTACTCACCCTGGGAGCCACATCCAATTCTCCCCTACAGTTCAAAAGCCGGGGGAGTGGAGTGGGGGTGCTGAGTGACCCACTGAGAGAGTGCGGAGGAGGTGTTCAGCATTGAGCTGCTCTGGCTTTTCCCTCAGGGAGTGCGACCCAGAGGTAAGCAGCGCAACTTCAGCCCCCACCCCGGCAGCCCAAACCAGCAGTCCCAGGAGAAGTGAGCGAGGCTTCAAAAAGTGGGGCAAGAGCTGCACGTACTATGCCAGCAGGCCGCATGTGGCTCACAAGCTGCGGTTTGGCCACCATGGCACTATGTAATGGTTTGTGTGTTTCTGCTGCAATGCAGTACAGTGCAGGTAAATAACATTACTTATCAATAAAATGCTATTTTCTAAAAATTCTGGTGTTGAGAACAGGCAGACCTAAAACAGCAACAAAATTAGATTGTCAAGAAGGGATTGGCTACTGCTTTTTAATGGACCAAATTCTTAGTGGGCTGAGCTATACTGAAATCATTGGAATTAAACCACCCCGTAGTTTGGTTCAATGCACTTTAATAGGTAGACGTGTGTCTGCACTGTGCAAGTGAGATGCACAATTTCAAATATCTTTCTAACCATTTCATATACTTGTTGGATGGCAACACAGAAGTTTTGGCTTACTGAAACTCAGGGGAGAGTATTAAATTATATGCATTATTAAATTTAAAACCACCAGTACTGTTGTACTTATAACGTGGTTCTGTATTGAATTCATGATAAAATACAAGTTTTAAAATTTAAACAAGACTTATAGAACTTGCTGTTTGTTGCACCACATTGCTGCAGAGTTTTGGGCATGTTTGTCTTGCTGGCAAACATTGAAAAAGCAGGTTTCAAAGAGCAGGGCTTTTCTCACTCACCTGTCTCTGAAATTCTCCTTTATACAACCATTAAGGGCTGATCAAAAAGACTTTCAGCAAGTCATGGAATGAAGGTAACTAAAATTTATGTCAAGTTTTTCTGCTGATACATTTTATTCTTATTCCTGTAATGCGGTATTAAACTTCAAACTCCTATAGTTGGGAGAAAGAACTCATTGTTAGTTAAACATATTTTTATAGCAAAATTTTATTTGGCTATGGCTAGTATCAGGATTTTTTGACAGGCAGATCAGTTGCTCAAAGATATGTAAATGTATACATAATTTTTGCAAGTATTATTTTGGCAAAGGGCAAGTGAATTGCTTCTGTGTTTGAGCTGATACATTTTCTTAGCGATGTTGTAAGGTTTAATTTAAAAGGAAGGCCATCTGCCATTTCAAAAATAAACAAATTTAGGCTATGTTTGTCTTGTAAAGAGAGCCAGGGTGATGCAGGATGTGGAGTTGACTGGAACTTTCCATTCCAATTTTCCTTCCTCATTTAACTTTTCTTTGTCTGCTTGAGGCAGAAATGATGCATCTGTACTGGAGGACTGAGAAGCAAGGAGCCTTTTTCTCAGTCACACCACTGGATTGTTGAAGAGTAGTAGGGGAGCAGTTGGATCACCTTTACCTTTTCTTAAGAGTCATTTTTGCCTCCTTCAGAAGTCCCCAGTCCATTTACTTACTCTTGCTCTCCATTGTTTAAGTTCTCCTTCTTTCTTGGCCTGCAAGGATATCTGTCAAGGTTTATAGGACGTTCTGTAGGGAAATACTCTCCTATCTTTCCACAGCCCCAAAATGCTTCCATGTCCTTGTAAATCCTGCTTGTTCAGATCAAGCCAGTTCTGTCTGTCTGAAAGAGGAAGGTTTGTCTAGTGGTTAGGGTACTTTCCCTTGGGTAAAACCTGGGTCCAGCACTGTGTTGAAGTCCAATTTCTTATGGCACTTTGGGTAATTCACTTAGGACCAGTCCACAAAGGTATTTTGGCACCTAACTCCTACTGATTTGTGTGCGTCTAGGCCTTGGTTCCCTGTCCCTCAGTTCCTCCTCTTTACAAAGGAAATAATATTGCTTTGCAACCTTGCAGAGGGGTGTGTTGGGCCAATAATTAGTTTTTAATAATTAGGCATGTTCAGATAATGATGATGAAGGCCATGCAAGTTATTTGGACTGGAGATGACATAGCTTCCTGCAATAAAACTGTCTCAGAAACTAGGCTGTACTTTATCTGGGTATCCACCAGGTGTCACTACACGTTAGTCTACTGCTTTCACTTCTCCACTGTTTTTTTGGTGGGGTTGCTTTTAATATATATAATATATATATGTTTTGTTCTTTTTCCAAATAAAACCCACCACTGTGTTTTCCCAAGTGAATACTTTTCTGATGAACTGATTATAAACTTATTCAGACACAGGAGAATGTGCTTGAACTCAAACTTTGCTCATGGGTTAACCCTTCCCGTGAGAGTTCAAAGTTGTTAACTTTATCATGACTTTTAATTTTGGCGGGTTATTTATTGTTCATCTCATATTATGTTAGAATCTTAGTTTCCTTATTTTGAAAGTTTACAGTTCTCATGACTGCAAAGAAGAGCTTGAAAACATGGAACCTAAAGGCTCCAAAACAGCAATGCAAATAGAAAAATGCAAAAGATTGTTAATCTCATGACCTCAGATACAATCTCATTATTTTAAGAGGCCAGTCACATGCTTTTAAAACTTTTTGTTAGACAATCCTAAAGAGTTTCAGACCAAATGCTAATTTTGTTGCAAGTCAGGAACTGCAAATCCATGCGAACAAGTTTGGTACACAATTAACAAAATCAGTTTAAGTTACATAAAGAAATAAATTATGTCATTTCTAAAGATGTAAAAATCCAATATAATTGGAAGTGGAATTTGACCCCAAATCTATGACAGTTCTTTCTGTAATCTTAAATTGTGTTCAAAATAGCCATTTATACTGAAATTCCAATAAAACCTAAAGTCTAAACAATTAAAGTAAAAAAGTTTTTCATCTTGGTTCCAAGGCTTTGGAAAAGAATAGCAATTCTGATCAGTTACACTTCAGCAGACGGGGGGAGAGGGGGGAAGGGGGGCGGGTTTGTGTTATCCTATTTTGATGCATTTACCAAACAAAAAGCAAACACAAATTTTGATTCAGCCACCAAAATTGCTAGGGATACTTTGCACCTTTTTATAAAAATGGTATAACAACTCCCTGGGATCATTTGTTGGAGGGGTTTTTTGTGTTTTGTTTTGGTTTATTGGTACTGGTATATATACTGATGAAATGTATTAATTCTTTAAAAAAAAAAAGAAAAAAAAAAAAGGCCAGCCTATTTCTTCTGTACCAAGGGAGAGTTAGAGTGAACTACAGGTTTTTTGTGCTAGATTAATTGTGATGTTAAATATTTACCTAAGAATTATATGATGCTGAATCAAACCCTGTGCTCTTGCACTTGCATAATATCCTGTAATAAATATGTGCTCGGAAACAATAGGTTTGCTGTGGATAGACACTCCTGTATTAGCACTCCTGCAAATCGTGGATGTTTGGGAACAAGTGTCATCTAACCTGTTCAATGGTCTAGTATGGGTAATGGTATTAGATATGGAGCATACCTGCTGAAGGTTATGCAGCTATACTGCACTCTAATGGCTGACCCATAGAAAAAGGGGGCTGGTCTAAGCTCTTTAGTGCTTTGCCCAGGATCCAAAGCACATAAGCCAATACTAACTTTTCTCTTGACTTCAGTAGACTTTGGTTCACGACATATTAGGGGTTGGTGGATTTTCCGGAGGTAATAGTTGAAAAGTACATGATGACCACAGAGTCAGTTATTTGAACCATAGTTCCATTACAGTTGAGAACATGTACAGTTCAACTGTCTCGAACATGTAAAATATTATTAGAAGAATATCTCTAAAGAGAGTTACTAGTCTCCAAGAGTATGTTAGTCAGAGATGTAAATCTTATTGCAAACAAGCAAAAGCCAGTACTTAATACAGCTTTTTTTTGGCTTCAGGTTTTCTGTCCTCAGGGACCTGAAGTTTCACTTGATTTGACTGGCTTAGTACACTTGTTTGTGGGTTTACTGGGTGTTTCTTATGAACAGAGATCCTGGTTTTCTCTGATTTTAAAAAAATCCCTAATTTTTGGTTAAAAAAAAGTAACCCCAAATCCACATTTTTCCATGATTTAAATGAAACACCACTAATATATAGATATTTAGGTGTTTCATTTAAATTATAGAAAAATGTGGATTTGGGGTTACTTTTTTTAAAACTAAAATTATGGATTTTTTTAAATCAGAGAAAACCAGGATCCCTGCTTATGAAGTGTCATGTTTTAAAACTAAATAACATGGGATGCATCCTCTAGTAGGGAAGTTCCCACGCTCTATACTGTAGGCCCTTGGTGGCTTGTAGAACACTTTCTGGTTGTGCATATAGGGCTAGCTGGTCACACTGTGCTGTGTCTCCTTGCTTTAAGCCACTTGATTCCATTAAACGAAGCTAGGAATATATTTCATATACTTCTAATGGTACAGTCTCTGAATGCAGTTACCATAACTGACCGGGGCCTATCATGGACAAAATGTACCTTGGGCAGTCATCTCACCCTCTCTTAAACTCCCTTCCTCCCTGTACCTTCTGGCTTGCAGGTGGAGGAACAACAGCAAGCAGCAGCCGGTACAAGGTGTTCTGGAAATCATAGTTTTCTAGAGCAGTACCAGGGGGAAACTTTCACTCCAGTTTGGCCACTGAAGTGCATGTCCAGAGGGCAAAAAAAAAAGCTGATTTCAGTGGCAAAAAAAGGAGCTCAGCTCTTCCCCCAACAGCGCTGAACTCCACTGCTGCCCTGCCAAACTGTGATTCCCAGAATGCCATGAGCTTCATTACACACATCATCTGTGCCATCTCCTTCCTGCAGCCCCCTGTAAAGGTAACGGTGAAGCAGGCAGTAGCCCTGGGGGAAAGCGGAGTCCCTCTGCCCCGTCCTTCTGGCTTCCGCTTAGGCAGCACCCAGGGCATGTGCTCCTTTGCCCACCCCACATGACACTACTGTAACTAACACAAAGGTGGTATGCAGTCATGAATAGGGAAGGAAGTGGTCTGTGTAATTGTGAATAGGAGGGAAGGTTCTTCATCCAGCCATTGCTCTGTCCAAAAGAGATGGTCCAGCCCCTAAACACATTTTAACCCCCTGCTTAAAACTAAATGCAGTCACCCAAGTCAGTTTTCACTGGTAGATCTTTGGACACTGAAATGATTTAAAAAAAAGAGGAAAAATTTAGTCTAACTCAGCTGGTTTAGTTACCTATACTAAAATCAATTCATAGGTCCAGCTTTGCTCCCTATTTCACTAGTGTTTATCAGCCGTCATACAGTGTTAGGTATTTCTTGGCAATGACAAAGAAAAGTTTTCATATCCTACCCTACATTACTTGTCCTACACTTCCCTAATTATAATAAAGACCTGACATGCCTAAAACCTACACTTACAGTAGCCTGTTTAAGATGATAATATGCTAGGCTCTTGCAGCCACTGCTCACCCATAGTTCTGCCCTCAAAAAGGGAGGGAGGGCATTATATTTTTTCTGAGACACTGTTTTTCTTTTGGTGATCATTGTGCTCTGCACTTTGACTATGCTTTCTTTCTTCCTCCTCCTCCTCACTTTTCACACTCTTTCCATTCAGTTGCTTATCTCTATTTTGCTCTTGTTTTGATGCCTTCTTTTTAAATTTTTGTTCCTACAAGAGAAGAGAGAGGAATCATTAAAAATTCATCTAAAGTAAACAAAATGTCAGCATTTGAAGTTTCTTATATTTTCTAATTATTTTAGAAGCAATTCCTCAGCCAAGCACAACCCACAGTTAGAACAAGTTATAGTGGAGTTCTCAAGGGTCAGAGAAAGCAAAATCCTTTTCTGGAGCAAGGAAAGGGAACTTGTTCTGCCCTTTGGAATTGGATTGGCTCTCATGAATGGAGTAAGGTACACCAATGGATGATACAGTCCACTGATGAGGGAATTTGCTTGGATCAGTAAAAATGGCCCTAATATAAAAGGGGAGGAAGCCTCCCCCCTGCCCAACACATACCATCTTTGGTGACACAGATGTGCTTCAACAGAAAGATCTGAGCACTCATAAAATGGGAAGGAGAGGAAGGTCTGACCAAAAAAAAGCAAAAATTATCCTTTGTTAAAGATGGATCTAGGTTCAACAGCTGTATGTGCATTGTGGGATGGGCTGATAGTACAACTAATTATAAATGCTGCCTGATGCTTCCCAAGCCCACTTTTTGTTAATGCTTATGATTTTACCAGGCTTTGACTAATTGGACTGAAATAGTTTTTGCTGGGGATGTACCAGTTAGGCTGACTATCTGGAAATCCCGGAAATCCAGGACATCATCTGGGAAATCTGGGAAACTGTCCTGCCCCCACTGCTGCACTCTCACAAGTCATAGAATCATAGGAAATTAGGCTTGGAGGGGATCTCAGGACGATATTTAATCCAACATCCTGCTTAAACAGGACCACCCCCAGCTATATCATTCCAGGCGAGGCTTTGTTTAGCTGGGTCTTACCAACCTTCAAGGATGGAGATTCCTCAAGTTCCCTGGATAACCTGTCCTAGTGTTTTACTATACTCCACATGTGAAAGCTTTTCTTAATATCTAGCCTAACCTTCCTTTGCTGCAATTTGAGACCATTGCTCCTTGTTCTGTCTTCTGTGTTTGACAACAGTTTAGCTCCATCCACTTTCGGCATGGGCAACTGGTACCTCCTGAGTCGGGAAGGCACTTGCTGACTGCAGGGGAGGGTTCTCCCCCACAGTCAGCCCCCGTGGCTGATCATGCCTAGTGGGGAGGGGGGTTAGGGATGATCACACCAACCCAGAAGTGCCAGCAGTGCTTCTCCTGGCATCCCCACTCCTCAGCCAGTGCTCTCAGGGGGGGCACCACCCCTCCCGCCTGCTCCCCCACCCATCACCTAAGTGGAAACACTGGCTGTCCGGGGGTGCATATGCACTCCCGTGTACCCCCTACGCACCTCCTGTGCATCACCACTGTCTTTTGGACCTCACTTCAGGTAGTTGAAGGCTGCTATTAAATCCCCCCTCAGTCTTCTCTTCTCTAGAATAAATAAGCCCAGTTCCCTCTGTGTCTCCTCATAAGTCATATCCCCAGCCCCCTCACTATTTTTGTTGCCCTCCTCTGGGCTCTCTCCAATTTGTCCATATTCTTTCTGTAGCGGGGGTGCCCAGAACTGTACACAGTACTCCAGGGTAGTCCTAGGCCTAGCAAGTTGCCTTTTCCTGTCTTCAGGAAAAGTCACCCAGACTGGGCTGAGCTATACACTTCTGAAGATCTCATTTTACACATGCTTAGTAATTACTACACCTCAATTCTGAACAGGTGCCTATACACATGCTCAGGGGTGTGGGGGGAAGGAGGGGTTAATTAGAGTGGTTCCCAGAGAGCCACTCTAATTAAAATGCCACACCTTCATGTGTATTAGGCCCCCATGCATTTAAAAATGGCTGTGGGACTCTTTAACTAAAGCTCATTTGATAAGCTTTAGTTAAAGCACCCCAATGGCCATTTTTAAACCTGCAGGGGGTTATACACATGACACTGTAGTGATGCTAGGGATGTCTACATGTGCATTAATGCGCCTTTTCTAATTCACTAAATTTAGCACTTCCAATGTGAGGTACTAAATTAATGCCCATTAGGCTGCCTTAATGTGCAGTAGCACACATGCATGGTTTTAAGTGACACTTAATGTGCAGTAGACTATTTTACTATGTATTAGCATAATGTATAGCTATGCATATGCTATATATCTGTATAGCTAGAATGTATAGCTATGCATAAAAAATTAGCATAGATCTTTTACTTGATGCTTTCATGCACAATGAAGTAGTCTACTGTTCATTAAAGCACACATGTAAACATGTCCACTAAGACCCGTTTCTTTAATATTGTTTGTAGCTGATTTACAACTGTGCATTTTGTGAAGAGAACAAGATTCTGATTATTCTGAATAACAGATGTTCTGTGGAAATCAACCATGAGTCTTGTGATGCCAAAATATTAAATAATTTTATACTTTAAAAAAAAAGTTGCTGTAGTACTTAGCTTTTTCTGTTGTGGCACCAGTCATCAAGTGCATCACAAGGTGTTATTTGATCAGTGGACAAATACTACAGTTCCTGCAGTTCCCCAAGAAAGTCTGAAAAGCCCTGTGGTATTCATTAGATGGAAGGTGCTGTATAAACGTAAGATTATTAACTACATAACTGTCTGCTAGTTCTAATTACTAGTACAAAGATACAGCAACATTCACAAAGTGGATAGGTCTAATCTGCAATTGAAAAGAAGAAAAAAGTCCCAGAAGTTCAGGGCTACCTTTTGGTTGTGTGGTTTATACCAGCCAGGAGGATATCTTGCAATGCTGATCATGTATTTCTCAGCTTGTTGCCAATCTTCATGCCACCTCTGAACTTGATACTGAGGCTCAGACTTCATAATCCTATCCAGAATGGCACGGTTTTCCTTTCTCACTCTCAGCAGTTCCTTCTCTCGTTTTTCCCTATTTAAACTAGAAAACACACAAACAAGATCAATCCCAGTCACAGATGTACTTAAAGAATGTGTAGGTCAAAGCTGGAACCTCAGTGTCTGAATCCACTGTAAATCTTCTGTCTGGAAATCACAAAAACATTTATGCTTCTTCTAGGAGGATTCTCTTCTTCTTGCTTTATACCACTGGTGTCCAACCTTTTGGCTTTGAGGGACAGATGAGTGGTGCAGGGTTGGTCCACAGGCTGGATATGGTTTGTGGATCTGATCTGACACACCGAGCCAGGCTGGTGTATGGCCCCAGCCCCAGATGCTGGATCACACTTGCAGCCCAGGCCCCATGCACTAGGTCAGCCCCCAATCCTTCACTGGATCATGACCATTGCCCTGTCCCTGCATCATACCAACTGTGCCCATGATCCCAGCCCTGCACATAAGGTCATGTCATCTGGCCTACAGGGCTTGGACATTTGGCAGTGGAGGAGACAAATTGTTAATTATCACCATTCCCCCACCACTAAATTTCCAGACCCATGGGAAATGCTGCAGGCTGGATGCCATGGCTCTGTGGGCCAAAATTGGCCCACAAGATAAGAGTTTGAACACCCTGTTTGTATACTAACCAACCTTTAGAAATCTGCCCTCTGTTTGTCTGAAAGAGAGGAGTTTCATTTAATGAAACATTGCACCCTGCCTTCAAAAACAGTGTCTCTTCAGGAATGCTGTAAAGATTCTTATGCAATAAAGGCTTTAGTCCATCTGTCTGTCCATAATGCTCTTGGAGCACTCTGATTGGTTAGCGAAACAGCCAGAGTACAGAGCACTGCCATGATAGCGGGGATGGAGGGGATGGGGGGGGGGGGGAGGGGGGCGAGGCAGGTGGTGCTGGCCTCACTCGTCCAGCTTCCCCCCACTCCATCCCTGCTATCATGGAGGTGCACCATTGCCTCTGAGGAGCAGGCCAGCAGCATTGGAGGCGGCGGCGGTGCAGGATGCTGGTGGAGGGGGATGGAGGAGATAGTGGGGCAAGCTCCCTCCCCCTCCCCCCCACTTCTGGAAGGTGGCTGTAGCATGGGGTGACAGGTGGTAGTGCTGTCCCTGCCCCTCCCCCCCCCCATCATTCTTGATGGGCAATTTGCTAGTCCATTATAAAGATCCTTCTTACAAGAAGGAAAATCTCAACCTTCACCTTAAATTAAAAATGGTTATTTTCAGCCCCTGAATCATTTTTGTTGTTATACTGAAGGAGAGGATATGACTATCAACAGTCAGCCATCCTAGCCTGGCTTTTGTCCTTGTATCATTAGTTCTTGAAGGAAAATGTCCCATCAAAATTTCAGATACAAACCAAATGAATTGGGAAATGAAAAAGTGAAGAGTTGTAAGGCAAGTATCTTGCCTAATGCTATCCACAAACATGAGTGCTCGGAGTTAATTAACAGATGCTGATTGATTCCAAAGAAGCTACAATAATCTACGTGGTGGGAACATGTATTGCTGCTGCAACCTAAAGTCAATGCAGTAGTTTACATATGTGTAATATAATGCTGATGAAGGTATATCCAACCATTAACTAAAGCATGTTCAGATTATATCTCCCTTCCCATTGGAGCACAATGATGCCTTGATACTCCCGGTTATATAATGACCCGCTGTTCTGGATGCCACCTAGATTACTTGAAGCTAAGCTGCAACCTTCTGTGTAGACTCTACAGTGCAGAGACACCCTGGGACCTGATTTGAGCTATCATTCTCTTATCACCCAGTCTGTCTGTACATGAGTCATAAGGAGTAGCAGACAACATTTGAAATTCACAAGACATCCACCACTGAAGGTTTTGGGTTCCTTCATCCATTCCTACATTCTCTTTTGTGCTGTTGAAGATAGCAGAGCATGCTGTATCAGAATTAGGAATGATCTATTAGAATTAAGAATTTCCTCCTTGATTTAGGATGCTATAAATGGTATTCCCACCAGAAAAGTCTCACACATTTCTCTTGAGCTATGGCTTAAATCCTTGTTTGTATTTATTTTCTGAGTCTTCTTATTTAATGTGGCTGCTCCACAGTGTTCTTATTTTACTTTACTTTGTTGGGTGTTTTATTCCCTCTTGAAGCTTTGGACCCACATATTTCCAGTGATGTCTGTAGAAAGGACTGAAAAAGCAAAAGTCTGTGACTCACTTAGCAATAACAGTTTACCTGGGATATAATTGGTTTATTTTGCCTAAACTGGGGCAACATTTTCCCAGTCTCTCACTTTCCCTTGGCTAGTAAACTAAAGCATTAACCTAAAGCTGGCTCCTCCTTTTCCAGGCAGAGTTGGAGAAGGATGACTTTGAAGCTGGAGTCCCCCATCTTGGCCAGAAGAATGAGTATCTGACATGCAGACATCTTAGCGCCCCTGGGTACTGCTCTCCTGAATTTTTTTAAAAATATGTCCTTGCTGAGCAGATTGTCTATGTTTATGGCTAGCAGAATAACTCAATAACCTTGTACAAATGTCAAGGTGGATGTTACCTTTTGGTCTCGTAGTCATTTTTGTTATCAATTCGTCCCTTCGTCCTCATGATGCAGGACATCTTTTCCAGCAGCAAACGGTTGTCTCTTTCGATGAGTGAAAGTCGCTCCTCCTCAAGCTTTATGTACAGAAGAGGCAGAGAAGGATTTGGTTTTTCTTACGGCCTTGTGTAAGCAGCAGTGATGCACTATGCATATCTACCAAGGAGCTGCTGCAACTCTTGTTGCTTTGCCCTAAAGACCAGTCACATGCTCCAGTTAGAGTAAGGATTCACCTTGGTGCACAGGTGCTGAAGAAGATCCTGCAAAATTATTAATTTAGGGCTTTGGCAGTAAATAGGGTTTTAAGTGGGACTCTTTGGAAAGGGGCAAATTTCACCCTGAAACAGAAACTCTTTCTTATAACCAGGAGAGTTATGCAGTTTGCACCACTTGGCAAATGCATTAATAGGTGTACAACAAAAATCTTTATGTTCAGTCAATAGGAGGTTGGGGTTTTTTTTCAGGAACTTTATTACTAGTTAGTTCTGGTGGCCATCATAGGCTCCAGTCAAAATCCAGGACTCCATTGTGCTGGACACTGCACAAACAGTGGAGACTGAGCTAAAATCCAATGACAGCCTTTCAGTTGGATCCAGAGAACTACGGTAATGGGCCTTCCCTACCCTGGAGATTTTAGATGAGAAGCAACAACGGGATGTGATGAAAAAATGGAAGGAGCTGCAGAGGGAGCAAGTGGAATAGGTATGTGTGGCTGTATAAACTAGTTACTTACATTCTCAGTTAGCTAATTTAGGGTAATTTTTCAGATCACTTTTAAGTTATAACTGTAGAATATTAATATACATAACCTCAGTTTAACACAGACTAACTTGTGGAACGTGAAGGTGATGAGAGCAGGTTATGAACCTAAAGAAGAGAATAGGCTGGAAGATGAAGATCTTACAGGAAATTGCCAGAGCTAGCCAGATTTGGGAGGAATATTATTTGAGCATCTGCCATTTGGGGAAATTTAATCCATCCCAAAAGAACCAAACAATGTACTCTGCAGAAGTATATGTCCGTGGCCCAAGGATGCTACCTCTAGCAGGGGTGAATTAAAAATAGTCAGAGGTGGAGTGGCAGGGAAATCCATCATTCTCTCAGAGCTTATAATACCATCAGGAGCCCCTGCTGGAGCATCAATGAAGAACATATTCTGTACAGGCCTGTTCATTCTGTGCCTTTTTGTTTTGTTACTAGATCCTAGCACTTCAGCATGCCCTATATGAAAGATTGCCTTCTGTTGCTCTGATAATCTTCAATGGCTAATGCTATAAGGAAGTGACTGCAGGGGCACTTCATTTGTCTTTTGTGTTTGCCTGGCTTTGTAACAGGGTAAATGTAGATTATATTGCATTATAGATGTACCTAAAAATGGTGCTGTTAAGTAATCCCATTGAGCTCTAGAAGCCCAGAGGAGTAGTGATTACAAAGGAACCTGATGAAGGGAAGATAAGCTTCACTGAAATGTTAGAGACCTTCTCACTATGGGTGCTTGTACATATGATGAAAAGTGGCCATTTTTGTGGTTTAATTGCATCACGCTGTACATGTGCAGATTTAAATTAGTTTGTTACATTGCAAACATTGTAGTTTAGTCTGCAGCCTAGCTGTTTGTAATGTTGCAGCCTTTTGACAGCTCACCCTCCCCCACTGAGGGAGGCCCAGTCCTTCCCTCCACAGTGGCAGCACCCCCTGGGATTGTCTGGGCAGGGTGCTAGCTGCATGGGTGCTGCCCCAGCTTGCAGGAAGCACCTGCCAGATTCAACCATTCCCCGAGCCTGCCCAGGGAAACAGCATCCGGCGGGCTTCCAGCACGCTGGCTTAGGGAAGAGTTGGATCCAGTGGTTGCTGCCTGCGAGCTGCAGCAGCACCTCCACAGCTAGTAGCTCATTTGGGTGGTACCACCATTGTGGAGAGAAGGACTGGGCCCCACTGCAGCTCAGGGGCTACACAACCTGAAAGAAGCTTGCTCAGCCAGGTTTAACCGGGGGAAAGAAGTAGTGGTGAAGGGCCTGATCCTACCCTCCCCACCCCCCATGGAGCCTGCCCGCCTTTCCTGCGGCTGGGGGCAAACTGCCAGCAGGCCCTGAGCTGCAGGGGGCCCTGGTCTTTCCCTCCATGAGCAACTGGTGCCTCCTGAATCTGGGGGGGACCCGCAGAAGCTGCCAATGGTGGCGGCCCTGTCAGGGGGGGTGGCGGCCCTGTCAGGGGGGGCACCAGCCCTGCTGACAGCATCAGTGTTGGCCGTGCATGTACACCCCTGTGCACCCCTTACCAGTCGCCTATGGTTCCCCCTGTGACAGCAGCATCCCTCAGGGCCACCCAGGTAGACGGATGCTGCCCCAGCTTGGAGGCAGCACCCAGCCTGATCCAACTGTTCCCTGACCCCAAGCTGGGGCAGCACCCACCTGCTAGCAGCCCACCCAGGTGGCCCAGGAGGGCACTTCCAATACAGAAGGAAGGACCAGGGCCCCCCACAGCTCAGGGGCCACCAGCAGCATGCTCCTCAGCCATGGGAAACACAGACAGGCTCCACAAAAAAAAAGAAAAAGAAAAAGATTGGGCCCCTCGCCATAACAGTGACAGAAAACCCTAAATTGAAACGGTGGGTTTTTAATTGTTAAAATTTAGGGAACTAAATCCCCATCATGTGTTCAAGTGCTCTATGTTTACATAACACCTCTTGAAGAACTGGTAATGCAGATCAATAGGAAACACAGTGCGACCCTAAAGGATACTCCTAGAAGTTGGGCTCAGGTAAGAGGGGTGTTATTGTTTTGTTTTTTACCTGTGTGGGTTCTTGCCCCCTATTTATTTCCCTTCAAAGGTATATGCTTTTGTATTTTTAGAGTAAAGGAAAAATGCTAGACAGCAATCAGCACTAATGTCAAGTCTATAATAGCATAAAAGCCTGTGTGCATCATGGAGAAAGTCGTTTTGATAGTGAGACAATCTCAAGCTCTTTGGATAGTGTTGAAATGTATGAGGTATTACAAGATTTTTCAGAGGCTAAATCTTGAAACTTTCACCTGGAGGATAATCCCATTGCTTAAGAGAGATTGTATAAAAGTTCGACAAAAATGACCAATTATTTTTTTCCCCACTCTTTTTTTTTTTTTAATTAAAAAATGTCTTTGTGGAAAGATAAAATATTTTGACACATTGTTATACATGAGAATAGCTACATGTTGTGGTGTTTGTTTAATTTCACTGTGCGTGTGTCTTTGTGGTTGTGGGGTTTCACAATGGCTGAAATTGTGTATGTGGGTATGTGTGGACAGTCCCTCTGTGCAAACCCTAAGACAGAATCCATGGGCTCTGGACTTAGCAATTGGAAGGAATGTGTGGCATCAGTCAGAAAATGAGAGCTTATGTGATGTGAGATTGAGAAGGCAGTATCCAGGGGGCCAGCTATGCAGAGCACAGAAGTCTTGCTTTGAAGGGACAAGGAATGGGACTAAACCTTTAACCATTTGCTCTCTCATCTGTGTTGCTATGCCCAGCTTTCTTTGGATTGGTGGGAGAGAGACACTATGACATAGTTTATATGTTCCATAGTTTAATTAAGTGATGATAACCAACAGGATACCTTCAGCTTCTTCAACTTCAAATGCAGATGGCCATATGTGGGAGGAGAAGAAGTGTCCACCGTTGCTTTGGCTGTCTGAATCTGCAGTAGGAAAGATATTGTTATTCATTTTTTGTTGAAAGTAAAATTCTCACCAGTTCTCATAGGCATAATTTACATTTAGTCCTTTATATTGTCAGCAGTATTGTTATTTGGGACATTATCCTTTTTATCAGCAACACTGAACCTATGTAAGCAGAGCAAGTGGAAAGAGAGCATATTAAGGACATTTGTATCAGAGGTGGAGAACCAATCTTTCTTTCTCTCAGAGAAGCCAAAAACAAAACAAAACTTGAGGCCAGATGAATCATAATGTTGGGGTGAGAGCACAGGAAGGCAATGGGAAGACAGCTTGCACCTCTACTTGGCAGGGGCTGTTGGGTCTTGTTGAGCTCACTGTACAGGCTCCTGAGCTTGCATCCTTGAAGCAGTAGATACCCAGGGCTGTTACAAGGGAACAGAACTGCTGGAACCCAAGAAAACCCTAACTACATCCCTACCTGTCTGCATTAGTATCTCCTAGGGGAGTCAATTTACATTTAAGGAGAGCTCTGCAATGCTTTGCCATGGAATTCTTTTGCTGCAAGTAACCCCAGTGTTGCTCTCCAGCAGCAAGGCCTTATAATACCATTCTCTGATGCTAAACTGCTGGTACAATCACTGGTGGAGCTTGGTTTGCACCGAATTCAGAGGCAAAGTAAGTATCTTTTTCCTTCTGACACTTTGCAGGAATATTGAGATAAGGGCTGACAGGAAGAGATCACTGACAGTGATTCCCTGTGCACAGTAGTTCATGTGAATCCTCTTGGGTCAGAGAGACCCAGGGGGTGGGGAGTGAAAAGTCAGGGGGGGCAGAATGTGATACATTTTTCTTCTGTATCACATATAAATCATGTTTCAACTGTGCCCTTCCTGGCTGACTCAGCCTCTTAGAAGTTGCTCACCCCTGTGCTATATAAAGAAAAGTAAAATATTTACACAGGAAGAAAAAGGGGCTGTCAAGTCGATGCAAATTTTATAGCGACAGGTCAAAACAGCTGCGTTGCAAGTAGAAGGTTCAAAGCTTCACTTGCAGCCTACATACAGCCCTCCAAAGCTCCTGAGGTAGCCTGGCACAGTGAAGAGCCTTGTTATGTGGCAGGGACCAACCCTGATTCTTTGATACCTGGACAACTGAGAAATCTTCCAAGTCTGGCCCTTGGCTTCAAACCATGTTGCTAATTGGGGTGGTGTTTGGAGCTGCAGTACTAGAGCTAGAATTACACTGTTGACTTGTTCCTGTTAGAGTTTTTAAATACAGAGCTTGATTTGGTGAGATACTGAATACTCATTGATTTCAAGAGGAGTTGAGGGTGACATCAGTATCACAAGATTGGGCCTTAATGAATGGAAACAGTCTACTAAATAGCAGAGCTGCACTTGCAGCATCCCCCAAGATTTGACTATTCTTGTCTGTCATCACTGTTCTGTCCTCAGCTGTATCCTGCTGTTTTTCATGATCCAAGTAGTTATCAAATGCAAGTGACTTTTGAATTAAAGCAAATGGTTTTACTGCCAGTCCTTGGCTGTATTGATAAGAAGCGATTTGGTTGTCTGCATGCCAGCCTCCCTCTACATGTTACATTTATGCTTTAATGAATGTGTTATGCTATACTTGCTGCATAAATGGCATAAAAATGTGAAACATTTTTATGACTGGTTTGTATAGTTTGTTAAATTGAACATGTAGCAGCTCTGGCCATCACCTTTCCAGTGCAGGGGGAGCCCAAGGTCATGATAATGATCCTGGAGTGCCACTGCACTGCCAAGTAGGAAGGGTGCAATTGGGATGTGATCCCTGATCCCAAAATCATGCCTCCTACCATGAATGTATGGCATGGCAGGAGGCTTGATGGTTAGGATCAGAGCCCATGGTGCCTTTAAATGAACATGTGCCTGGGGCTTCAATGTGCACAAAATAACTGTCATAATCATCAGCTTTTATAGACAGGACAAGGAATGAATAAGCCTGATGACCAAATTGCTGAGGGGAGCAGCCAGTCTAAGTACAAAGGGTCCAGAACCAAGTGCCAGAAGCTGTCAGTTCTGTTCTTGCTTCCACCACTGACAATATGATTTGGGAAAGATGCTATTTATATTCCCTAGTTTCTCCATGTGTAAAGGGGATAATGGCACTTACTTGCTCATTTAAAGTACTTGTCTAGCATCTTGCCATGAAGAATTTCAAGCTTAAAGTACTACTAACCTTTCCCTTCTCATCCCACAAAATGATCTTTGTAAATCTCACAAAGGAGGCTATGCAGAAGCAATGTGGACTGCTCTTGCATTTTTCTAGAAGATTTTATTTTCTTGTGCTGTCAGGCCAGCATTTTTCATGATCATTAAATTTACAACAAGTTTAAAGCAACCTTGCACTATAAAATACTCATGTGATTATAGCCCGCTAGAAAAATCAGTTGTTGCTATACCAGTTAGTTTAGGAGTTTTGGCTTCAACTGAATAGAATAACAAAGCATAACAACTAAACAAATTGTGGTTTAAGCTTATTAATGTGAAAGCTGTTGTCAAAATGTAAAGCACCCATTGTTTAATTTAGAAATGGGGTACTGATACTGCCATCTCTTCTCTGTGGATTCTATCAATATAATTAGTTGTCCCAGGTCACAAGGTACATAATGGTGCTCATATCCTTGGGAGTTGGAAGTTTTAAAGAGACTATTTATCTCCTCACTCTTCATCTCTCTGTTGGGAAAGTAATAACTACTCATGAGTTGCATTTTTTCATAATACAAAGGAAGGTGGTGGTGGAGGTAAAAATATCTCTTGAGCTTATCAGTTGCCAAAAGTCATTTTATACCTCTCTCAAACTGAGTAAGTAAGAAAGTAAAATCTAAATTTTCCAACCCCTTCCTAGTCTGTGTGGTAGCTCATTGTTATGACTCTGTGTGTATATGCTACTCTACTATTCTAGCTCCAGCAAAATGCTTAGTTCAGTGCAGACTGTTGCAGAGGAAAGATGCACCAAATGTATAGTCTCATGCAACCTTACTTTAATATGTTCTTATTTGGTTGTTCTTTTAATCTAGGGGTGAGTAGGGACAAGCAGAGCCTCAGAGGGTTCAGGGCACGGCACAGCCTAGCAGCTGCCATCAGCCACTCCTGGGGCCGCTGCAGCAGGGGCTGGGGTGAGTGGGGACAAGCTGTGCTGTGTCCCACACTGCCTGGGGCTCCGCTTGTTCCCACTTACTCTAGCCCCTGCTGCAGCAGCCCCAGGAACAGCCAATGCCAGCTGCGGAGGGAATTGTAAGTCAGTGGGGCATGGAGGCACGGCTCTTGGTGCTACATGCACCCCAAAAGGTGTGTCCCTGGGGGGGCGCATGCCCCTGGATCTGTGTGCCAGACGAGAGGAGGCTGCCACCCACCCCAGACACTGGGAAGACCCCGGTGCTGCTGCCGGCTCCAGCCTGCAGTGGCAGCCTGCTCTTGTCCTGTGTGCAGATCCAGGGGCATGCGCCTCCTGGGAAGAGCCTGGCACAGTCCCACAGCCCTCCTGGGGTGTGTGTAGCAGCAATCACCATGCCCCCCGCCCCACACACACTGACAGTTCCCTCCACATATGACAGCTCCCTGCCCCGGGAGCTGCACCCCTCCCTCCACCCCTTCCCTAGCCGCAGCCTTACTCCTTCCCTTCCTCACTTCCATGGGAATGTATTATTATTGTCCCCAATTTAAACCATTTTTTTCTTTTCTTCCTTTTATCTTGATTTCAACCTGGCTTTTATGTTTGGAAAATAAACCCTGAAAAATTCCCAGATTTTTTTTTTAATAAAAACTGAAAATGCGGAACATTAAGAATCAGGAAATAGCAGCCAGCTCCCTGGTAGGCCCCAGCACTCCCTCAAAGTGTAAGCACAGTGGCTGTGCCACAGACTGGCTACAAATCACTTGAACACTTCTTATTTTAGTTCTCTCATCCATTATATGAGGATAATGATACTTAATATGTTAAGTGAGGTGGTGAGACTGTTAGAAATGGAATATTGTTAGAAATGGAGTATTGTTAGAAATGCACAGCTTGCATCTTGCACCCGATAAGAAAGAAACACTGCCAAGGACTTTTTTCCTTTCCCAGCCTTGCCACAGCTTTTCTCATGCTAAATCGCAGACTCTCCCCCAGCTTCTCCCTAGCCTTTCTCATACAGATTACAGAAGCTGGAATTCAACTGACTGTGTCCTTGAAAGGGGGGGGTTTGAACTCTTGGTGACCTATAGTAGTCTCTGAGCATGCTTAATTAGCTGATGCATATTTACCTCTCCGCCCTGCATACTTAAGTAGTTAATTATACTATACATGCGATGTATGTAGTGATGTAACCACATGTATGCTTGTATGAAACGGAAGTGAGCTGTAAGAGTTCCTGTTTCTGCACACGTGCCTAGGAGGGAGAAGATAAATATTCGCTGCAAAATTCCTTTGTTGGTTCAGAGTAATCTGAGTTTTTGACTGTGCTCTGACCCTATTTGCAAATACACCTTTTGTGCCATCTAATGAGTGTGTGTCTGTGATTTTTGTGGCCTCCAGAGAAACGAACTGCTTTATGCATTAATCTGGCACCCCAGATGGGACGTCTCTGGATCACCTCGGGGCTCAGTGACAAGATCGTCTCTGCCACCACGGGGAGTGTGCATCGAGCCGCCTTTTTGGGCTTGCCCAGGGGGTTTAAGACGTGAGTTGGGGCACCCGAGAGATTAAAGGCTCCTGTGCAAAATTTTTGGTTTCTGAGGACGCCAGACACACATTCCGGCATTCTGATCGAGATCTCTGGGGTATCTGAGTGAGTATACGAATTCCCTTGCCCAATTTGGTCTGGATCCGGGAACAAAACCGTGTTCGATTTACCGGGGGATTTTCGGCCTGGTTTTTGTTGCGAACTGTCTGTAACTAGGATCTTTTGGTATTTGGTGTGCGTTGGGCGCACTTTTGTGGGCATTAATATGGGTGTGGGTCGCTCCTGTGTAGAAAACTCGGATACGCCTTTAAGTTATATATTACAAAACTTCAGTAAATTTGCAAAGCAGGCAGATTATGGAGTGAAGATGAAAAAGGGTGATTTAATTAAGTTTTGTCAACTCGAGTGGCCAACATTTGGGGTCCACTGAACCCCGAAAGGATCCTTTGTAGTAAAAGAAGTGATAGCTATCCATGAAATAGTTATGCAGAACGGATATTGGAATCAATTTCCTTATATCGATTGTTGGTTGTGGGTGGTTCAAAATCAGCCACCTTGGATTAAGAAATGCTTAGTAAAGTCTCATGTGATGGTTGTTGAAGGAAAGACTCGAGGAGGACCGCCTGTACTCCCTGAGTCTAAGGAGGGGGAGAATTCTGAATTGGCTGAGTATTGGACCCGCTCTCCGGTCACCCTGTCAGGTAGCGAGGATGAATCAGACACTTCCTCGGGATCCAGTCCCTCTGCACCACCGCTCCGTCCCTCAGGGATACCACCACCGGCGTATCAAAGCATACCTAATGATTCAGAGCGTGAGCCTCAGCCGAGCGCCCCATCTGAATCAGGGAATAAGGGCTATTATTTGCGCAAGACTGTAGAATCACAGCCGGTGCTGAATTGCCCGATGTGAGAGGTTATCGGAGAGGGGGGCAATGCAACTTTTGTCTACACCCCATTTAGTACTTCAGATTTATTTAACTGGAAGAATCAGAGCCCCTCTTTTCTTGAAGACCCTGAAAAGATGAGGGACCTGTTTCGCTCTATTGGGCAAACCCATCGACCCACTTGGGCTGATGTCCAGATAATGCTCCAAACCCTCCTGACCCCGGAGGAGAGAAGATTAGTGTTGGGGACGGCAAAGCGCATTGCAGCAGTCAGGGTAGAAGCGGATGGAGCTGCTGGTCGTACCTTGCGTGATACCTGCCCTGTTGAGGAACCGAGATGGGATAATCATACTGCAGAAGGAAGAGAGCTGAGTGCACGGTATCTGGGGATTATAATGGAAGCAATGGGGAAGGCAGTGCCTCAGGTTACTAATCTGTCTAAATTGTATGAAGTGAGACAGGGAAGAGAAGAGGATCCCTCAGCTTTCCTCGGGAGGCTGTATGAGGCGTTCCGCAGGTTTTCGGACCTAGATCCAGAAGCCCCAGATAATCAACGCATGGTAAATCTTATGTTTATTGGGCAATCTGCTGCTGATATTTGTAAGAAGTTACAGAAAACTGAGGGAGGTGCTGGGAAACCGATTTCAGAGCTGGTGGAAATTGCATATAAGGTATATGGGAATCGTGAGCATATGCAGGAGCGCAAGGAGGATAAAAAGGCTCAGCGACAGATGGCAGTGCTGGCAGCTGCTATAACTGGAGGTAACCCTGGAAAGGCTGGGATGCAGAAAGGGAAAGGAGAAAGAGAGGGAGCAGACGTTTGTGCTTACTGCAGGGAGAAAGGACACTGGAAGAGGGAATGCCCCAAATTAAAGGAGAAGAGAGAGGGTGAACCAAGAGGTCACCTCATGCGGGCAGAGGAAAAGGGTGAGGACACAGAATGAAGGGGACGGGGATCTAAGACCACTACTCTTCGGGTTGGAGCCCGAGAAGATCCCATGGTAACCATTAGGGTTGGTGGCAAAAACTTTGAAGCCTTGGTGGATACTGGGGCTACATTTTCAATGATTCCAGAAAACCCACCCTGTGCAGGAACTAGTGAACAGCATGTACTTGTGGAAGGGATTGAGGGAACGCAATCCCGACTCCCTGTTTGTAAGCCACTTCTCACCAAAGTGGGGGACCATTTGCTTGAGCACTCCTTTGTATATTCTCCAAGTTGCCGGGTTGCACTACTTGGGCAGGACCTACTCACAAAATTGCAAGCTGAGATATTTTTCAGAGACGACCAGATGGTGGTCCAGCTACCTGTCAAGCAGAGCTCGAACTATCAGATGGCTCTCATGGAGGACCGACGCCCTGTAGTAAGTTCTGAAGATCACATGACTGGAGTAGACCCTTCGGTATGGGCTGATGGAACCCCTGCACTAGCTAAGTCGGTCTCCCCGGTAAGGATCATACTCAAGGATGGGAAGGGGCCCATTCGGGTAAAGCAGTATCCACTCAGCCGAGCGGCCAGAGCTGGACTCAAGCCGTTAATAGAGAAATACAAGAAGTGCGGATGGCTGGTGGAAGGGTCCTCACCATATAATACCCCCATTCTTGGAGTGCCGAAGGCAGATGGGATCTCATACAGACTGGTCCAAGACCTGCGAGCAGTAAATAAGAAGGTCCTTTCAGACCATCCTGTAGTCCCGAACCCACACACAATTTTGACACAAGTACCGGGGGAAGCTGAAATATTTTCAGTGCTAGATTTGAAAGATGCTTTCTTCTCCATTCCCCTTCACTGAGAGAGTCAAAAATTGTTTGCTTTTGAATGGGAGGATCCAGATACTTTCCATAAAGCCCAACTCATGTGGACAGTTCTTCCACAAGGATTCATAGCAGCCCCCCATATTTTTGGACTTGCCCTTCAGAAGGACTTGGAGGAGTGGAAGGGATCACACCCCGCAGTGACCCTTCTCCAGTATGTGGATGACCTGCTAGTTGCAAGCCCAAACTTGCAACTCTGCGAGGAAGCCACCAGGTCACTGCTAAACACTCTAGGGGGAAAAGGATATAAAGTCTCTAGAGAGAAAGCCCAAATATGTCAGCCTCAAGTTACATTTTTGGGATATAAGCTCTCAAAAGGAGTCAGAGCCCTGAGTGCAGATCGCATACAGGCAATCCAAGGTCTAACCTCACCTAAGTCACCCAAGGAGCTGTGGGCATTCCTAGGGCTAACTGGGTTCTGTCGACTATGGATACCAGATTATGGTGGGAAGGCTAGACCACTGTATGACTCCCTGACTAAGGAGAGTCTCACTGAATGGAACTGGAATAAAGAAATGCAGCATGCCTTTGATCTGCTTAAGGCAGCATTAACCCAGCCCCCTGCCCTGGCCATCCCAAATAGTAAAAAGCCATATCGACTGTGTGTTCATGAGAATCGAGGGGTCGCATCGGGGTGCTGACACAGCCATCAGGCCCAACCTGGAGACCCATGGGATATTACTCAAAGGTTCTAGATCCAGTTGCACTCGGGTGGCCAGCCTGTCTTCCGGCTGTGGCAGCCACAGCAGTGGTTGTTGAAGAAGCCCAGAAGATAGTCATGGGTGCGGATATGGAAATACACACCCCACATGGAGTTCCCCAGATTCTAGGGACTGAAGGAGGAAAGTTTCTCAACCCCTCCAGACAATAACGGTATGAGATATTTTTGCTCTCTAATCCAGGACTTACTTTCAAACATACTACAGCCTTGAACCCTGCAACCTTGCTGCCGGAGCCAGGGAAACCGACGCATGACTACCTTGAGGTCCTGAATCAAACCACACAGGTGCGGCCTGATCTTGCTGAGGACCCAATTGAGGACCCAGATGCTGAATACTTTGTGGACGGCTCCAGCTCTGTCATCGATGGAAAAAGACGAACAGGATGTGCAGTGGTAACCTTGGATAAGGTAGTATGGAGGGAGTCATTGCCGAGCTCATGGTCAGCACAGGCCGTGGAACTCACTGCGCTCACCCGAGCATTACAACTGGGGACAGGCCAGCAGGTTAATGTATACACTGATTCTTGCTATGCTTTTTCTACGGTCCATGCGCACGGACTATTGTAGAAAGAAAGGGGTTTCATTACGGCTTCTGGGAATAAAATTGCTAATGGCCCTCAGATTATCAAGCTACTAGAGGCACTCCACCAGCCTAAAGAGGTAGCAGTCATTCATGTGCGGGCCCATGGGAAGGCTGCTGAGGAAAAGCATAAGCTTGGAAACGCAAAGGCTGATGCGGCAGCAAAGGAAGCCGCATTTATTGGTGGAGAAGCGGAGGAAGTATCCAGGCAGGCCTTGTCCCATGCCATATGGCCATACGTCCGGGATTTAGTCCCGCAGTATTCCTCTGAAGAAGATAAATTTGCACAGAAGGCTTGTGCAGAAAAGAACTCCCTGGGGTGGTGGATAGTACCGGGAGGAAAGGTCATGATACCCAGGCCATTGCTTCGGGAAGTGCTGCATCAGCTTCATGCAAGAACCCATATGGGAGGCTTGGCTATGGGTGATCTAGTGATCCGCCAAGCAGTAGCCCCAGGGCTATATGTAGAAGCTCAGCGTATTGCTCCCAGGAGCATCACATGCCAGAAAGTAAACCCTCGAAGGAAACCCCCTGTGCCAATGGGAGGTAGACCCTGGGCAGGGTACCTTGGACAAGCATGGCAGATTGATTTTGCCGAGCTCCCACGGTCTGGACATCATGGGTTTTTACTTGTCATGGTAGACCAGCTCTCTTGTTGGGTCGAGGCATGGCCCAGCAGGACTGCCACTGCGGCTACAGTAGTGAAGTATTTGTTGCAGGAGATCATTCCCCGGTATTCTCTGCCTGAATCCATCGATTTGGATCAAGGACAACACTTTGTGGGAAAGGCAGTTCAAGAAGTTGCACAAGCTCTCAAGATCACTTGGAAACTACACACACCATGGAGACCACAGAGTTCAGGACAAGTGGAACGCATGAATAGGACCTTAAAGACTCTACTCACCAAAATCTGTATTGAAGCACACCTTAAGTGGCCTCAAGCACTGCCGCTAGCTCTTACTTGCATTCGAAACACTCCCCGATGGGGCATTAAATTAACCCCATATGAAATTATGTTTGGCAAGCCCCCTCGAGTCTTACCCCCTGGGATGCAAGAAAATGTAACTTTTGAATTAGGTAATAGCAAGCTTCATATGTACGTTATTGCTTTGCAGTCTGTCTTGTCTTCTCTTCACAGGTATGCAGCCTCCTTTCAGCGTCTGCCTTTAGACGTTCCGGTACATGACTTCTGCCCAGGAGACTGGGTCTTGGTGCAGCGGTAGAAAAAGGAACCTTTGATTGAGAGGTGGAGTGGCCCTTTCTAGGTACTTCTAACAACCCACACCGCTGTAAAGATTGCTGGCCATGACTGTTGGATACACCACACCCGTGTGAAACGACATCCACGAGCGTCAGAGGACACCAACTCCCAGGACGAACTCACTCCAGAAGTTGAGTCATCCTCGGAACAAGAAGCCAGCAAGTGGAGTTGTGAACCTACTGGTGATCTCCAAGTGCGCCTGAGACGGCTTAATCAAAGTTCAGAAAATTAGACAAGAAAGTAAAAAGAAAAAGTTTAGGCTGTATTTGATCTCAAGAAAGGGAGAATATGGTGGGAATCTTAATATGCCTTGTTGTTATCTATGTAGTAAGAGAAGCAGGATTGAGCAGCCCTAGCCGCCAGCCTATATCCCCGCTTCCCCCAATTGCTCCCCCAGGGACAAATTTGTATGTTGACATGATGGAAAGAATTGCAGGTACCTTCAATCTCACCAACTGCTGGGCCTGTGGGGGACTCCGAGAGGCCGGAGAACAGTGGCTTTGGAGGGCTTTTCCTTTGGCCCCAAAATGGTTGGTAAGTGATAAGGCGGATGTTAAGAGTACTGGTCAAGAATGGGATGAGAACCGCAGCTGGGATCTTTCCCAAGTGGTATTAGGAGCGTACTGTCGCTAGACTGATAACCACCACAGTTGAAGGGATGCAAGTTGCAGCAGTCCCCCTCAAAGCGCAGACTGTAGCAAAAGTCATGGTACTCAGAAAAATTCCTCGTAATTATCTTGATCTGCCTAAATGAAAATAGGGAGCAGAAAGCATCTTGAGGTGGGAATATTGTTAGAAATGGAGTATTGTTAGAAATGCACAGCTTGCATCTTGCACCCGATAAGAAAGAAACACTGCCAAGGACTTTTTTCCTTTCCCAGCCTTGCCACAGCTTTTCTTATGCTAAATCGCAGACTCTCCCCCAGCTTCTCCCTAGCCTTTCTCATACAGATTACAGAAGCTGGAATTCAACTGACTGTGTTCTTGAAAGGGGGGGGGGGGGTTTAAACTCTTGGTGACCTATAGTAGTCTCTGAGCATGCTTAATTAGCTGATGCATATTTACCTCTCCGCCCTGCATACTTAAGTAGTTAATTATACTATACATGCGATGTATGTAGTGATGTAACCACATGTATGCTTGTATGAAACGGAAGTGAGCTGTAAGAGTTCCTGTTTCTGCACACGTGCCCAGGAGGGAGAAGATAAATATTCACTGCAAAATTCCTTTGTTGGTTCAGAGTAATCGGAGTTTTTGACTCTGACCCTATTTGCTCTGACCCTATTTGCAAATACACCTTTTGTGCCATCTAATGAGTGTGTGTCTGTGATTTTTGTGGCCTCCAGAGAAACGAACCGCTTTATGCATCAAGACCTAATTCCTTAATGTCTCTATAGTGTTTTGAGGTCTTTGGATGTAAAGTGGTGTAGTGGCTCAAGTTTTAGCTATCAGAGGGCACATGTACACAAGATGCTAACTGTGCAGTAGCCAAATAATACTACTTAGTAGCACGTCATAGCACAAACAGCGCTAATACACTACTGCACAGTATTATTAGGCTACTGTGCAGTAGCATCACTAAAAATGTGTTTGCCAGGGCTACTGCACTGTAGTTACTGTGCATTTATTTAGTACTTGATTATACACAGTAACTACATTATACAGCTACTAAATAAATGCACAGTATTGTCATTTGGGACATTATTATCCTTTTTATCAGCAACACTGGGCCTATGTAGTCAGAGGTAGTGGAAAGAGAGCATATTAAGAACACAGTAGTTACTGTGCATTTATTTAGTACTTGTATAATCACAAGTGCAGTAACCACTGTACAGTAGTGTCTCGTGTAGATGTGCCCAGAGACTAGTGAATTTGTGGCCAGTACTCAGCTGATATGAATTTGAAATTAAATTCCTAATCCATTGAACCATCCACTTCCAGACATTATGTTTCCATTAAATGTCTTCTGAGTTGAGATGTTATCATTCAAGTTTAATTTTAAGCAGCTTTTTTATAGCTAAATTATAAGTCTTTGCATATGGAGGTTAACACTACAGATACATTTCTAGCCTACACAGTTTCCAAATATCAAATTAGTTCATAGGCTTAACTTTTGAATGCCATAGGCTAGATAGGAAGTGTGCTATACTCTTAAGAGATTATTGTAGATCCACAATGGATGTTGACCGTGTCACCCACTTCTGGATCAGTCTCCTGATACAAAAATTAATAGCATTAGTCAGACATAACAACAGAGCTCTCAACTTCTCACAAGAGATTAATTTTCACTAAGGAAAAAAA
The DNA here is from genome assembly GCF_052110815.1 of Crocodylus siamensis. Taxonomy (NCBI): domain Eukaryota; kingdom Metazoa; phylum Chordata; order Crocodylia; family Crocodylidae; genus Crocodylus; species Crocodylus siamensis. Next base: position 304,472,608 of record NC_143395.1, read on the forward strand.
GGGATCTTGTATTCTGGTTAGAGATAGGATGCTGCTTGTAATTTTATTTTTCATGTTTAAATTCACTCCTCCTGTGCTAGGTAAGGAGGAAAGTAACAGGAAGAAAATAGTTTGTGTATGGTAAATGAAACAGAGCATGTCTGTAAATAAGAAATATTTCCTCACAAGAAAGTCTGCAATACTTATATGTCAACTTCCTAAGGTAGCAGCATAGTAGAAGCACTGGAGTTATTTAGGCTTGCATTAAATAAAGTACTGAGGAATTTTCTGATGGGAACAATCCTGCTTTTTCATTGTGATAGGCTGAGTGACTGAACAGATCTTTTCCATCTCTAAATTTTATGGATGTCAGACTTCAAACTGGTGGCAAAAGATAACAATCTCCAGGTGCATACCATTCTTTTGAAGTCTCATTTGTCTGATAGTTTACTGCCTGTCGTTAACATATACCTTCCTACTAATGTTAATGCAAAAATTCTTATGCATTATTTAACAGATTTGGTAAAGCCTGTTCTCTCATTGAAGGCTTCCATACTCTATCACAGAATTGTACCTACCCTCTTCTTGTGGTCTTCATAGTTTGCTCTGTCCCATTTTTCCTGAAGATATTTGTTGCCACATGGTAAAATTGGCTGGTAGGCACGGTGCATCTTAAACACCATAAAACATCTCTGAATCTGTGGCTCATAAAAAGAATGACTAATATCAGTCTGAGCCTTCTTAAGCAAAGCCCTGGAGACTGGTATGTTTGTAGCAGGTCATGTGGTGGTTGTCATGGCATCACTACCAAGAAAAAAAAAATGAATAGCTAGTGGGAGTATTTTAAACAATCTGTTTAGAATAGCAAAGGAGCTGAACATCTTAGCAAAAGATTCTGAGGGTATTGTCTCCATTTATTACAGAGCTTGATCATTATAATTCACTGGCCATTCTTGACTTCCCACTGACTGGGGAAGACAGTGGATCGATAGACAATTACTAACGCTTCATATAGCACCATAGATAGATAGGGATCTGTACAATGGATAACACTTGCCAAGTTTTAAAGTCCTGTCTCAATGCAGTACAAAGGAAACTCACAATCTGGGATGTAGTCTTTAGAGCTGCCATAACTTGTTTGAAATATTTCTTCACTAGTCAGTATGTGCTTCTCAAGAGACACAGCAAATTTATGTTAATACCAACATACTTCTATTTGCTAATAGTCCAATTACCTGTTTATCCAGTCATTGAGATACAGGGAACTTGCAGAGATTTGTACAGGCCAAGTGGTAAAAGAGGTAGCATCCTAGGAAAAAGAAGCTTGGCTTTGCTTCATTCTTAGCTTTTTATCTTGTGCAGGTCTCCTGAAAAATGTAATTTGATGATTCAAGTTGAAGTATAAGCATCCAAGTTACCATTTCATAGCAGGGATTTGGGAAGGGTGGCAAATATCCAGAGTCCCTATTTTGTCTTCAAAATGAATCTCTAATTTACAGTATATCACAAAAAAACTACCTTGCTGTCACCCACATCTTCACTCTGGTGCAGTAGACAGAAAATGGTTATATTTACAAAAGAGTTGAGAGAGAAATGTTTCCTCAGGTCCAGAGAAAAATGCTACGGCTGGTTCTGCATGTTAAAACTGTCAGCCCACGCTGAGGCTGAAACTTCTCTGGTGCTGTTTGCTTAGGACTCAATTCTGTATTAGCATCCCCAATCCAACACACTCCTTAAGCAAATAATTAACATAAGGCATATGGGTATTCAGTGGAGTCTAATATGTTCTGTGTGTAATTCCTGTCTCATTTAACTTGTCTAATTGGCATATAACATATATATCTATAGATATAGATATCTACAAAATTTTGCTTGGAGCCAGAACAAGAATTTTTAACTGTTGTGGCATCACAATGCATAGATGCATCCTTGCATACTCTGACAAGCAGTTCAAGGATCTAAGGAGTGTTAGGTTGGCCCCCTGGAAATTTCCAGTATTTTTCTTTAAATGTATAAGAAATATTTCTGTACATTTAATAAAGCATATAAAGTTAAAAGAAATCCTTTCATTTAGTTATGCTAAGTTCTATGTTTGTGTAATATTTAATGAAAATTAGGAGTAATATTATAATAGTGCAGGGGGTGCTCAATAGGGTTGCCAGCCCTCCAGGATTGCTCTGGAGTCTCCAGGGAGATAAACGATAGAGTATTCATTAAAATAAATATTAAATGTTGAATCCAAACTATACAGTAGTCCAGTGGGTTTTTAAAATGTAATAGAAATGTACATTTGCTTTTTTGAGTACAGTGCAGTAGATCAGTCATTAATGTCATTACATCATATGATGAAACCTCCCAGAACAGATTCAGAGTTGGCAACCCTAGTGCTCAACCTCTGGCCTGACGGTCAGATCCAACTGCCAATGCCATGTCCTGGAGCCTGCAGGGCTCCCTTCCAGTTTGTGGGGAGCCCCATAGGCTGTGGTCCTGAGTGCTAGATCTGGTGCACGTGGTGGCGCAGGGCCTGAACCTGGCATGCAGGGTCAGGCAGAAGTGGTGCAGGGCCCCAGTCCCAGTGCATGGAGCCTAGTGGGGTTAGTGTAAGCCCTAGAACCAACTTCCACACATGGGGCTGGATCCCAGACTGTAGAGCCTGGCAGAGGCAGTTCAGGGTTGCAAGCCCTGATCCTGGCATTTGGGGCCAGGCAGAGGCAGCTCAGGGTCCTAGACCCTGTTCCCAGCATATGTGCTGGGTGGGGGTGGTGCAGGGTCACAAGGCATGCAGAAGCAATCTTGGCATGCAGGGCTGGGCAGGGTCCAGATCCATATGCATGGTCCAGATCCAGATGTATGGGGAGTGGAGTCCAATCCAGCTCACAGACCAGCCCCGTGCCACTCATTTGACTCACTTCAATAGACTGTTGTTGTCAAAAAAGCAAAAATATTTAGAGGTACACCGATACATCAGTCTGATATCAGATTGGCACCTATATAAAGAAAATTGACTATATCAGAAATTAGCCTGATGTGGCTGATAAATGCCTGTGCCTCCATGCAGCTGCAGTGCAGCACGTAGGTGGTGAGGAGCAGAGCCCGGCAGCTTGGAGAGCTGCATGCAGCTGGTAAGTCTGTTGTGGTAGATGGGGAAGGGGAAGGGATGGGATGTGGGGAGGAAGGAGTGGGGCTGGGGCAGGTGCTGCCCAGCAGGGGTGGGGCAGGCATGTGACAGAGCTGTGGCTTGTCTAGGAAGTGCAGGGTTGGGGGCGGCTCCCGCTGCTGCGCGCATATGGGGAGGGCACACGGTGTGCCCCCGGATCTGCATGGGGTGGGGTGGGGCAGGCTTCAGCTGTGGGTTGGGGCCAGGGGCTGAGCTTCAGCTGTGGGCTGAGCTGTGTTTTTGCTTGGGGCAGGCAGTGGCGGTGCTTGAAGGGGGCTTGGGAGGGGGCTGCAGCCACCCCAAATTTTACCATAGCACCCCTGTAGTCCCGCTCCCAGCACTGCCACTTCCCACCCCAAGTGCAGCATGGCCTAGGCCCCTCCCCCATGCACTGGGAATAGCTCAGCACCACTCCCAGTCTGCAACTGCAGCCTGCCCCACTTCACCCCACTGTGTCCTACACAGATCTGGGGGCACATGCCCTCCTGGGGTGCACACAGTGGCGGGAGCCACCCCCTCCTCCCCATGCCCCCCGGATGAACTGTGGCTCTGTCACATGCCTGTCCCACCCTGGCTAGGTAGCCTCTGCCCCAGACCCTGCCCCACTCCCTCCCTCACAATGGGGGCCATTTATCTGCCCCCCACACCTCTTCCCTCCCCCCTCCCTGTCCACCACAACAGACTTACCAGCTGGATGTAGCTGTATTGGAAATCGGATGAGTATCAGCCAATATGCCTTCTTAAAAATTGCTATTGGTATCGGCCCCCAGAATCTATTGGTGCACCCCTAAAATATTTTGATGTAGTCTGATTTGTTCTTGGTGTATTTTACATAAGATTATCTTAAGTGCTGGACCTGTCATGATCTCTTAAGAAGTGATCCAAAGTCCATAGGTTTCAGATGGAATCTTTGGAAGATGACAGAACAAGGAGAAATGGTTTCAAGCTAAAGCAAGGGAAATTTAGGTTAGATATTAGGAAAAGCTCTCTCACTAGGAGAGTAGTAAAATGCTGTAACAGTTTACCCATAAAGGTTGTGGAATCTCCATTCTTGGAAGTTTTTAAGACCTGGACAGACTTGGCTAGGATGATCCAGGTTTCAGCAGGTAGTTGTACTAGATGACCTCCTGAGGTCTCTTCCAACCATAACTGTGTATGATTCTGTGATTTTTTCCTTTGATTCTGGGTTTTGCATCAGCCCTTGAGAACAGAAGGGAAATGGAAGCAGCCTGTTCTAATGGACCATTGAGAACATGAATTTGTTCAGTCTGATAATTTGCTCTTCCTGTATTAGGTTCTGCAAAGGAGGAGATGTAGCATTATGCCACCTCCATGATTCCTCCCCTCCCCAGCAGTATGGGCCCTTTCAACTCTTGGTCCTGTCCCCAATTACAAGAAAGTGGAGCACTTGCACCTTAATGCCCAGCTACTTATGACCACACAAGCCAGTTCCAGCAGTTGAGGGTTGCTTGGACATTTCCTAGTCCCACTACTTGCCAGGTATACACCTTCTGTGCTGAGGGTAGGAGGAAAGATAATTTTAGGAAATGGTACCAGTAGTCCTATACTCGCAAATGAGCTTCCAAATTGTGTTGGGTCACTGTTAAGAGTACAAATAATCCTTAGCAAACCAGACTGGCCTACTCTCTCTGCAGCATATAGTTGACACACAGTGACTGATGTTATGTTAGTGTAGTAGGTCACACAATCTTTGAGTAACAGCCAAAAGAACTTAGGGTATAGAAAGAAGTGATAATTTTTGCCTGATCTGGCCACAGAAAGCAGTTCATAGCTGTGACTAAACACAAGTGCAGAGCTGCAAACAGCTTCAAAAATGGCTGATTGGGTGAGGTATCAGACAAAGATGTTACAAATGTCCTGTCTTTTGTAACTTGTGCCTGTGGAGCTCCAGCCTGTTGCTATTTTCAGAATGGGAGGGGGGAAAAGGGAGCAGAGGGTGGTCAGTCTGGGAATTTTTCAGCCTCCACCTCCTCCTCGAAGGGTGGGGCAAGTGTTTTGCAGCCCCCTGTTCCCACTCTTCAGCACCAGCTGGGGAGCCCCAAGACCAAGCACTCTCTGCTGCCTTTCCCCCCTCCCATTCTGAAAACAGCAAGCCCTGGCAGAGAGCCAGTCCATTGCTCTGGGAATCTGGCTCCAGGCTCCCAGCCTGCAGCTAGATTCCCCTCCCCGCTAGAACCAACAGTGAACTTCTGTTTGGTTTGGGGCTGGAACTCAGAATGCTTCGCAAAAGTCATTCTGAGTTACAGCTGGGAGCTGGACTTCTTTCCGCTTCCTTAATGTGCAATACTATGCATGTAAGGACTTGCCTGTTCTTTAATTGTGAGAAATACATACTGAGGAGGAATAACAAAAACTAAACAATAGCATGCAAAAATTAGACTGGGGGGGGGTGGGGGGAATGCATTCCTTAGTTCCTAGCTAAGGTTCATGTACATGCAGACTTGTATGCAAACCATATAACATTTTCTGCATTTGCAATCTTCAATATAAGATCAAAATGAGGAAGAAATCTAACTTATCCAAATGTTAGTTCTGCACTGGTCTTTTTAAATGGATGCTATTTACAGGGCAGTTTTGAAATGTCCTGAGTTCCTCTTTGTAGGGACTAAACACACTCAGTTCTCATTGACTTAGGTTTTTTCTCTCATTTTTCAGTTTGGACCTGATATTATTGAGCAGAGCTGAACTTAACACACAAACCTTTGAATTGCCACAAGATTGGTGCTTGTGTGGTGGGAACTGAGTCATTCCACATTTTCCTCCTGTTAGAGGGTCAGTGAAATTCCTGTCCCCCTCTTCCTCCAGTTTCTGTGCTAGAAGGAGAGATCAGTTAGGTCCAAGAGTTGTCAGCAGCTGTTTGAGCAGTTTGTGCTTAAGGCTCAGTTATGAAATGCTTTTTCAAGAAATGAAGATTTTCCTCCTGAAGTACAGAACATGTCTTTTGTAGGGAATAATATTCAAGATAAAAGTGCTTTATTTCCTACTTGTCTTTAGTGTGTGACTTGTACATGTACTTTGAAAAAAGGCTGAACATTTTTTTTAACTTCGGAAGTTCCCTCTATCTATGTTATCCAGGTATATTCACAAATTAAGTTCTAGTTCTTATTGACAGCTGAGATGATCTAGAATACCATTTTTTAAAATGAAATCTTCATAATTTTACAAGGAGGATGCAAGTTTTACCACCTGAAACCTGAGACCCTGCTCCTGCCTTTGCTCAAGGTAATTTGTATTATCACAAAGCCCAGAAATACCTCGCCACATAAGACATTCCTGCCCAGAAGAGAATTCCATCCTTTTACTCTTCTGTGAAATATGAAACATCATAACCAGAAGGAAATATGACTCTACATCCTGCTTGCCACCAAGCAACTTTGAGGTAAACAGACTATTCCAACTTTTCTCTGAGCCTACTCTGCATATAAAGTGAACTGTTCTAAAAAAGGAGATTTTACCACACCTTCAGCTCTCCTATGAAATATGAGCTTCCATTTCTACCATCTTTTATGGCTGAAGAAGGGTGCCTGTGCCCAAAAGTTTGCAAATACAGACTTTTTTTTGCAAAAATCTAGTTGGTTTAATAAAAGATATCACCTCTGCCATGAGTCCTGATTGCTTTTGCCTCTAGATCAACATGGCCACAATCTGGATACCTAGAATACCAGTACAATTTCTGGCCCTAATTCTGCAAGGTACTTAAGCAAGTGCCTTGCTTTAAACACATGGATAGTTTTACTGAAGTCAGTTGGACTAATCCCAGGAGTAAAGTACCTCATATGAACATGTTTGCAGGATCAGACTCTAGCTACCTAAGAAAGCTGTCTTTCCTTGGAAGAACATTTGGAGACACTGGGAGAAGCTAGTTTTTTGAGAGCTCAAACTGTCCATTAATGAATCAAAATTAAGATGTTGGTTCTCCCATCTAAAACTAAACAACCTCCTCAGTACCTAAAGAGTCTATCTGTGATCAGTGAGATACAAATATTTAAAGCTACAGGTGTGACAGGGATTTATTTTCTCTGTATAGGTCAGTGACCTGGCAGTTTCCATCTAGCCTTTAGCTCTATGCAGTATTGCCATGCACTTCCTTCATACATGGGCACTTGCAGAAGATTTCATCAGAAATCGACTCCCAGCTGAAAATAGTAGTTTGTTTCCTACTTACTGTTTGAGAAATAGGAGGCAAGGAAAATGCGCTATCAGGAATAAAAGGTACAACTTTGTCTATGTGTTTAAAAAACTTTTAAAACCACCTTTTGTAAAATCTAAGCTCATATCAATCTCAGCACTAAGAAGACTGTTTTGAATAGTTTTTCATGGTGTTGTTCTGTAGTATTTAAGGTTTTGTCTACCTTTGGAATTAGCTCCCATTCAAGCTCCCACCATACTAAGGGCACAAGCATCCACATGTTAAAATGTGTTTGCTCATGCTAAATGTCCTCTGAGCATCTCAGAGTTATGCCACTTCAGGCAAGGTTTAACTCTGGGCTGTGTTACCTAGTTTGTGTCAGGGTAACTTAATTCTGCTCCATGCATAAGTGGATTAATGCATGGACCAACATGGCCCAGACCCAGGGGCCACTCCCAATCAAGGGCTCCTGGATTTCCCTCTCTCCCCACTGCCATGCTTGGGATTCCTTGGAAACATAGGTTTCCCCTTGCAGATGGGCAGTAAGGGGTGCTGCTTGGGGTGTGGCCAGGCAGGCAGTGCTCTGTAGGTAAGTCTAATGGGGGGGGCACAGATTGAAGCCCCCATGGTGAGGAAGGGAGTGGGGCAGGGGCTGGGGGACCTGAGGCCAGGGCAGGGAGCAAGATGGAGCCATGGGCAGCTTGTCCAGCAGGCACAGGGTGGGATGAAAAGCATCCTCAGAGGCATTGGGGGAGGGGGGGGAAGGAGAGAGGTCCCGTGAAGGGAAAGTAAGTAAGTGTGTATATGTGTTTATGTCTGTCTGTATGTCCATGTGTATGACAGGGAGTGAAAGTGCTCCCAGGGCAAAGGCAGCACAGTGGAGAGCCCTGAGCCTGCAGCGGGCAGCCCACACTTGCCCTCACCCCATTAGGCTCTGCTCTGGCCATGGTGGGGGAGAGTGGGTGGGGAGCAGGGAGGAGAGGTGGGCATGTGCCCTTGCCACACCCAGCTCAGCCAGGTCCACTCAGCCTCCCCCACGGGTATGGAGACCCACCCTGCCAGGAAGGAAAGGGGCCCATGCCCCTGCTGGAGTCCAGCTCCTGTGGTGGTGAGGGGTTTTCCAATTTTGTTTCCCAGGGCCCCAGTAAACCTTAATCTGCCTCTGGATAAAATTATCACTTTGCAGTCTTTCAACAGCCCAGAAGACACTGCTCCCAGCCTCCTTCTCCTCCTCTGCAAGCAGGGATGGAGTTTAGGTGTCCTGGCTCCTAGCTCCACCCCTGCTCACCAAGGCTAGGGACAGAAGTTACACATGAACTGGTTTAAGTAATCAGAATTAGTTTAAACCTGTAACAGAACAGAAGCTCAGTGCACATAATCCTGTTTCCAAATGGCTGAAAATGGTTTAAAATAAATCTGGTTAAATGTAATATCAGACTTAACTGATTTGGGTCAAACCAGTTTATGGAATTTCTGTCCCAGACCCCTTCGTGGTTCAAGTTAAATCATAGTCTCCCAGAATCCCAGCATGCTTTGCAGCCCTGGGCTAGGCTGGGCTGTCTGCCCCAGAGAGCTGGACTGGCCCTGGCCCTCTGCTCCCTAGCTGGAGCAGTGAAGGCTAGCTGACAAAGATGCAGGGGAGAGAGCCCAGCTGGAGGATGCAGCCCAGTCTACAGGGGGAGGGGAGACTGGCAATCCCCAGCTGGGGCCTAGGTCCTGGGGCCTGGGACCAAGGAGATAGGTTAAACACCCCTTCCCCTGCTCAAACTTACTGCTGGCTGCAGCTGTGGACTACAAATCTCAGAGGCACCTAGAAGCAGGAAAAGGAAGTGATGAGCAACCCTGCAGAGTCCTGCTGCTGTTATCCTGGACTGAAAATCCCAGAGACCTCAAAAGTAGCAGGAAAAGGAAGTGAACACACAGCCAGAGAGCTGTGCTCTAGCTCCCCCTGGCTTCCGGCTTGAGCCACTGCAGGCATCTGGCTGCATTTCTTGAATCCAAGGTAAATGTTTGTTCACTTCTGTTTTAATTTAATCTGTGCATTTTAGACTAACCTGCAAAAACTAAATTGATTCAGCTTCAGGCTTTTTGACTGTCTGTACCTAGCCCAAACCTCTAGGCTAGGGACAGACATTACTCATAAACTGGTTTAAGTGATCCAAAACTGGTTTAAACCTATAACAGAACAGATGTTCAGTGCATATAAACTAGTTTGAAAATGGCTGAAACTGATTTGAGATAAACCTGGTTGAATGTAGTATCAGATTTAACTGATTTGGGTCAAACCAGTTTATGTAATGTTTGTCCCAGACCCCTTCCTGGCTTAAATTAAACCAGACTACCCCAGCACCCTGGCATGCTTTTTGGGCTCTCTACTCCACAGCAGGGCTGGCCTCTCTCCTCTGCTCCCTGGCTGGAGCTTGGGAGAGACTGCTGGAATCTTCCTGGCTTCCCCAACTCCCCTCACTATTCCCTGCTAAGCAGGGATTCCCCTCTGCCTTACCCAGACACCTCTCTGCAGTAGGTAGCAGACCACACACTGGCTACAGTCCATGCTGTGGGAGACCAGTTTCTGCCTTGTAAAAGCTGTTTAAGAAGAACTTGAACTTTATTTTCTGATGGGGTGATAAACATTGAATTTGGGGTGATAAAACACTGTATTATCAACTGTCTGCTGGGCTACATGAGGAAGGCAGGGAGAGGGGGAAACCCCTCCCTAATCAGAGCATCCTGCGAGGGCCTGGTCATGCCCCCCTCAGCTCACCACTGTAGAAGGGAAGGGAGTGCTGCTGTAGTGCCCCTCGGCTTCTAGCCTGAGCCACTGCAGGCTGCATTCCTGCATTTCTGAGATGTCTTAATGGTTATAAGCTGGTTTAACCTAGCCAGGTTAGACTAACCTGCAAAGATTTAATCAATTCAGGCTTTTTGAATGTCTGTCCCTAGCTCTAGTGTCAAGTCAGAGCTGTGCAGGCAAGAAGCAGTATTAATCCTTAACATGCAACTGCATACAGTAGGTTCTAACTGTAACACCTCTTAACATTCCACATATTTAGTATGGCCTAAGTGTAACTTGTAACTTCACCCTACCTTGTATGAAACCCAGTTAAGCTTTTACCAGTGCCAGTCTCAGTTTTTCTGTACAGAAATGGTGTTTTGTATTGGTTTGGCTACACTAGTCCCAGAATGGGGGCAAATTGCCAACATAGTGAAGCCTAAGTTGCTGGATAAAAAGGAATAACTACCAAACAGCAGCAATGAAGAGAAAGTTTACAGAGACCTGAAGTGTAGCCAGATATGACTTCATGCAAAAATAGAGCACTGTGGAGCTGCTAAGGCTTGCGGCTAAAAGAAAACCTAACAAAGAGATGCTGTTCTGTGCTTGTGTGGGTGTGTGTACAATGTCACATATGTGTATGCTGAGAAATGGGCTGAGGCTAATATTCATTTCAAGAACACTGAAGGGATGCCTGAAGCACTGTGCAATCATGAAGCAATAAACTGCAATAGGTTGTACATTCTTTGCCTATTGGTACATGCCTTTGGCCTTTTGTCACCCAAGCAGCATGGGAAACGGGGCTACTATCATATGCCTTCTTTTGAAACAATCATTAGCATTGTTTGTGGGGCTTCCACATCACCTTTCTATTATACAAATGTAATTGTTTAGAAAGACAAATTGTACACAAGAAAGTTAGGATTTTTTAATTAAAATTATTTTTATTTGATCCTTGGACCCCTTGGTCATTGGTGTTCCCTCTACATTGTATTCCATGAAGCTGGATGACCTTTCAGAACCAGTTTGTGCTCTAGCATTGCCTTTCAACTCTTGCTGCCTGTATTGAAAAATAAATGAGAAATGTCAGGGGCAGAGATTACGTTTCCCTGAATATAAATATTAGACTGTTCACTCAGCCCTACTGGGCACCTTGAAGTCAGCTGCATGAGGGCTTCAGATATGGATATGGCACTAATGATGGAGCACCTAAAGTTCTGTTGTAATTTTACACACTACAGTAAGTATTCTGCTGTCCTGAGCACTCCTGGCAGTCTTAAAAATACACCGTTAAACAAACTGATCTATCACCATCCCTATATCAAATGCAATAATCCAGCAAGAGCATAAATTTAACAACAACTATTAATCTTCCCAGCAAAATCTCCACTGGAGTTCTACCTCATGTCTCTCTGTGGCTGCAGGAAAAATGGGTCTTGTAGGGCTTCCTGCAGATGTGTTAGACCTACAGAAGAAGTAAATTCCAAAAATCTGGGTCCTCAGGAGAGCACTCTGGCAATCGCATGCTTTCTTACATTGCTGAGTAGATGTGGCAGTGTGTGAGAGACCATTTAGGACTTCAGTAGGTCAAACCAATAGAAGTCAATGGGCAGCCAGCCCAGAGAGTGGAGCTGGGGTTTCACGTGAAAAGAATCTCTCCCAGGCAAATGGACTGCTGAAACATACATCAGGAAGTTAGCCACATACATCTAAAGAGTTTTGAAATATAATTAGTTTCTGTCATTCCTGAACCAATGTTTTTATCATAGTTTTTTTTTTTTAAGGACATTGTCCTTAAAAAGGGGAGGGGGGGGGGATACAGTTATACCAATAAAACCATTATGAGTGAATTCCTAACCTGTTATTTAATATTTAGGTGCTGCTATATTTGCTGTCATATTAGTTTTAAAATATGTATCTCTCCTTCCGGTTAGGCACAAGAGAGTAAACTAATTATTCAGTCTAATGCTTTGCGCATACAGTTTGTGTCTGCTTGTTTAATTTTTTTATGATAGATTTGATAAGAAGAATGTAAGTTCTGTCACATACAAATAACATTTTTTCAGTGGGTGTGTGACGAACTGCAGCATATTTTGTTCCATGACATTTGTGCTTATTTGACAAGAGACCAAACTTCTGTCTTTGGAACTAAGTTGAGATATCATAGCTATTTCAAGCAGGTGGCAGATGATATTCATGCTTCTAACACATTCCAGGTGCAAATTATGTGCTTTCCAGGCTGTTTACTTGGAGTTATTTAAATATACACATTATATAGTAGATATAAACTGTGGTACCAGCAGCCATAAAATAAGATTGCATAATTGACATAGATTAGTAGTTACGAGTGATAATATGTAATTCAATCCTTAGGAATTAGTGTTGTATAAAATTGTGTTTTTCATTCAGTTTTGGCTTTTAATCTTGATGATCAGAGAAATTGCTGATATTCAAAAAAACCTCCAAATAACCATCTGGCTAATTGTGCTTCCTGGTATAATAGTATCTTTGCACATGTGCTATGTTGGGAAATAGTTTCACGGCACAAGAGGGTCTGGAAAATAAGCATTTATTTAATCTGATTTAAAGAACTGCATGCTAAAACTGTAGAGCCAGATCTTGCTGTGCCTGTTTCTGTTGAGTAGCACCTTATTCAAGGAGTTGTTCCACAGACTTCAGTGGCATAACTTCCAGAGTAAGATATTTTTCAGTCTGAGTTAAGGATGAGAGAATCTGGCTGGAAAAGCCTGGATTTGCTGCATTTTTTCTGGGCTAGATTATGTACCCCTTACTCTTATTAGTGAGTGGTTAGGCACTTGTATGAGCAATCCTGGTGATTTCAATGGTACTTATTCACTGGGGAAAATAAGGGACTCATAATTTGACCCCCTGACATTGACTTCAAAGCGATTTTTGACCAAGCCAAGATTGTAGGGCCTGGCACATAGGAAATATGTGACTTCATGAAAAATCTATAAAAGGTTTATTGTCACATGTGAGCTGGTTGTGTTACTCACACCAGTGGTTATGGATGAGTTATGCAGGCCTTCATAATTAAGGGCAATATAAATTTTATAGCATCTGTCATATATTTTGTGAGGCAGTGGAGGTTTTGTTTTATAGATGTTTCTAGGTACATGCTTAGTAGGAGCCTTGAAGCTCCTGCCATCCTGTTTGGGTAATTTTCTCTGTGGATCTCCACTGTGTTGGGGTCTTCCCTCTTCCTGTGGTTGTTTATGTGGGAGGAGATTACATAGGCTGAGTTCCCTGCCAGCTTTAGATGTTCTGACAGTTAAATGAAAGCAGTTTGAAGGTTTGTGTTAGGAAGGTGGAGTGAGGGTAGAGGTTTATGATCTCAAACTATTTCCATCTGAGAATGAGTAGGCAGACTGCAGCTGAATTAAAGACATGCAGGCAACTGGAGTATGAAGGCCATTTAGATCACAGCTAAAGATATATGTTTGTTTGTGAAGTACAGTCATTCACGAGACTATTGTTGTTGTGCCCAGCACATGTGCCTGTATCTCCCAAGCTTGCAACTGCACTGTAGCCTTGTTTCTTGTCATACTTTTCTAATCCATCTGTGTAATTTGGTTTGTTTATACCAGTGGTTCTCAACGTTTCTGGACTCAAGGCAACCCTCACTGGACTTGTGGCACCCCTCCATAACTTGTGAATTGAGCTGCTTCCACGTTTAAAAACTAATTAATATATTATAGTGCTTACCTCCTCCAAAGGGGCTAGGAAGTGGGGGTGAGAAATAATTCAGGCAGGAACAAGCCTGAGTCTGCATTTATTGGTTGAACTTATCTGTTTATTTCCTCATACCTCAACACTTTTCAAAGGATCTGGTGGCACCCCAGGTGTCCCGACACCCTTATTGAGACTCATGGTATATATCTTTCCATAGTTGTCATCTCATTGACAACTGGCATTCTCTCCAGGTCTCTAACCAAATCTGTCATTCCTATTTTTTTCTGTACATATATTTATTATCACCAAAATCTAACCTTTCCTCATTGTCAGTATTGCTAATCATCATGTCCATGTCTTGGTCACTTCTACCTTGATTACTATAAACTCTTCCATTTTGACCTTTCCTTTTCTTACCTTTCTCCCTAAAATCGATTAAAAATGCAACTGCTTAAGAAGTCTTCTTTTGCTAATGCTCTAACCAGGATAGCCATATTTGCTACTCCTTTGCTCATTTCTGACATCATCATCAAGCTCTTAATCTTCAATGCCTTACATAATCTCATCCATCTTTAATTTCTTTGATAAATATACCCATCATGGGCTCCTTATGCTTCTGCTAGTGCTGTTCCTCACTGCTCTACTTTAATTTGCCACAAATACTTAATATTTTCAGCATTTACTGTCCTTGTGATGATGACTGTTGCAGGGTACTAGGGTGCCCGCTCCTCTTAGAGCAGAGATTGCCCTGGGAGAGAGCATAAAGCCAGCCTCAGAGAGGGAGTTTTACTCTTCTAAAGGGGCAAAGCATGACATGAGTTCTGCATTACGTTACTGCCCAGGGACTCATGGCGGTTGGCTGTGGTTGGTGTGCTGTGTGATAACACCGGTGGTTTGGCTGAGGCTATTTGGGGAAGGAGGAGGCCTCAATGGGGGCCTGCTGCTGCATGGGGACCCCAGTGCCAGAGAGGGTGCAGCATTTGGGGGCACAGAGCCCAGCACCAGAAAGGGCGCAGAGACAGGGCTGCGGAGAGCCCGGTGAGGACAAAGGGCCAAATTAATATGAGGCCCAGGCAAGACAACGCTACTATCATTCGCGAGGCTTGGGGCATGGTAAAGGGGTGGTTGGAGCCACTCATATGGGACATATGGCTGAGAGACTCGGGAACCATCCACAGTGAAGTGGGATGTCAAGGGGTTTCGAAACAATAGGGTTAATAGGATCTAGCCCGACCGTGTCCAAAACTAAAGTTAGGGCAGCCTCCCTATATTCATCATACCAACAAGATGTGGTGGGTGAGAACAAGGGTGCTTGTAAGGCAAGACTGGCATGGTTAAGGACCTGGGGGTAACACAGCCACTCCTGGGTACCCCACCCTGCTACAATGACGTTGTTGCTATTAACTGTAGTCATATATATATATATTGTATTCCTTGGATTACAAATTATTTGGGTAGAAAACAAACTTGCCTATTTTTTGACATTATCTTGCACAACACCATGTCATTATTTTTTGTAAGTTGTCCAGATACTACCGTGTGGTCTTATTAGAGCACTAACCTACAGTGTTACACAAGTGAGATAGATGAACAAGGATTTCAGTATCTTGTTTCTAGCAGTGTCTAGTGTAGAACATTTTAGAACCTACTTACTAGAGCAGGAGTATATTTTTACCATGTTATATTGCTGCAGCTGTGGCTAGCTGAATTGCCCAACCTGAAATCATAGATTTCATAGACATTAGGGCTGGAAGGGACCTCGGGAGATCATCGAGTCCAGCCCCCTGCCCAAATCCTTTCCATTAAAAATAAAATTGAGGGATCCACTAATGCAGGGGTCTTTCTGAGCTGGGAAGATGGGGGCTGCCTGCTTTCACATTCCTCCCCACTCCCTTCTTGGTCTAAAGTAAGCAAAGTAAATGAAACTTTTTAGACATGCTCCAAAGTCTGTACATTTCCATAGGCGTTCAGAGCAGGGGTGCCAAACATATAGCCCACGGGCTGGATCTGGTCCACAAGGCTGGGCCATCTGACTCTCAGACTTTTGCCCCAACTCTGGCTGCAATAGGAGGATTTTCCCACAGTGGCATCCAAGTCACCTGGGTGACAGCTGCAGTACTGGAGTCCCAGCTCCACAATGGGAAGAAGTCCAGCACCACAGCCTAGTCCCATGGTGGCAGTCAAATGGCAACAATGCCAGGCTTTTTCCCACAGGGCTGCTGGGGTTCCAGCACTGTAGCTGTCACCTGGGTAATTGGCTGCAGCTGTAGGAAGAAGCTATGGTACTGCTAGGGCTCCAGTATTGTAGCTCTTGCCTGGGTGCTGGGTACTGCTGCTGGGGCTCTAGTGCTGTAGCTCTGGCTTGTCTGCAAGGGACCCCAGTGAGAGCAGTAGCACTGGAGTCCCAAGTGCATTGCAGGAAGCAGTGCCATAGGCACTGGCAATGTGTAGGAGGTGCATGTTCACACCCTGAGATTGGCTGCCTGCAGGTGGTTGCCACCTACCACTTTCACCCCCTCTTGCCACCAACACCACTGCAGCCACCTGTGGGAGCTCCCCACTTGCTGCTGCCATGCCCCTACTGCTGAAACTGCTGCCACCGCCTGTGGGCAGTCGCCATGCCCCTAGCAACAAGGTTTGGCACCCAGGGCAAAGTCCACAGTGGCAGCCTGCCCTCGCCCTTGCCTTGTGCACAGATCCAGGGGGCACATGCCCCCCGCCATGCTTACCCAAGAGTGCATGGTGCAGCGGGAGCTGCTCTTCCCCCATTTCTGAGCCCCCCCAAATGAGCCACTTGCAGCTCCATGCCATGTCCTGCTCTGACTGGAGAGTTCCTTTTGACACTCCTTTGCTTTGGTGCCTGGGGCAGTGGTTCTGCCCCTCCCCCGCCCTTGCTATGGCACTGGTAGGAAGAAGTCCAGCACCATGGCTTGTTGCCCCTGTGGCAGCCAAGCACCTTGGATGCCATGCCTTTCCCCCTAGCTCCTAGAATGGTCAGGCACCATGTGTGCTGGCTCTGGCATGGTGGGGGTCCATGGGCTCCATTCAGCCCATGCAGCTAACCTTACACCATTCATTCAGTCCATGGACTGATCCCACACCACACATCCAGCTTGCAGAGCCAGGCAAGTTTGACAGCCCTGCTTTAGAGAGAAGGTGGGCTGAAGAAACTGAGCCTGCAGTGTAGGGATCTGGTTTCTTTTGTTGGCTTTATATCTATTAGTGGGACCATGCAATTCATTTTGATAGTACTGTGAAAATTAATAATGCAACTAGTTCTAAATCCAGCAATGGGAACCTTAATGAATAATCCCACCTACTATATGTGAAAACAATTGTGTGCAGCTAAGCATAACAATTAGATATGGCAACTGAGGTCTCTCTTTTCACTCCTGCAGCTGATAATTTTATGTCCTGAAGCATATGGCTGGATTACCCCCATCATCTTAGTTTGCAAATTGCTATAAATGCTATTAGTGCTCATAAAATGATCCAACTCTTTTGAAAACCTAGCCACAGTATTTGATTTCAATTATCAGTGCAGACACTGAATTCCAATTAAAGTGTATCATTTTCTCCTATCTTTTCTAAATGTATTGCTCCTCAGTATCACTGAAAATATCCCCTTAATTTTCATATTATTGGTCAAAGCAAAAATAAGGGACTGATCCATTTCTACCAGATTTTCATCATTTCAACAACATCTCATCTATAACAATCTATCTATGTTGCCCTTCAAAAGATCTTTTCAGTTGGTGCTCTGTCTGTTATTAAGACTAGACAACAGAAATTGGACACAACAATGGCATGGTGTTATTTAAGATAAGGCCATTATAATTTGGGAGATTCATTTTATATCTATTTTGAGGAAACCCAGTACCCTTACTGTGGGTTTATAACACCACCATCAGCCAACAGTTGTTATTTTTGTAGACCTCCCTTCTCTAACAAATTACCAGTGCTTTGCCATGATAAGCTATGATTCCAGAAGTTCTGATCCTGCAAAACATTCACACATTTACGTAATGTTACACAGGTGAAGTCATAGTGAAAAATTAAACATGCTTAATGTTAAATAATCTTCTGAATCGATCTTTGGGCTTGAAGAGCTGTAGAGTCACAATGGCAGCAAATTAAGTTGTAGAGAGCTGAAATGTGCCATTCTGTTGCACTTTTGTATCCTGCTATGTTGTTGTCATAACTTAATACAACCTTGCCTTGAAGCAATGTTACAAAACAAACATTGCAAAGCTATGTCAATAACACTTAAGCTAGTTTTTTAGATCTAGGTGCCCAATGTTACACTCTTAAATCTATATTTAGGTCCTAGCTTTGTTTTTTTACTTTTACAATACCTCAATCTTGTGCAAAGCACTTTACAGATATCTAGTTAACCTTCACAATCCACCTGTAACATGGATACATATTATCATCTCCCTTTTACAGAAGAGGAAAGACAGGTGATGTTAAACAACTCACTCGGGTCACAAATCATGTTTACAAAACATGAGAGTAAAACTCAGGAGTTCTTGGTTCCCAGGACTGTTCTTAAACCCAGATATCACATATCTCTGAAGGCTCCTTAATAGTCACTTCTTAATGATGCCTTGTGAGTGACACTTTTTTTTTTTTTTGCATACCTAATAATCTTACCACCAGATCACTGTTTAGTCACCATTGTATTAACATTTAAAAAAAAAATCTCCCAACCCCCTAAAAAACAAAATAGCCTTCTGTTAAGAAGACATTGTGGTGCCATGGTCAATTTATATACTTATGGAAATGTGGTGCAAATGCTGTGCTATTTTGTATTTGATGACTATTATTATTTCTTTGTATCAGTGCTAGCACCTATTGGCACTTGTCATGGATTAGGACCACAGTGCACTTTGTAAATGCCTGGCCAAAAATTGTTCTTGTCCCCAAAGACTGTTTAAATTGCAGGCATTCATTCAATTTCCTCTCTAACAGGACCAAACACTCTGGTATGAAACAACCAGAATCTCTGTTGTTTTCCTAGTTTTGAAGTTAGTTATCAGCTTTCCAGTCCCTAAAATTATCATGTATTATAATAAATAATGTTTAGTATTTACCTATGACTCTTCAGCTGTAGAACTCAAAACACTGAAAAGAGGTACAGAGACACTGACATAGCTGGGAACTGATTTGCCTAGGATAACACAGAAAGTCGGTGGCAAAGCTGAAAGTACAGTCATGATGCTCTTATTATCTTTATTAATTATTCACTTTTAATTTCTTTGAATTCTGGAAAACTTTGCTTTTTGGAACAATTTGTTCTTCCTATAGAAGAGTCAAAATGTGTGTGTTGCTGTACAGGCTTCTCAAGTGTTCCATTATGTGTGTAACATGATGTGCTGTAGTAGGAGCCTCTCTTCTTCTGGTGATTGTGGTGAGACAGATGTCTAAAAATGTTGAGAATGAGTAAACGTATAAAAATATAGCAATGTTGTGGTACACCAAAACTGTACCCTGAAAGTAGGTTCTTGTTTTGTTAGCTTCATGCATTATGTTAAAGGAGATTTAAAAACTTTTAAAATTATGTTTCCTCTCAAGAGAAAGCTATCATCTAGATCACTGAAAGGAAGTGATTTCCTTGCCGGGCACAAATGAGTCACAGTAAATGACCTTCTTTGTAGTTTAAATTAGACCCAAGAATCCTCTGAAGAGCTGGTACATAAACCCATACAGTTCAGATAAAGAAAAGCACTGAAATACATTGTTGTTAAGAGACATTTAGATCCAAAAAGAAGTATTCTACTTTGCCTGGATTCTTTTTTCATTGTTATCAGACTGCTAGTACCTGTAAATTGCATGCTGCATACATTTTGTATACAAAAACATGCAATATACCACTGCAGAACTTGATTTTGCTTCTTAACAAAGAAGGGCTCAAAAAAGTGATTACCCTACTTTATTTTGGATGTCTTTACCATACATATGAGTTTGGGTATTGAGGGGAGGAAAGGAAGGTCTCAGCGTTCTTTATGGAAATGCTTATGGAACTTTCTAGTTGAGAGAGTTGCTATACTCCAGAGACAATAAAGGCAAATTTGTCTGGCCAGTTCATATGGGACCACAGAACCGTTTCCAAAATTTTCATTATATCTGTGTGTGATACCTATTTATTAGGGCTGTGCGAAGCTTTGGGTAGTGATTTGATTTGGAGGAGATTTAGCCCAGTTCAGTGGTCGAATCTCCAAATCAAATTGGGGGACCAACTTAAAGGTCTGAACTAATTTAAAAAGATTTGGAGAGCTCTGATGATTTGTGCAGTCCCTGGTGGCTGCAGAAGGGAGCTGGTAGGTACTAGGCCGAGGGCACCCTTTTTCTTAAAGAGCCAGAGCTGACCTGGGTGGGGCACCTGTGGGGGGGGCTCATGTAAAGCCCCCTTATGCAATGTGGGGCAGTGGGGGGCACCAGGGATCACCCCCTGCCCAGCAGCACCTGGGGAGTTCGGGCTTTTTTTTAACAAGTGGCGGGAGCTGGGGTGGGCAGGGCAGCCATTGTTGAGCTAGGAGAGTCGGTGGCTGATTCGGAGATCCAAAAGCAGCCAGATCTCCAAAATGGATTCAGCCGAAGCAAATTGGAACAGTGATTCAAATCACCGAATCGAATCACTGTCCCCTGAATCAGCCAAATCTGAAGTAAATATTAGCTGCTTCACACAAGCCTACTATTTATAGCTTTTACTGCATCATGACCAAGTGCTCGAAGTACCAGTCGCTACTGATATGGATGATATCACTTTTAAGTTCTTGACACCTTAGGAGGAAAAACTAGCCAGAAAATTAAATGCCTTGAGGTCGTCTGAAGAACAGGTCTATTTGTGTTGTGTAAAGTTCAGGGTCTGCCCCATCTAGACTATGCCAGGAGGGGTACTTGTTTGTTCCTGTTATGAATGCATTTGAGATGAGCACATTCATGACAAAGAACTGGACTGAGACTATCAACTCTTCACATAGGTCACAGAACAGATAGAAGATAGTAACAACTTTGAATCATTGCAAAATTATGCCAGCTTTTAACTGGAGCTCATGAGACTCTATAATCTTTTATACCCTGTTTCATCTGGTGTCCAGAAATAGGCTTTCCATATTTCGTTAAGATTTCATTTAATGGAAATAAAGACAGACTAACCCACTGAAATAAAAGCAGTGCATCAGGAGTGCTTGTTACTGGGAAAGCAAGAAATTAAAGATGAAGTAGTTTAGGCATGCATCAAGAAAAACAGAATGCAGGGAGGAGACTGACAGGATGATACACAGGAGCACTGTCAAGGGAAAAGGGCAAATGGAAAGTAGTTGCTAAAAATCATAAGGAGACAATTTTGTTGTTCCTTGTGATACATGTTAATTGGTGGGTTATAAAGATTCTTAATATCTTCACTAATTAAAATGTAAGAAGGTGACAGTTCTTCCTGAACGGTCATAATGTTTTTAGTCTTTCTTATTAAAACTATTGCTAATGGAATCTACAGAGCTTTTAGAAATTTCTTTTATTCTTTTATACCTAGGTCTAGTGGTTTGGGCACCAGATTAAGATTTAAGAAATCTGGGTTTAAATCCTAGCTGTTCCACAGACTTCCTGTGACATTGGGCAAGTTATAGTGTGCCTGCATTCCCTTTTTAATATTAGGGAAGGAATGATGCTGCCTCTCTACCACACAGGAATATTGTGAAGATAAATTTATTAGCGTGAATTGCATTACTTTCCCCATCTCTAACTACCCGTATTTATTGTATCTTCTAAATATGATTTAGGGCTTTTCTGCCAGTTTATAATGGGCTGGCAAGGTATCACAAAAACACCAACCCTGTTACCAGTAGTCTGATCCTGCCTGAAAATGTTAAATGAGTTACAGTTGCTCAGTTAGACTTCACCTAAAAAATGGGGTGCACTTTAGGGACTCTCCTAAATAAACCTGATAGGCATAAGGACCCAGGTAAGGTTTTTATTTTTGTATTTATTTTTTAATCTCTTGTTCAGCTAGTTGAGGTCAAGACTCTTCCCTCCATAGATTGATCTTCACTAGCAACATTGAAGGAACCTCCTCTCCACCCCCTCAACTCCCCCACCACCAAACAAACAAACCAAAACAAAACCAGAGAACTACAGTGCTGTTAGCTGCCATGTATCAGTGTGGTTTGGAAATTAATGGATACTTTGGGATGGAGAGAGTTGTAACAAAACATCCAGCAGAACTTTTTAGGCTCCTCACCAGTTAACTAGATTATCATATTGCTTCAACCCCTTTTAAAGTTAAGACCATTCAAAACAATACTGTTTTGGGGAAAGTGGGTTTTCTGCATGGACACTTCTAATGCCAACTCAAGAGTGTCAAGCATTGATAGTGTGTAGAAGGGAACATTATTTGAGCAATATTTCAGGCTTATGGCACCCTTGGAGCCTGGAGTCCTCCCTTCACGGCTTGCAAAATTGTTCAGTGGAGCCTTATTTTAAGCGCTGAAGCTGGGAGCTATTGTAACTGTCAGATAGAGGATGCTGTTGACCATTTGGATCATTGATAACTGCAACAAGCCGTTATTAATGATCAACACATATTTGGTATGTGTTTCAATATGACTACAGATGAGCACAAATTTTTGTGGCCCATAGTAAGCCATAGTTTCATAGTTTCTAGGGTCGGGAGGGACCTGAGTAGATCATCTAGTCTGACCCTCTGCTGTGGCAGGAAAAAGTAGTGGGGTCAAATGACCCCAGCAAGGTGTTCATCTAACCTCCTCTTAAAGACCCCCAGGGTAGGAGCCTGCACCACTTCTCTTGGAAGTTGGTTCCAGATCCCAGCCGCCCTGACCGTGAAGTAGCACCTCCTGATATCTAGCCTAAATCTACCCTCTACCAGCTTGTGACCATTATTCCTGGTCACTCCTGGCAATGCTCGGGGGAACAGGGACTTCCCCAATGCCTGCTGGTCCCCCCTGACTAGTTTGTAACAAGCCACTAGATCCCCCCTCAGCCTTCTCTTTTGGAGGCTGAACAGATTCAGGTCCTATAGCCTCTCCTCATAGGCCTGCCCTGCTGCCCCTGATCATACGAGTGGCCTGCCTCTGGACCCTCTCCATGTTGTCCACATCCTTCTTGATAATGGATTATGAGCTATGTGGTGCCTGTACTTATTTCTGTGTAACCTGTTTTGCTTTTAGATGTAAAAGACAACAGAATTTGGCCCCACAACTCTATCTAAGAACAGAGTAACGCTTAGCATAAGGGAAACTATACATATTAATTGTACTTTACCAGCACTAGTGACGCCTCCTGGCTCTTTCTGGTACAGCAGAGATTCAGAAAATGAGTCTAAAACAAGTTATTTAGAATTTGATTCTTGTGAGGAAGTAAGCCTTAAGAATGAGGCTTGCAAGGGAAAGACGTTTAACATTCAGTTTTTGGATGAAATTACATGAGGTGGAGAAGTGGCAGGATTGGGAAGTAAAGCAAATGTGTCTGTATGTTTAGCAAATCGCCTAATGCCACCTATGAGAATGGGAAGAGGTAAAATACTCTAGCTGAGGTGGAGTATTTAACAATTAGAAGAAGGAAGCAGGTTACACTATAGGCTTAATGTTTTCAGTAGTATCTGTTACTGAGATATAAAAGATTTTTTTCCCTACTAATAAATCACTGTCTCTCTACTTTAAGTTCATAGAATCATAGAAGTAAGGTTGGAAGGGAACTTGTAGATCTTCAAGTCCTACCCCCCGTCTGGGTGGGAGAAAAACTGGGCTCAAATGACTCCAGCCAGGTAGGCATAAAGCCTCTTCTTAAAGACCCCCAGGGTAGGAGCCAGCACCACTTCCCTTGGAAGTTGGTTCCAGATCCTAGCTGCTCTGACTGTGAAGTAGTTCTTACGGATGTCTAATTTAAACCTACTCTCCAACAAGTTGTGGCCATTATTCCTTGTTATGCCAGGGGGTGCTAGGGGAAACGAGGTTTCTTCCAAACCCTTCTTGTCCCTCCTAGTGAGTTTATAGACTGTCACCAGGTCCCCCCTCAGCCTTCTCTTGTGAACGCTGAACAGGTTCAGGTCCCACAGTCTCTCATTGTAGGGTCTGCCCTGTTGTCCCCAGATCATGCGGGTGGCCCTCCTCTGAACCCTCTCAGTGTCGTCTACATCCCTCCTGAAGTGGGGTGCGCAGAACTGGATGCAGTACTCCAGCTGTGGCCTGACCAGTGTTGCATAGAGGGGGAGGATCACCTCCTTGGCCCTGCTTGAGATGCACTTGTGGATGCACGACAAGGTCCAGTTAGCCCTGCCAACCGTGACCTCGCATTGTCGGCCTGTTCATCTCGGAGTCAATAATGACTCCAAGATGCCTTTCTGCCGCTGTGCTCTCAAGAAGGGAGTTTCCCATCTTATATGTGTGCTGCTGGTTACTGCTGCCCAAGTGCAGCACCCTGCACTTGTCAGTATTGAAACGCATCCTGTTTTTGCTAGCCCACCCCTGTAACCTATCCAGGTCTTGCTGTAGTCTTTCCCTCCCTACTAGCATGCTCACCTCACCCCAAATTTTGGTATCATCAGCAAATTTAAACAGGTTGCTTTTCACCTCGTCTTCTAAATTGCTGATAAGAGATTGAACAGCATGGACCCAAGGACTGAGCCCTGGGGGACTCCACTGCCCTCTTCTCCCCAGGTCAAATATGACCCGTCCACCACCACCCTCTGAGTACAACCCTTCAGCCAATCTGCAATCCATCTGAAGGTGTAGGCATCAATGCCACAGTTGCCTAATTTTTTAATGAGGATGGGGTGGGAGACGGTGTCAGTTTTATCATGTTAATGATAAAAGCCCTGTAGCATAGAAAAGGTGAGGCCTGCCCACTTATGTATAATCAAAATGACCTAGTTTCCACGCTTGTGCAGCATTTTGTGAATCAATTTGGTTGCCATGCTTCATCAATGTTGAAATAATTACACATGTAAGCCATTTTAATATGACTCCCTTCATAAGGGGACGATTTTATGAAGCACTTAGAGGATTTGCATGCTGAGAATCTCTAATCTTATAAGTAAGTAAGAAGTATCATTTGGCTGCATAGACAAAGAGGATTGAAACGGAGAATTCCCCAAAATACTTATTGCTTTTTTTCAATTTCTAACCTTGCCAGTTTCCTCCTGGAGCCAGGAGCATACCTGCTTGCAGGGAACATAGAAATGCTCAAGGTCTTCCTCTTTGCAGACCCCAGGCTTCCGTAATAGCTAGGAGGTACCATTTGCTATTTAAAGCTCTTTTTTTCAACATGACATATCCATCAAGAAATCAGTATTTCCACTGCTTCGAGTTATATATTCTGGACAACAACAGGACTAAAGACCCTTGTTCTTCACATCTTGCCTGGATCTTTATCTTTCTTCCTCCCCCAAATTTCCTGCCTCAAGCAAGAGCGTACTGTGCTTGAGATTGTTTTGATTTCTTTGTCTTTTCCTTCTACAGTCTCTGACTAACCCACTGGCTCTCTTTTTAAGCTCAGGTTGACCTTCACCTATTTCTCTCTCTCTCGCCTCTGAAATATGTAGTCTGATTAAGGAGCATAGCGGCAACGCAAGGCAATTTTAGTATTTGTTGGACAGGCCTGCAGAACAGGCTTTTTTTGCCTCTGTTCTCAAATGTCTAAGGAGCTTGGGATCACAACAGATGAAAATGCTTTGCATTCAAAAGCTTTTCTAAGTCTGTCCCAACCGTGCACTTGGTTTAGTAGAAGAACCCATTGACTAAAACAAATCCTTAGTCTGGTAAAACAAACCCCACAGGAATCCTTGCCTCTTGCATCAGGATCTTGGGACAAGTTATGGAGATGACCATTTGGGTTAGAACCATCAGTGTCATAGAGGTGATATCTTTTATTAGACCAAGCAGATAATTGCAAAATAAATAAAAATAAAATAAATTATTTTATTTGCTCAGGAGAGAGCTGACATACAAGTCATGGATGTATTTGGCTGTTGGGTATCTTGCTGGGCTCCTTCACCATTCTGCTCCAGCAGGGAACCTACCCCATGGGGTTCTTTCCTTAAGTGCTGACAACTGCTTTACCCTTCCAAGGCTGGTCTTGGAGACAAAAAAGACTAGGAACATTTCCTGAAGAAAAACTTGCTCACCTTCTCCTTTCTAATAATAATTGGTATTATTGCCCTTACTCATTATTAATAAACATTGATTGCATTTTCATGCCACTTTACCCAAAAAGGTTTCCAGACCTGGTTAAAAACAGCTACTAAAAAAACCCACTGACAAACCAGAATGATACAAGGGTGTAGGCTGTAGCCGTGTTGGTCTCAGGCTGTAGGAAGACATGGTTCTTTTGGATGAATCCAGTATCTTTTATTAGACCAACTTAAATAGTTGGAAAAGTTTTTTTCTTAGCAAGCTTTTTAAACCTTGCTTGCTAAGAAAATTTCCCCCCAACTACTTAAGTTGGCCTAATAAAAGATATCAGAATGATACAGGGGCCCCCACTCTGGGGCAGCTATCAGTTTCCTGGAGCCCAAAGTTTGGCTCCCAGAGCCGAGGGCTTGTTCCTTGCTCTCTCCCGCTACCACCAGCTTCCCGGCTCCGGTATTGGGGCTTGTATTTGTCCAGCACCACAGCTCAACGAGAAGGAGAGGCCGCCCTGGGGCTCACCTGCTAGCCCCATCCCCTCGCGCGGAGCAGCACTGAATAGACCCCGCAGCTCGCGTTCCCCCTCCCTCCTCCCGCGTGGGTCGGACGGGAGGGGGCCACCCGCGCGAACGAGCCAATGAGCGGCGAGGCCGGGCGCCCGCTGACCAATGGGGCGGCGGCTGCGGGGAAGGAGGAAATGTAGAGGGCTGGGTCTCTCGGCTGGGGGCTGCCGCCTCATTCATGGGGAGGCACCCCGCGCGAGCGAACCAATGAGCGGCGACTCCGGGCGCCCGCTGACCAATGAGACGGTGGCGGCGGCGGGGAATGTTGAGCCGAGGGGGTGGGGACTGCGTGGGGCGGTGCGCGTTGCTCCCCGCGCCCCCTGGCGGCTGGCGCTATGCGCCGCTCGCTCGCCTCGCCCCTGCGGCTGCCGCGGGCTGCGTCTGGCTGGCTGGCTGGCGGCGGAGCTGGGCGCAGCGCACCATGGCAGTGGAGGAAGAGGGGCTGCGGGTCTTTCAGAGCGTCCGGATCAAAATAGGTAGGGGCCGGGGCGGGGCCGCTTTGCAAGAAAGCGCCTGAAGTTTCTACGTTTGCGAAGTGGGGGATGCCGCAGCCTCCCCTGCGAGCCCGGGCACCTGGGG
This sequence comes from Crocodylus siamensis, assembly GCF_052110815.1. Classification (NCBI taxonomy): domain Eukaryota; kingdom Metazoa; phylum Chordata; order Crocodylia; family Crocodylidae; genus Crocodylus; species Crocodylus siamensis. The sequence continues at coordinate 304,499,642 of NC_143395.1, forward strand.
GACGGTGGGGTCTGCAGCCCCCCGGCCCGGGACACGCCGGGCGCCCCGGGGTGCTGCGGGAGAAGCGCTGTCCCCAGACCGCAGGGTTAGACAGTGAGCGGGGGGCTCGGCTCGGCTCCTCTCGGCAGCCCTCTGACTGGCCGGGAAATCCCTCCTTCCCCTCGCAGCATCGGCACCGCACGAGGTCACTGAGTCCAGCACCCTGCTCCGAGCAGGACCAGCCCCAAGTAGATCACCTCAGCCAGGGCTCTGCCTAGCCGGCTCTTAAAAACCCCCGAGGACGGAGAGTCCAGTCCCTGCTCTGTAGGAAAACGAAGCCCGGATCCAAGGGGAGCGCTTTGGTTTTTTCTTCTTTTTGATTTTATTTTTTATTGCCCAACGATACATGGCAGCAGGCCTTGCATGTCAAAGGGAACCAGAGGGCCTGAAGTGCCCACCAGGGATCCCCCTGGGAGCGGAAGAGGGTCGGGTGCCTCGTTCCTCTTGGTTTTCTCTCTGGGGCCTTTTGGACACACTGGCAAGCTGATTCTTACAAAAGCGACTTTGCTGTCGCCAGTGGGCATGTCTGACAAAGTGAAATGTCTGGTTGCAGGGAAAATTGATTCGCATATGGCATGCCACCTGTCACAGAGCAGGCTGTAGGTGAGCTGGATGTTTTGACCCATTCTGCGAAGTCAGAATCTGCAACTACTGGGGTGAAAAGCAACAGCAGCATGAAGGAGGGGGGTTGGACTAGATGACCTCCTGAGATCCCTTCCAACCCTCCTTTTCTCTCACTCTATGAATGAAGTTCTGGGCATGTGGGCATTTCCTGTCGCTTGCCCCAAAAATGTATTCAGGGAGTCTGTGCTCTATGATGGAGTCAGACTTGCTTTCAAGTTAAAAGATATTGTGTTGTATCTTTACTGGTGGTCTATTGCCAGCCCATTTTTATTCCTCCTCTAATAAGACTGGACTAATGAAATAAGAATTTTCCTCCATTGCTTCTTCCTACCATTTTGCATGAGAGAGAATCATGTTTTAGGTAGTACCACACTGACGGCTTCACTGAAAGGATAACTGGTGTTACCCTATGTAGATGCCTGCCATAATTAGAGTATGGGGACCCTGACAGAGAAGATTTAATTTTAGCAACAAAAGCTAAAAGGTCTGAGATTAATTTGATTAATGCATCCACCAAAATTAATCCTACTACAGGCTTCAGTATCTGAAACCCCATTAGATTAATGGATTTGATTATTATGCAATACTACAGTAGTGATTCATCGCCGCTTATCTACAGATAAAGCAGTCAGAGGCTATTCATGTGTTGTTGATACTAGGTACCTTCTGCTGCTTTAAAAAAATAAAAGACCAAATCCTGTCCCCACATTTACCCGATAAGTTATGAGTACTTCCAATGTAGCAGAGAGCAGTAATATGTACATGATCAAAGTTGATTGCTTTGTACAGTAGAGGGCAGTAGTAAATGTACACAAAAGCCAACTTGTTTCTTTTTTTGTTCACTAGTAAGGAACCCAAAGCTGTATTCATCAATGCCCATGGAAGCCATTCCTGAAGAATTGCTGGCATAATGATTGTTTAACAAACAAACATTGAACATCATTTTGGACATCAGTGTGTTCTTGTAGAGGTGAAAGTCTTCTCAGCAGAATAGGTCTGACAAGATTACTTCAGTTTTCAAAATGACCTGAAACATGCAATTTGATGTGAGGCAGGTCTGATTTGCTAAATCTTGCTAGGATACTTCAGGGTTCCTCCTTGTTACATCAGGAAGTGGAAAGAAGTTGAGGCATGGTCTTATCAGGAAGAAAAACTTAGTTTACTCTAGGAAGCTCTGTATGGATGATGGATGAAGGGACCACTACTGATGCTCCTTGATTATCCAGAATTAAAGATGGGATGTCAGTACTAATAAAATTTAATGGAATATGGTATAATGTTCTAGGTTTTCTAACCATTTTCCCATTGTGGTTAGCATTACCTTAGTGTGGTCTGGATTCACTTTGAGTCTGCTGTTTGTTCTCTCTTTAGGACACGATCTCTTCTTAGTCTTATTCTTGCAATAGATTTATTTTCTTCTGTAGAGAATGGCACTTTTGTTTTCCTCATAGCCAAATAGTTGGCTGTACAACTCAATCCATCTCCAAATGGCCTTATAGACTGGAGAGGGGAATGGGGGAGGGTGACAAAATAAATTCCTTTGTGACCTGCACTTGAGGGCTTTGAGAGAGAGCGGCGTTGTTACTACTCTACCTGTTACTCAGATCTTTTATTTGATTAGCATGGGAGAGAGGGGGACATCTCATTATCTATCTGTTTCTGTTCCTAACATTTCTATTTTTTTAAAATAAAAGGATTTGAAACATGAAGGCAGCCTAAGAGCAAAAAGGAAAAAAATACACTCTATATGCTATTGAAGATCTGAGTTAATCTGTTCTTCTTTGGCTACCTTTTCCTGCTACTGTAGTCTTATGGTCCATCTTCATTGAAAATTAATTTTGCCAGAATCCTTGATGCATAAACAAAACAATGTGTCATGTAAGACTAAACAAACACTTCCTATAAGATTGGTACTTTGAGGAAGTGTGCAGCTCTGATAATTCCATGAGTCAGTGTTTCAGAACCTGAAAGGAAACAACATAAGACTTGTGGCAGATGATTGGTTGGAAAAACTACAGAGCGAGTGCTTCTGCTTGGCAACATGACTTGTACCTTATTGTTAATGAATATGCTATACGTAACTGTTATCCTTTTTTTTCTTTTTGGCTTGTGATCATTTTGCCATTTGATTAGCTTAGACGTTCAATTACAGAAAGAAAAGCAACGTACATATCCAGAATTCTTTGTCCTGTGTTATATAGGAACCAGAATAGAAAATAGTGGTCCCTTTAGGACTCCAGATGCATGAAATTCAGTTTTTAGTGTAAAACAAACAACCCCTTTGCATTTTTGTTGTTTCAAGCTATGTAAAATTATACAGCTACTATAAAGTTCTGCATTTCTAGCTATAAGCCCCTCTGAGTACATGAAAACTACTAAGCAAGTTGTCCTAAAGCAATAAAATAAATGCTATAATCCTACGTATCTTTTGGGGTTTCCCATATTGCATGTTGCTGTAATGTCTTAGACCCAGTATAGGAGGCTGTTTGGTAATTGTTGAACCTTATTTTGGTTACACAGAGGCCTATTGACTTCAAGAACTGTTTGTTTAGGTCAGCATGTAGATCTTGAGTAATCACCAGCAGCTGAAAAACAGCCATGAACACTTAAACTGATTTTATTCTAAGGCAGGGGTTGGCAACCTATGGCCCATGGGCCAGGTCCAGTCTGCGAGCATAGGGCTTCAGCAGCCAGATGGACCTAGTTTGAGTTAGAGGCAGATGGGTGCCAGGATTTAGCTGCTGCTGCCATTGCTTTTCCCTGTGGTGACACAAGGATAGTGTCCATCGCTGGTATTTTTCCCTGCAGCAGTGTGGGGCTTTGGCAGCAATTGCTTTCCCCTGCCGCTGTGGGGATGAGCACTGGCTGCAGACACTCTCCCTGTGCTGCCATGGGGAAAAGCATGTTGCTAGGTGCTTTTTCTGTGCAGCAGCTGGGAAAAACCGTGGCGATGGCTTGGTCCTAGCATCCACCTTCCATGCACTGGCCTGCTTCTGACCCAAACTGAAAAGGTTCCTGCCCCTTGTTCTAAGCAGATTTGTTGATAAAACCAGATTAACTTCTCTACTACTTCTGATAAATGACACAGAAACGTCATCTTTTCCTGTCACAGGTAACCTCTGGTCTGAAGTTCACATTTGAAGCATGAGTAGAAAGAAGTAGTTAACCATGTTAATTTGAAGTTAGGCAGAAGGCAGGGCAGGGTGGCACCTTAAAGATCATTCAGAAATGCATAAACTTTTTTAGGCAATGGCCTACTCTGTCATGTGACGGGATAGATGCCTGTGCCTGTGCCAGGTCTGGGCAGTGAGGAGCTGCATTGGGTCTGGACAGCTGTCACTCCTTCCAGTGCTTCCTACTCTCCCTGGCTGCAGTGCTGGTGCTTCTAGTTGGCGGGGAACCAACCTGGGGCTGACCAGTTGGAAGCAACATCCATGGTCCTGTTGCTTCTCTCTGCCTCTCCTCACCTCTGCAGTGTGGGTGCAGCTCCCCACCAGCTGGAAACTGCATCCACACTGCCACCAGGAAGACCAGAGAGATGGGGAGAGGTGATGATGGCTCAGATGCATCTTCCAACTTGGCCCTTCCAACTTCTTGGTCCTGTTGCAGGCCTGGGCGAAGGGAGAGCCCTTTGGCTTTGTGGGATGGATCCAGTGGCTCTGCAGGCTGGAGGTGGCCTGTGGGTCACTTGTTGCTGACCACTGCGCTATAATATTGGATGTTAGAGTAGACTTGAACTTGTGACTTTCTGTTCCTCCCATTAATGAATCACTTGTGACATGTCCTAGTCTCTTGATAATGTAATTCATAAAATGAGTGTTCAAAAGTCATGTTTATGATGACTTGAAGACTCATCATAAAAGTCAGTTCAGTGCTGAGGGGCATAGTTTATGAGGCTCTCACATATACAGTACCTCATTGTTTGGGGTAAACCTTTTGGCTCACTTTTGAATCCTCCAGCCACTTTTTGTGATGGAGATGGAGAGTACCAAAGAGGGCTTCTGGATACAAAAAAACTTGGCACTCCCTTTCCAGTAAGCACAAAGGCTACTAATGAACAGCAACGTAGGTATGTGGTGGGTACCAGGGCAAAACTGGCATCACAAGTGCCTGCCTGCCAAGTTACATCACTGCTAATGAAAACCGCTTTACCTCTGAGAAGATAGTACTTTTGGTCCTTGTAAATACTGTAATGCAGTCTCAGATTTAGAAATAGAAGGGAGAGAGGACTAGAGGAAGCCAAGTTGAATTTTAGCAATTATCAGTTTGGAATGAATGCTTTATTTATGACATGGATCACTGTGGAAGGTGTAAAAACAGCTAAATCTGTGCACTGCACAGAGATGAAGCAAATGTAGAAGCATCAGTTAAAATGTGCAATAAAATATTTTCTTAGTGAGTGCTTTCTTTTTTCCTTAATGTATGTTTTAGAAAACAATTACTTTGAAGAATACATGCTGTGTGAATGATAGAGTAATGATCTATTTTGTAGTCAGTAGCCCAGCAAGTGATGGAACTAAAGAAAATTAATTGCATTTCCTGGAATATATTCAGGAATTCATGAGATCAGTGCTACATATTGAAATGTTAACAAGTACAGCTTAAACTGATGCTGCTTCCCCCATAAAGAGTGGGAAAGCAGTTCAAATTGCTTTTCGTATTGTCTGCTGTGCTTATTTAAGGTATAGGCCTGACTAGTTCTGAGGGGCTTCAGAATAGAATATGCAGGGTTTTGTTTTTTTTACCCATATGGCTCACTAGTTCAAAGTTTTGTTTTTTCCAGTTTGGTAGCAAACAGTTATACTGCTATTTGTTTTTTGTTCACTGTACTGCATGAAAGGAATTGTGGCCTGCTCCTTTTCTAGGGAACAGACTATATCTACAGCTCTTACCAAATCCATGAGCAGGGGAAAAAAAGACAAGACTTGAAGAGGAATCTGTTACTTGACCCTTAAGGATTGCCCCCTCTGCAAGGAGGGCTGAAGTGAATACAATGCAGCATGGGAAAGAGTTCTCAGTTGTTGCTTTGCTAGCCCTTGTTTATACAAGTAAACAGAGTCTGGTAGTCTTTGGGGAGTCGGTCTGGTATCTTTCATGATTTGTATATTAACATACACATTTTATGTAAAAAAAAAAAAAAAAAATTGATTAAGTTGTATTTGGGAACAAAAGCCAAGATGACTCAGTTTCTGGAGTGTCTGGAAGGTGAATGCCTTAATAGCTAAGGTTAGTAGGTCAGAAAAACAGATTAATTCAGGACGACACTAGGGAGTCTGAATATAACTTCCTGGTTTTTTCCTCTTCTAGAATTAATGGACAAACATGCTGCCTTTTGACCTCTCAATTACAGTTAACTAATAGTGACTCTACTTGAGCCTTCACAAATCTAGCTGGGTTACTAGCTTGTTAACGTTTCCTTCCATGGCATTTGACATCCTACAGCATTTACCAGTCTTCAGAAAGTGTTGCCCATTGAATTAAAGTAACTTTTAAACTAGTTTTTTTTGATGGGCAAACAAATACTCAACTTCTTGAATCATATTAATAATTCCAATACTTAGTAAGTCTCTTTTCTAGTGTTGTTCTGATACTAATTTCTCTCAAGTTTCACATGTCAGTTTGTGACCTCTCATCTGTTACATCCAGTCTGATTAAACTACTCAGGAAGCCTGACGTCTTTCTGGAATTCATGTTTTCAGTATGACAAGCTAACTGTGACCACAGACTTGCAATCTGCTTCTGTATAACACAAATATTAAAATTGCTCCACTCTGCTCTGTGGCTACAAAAGATTAAAAATCTGGCAAGCTGCGCAGATGGGGCATGGTCTCAGGGCTACATTTACAGTAGGTAATTCCTTGTACCACATGCTGGATCCAGTCATGCCAACTCTATCATTGAATGCTGGTTTCTATATATGCCACTAAAAATTGTAAAATGTAAACAGTGTTACTTTTGATTATCCTGCTTTCATGCTAAGAAATAATATTTTACTTTTCCAGTTTACATTAAAAACAGTACATAAGGATGAATTATTTTATACAAGCTTGATTATGAATTTGCCACCATGCCAGGGAAACTATCCTTCAGGGAAAATATTCTCTTTCTTGTGTAGGTGGGAGGTGTAGGTATGCTGATTAGCTGCTGTGGCTTCATAGTGGAATTTTTTTTCCTCCACACTCTTGCCAGCACTACTTGATAAGTGAAGCACCTTTCTTTTAGTTAGGTATGGCGATTTGCTGAGGAGCACATTACCTGCTCTAATACATCCCACTCAGATGTCTGAGAGGGGAAAACTGTACAGAAGTCTCAGATAGAATATAAAGATTTTCTGGGAATTTTCACAGCTAGATTACTAGCTGCAGAAAAGTGGTAACTTTTCCCTACTATAAGAACAAATGAAGAGGTGATGCTGTTTAAAAAGAAAACAAACCACGCACAAGTTCACATGTCTTTTGCAAACTACTTCCTAGTTAGTCCTGAATGTGCAGCAAAACTAGATATGAAATCAGCAGTCAAAAAGAGAAGAAACGCTTAAGTTCCCAGGGGTGCTAATATTACTAACATCAGGGAAAAGAACCAGATCTCTTGTGTGTTGAGATTAAAATGAACAAGCATTATACAAATCTGAAAGTACCTTTAGAACTTGCCCGTCCTTGCCTCTTGGGCCAATTGGTTGTTTTGGCATACAACTCATTTTATTATAAGAGCATGCATCAAGAATTGTTCTGTTGAAACCATTTGTTACTGGTTCTTTGAATTGCTCTTGTGGGACTTCATTTCATGGAGGAGGGCAGAAAGTCAGAGGTGAATGTATCTGACACCTGTAGTTTATCCGTTCCCTTTGGTAAATTACAATGCTAAATGCGGCATATCTACAAAAATGAGTCCTATGATTGTCTTTTCCAGCATGAGAATGAGAGGTAGGCAGGAGAAAAGAGAGAACCTTGGAGTAAAGGGAGCTATATGTTTCTTGTGCTCAAATGTTGCCAGTTTTTGCTGGAGGAAAAAGACCAAGTATTAAACAGTTAATCTGTTTATTATGACTTAAGATGACAAATAAAACTCTAATAGCAATATTATAATGCCGTAGTATTAAGAAACTGTAGCCTGCTGATTTGCATCTTACAAATGACTCGAGGGACCAGGACATTTTAATAGATCATTAAAACATGCCCTGTTATTTCTTAATGCTATATTTAAACCTGCTATGTTTAGAATTTTATCCATTTTGGGGATAAAGCTTGGTACATGTTTTAGCAGTAGTAATAGTCACGTGTGTGAAGCTAAGAAGCTGGTTATGGGCTTCTACTTTCTGAATAGCTTTCTTACCATTTTTTTTACATTTTAGCAGTACTAATAAAAGTCCACGTATTTTACCTGTTCTTGATCAAAAACTGTTAAGCATTATGGAGTGGTACCTAGATTTGAATTCCATTGGTCAGCCTGACTTCTTTTTTTCAGACCAAACCTAACTTACCCTCTCCCCCCCAGTCACCACCAAAAGCAAACCACTTCCCTGAAACTTCAGATGTTGTATTATCCCACAAGAGGTTTTTTGGGGTGTTTGGCAAAACCAAAAAAAATTGTTCTAAAATTCTGGTGATCTGGAAATGCTTCTTAAAGTTCATGTGTGGAAACACATTTGTGGACTTTTGTGTTTCCAAAATAACTTGACCTAGAAACTTAAAGCTTTTTAGGTTGTTTTGGCCTCAAAAAGAAAAGACTTGTTTTTTAGGGAGTAGTAAGGAAAGGGGAAGTGAAGTGAAGTGGGTAAAGAAACCAAAATATATCAGGCTTATCTAACTTCCAGGGTTAGGAGGAGGTGCCAGTTTTTAAACCTTATTTTCAGTGGTCTAGTCTCTGACTTTTGTATCTGTCTAATTAGGTCAATTTTGAGACTCATCTGATGGTTTACTTCAAATTCTTGTCTCCCACAGATAATGCGTGCACAGAAGGAAGGGCAAGTGACTTTCTTCTGGCTGAAGGATAGCAGCTTCTTGAGCCCCACTTTGTGGGAGGGGACCTCAGTAGTGCAGTGATGCAAAAAGAAGCTGGGTGGCCAAGGAGAATAGGAACAGAAAGAGTCTTGGACTGAGGGGGAATACATAGATTGAATGGGGACTGTAGTTAAGGATGTGTTTATACAGGTGTGGAAGGCATTGGCATATTGTGTTGGTGGTATTGCATAGTGTAAAACGTGCAAATGCTGTCAGATACTATGTAAAGCTTATGTGCATCTATATAAGAAAATTAATTATTGGCTTAGAAGAGATATGTTGGAGGTTTTCAAGACCTGGCTAGACAAAGCTTTGGCTGGGATGACCTAGTCCTGCTTTGAGCAGGGGTTGGACTAGATGACTTCCTGAGGTCCCTTCCAACCCTCATTTTCTATGATTCTATGATTTCTTAAATGTATGAAATATGGCAAAAAATGTAATACTTTCTTTTGGTATCACTTCAGCTAATAACTTGAGGAGAAAAAACCATAGTATTACAAAAATATGAATTGTATTTCTGGTATATTAATATGTTAAAGAATTAGAAAATTTTCTCATGTCCATATCACATCTTGTAGTATGTGAACCATTGTTACATTATCTCAGGCACACTTCCTGCTGAAGTCATGGTTATGCTTTTTGTCACTGCTTGCTACTCAAGAATATTTCAAAACCTGCTTGAAAGAAGTCTGCTTTAGAAGACCATCATTTTTGTGTCAGTTTCCTCTTTCAAAAAGGGAACTTGCAAAATTCAGGAAATTTGGTTATATAAAATGCTTCAGTTACTCATGAAAGATTTCTCTTCCTAACATTGTTGTGAATACTAAAAACCAAAGTGGGTAATTCTTTAAGGGTAAAAACTTTTGGCTGTACTAGCAAGTAGCTACTGCAAGTTCCTACTGGCTTTCAGTTTTTCCCATAGGCCTTTAAGGCAAATGATAGTAACCAGTATTTTTAGTGAACTCTGATCAATTTGTTTTCCCTTGGCTAATTGTTTCAGCTTAATATTTCAAATGTAGGAAAAATGACCACTTAAAACACTGTGTTTACAGGTGTGCTTCCTATGTCATTTATGAACTCTTGCATGCAAATGCATGTGAAATGACTCTTAGGTGTTGAAGTAACTCTTATTTTTGGTAGGAGGAAAGGAAAAAAAATGTTACAATCCTGCTTCTAAACATGACATATTTTCAGAAGTAACTAGAAGTTGCTTGTTGCTTAATTTTAAACGAGCTCCTAGAGAAAATGGATAGTGGTTGCCTTTACAGGACATCAGTTTGATTTCTAGCTTGTATTTCCCAGCTGGTGTTGGAGTACATCTGGAATCTATGAAATTCCTTTCTTTGTTCATCATTTCCTGCTTCATTTGGTACTACAGTGCAGAGTTTTGAAGCCTGTTTCTCTAGGTATTTTATTATAAGGTGTGTTCTTGAAAATTTACTGACTTCCTAATAGTGGTCACATGGTAGTGATTTATAGTATAGTATAGGTGGGGTTTTTTGTTGTTGTTTTGGGGGTTTTTGTGTTACACTTTTAAATCTTGGATTGTTGGCGGGGGGGGGGTTCCCCCTTTTCTCTCAATATCTCACTCCAAGTTGGCCTCCTGGAGTCCCTGGTAATAATTCAGTGTTCAGAGGGTTGGGGAGGAGGGAGGTAGAAAGAGGAACAGAATCTGCTACAGTGAATGAAAGCACCCTTTCTTAATCTCTAACCATAGAACCAGTGTGTGATACAAAACTGTATCAGTCGTATAGAAAATGCAGTGTATGAGTTCTTCCAGTTGCCTGGTTAACTTCTCATTTGGAAATTTAGTAGTGGCTATAAAATAACATGACCAAAACCTTGAAAAGCTTTTTTTTTTTTTTTAAATCTGCTTTTGAGACCATTACAAAGTATGGGTGAGTTGGAGACTCGTGCAATAAGAGTAGTTGAGGAAAGTGGATGAGATGGTGGGTGTAAATTGCATTGTTGCAGACAGAACATGCCAAGGAACTGCGGGAATGCAGTTGTTTGATAGAAGTTAGTTTATATTTTTTACAGTGCTATGTTAGTGTCTACTAGCAAAGCATTGAATAATGGATGTTTGAAGCCTGAACTTTTCCTGCTCCCGATATTGGTGAATGATGTACATTTTCCATAGTAAATGGAAGTGCAGGTTCAGTAGCTGATGATTTGCTCTTCCATTTTATTGTCCAGTTTCTACCATAAACATTCCCAAGATTAGCCTTTAAACAGCAATACTCTGGTAATAATAACTGTCTGTTGGTTTAACTTACACCAGAAAGTCACAAGCTTTTTCATAAGTTGGACCCCCTTAATTACAAGTGACCTTTGAGCATTTATCACAAATGTCCAAACTACCCTTCACTTACATTTCAAATTGTTGAACCTCTCTGTGACTGCTACAGCAATTGTGTACACAGAGAACTTAATATTAAGGAAGTATTTATTTTATTTTTAGCTGTCTTGCTTAATGCAATTTAACAGATAGTAACAAGGAGAGCTAATACTGAATGACCTGTCAGCTTTCTACAGACCACATTTTGAGAACTGCTGACTCCAGCTATCTTTCTTTCTTGTCTATTGATTTTTAACATACCTTTAATGGAAACAGTGTATCACTAGTTGCACTAAAAGGCTTGTAAATATAGTAGTCGTATAATTACACTTAAACGGAACAACCTCTTCAGCTAAAGAAGTCATTTATTTTGCTTCAGGAGATGCACAATAGAAGTTAAGAACAGTCAAGCCTCAATAATTATGTGAAATTAGTTCTTTATAGAGGAATATGCCCCTTTAAGTCTGTGATATACAATGTTATGATTTTTTTTCCATTTAACAACAGTAAAGCCTCTGAGTAAAATAATTATACAGATATATTACTGAAAATTGGCTGTGGCATTGAGAGGGAACTGGCTGCAGTGATAGGATAAGCTGTTTCTGATTCTGAGAAAAGTTTAAAATTATGATAACACTGATAAGCAGGGATCCTGGTTTTCTCTGATTTAAAAAACAAACCAGTTTTTGGTTAAAAAAAAAAAAAAGAAGTAATCCCAAATTCACATTTTCCCATGATTTAAATGAAAAACCACTATATGTATGTGTATATATTAGTGGCATTTCATTTTTTAATTATGGAAAATGTGGATTTGGGGTTACTCTTTTTAAACTGAAAATTGGGGGTTTTTGTTTTTTTTTAAATCGCAGAAAGCCAGGATCCCTGCTAAGGCAGGAGAGAAGAGGAAGAGTTGCGCTTTATGTAAAAGAGCTGTATAATTGCTGAGAGCTCCAATATAAAACTGAAAATAGAGATTTTCAACAGGTCTGAGTTAGGGTCAGAGGGGAGAGCAACAAGTGTGATGTCATGGTTGGTGTCTGCTATAGACCACCAAGACCAAGAGGATGAGGAGGATGACGTGAATGAGGCTTTCTTTAAACAACTAGAGGAAGTTTCCCAATCAAAGGCCCTGTTTTTCATGGGGGACTTCCATCACTCTCTACCAAGCTGATTTTCTGCCCCCAAAATATGCATATGCTGCTACTGCAGGAACCTGGTCTTTGAGCATTTAGGTGTTTTGTTATGCTGCCAGCATTAAGCAGTAACAATGTAAGGAAGAAATGGAAAAAGGGTAAGTTTATAATTCAGCTAAATCTGAATAAAACTTCATGGGATGAGGAAAAGTTGCCATTTGCTGGGAGGGCAATACAGCAGTGCACAGGCAATCCACAGTTTTTGAAAAGTGTTGGAGACAGCTTCTTGGTGCAAGTGTTGGAGAGGCACACTAAGGGTTGTATTCTTCTTAACAAACAGGGAAGAATTGGTGGGCAATGCAGAAGTGGATGGCAGTTTGGATAGCAGCAACCATGAGATGATTGAGTTCAGGATCCTGAGGAAAGAAAGGAAGGAAGAAGGGCAGCAGAGTGAGGACCCTGGACTTCAGAAAACCAGACTGTGACTTGCTCAGGGAACTGATGGACAGAATCCCCTGGGAGGCCAGTCTGAGGAAGAAAGGAGTCCAGGAGATCTGGTGGTATTTTAAAGAAACCTTACTGAGGGCACAGGAACAAACCATGCCACATATAGGAAGACTAGCAAGTATGGCAGAAGACCAGCTTGGCTTAGCAGGGAACTTTTCAGTGAGCTAAAACACATAAAGGAAGCTTACAAGAAGTGGAAACTTGGACAAACGAGTAGGGAGGGGTATAAGAGTATTGCTCAGGCATTCAGGAATTGAGAAGGCCAAACTGCAGTTAGTTGCAGCTAGCAAGGGATGTGAAGGGTAACAAGAAGCATGTCAGCAATTACAAGCATGTCGGCAACATAAAGATGATATGGGGGAGTGTGGGTCTCTAACTGAATGGCGGAAGCAACTTAGTATAGAAGATGTGTCCCCGACGGGCCTTCGAGTATCACTACTAGGCGTCTGGCTATTCGTGTTGGTGACCACCCTCTTCACCGGTGTGGGCGTTACTGTGGTCGTTCATCTTCCCACGTCGCCGACCCTGCCTCTCGCCTGCCACGACTTGCTGTTACACTGGTGGGGCAGGGCTAGTTCACGGGTCCCTCGGTGGCCCGGGTCTGCCTCGTTGGTTACACACGGGGCTCCTGCCACCCCTACACCCCGGCCTCACTCCCCCTGTGGCCTCCACTTCCCCATGTCTGCTCTGCGATGATCCCGTAGACTTCTCTAGCGACCAGTGTCTTTAGGTTTTACCCAAAGCCCTTGGGTCACCCCGACCCTGACGTTGGGCCCTTCACACCCACCTGTATAGATGCCTTAACTCTGTTGCAATAGATACTACCACTGAACCGTCACCCTATACACCCTGATCTATATGCTTCTTCCAAGGGGTTCTTCTGTGCTGGCTACCTTGCCGACCCACCACCAGCACCCTATAATTATGCCCGGGAGGAATGTCTCCTGGATATATAGTGCTGCCCCCTTATCCCTCACTCGATGTCCTCTATTTGCGGCGGCGATCCCGCCCCGATCTCTCTCTCCCACCAGGTGAACCTTCCGTCTCTCGCTTCTCTTCAGCGATCCCCGCACCCACCGCGTCGGCACTTACTTCGTGGTGCGCTGAATCGTCCTGGGCGGTCGCAATGTTCCATGTCTCACCCGATCTGGCCCCTCGGGGTCTATCCACTGGTGAGCCTGCCATCGTTCCTTCTCTCTGTGCCACCGTCCTCCCTGGCACATTGGCTCTTCGCCGTCTGTCCCGCTGGGCTAATGTCGGGGACAGCTCAGACAGCCGTTCATTCCCCTCACCATCCGCCGCCTCTGAAGCGACGGCCGCCATTTTTAAATCCCCTGGCTGGCGTCTGACATCATCGTCAGCTGCCGGCTGCAGCTGTACATAGACGCGGCTAAGGAGCCACGCGGGTTCTCCCTCCTCTGCGGTGTTCCTCTCGTCCCGCCTTTCAGGTAGGTCTTCCCGGCTTCTTTGGGTCCCGGGACAAAATGCAAAAAAGCTGAAGTGCTCAATGCCTTTTTTACCTGTATCTTTACGGGTAAGGTCAGCTTACATACTACTGTACCTGGCAGCAGAGTTTGGGGAGAAGGTGACTAACAGTCACTTCCAGGAGTGGCTGCAGCCACTTCTGGGAGCAAGTGCCAGCTGATTGCTGCAGCCACTCCCAGAAGCATCTCCAGTGGTCGGCTGGTGCTTGCTTCCGGAAGTGGCTCTGGCAGTCAGTCAGCACTTGCAGGGGGGCACTGGCACTCCTGCCTGCCCCCTCCATCACCTAAGCGGTGAGCACTAGGGGGTACACTAGTGCTCTCAGGGGCTGTACAGGTCCATGGGGCCAGATGCAATGGATCTGAGAGTGATGAGGGAGTTGGCTCATGTGATTTCCAGAGCTACTGGCCATTATCTTTGAAAACTTGTGGCAACTGGGGAAGATCCTGGATGATTGGAAAAGGGCAAGCATAGTGCCCATCTTTAAAAAATCCTGGAAAAATCATAGAACAGGTGCTCAAGGAATCTATTTCTAAGCAGTCAGAGGAGAAGGTGGTGATTAGGAACATTTGGCAGGGATTCACGGATGGCAAGTCATGCCTGACCAGCCTGATTGCCTACTAGATGAGATAACTGGCTCTGTGGATATGGGGAGAGCAGTGGGTATGATATACTTTGACTTTAGCAAGGCTTTTGATATGGTTTCCCACAACATTCTTGCAAGCAAGCTAAAGAAGTATATGTTGGATGAATGCACTGTAAGATAGATAGAAAACTGACTGGATTGTCAGGCTCAGAGGGTTGTAATTAGGGAAGTGTGAAGCTTTGGTTGTCAATTTGATTTGAAGGACACTTGGCCTGATTTGGCAGCCAAATCTCTGAATTTGAATTGAATCAGGAGACCCATTAAAAAGTCCGAATTGAATCTGAAGCCTCCAAATCCATCTGGAAATGATTCAGGGAGATTCAGGTTGGCCGAGGAGAGGCAGGCACAGCTGGATGGCTGCAGGTTCTCCTGTGGCTCCTCTGACTGTGCCTGCCTTCCCCCGGGTGGGGGGAGCTGTGGGAGAAGCCCCCATGGTTGCCTGGCCCCAGCCTTTCAGCTGCTGCAGCCGGTGAGTATGGGGCTTTTTTAAAAGTGCCAGGGCAAAGGCAGGCACAGCCGGAGGAGCCGCAGAACAAGCCCCCATGGCTGCCTCGCCTGGCCCGGCCTGGCCTCCTGTCACTTAAACAAAGCCCTGCACTCGCCGGCTGCCTCAGCGGTGGTCGGGGCCTCTGGGAGTTCGTGGCAGGATGGCAGAATCCCCTTGTGCAGCAGGGGGCAGTGTGTATCATTCCCCCAACCCCCCCTGCTTGGTATCCACACAGCAGCTGTCATATCACATGGGTGTAGTGTGGCTCAGCAGGGAGCTGTGTGCTATCTGGGAGCTGGGGCAGCTCCAGCAGGCAGCCCAAGTCCGAGTCCAGCACCACTCAGGCCCAGCGGCCCCAGCTCCCAGACAGTGCATAGTACCCTGCTGAGCCACACTGCACCCACGCCATGGAGCAGCAGCCATACAGGTGCTGGGTGTGGGGGGGCAATCCCTGTGCCCCCCCCACCGCCCCACTCTGTGGGGTGGCTCTGCCATGAGCACCCAGATGCCCCAATCACCACTTCTGCAGCTGGTGAGTACGGGGCCTTTTTTTAAAGTGCCAGGACTCGGCTGGGGCTGGCCTGAGCAGGGTAGCCATGGGGACTTCTCCCATGGCCCCCCCTGCCCAAAGAGAGGCAGGCTCAGCCAAAGGAGCCATGGGAGAACCTGCAGCCGCCCAGCTGTGCCTTCCTCTCCCCAGCTGATCTGAATTGCTGAATCTCTGATTCTTATTCAGCCAAATTGAATGGGGGCAGTGATTCGAATCACTGAATCGAATTGCTGTCCTCTGAATTGGCCGAGTCTGAATTGAATACTTCCCTATTTGCACAGGTCTAGTAGTAATTAATGCTCAATGATACCAGCTGCCAACCACACAAGTGGAGTGCCACAGGAGTCTGGGGGATGGTTTTGTTTAATATCCTCATCAATGACTTGGAAGACTCAGAAGTCGGGATAGAGTGCACCGTCAGCAAGTTTGCAGGTGACACCAAGCTGGAGGGAGTCGTAGGTACATTGGAGGGTAGAGCTAGGAGTTGGAGAGGCCTAGACAAATGGGAGGATCGGACCAAAATAAATCTTACAAGGTTCCACAAGGACAAGTGCGAAGTCCTGCACTTGGGACAGAACAATCCCAGGTCTGGCTAATTAGCAGCTCTACAGAAAAGGCCCTGGGGTTACAGTGGACAGAAAACGGAATAACGAGCCAACAGTGTGCCCTTGTTGTGAAGAAAGCTAATGGTGTACTGGGCTGCATTATTAGGAATGTTGCTACTAGCTGGAGGGAAGTGATTATTTCTCTCTATGTGATACTGGGTAGGCCACATCTGGAGTAGTATCCAGTTTTGGGCCCCCCACTACAGAAAAGATGTGGACAAATTGGAGAGAGTTCAGTGGAGAGTAGTGAAAATGGTTAGGGGGCTGGGGCACAAGTGAGAGGCTGAGGGACCTGGGCTTATTTAGTCTGCACAAGAGAAGCCTGAGAGGGGATTTAATAGCAGTCTTCAACTACCTGAAGAGGGGTTCCAAAGAGACTGGAGCTAGATTGTTCTTAGTGGTGGCAGGTGACAGAACAAGGAGCAGTGGTCTCAAGTTGTAGCAGGGGAAGTTTAGGTTAGATATTAGGAAACTCTTTCTTGCTAGGAAGGTAGTAAAACACTGGAACAGGTTACTCAAGGAAGCTTGTGGAATCCTTGTAGGTTTTTAAGATCTGATTAAACAAAGGCCTTAGCTGGAATGATCTAGTTGTGGATAATCCTGCTTTGAGCAGGCTGTTGGACTTGATGACCTCCTGAGGTCCCTCCTTCCAAACCTCATTTTCTATGATTCTGTGCATGATCTATCCTTTGACTTGACCCAGCTAGTTTTTGAATTGAGAAAGATGACACTATCATGAGCTATGTGTTTGTCACCATGTAGTCTACTAAACCTATTATATACACACTTTTTATCAATAATGGATAGTATTGTCTGTCAACAATCTATGAAAGGAAACTGGATGAATGTTTGCTCAAGACAAATCCTGGAAAAAAGTGATGATGGTAGAAATTATGACACCCCAGTTTTTGAGGGAATTACCTTGGTGGTCAGGATGGCATTCTGTCTTAACATCCCACTGCACTCATTTTAGCTTTGGACACCTGCGTAGTAACCTGCAAAGGAATCCTTAATTTGTCCATCTTTTCCTGTCAACCAGATAGTTTTGTGTTGTGCTTTCAGTACTTGGACCTGATCCATTCCATAGCTAGTTACTTCCTAAGAGAAGCAATCTGAAAAGAGCTGTTTCTAAAGCCCTGTGTCCCAGTTTGAGTTGCAACTAATTCCAGATCCATTATACAACATCAGTACAGTATTTAGTAATTTTTGATGTTGTGTCAGTAAAGAGTCACTAAGATATCCAGAGTATTTTCACAGTAAAATAATTGCTTCATTTAAAAACATGTAAAAACTTTATTTCTGGTGGGGCAGAAATTCTATGTATTGTCCAACACCTCTTCCTTGGTTTATGTGTATATATAAAATGTCATAACTTTCTAGCATGCACTGAAAAAATATCAAGTGAATGAGTTTGTTTTGAACTCAGGACAGAGCTGAGTACTTGGCTGCTCTCTTATTGCTCAGTAAGATAATAGATCACATACATATTTTTCTGCTGCGTGTGCAGGTTTTTTATGCTGAATATCTTGCTTCCATTTGAGAGAAGTGAAAGATTAACACTTGTCACTATAACATATTCTTGTCACCTTTTTGAGGGAGAAGGAGGAGGGGTACATATTCTTGACACCTTTTTGAGGGAGAAGGAGGAGGGGTAAGGGGTGAATCTGTGCAGCAAACAATGGAGGTACAATCGTACTTGGGAGAAAAGCCTTTGGGCCAGATGGTGACTTGCTCATCCCATGAAATTTTATTCAGATTTAGCTGAATTATAAACTTACCCTTTTCCATTTCTTCCTTTCATTGTTACTGCTTAACGTTGGCAGCATGACAAGACACCTAAATGCTCAAAGGCCAAGTCCCTGCAGTAGCAGCATATGCTGCATTAGAATCTCCTGGGGGTAGAAAATCAGTTTGGTAGCGTGTGTACTCAGGAAATGAAATAGTGCCTTGTATGCAAGATGCCTGGGCTAGATCCAATTAGGTACATCATGCCCAGAGCAGATCCTAGATTCAGAGCTGGACCCCTAGAGTGTCTGTCCAGTGCCTGGGTACAGTTAAATCTCAGAGGAGGTGTTCTAGAAAATCTACCTGCTGAGCAGGAAGTCACGTGGAACTAGCCATTAGGAAACTGAGCTCAGGAATCATTCTCCTTCCCTCTCTGGGGCTTGGACATCAGTGCTGCAGGGATATATCTTTGTTCCTTCAGGATCTAGTGGCTGGTCAGTGTAGATAACTTGCAACTGTTCTTTGAAAGGAGGGAGCATGGGTGCCTTGTATTATTTAAATGAACAAAACACACTCAGACAAACCATAAACAAACAAAATACATGGGAGTGGGAAGAGAAGTCAATGCACATCTTACTGACTTACTGGGTAGTGCACATGCTGGGCCCTGCTTCAAGAACTGTGTATACATTTTTTTTTCCCTTTAAAGAGGTATAGGATTTTATACCCCACTCCTGCCACCTCCCTGAAATAGTCTTGGGAGAATGGACTGAAACCTAGAACTTCACCCTCCACATTAGGTCCTTTAAACCACTCGGATATAGAATCAGCCTCCTGCTCCATGTGCTCTTTCTAGCCTTCTGGTTCAGAAATGTCTTTTGACACAATGGCAATGGAGAGGTAGAGAGTGCCTTTAGCTAGTCTAGCTTGCTTCTTGGAAGTGCAAGGTGTAGGTTTTACTATGCTTTCCCTCTGCCTCTGATAGACTAAGGAAATTAACTCCAGTTCCCCTACTTTTTGGGTGAATGCCATTAAGCACAAATAGAAAATGGGCACCATCATTTCATTCTTCTCTTCTAGTGGCTGCATTTTAACTTAATATTATAAAAGCCTTACTCTGTCTGGCCATAACACTTTATTCGTGCTCTGATTGGCTGACTGAAACAGCCAATCAGAGTGCAAATACAACATTGGGACAGGAGGTGGCAGCATGGTGGAGCTCTGCCATGGTGGCAGGGACACCAGAAGACAGAGCAGGGCGTGGGGAGGGTGTCCCCCCTGCCCTGCTTCCTGGAGACAGTGGCAATGGAACGGACAGAACGGAGGTGGGGTGAGGCCACCAGCATTGCCCACCCCCCCGCCCTGCTCCCTGCAGATGGTGGTCGTGGGGGGGGGGGGGGGGGGGGGAGAGCCGAGGCCACCAGAGCTGGCTTCGCTTCCCCCCCCGCCCACTTCTCCTTGGAGGTGGCTGTGGTGGTGTAGGGGGGCAAGACCACCGGCGCCGGCCTTGGCCCTCCACTGCCCCCTTCTGTTGTTGCCGCCAATGCCACAGTGGTGGGGGGGGGGGGAAAGAGTGGACCCGGGGCGATGCTGCGGTGGTGGGGGGGAGGGGAGGAGTTGGCCCAGGCCCAGTGCAGGGGGAGGACTGGCCTGATGTGATAGCAGCAGGGGAGGGGAGGGGAGGAGCGGGCCTCCTCCCCCCCCTGCTCCGTATTGGCCCCAAGCCCACTTCTCCTGTCACTCCACCGCATTGGCTTGAGCCTACTGCTTCCCCCACACCCTCCACTGCAGCAGGCTGGCTTCTCCCCACCCTTGGGCCTGGTCCTCCCCACCCCCTGTTGCTGCGGCAGGGAAGTGGGGAGCAGGCTCAGATGGGGGGCGGGGGTGGTGGCATGGGGCTCTGTCCCTGCCCCCACCCCAGCATTCTTGATGGTCAGTTGGCTAGTTCTAATATTATAAAAGCCTTTGCCTGTCTATAACCCTTTATTCCTACTCTCATTGGCTGACAACGACCTAGAAGATGGCACAGAGTGCACCCTCGCAAGTTTGCAGATGACACCAAGATGGGGGGAGTAGTAGATATGCTGGAGGGTAGAGCTAGGATTCAGAGTGATCTAGACAAATTGGAGGATTGGGCCAAAAGGAAACTCATGGACAACAAGGACAAGTGCAAAATCCTGACGTTCAGATGGAACAATCCCATACACCAGTACAGGCTGGGGACTGGCTGGTTGGGCAGCACTCTGCAGAAAAGAACCTGGGGGTTACAGTGGACACTAAACTGAATATAAGCCAGCAGTGTGCCCTTGTTGCCAAGAAGGCTAACAGCATACTGGACTGCACTGGTAGATGCATTGCAAACAGGGCAAGGGAAGTGATTATTTCCTTTTATTCAGCACTTGTAAGACCACATCTGGAGTATTGCGTTCAGTTTTGGGGCCCCCCACTATAAGAAGGATGTGGACAAATTGGAGAGGGCCCAGGGGAGGGCAACAAAATGGTGAGAGGGCTGGGGGACATGACTTCTGAGGAAAGACTGAGGGAACTGAATTTATTTAGCCTAGAGAAGAAGAGACTGAGAGGGGATTTAATATCAGCCTTCAACTACCTGAAGCGAGGTTTGAAAGAGGATGGTGCTAGATTGTTCTCAGTGGTGTCAGATGACAGAACAAGGAATGGCAATGGTCTCAAGTTGCTGCAAGGAAAGTTTAGGTTTGATATCAGGTAAAATTTTCTCAGTAGGAGGGTAGTAAAACACTGGAACAGTTATTCAGAAAGGTGGTGTAAGCTCTATCCTTGGAGGTTTTCAAAATCCAGCTAGACAAAGGATTGGCTGGGATGATCTAGTCCTGGGAGTGGTCCTGCTTTGAGCAGGAGGTTGGACTAGATGACTTCCCGAGGTCCCATCCAACCCTAATTTTCTATGACTGTATGAGGCACTTTACACAAAATCGTGACAGGCGGCCGGTAATTATATACTTACTGTTTTCTCAGTCCAGCTTGATACACTTTGAGGCAGATCTGTTAAATTTTCCTAACTATCATTGGAATCAGTTGGCTGTGTGTGTGCAAAACTGATGCTGGTGGCCTTCACTTTTAAAAAATGCCTTGTATTGCTCAGATTGATTTTATTAGTCTTCTTCTGAAGAACCTCAGGTGGTACCTCTGTACTAAAATAATACATAATTAGGTAGAGGGATGTGATGGGGAAAAGCTTTGAAATATGTTTCCTAAAAGGAATTTTATTTTAAAAGTATTAAAAAGCTTCAACATTTTTCAAGAATACGGTTGCAGTTTCTATTGTTAGGCATGGAATGTGCAATAACCATTGCAGGATGATGGGGGAACTCCTCTGCTGGATTTGCACGTGAAGGGGGAAGGAGGATAGTTAATTTAAGGGCTGCTTTTCTGAACAAAACTAACTGCCTTTTCTTTTAAAAAAACAAAACAAAACCAAAAAAACTCTGTTACTGTGGAATCTGTTCTCAGCTTCCATATTAATATCAAGGCCTTTAACATACAGCTCTAGTTTGGGCTTCAGGAGCAGGGGTTTATAGGCTTAGCCATAGACAACTTAATCTTATTGCTCTGGGTTCATACTCTTGAAATAATCCAGACTGGATGGTGCAGTCCTGTACTACTGTAAGGTGTTAAACAATAACAGTTTGTAAAATGAACTAAGTGGGCCAGGTCAAGCTTTCAGGTGTCATTTTTATCAATTCATTAATTGCCTAATTAACCTTGATGGTAAATGGGTTCTTAAACTAATTATTTGAAAGATCAACCTGACTTAGAAAAGTCACTGAACATATGGCATTTATTCTGTCTAACAAGCTCCCTGAATATTTATATCTGGTCTTTTTGATACCAAGTTGTTTTATATTCATGGTTGTCTTTGCCCTACATTCTCAAAAGTTCACTGGCAAACCTAGAATTAATCCCTGAAAAGGATTTTTATATTTTGTGTGTGTGCCAGTGGTTCTCAGCCTTTCTAGATGCAAAACACCCCTCCATAATTTTGAATTGAATGGCACTATTTTTCTATTACAGTGCTTACCTCTTTGCAGAGGCGCTAGGCAGTGGGGGTGGGGGAGCACCCAGGCATGGAGAGCATGAACCTGCCTGTGTCTGCTTATCTCCTCACTTTACTTGTGGCACCCTTCAAATGATCTCACAGGACCCCAGGGTGCCCCAGCACCCTGGCTATGAATTACTGGTGTTTGCACACATGTATGTAAAGCTGCATTAAAAGAACATTATTAAGGTGGTGAAGTCAAGCACTCAAAAGATAAGTGCCAGTATTAAGGTTGTCAGGTCTGCTTTAATTTGGTCCTCTTGTGCATATGAATTTTGATGCAATTTTAAATTGAAATTGTATTCTGTTTTTTTTTCCCCACAACCCCTCCTTATACAGTGTATGGGGCAGATAGTGCTCACTTAGCAAGTAGCCGTTCAGTATTTTGTTTTGCCCTCGTTTTCCAGTTTGTGGCCCCATGCTTTATTGTACTCTATGTTCAAACCTTGTTTGGAAGGCCGAATTCTTAAGGTCCTCTTCCTGTTGGAGTGAGTACCTTGCAATTTCCCTGAGCTTCTTAGGTGGCGAATTGAGGTACAAAGTCAATATCCATGACTTTTGGGTGTCTAATTTGAGACTTCCAAGCCCTGGTTTTGTTTGTCCCCCCAAGTACTTAGCATTGTGTAGAACTGCATGTGTTCAAAGCACAGCTCTGAGTTATTGTTATGAATACACAACTTCTGCAAATCAGACCTCAAGATTTCAAGTTGAGAAACTTGGAAAATAAGGAACTGACAAGGAGTGACCACTACAGAAAAGTCTGGTGCAAGAGATTTGCCCCTCATCACAATAAAGCTCTGGGAGAAATGGGGATCAGTTCCCCAGGGCAGCTTTCAGCTGCCTTAGCCATGAGACCGTCCTCTATCTTCCTGATCATCACCATGTTCCTTACACATCTTATGGCCCCAGCAACTGGGGTGGAGGGAGAGGGAGGATGAGAGATGGTGTCCTCCAGACATGTGTCACACATAGCTCTGATTCATCCCCATTCTGTTGCAGGGGGGTGGTAGTGAAGGGGGAGGAACATGTGATCATGCATCTTTGCCTGGGTAGTCCAAGTGCCCCCCCCTTCTTTCCAGGGGCCATCTTTTGTCCTTCAACCTTTCATTCAGCTAGCTTCCTTCTCTTTACCCAGTGTCATTCAGAGCAGAGGGGAATTGCAGTTGCAAAGAATAGCCTACCCAGAGCATGCTCATTTTGAGCAGATTCTTGTAAAACAGCCGCAGATCTTTACTGAGCATGTCATGTATAAATTGAGATGTACTTCCCTCTCTTGCCCCCCCCCCCCCAAAATAAAAAAAGTATAGTTTGGCCCAGTTATTTTGATAGAGCTGGCAAAAGCACATTCTTGAAGCAAAGTCCCAGTCCTCACCCCAAATGTCAAGACCTTGTACAACTTGTGGCACTATAATTTCCCATAGGAAAGGTTACTAGAGTTTTTAACATGAGCAAAAAAAAAAGAAGGGGGGTGTGTGTATTGGTTTTTTTGGTTCAGTTCTTTGAAATAGCTGAGCCTTTTCAGTTGGAACTTTCCAAAAAACTGAGCCTAAGGCCCACACTACACATTACATCTATTGCACAATTACCCTGTTAATTGTGCAGTAAATATAGACTGACTCCTTATGCAAATTAACTATTGTTCTTTCAAGGTCTACCCAGCTATAAAGATATTTCTTGCAAATGTATAATAACTTTATAGTTGGCTTCTATCCAGCTTTAATTTGCATGTGTAGGCAGTCTTGCCACTGGGAGACCATAGCTACTCCAATATTCCAGCCACAAGTGCTGCCAGAACTGAGAGGCCCCACACCTGATGTGTTGCGCAGCTGGGACCTAGAGCCCTGTCGGGTGTGGGGCTCTTGGTCCTGGCTGCATGCAACCTCTGCTGCTGGGAGCCCCCTCAGCAAAGGGGGTTTCTAGCTGTGGGAACCTGCTTCTTGTTGTGTGGGAGGAGCCCAGGATCAGGTTCCTCCTGCACCAGCATTAAGGTGCAGTGGAATCTAATTCGCAATCCCATAATCATGCCTCCTGCCATGCACATGTGGCATGGCAGGAGGTGTGGTTGTATGGATTATGCATTAAATCCAATTATGCCTTTACCTGCACATGTAGAGGGGACTTAAGACAACCATCTGCCTTGGAAGAGTCCTTCCAACCCTTCTGCTTCACTTGGTTTTGAACTCCTCTCGTGTTTGCAAGATACAGCATCCATGCCCTTTCTGTATTTACACTAACAGTATGCAGTATTTTTAGTACTGCAGTAAGCAGCACCTAGTCAGGTCCCCAGTCTGTGCTGGGATTTGTTGCAGTCTAAACTGTATGTTTGGACATGTACATGCGCACATACACACCAATCCTGTCTGAAATGGCTCACAGTTTAAATGGGCTAGTAAAGCAGCACCCTAGGTTTCTTAAATATAATACATCTGTCTTCATGTTACGAGCTGTCAGCTTTCTAGAGGGCTATGTGTCACTTATATTTGCAATGTAACCTTTTTCTTAGTCCGGGCAAGTGCAACCCTGTTGCAAATATTATTCTACTTCTAACTAGATGAACAAACAGTTCCTGAGACCTTGGTGTCTACGCAGTATGCACCTATTGATACCCCTTTGAGGTAGGGAAATATCCTAAGTCTTGGAATGGAATTGAGGTACAGGGATTAATTTGTCTTCTCCACGTCATTGTGTATTGGGAATTGTACACTGACCTTCCAAGTTCCAATCCAATGCATGAGCCACAAAACCATCCTTCCTCCCATTGTTGCATAATTTAGGCCTTGTCTAGCTTGGTGTTTTTCTCATAAAACATCCTACTGTTGTTAAGCTGGCAGTAACAATGATGGGAATCAACACAGGGAAGAAGTGGACCTGTAGCAACTATTGCTGTTGTGCAGTGAAATACTGTATTTTGGCAATAAAATGCATCCTGCTGTTTGTTTGAGGAGCTGAACTTCAATTTGTTTCTAGATGTGCCCTTGCATTCCTAGTGTCTGCAATGGAGAGGGGAGAAAACTGTTCTACAAACTCCCTTTTGTGGAACAGATACACGTACAATGCACTGCAGGGTGGCTACCTAATTTAATGGGAATGGTTCATTAGGCTTGTGGGAGGGTTAGAAAGCTATTTGAAATACAAGCATGTATTCCTTGATGCTATTCCTCCTCTCCTTCATCCCTTCCTATGGAATTTTGTATCTTTTAACCCTTCTGTATATTTCTGTTGGTGTCTAGCTTTCATGTTGTAAAATATTTTAATGACTTATTTTAGTTCCTTACTCTTATGGTTCAAAAAACTGTCTCATTTTTCTAGTGCTTCTGGTATGGGTTCTTGTCTGTCACTGGTATACTGCTGGAGTAATGCTCCATTGGTCAGCAGGAGAGAGCTATTAGTGATGCAAGGTCTATTTTTCCGCACACCCCCCCCCGAGTGAAGTTGATAAGAGTAATAATCAGTTTCTCTGCTGCTTCTCTGGGAGTAGCACAGATGGAGTTTCACAAAAGTGCAGTGAGGGGGCTGCACACAGATTTCCATGATATTGTGCTAGTAATTGATCCCTGAGCTCAACCATTGGGTCATAATAAGTCCTGAAGAAGTGGGGGAGGCGTGAGAGCCTGTTCACTTTTGGGTTTTCTTTCCTCTTTGAGAAGGAAGGAAATGCCTCTGATAAGTAAGACTATTGTTTGCTAAGATTTATTATCTTTAATAGTGAAAGAAATAAAATGATTGCTACTTTACAGATGGGGAAACTGAGGCATGGTGTGTCTGGCTGAAAGTATATTTATTGTCTTAGAGTGAAAAACCAGTAGATCTAATTCTAACATATGCCCTGGTCCATGCTCCATGGATCACACTGCCACTAAACTATGTATATGAAAAATAGTCCTATAGGTTTTGAAGAACAAAACACTTGGAAAAATTTTTTGTTCCCAGATTTGGAGGTACTACTTTTTGTATGTGCAATACCACATAAGTGTGATTATTTATTTTTTTTAAATGAGACCGGAGTAGTGAGATCTGAACAAAACAAGTAGAAAATAAAGCTTTAGAAACTTTATTGAAGGTAGTGGATAATTTTCTCATTGACTCTGTTGAAGAAGCTGATCTGGACTATGCTTTAGTAATATTATTAGGGTTAAAGGATATTATTGAACTGGGAAGCACATAGATAAATGTACTCTTCATATTTTTATGTTCTTATTGGTGAAAACAGCTGGGGAAGCAATAGTTATGCATATAAACTTTCGTGTTCTCAGCTTTTATGAAAGATCCTCCAGAGAATTTTGGCCTGAAGTGAACAACAAGGAAAGTTTATTGCAGAAAAATGAAAAATACTGCAAGAACTACAAGATGTGTTTGAATGTTGTTCTGTTTGTGGACACTGTTCTCATGAGAAATGTTACCACAAACTGTGGTGTTCATAAAATTTATACAAAATACAGCCTAGATCTTATTGTGGAACAGCTATTTTCTTGTTTGAGATCATGGGGTAATAAGGAGCAAGATTTAAGAAGGGATAAAATGAATAAAAGGAATTAACGGAAAGCTTTTCAGAATTGTCTTGTAAAAATTGTAGCGCGCATGATGTTAAGCAGGAGCAAACTAAGCTAATTATAGATGTGCTGTAAGACACTCAACAGTTTAATTCCAGAAAAAGGTTCTGCTAGTGAAAGGTTTGTATGTACACATGTGCACACACACATTTCATTTATGTTACTTTACTGTGGCAACCTCTGAATTAGATTAGGTACCTTTGAACTAAATGATACAGCAACTAAATAAGGAGGAGGAAATAGAGAGAAGTCTAAAAGGCATACTTAACTGGCCAAGTGGCTTTTTCCGTTCTAGTAACTAGCATAATTGTTAAGCTGTTCTATCTGTTCAGTGTAAATCTTTTTGTGTGTGCACTGTTCTGTTGTTTGCACCTTTTTAATGATAACAAATAGAACCGCTTCTGCCTGAATAACCACATGACGCATCTAACGGAAAAGAATGGAGTTATCCAATAAGAGGGGTATATTCACATATATTTCTCTCCTCTCTGCAACCATCTCTATTTAAGTAAAGAGCACATCTCCCAAGGAATATAAAATTTAGACTATTTTGAGGAATTATTTTGTTAATTGTTACTATAACTTTAACTGCTAATGCAAATTTGGGATCTACAAATGTGATTACTTTTGAGTATGGGGTAAAATGTCACATTTTCTCCTTCCCAGAGTTAGAGGTAGTTCTCTTGGCTATACAAACGAATATAACATGCTGTTTTACATGGATCCAAGTGGAAGAGATGGCCTTAAACTCTCAGCAGAGTAAAGCACAAACATCATTTACTTGGTTTTGCTGTCTTTGGAGAAGAGCAGTAATTATTTTTATGATACATTACTTTTGTCATGCTCTTGTTTAAAATATACAGTAGTTATCAACCCCAGTAAAAGTTAGATACGTGGTCATAATAGCAGACACCACATGGGTGGGCAAAATGCGGCCTGCGGGGCCCCTAAAAAATTTAGAAAATTAATATTTATCTGCCCCTGGCTACCTGTCATGCAGCCCTCAATGGCTTGCCAAAACTCAGTAAGTGGCCCTTCACCCAAAATAATTGCCCGCCCCGGCATAGACTCTGCTGAACTTTTAGAATGAAGCTTGTGAGTGATAAATGCCAATACAAGAGTTAAATTAATATTCACTTAAAAAATAGGATAAGCTGTGATTCATGTAGTCTTTCTTGATGCATAGCCAGAAAAAGATGAGTATCTATAAGACTCTACTGCCCTGCTTGAGATTAAAAACTCATTGAACAAAGTGACTGGTTTGACCACAAAATACCATAATAGTCTGTCCCTGAAAGGAGATCAGAAAAACAAAATAGGTTCAGAGAAGAATACCTTTTTCCATGTCACTTTTTTTTTTCACTACATAATTTTTTTTCTTTTTAATAAAATATCAAGTAATCTTACTTAGACACAATTCCAGCATTCCTTTTAAAGTTTAATTTTAGATCCTTAAATTCTTAAAGATTAACTTCTCAAGAAGTTTCTTTGCTCTGTTGAAAAGAATAAATCCTGTAAGATGAGTTCTAAATGTAGCCAGGAACCTCAGTTGCAGAGGGATTCTGTCAAAACAAAAATCACATTTATCTGAAAATGTTGTACTGACTAGTTTTTTGCCTTCAACACCCTAAGTGTTACCTTGGAGGACACCTTTAGAGGTAATAGTGTTACATTAGAAGAATACATTACTGTAGTAACTTTTTAAATAACTTATTTTAAAGAAATTTTTAGTAAAGATTAATGCATATTATTTAAGGTAGCTATATTGACAGAGGATTCCCTGTGTGAGTTGGGTACATCTATTAATCCATACCTTGGATTAAGTCAAGTGCCTGATTTTGTAGGATTTGTGTATTACAGTATTTAGTAGTAGAAATGTATAACTTGGATTATGTAATGAAGTTGACTTATGCAGAATTCTTATTTAACAATTAGTATCTTTGAACAGAATACTGTTGGATGTTTGTAGAATGTAGATTTTTCTTAATTAGTGAAATACTTATTTCATTGCAAACCATATCAGAATAGTGTTATACACTAAGCACACACTTAGAGTAATGCACTGTTTTTGTGTTTTAGAAATGGATAATATGTAATAAACATTAGGGTTGTGCACAGAAGTTGCTTTTGTTGCCATTTAAAACACTTTATTGCTGTAACTTAACAGAAGTGCACAGCTTTAAAACATCACTTTAAAGTGCTGTACCCATTTTTAACCCTTCTTAAATGAGGTATTAAATTTGAAACACTATTTTTACAGCACTTCAGCTGTAAAAATTTGCAGTGTTTTAAATGATGTGTGTAGGCTGGTCAAATTTTTGACCAGTGATGAAGCCCCAGGAGGCTGCAAAGTACCTCTTGACTCCTAGCTTGGAAAGTGCAAGGAGGCTCAGAGGCACCTCCCCCACCAAACACTGCATTTCTGTCATGTTTCAGAGTGCTATAACTTTATAGTGCTATAAAAAGTGTTCAAATTACAGTGCTGTAAAACATGCACAGAGCACTTCTGTACACAGAAGTCACCCTAGATGTCACAAGTGGTAATATAGAGCCATAAGTGGCTTGTAGTGCCTTTTAACTTCTAACCATATAATAAATGTCATTTTCACTTTACTGTTACATGTTTCTCTGCCTTAAGTCAAATTACTTTTTGGGAATAAGGCAAAAATAAGTGTATGTGTGAGAACAATGTATCCTGAATTGTGGACGTCTGACAACTTTTAATTACTTACAGCTGCAGGAAAATGCTATCATATTAGAGTGGCTACACATTGCTGCCATCACCTGAGAAAGATGAGATTGTTTTGATCATCCACTTACAAAAGTTCTGTTTGGGGTAGGGAAAGTGAAATCATAACTAGGTTGTGGGCAAGAAAGTGCTGGACCAAACATTTTTTCATCACTGCATCCTACCATCCCTCATTACCCAAAATAGTGCATGTGTATATATCTATATAGATATTGTCCAGTGTCTAGGAAAGTCACAAAAAATATAATTATGTTTTTAGCTTTTATTTCAAAATATACAAAGTTGTGGCTGAGCCTTCAGTGCTGTTGTGTCATGGGTGTCTCCAGATACTTCTTTTTAGGAATTTGGAATCATCTCTAGTATGTTCCTAAATGGCCCAGTGTATGGTCAATTGCATGTCAACTATGGTTTGGAGCATCAAAGTGAAAGGGCAATATGTCATATTTGGCTGCTGCTTGTGCATGCAGAAATAAAACTGGCATCTAGCCACTGTGAGTATGATTTTCAGCTTTTAAAATAATGGTATAATAGCGAATATAAAATTAGTTTGAGGGGAGAAGAAGAAAAAAGCTGAGGAAGCACTTTGCCAAATTTCAGTGACTTGAAAAGATATTTAAGATATGGTAACTGTTGCTTTATTTGTGAACGTACATGTTTTCATGATCATAAGAATTCACCTACTCACTAGTTAGACGGTTTAATCTGGGCTGAGTATACATAAAAATGGGAAATGTTTGGTTTGCTTTCCAGCCTACGCTTGATACCACAGGCATTGGTGGGAGTTGACATATGGATCAGGAGAAGTTAGAGGGTCAATGCTTGATATAATTCTGCAGTAAGTACAATATGCAAAGTATTGGACTTGCCCTAAATTTCAGTCTGTAGTTCCCATTGCTGTTCTAAAGTTTCCACTTAAGAGTTAAGTCAGGTTGTTCTTTGTCTAGGTCCAGTGCATTAAAACATCAAATATTTACAACTATATATTTTTTTCAAGAGAGACTGCCATTTTAATGAGCAATTTTGTGCGGTGTTGTGTTTTGCTTTTAATTCAAGAATTTCAACAGGCAGGAGTTTGCTAATTTTAATAATGTTAGTTTGAGGGGAAATGGTGAACTAGTAAAACTTAAAAAGAAATCAAGTTTTAAAACATTACTGATTGAAAGGACTTTAGTATTATGTGACTGCCCACAGATGTGTTTTCAGGGATAATTAATATTTGGATTTCCTTCTGCTGTGTCATGTCTCTTTGATCTTGATCACTGAGGAAATTTGAAATACGCGCAGCTTGCACCTTTTGAAGATGCTGATGAGTCAAATTGCAGCCAAGTTCTTAACATCTGTGGTTAGATTATCTTCCTACCACTATTGAAAATACTTCCAGATTTCACTCATATTATCTGTCTGACATGGAGGTATAATCTGTGTTCAAAGTATTTCTAGGATCATATCTGTTGTAATGCCTTTTGTTGTGACTTGTTACTAGGGTCTGTAGTGGTTGGAGTTTTTTCTTTCTTTCAACCTATTTACTGCCATCTTGGCATACACAGTCTTTGTTCTTCCATTGTACCCTGATTTCCAATGCAGTTCTAAGTCGCTCATCAAGTTGTTGCATAATCTGCTGCCAAATGTTTGTAGTACCCCTTTTGGGATGTGTGACAGGAAAGACACTGTGGTCTGGTTTGTGTTTAAAAAAGACTGAAATTTGGCTCTTCATAAATATTGCCATCTGTTTTCTTTTATTCTGAAGCCTGGTAACTGCTCTTGCAAATAGTCCCTACCAAGTAAAATAAATAAAAGCTTAACAGGTGCATACACTGCGAGTTTGCATGTGTGTTAAAGTGAAGGGAGAAATCCCCGCTTATGGGAAGGATGCTAACTACTACTGGGGTAGTTCTGGGAGTAGATCCCAATCCCTTGGACTTGGATTTAGATGCGGTTAGAGGTCCCGATAGTGTTAAAGCAATGAGTCTGACCAGATATTGTCATTAAGGGAGACTTTTTAAGTTTCCAGATGTAGCTTAAGCAAGTAATAGTAGTGGGGCCTGGATATGAGAGATATTCCTAGTAGTGGATATTCCTAGATATGAGAGAGAATCAGTTGCTTCACCATATGATCACTGAAACAAGAGGAGAAAGCTATACTGTCATCATTACTTACAAACATCAAGTATAAAACAGCAGACTTGCTCATAGAAAATAGCTTTGGATCAGTTCTGTTTAAACTAATAGATAAGCAAAGGCAGGCCTTTTTACAACAGATACATCAGTTGGGCCCAAGGCCATACTGTGCAGCTAGTTCTGTGTGCCATCTCTGGAACAAGTAGTATGGCTGGGCTAGCTCAGGTGTTGTGCCCTGCTAACACAACTAATATTACTCATGCAGCTAGTGCATGCTGAGCTAGCTCAGGGTGTGTAGATGTATGATTAGAGCCATGATTTCAGAAGGGCAAGCTGTGAGGGATACAGGAAAATAGTCAACTGATATGAAGAGCTCTAGGACTCCAAAGATAAATTGCTCAAATTTAAAAAAAGTACTAGGAAACTATCTGGGTCTTGCATCCAAAGCAAGGTGAAAAATCATGTTAGGTCTGTATTTCCCTGCGGAATAAATAACCACCTCAAAAATGATATCAGGAAGCAGAGAACCTACAAAGAACTGGGAGGGAGGAAGAGGCAGGGGACTGATCAGTAAAGCAAGCCATGTGTTGGAGGTCAGGAAGTCCAGGGGGAGAATTGGCAGAAGTCAAGGTGAGCTATACCTTGGAAAGGAACTTTAAAGCAAACAAAAAAAAATTCTTCAGCCATCTAGATAAGAAGATTAGGAAAAAAGGCATCATTATTGCCTTGACATAATGATGGGGTGAGATCATGGATAATTGGGTGTGGCCCAAACACTAAACTATGTGCTTAATTTTTCAGTAAGGATGGTGAAGGTCATGGAGGCAGAGGCAGATGGCTAATGAGAATGAGGATATGAAAATGATACCATCTGAGGTAGAACTAAGGCTCACAATTCATTTTGCCTAGGTCAGGCAAACCATATACAGGCAGTCCTCGACTTGAGACATTTTGAGTTGCAACAAACGGCACTTATGATGCTTATAAATTGACACCCTGTTTTGACTTTTTGATGTCAATTTTGACTTTACGATGCTTGATCAGACACTATGCCATGCCAGCAAACAAGTTCGTTGCATCACCCATCTCCCTGGAGAACATCTGTCCAAACTTCCTTGGACACTTTCTTAGAGAAAGCAGACAAGATTCCTGAGAAGACTCCAGCCAAGAGCCCTTCAA
This sequence comes from Crocodylus siamensis, assembly GCF_052110815.1. Classification (NCBI taxonomy): domain Eukaryota; kingdom Metazoa; phylum Chordata; order Crocodylia; family Crocodylidae; genus Crocodylus; species Crocodylus siamensis. The sequence goes on from NC_143395.1 coordinate 304,532,449, forward strand.
AAAGTCTAACCAAGAGCCCTTCAAAGTCACCTCAAAGAAGTCCTTCCAAATCAATATGATTGCCATTTACAATATATATATAATGTAACTATATTACTCATCTATAATTGATTGACTACAAAATTCTGGGTTATTTTTGGTGAAAATAAGGTATTGGGCCTTGGTTCAGGAACCAATCCCCCATTTATAACATTGTTCCTATGGGAAAATTGGTTCTGAGTTGCAACATTATGACTTAAGATGCAGTTTTCAGGAACCAATTGTGTCATAAGTCCGAGGACTGTTTGTACGTTGTGCTTCAGAATGCTGAAGAGCTGGCTCATTAAACCATAAACACCATAGCAAGGTTTTAAAAATATATTTGGTTCTGTTTAACTAGAGAAGTGCTAATGTCTGTATTTAAGATAAAGGGAGAGAGAGGACAGTAATCTAGGTAACTGTAAACTGGGTAGTCTGACTCTCGTAGCATGAAAATCTTTGGAGTCTGGGAAGGAAAGAAAGATTAAATCTGTACTGGTAAATGGAAAAAAAAAAAAAATGTAACATAGATTTCCCAAATATGCCAGACCAGCCTGATATCTTTCAGATAACTGTGTTGGGTTTTTTCCTAGGCACAGAAAATGTGGTATATATCCTCTGTTAGGACATCAGTAGAGCATATAGTATGGTGCCATGTGGAAAATTATTAGCTAAGATGATTAGTGTTATGAACTGTGAGATGAGTAAGGAACTGGCTGAATGGCAGATGTCAGTGGCTTTCCCTAAAAAGAGAACTATTAGGCTGGAGGGAAAATTAGCAGAATTTTTTAATAATCTTAATATTTTCATTAATGACATGGGCATGAGAAATAGGGGTGTACTAGTGAGATCTGCTAGTGACCCAAAGATGGGGAAGTATCATCAGCAGGGATCCTGGTTTTCTCTGATTTAAAAAAAAAAATCTCCAATTTTTGGATTTTAAAAAGTAACCTAAAATCCACATTTTTCCATGATCAGAGTGAAAGACTGGAATATATAGATATCTATATATAAAACAGAATCCCTGATCATCAGTACAGCGGAGAATCTGGATTTCATACATATTTGGGTGACTTTAGGACTGAAGTAATACACATGGGATGAAATGTAATAGTACAGATTGAAAGGTTAGGTGCTTTGGAATTGACTAGTACAGTAAGAACAAATGTTAGCTCGGAGCTCTTCAGTTAGAAATTATAGGGGAAGAGAAACCTGTTTTTACCAGTCAGTCCCAAGAACTACAAGTGTGGTACAGCTGTGGAAATAAGATGCATCAGGCTGCTTAATCCCAGTGGAGATAGGGGGAAGTATTAATGCCATTGTATGACGCATGGGTGAGACATTCTGGAATGTTGTGTAGAATTTTTATCACCTATCTGGTTCAAGAAAAATGAATTGGGGCTGAAAGAGGTGCAGAGAGAGGCTACTTTTGTGATAGCATCTCCCTTTTCATAATTAGGAAACTAAAAGAACTTGTGTTATGTAGCCTAGCAAAATGAAGGCTGAGAAATGGGTCGGGCTAGCTCTCTAAATACATGGGGGGGACTTGGCACTAGGTAGGGGGAAAATGTATTTATGCCAAAAGACAAGTAGATCCAGGAACAAACAGCCATGATCAAACCTGAGGTTGGAAATCAAAAACATTCTGAACTGTCATAGCAGTGAAGTTTGGGAGCAGTCTTCTAGGAAGAGCACTGGAGGCAAAATACCTAACTAAATGTAAGATGGAGTTTACGGAAAGTATGATGTGCCCTTCCAGCAATAGCAGAGCACTTGGACACTGACTCAGTAGGTGTCCTTCAGTCCTGTGTTCTTAAGTCTGTATTTTGGGTGAAGTGTAGGAAATTGTATGACCTGTTTGTGTCAGTAGAATAAATTTGACAATTGTGTGCACCTGATGGATGAAACTACCGACAGAATAATACTTGCCGTGGCTCAACTACATTCATAAAGACTTTTGTAGTCTTTATTTTCCAACTTTAGGGCTGTAGTGTTGCAGAATGACAGTCATAGACTTCAGATGCCACTGGTATACATTTTTTGGCAGCTAGAGTCACCCAAGCAAATTAAAGACTTTGTGGTTGGAACCTATTTTTAGAGAACCTCCTTCAAGAAACAAAAATTACAGTCTCTTTGAGAGGGCATGTCACAAATGTTACTAATATACAGTTTGGAATATACATCTTGCTGAAAATTGGCAAAGAATTCCCTGCTTTGATTCATATAGTCTAGAATGGAGTTGGTAGATTATTCTTCAATTATTTCATAAGTAGCATCAACTTTGGTTGATTTAAAAAAAAAAAAAAGTAGTTTCAGGTGTGACACCTCCCCTTGAACATACTTGCAAAAGTGTTGTTTTTGGTTTTTTTTTAAATAACTGGAAAGTGCAGTTGTAACATTGTTTTTAAAATATTTCTTTCCTTTCTGTCAGTAAAACCCTACATGTGCCAGTCCGGCAAGCAAGCATGTTCTGTTTGTATCTGGGTTTTAAAAGAGAGACAGTGCTGTCAAATGTAGACTAAATAAACACCTAAGATGACTAATAGTGAGTTAGAAACGTGGCTTTCTTTTTTGTGTCTAGTATAGGCAAGTAGGAGTGCTGTTCTAATTACTGCTTGCTTAAAAAGCAGGCAGTGTGCGCACTCTGATCTTCATGTTCTGTAGAGCAGAAGATCCTCGGAGTGAAGGATCAATACTATATTGATGGTCAATAATATATTAAACTTTGCCTATTCCTATTATTACTAAAAAATTTTAATGTTTAATATTAATTTTCTTAAATTTTATTTTAGTAAAAGGCTTGCTGGAATCGCATCTGTCGTAAATATAACCACTCTGCTTTCTTTTCTTATTTCTGCCATATACCCCTTCCTTATCTGTCTTGCCTTTTGAGCTCTAATACTTAATAGGGATGTCAAATGTACAGCCTGTTGGCCATATCTGACTTGTAGAGCCTTGTTGTCTGGCCTGCAGAGCTTCTAGGCTAAATACAGACAGTCAAAAAGCCCAAGGTTGAATCGATTCAGTCTTTGCAGTTTAGTCTAAGATGCAGAGGTTAAACTGAGAAAGATCTGGACACACATTTACTTTTGATTCAGGAAATGCAGCCACATGCCTGCAGTGGTTCAGACTAGAAGCTGGGGGGGAGAGGGGAGTGGAGGTGCTACAGCATAGCTCTCTGACATGTAGCCAGGGTGGGCTGTGTGTTCACTTCCTGTTTTTGCCGCCCCCAAGGTCTCTGGGATTTGCAGTCCAGATTTACAGTACCAGGACTCTGCAGGGTTGCTCATCACTTCCTTTTCCTGCTTCCAGGTGCCTCTGGGATTTGTAGTCCACCGTTGCAGCCAGCAGTAACTTTCAATAGGTTTTAACAGGACAGGGCAGCTCTGTACTCAGGGGAAGGAGGTTTTAACGCCCTCCCTGGTCCTCGACCCCAGTGGGATCTGCCTAGTGAGGAGCAGTCCCTGCCTCCCCTCCCACCAACCATTCTTTGGTGGAGCAGACAGCACACCCCAGCTCAGGGCTAGAAAGCATGCTGGGATACTGGGGGACTCTGATTTAACTTAAACCAGGAAGGTATCTGGGACAGAAGCTTCAAAACTGATTTGGCTCAAAGTGGTTTAAGTTTGATACTACATTCAACCAGGTTTATCTTAAACCAGTTTCAGCCATTTTGAAACTGGCTTGTGTACACTGAGCTTCTGTTCTGTTGCAGTTTTAAACCAGTTTCTGATCACTTAAACCGGTTTACGTGTAACTTCTGTCCCTATCCCTAGAGGGGCCAGGAATTCAGGGGCTTGGCCTCCTCCAGAAATCCAGGATTTGGAGCCCTGAACCAAATGTGTGTCATAGTAAGGCGTAAGTGATGGCTATTAACGCCCATGGTAGCAGCTGGTGCTTGTCCCACGGCTGCCTTTGAGAAACTTTGCGGTATGGATCTGGCCTATTAAGAAGGTTTGGATCTGGCCTGGGGGTTGAATGAGCTTGATACCCCAGCTCTAGGCAGATGCACATGTGAGCTTTTATTCAGGCATAAGTTGTTTTTTGCAGGGGTTGAGGTTTTTTTTGTTTTCAGAGGAGAGATTCCCTTATGCATTTGTACAGGTCTCAGTATAATAACATCTTCTGGCTGCTAGTGCAATGTAAACCAAATGCCCTATTGTACTGAGCTACATACAGTAATACATTGTAATACATTGCCCTATTGTACTGAGCTACATACAGTAATATATATAAAGCAGATTAAATATATTAATCCAGAAACACTATATCTGGTCTTCTGCATAATTTTATGCCACTCTTGTGTATATCTTTTGAGTTCCTTGACTTCTGTATAGGTGAAAGGAAGCTGTTTTATCAACAGTAATAATTATGTATAATAATTTTACACCTCCAGAATGCATCCCCAACATTAAGTCATGTTTTTCTAATCGTATGGAATTGCTAAAGTTGATACTGCTGGTGGGGTCTAATCTTTTGGTACATAAGCACTTTGCACATCTCGAAGAAAAGAAAATAGGTCAACATTCCCTTTTTATACCGTTTCACACTTCGGTTTTGGTGCACAAGCAGAATGCTGCAACAGCTGGCTTGCAAATGCTGCAGGGAAAAGAGTCAATTCTTCAGTGAAAAGCTGGCTCTTAATCTTACGAACTTTTGTAAAAGTAATTCACCATGATTCCCAGTCCAATTTGTCTCCTAGTATGACTTTGCTCTCAGAAAGACCTCCTGTTTTACCTAGAGCACATAAACCCTTTCTACCTCCATAAAACACCGACTCCAAAGATCATACACTTTTGAAGTGTGAAGCTTTTTGCTAAGAAAATTTCTATAACATCATCCCTGTTCCACTTTTTCAAATATGGTTCAATGTCATGAAGACAGAGACCTGCTACAACTGCAGATTCTCAGCAGGATCTCATGCCCTGAAGCAGTAGAATATTCAAAGAACGATCCTATTGTCTGTGTGGTCTTGCTGGCCTGTTCTTGTTTTGCTCCAGTATCCAAGTCCTTTGTTAATGGTACTGAAACAAATTTGCAGCCATTAAACATTAAGTGTTCATCTGGGTTATTGCTTATGCATCTCTTCCTCAGTACATGCATGTGAATATTTGGCTTATCTAGGCATATAAGAGAAGTTCAACTTTTAATGAACCTAGTGTCTGTAGATATATTTGTACTAAAGTATGGAATATTCAATCACTTCAACTCAGCCTTGAAAAATGTTCTGTCTTTGGGCAAGGGTTTGTTACTTCTTGACCTCCTTGAAGGCTCAGATTAAGTGTGCCTCTTTCCCTTGTCCTGTTCTTTAGGGTTATGGTAGTAGTTTGAATAAGAATTGGACCTTCATTCCTTAAGAGTTATCTGCCCCAGATGTATAGTTCTTGCCTGAAGTCACTGTAATCCTCAATTTTCAGTTATTTGGCTGACGTGGAGCTAGTGGGACAAGTCCTTAGCTCATGTAACCTGGCATATATCCAGTGAGATGAGGATCTTACCCAGTAACTTCAGGTTGTAGGCATAACAAGAGCCCATGAACCCTTAGATCTTATTTTCATATAAACTGCTCTTAGTGAGAAATCTTTCCACCTACCACAGAAAACTGGAAACTGACTCTATTCAATTACTATGATGGTGTTGACATTTTAGTAACCTACTTAGGTCTTGCAGATACTCTGCAGGAGTCAGGTACTCATCCCAGTTAAATTCAAGGGTATTTGAGTATCTAATGTATTTAGGACTTTTTGAAAATCCCCAGCCCTAGAACTCTGTTTTTTATAACTTAATTTATCAGTATCTTCTTTTACTATAGCTGTTCATCATTTGGTGCTAGGTACCATCCTTAGATATATGGCAAACATTCCTGTATCTACTTAATTTTTTAACAAAATGTACTAAATCTGTACAAAAAAAATGTAGGCGCATAATAATAGGTTGATAACCTCAAAGAGAATTATTTAAAGTTTGCAAGTAGGTACAAAGCATTTTGATGATCTCCCCCCTCCAATTCACATATATTATGTGTTAAGATATTTAAAATGTAATGTTGACATGAAACTGAAAGAAGAATAACATTTAAAGTTTGTTTGATTACCTGAATGGTGGTAAGTAGCCCAGGTGGATGTAGTCCTTTCACTTCTCCCTGCATGTTATGTTTTAGAACAGGGATTGGCAATATATGGCATGTAGGCTGGAGCCACTGGATCTGGGCCAACAGGCTTTGCCTGTTCCCATACCTGTGCCTACTAGGGGTGTGTGAAGTGGGCTGTATTTGATTCAGATTTGGCCCGATTTGGGGGACAGTGATTTGATTTGTTCCCTCCCCCACCTGATTCGGGGGACAGTGTCCTGATTTTGATTCAGCCAAATCCAAATCTGAAGATTCTGTTCTGATTTGGAGAATCAGCAATTTGGCCATAGACACAACTTTGTCTTTTCTACATACCTCAAGGTACCAGGCATGGCTCATGAGCGCTGAAGTGGTGAAGTGGATGGAGCGTCCCATAGGACTGCCCCGCCCCACCCCCGTGTGCTTGGCGGCAGACCCAGAAGTGGACCCAAAGCCACTTCCAGGTCTGTGGCTCGGCAGTCAGTTGCAGTGGGGGGCGGGGGCTGGATGCCGGATGCCGCCCCAGACCTAGGAGGCACCAGTCACTGGGGTGGGGTGGGGCAGGGTCCCTGTGCACTCCCCGGCAGACCCAGAAGTGGACCAGAAACACTTCTGGTCCACTTCTGGGTTTGTTGCTGAGTGCGCTGGGGACTGTCCCACTCTCCTGTGGGGTGCTCCATCCACTTCAGCATCTTGGCATTCACAAGCTGCCTGGTTCCTTGAAGTATGTAGAGAAAACATATAAAGCTGTGTCTATGGCTGAATTGTCTAATCTCTCCAAATTGAATCGGAGGCTTCCTATTTGATTCAGAGAGGTTAATGGGTCTCCTGATTTGATTTGGATTCGGAGGTTTGGCTGCTGAATCTGGCTGAATCTTCACCAAATTGAATCAGTGGCCAAAGCTTTGGACAGTCCTAATGCGTACACTGGGGCCAGGCAGCTTCCAGCTGAGCTTGCACTGCTGCTGCTTCTCCCTGCCTCCCACCCCTTCCCCCCTTCCCCCCCGACTCTGGTCCCACATGCCACCATTGTTTTGGTGGTGTATCAGCATGGGGCAGCTTTCTCCTTGACTGTCCCAGGGCTAAACAGTTGAGAGCTATACCTACTTCCCTAGCCCTTCTGCTTCTCAGCTGTGATACAAGCACAATTTCTAGCCTGTGGGGAACTGCGCTGGGACCAAGCATCTGCAAGCTGCATCTGTGCCATCACTGTCCACTGCCCTTCCTTCCTCCACAGATATGGTGTGGACTCTGGTTCCAGTGAAAGGGAGCTGTGCTGGAACATGGCAGCTTCCAGCTGTGCCTGCTAGGGTGACCACCCATCGCTTATTGGGCAGGACAGTCCCAAAATATAAACATTAAGTTTTGGTCCCAGGCTGAATGGCTCCAGGACAGCATTTGTCCTGGATTCCATTTGACACAGTCAAACCATGGCAACCATCTTCCCAGTATCATGTTTAGGGATCCGAGTTTTCCATTTGTTGTGGAAAAACATGTATTTTCTCCTTTGAAGGAGAAAAATGCAGGAAACCGCTGGTTTCAAGGGACTGCACAAGTACATGTGTGGTGAGCAATACAGTCAGGTAATAGTGGAGTGCAGGTCCCTCAGCTGCCTGCAGGTAAGCCTGTGTGTGGAAGGGGGGCCATAGGTGATGTGGCTCTGAGGCTAGGGGAGCAGATTGAGGCCCCCACTGTGAGGGAGGGAGTGGGGCAGGGTTGCTAGCGGGGGGGGCGGGGGTTGCTGCCCAGACAAGGTGGTACATGGGGCCTGGGGCAGGAATGCAGGATGGAGCCATGGGTGGCTCATCTGGGTGGCGGGGGTGGCAGGAAGCTAGCTCCCTGCCATTGTGCACACTCCTGGGGCCAGAGGCATGGAGGGGCATGTGACGCACTAGGTTTGTGTGCAGGGTGGGGAAGGATGCAGGCTGACCACTGTGGGCTTGGGGCTCCCTGCCCTGCTGCCATGCCCCTTGGGCCTCCACTGCCCAGTGCATGGGACTGGCATGGGAAAGCAGAGTGGGGTGGGGAGGCTCCGTGTCCCACTCTTGCATTTTGAAAAGATGGTCACCCTAGTGCCAGCACTGCAGCCAGGGTAGGGGAGGTGGGAGTATGGAGAAGCAATAGCAGGCTGATGCAGATACCTGGTCCCAACAGCTCCCTATGGACTGGAAGCTGTGCTTGCACTGCATCCAGGGAAGGGCAGGCTGGAGGGCAGTGGTGATCCAGGTGTGGTTCCCAGCTGTCTAACCCTGGTGTGGGTATAGAGAAAGCTCCCCTGCCACTGAAGCATTGCTGAAGCCACCTGGTCCATGTTGGATAGGAGATTGGTCATTCTGGTCTGCAGCTTGAAGAAGGCTGCTGGCCCCTGTGCTAGAATATTTGAAGCTGGGTGATGGTGAGATAACAAAGTATGAACGTATTTTATGCAACTACTAGAATGGGGGGGCGGGGGGAGTTGCAGGGCTTGTCGCTGGCATGTTAGACCCTGCAGGAGCAGCTTCAGCAGTGGGAACTGCTTTGTCCTCCTGAGCTGAAAATCACTGAGCTGGATTTAAATTCAGAAAATATGTGGAGGGGAGCCTTGAGGCTTAAAAAGTTGGGAACATGCACTAAAAGGTTTCTGTGGTCCCCAGACTTAGAAGCAGGTTCATACCTGTAGTTATGAAAACACAGTTGTCTTTTGATTTAAAAAAACAAACATTTTTTTTTTCAACAAAGAAAAACCAGTTTTTTTTTAGTTTTTTCTTTCTGCTGTAAAGTCTGGATGACATTTAAAAAGAAATTCAACATTTTTAGGGCCCAAAATATTATCCCCCTTGAGTAAAGGTAAATGTCATACAGTAACATAATCTGTTTGTTTAAAATATTTGGGTCCCATTAGCAACTATTTTCATGATAAAACAAAACACCAAAAAAAATTTCTTTTTTTAAAAAAATAAATAAATAATCCCTTAACCCTAGGGTTGATTGGTGCTAATAACTCAAACTGAGATGCACAAAGGGCGGAGAGATTTTTGGTTAAACCGATCTTGGAATAGCAATTGAACTTGGGTGAGAGGAAACGAGCCAGGCAATTTGGAAATCAGTAGTTTTATTTTTTGCCTGGCTTATGCAGTCATCTTTTAGAACTAGATTACTAGCCTTATTAAAATATGAACTTTTACAATTACTATGCAAAACATAATCCACAAAGGAAACATTTTATTATATGCTTTTTAGAAGAACAATCTGCAGAGGTAATAAATTTTAGTTAACAGAGCCTGCCCTTTTTTTTCTTCTTCGTGAAATGTTCTGTGCTGGAAGTGGGGAGAGTTGGCTACCAGTGTGTTCTGTAAGCATAGCATTTATCTCCTCCATATTAGGTGCTCCTACCAAAATAGTGATTTTTGTGAACTCTGGCTTCACCTGCGAAAGCAGGCAATGCCTCCAAAATCCATGATAGGGGAACTAACTTTCTAGAAAATAAAATGCTGGCTCTCTGAAGGGATCCAGCAGTCAGGGCATTGCAGCAGCCTGCTGGGGGCAGGGAATGGTGGAGGGGAGGCTGCCCACTTGAAGGGCTGCTGGCAAAATGGTTGCTGCCCCTGCCCCTCACTGGCTGTGAGGGCTGCCTGTCATGTGGCAGCAAGTGGTGAGGCTGCATGATGAACAGCCCTCACAGCCAGTCAGCGGTGAGGAGCAGGGCCATACTGCAGACAGCCCTTGCAGCCAATTAGCAGTGAGGGGTGGGGCCACTGGGGCCCCTCAGCTAAGCAGTTATGGAGGGAGGCCATGGTGCTCCACCTGTGAAATGGCTGCCATGCCCCGTGTTCTGCCCATGAAATCGGGGCGGGGGGGGGCAGCTTCCTTGAATTGGGTAAGGTTCCTATCCATAACGCATTGTATCTGAGCTCTTCAAAGTCTTGTGCCATGCCTAACTCTTAACACATCCTGCGTGCTCAGAAAATACTATTCTGATTTCTCAGAGGGAACTGAGGTAGAGAGCACCACATGGCTCGCCCAAAGTACTCGGGGCATCAGTGCCTGAGTAATGAATTGTACCTCAGGCTCCCACCCTGAGCATTCAGGCTTGCATTTCTCCCATGTGTAGAAAGGAGAGAATGATGTTCACATTCTTTTGTAAGACACTTTTTGAGATCTGAAGCTAAAGATTAATTGAATAATGCTGATTCGTATTATTCAGTGTCATCAGTGCATTGTTTAATGCACTTTGTATGTGGAGGCTGCCTTCTGTATTTCATCTTTCTTCTTTGCATTGCAGCTGTCCATCCTCTGCTGGGCATAGAGGACTTAGCAGTAAGAAGATTATGCAAGCTCATAACAGAAAATCATTATTTAGAACCATCTATTTGCAGATAATGTTGAGAGTAAAATATTCCCAGTAACATTTTGAATAAAGTCCTTTTTAACAACGCTGAATTGGAATTTGAAAATAAACTGCAAATACCTAGAATTGGGCTGCATATGTTGTATATCAAGTCTAGGTATGCAGCCTATAGTTTAATTTATATAACAAAAAGGATGTAAAAATAAATAAGGGACATATTTCAAAACTGGTTTAATTAAAAGTATCATTTATTTTCTAGTTGAAAAAATACAATTCATCTTTCTGTAAACAGAGCAAGCCAAACACAAAAAACCCGGTTGTTATGGTTATGCTTGGAGTATATCATATTCTACTGGCCATCATAAAAATTCTTGTGCTGGCATGTTCTGTTGCTTCTGTTATTGTCTTGTGTCGAGGTGCATAGGAGAGACTTGGTAGAGCTCTACACATCTTTCTGAACAGATGACAGCAGTGGCAAGTTGTAAATGTATACCTCTCGTGGTATTCTATAACACTTGTGAAAAGTCTGCTTTGTCGATAGACTAAGCACAGGGAAAAGTCGAGGTTTAAGATTTTTGCTTTCTTGCCTATCCCAAGCATTTTGTATTTATCTTCAAACTTCTTTTTAATATGCATTAGAATTATGTTTAAGGATTTGACTACAAGCCTGAAATGACATCATTTAAAGGAGGGGAAAAATAGATCCTTGTTGAGATTGCTGATGTGCAAGGATCTTGCTTTTCTCTGATTTAAAAAAAAAATCCCCAATTTTTGGTTTAAAGCAACCCCAAAACCACACTTTTCCATTATTTAAATGCAACACCATTAATGTATATCTTTCTCTATAAATAGGTATAGATCTATCTATAGATTTATATCTATAGTGGTGTTTCATTTAAATCACAGAAAAATGTGGATTTGGATTTAATTATTTTTAAACTGAAAATTGGGGATTTTTTTTTTTTTAAATGGTAGAAAACCGGGATCCCTGCTGATGTGGTAGCACTGAGGATCCTGATGTCAGCTGTCCAGTTTTTTTCAGTGTTGTGGTGTTTCATCACTTATTGCCCCCTGACTGTTTGAATTCACTTTCTTATGGTGGTGATTGGTGGTAAAGATGGTCAGGCGTTCACTGGTGAGATATATTGTTTTTCTTTGCTAAAAAGTTGATTGGTCTGTAGACAAATGATACTTAAAATTTTGCTAACTTGTGCTGGAGTGAAAGGGCATGTCTACACTGCCTCTGACTATGCTAGGGAGCACTGCTGTGATTACGTACCCTTCCCCCTTGGCACTGTTCTCTGTGCGCCAAATACTGAAAAATGTAAAGTAGTTGCTGTTTGGCATGTGGCCAGCACTCTTCTCTACTTGGGGCGTGCTTGGTGATACTGGGTGTGTGCCTGTAACTGCATATAGGTTACTTTTTTGGCATTTGGCGTGCACAGAGCAGAAGTGAGTGGGCAGGCTGTGCTTTCGCAGCAGTGCTTTCTACCGCAGTTGAAGGAGGTAGACACGTGCCCTTAGACTCATTAATCACAAAATAAGACAGCTAGCATGTGAGCAACTTTAAAAAAATGAAGCTTAAACACTGCAAGATATTTCTCAGTTATCAGGATGAGACCTTGCTATAGCACTGTTCAAATCTTTATAGCTTTTCTGTGAAGTAGGTACTACTTGGTATGTAATTCATTTTTGCTAGTGTGCAGACCCATTGATTTTAAATATATGAAAAGACAAGTCTTTTAATATGCTGTAAGTGTACCAGTGTCACCTGCACGGTATTATCTGCTAAACAATGGAGTGTATCCAGTGACTTAATGAAAAAGCTGGAGTAGTTTAAAAAGAGAAAAAGGCAATTGCAGTAAATTCCCTTTCATGTTCCACTTAGTATCAGTCATAAGAACGGGTAAGTAGGGTATATGGTTAGAGATCATGTCAGTGTTATGTAGGAAACTACATGTGTGGTAAACAAGATTTAATAACTTATATAGACTAGAATTAAATAAATGTAACACTATAAACAGCTTCTTATTGGAAACAAATTCATCCGAAGAGATGGTGTTGTCCAATACAAGATTTTCCACCATACAGGGAATAGTTGAAGAATCTGAAGAAAACATATGTGAGAACAGCCTAGGATCTGAGTCTGTTTGCCATTTTGTTCAAAAGTACGATGCTTTTATAAATATCTGCTCTGGGAAATCGGTGTGAAATATCTTTCCTTTAAAAAGGGCCTAAATGTAATGAATGCCATTGTCCTGAAGTATAACATTTTAGGATCTGTCTAATACTCTTTGCCCAAAAGGGTACCATGGAAAGTTAAGATGGTAGCCAGTAATGCAAGAGATGGATGCACAAGCTTTGGTGTGGTTCTAAGGTGCTTGCTTATTTGACCAAGGCAAGAGCAGACAGAATAAGTAGGAAAGGAGATGTCTAACTTGCATCCAGTTTTTGATCTGTTGTCATGCCAAAAAACTCAAGGGGACAAATGCTCCCAGAAGGTAGATATTACAGGTCAATTAATATGCAGCGTTTCTTGCTGACCATGTTCCAGGTTTGTTTTGAAGGTTCCCAAATTCTGTGAATAGAAAAAAGTAGCTTTTGTTTTAACATAAATGGCACAGAGATTATACTTCTGGCTTTTGGTTCCCAACTGAGTTCCCTAAGGGTAATCACCTGTGCTCTGGAAAATACTCAATAAAATGAATTTTAAAAAAATTTAAACCCCACAGTTCATGGGCAGTTCCTTCCATTAAGAAAGGACTCCAATTCTGACAGAGTCGAGTCTGAATTGTATCAAATCTGTAAGCAAATCTCATGCTTTAGGGCTTCAGCTTCTCCTCTACGGAAGTCGGGAAGAATTCCCCTCCCCCCCAAACACACACGTCAAACCACAATTGGGCCTGATGTGTCCTGGTTGTTTTTTAAAATAGGACTGTCCCGCTTATGGGCAGCCATAGGCCTTGCGCAGTGTGGGCTACAGATTTGGGGCTGCATGGGCTGCCCCCCAACTGCTTCTGTCACATGCAGCCCAGCTTCCCCCTTTGCTGTATGCGCAATGCCTCCTCCCTCCCACTTACTTTGTCACATGGCTGTGTAGGCAGCCTGCCCTGCAGCATGGGCAGCCTAGCTCCCCCTGCCATGCATGCAGCATTCCCACCCCTTCTCAATTGTATGTATCACAAGGACGGCCCACTTGCAGCTTGCAATCTGGCTCTCTCCTTTGGCATGCATGCCCCATATGCAGCCCAGCTCCCTCCCCTTGTTGCATGTGTGGCTTGGGGAGCTTGGCCCCGTAACACTGCATTGTGCTGTCCTGCTCAGGAGCTGGGGAGGGAACCAGAAACTGGAAGAGTGAGGAGGAGCCTGGAGACCCCAGCCACGGGTGCCACAAGAGCAGTGGGCAGGAGCCTGCAGGCCGCATGTATAACCCATTTTGGTTAAAGCATCAGAGTTTGACCACGCTTGGAGGCAGGACGTGATGTAAGGTAGATCAGTGGTCTGGGGTGGTTAAGGGAAGCCTTTCTTAGATGTTTGGTGAGGATTTATTTAACTTGAATATTTCTGATTGAGTAGTTTCTGGTTGAGTATAGCAACGGCAGTTAGGGAGAACTGAATTTTTGAAAACACTGCATCTAACATTGTTCCAGCCGTCTTTTCAACTTCTGAGCATTTATTGTATTTTTAATTGCAACTTGTTTCTTTTGTAATTGGCAATATTACAAATATTGACCAAAAGTCTTATTTTTCATATGAATGTAAACAATCCCTATTTTTGTTTGTTTGTGAATTGGATGGTTAATGCCATAAGAGGAAAGTAACAATTCCATTGTTCCTTTCCTATTTTTGTCTTGTTTCCACATACTTGTATTTCCTTGAACACCGTGAAGTATCATGGAAACAAATGAACTAAAAGTGTTGTATTGCCTTGCTGACTTTTTGCTATCAAAATGCGTGCACACACATACACACACACACAACAGCAAAAGAGGTAACATTTTAAAAGAAAAAAATTCATTTTGATAATGCTGTGGATGCGTACAGGAACTTTACCCATGATGGTTTCCAATACTGACCAGGTTTTTTAACACTGTAGCCATGTGAGGAGGAACTAGAATACCATTAAAAAATCTTCAAAAGAAGCAGCTTAATTGATGTAGGATTTTAATCGTGTATTTATGAATGTTTTAAATCTATTGCTTGTGTTTCCTGCCTTGTTCTGTCCTACTAAAAATAGCATAAATCACTAGCTGTTTGCTTAGAACAATTCCATGATGGAAAAGCATAATGTTACTTCCTTCTGCTAGTCATCCCCTCCCTCCCCTTTCATTCTCTTCTTCCCAGTCTCTCTCAGCAGATGTTCAGTGACTTCAAAACTTTGTATTCATTGTGAGAAAACTCCGTTTTAGTTTTAGGAAATTAATATTAAAGAAAAACACACCAGCCAAAAACTTCAAACACAGTCACAGTTTTACATTTTCAAGGGCATAGAGCAATCTATAGCCACATCCCAACAATGCTAAAAATACCAGGAAAAATCTTAAGAGCTACAGCACATGCAGCTGGGAAGTCACATAAGATGCATCTCATTCCAAAATAACAGCAGTCTTCAAAATACAAGTCCAGTTGCAAAATAATTAAAGATTCTACCTGGTATTGAAAGGTAAAAAGACAGTTTGGTTACTCCTCCTTCCTCCCCCCATCCTCCTTTTCCCATACACACACACTTCCTCATTGCTATGTGTTGGAGAGGGGGATGGGATCAGTCAAAAGAAACTTGAAGATTTTACTATACTAAATGTGTCAAGAAAACAAGGCAGACTAATTACAATAAAACCAGTTTGAGAGCTATTTTTCCGGAAGTTCTCACATTTTTCAAATGATCACAGCAAAGTGTCCTTTTGCAGAAAATGGCTTCACTTTTGTTAGAAAGCTACTGCCTTATTTGGATGATACCCCTTGTGGCTATATAAAGTAAGGTCTGTTCTGTACATAAGTTTGCTTAGATGTTTACGAAGGTTTTTTAGCAAAAATTTTGTATACCTCACAATTGTAAGAAAGTAAGGAGAGAGAGAGAGTCAATTTAAAGCTAGTTTCAGACCAAATATGGATAACTTTATGATAATTTTGATTAAAATGGGAAGCTTTTCTCTTTTTTTGGAAGACCTAGATCAGGGTTTAGTTCTATTCCATCATTCCATCATAGGTGTTTGTCAGCTTTTCTTATGTCTGTTCATCACCATGTTGGCAAGCTTTGAGTATTCATCAATGATTTCAGATAAGTAGGTGTTGTCCATGGTAAAAAGCAGCCTTCTTCCACTCCAGCTCATTAAGAATCTATAGCCCTCTTTGCAAATGAATTTCTGACCACAGGAATTGATACAGCAGTCCTACCCATAGATAGGCTTAGCATGATAGCCTGCCTGTTGATAATCTCTTGCTATGAGCACCAGACTCTCTTCTAACTTCCAGGACAAAAAATGATGGTCCCAGAGAAGGACACTTGAGAAAGCTGTGGCAGGAAAAGTTCTTTGGGTAGATGCGATATCTTTTATTAGACCAACTAAATAGTTGGAAAAAATGTTCTTTGCAAGCTTTTGGGCACAAACACCCTTCTTCAGGCATAGGGAGGTAGCCTGGAGAAGAGTGTACCTGAAAGCTTGCAAAGAATATTTTTACCAATTATGTAGTTAGTTTAATAAAAGATAGCCAAAGAACCTTGCTTGCTTATGTCCTTAGACCAACACAGCTACAATCAAGAACCCTGAGAGAACTGTGTTCACTCTCTGCCTCTGCCATGGGTGCTGTCTGTGAACCTCTGAACAAGTTGCTTAGTCTCTGCTGTGCTACCATCCTCCATTTGTTGTGTTATAAGGATCTGTATTGGGTAATCGGATACTATAGTACTGAGGATTGTAGAAAGACCCAAGAAGGATAAATTGACAAGGAATCTAAGGCCTTGGTCTTTTCAGCCTGCAACAGGGATTACCGTAGCATAGACATGCCTCACTGCCCAGAAAACGTGAAAGGGGAAAATAAGAAAATTCATTAATCCATTAGGGTCATGCAGAGCTAGGAAGTGCTTATTGTTGGGGAAGGGGGGAAATTAAGGTAGGTATGAAAAGCATTTAACAAGGCTTGCTATGTATTTGCTTAACACATTCCACTTTAATGTTGCCAACAAAAGTGTTCCAGAGACTTTTAACAAGAACATCTAATTGTAATAGCAAATGACTTCATAGCTTAGAAGATACTGCATATTGAGATGAACATAAATGGTAAAATGCATATACATTTTGTGTGGAAAAATGAGGAGAGAGACTATTCCTCTATAGTTTAAAGTAGTAGGATGTCTCTTGCTGAGCTAGTCTTTACAGTAGTTAATATATTGATGCAAACAGTATAATACAAGATTAAGGATTATAGCCTTTGTCTTTTCCTTCTTGTTGGCTTAAACACCATAAGGGGAAAAGACACTTGTGAGTTTTGGCCTGCTTTGTGAGAAGGAATGGCTTAACAAGGACTTTCCCCATGCAGGCCACTTTGTATCAAGAGAAGACCACACCTCTGTAGCATACAAAAGAGGCTGTAGTGATATGTTTTGTCCATGAAATGCATTTCCAAACTGAAAACTGTTTATTAGTTGCCTGCTTGGTTGAAATTAGGCTTCTTTAACTTTTGGTAAGCTTTTAATCTCTTTGAGTTGATCTACAGAGTACCCCTGCCAAATGTAAAGGTTAAACAGTTCAGAGATCTTTCTCTTCCTCGTCGTTCACAACCCATGTTCAATGACCCTCTTCTGCGTGTTGTGCCCCATGCGCAACCAAAAAAAGTTGATTCTCTGTATTTGCCCAAAACCTGTCTGTAAAGTGGTGTCGTTCTTCCTTCATAGAGATGGCATATGTTCTTAATCATCTGCCCTAGGCTGGAAACTTCTGTGTAGTCTCGCATATTTCAGTTTTCTGGGTTGCTTGCACATAAACCATCCAAAAAAGTATCAGCCATTTGACCAATAAAACGTGCCAACTGTTTAAAAAAAATCACTGACTTTATACTGAATTTATTTCCTATGTATGTCTAGATGCTTTGTTATAAGTAAGGAGGTAAATTACTGATTCTAAACCTGTCATATCCTGTTAACAGTAAGTTATGTTGACATCTTTGTGTGCAACAAGAACATCTGCTAATTTTAAGCTTCATTAGAAATGAAGAAAAGTCAGTTGGCAGAAATTTTAATTGTTACCTTTAAAGACCTGTTTTAAAATTATTAAAGAAAATGCATCTTAAAAGCTAAACCTGTAAGCCTTAGCTTAATATTAAGAGAAGAAAATCCATCAGTATAATCACTTAGCAAAATAATTTAGTGGTACAAATCTGCATGCGATAAGAGAACAAGTGAAAGACAAAACAAAAACCCCCAAACAAATTCCAAAAAACAACTGCCCCTCAAAGCTCCCCACATACATACACATACCCACACACACACCTTTTCCAGGTAAGGGTGCCAACCATGTTTATCTTTTCCAGGTGAACTTAGACCTGTGATCTCCAACCTTTTTAAGTAGGAGATCACCTTTGCATTTAAAAGCAACCCAACATCTACTGTGCACGACTGCCCTCCTCCTCCCCCCTCCCCCCTTTGCCCAGCAGGTAAGTCTGTGGGGAGGGAAAGAGGGGTGCAGATTGAGACAGGGAGAAAAAATTATTTGGGGGCGCATCTCTCAAGCAGGTAAGTCCCACTCACCTGGGGCCCCACTGCCTCTACGGCACTATCCCTCAACATGAGGGCCTCGATTTAGCCACTGCCCCTTCCTTTTCCCACGGACTCACCTGGTCTGGGGCGTGCACGTGCATGCACGCGGGCGCTCAGCCCCCCCCATCCCAGCCTCAGATCTGCTCCAAGATCTGCTGACGGATCGAGATCCACTGGTTGGTGACCGCTGACTTAGATGGTGCTTCTTTAAATCCATTCCCTGAAATAATCTTTTGGAAAAGCCTATAAATAAAACTACATTCGGCAGTTCCAAGTGAGTGAAATGAGCAGTACAAAGCATTAATAGAAAATGTAGGTTTCAAATACAAGTATGGGGTTGACGGGGGTACTTTGGTAGATGAGGAGAGAGAGAGTCACAAATAGAGATGTGACGATTTTAAGGTTGGGAAGGAGTGGGGAGAGGGAATGACAAAGTAAGCAAAAGGCAAGCAAGTAAGGAAGAGAGTAGGCTTTCTTCCCAAATAAATTAAGCTGTTTAGTAGTCCTTGTTCTTGGCTGCTGTTCTTAATAAGCCTGCTTGTTTAGTTTTTCTTGGGGTGTTGACTAATGTCCTGGACTGTTTTTTGCAACGCTTCAAGTTTTATAGATATAAGAGTAACAGAGGTCTGCTAGGAACTTTTTAGTTGCTTATAGGCTACCCTCTTCAGTGGATATTTCTATCCCACCTTGTGTAGTAAAGTACAAGATACTGAATAGCTTACATTAGAAATTGAGACTGGAAGCCAGTGCATGAGCAAGACCAGAGAATAATTCTTGAGACCTGAAAATCATCAGGAGTTAGTTGACAAAAAGAAGAGGTCTTTGGGAGATGCTGTAAAGAACAAATCTAGTTATTGTGATTCTTTCTCTTCATCTCTGGTCAGGTGGTTATCAGGTTTCATATCTATAGAAGATTGCTCTGTAAAAGTTCATGCTTCATTAAAATGATACTGTCAGCCTTTAGATGAAGAATGAAGAGAATCTGGCACTAGAGGTTTTAGATCAGGGGTGTTGACCTCAACTTGGGTCCCAGGCTGGATCTGGACTATGAGGCTCTTTGCAGGTTGGGTTGGCAAGGGGAGTTGAGGCAGTGGGGCAAGCTGCCACTTGCTGCAGCAGAGGTGATGCAAGTAATGGGCTACTGGGCAACCAGGGCTGTGTTGGCACAGCCTGAGCTCACTTCCCTGCCACCAATGGCCATATCTGATGGGGCCCCAGTTTCCACAGTGAGCCTCGTCTCTACCTCTTTAACTCCACCCACAAGTTTCCTTGGTCTGCCAGTAGCTTGCCGGGATGGATGGTGTGGCTCTGTGGGCTGGATCTAGCCCACAGGCCACGTATGTATTTGATACTCCTGTTATTAATGATGGGTCCTAGTCTAGCTAATTCAGCTAGAATAGTGGCTATGGTTGAGTGGGCCATTATTGGTAGTCTAAAATTGTTTGCACTTCACAGGGATGAACAGTTTCCAGAAGGAAATAGGTAGTGAATATTCTTGGCTGAAAGGTGTAGAGAAAGTATAATGAGGTGAGGGAAAAGAAAAAAAAAAATCTTCCCTACTGGGGGTGTTGATTTTTGGGGAGATCTTAATGCCATCAGTCATGATGCAGTAGACGGTACAAAAAGGGTTGAATTTGATGTATGTTATGAAAGGTAAGATGTCCTCCATCAGTGGTAGAGCACTGTCACCTTTAGAGTTTTCACTGCTGGTGCTAGCTATAGTGCTTGGTGCTTTCTGGAGTTGAGGTGTCCTCTTTGGTAGAGGACTACAGCTGCTTCAATCATTTGTTGCTTTGTTAGCTTACAGCTTGGAAACATTTTCCCCTGTACTGAAATGGGGGCTTAAGGAGAAAATTGGGGCCTAATTTTGATATGATGCAGTTGTCTTCACTGCCTCCTAATTGTCAAGGAAAAAATTGCTTTCAGTGCCAGAGATGCTGTTAGTACAAAATTACTCTTTGCTTTTGTCCTGGTTCTGATGGTAATGGTGTATTTTGACAGAATTCTTGCTGTACAATTTTTGGGGATGGTTCCCATTTTTGGGGCTGGAACTAACAGCGGGAGTCATCTCCTGTCTTGTGAGGATACTCGGCCTTTGTGAGCAGTCTTAGTGTCCAAGGAAATGAGATTTTCTTCATGAAAAGAATTCAGACCGTCTGAAGATTTTCTTTTTCGTGTCCTTGTCGAGAATGATCAGAAGACTGAGCGATAATTAGGAAGTGGCTCTTGCCAAAGGAAAACAAATGAGGGCTGTAGCCATCTGTGAAGAGAACTGCACAGTTGCCAGACAAGCAGGGTTTAAAATTTTATGCTAGGTAAAGACATTCAAAAAGCCAGAGGCAGAATCGATCTAAGTTTTCTGTAAGCAGCATAATTTAGATAGGCAGCAAACAGAACACACATTTATCCTTGGTGTGGGTGGGGGAGACTGGGTTCTGCGATTTTTAAGCCAGTCTGTGCCAAACTTCTGTTCTGTTATGGGTATAGACCAGTTTCCAATCACTTATACACATGGAAATGTAATGTCTGTACCTGGGCTTGATGGTTTGGGATTTGCCATTATTGGTGGCTGTGATATGAAATGTCAAGTGGAATTCAAGGAGAACCTGAGTAACAAACTTGAATTCTGACCAAGTAAAGCTAAGGCGGTAGCCACTGCTAGTCCCATCTTGCTGCCACGCGCAATGAGAGGGAACTGAGGGACTTCTGTTGCTACCGTTATGCCTCTGGAGGGCACAAGTCAGCTGGGCACCTGGGGAAACGATGCATGGAAGTGGTAGTGGCAACATCCAGTTGTCACAAAATTAGGACCTAATTTTGGTATTAGGTCTCCCTCCCTTCCCCTGCCACTTCTGCCCCCAGTCACTTTGCCTTAATGACACTACTGGTACCTTCTATTTGCTCAGATGCAAGACCACAAGGATAGCAAGGCCCAGGCATAGCCCAGAGGACATAGCTTCTCAAACATTCTGGTCATGTGTGTAAGGCACTTACATATTTAAAATGGAAATCCCCAGGAGCAAATGTGCAAACAAATTTTGTTTCTGGTGAAATGTGAAGACAAAAGGAAATTTGAGAGATGGCATCTGAGATGGTGAAGTTGTGAGATGTTTTCAAAAATGGAGAAGTGTGAGGTAGAGGTTGACTTGGGGATTTGCTCATATGAATTTGGGGCTTGAAACAAAACTACTTCTCCTTTGACAAATTTTATTTTTTTCCTGGAGCCTTACAATGAAATAATCAGTTTGTTATATTGAATAGCAAGGTGCTGGCAGGCCAAAAAAAATCTAGTTTGCCAGACTACCGAAATCAAGTCACAGATGGCTGTTTGCAACCTGATTTAATCTAATGCAGCCTGTCTCTTTCTTAGAGAGCTGAGGGTGTATGCACAGGCACATTTAGAGTTTTTGCTTCATTTAATTTTCAGAGGTAAAACAATGAAGCACAAAAGAGAAATCTACTCAAGGAAATAGACCTTTAATCACTACTAGGTTTTTTATTTGTTTTTAATAGAATTTGTTTTTATGCCATGTTTGATTAGATAATATGGCACTTGTGAATCAGGTTGAACATAAAATACACAATAACCTGAAGGCATCATTACATAAAAGGAAAAGGCAGTAATCTGTACATGCATGGTTTATAGAATGTGAGGTGCACTTATTTACAGTGTCTGAACATGCAGTCGTGTACCTCTTTTTGACTCTGTCAGTCTTGTAGTTTTAATTTAATTTTCTTATATAGCAGTAGCAGATTCTTTTTCCCTTTTTTCATCAATGTGATGGACCAACACAAATGTTTGACTGTGCTGGGCAATTAGTTAAATCAATTATACATAGGCTTGGTAGGATTTGATTATTTAACAATTTCAATAGCTAAAATCAATGTTTATTTTTAAGCATTGTTTAGATTTTTATCGTTTTTGTTTGTTTGTTTTAATTTTCAGGATTGATGGGATGTGGGGGCATACCCACATGTGCACAGACAAAGATGCCCACTTTCTCCTCCAGCCCAGCACACAGCAGGCATAGCCGAGCTTAGCATCTCCTTTCCTTTTTGTCTCTCAGTGGTTGCTACTTCCCTGCTCCCCAGCAAAGAAACCTCCAGCTGCTACACTGGCATTTACCTCCTACAGCCAGGGGTTTGCTATGCCCAGAGGAGCCTGCCTGGGCACTGTGGCAGCAGCCTATTCTTACGTCCCCATAAATTTTGATCATTAACGATGGAAATATTGAGGTTAAATTAATGCTTGTTGAAGCTTACTGATTAAAAAATCAAATCCTGCCATGCTTGCCCATACACAAAGTGCTCTCTACTTTGCTTAAATGGCACACAATTTTTTCAGTTGTATTGGTTTGTGATGTTTTGTAGAAATTTTAAACTTGGACAGAAGCAAGTTAATTCTGTCCATTTTTTTATATTTATCATATTTTTCATCTGCATATTGATTTCCTAAAGCAGTGCAATCCTTCAAGAATGGAATAATTAGCTACATTTTATAAAGGATGATGTACTGGCACCAACAAGTTTAGGTAACTGATAGCAAACTGTATGTATGCCTAAATGTTAGTATTTTTAAAAAATTTAATTCCACGGCCAAGCATTCCTATGGTTTGTTATAAGGCTTATTAGATGGAATCCTAAAATTGGGAAAGAACATTTACATCCTGCTGGTGGTTGACTTTGCACCATGTCCTGCTTGCAGATTTATTAATACCTGATTGTTTTACTGAGGGGCATCTTCAGGTTTCAGACATTTGCAGCAGCTTGAGACAGCTGTGCAGACCTATATGCCCCTTGAAGCAGTCCAAAAATTGGTGGAAATGCTCAAAAAATAACCTTGAAGGGAACAGATATGATGTAGAAGTGCTTCAAAAGCATTTACATGTGCACAGTCTACAGAATGTGACCGAGTCCTCCAACATCCCACAGTGCTCTGTTCTTTTCCCCTACCCACAAGCAAATGGAATAGTGTCAGTGAGTAGTCGCTTGCCCAGTTTGTTTCTGCTTTACCAGAACATATTTTTCCTCCACACCCTGGGACTTCAGAGATCTGAGACCCCATGATCCAGTAGTGGGGATGGATGGTCCAGGAGACCAAGCCAGAGCAGATAGGAGAACACTCACTGCCATCAACTCTACTCGCACCTTGGGAAGTGGTGGAGAGCAGACCTGTAGTGTCCAAGGAGACTGGGGTTGTCAAACTGCATTGATTGTCTGCTCTGCTCCTCTCCTTTTTCAATCCCTGTTTTGGCTACAGCCCCTCTATTGTGCCCTCTGGCAGGAGAGCATGCAGCTGTGGTGATTCTGAAGCCATCCAGCTGGGGGCATGGTGGGGGTGGGAGGCCTGGTAGTCCACGCTCCAAAGTATAGCTGCATTTTTTAAACGTTTTAAATGTTATGTCTGTCTCTACCCTTTAGGCAGCCGATTCTGTGCATGAGGAATATTTGGCACATAAATGACAATGGAAATGCATCATTTTGTTATAACAGTTTTGGACTCCTTGCTGATCCATGGATGTTTTGTGGGGTAGGGAAGGAGAAAGCTTACCTTGAAAATGATATCATCAAAGATGTTTAGTAGAAAACCTCAGAACAAGTTACAGTTTCTGAAACTTTGAGAACATGGGGTGAAGGCTTCTGTTGTTGGCTTACACCATCGTTTTGTTTTATTTTTGACATGCTTGCAAAGAGCTTGTTCAGTAGATGTGTACTCAGTGCTGCTGAAGTGAAGTGAATCATTGTTGATCATAGCTTGTATACATTGGCTTTTTCAGATTTGTTTTTTTTCCTGTGCCTGACTTTCTGTCCCTGAAATGAAATGCCAGGGTACAGGAAGCTCAGCTGTTGGTTTCTCTGACTTCGTTTCAAGCTGTGTTAGGGAATGATTCTCTTTTGCCTGTTTGGTAAATCAAATATCACTTGTATTATACTTAAAGCTTACCAACACAAGAGTAAGCTAGGCATGTAGCTCTAAAGACTGATAGTTTACTTCAAAAGTACAGTTTTACAGAGACTAGGTTCTTGATTTGCTTTAGCTAGAGTCAAAGGTAGGATGATTTTTAGCTCTTGTGTTGCTTCAGGATCGTGTACACACAACTTCCAGCATAAGAGCTGCTGCATGTTCCTGAGTAGTTACTGCCCCTTCCTTTTTGAAGCTTCTACAAGTGTACGCTTGCCCATATCCTTTGTTGCAAATCTATGCGCAATAAGATTGTATGGTGCTATAAATATTGGATACGCAAGGAACCGCTTGTGTAAAGGATACTAGATAGCAGATGACATTCTGAAGGGGCTAATTTTGTTAACAGAGAGAACCTGCCAACTAGGCAGATTATGTAGCTAACCCATAATTCTTAACTATGCCTTCCTTGTTTCTCCTGCTTTCCCCTCCAAACCATCCACTAAACTCGGATAATGTTTCTGTAATAAAAATAAATAAATACATATTGGTATATATCTGAGTTGACACAAAATTAGTGGTCGATAAGCTTTGACACTAATTAAGTTGGTAACGCAATTGGTATATGGGGATGGTGAGTTAATCCTTTGTTTATGGCATCCATGGTTTATTAAGGCCTTCAGCCAATAGAAGCTGTCAAATATCTGTCCCTTCTTTTTTTCTTCTGTGTTGACCATTAAGATTTTGGTATTTGTTGCTCTTAGTTTCTTTTCAATACGTGAATAGTCTTTTTTCCGATATCTTGCACAGTGTCTGTTTTTTAAACTCCCTATGCGTTATTACTTCTGCATTGTTTGTCCTCAGTAATTTTTTTTCTGAAAAATGGATCTCAAAGCCATTGTTTTCAAATTTTCAGAATAGCATTGTACAAAAATGCTAATGTAATAATGCTAAATGTAATACTGCCAAAGAAAACTGTTCAGGTGAGAAAAAATGATTTGCAAATTAAAAATGTCTGGAAATAGAGGGAAGGAAGATAGGGAAAATTCAGTCTAATCTTTTAAAATTTAATTGTAAATCTGAAAAATTTGGATCATCAGAATTCACAAAACCTGCAAGGGTAAATCATATAGCACCACGGGGGAGGCGTCCTCATCACTCAGCTTCTTGCTGAAACTCCCCTTGGATAAAGTTTCAAAAGAGGCTGGCCCAGCACAAGATTAAATGTGAGAACAGAAAGTGAAAAACAGTTGTGTTTTGTTTTTTGTTTTGTTTTTTTTGGGGGGGGGGGGGGCTCCTTTAAGCTGCTGAAAATGTCTGACTGAAACACGGAGAAAGAGAAATAAAATATGACCTCTTAGAGCACAGCTTATAGCTATGTCTACACAGAAGTCAGGAGGTGTTGATCAAAGCTCATGCCTCTCTGAACCAATAATCTTTAAGAAGCCATCTTGCCCTGCCTTCTACCTAAGGTGGCCGCTGACACATCCCCAGAATACAGAACATGCCCTTGATGAGGGGCAGGCCCCCTTGTCTAATCAGCAGTGAGGGGTGGGGCTGCTGCCTCCTTGGCCAATCAGCAGTGAGGGGTGGGGCCACAGGCCCCTTGGCCAGTCAGCAGCAAGGAGCAGAGCCACCACCTTGCTTTCTCCCTAGCTGGGTCAGAGCCCCTCTCCTGGCTGTGCACCACCTTGCCTCTAGGCGCAGCCAATAGAATCATGAGGACAAATGATTGACATTCTTTTCCACCAGTGAACTGAAAAACAGGACTTTTTGCTGTCCATTCGTCATTCAGAAATGGACAGGGGCAAAAGGTTTAAAAACAGGACGGTCTGATTATAAAATGGAACCAATGGCCACCGTACTTCTGCCTGACATCAGGCTAACACGACTAACAACCTCTTTCTCGTTTTAACCTGCTTAGTGTAGGTGCTGGTGTCGGGCTAGCCAAGGAAATGCATGTTTCTGTGCATTCTGTGCTGCAGTCCCGCCTGCCCCACTGGCTGCTACTCCTGCTGCCATTTCCCCACCTTCCTGCTGCTGCTGCCACCACTTCTCCTCTTTCCTCGCTGCTCTGGCAGCATATGGTTCCCAGCTGCATGGCGGGGACTGCAGACCACAGCAGGAGCCAGCCCGGCCCCTGTGGACAGGGGCGATTGTTGGCAGTCCTCCCCTCCCCACTGTTCTTATTTGGCTGCGCTCTGGGGTGGAGGGAGGCAGGAAACAGCCCCAGGGTCAATAGGCCAGAAGCCCTTGCTGGAGGGTGGGGCGGAGCCAGTCAGGCCTTGCTGCTGCTCCTCCTCCGTCCTGTTGCTGGCACCTTCTGGTTCCTGCCACTGCTGGTGCCTCGTCAGCCTAGCCAGGCAGCCATGGACAAATAATAATTTTATAAATTTTCAGGGGCCCCGCAGGCTGAATAGAATGGCCTTGTGGGCTGGATGCAGCCCATGGGCCATATTTTGCCCACCCCTGAAGTAGAGTGAGTGATTAGAATACAATACATGGGAATGCAGGAGGGAGGGGAAGGGAGGAGCAAGGGTGCTGGGAGAGGTGTACAAAGAAAGTATCCATAAAAACAAAGGGGATCACAACAGCTATTCCAGGTCCCGGGATAAAAATCCATAGTCCCTGTTTGAACCATAGTTAACACAGTCCAGTTTGTGCATGATTTCTTGTTCTACAATTTCCTGTTGAAACTTAAAAACAAAAACAAAACTCCTGCCTGAGAACAACAGTCCTGAGGCCACTGATGATGTGTTCAGGGAGGCTGAAGTGTTCTTCCACAGGCTTTTGTGTCTTTCTGGAGTTGATGTCAGATTGGTGTTCACCCATTCTTAAACATAGTTTGCCCTGTCTGAGGCAGACAGCAGCTGGGCATTGTAAGCAGGCAATGATTTATGTGATGTCGGTAGACTGACAGGTGAACCTTGGATGTTGTACTCCTTACTTGATCCAGTGATGATGTGTTCTGTTGATGTAGGGGCACAACAGGCATTTGAGTCCATTGTAAGGTCTGGTGAATTGGTGAGGATGGGAGTTAGTTTGAGATGCACCATTTGAGGTTGTTACAGGAGCTACAGTTGTATCTTTTGGATTGCAGTAAATTTCACATAGTAAATTGTACTTGCCCCATGTAACTTGATCCTGATTGCTATAACTGGAAGAATGTCTCCATGCTGCACCTGCTGTGTCTCAAGGAGTTTGTTTAAAACTGAAATCTAATGTGAAGTGTAGCTATACGGATCACTTTGTAACCCTTCAGATTACAATAGTCTTTCTCCAGCTGTAAAAATGAAGACAAAAAGTTTGTCAAGCTGCAGTTTTGTACATTCTGTCTTAAGGTTTTTGAATTTATCACATAACTTTTATGTTGGCAATCAAATGCTAGCAATTTTTATTGCGTATTCTGTACCACACATCCATAGGTGTTGAGATGCAAGCCAAATGGCAATTAAAAATAAACTACTTGACAGAAGAAGTAATAGAGCAAGGAAAGATGTCAAATTCTATGTTACTTTATGCTCTTACATAAGGGTATAGGAGTCTGCTTAATCAGATTCTGACTTCTAATTGCCCTTTCTGCTGCAAGTCTTCTTTGCAACATTAACATGCACATTGCATCCAGCTGTGCTGTTTAATTTATGTAGCCATTTAGGTCATCTCTGAATTTGGCCCAATGTCTGCAGAATGGATGTTTTTAATTAACAAGAGATTGGAACATGAAGTTGGTTATGTTAATAGTGAAGCTTTTTGAGAATTGGAGACTTGAAAAGGGCATGAGCCTTGTAGAACAAACTTACCCTGAGCTGCAGGTGTCTGAGAGAAAGCTTAGAAGGAAGAGGAATGAAATCTATTTGGCAAGTAATTTTGCATTTTCATTCTTTTTTTTTCCCCCCTGTACCTTACTAATGGAGTATGCTCTATTACATGCCACAGCTCATAACAGTCTGTTGGTACCAAAGAAGTGGAGTGTAAACGAGGTGACCTGCGAAGTGGATGCTTCCTTAAACTTTCAAAGAGCAATCAAGGCATGTCCTTGAAGTGTAAACACTGCTAAGTGGTGTTAAGGTGTTTCAGCAGAGTTCTGGGTAGAATTATCCAGTTTCCTTTCCTAGACTTTTCTTTTGACAGTCATTTTGCTGAGCAAACTTGGTTTTTAATTTTGGTTATTGATGGAAAAGTTGAGGGAGAGACTTATTCCATTGTTATTTCAGGATTTAGTACAAAATTAGGGACATCTAAAAATATTATAAGTTTTCATTCTTTGATTACAATCCAGTTCTCAGCTCTAGTTTCTAATATGGAGTATGTGTGTGTGTGTGTACTTCTGGTCTGTAGCTCTAAAACTAGCAAAGGAGTAATGACTGAGTCATTTTTTAATGGTGGGCACTTGCACAGCACCCATGTCCAAAGATTTCAGGGAGATATATATAATATATATATATTAGACTTTTGAATTAGACTTCAAGGTACTCTTATGAAGTGAGTCTTATTGAACCTCCTGGCACTGTACCTTAGCCAAGTCACTTTTTTCATCTCGGAGAGTAGCAGAGCTGTGGATAAAGTCATCATTATAAATTCCCTGGTTTAACTGTTCAATAACATTTTTGATAAAATGACTGGGACACTTGAAAATGTTATCCTTGACCATTTTCATCTTATAGTACACATTGCTTGAGGCACATTGAAATAAAGTGGGTTAGATAATAGAAGACTGATCTGTACAATTTTAATGTAATCATGTGCTTTTCCCCCACTTATGATCTCTTCCTATTTAAAGTTTGATTGATTTATTTATTCTTTCCTTTAGGAGAAGCAAAAAATCTTCCTACATATCCAGGGCCAAACAAGATGAGGGATTGCTACTGTACAGTAAACCTGGACCAGGAGGAGGTTTTCAGGACCAAAATAGTGGAGAAGTCACTATGGTAACAGATACTTGTTTGCACATGTATTCAGTCTGCTTTTTTTAATACCATGGAACATTTCTGTTTTATACAAAGTGTATGTAATCTTCCAGATAGACTTATTTTGGTGCAACGAAGAACAGCTTATTGCAGAAACTGGCAATCCCCAGCACGTTCCAGAGCATGGCATGCAAAGCCATTTTCTTCTTCATGCCACAGCCAGCAGCAGGTGGCCAGGAAGCTGCAAGCCCTGCTACAAGCAGCTCAGGCCCTGTGGCAGGCAGCAGCTGCCCAGAGCTCAGGCCCGCTGCAGCTGGGAGGCTGCAAACAGTTGCATGGGACTCCGCAGCTCTGGCCCCAGCTCTGTGGCTGTGGTGACTTCATGCGCACCTCCAGTCGCACAGGCGGGAAGGAGCCTGGGGAAGTGTAACTCTGGCCTCTGCCACCCTCCTTCTGGAGGGCACGCATACAGCCACAGAGCTGGTGCCAGGGTTGTGGAGCCCAGCGTAGCTGTTTGCAGCCGGCCTGCCACTTGCTGCAGCTGCCCGGTGCAACCCCAGCTCCTCCTCTGATGTCTGCCCGGGGGCATGTATGTACCTGCTGCTGACAATGAGGATCGGGTCCTTCCCAGATGCCCTGCCTCTAGCATGCTAAGCTGAGGCATGGGTGGAGGTTGGGTTGTTTTTGGCACTCTGGTCAAAAACGTTGCTGACCCTTAGCCTACTGGATTTTTAAATTGTTGGAATAATATAATAGCATAAATAGAGGCATCATGTCTTGGTTTCTAACAGTCTGTTTTATCTTGTATGTGTTTAAAAAAAAATGGTTCTTGTCCTGAAGCAGAGCATATCAAATCATCTTCAAGAATTTACAGTGCATGCAGCTCTGCCTACTTGTTATGATACTTGTTCAAAACTGACAGCCAAAAAGCAGGACCATTTAATCCAGCTGTCAGGGTTGTTACTGCTTACTGTTCTCATGACTTCACAGCTGTTCCTGAAGTGGATCGGAAAATTATAGTGGGGCTCTGCACTGATGGATGTGGCAAGGTTGGATGGTGGGAAAATAGGTGAAAACAGTATTTGTGTGAGGGGGAGAAAGTGGAAAGCAGCTACTGTGATAAATTCCCCAGATGGTGATGAGTTCACTGCTTTTCCCTGTATGTATGCATTAAGAGGCTTAATGTAAATTAAATGTTTTCTGTTCGTGAAATTATTACATCTCTCTGGAATGCTCAGATGAAGAGGAGAGATAAGAAGAGGCTACAAGAGTCATGCTTTTTCCCTGTGACCCCAACTTGCTGGGTAGCCTTTTGAGATGGAGTGGAGGGGATTATTTTCTCCCAGTAGCTGTCTTAAATGTGACCATTGTTAGAATCTAACCTGAAATCCTGCCTCTCCCTTGGACTTGAGCATCTGCCTGCAGCCCTGAGCTAGGTGCTCGTTCACATCCCCAAACCTTCTTCTGCACTTATACTTCTGAGTTCAGGCCACAGGGTCAGGCTCTTTTCTAGCTTGCTGTCTCTGTGGTCTCCTGAACGTGTCCTCCTGTCCTGTCTGTATAGTGGTTCAGCTGCCATAAGAGTGGCAGAGGGTGCCACCATGCAGCCTGGCCTAGTCTTCTGGTTAGGGTCCTCTCCTGGTATGGGAACGATGCTGGTTTGAACCCTGTAGAGCTTAAGCGAGCTTTGAACTTGGTGTTCTGTTTCCTGGATGACTGCTGTAACTCCTAGACTTGCATAAAAAGTGAATTCCTCCTCATCTGGATGCTTTTGGATGGTAGTGGTCATGGCTGCAGTGCTTTGTGCTGAACTCAGTGCTGTCAAGTGTGCATTAAAGTATGTTCCTAATAGATCAGGACACATGGGCAATGAGAATGCCTAGGTCTTGAATGCCTTGTAGCCTTACACATGAGAGAGGTGGTGAGATGTTTAGTGTACCCAGGTGGCAATACCTTTCCATATGTGGAGAACTTTAGGGATTCAAGTACTTGAGGTAAAATGCCTAGGTTATTTCAGGTGCTTAAGGGATGAGACTGGTCTGGATCACTGTCTTGGGCTTACCATATTTACTTGAATCCAAGATAAGGTTTCTTTCCTCACCCCCCCAACTTAACATGGGGTGAAGGGCCCCTTGTCTTAGATTTGAATACAAGATAGCAGGAGAGGTGGGTGACTGCTGCAACTCTGGCTCTGGCCTTGACCTACCACTGCCCCTACCCCCTGCAGCACATAGTTGCTCTGGTTCCAGTCCAGTGGTGCTGGAAGAATCTCCAGCCCACACAGCTGCCACTGGGACTGGAGCAACCATGTGCTTTATGCCCCAGGCTGGAGTAGGGTCAGGGCCCTGCCAGAGCTGGAGGATAAGCAGTGGCAGGGAGGGTGCAGGTGTCAGAGGGTGCAAGCGTGAGTGGGAGAAGTAGTGGGGGGCAGTCACCACCTGTGGGGAGCAAGTGCTGGTGCACACAGGCATAGGGAAGGCATGTGGTGTGGGGGACAGGCACCCTGGGGCAAGGTGAAGGAAGGCAAGGGGCCAAGGTCAGGTTGCTTGACCGTCCCTCCCATCATGCACCCTTCCCCCTTCTATTGTCTGTCTTCTTGCTATTGCTTTCCCTGCTGCAATGGTGGGGCAGGGATTATCCCTCCAATAATTTAATTCTATTTATGGAAAAATGATAAATGTTATAATTTTCTATGTACAGAATCCTGTTACTGAAGGGCCATCTTAAATTTGTAGTTGTCTTGCATTTGGATAAATTGGCTAGTCACCTTCATTACTTTTTACAGCTTGCCCTTAAGCACTAATCCACACAGTTTTAAGCTGTCTGCACTTAAAATTTTTCTTGCGTTCTTTATTTTTGGTCTTTTCCCAGTGTAAGTAAGATATGGGATAATGGCAGGTGGAGGAGCCAGATGCATAGCGCAACTTTTTGACCACTGGTGGCTACATGTAATTGGGATAATCAGGTCTTATTTCTGAAGTTGATAATTTGTTCTTACTCTAATTGAAAACATATCTAGTTGAAGCTCAAAATCAGTTCTGTTTAAAGTAGTTCGGTAATTGTCACTCAGATCTAGTCCTCGTTCAAGTTTGTGAAACTGTGTTGCTCAGAACCAAAAGTTACATACTCTTCTTCTGTCACTGAAGGGTTTGTTATTTTAGTTTAGACTTCATTTCACTAAAATAATTCAGTTATTTTCCACTGAAAATATCCTATAAAATAAAAATAGGTTTTAGGAATAAATAAGGAAAAGCAGCTTTCCTTGGGGAAAATGCCATCTGTTTTTGTCTTAACAATCCACCAAAGCCATTCTGAACTGTTGCTCTTCTCTTGGAGAGTGATAGGTCTTCCATTCTGTAGTGCTGAGCAGGGAATATCTCCTTCCTTGTTAGCTCTTTCTTCCCTTGACCTTTATTCCTAGGTAGTCTGGGATAAGCCTTTAGGCTTTTGTCTCTGCGAGGGTAAGGATAAATTAAAATTTTCTAGGAACATTTCTTCCTCTGGGCTTTTGGCTCTGGGGGTGGGGGAGGTGAGGGAATACGCAGTAATTTCCTGGGAGCTTAACTTCAACTTTTGTGGCACCGACTTCTAGGTACTGCTACCAGTTGCATTTCCTTCTCAGTCTCAAATGAAAATTCAGGATGGGAAGGGTTAGGTTTGTCTCTAGAGTCTTTCTTTATTTGGGGAAATTACTGTTATCTTAGTGAAGAGTACACAGAATATATATAGCCTTTAACCAGATTGTATTTCAAGATGTAGTAAAACAAGCACACAGGCTCATAAGATTTATTTCTTCAAGTGCTTTTCAGACAGTGCTGTGCTAGCTTATTATTCCTCTTGGGCTCCACCTCATAAATTACCTGGTCATCTCCAGCCACTTGTATTATTGCATTCTTTGCTGCTGGTTTAAATCAAATGAATTTAGTAAGTAGCTGTAAATTACCAAACAGGCCAGGTTAGCGTGCCCTGAGGGCCTATGTACATCCCTCCAATGTAATATTAAACACAGCAGTATGTGTTTTCTTGTGTGTAGTCTCCTGCCTAGGAACTCTTTGGTGTAATAACCAAGCATGGGCTTGATGCCCCTATTCTGTACATCACTGCAATGAGCTATTAGGATAAGGAAATGAAATAAAGCTGAAAAAGTAGACATGCCGAGAAATCAGTTGGATTTGATGTACTGACTGCAGTTGTAGGTAAGGGAAGCAGAAAGTGGCAGCTCTGCAGTTGTAGGTTCCTGATTCTCAATTTCTGATGCATTTAGGATTCCTGCCAGAACTTGGATAATCCCAAAGTAATACGGACTTTGAACTCATGGAAGCAAAATACAGAAGTTTATGTATTTCCCCACTCTTATTGACAATGTAAATGTACCAATTAAGGTTTTTTTTAACTCAAGATTAAGCACTTTTAGCACATCAAGAGTTGCTGGTGAAAAAAATCCTATTTCATACCTGATTTGGCATTATTTTTTCCCCTTAAATGTGCAGATATATGAACAGTTAGGTTGTGCATGCACGAGTGTGTAGAAAATTGAAATGCTTTATTTCATAGTTGGTAGGGTCTGAAGGGACCTGAGCAGATCATCAAGTCCAACCCTCTGCCTTGGCAGGAAAGGATACTGGGTCAAATGACCCTGGCCAAGTGTTCATCTAGCCTTCTTTTAAAGACCCCCAGGGTAGGAGCCAGCACCACTTCTCTTGGAAGTTGGTTCCAGATCCTAGCCGCCCTGACAACGAAGTAGCGCCTCCTAATGTCTAGCCTGAATCTACCCTCTGCTAGCTTGTGTCCATTGTTTCTAGTCACACCTGGTAGTGCTTGGGAGAACAGGGACTCCCCCAATACCTGCTGGTCCCCCCTGACTAGTTTGTAACAGGCCACTAGATCCCCCCCTCAGCCTTCTCTTGTGGAGGCTGAACGGGTTCAGGTCCCTTAGCCTCTCCTTGTAGGGCCTGCCCTGCTGACCCCTGATCATGCGGGTGGCCCTCCTATGGACCCTCTCCATGCTATCCACATCCCTCCTGAAGTGTGGCACCCAGAACTGTATTTACCTGAATACAACATGATGTCCCCCCTGCAATTGGCATAGGCAGAAAAAGACGCTTGTCTTATAAATGCATACATGGAAACCTTGTTAAATACATGATCTGTCATTAAACTGTTGCCAAGAGTGTCTTTCCTCTAGCTGGTCTCTAGGCCAAGGCCTACTGTCCTGGACTTAACTTCTGGGCTCCATCCCCTTATCCTGCCCTCTGGGGCCTTCCTCTCTGCCCTGCTCAGGCTGTGGGATCCCTGGCCCTGTTTACCTCCCACAGGCCCTTAACTTTCTGTCCTTCTTGGACTCCTGTCCCTCTCTGGGTTTTCTCCTTCCTTCTTGGGCTCCAGGCCCACTGGTCCCAAGCTCTGCCCCTCTCTGGAGTCCCTCCTTCTCAGACCACACTGGGCTCCCCAGCCACCTCTTAACCCCCCCCCCCATGGTCTGTGCCTTGAGTCTGACCCCTGGCAGGGTGCAAGGTGGTCACATGCCACCTCCCAGGCACTAATGGGACCTCCAAAAACCACACTTTTTAATGCCACCCAAACCACCAGTGTAAATCTCTAACTCGGAATAAACCCTCTGGTTATCACACACCTTCCAACTTGGGTCTAAACACAAACCCCAAGCTCTTGTACTGTATCATGCAGCTCTCTTCTACCCTGAGTCCTCTTTCCCTGTAAGTCTGCAACCTTCTACTTGCATTACTCCCAGGGTAGTTTAGGCATTGGCCAGGAGCTCCTCTGCAGCTCTCCTCCCCTGGAGCTCTTCCCTTGGCAGCTCCCAGAGCCAGACTAACTGCTCTGGCTCAAGCCCTGGGTTTGTATGGCTGGAAGCCATGCCCCATTTTGGTCCTATGCCTCCCTGAGCTGCTGCAGTTGTTTTCTGATTTAGCTTGCCAGCTCAGCCCCAGGGAAACTTACTGCTTCAGGCCTCTGCTGTAATACTAGTTTGTAACAGGTACCCCCAGGTACCTGTTCCCTGGCTGTTTATAATGGGCTGATTTTCCCATCTTGGGGCTCTCTCTCCTGCTCCTTCACCCTTAAAGTAACAGGACCCTCTAACTCTCTATAGGTCACTGTGGCTTGAGTGACCTGTTGGCTGTGGTGAGGCCCAGGCTGCCCTGTCTGTTGGCATGGTATTGTGCAATGTTACCCCACCCATACACTGGCGTCTGGTGTTGAAGGCTCAGCATGGAGGCCAAAAGAAGGGGAGATTCCCTCTGGCCTGCTCACAGGCTGTCCCTCCTTGCCCTGCGTGGCCTCTGCCTCCTGTCATCCAGTGATGCCAGCTGTACTGAGCTGGTGCCATCTCAAGCTGTGCTCCCTATTAATCATCCTGGCAAAGGGAGACCCTTTCTACTGGCCGACAGCCCAACGAGCTGTGGTAAATCACAAGCCTTTAACTTTAGATGAATATAATGCATAATTTGTATTGCATATAACTAACTGCCAAAGTGCTGGTCAGATATGTGTTCATGGAGTACCTGTGTAAAAACTACTCAGTCTCAAAAAAATATAACGTGTATCAATTCTGGATGACCCACGTGTGTGGGTACTATATGCAAATTGCTCCAGCATGTGTAAACTCAAGGTCATTGTTTTCAGGTTTGCTCCTCAATTCCATGTGCTGAGGGAGAGCAGGGTCTGATGGTAAGGAGAGTTGGAAGGGATTACTGGGAGAGAAATTAGGGGGAGCAGCAGAGCAGAAAGGGGCTACCTGCCCTCCAGACTTTTTTTCCCTGGTACAGCAGTGAGAGGGTGACAAATTCAAGGGAAACCTCAATAATTACATTCTGTACCTGTAAAATTATAACAAATTTATAAATTTTCTATATACAGAATCTGATTATTGGGGGATCATCTTATAATCAGGGTTGTCTTCTATTTGAGTAAATACAGTATATGCTGAATGACCCTGAAAGTGTCTTATAATAAGGGACCTACTTAAATTGCAGTATTACAATTTCCATGGCAAATGCTGTGAAAAGTGGCATTGGCTGCAATTTCCTAGGATATCAACCAATAAGGAAAATAAATAAAATGCTGGCTCTTCAGTGGAAGACAGTGTTCCTTGCTGCTGCTTCAGCCCAGCCTCACAGCCTGACCTGGAAGGGAAGGTGCCAGCTGGCAGGGCAGCAAGATGGTGGCTGCCCCTTGTGCCTCTTCCCCCTGGGGCCTCTCTGCCAGTCAGTGCCAAGGGGTGGGGCTGGCATGTAATGACAATGAAATTGGATCTTTGGGCCATAAAAGTTGCTTTCTCTTGCCACAACGTGGATAGGTCCCTATTTATAATTCATACTTCCTTGCACTGATAGTCCGTATAATTTCTGGGTTTTTATGTATCCATAAATGTCTTTATGTAAAGAAGTGCAAAATTGAAGCATAGATGAAATGCATTATCTTGTCTAATCAGTAACTCAGTGCATTTTTAGCTATTGGCCTTGGAATGGTACATTCATGGTGGGAGGAAGGAGGAAGTGGTGGTGGCAGTGCCAACTAAAATCAGTCCCCATTGTTCTAACTGGTACAAATGCATAGTAGAAGAGGCCTAGTCTCAAAAAGCATACCATCTAAATAAGAGGCATTGTGAATGAGTCTATCTATCGTCCGGCCGTGTTACTCATAGGTCCATTATTTTCCTAGCCAATCCCTTTTCTTTCTCCGTCTGCACGCGCTGAGCTCGCCTGCCACGACTTTGATGTTTTCCACGGTTCAGTGGACTTGTGTACGGCGCGTACAAAATTGTCCAAAATTGGGACTGGTGGTCCCTGTGCTTATTGGGGGCTCCTCCACCCCTACACCCTCGCCCGTGCCTCCGTATAACGTCCTGCCCACTCTATAAGTCACAGTCAATCTGATCCTACCAGAAGTGTTGGGGAACGACGCCCCAGAGGCTTCCGGACTTTGTGCGGGGAGTTCTGCCCGTCTCCTCCTCCAAGTCTGGTCCTGCCGCCTGTGCCTCTTCGAGTGAAGGGCCTCGTGCCCCTCCTCCGGCCTCTCTCAGTGGAGTCGCCTTCTGAGGTCCTTGCACCTCAGTGGGTTCCAAGGCTCTCCTCTGCCCTTCCCCCATCAGAACCTGGTGCCCTTGCACCCTCTCGACAGCTGCCTCTCCGCTGGACCCCGGCTCCTCCGCGGTTTGCCCCCGGGGTGCCTTACCGCTGCCCCAGAACGTCCGGGTGCCATGCCGGGCGGCGTGGATCCACCCCTCCGCTTTCCCGCCAGTCACTGACGTCCACCCTGGCATCACCGGTCCCGCAGCTCTCCTGCCGGCCGCCGCCGTCTGTCCCGGCGCTTCCGGTCCCGCAGCTCTCCTCCCCGGGCTTGACTCTGGCCCATCCTTTAAGTGGGCCGGGCCGTCCGGGGACCTGTAGCGGGTAAGTGCTCGCTCCACCCCCCTGGCTCTGGGGTAAAGGGCTTCCCGGGGTCTCCCAGTCTGGGCAACTCCCAGACAGGCATGTCTACATCTTTTGTGTGTATTTGTGGTGGGTTGCACATGGTGGGGCTTCAATTGCAATAAGGCAATCCAATAAACATTTATTAAATAAAGCAGTGGAAAAAAGTGCACTGAGTTTTGGTTCTGGTTAAAAACTATGAGCTATGACAGGAAGAGCATATAATTTTACTAGAATCTGCTAAAAACTGGTGCCAAGTAACTCCTGAAAATAGCATTGGCTTATACAGGTCAAGCTTCTCTATCTGAAAGCTAGAGAACTTAGTCTGACTAGTTCATTGGTTCTCAACCTTTTTAGACTTATGACACCCATCCATAACATTGTCAATTTATCAGCACACTATTTCAAAAACTAATGTTTACCCATTTTTTACTGTGATTAAAATAGAGCAATTTTTCCATTCCAGAGAACTCAAGAAGATCACAACTGGTCAAAATGTTTTTGACGCTATGGATTCCTATTTGGACTGTCTGGGGTTATCCTGTGACTCATGTAGGTGTTTGCACATCTAACAATATCTTTTATACCCTTAAAGGATCTCAGCACCCTAGGGTGCTGGGTACCCTGGTTGAGAATTACTCACTACCAGTTTATACAAAATGTATCAGTGTTTCATAGGTGGTAGAGTCAGAAAGGATCCGAGCAGATTCGACCCCCTGCCATGGGCAGGAAAGAATGCTGGGGTCAAACGACCCCAGCTAGGTGATTATCTAGCCTCCTTTTGAGGACCCCCAGGGTAGGAATGAGCACCACTTCTCTTGGAAGTTGGTTCCAGCTCCTAGCTACCCTGACTGTGAAGTAGCGCCTCCTGATGTCTAGCCTGAATCTACTGTCTGTCAACTTATGGCCATTATTCCTTGTTACTCCCAGTAGTGCTTGGAGGAACAGGGACTCTCCCATTGCTTCCTGGTCCCCTTTGGCAAGTTTATAGACAGCCATCAGATCCCCTCTCAGCCTTCTCTTGTGGAGGCTGAACAGATTCAGGTCCCGTAGCCTCTCCTTGTAGGGCCTGCCCTGCTGCCCACCTGATCATGTGAGGCGCCCTCCTCTGGATCCTCTCCATGTTGTCCACATCCCTTCTGAAGTGGGGCGCCCAGAACTGGACACAGTACTTCAACTGCGGCCTGACCAGTGTCACATAGAGGGGGAGGATCACCTCCTTGCACCTGCTCGTGATGCATCTATGGATTCATGACAAGGTGCGGTTGGCCTTCCTGACCGCATCCCTGCATTGGCGGCCCATGTTCATCTTGGAATCAATAGTGACTCCAAGATCCTTTTCTGCCTCTGTGCTGACAAGAAGGGAATTCCCCAGCCTGTAGGTATGCTGCTGGTTCTTCCTCCCCAGGTACAGTACCTTGCACTTGTGAGTATTGAAACCCATCCTATTCTCATCTGCCTATGTCTGTAACCTGTCTAGATCTATTTGTAGCCTGTCCCTCTCTTCTAGTGTGCCCACTTCTGCCCACATCTTAGTGTCATCTGCAAATTTGAACAAGGTGGTTTTCACCCCCTCGTCCAAGTCGCTGATGAAGATGTTGAACAGTGCGGGCCTGAGGACCGAGCCCTGGGGAACCCCACTGCCCACATCCCTCCAGGTCAAAAATGATCCATCCACCACCACTCTCTAGGTGCGGCCCTCCAGCCAAGTGTTGCTTTTTCAAATATCTTAGGTTGGAGAAGGGGAAAAATTCTGAGTGATCTTATGGCAAAGTATAATTTTGTTCATAGTTTTAGTATTTTCACCTACAGGATCATCCCACATTACATTCCTCAGTTTATTCCAGTCATGCTCTACAAAGTTGTCCTAATAGTAGAATTTAGACTCTTCCAGCATTTGGCGCCATCAGACCAATACATTGTGTTTGATGCCAAGAGAGGCCAGCTGGCAGAAACGATTTAGGTCCTTGACAGTGATTTAAGAGTATTACCTTACTTCCAGAAGTAAGATACATACCCCAAAGTCCACCAGTTCTCAATTTTTAATAGGAAAATGTAGTACTCATCAAGTCACCAGGCTCACAGAAATATTGTTATGGGCCTTCAAATTAAGCCTGGAAAATAGGATACCAAGGCTCAGTTCCTAGGCTTTGCAACAGATGTACTGTGTGATTCTGGGTATAGTGCCCAGAAGCATGCATGTGTGTACATGTGCCTTTGCTA
This sequence comes from Crocodylus siamensis, assembly GCF_052110815.1. Lineage (NCBI taxonomy): Eukaryota > Metazoa > Chordata > Crocodylia > Crocodylidae > Crocodylus > Crocodylus siamensis. Next base: position 304,572,117 of record NC_143395.1, read on the forward strand.
GTAATGTATGATGAATATTTTTGCCAAATATAAAAAATATTGTGATGCTTCACTAAATCAATCCTTTGCCATCTTCCAAGATGACAGATTCCAAATTATCCCCATCCCAGACCCATTCCAAGCCACATTTCTTCTCCAAGGATAAATTCCTTGGTTTGTTGGCATTAAAATTGATTTTTGCCTTTGCTGTTTCTATTAAATGTTTCCATTGGCTTAGAAGGCAGTGTCAGCTGCAATGAGAAAATCAAGGCAATTTCTCTGATCCCGGGTGAAGAATGGATAGAATGTGACATCACCCTAAATCTATTTCAGAGGTATAAATACAGACCAAAGCACTGTGAATGAAACTTACTGTCAGGCATTTCTGACATCTTGATTCCATGGTCGTTTAGTTCTTTTAATAAGAACTTTTTTGCTTATCCTAAGCAGAGCAATCAAAGCCTGAATGAAAGGGAGAAAACAAAAACTATCTACACATTTAGTCTGTTTTTTTTCTTTAGACTTTGATGTGTAAGAGCATACATACCATGAAGTCTGAAGTGACTCCACAGTTACAGTTGCATTGCAATTAACACAAGACTAACATTTCTGTCTGTGTTCACACTTGTCTGAACAAATGTATTTTAAAAAATTGGATACAGAACTCTTTGGGGTGGAAATTTTCTGAGTAAATTCACAGTATTATTTTAAATATTTTCTTGGCATGTTTTAAAAACTGCTTCTTTTTATCAGTTTTCTCTGTGTTTCCTTAGCTAAAAACAGTTCCAAACTCCAAATTTTCCTCTCACGTTTGATAATATCTTGGACCTAAGCCACTTCTCAAAGTTTTTAAATGGATAGTTATTCCCCTTCCTTTGGAGAGAAGCCAAAAGTTGCTGTCTCATCTTTCCATCAGCTACTTCCCTGTTTTGATGTGTTCAGTTTGTCTGTCTGAAATGACAGCCTTACCCAGCACAGATGCTGTACAGAAGGAGCCTTGAATTAGATATGATAAGCAGTGCTTTGAGTTTTGGCCCTTCAATTGTTCCCAGATTTGCAAATTTACAGATTTAGGGCTGGAAGGGACCTTATGAGATCACTGGGTCCAGGCCCCCTCTTCTAGTCAGATAAGACTGCTGGGGTAAATAACCCCAGCAAGGTGTGCATCCAGTCTCCTTTTGAAGATCTTCAGGGTAGTTGCAGGCACCACCCACACTGGGAGTCTGTTCTAGTGCGTGGTCACAAACTGTAAGAAGTTTTCCCTTCTATCCAGGCTGAAACCTTCTTCTAAGGGTTTATTACCATTGCTGCTGGTTTTCCCCGGGGCGCTTTGGTGAATAGTTGTTCACCTAGCCCCTAATGCTCTCCCCTGATATATTTGTAAGCTGCCACCAAATCCCCCTGAAATCTTCTCTGTTCTAGGTTAAACAGTCCCATATGTGTCAGCCTTTCTTCATATGGCTTGCTCTTGAGGCCTCTAATCATACAAGTGGCTCTTCTCTGGACTCTCTCAAGCTTTTCCACATCCTTCTTGTGGTGCCCAGAACTGGATGCAATATTCCAGCTGTGGCTTCACCAATGCCAAGTAGACAGGGAGAATAACTTCCTTAGTTTTGTTTTGAGATACACTGGTATGCAACAACCGATGTATCGTTTGCCCTGCTAATGGTAGCATCACAGTGGTGGCTCATATTCATTTTATGGCCAATTATGACCCCCAGGTCCCTTTTGAACATGGTGCTAGCTAGTGTAGCACCACTAAGCCTGTAAATTTGTTGTTGATTTTTCCTCCCTAGATGGAGTACTTTACACTTCTCAGTGTTGAACAGCATCTGGTTCTGGTCTGCCCATCTAATTAATCTGTCTAGGTACTCCTGGATTGTCAGTCTACCCTGATGCATGGCTGCACTTCCACACAGCTTAGTGTCATTGGCGACCTTTGCTAGTGTGCTTTTCACCTCCACATCTAGATTATTGAAGATGTTGAAAAGTGCTGGTCCAAGTACCAAACCTTGGGGGACCCTACTGGCTACCTTCCTTCAGGTCGACACAGATCCGTCTATTAGTACTCTCTGGGTCTGACCCTACAGCCAATTTCCCACCCATCTGACCATTGAATTGTTGAGCTTATAGTCTCCTAGTTTTACCTTGAGAGCCTCATGAGACACCAAGTCAAAGGCCTTCCTAAAGTAGTGAATGATGTGGACCTACTCTCTCTTATCCAGATGGTGAGTAACCTGGTTGTAGAGGATATGAGGTTAGTCAAACATGACCTACCCACAACAAAGCCATGCTGGCTGTCTTTCAGAATTTTGCCTTCTACTAGCTTATCGCATATGGACACTTTGAATTTTTCAAGGATTTTTCCTGCAATTGAAGTCAATCAGCCTGTAGTTCTGTGGGTCCTCTCTCCTCCCCTTCTTGAAGATGGGCACAACATTGGCCATCTTCCAGTCTTATGGGAACTTTCCTGAGCATCACAAATTTTCAAAGAGGTTCTCCAGCAGTCCTGTGATGACTTCAGCTAATCCGTTCAGCACTCTCAGGTGGAGTTCATGAAGTCCTGCTGACATATAAGTATTCAGCCTCTCTAGCTGTTCTTTGTCCAGCTCTTCATTGACTGTTGGTAGGTGATCATCCCTTCTGTGACTATTCTGTGTCATTTGCATTCGTCAGGCTATCACTTTGACTGATGGGATACAGATGCAAAGTACTCATTCAGGAGTACAGTCTTCTCCTTGGTGTCAGTGATCAGATGTCCAGATGCATTGAGTAGTCCCACGCTTCCACTGGTTTTCCTTCCATTTCCTCTTACTGTCCTTGATTTCGGTTGCTGACCTGAATTTGGTCACTGCCTTTGCTTTTCTAATCTGCCCCTTACAGGTGTGGGCTAATCTTATATAGATCTCCTTGGGGCCTATTCCTAGCTTCCACCATTGGTAAGCCTCCCTTTTCTTTTTCAGAAGATCTGTGACTTCCCTATTGAGTCAAGGTGACCTTCTGGCCCCTGTGCCACCTTTTTTGTGTACAGGTATGGACAGCTTCTGTGCACTGAGGATCATGTCCTTGAGGAACAACCACTCTTCATCCACACTTTTCCTACAGTCCATGATCCCATAGGGCATTACTTACCTAAAGTCATTAGCTTATTGAAGTCAGCTTTTTTAAAGTCAAGAATATTAAAGTAAAAAAGTTCCCACAACCTCATTCTTCAGTGTACTGTCTCTCTGACCATCTTGCTTTGTCCACCACACCCTCTATTCAGTGGTTACATTTTGCTATTCAGCACCAATCTGTATCACCATTTAATTTCAGTATGGATATTAATACTTGAGGTGGGAAGCTATGCAAGTAGGGGAGCCTGGGAACAGTTTGAGCTACCTATGATAGATTAGTGGAAAGGGAAGGAAGGCTCTGTGGCTAGGACAGTGGGGAAGTAGCACAGCTGGGAAAGTGCCAAAAAAGGGAGCAATGTTTGTGGTGGGGAAGGAAGTATGGTGAAAAAACTCTGGGAGGGTTTTGTGAAAGAGACTACGTGTCCTTGCATATCCTCATATGGATCCATATTAGTAACTTTTCAGCACTGAGGTAGACTTCAGTTATAAGCATGTCTGAAAAAAAAAAATATATATATATATAGTAGAGTTCTGCTTTTGTTGTGAAGGTGCAAACACAGACAGGGAGATGCACATATTCCTATTTTCTGAGGGGACTGGGATAACCTGGGGGAAAGTAGAGTTAATTACGTCAGAAATACATATGGTCAGTGAAAAGGCGAAGGGAGAATCTGTGCATGTTGAGATGACATTGTCAGAGGATGGGGTTTCGTGTTGACTGGGAGACTTTCAGCCTTCCAGGCATATCCACTTGCTGTCACTTTCTGGCATAGTAAAAGTGGAAGAAGCACAGACTCTGGATGCTTGCAAAAGAGAAATGAAGTGGGATGAAGATCGAATGGAACACATTTTAGAGAAACATGGTGCTTTTTGTTCTTTCTCTTTGGTATCATGTGAAGACTAACGTGTGTTTGGGTTCTTATGCTTTATAATTGTTCAAGCCTGGATACTTACAGGCTTGAGAATCTGTTTCTGTGTTTTTTCCAGTAGAAACCTTACTGCCATGGACCATATTTCCACTGCTGTGATTGGCATAGCTCAGCTGACCTCACTGAGCTAGATGAATCTACACTGGGGTGGTTAATTTTTTGGGCCTGAGGGCCACACAGAGAGTTTTGATGAGCTCTGTTGTGGGCCAGGTCGACACCCTCGAAGCCTCCCCTGGGCAACAACTCTCCAAAACTCCTTATGGGGCTTTGGGTGGGTGGGGAGAAGTGTTCAGGAGTGGGGCGGGTATGATTTGCTCCCTACGCACCCTGTGGTGTGGGAGGGGTGGGGGTGTGCTGAGGGGGCTGGCTGCATGAGAGCCAGCTGGGGGTGCGAGGAGGGAGGAGGAGGCGGGACTGGATGCAGCAGAGCTTGCCTGGTCTGCGTCTGCAGCACACTGTCATCCCCCCCATCCCCGATGCCCATCAGGCCCAGCCCTGGTCTGGGCCCTGGCCGGTTGCAGCTTCTGGCAGGGCTGTTCCCAGTGCAGCTGCAGTCAGCTGGGTGCTGCTCTGTTCCCCTCATCTCTAGTGGGAGCTGCTCTGCTGATGTGTACCCCCTGCCCTCCCACCCAGAGTGGTGCAGCAGGGGCAGGAGCAGGAGGAGAAGCTGCTGCTGGAGGTTAAGGGAGCAGAGCAGCACCCAGCCGACTGCAGCTACACTGGGAAGAGCCCTGCCAGAAGCTGTGCACTGGCTGGCACCCAGGCCAGTGGGCAGTGGTGGGAGTGGGTGTAGCTTGGCCCAATGTGGAGTACTGTGGGGGCAGCCACAGACTGGATCCAGTCAGTTGGTGGGCTAGATGTGGCCCATGGGCCGTATTTTGCTCACCCTGGTCTACCGCTAACAAGGGTGTATGTGGTATTAATGTTTTATCATCTTTGGGCGTGGTTGTGGAGAAAATGCAACAATTTTTGAGTTCACTGCTTGTGGTAGATGCAGTTGAAACCATGCAACACTGGCGGCAGGTCCCTTTACATACAGTACATTTACATGCGAGGAAAAAGTGGCTTAGGCAGAGTGAATGATGCAGTCTTATACTCTGATAGTGGCTTAAGTTGCATGTTTTGGTCTTGATCAGCAATTCCCAACCTTTTTGGATTCGAGGCAATACCACCCCTCACTAGAACCGAGGCACTCCTTCATAACTTCAGTGAATTGAGTGACACCTAATTTAAAAAACTAATTTTATATATTACAGTGCTTACCATCTTGCAGAGGGACTGGGCAGTGCAGGTGTGAGTTCATTCAGGCCGGGGCAAGCCTGAGCCTGTCTCTATCTATTTAGCTTATTTGCTTATCTGCTGATACCTCACTGGCACCCTAGTTGAGAACTGCTGGTCTATGTGGTGTTTTAGTTGCTATGCTTCCTGCTAATAAGAATATCACAATTCTGTTTCACAGATAATGTCATGTATCTTAATAAATGTATCAGCTTCCCTTTGGTTCCTCCTACATGAGCTTGCTCACTTATGCTTCCTCATGGCTCTGTGGAGCCAGTTACCATAGAGGTCCAAAATTTGAATGCACCCTAATCTATTATCTGGCCCATGCAAATATTTTGAAAGATCCCTTTTATTTTTCTGCTGCCTCCACTTTTTCAAAGAGATGTCATTTAGTATGAATGTTAATTTTACCAGCCAAATACTGAGTTATTCAGCAATGGGCGAGTGCCTTTCTGTAGATGTATTCATTCTATTTTTGCTTCCAACTCACACTGTGATGTGAACTCTGGTCTTCAGTTCATGTAACAGGATGAATCCAGTATTTCTAAACGTTTTGGAATACTCTGAGGATGTGGAGCTCTCTGTGGCATGTTAATAGTCCTCGCTTAGAAGCACAAAGGCAGTTTTCTTTTTAAAAAAGAAAATCCGTGCACAAAGAGGTTTGGTTTGACGGGTTTCATTATTATTCATCGTACAACTCTTTCACTTCATCCACTGAAGTACTAGTGCCAAAATAAAAACAAGACTGCTTTTGCAAATCACCAAGCATTGAGAAATAAGTACAGGGTTTTGCAACATAATCTAAAGCTAAAAAAATGGTTGTAGTCTGTGAGGTTCACTTCGTAATGTCTGTCTCTCTTCCTCTCAATGAACATTGCAATGATTTTAATAGATCTTTGTACATGAGAAGCTTTAAAGATTAAGACGTCTGTGGAATCACTTGGCAGATGCACAAAAGCAATTAAAAAATTCTGCTGCTTTGTTAAGAGACCCAAATCATGAGAATTGGGTTTGAAAACTTAAAAGTTAAGCTTTCCATTTCCATATATATTTCAGTGCTTACACTTGCCCTATGCATTTCATACCTCAATTTGACTCTTAACTTCTCTTCCCCTTAAAATTTGCACAACCCGTATTCTATTCTTTTTTGTTCTCTTTTTTTTTTATTATAGCCATAGTAAATAATCAGAAATGAGTCTCTTGAATGGGAAACGTGACACTGGGTGAAGTTTGGGTGCATGAAAAATTCTTTGGTTATAGAAGATGAGAAGGATTACTTTGTTAATTTCCAGATATTCTCACACTTGGTTACTTAAAGCAATTGGAAGTTATGTTAAAAGCCAGTGACATTTGCTTAGGTACCTTCCCCCCCCACTCTTTTTAATTAAGTTTTCATTTATGACCTGTTGATCATTGGACAAAGGAAAAAAGGGGTAAGACCCACAATGCAGTAGTGCATTGCACTGCAGTAGTACATTGGCATAAAAACCTGCAAGAAAAGAGTTCCTCATGAGATCTGTGAAAAAGGACCTTCCCTCCTTCAGATTGTGGCAAGTTTTTAGTTTGTTTGTGTGTGTGTGGGAAGGAGAGGGTAATGAAGGCTGAGTGTAATATGGAGAATATGGGAAGAGTTGTTGTTTTCCCAAAACTATAAATGTAGTCACTCGAAATCTTCAAAAAGTCATTATACACTGAAGGTGTAAAAGAGCTGTTTCCTTTTCCTTTCTCCATGTCCTGTCACATTCTCCCTTAATTATCTCGAGTCCTTCTGACTGTCTGAAAATCAACCTCCGTTCCACGATGCACTGAAGTTTGTTCTACTACTTTTGTCACAGTTGGGTGAACAGCATGTGAAACTTGACTCAAGTCAATTTTTTTGAGTCGGGGGTGCTAAGACTAGGTGCTTTCTGACTCGGGCTGTTTATGAGAATAGTAGCTTCAATGTTAACCATGGAGTTGCTGCTGTTAACTTTTGGGTGCAGCAGTTGTGTGCTTAGGAATTCCATAATTCTGTGAATAATTCCAGTCAACAAACTATCCTTACAATACAACTAAAGGCAGATTAATGAAAATATGCACAGGAGAAATTTAAAAAATGGTTTAGGTACAACCAAAGGACTTGAAATTGAAAGTACCTTTGTTTCTAGTCTGAAAAGAAGTTAAGTTCATAAGTTAATAAGTGTATTCTGTGGCTTCCATTCCTGAAAATGGCGTTTCCTTTTCTGTCATTGCAAGACTTTAAAGAATCTGAAGCTATTTTGACACTTCTTGCTGAAACACTTGAGTTTTGCAAATATTGAGGCTTATTCTAACATTTAAATGTACATCTGTTCTCGTATTTTCACCTAATGATGACTATACTCCTTGTACAAGGGAAGCCCTTGAAAATTGAATTTGAGCTCATTGAATTCCAAAAGACTGCTGAACTTCCAGCTGGGTTGATTCTAGAGTTTTGTTTCTAAAGACCATGTCAGTTGCCTATGGACAACGAAGGGAATTGCTGTTCCTGCTTTTGACTTTTTTTTTAAACTAATTTTTGTGTTAAATAAAAGTACTTGGTATAACCAACAGAGTCAGTTGACTCTTGTGGGGGAGGGAAATTCTTTACTTTTTTTGGAAAGAGGGTTCTAGAGCCCTGAGGCTGATGCTTGAGAAGACTCTCAGCTTGGGAAATACATCATGGGGTTTGACTGGTGACCTCTGGCTTCTCAGGTCTAAGCTTAACACAAAGTGGGTACTGTTTGAAGGGATACATGAAGGATAAGCTTGCAATTTAAGTGGAAGCTCAAAGTAGTTGCGTGGTTCCTTTTGATTTCTTTAGAAAGAAGATATTGTTTTTTTCAAAGCCAGCCCTGCCAATGCAAAAGAGGAGGGGAAAAATCAGATTAGATTTAATGTGTTTTTTCTTGCAGTTGAAACTTTACTGTTTTTCTGCATGAGAACTTGCTTTTATCAATGAGCAGTGTAATATGACTGAAAGGTATTTCCTGAATTAGTCAAATTTTATGTTCCCAAAGAAGCCACTAAAAAGAGTTTCTGAAGTGTAAACGAGGAACCTTATTCTACAAACATAATTGAGTATAATGCTTATTGTGAGGAATACCAATGAGTTTAGTAGTACTACTCATACTAGTAAGCTTTGTCTAGTAGTGCTTGCAGGATTCAAGTGTCACATAACTAGCTGCTTCATCTTTTGCACTTCTCCCCTCTTCCCTCGCATTTCTCCCCTCTCCAGTGTCATGCATTGCAAATTGAGCTTAAAAGATTTCCTTTTTCCAGTTTACTCACCAGGTTGTTACCTTCCAAGATGTTTTCAGCATATGTCCCTGTGGTCTTCCTTCAGTTGTCTTTTGTACTCTTAAATACCACAGAAGATGATGGTTTGACTGTCCTACTGGAGCTCTATTCTAGGACCAAAGTACTATGCCTATTCCCTAGTACCAAATGAATTGCCTTCATTTTCAGTACGGATTTGAGTAGACTGCATTAAGCATATTTGTTTTGTACCGTCTTTTAGATCCTCAAGAAGCCCAGTACAATTCCAGCAATCTTAATGGATAAATGGGTCATAACCGATAATTTATTAGACATCATATCATTAATAAGGTTAGAATGAATGTTTTTTTTGCTTGTGTATTTTCATTGTATCCATCAAGAATGCATGGGATGGAAAGAAGCTTTTATGGATAGGTGCATTAGCAGGTCAAAAAAAAAAACAAGCAGAATTTATACGAAGCAACTTAAACGTTGGTGTTTTTTTATGGTCTTGCTGCAGTGTTTTGGCACCGTGTGCACCAGATTTTAGGCATCTTCTTAATTTTATGCCTGTAAATATTCTCTCTGAAGATAAATATGTAAGTGCCTGTAGGATTAGGACCACCTTGAATCATTATGTTAGCATTCTAGATTGGCTTTCAATTTGGTAGACAAGTTCATGCTACTGACTTGTATCAATTTTTTAAAAAGGATACTGCAGCATTGAAATTCAAGTAAGGTACCTTTCTGGGAGAGACCAGGCAAAGGGGAAAAATGGGTATGTTGTCCTGTCATTTTAAAAGAAAAATGCCAATGAAAAGTTCATTTTGTGATCTTTGAATATACTTGGTCTTTGAGTGAAGTATACTACTTAATAGTTATTAAATGACTTAAACTGAAACATTAATGTAGTTAAGTTCATCTAGCCTGAGACCAAAGCCTTGGGGATGTGAGAGATTGCACATTCAAATCTGCTTTTTAGGTAGTCGGGGGTTCAGACAAAAATAAATGAATGCAGAAACTAGAATTCTGGGACTGTGGGGTAGGAGAGTGTCCAAATTATATAATTCTTCATAGTCTGAAGTGTTCCTTTGGGATCCATATTGAATATTAGTAGTGCTTTTCTGGTTTAATCTGCTATTTATCCTAGATGTATATCATCACATTGCAGTTTATGTTTGAATATTTTATTGAGTTTTGTATAACATTACTTGCCTTTTGGAAAGTATGTTTTCTCTAAATACAATATTTAGTACTAAAGTTTTGCTACATTGCAATGCCTGTACATTCTGCATCAAGTGCATGAGATTTGCTGGTTAACTCCTTAACTCCATTAGAGCAATATGGAAAACCATTAAGAGGGACATATTTCATTTTAGGTCCCAGTGGAGGAAAAAAAGTAGTAGGGCTGTGTGAAGCTTTGGTCGCTGATTCTATTTGCTGGAGATTTGGCCCGATTTGGAGGCCAAATCTCTGAATTTGAATCGAATCAAGAGATCCTTTAATTTCTCTGAATCAGATTGGAGAGATTTGATGATTCAGATATAGACACAGCTTTAAATGTTTATCTTCAGATTCAGACTTGCCTGAATCAAATCAGGACAGTGATCTAAATCAACAAATCGAATCACTGTCCCCTGATTCGAGTCGAATCCGAATCGAATACAGCCTGTTTCGTACACCCTTAAAAAGTAGGTATGCAGCGATCTAAAGACTTCTGCTGTGCATAATAGCAACAATGTACGTCTGCAGTGGTGTTCTGATAGAAGCCAAGGAAATGTCGTATGCTTACAAATTATAGTAAAAATTAAAAGTTAATGTAAGGAACTATTAATAACCTTGACTGAATATTTAATCTTAAAACATAATGTTGTTATAGACTCTTTATGCTGTAGCTTTAATGAATCTATCTTCCAACATTGTGCTTGATAGAGACAATAGGGAAGTCTGTTTTAAGCAGGGGAAAAAAATCCACGTAACCATACTGGCTTTTAGCCTGTTAATTAGAATTAGAGATTTATTTTTAAGTCTACATCTGTACTGCTTGCTGCATCTGTTAGTATGACTCATGCTTCAGCAGATCAGGATGGATGAAATTTAAGTCACTTCAGAAAAAAAAATCTGTTGCAGAACAGTAGACCTGCTACTGAACGAATAATGCTGATAGATGTTTACAATTCTTGTATGCAATTCCTTAATCATAGATTTGGTCAGGGGAAAACTGAAATAGTTACTATGAGGAATCTAAAATATTTTCTCTATTAACACAGGTAAGATTCTAGGAAAGTGCTTAGTCTTTAAGCAGCTTTCCACTTTGAGAAAATATGTTTTGCCCTAATTTAACTGTAAAGCTATGATTTTGTTGTTGTTGTTGATCTACCTTGAGTGATTTTCTGTATATCATTTCAAATAAAAATAGATATACAGTGTGTGTGATTTTTTTTTTTTTAAACCAGTTTACATCTGAAGGGTTGTCTTAATCAGGTTTGAAGTTGGGTTTGTGGGAGAAGAAAACAGAAGAGTTGGATGGATGGAGATTTTGCAGGTTTATTTTTTAACTGAACAATTCAGTATTGGGAAATAACTTGTTCACTGCTTTTTTGTCTCACTCTGTTATGTTGTTTGTCTTAAATTGCAAGCTTGTTTTGATAGGGAACTCTCCATCCTCTGTGTGTGCATACTACCTAGCACAGGCCAGCCCTGATCTTTGATTAGGGCCATGTATGCTGTTGAAGTCAAAATATTATCTTGTTCTTGTCGCGTGCTAGAAAATTTTGTTTTTTGTGTACTTAATAGGAAATGGGAAATGCCAAAATGGTACAATGCTTGATGCTGAAGTTTACAGTAGACACATAATCACAGTCTAAAGACATGTATAGTCAATATTCGGTGTGTGAATTATATACAAATTAACTCCTTGTTTTGTGTTTTGTTTTTTTTTGTCCAGCCCCTTTTATGGAGAAGATTTTTACTGTGAAATTCCTCGGAGTTTTCGTCACCTGTCATTTTATATTTTTGATAGAGATGTTTTCCGAAGGGATTCCATAATAGGTATGTGTTTTATTAAATGGCATTAAACGTATTTTTTATTTAGAGCTTTTCATTTATAGATTCAGTATTTCTCATGCTCATCAGAATATATTCAACTCTTTGAATTCAGGTTTGTTTTGTGCAAGAATGACAGTGAGAAGTAGTTATCTATTTTTTGTGTGGGGAGGTGGGTGTGTATTGGTGGTCTTTACCATACTTTATCTCAGAAGACCAAAAAACACATTAAAATTTTTGTGCAACATAGAATATTAGGGTTGGAAGGGACCTCAGGAGGTCATCTAGTCTATAACCCCTGTTCAAACCAAGATCATCCCCAACTAGATCATCCCAGCCAAGGCTTTGTCTAGCCAGGTCTTGAAAACCTCCGAGGACAGAGTCCACCACCTCTTTGGGTAACCTCTACCAGTGTTTTACTACCCTCCTAGTGAGAAATTTGTTTCCTAATATCTAACTTAAACTTCCCTTGCAGCAACTTGAGACCATTGCTCCTTGTTCTATCGTCTGTCACCACTGAAAACAGTTTAGCCCCGTCCTCTTTGTAACCCCCATCAGGTAGCTTAAGGCTATGAAATCCCCTTTGTCTCCTCATCTCTAGATTAAATAAGCCCAGTTCCCTCAGCCTCTCATAGGTCATTTCTCCCAGCCCCCTCACCATTTTTGTTGCCCTCTACTGGACACTTTCCAACTTGTCCACATCCGTTCTATAGTGGGGAATGCAAAACTGAACACAGTACTCCATATGTGGCTTCACCAGTGCTGAGTAGAGGGGAATTTCACTTGCTAGCAACACTTCTGACAATGCAGCTCAGGATGCTGTTAGCCTTCTTTGCAACATTTTAATATAAATGTTGCAAATGTAATATATATGCCATCTTTCTCAATGGTCTCACTCTTAACAGGACAGAGTAACAGAGTAACTTAACAGGAAAAATGCCTATAAAAACCAGAGAAAACATGAAATAGAAACACACTAAGTAATATCCAGGTCTAGCTTTGTTTGCTAAACACCTATCCAAAAAGGAAAGTCTTACACTGATCTTCATAGATGTCTAGGCTTGGTTTCTGGCACGCCTTACGGAGGAAGGAGTTTCAGGGATGAGGAGCTGAGAGTGACCACACCACATGGTTTTGCCAGGCAGTTTTGGCACATTGATGGGACTTGCTGGAGAATGCTTGTGGCTGACCTTAAGAATTGTAATGGAGCATGAGGGAGAAGGCAATAGGGGCAAGACTAGAGTCTTTTAGGTCAAAACCAGCACCTTTAAATTCTGTCCAGAAAGCTTTAGGAGTCGTTGCAAACTCTGGAGCACTAGAAGTCCTGGCAGTTCACCCCTGTCAGAAGACAGGTCGCTGCATTTTGCACCAGCTTCAGTTTCTAGGTGGTCTTCAGGGGCAGTTCCACTGAGAGTGCATTGTAACGATAATCCTTGAGATTGAAGTCATGGAGGATGGTGTCCAGATCTGAATTGGAAATAAAGGATCACGGCTTCTTCACAGCTTCTCACCTCATGGAGTTGGTGAAAGAGGTAGAGATGGGTGTCATCAGAATCCTGATGATACTTCACTTCAAATCTCTGCAGTCCCTCACAGTAGCATCAAATACATTGACTAAGAAGGGCTAGAAAATCAAGCCCACGGGGAGCCTCACAAGAAAGGTCCTAAAGGGATGTCGGGTACCGTGCTCTGGGACCTTCCCTACTACAAAGAGCAGAACCAATATAGAGCTGTCCCATGAATACCTACTAGGCCATGTAAATGGTTTAACAGCATCTCAGGGTCAAGTGGATCAAAGACCACTGAAAGGTTTGGTGAGATCAACAGGGCACAGTTTCCCCTGTTAATCTCCAAATGAAGATCATCTCTCACAACTGCGGTTTCAGTGCTATATCCAGGATAAAAATCAAACTTACATGGATCCAGGATTCCAGTGGCTGGGGGCTGGAGCTGTTGGATAGCCATTCATTCCCCAAGAAAGGGAGGTTGGAGACTAGGCAGTAATTGGCTGGAGAGTCAGTGTCAAGCCATGTTGTCTTGAGTAGGAGCTGGACAATTGCAGATTTAAGAATGCGCAGCACTCAGCTATTCCAAAGGGAGGCACTAGTGACAGTCCCCACTAGTACTAGTGTCATTCTCCCCTGGAGTTTTGTGGGTGGGTTTTATTTCTGTTTCTCCACTCTTAAATTAACAAAATAGCAAATTATCCAAGTTCCAGCTTTCACAAACTCATGTCTTTGCACAGTTAAATACTTTCTATTAACATATAGCAATGAAAAATGCTATTTATACAAGAAAGTTTAGAGGTGTAAAGGAACCATAATTCAGTTCCTCAACTTGTTTTCATGTAAGATATAAAAAACAACTGTGAAGTTAAGGTATCTTACCTTTTTATAGAAAAAATTGATGAATCTGCATATGGAAGTAAAGATACCATAAAGAGGCAGACTGATAGCTGGGTAACATCACTCAACAAGAATTAAACATGTTAAATGTATTGTGTTTTTACAGTATATTTTTACTTTCTCTTTATATACTTTCCCCACAACAAACTTTTTAGGAAAGCGTGTATTCCTCATTGAGATCTACAGATTTGCTCTGTGTGTGTCAAGGGAACCATAGCTTTGAAATCTTACTTCTGTAGATGCTACATTTTTACTTTAATATTGCATTTTATTTCCTGTTGGTTGCATGGTTCTACACTGACTTTTTTCTAGAGCCTGATTCAAAGACATTGTGTACCGAGTTTGTGATGTGACTACTCGTTTCATGTCCACAATATATATATTGTGTGTGTTGGAGTTACATTTTTGAGGGTTAAGGCTAGGTTAGGTGTTAGGCTGGTAGCATTTGTTTTTAATAATAATTTAGTGTTTGTGGGGCATTGTTATATTATAATATTTATTTTGGTTGGAGTGACTATAGCTTTGAATAAGTATTTGCTTCTTCAGATACGAAATATATTTCTTTTTGTGATCAGTTGCAATAGCAAATTCTCCAGCATTCAAGGTAGAAATGTTATGTTCCCACAGTGTGTAGAAAATATAAAGCCATGAGTTAGCAAAAAAAGTTACTTCAGACAATATTTATTCCTCTTTGTTTAAGCCTCTCAACAAAAAAATAACCCAGAAAGATGCACATTTATGTAGCAGATAAACTTTTAATGTTAACAAAGGTTGTTGGGGGTTTTTTTTGTTTGGGTTTTTTTTTTGCTTTGGCGGATGAAAGGATTGTACAGATAAATGCATCTGTGGTTTTGCATGTTTCATTGCTTTATTGGCATTTTCCTAAAGTTAACTTGCTAAGTCATTTTTAGGATTTTATTAGCTGAACTGACGATAAAGCTGTGGACAACTGTTCCTTGGAAGCAATGTGGAATGCAAACATAATAGATAAAAATGCCGGGCCTAATTAGTCTGAAACATGAAGAGAGTGTATGTGCATGCCCATTTTCTATTGCCCACTTCATGGGTAATAAATGACTGTTAAACTGTTCTTAGCTTTCACACATTCTTGTTTTGCCTTCCATAGTGTGGTATTCTATCAGTATTTACTGGTTTTAAAACATAGTGAGAGGCTTTCAGTAGAAAAGTTACTAGTACCAATAAAACCTAGTACCATTCTCATTAGGCTTCATTGTTTTGTGAGAGAATAACTAGCTTAACTGTTCTTTGCTTAAAATTAAAATAATGTGTTTTTTCTCGTCCTAGCCCTGTTAACTGTGCTCCAAATGAATCAGATCAGTGATGAGCACAGAAAACCAGATATGGTACCTGTAAGAAATACAATAATAGTCATCTATCATTTTGAATCTGAAAAGGATTCAGAGAGTCAATTTGGAAAATTATTGATACTTAATGAACCTCCTTTGTATTAGGCAAATGAGATGCGTCTGGGTGGGTACAAGTAGCAGAAGAAAAGAGTAATGACACAGTGATACTATTATAGATAGCAACTATGAAAATGCATGTGTTGATTAGTTTTGAAACTGTGTATTCCTGTTTTAGTTTTGATTAATATGTGGTGGAAGTATTAAATGAGATACCATAAAATAGGGCAGGTAATGCCAATACTTTGTAGAGGAAAGCTTTTTCTTTAAGTTAGTCCAGTACCTAAAAGAGTAACTGACAAGAACCATCTCCACTGTAGGCCCCAGGCTGGTATTCCCATGGGTTTGTAATAAACAGCTTAGGATGCAGGTCTGTGACCTTGAGTATATAGATCACACAAAAACAGGAAACATGCCACCTCAGTTCATTTAGCATTACACTAAAAGCATAGCTCATACTGAGTATTGGTTACATGAATTATTCTCTACTTTAATCGCAAATGTGGCAGGAAACAGTAATTGCAAGACTGTATTTATTTTGGAAACTTATTCCCATAACTCTGGCATGAGAACTTCTATTTTAAGCACATGTTTGTGTTCGTATGTGTGGGGAGGGGGTTGTGTATATTTCTATATACACAGAGGGGAACTTGGATATAACAAAATACTGCTTATTGTGGAGCTCTGGGGTAGAGGAGTGACTTCACACTTGTGGGAAAATCCTTGTCCTCTTGTGTGTGGAAAAGGAGCTCTTAAAGCTTTTAAAATATTGTCACTGTATTATATGACTGTTTGGAAGATTAGGTTGGTATTCCAGGGGTGTATGTGAGAAGGTGGTCCTTGATGGGTCCAAAACAACCATCTCCTAAACTGTTTAAGTGGTGAGACAAGGTACTCATGGAGTTTGACCTCATACATGGTTCTCTGCTATGTAAGATTCCACTGATTCGCAATTCCAGTCTCCATGGTGTCTGCAAAGCTGGCTTTGAGGTATGTAGGTAAAATGCACTCTTCTGCATCCCAGTTCTGGCAGGTTGCACCCTTCCCTTCATATTACTTTCCACTGCTTCCTCATGGATGAACTGTGGCATACTAAAGCCAATTAGAAACACATTTGTCTTTGTTACCTCTGATTTTGGTTTATTCTAATCTGAATCTGCTGCTCTAGACAGATGACATAATTCATGGGAAATTTTGTTCAGTCTCCTGGAACAAACAAACTCAGTTCCTCTCTTCCTTCTTGAGATGGAAAGTACTTAGTGTTGGCATGTTTGAAGTACTTGTACTTTTCTCATGTGTATGCTTCCAAAACCGAGAAGATGTGGAACTATAGAACTGATGTAGAGTAGTACTGAGGAACCAATGTATTCCTTATTTTGAGATGTCACTGACATTTGAGTTCTGCTTGATATACACTTACTCTTGCCTTGGCTAGAAGGAAGATAAAAAAGGAAATCCCAGACTTAACTCAACACTTCTATCAAAAGCAGTGAATCTATATTAGGAGAAATTGAGGTCTATAGCTAAAGACAACTTTCTCATACTTTGGACAGATGTCATCATAACTTGTAGGAAGCGGCAAGCCGTGACTATACAAATAAAGGAAACAGATGACTGCATTGCATGAAAACAAGCCTTGAGAAACAATTTCATAAAATAGAATTTGCTTGAGATAACTTTGTTGTATGGTCTATTTGATTCCATTTGAACTCTGAAATATGTGCTTGCTAGATGAAATAGATATGTAAAACATTTAGGTTATATTACACAGCCATAAAGCAGGAGGATGAAAAAGCCAACCTTGTAACAATACTTACCCTCTTCTCTACCCACAGGTACATGCTTTGATTAACAGATCACGTATCAGAACCTTAACTCTGCCCTTTCATCTTACACTTTTGAACATGCTCTTTAGCAAACAGCCTAACATTAGTAGGTATGAAAGTTAGGGTTACTGTCCTGTGTTGATACAGTGTTAGTTCTCATTTGACCCATATTACCTGAATTGTTTTCACACAAAACCCTTTTTCCAGAGTTTGTGTTTTGAACCAAATTCACTTGCTGAACTTTGAATATAAGTTAAAGCCCAGCTTTTGCTTTAAGGAAAATTGATTTAAGGACTAGCACAGGGGTCAGCTGCAGTGAGATACAGCAAAAATCCAATGATGAAGCCACAGTTCATTAGGCCTGTGTTTTCTGACCCTCCTACTTCTTTGCCTCTTAAGATGCATGCCAGTTTTCATGCACCTGGTTAGTTCATTCAGTCAGGCTGTCAGCATTACTCAGATCATCTTAGTCAGACAAGCTTAGAATAAACCTGTAGAGCATCCTGCTAAACAGCAAAATGGTTGCACCTGAGTTCTGGTTAACCTTTGGTGTGAATGCAGCCATGCATCATCTTGTATCAGCCTCTGTATACTGTCAGCCTGCTCTGCAGGGCTTGGATTGCTCTTAACTATCTCAGAACAGGCATTGGATAGTTTAAAGTGAGCACACACTCTTGGGGCCTCTCCAATGACTCTGACTGACTGGGTCGGCCTGTGGTGCTCAAGCTCAGATGGCCGACCACATCATCTATGACTGCCCTTACTCCTTTGGGAGCCCAAAGTCTTATTGACATTGACCATTCTACCTGTTACTGGCTTTCTTGCCCTCATGCTTCCAACATACGAGTGTGGCAGCACTTGCTTCATCATCATCATGAAACATTTCAAAAGCATGTACTGCAAAGAAGGAAAAAAGTAAAGAACCCATCTACCTGCTGTCACTACCAATAGTCTGGATGCTCACAATCTCAACAAGTGCAGAGGCCTTAATTCTGCATGACAGGCTTTGGAGGTAAAAGGTCTAATCTTTTCCAGACTGGAGATAGAGGAGCTGGGGATGGCACTAGAGTGAGACTCTAGTTGCTGAGTTGTGTAGGAAGTCTCTTGTACAGACAAGTCTTGGTGTGGAATTTGTCATGGAGCAAGCCATTTAGTTGGATGGATTAGGGAACATTTGAGACTATACTTCATGAAATAGCCAGGAAAGGATGTAGTGCCTGATCTGCAGCTGAGTGAGCGGCTGTGAACATCCTTGTTGTTATGGGGGAAGCTGCAGCATAAAGTAGCAGAGACTTCTGGCTCATGTCCAATAAAATTATGGTTTTAAAGGCTGTTGTGTGATGGGAGCAGCTTTAGAAATTGAAGGTGAATGCAAGGCCATTTCCCTGGTCATCTGTTCTCTGCTGCAGTCCATTCCATGGGTGGATTCTAAGTTGGGGGTGAGGTTTGTGGGGGAGGGGACTTAAATGTTCAGTTAGAGATTTATTCCTAATACATTTAAAGTGGTCATATACATATGAATCAAAATTAGTATAACAGAGAGAGCATATTTCAAGACATGCTGCTCTGTCCTATCAGTGGGCATACAGTTGTGCTTTTGGTTGGCAGTAGCAGTAACAAGCTTCCTGGTGCTGTCTGTTGTATTTTGTGCAGGAGCAGGGAGAAACTAGTTCTGGTGTCATTAAACCTCTGCATACTAATTTACATCCCATCACTGTTCCCCCAATTTTTCTACTGCTTCTGTCTGATGAAGTTGAAGATTTTTCACATATCGGAAATGCAAGATACACTGTGAGATTCTTAAGCAGGACAGATTTCCAGGAGCCACTCTTGTATCTAACAAAACTCCTCCATTCTTTGGTATGCTGTTCAGCCAGAAGGTGTCAAGAGTCTTTTTGCACAGATAATTATGGAAGTCCCTGTAAACTGGAAAAGTTGCACTGTGTTCCAGTCAGGCCACTCAAGAATCTTGTAAAGGTTTCCCTGGTCTAAAATGATGTCTAAATCCAGATATCTAAAATTCCGGGAGCAGGTCTGGTTTGTTTCTAAATCCTTCTCCTTTTCCAACAAACTTAAGAACAAAAATCAAGAGGGAGCAAAATGTGGTTGCATAGTGTTTCACACATGACCAGAGAATGAAGGGGCAAGAGGGAGAGCAGCAAAGGGAGTCAGAGTGGCTGCCCAACATGATGGAAGCAGGCTGCAGTCCCCAGATCCCACTCCATCTCTAGCAACTGGGGACTCTGTTCTGTGCTCTCCAAACTGGATCACTTGTGACCTGGAATGGGCAGCTATTCCATGTTCACAGTACTCCCACAGAATTTCAGGATAAGAACAGGAACACTTTCAGGAATAGCTCATCCACTTGCATGCTGGATCCGTGGTGAGATACCAGCTGGAATAGACAGAAGTGAGGAATGTTCAGTACCAGCCTGTGCCTCAGCTTTAATGTACTGGACTATAGGCACAGGGTTGGGAAAGGATAAACACTTTTTATTTCCAACACACCTTGCCACACAAAACCATTCCCAGAGTTAGTGAAGCACTTAGAGCCCTGGTTGGTGTCAGAAATTCTAGCACCCACCTTTCATAGTACCAGCACTAATGATTGTATGGTGGGCCTGGGACACACATGGCTGCTATGCACGTGTTCATGTACAGGTTTTGCAAATCCAGGCATATATGCTGAGGAGCTTAGACCCAGCTACTCTGCAATTTTGATATATCCACACTTGTGTTTTGGTAAAGGAAGTGTTGGAAGTCTAGTGACAGACGAGAGGTAAGATTGTGGTTATGTGGCTGGAGGAATGTGGTGGTAGCAAGGGATGTGTATGTGTGAGATGGATGTAAAAAGACACACACTGATAAGTTGTGCATCCCTTTCATCCACAGCACTTTTTGCCAACTCTTATTCTTTCATCTAAAAAAACCCCTGCTTCTAACTTTTTTTAAAGAAGCTGCATTATGGTACTATATTACAGTTACATAATGTTTTCTTTAATACAACTGAAGAAGCCTTAAGTTTGCTCCATTGGGCTGCCAGGAAGAACTGGGAAATGCAGAGAGGGCTTCTGTTCCTCTCTGACAAACTGTCATTTTCTGTGTGTCCACAGATGTTATTGGGGACATTAGGCTCTGTTATGCAGCAGCCTGAACTTCAGCTTTATAAAGCTAGTTGGGTAAGTTTATACACATTGCAAGTTAGGTTAAAGAATTGTTGAGTTATAAGAAGAAAACAAGGTCATTAAGTACTGTGCCATAGAAATTGGGGAGGTGGACTTTTTTCTTTCTTCCTTTCTTTTTTACCACGACAAATGAAAGAACTAGCTTTAGTAGTTTATCAAAAATTTGCCAGGGGACACTTCAATAAAACATCAAAAAGCAATTTTTTCTAATAGCCATTTCTAATATTTTTGCTATGCTGTCATATTTAAACAAAATGTACCTTCCATTTCCTGTCTCCGTAACCAGGAGATGAAGAACCAGGAAGCTTCACATGTATATTGAACTCAGAAGCAATATGTTGACGCAGGGGTTCAGCCTGCCCAGCACTCATGTGCCCTTTTTTGCATTGTATATCTGTGCTTATGGGCATCGTTTGGGATTACCTGCTTTAATTAATTAGCATTTTGGGTGGCTGAGCAGTGGTTTATTTTATAGAGGGAGTATGATTTTATCTGATAGAAAGCTTTGTAGTTATATCATTTCATTCATTTCTATAAATAAAAAGAAGAGAATGTGTTCCAAAAAGGCTTTTGCTATTGTATTCTCTGGCTCCATGTTGAGAGAAGATGTGATTGCTTAGGATTCTTTGGGCTTATTACAAGTGTTTCTCAGTCCTAGCACTTTGCCACAATTAATGTAACTGTGCTGCAGCTGACGCTGGCAGAAATTGATGTGCAAAAATGCCCTGGTAATGTTGCTAACTTTGTCCAGTTTAGGAGCAATAAATGTATATAGCATTATAATTTTTGTAGTATAACGATTTAAATTAAAATGAAAATATGGCTCTTAACATGATACCTATTAATGTCCTAGACTGACATAGCCATAGCAACTAAAGTGTATCCATTATAAGTTAGGCTTTCCAGAAACTGGCAAATTAGAATGCCAAACTGAGCAATAATTCCCACACTACTTAGTCCCATAGTCACCTAACAATTATTTAAAGCAGAAGGTAGCTATGATGGATTGGGTTACGTCTGCATCGTAAACTCTGCATTGGCATTTCAAATGTAGGAGGCTGAATGTACAAGCCTGGACTTGCCCAAAGACTTCTGCTTTCCAGGCAACTGCCTGCCTGGGAAAAGTGATTGGCCAGTGTTGCCCGTTTAGCAGTTTTGTTGCTAGCTCTAGCAACTTTTGAGGGGTCCTAGAGGCAAAATGTATGCATTAAGGAACTTGCATCATTTTAGCATGCCGTGGTATTTAGTACCACATTATTGACAACTATAGACATTAGTAGGTAAACCTAATCACCTTTTTGAGGTTTGCTTGATGAATTCCTGCTCTTAGGAGTAGCAATATTGTAATGCCACCTTGATAAGGAACCAGAAGCCATGAAGGCTACCATCTCTGTCAGCTCACTCCCATGAAATAACTTGCTTTCTAAATGGAGACTTGCGGAGAGAAAAAGGGTGAGCATGACTGGAGGGTGGTATCCTTTCTGTCAGGATTGCGTGATTCAGAATTGGATAGCTTATTCCCAAGGATAGTGTCCTCCCCTATGCTGGGGGAAGCACGGAGCCATTGTCAAATGCAAGAAGGGCTTGCAGGTGATTGAGTTGGAGGAACTTCTTAGCCTCAAATGCCAGCAAACCTTAGAGTCTTGAGAGGTCTGAGCTCAGATTAGGATGCTTTCAACCCATCAGCCTGCCCTAATAACTAGGTCTAAGACTGAGGCAAATATTTTTGTTGCATACAAAGATAGAAAATTCTTGTGAGTTCTAAGATAAAGTTAGAATTGTCAAATTTGTTTGCTAAGCCTGCATTTCTTGTTTTTCTACCAAGCTGCCCATTCTGGGAATAAAATGAGAAACTCAGAGGAAACAGTTGTGATTGGAGAGCCAAAGACGCCTCAGACACTGGTTTCAGGGTATGAGGCAGTTGCATGGCAGCAGCCCATATCCCAAGGAAGGTATGAGCCTGGGAAGAATGTGTTCTTGAGTCCCAGAGGTAGACTTGGAGACTAAATTGCTATGCAGATGCAGCTGGCTTTGAGGCAGGTTGGACCCAGCTGTTTAGGTCAACTGGCACCTGGTGACTGTACAGAGAAGCACCTAGCCAGATTGCACCAGTTGTTAGAGTCCTGCAATAAATTCAACTATACCGCCTGCAGGGAGTAAAGAATTACAAACAACTGCAGGATGCTGTTATGCAAACAACTGTTTGATGAGAAACAACAAACACAAGTAAGGCCCAGTTGATAGTGTTGTTTCAAAATTCTATAGAAGTGTAACAGCAAAAAGTGCAGGCTACTTCCTTAAATCCCCTTATCCACTAGATTTGTCTTCTAAATGGATTAGTGAAAATCACCGGACTACAGCCAGCCTCTTCAATAAGTTCAGCTCATTAATAAGAATGGTATTCGTGTACAGAGCACACTACTGCTCAAAGAGCTTACTGGTCAGAACAGTTGTGCCTCTGTGCTGACCTTATGGTGCTTGGATGCATGTATTCACTGTCCAAAAATATTGCTGACCACTGTAGTTGCATATTTTCCTAAGGTCCCAGTTGTGCAATGGATCTGTGAAAACAGGCCCTTGTAGCGCTCACTAGAAATGGATGAAACTCTGATCCACAGTCAGGGCTGGTGTAAATGAGGCTTTGAATCAGCATCTGTGCTGTTAATGTTCCAATATGACCTAAATTGTTCAAGAGTTTTCTGTGGGTAAGTTCATGAAATAAAGGTGACTATGAATGGAACTGACCAGTGAAAACCTGCCAGATACATTGATTGTAAAATAATTGTTCTGCAGTGGATTAGAAAAATAAGAATAACAGTAAGAACAGATAGAGAAGGCAAACCATTTCAGATTGGGATTTAAACACTTTTGTGAAGGTTACATGTTAATATGTTTGAACATGTTTATTATATAAATGAGAGGGTCAAGATGTTCCATATGGTTTGACCATAAAAATGGAAACCTTCAAAATTCACATTCATAATTTCTTTACCATATACATTCTCAACAGCATGATTGTCTGTTTCCTATAAACAATCCAAAAGCCCTCCTTAGTCTCTGCCATTTTACACAATAGGTCTGTGTAAATTTAATTATTTCATCTTCCCCCCAACCCCCCTTGCAACTTCGAGCCATTAACTCTGGCTATCCAGTAAGGAAGGCGCCAGTAATGAATCTTTTGTGTTAACCTTTAGTTTGATATTCAGCTGGAAGATGGGTCTTCCAGAGGACAGGAAAAGTACTCTATAAGCTAGGGACAGAGGGAACCAGATTTTGGAGTGTGTCTGAGACTGCATAAAATTATGGGTTGCCAGCCAGAGCCAGGATCCTTGGAGGTGGCCGGAAAAAGGCCAAGGCATTTTGGAAGCTGGGTTTGAAAGAGGTGGAACTTGTGATCAGAAGCAGATTAGTGGAGACAACGAGGGGAGCAGTTTCCACGGCAAATGGGAGCAGTCAGCAAATGGGGGTCTGCATGGGAGAGTCTGAACGAGTCTAAGAGGACAGACCTCTGGATATTTCATTGTATGAATGATAAAACTGCTGTAAGGAGTTTACGTAGTTTCAGGTTTTCTGGAAATAAATCTGTCGGCTCCAAAAGCAACCTAGGTGTATTGTTTTTGTTTTTCCCCTGTTGTATCAATGTTTTTTCTCGCTGTGCTTGTAGTTTTGTGTACTGTCAAAATACATCAGTGGCCCTTTGCTAAACGTTGGCAGATTTGGGTGCCTGGTCAGCTTGTTACTGGAAGCTTGTTTGTTTACAGACTGCACACAGGTTCTGATTGTTTGGATAGACTTGGTTACAACTTGCACCCAAGCAACTCCTTCTCTTAGGAAAACTCAGCTGCAGGAACACTTTCCTTTCCCCAGGTCTCAATCTGACCTCTTGGTGACTGCCCTGGAATCTCATGACCTAGCTGAGAGAGGCAAGGAGTTTTGTGTGTGATTATATTTTATGTGGGATTAAAATCCAGAAGCCCTGACCTGATGTCATTTGCAGTAATTGTAAAATGCTACTTATACAGAAATGAAATAAAATAAAATGAATGTCTTGCCTGTATTTGCTTGTCTGACTAGTATCCTGCCACAACCCTGGGAGCTTCCCATTAAGACTATTGAAGAGTCATGCCCTTAAAGACAGGGTCAGGAAAATTCTTTTGTTTCCAAAGTTCAAGATGCTTACTGTAGTGCAGGGGTGGGCAATTATTTTAGGTGGAGGGCTACTTACCGAGTTTTGGCAAGCCATCGAGGGCTGCATGGCAGGCAGCCAGGAACAGATAAATATTAATTTTCTAAATTTTTTAGGGACCCTGTGGGCTGGATAGAAGGGTCCAACGGGCTGCATCCAGCCTGCGGGCCACATTTTGCCCACCCCTGCTATAGTGTCATGTCTAAGTACAGGCAGTCCTCAGACATACGACACAATTGGTTCCTGAAAACCTCATCTTAAGTCGAAATGTTGTAGCTTGGAACCAATTTTCTCGTAAGAAACAATGTTACAAATGGGGGATTGGTTCCTGAACCAAGGCCCGATACCTTATTTTCACCAAAAATCCCCCAGAATTTTGTACTCAATCAATTATAGATGAGTAATATAGCTACATCAATGTATTTATATTGTAAATAGCAATCATATTGATTTGGAAGGACTTCTTTGAGGTGACTTTGCTGGACTCTTTGAAGGGCTCTTTGCTAGAGTCTTCTCAGGAGTCTTGGCTGCAGGTTTTTTGGAGTCTTCTCTGCTTTCTTAAAGAAAGTGTCCAAGCAAGTTTGGACAGATGTTCTCTAGGGAGATGAGGGATGCAGCGAACTTGTTCGCTGGTGTGGCGTTGCATCGGATCAAACATTGTAAGTCGAAATTGATGTTATAAAGTTGAAACAGGGTGTCAGTTTATAAATGTTGTAACTCAAAACGTAAGTCGAGGACTGCCTATATTAATGATGGTGTTTTACTCTATGCCCAGTCATAAACAGTTTCATGCTGTACAGTACTCTAGATGGTTAGTTCAACTGAGTATGCAGCAAGGAATTTTAGTCTTTCATTGTATGAGGTGGAAAAAACCTCTCACCAGACAGAATTATGCATTATGTAAAGGCCTTTGTGCTAAACAGTCTTTTTTGCTAGCTCTGAAGTCTTGATTGCTGAGAATAATTCTTAGATCACTTGTTTGATGAACTGTTTTTATACAAAATCTTTCTATGCTGTATCTTGGTGGAACTATAGCTTTACTTAAACTTGCTTCAAATATGTTTTATTTCCAGGAAAAGTAGCTATACAGAAGGAAGATCTGCAGAAGTACCATAATAGAGACACCTGGTTTCAACTACAACATGTTGATGCTGATTCAGAAGTGCAGGTGAGATTACCTTGACAAAGGGATTTTTGTAATGGCATTTTGACAACTGAATGAAGTGCCTGGTAACTAGAGTAAATATAACAATGTGGCTACAGGATAGAGGTATCTTATGGAAAATTTGTCAGTGACTACAGTTGTGCTTTAAGTGATTTTTCGATTGTGTGTCCCCTTTTTTTTAATATATCGTGAAATTGAGAGTAAGGTGAAATCCTGTTCCATTGGAGTTAATGGAGCTAGGATTTGCCCCTATAGTTTTGCAATTTACCTTATAGTTAAACTTATATAAACTACAGTAGAACTATGAGCTAGGATGCCAGTCTGCAAAATGGCAAGTATCTTGAAAAATCCTGTAGGAACTGGTCAGTCTTAAAGGGGCATCATCAACTTGGAAATCATGTTGACAGTTACCACTGTAGATTGTTTTTATGTTTGGAAAACACATGTTAAAATACTGTTATAGAGGCTGTAAAATCAACATAGGAGATTAGGAAATGCCAGAATGAAGATTTCCAGCACAGCCTGAATGCAGCCCCGTTATGCTTATATATATTGACAGTCTTTTCATATGATCACATCCTACTTTTTTTCTTTCTCTCTTTAAGAGGGATGGAGTAGGGCACTTATTCTGTAATGTGGCATCACACTGATACACGATATAGCTCATCAGCACAGTAAGAATCTTCAGGTCCACTTCCCATACCTCTGTCACTTGAGTTAATAGAGTAAACAATAGAGGATAACAAATCACTATTGCTGACCTTGTCCACAGTGCCAGTCTTGTTGTCATAGGGTGAAATCAGGTTGGTTAAGCTAAACTCCCTTGACAAATCTGTCAGCTGTTCTTTACCATCTTGTTATCTTTCAGGGGCTTACAAATAGGTATTGTCCAGTATTTTTGTAGGCATCCAAGTTAGATTGATAGGTCTGTAAATCCCTAGATTGACCTTTCCCCCCCTATTTTAGGGATGTGTACTCTATTTGGCCTTCTCCAATCTTCTGGGTTCTCACCAGATCCCTAAGAGCTGACAAAGATGGAAAAGACCCTGTGGTCCTGCAGTTACTTCAGACAATTCCTTGACTCCAGGAGAAGTCTTATCAGGCTCTGTTGATTTTGAAAACATTCAGCAATTTTCTAAGCACTTTCTCTACCTTCTTTTCCTATTTGAATCTGAGCATCTTCCCCCTGCCCCTTCATGCTAACTGTGCCCATCATCTGGTAGTTGGTTGATTGACTGATTTGTGAAGACAGAAGTAAATAAGCTACTAAACATGTTAGTTTTCTCCACTTATTTCAGTTGTCGTCTTAGCTTTGCTTCTCCTATCCAGTATGGGACCTACTTTCCTTGGTCTTCCACTTTATTTTTATTACACTTCTGCCTCTCTATTGGCTCTTTATTGCATCATGCTAACTATATCTCCGTTCGTGCCTTGGTCTTTTTGGTTTTGTTCCTGTATTCCCATACTATACTCTTATGCTTGCCCTCAGTAATATGGCCAGGTTTCCACTTTCTGTAGGATTCCTTGAGCTCCAAGTAATAAATGACTTCTCCATTTAGCCAGACCATCCTCTTTCTACATCTTCTATCCTTCCTTTTACAGCTGGATAGCATGTTCCTGGACAATAAGTATCATCTCTATCAGGAATAATCAACTATTCTCATGGGAATCCTGCCTACCAATTATCCTGGTTTATTACATTCTGCTTTTAAGTCCATTATTTTGCTGTTTTTCCCGTTCTTCTTTGCCTTAGGATCATAGATGACTGTGATTATAGAATGACAGCATCTAACTTTCCTTTCATCCTTAGAAGCTCAAGCAACTCTCCACTTTGCTTCGTACAATACGGAGAAGAGCATCTCCCAGTTAGTTTTTCTCCCATATGCACCTGAACATTGTCCCCAACACATTCTGGACTCTACAAGTCAACAGTGCTGTTTCATAGATTTCATAGACATTAGGGCTGGAAGGGACCTCGGGAGATCATCGAGTCCAGCCCCCTGCCCAAAGGGCAGGAAGTCAGCTGGGGTCATAGGATCCCAGCAAGATAAGCATCCAATTTACTCTTGAAGGTGTTCAATGTAGGTGCTTGAACCACCTCCGCTGGCAGACTGTTCCAGACCTTGGGGGCTTGGACAGTAAAGAAATTCTTCCTTATGTCCAGCCTGAAACGGTCTTGCAGGAGTTTGTGACCGTTCGACCTCGTCATCCCTTGGGGCGCTCTGGTGAACAAACATTCCCCCAGATCCTGGTGGTCACCCCTGATAAACTTACAGGTGGCCATCAGATCACCCCTGAGCCTGCGCTTTTCCAGGCTAAAGAGCCCCATGGCTCTCAGCCTGTCATCGTAGGGTCTGCTTTCCTGACCTCTGATCACACACATGGCTCTCCTCTGGACTCTCTCAAGCTTCTCCACATCCTTTTTGAATTGTGGAGCCCAAAACTGGACGCAGTACTCCAGCTGCGGCCTCACCAATGCCGAGTACAAGGGGAGAATGACGTCCCGGGATTTGCTCGAGAAGCATCTATGGATGTAAGCCAGCATTTTGGTCGCTTTACTAGCCGCAGCATCGCATTGGAGGCTCATGTTCATCTTGTGGTCAATGATGACCCCCAAGTCTCTTTCTTCTGTAGTGCTATCCAACGTAGCACTGCCGAGCCTATAAGGATGCTGCAGGTTTTTCCTCCCAAGGTGAAGAACCTTGCATTTTTCGGTGTTAAACACCATGAGGTTCTTGTCCACCCATTTGCTGAGCTTGTCCAGGTCAGCCTGGATCACCCGCCTATCTTCTGGCATGGATGCTTTGCCCCATAGTTTGGTGTCATTGGCGAACTTGGCCAGTCCACTCCTGACTCCAATGTCCACATCATTAACGAGGATGTTGAACAGGATGGGTCCCAGGACAGAGTCTTGAGGGACCCAACTGGTCACAGGGCACCACGATGAGTGACTGCCATCGATTACAGCCCTCTGGGTCTGACCACAGAGCCAGTTTCCCAGCCAGCGGATTGTGGTGGAGCCAAGGCCACAACTGGGCAGTTTGGCCAAGAGATGATCGTGGTATACCAGATCAAAGGCTTTTTTGAAGTCAAGATATATGACATCAATCTGTTCTCAGCAAATACTATCACAGTATATTACAGCTAGCATAAATGTATATAAGCACTCAGAAATTTACCTAAACTTCTCATGTAGAGTTTGTTTTTATTTAGCTTTTATTTTTCTACTGAATTGGAATTTGCAAATATTCTGTAACAACTACAGAGAAGTTATTCCAACAAAAGAGAGCCGTGGTGCTAAGGTCATATTAGCATATTCTGGGGTGTCGGTAATTAGTTTTACTTAAGGGAAGGCGATGAAGGAAGGAATGTTCATTAATAACTGAAACTGTGTTAAATGTCTGTTCAATTTTACTTAATTTCACTTTTTCTTAAAACAGTCTGAGGAACTTAAAGTGACTAGTAGGTTTATTTGGTAAAGCATGCTAAAAAACAAAAAAGCCACTTTAGTGTGCAAGCTAGCACATAAACATTTTGGTAGCTGCTCCACAGGCTATATAATCTAGTGGATGAAGCACTGGGCTGTGTCCCAAGAACTCCTACATCCTAGACCAGGAAAAGACATTACACCTTTACCAGTATAAGTGATTGGAAACTGGTCTGTACCTGTATCAGAACAGACTTTTGGCATATATAGACTGGCTTAAAAATGGCAGAACCCAGTGTTAAGATTTGCTCCCTCCCCCCCAAAAAAAGGCAAACGTGTGTTCTGTTCACTACTTATCTAAACTATACCACTTAGAGAAAATTGTGACATAGATTGATTGCATCTTGTGCTTCTTGAATGTCTGTACCAACCCTAGTCCTATATCTGTCAGTCATCAGCCTTAATGCTACTCCCTTGTTGCAGATCATAGATGATAGAAAATGAGGGTTGGAAGAAGCCTCAGGAGGTCATCTAGTCCCAACCCCCTCCTCAAAGCAGGACCATCCCCAACTAAATTATCCCAATCAAGGCTTTGGCTAACCATGTCTTAAAAACCTCTAAGGCTGGAGATTCCATAACTTCTCTGGGTAACTTGCTGCAGTGCTTCACCAGTCTTAGTGCTACTATCTATCTTGAACTTCTCTTGCTGCAACTTTGAAACCATTGCTCCTTGTTCTGTCATCTGCCACCAGTAAGAACAGTCTAGCTCCATCCTCTGTGGAAGTGCCCTTCAGTTAATTGAAGGTTGCTATTAAATCCTTCCTCAGTTTTCTCCTCTCCAAGCTAAATAGCCTAGTGCCCTCAACTTCTCTCAAGTCATGTGCCCCAACCCCTTAACCATGAAGTTTGTTGCCCTCTGCTGGACTCTCCAATTTGTCCACATCCTTTCTGTAGTGGGGGGCAGTAGTCTGGATGCAGCCTCACAAGTGCCAGATAGAGGAGAAAAATCACTTCCCTCAATTTGCTGGCAGCACTGCTACTGATGCAGCCCAGTAGGCTGTTAGGTTTTTTTTGGGGGGGGTTGCAACAAGGGCACACCCTTGGCTTATACTTAGCTTATTGTCCACTGTAACACCAGGTCCTTTTCTGCAGAGCTGCTGCTTAGCTAGTTGGTCCCCAGCCTGTACTGGTGTGTGGGATTGTTCCATCCTAAGTGCAGGACTTTGCACTTGCCCTTATTGGACCTCATGAAATTTCTTTTAGTCCAATCCTACAATTTGTCCAGGGCTCTTGTCCATTACTCCCAGCTTGCTGTCATCTGCAGACTTGCTGTGAGTGCACTGCTTCCCATCCTCCAGGTTGCTGATGAAGATATTTAACAAAACTGGCCCAAGAATAACCCCTGGGGCACTCCACATGATACCAACTGTCAACTAGACATCTAGCCATTGATTACTACCCTTTGAACCCAATGATCCAGCCAGTTTTCTATCTGCTTTACAGTGCTCTAGTCATGCAAGCTATCCCACTAAGTCTGTATTATTACAGTCACATCATAGTTCTGTGACTGCGAGGACTTCCAATTCTTTCTGTTTGTTTCTCAGGCTGCGTGCATTCATGTACACGCACCCAAGGTAACTAGCTGATTGCCCTACTTTCTCAGGAAGTATGAGGGAGCCCTGCTCACTCTCTTGCTTGTGATTCCTCCAGGTCATCCACTTCCCTATTTACATCAGGTCTTTGGTCTCCAACCCCTGGAGAACTTGGTTTAAAACCCTCTGCACTAGGTTAGCATACCTGTTTGCAAAGAAACTCTTTCCTCCCTCCAACAGGTGGATGCCATCTCCTCCTAACAGTCCTTCTTTGACTGTGGGATGTTGTTCCAAGAAGCCAAATCTCTGCTGGCAACACTATCTGTGCTGCCATTCATTGTTTTGCAGGATGCGTCTGTTCCTGCCTGGACCCTTCCCCTTGACCGGAAGGATTGAGATAGTTGGCTAGGTTTTACATAACCTTAATGAAGGCTCCAATAATACCCCATCTCCCCTATATTTTACATATGGGGCAAAAGTGGAACATGTGAGAGATTTGCTTACTCATGGCCCTACAAAAATTGCAAATCAGAACTGGCAGTCAGGAGATTGGAGTGCCAATTCTTTCTAATATACTTAGGCTACAGTGCATTCAGAAGATACTTTATCAGTATTGAGCTTCAGTTTACCATCTGGTACTATTTTTTTTTCTGCAAATGAAACCTGAAGATGCAAAGAATTAAGATGCACACTGCTTGAGATTCAGAAACTAATAGTCAGTGCAAGGCTAGTAATTTCAAGTGCCTGCCAACTTTGGTTGCTCCAGGCACCTGTCTTTAAATGCATACAGGCTGATTTTTTTCAGAGCTGCTGATACATCCCCAGGATAATTAAATTCAGTTAATTCATAGATACTCAAAACCTCTTATATTTTCACAGTCGATAGGGTCTGAAGGGACCTTTATCAGATCAGAACTGAAGTGTCTCAAAATGGGAACCTAGATGGACCTTTCTAAAAACTTTGTTCAGGTGTGAGCCAGGACCTAGCCTTTTATTTTTAATGTGCTGATAGATTTTTTCAAGTTTTGTGACTTTTTCAAATGGAAATGTTTCCAAATATGCAGATAGTGAAAAATATTTCTTTTAAAAGTTATTCCATTTCCATTTGCAAATGCCAAAAAAAAGTCAGGTAGTATATTTTAGCAAGTTACACATGGTATAAAAAGTGAACTTGTTAAATGTTTGTGACATTTCTTCAATTTTTGCCCTTCCTAAGAAACCATAATGACACAATTTTTACTGATGAGTAAAAATATAGTATTAAAAAGAAAAAAAAAGATTTAAATTTTAAGATAATGTTTAGTAGTAGGCCTAGTTTCTGAGAAGAAACCTTTGTTACCTTGAATCTCTGTTATCAGGCATAGGTTTTCAAAAGAGGCTAATGCTTTTGGTTACCCAAAGTGAAATATCTTATGGCTAACTTGCAAAGAAACGAACCATAAACAAGAGTTTAGGTTGGGCACTCAAGTAAACTGGGTTCTCCAATTTTTTTTTCCAAGTATATAGTGAGGACCCTGCTCTTGTCGCGTGAACACTGGGGTGAGTGGCTGAAACTGAGAGTTTGAGGCCATAGCAGATGCTGTAGCACAGCACGGCCTTGCCAGATTCAATGAATCTGAATTCTGCTAAGTACCTTGACATGGGAGAGGAAAGAAAAGGATATGGTGAGGTATGCTAATGACAACAGAGCAAGCTAACACAGTATCTTGTTTGTTTGTTTTTAAAAAGAAAATAAATACATCAATTGGATTATACAGGTTTCCCTCACTTTAAGCAGGTTCTGTATGTGCAAAATCGTTCTTATGCAATGAACCTTTTTATACCAAAATGTGTTATATGCAAGGTAAATTCACTTTTATGCGATCTGTGTGGTGGAAACCCGCAGTCAACTGCTTTGTATGGTGCATTATGGGAGTGACGAGCACCAAAATATAGTTTCCTGTATGGATCTGAGCTCCTTGCTCGTTGTCTGCAACACACATTTCTGTAGTTGCCATCCCTATTATGATAGTGCCCTGTGCTTGTGTGTACTGTCTACTGTTGATGAGTACCAAAATTGTCTTGTACAAGTGGTAGAAATGGGTACAGTCAAGGAACACATCCCTATTTATTACATTGTAAAGTGGGTTCCCTTTATGCTCATTCAAGTCGTGTGCCGTTTTCCAGGAATGCGTATACAACATAAAGTGAAAGAAACCTGTACTGAACTTCACTGCCAAATGCCTTAATACATATCATGAGGGCTGGGAAATAACAAGAGAGTGCATCTTAGTGGTACAGCCTATATGTCACATCATGAAGAGAAAAAGGGCTTTATCAGTCCTTTCTGTCTGTGGTTCATCTGTTCTAACTTTCTAGCTAATAAGATCGGAACATGGACTGACAGATGCATGGGAGTCAGAAGGTATGATCAAAGCACAGATAAACACACACAAACTTTCTATAACCCACTTAGCTCAGGTGGGAATATCTATAAGGATGGGGCAGTACAGGTTTCAGCATAGGCCAGTGGTTTCAAACTTTTTTCACTTGCAGACTGAATGGAGGTCTGGGCCCCTTTGAATTGTAAATGTGGGTATTCACATACTTTTGATCATAGTCATCTTTTGTGTATCCCTTAGATATAGTCTGCAGACCCCCAGGGGCCTGTGGACCATAGGTTGAAAACCACTGGCATAGGCTGTACAATCCCATCATGAGCTTTGAGGTATTATGGTAGGGCTGGGCAAAATAGTGAATCTGACTGCATTTCTCAGCAACCCCTGCTGGCACCAGTCCAGTTGGTCCCCAGAGAGACTCTAGGAGCAGTGGGACTATGATGGCTCAGCACTGTTAGGGTTTCTGTGGAGACTGGCCCAAGTGGTGCTGGCAGGGTGCGTGGCTTGGTGGAGAGCTGCTCCAGGGCCAAGGTCAGGGCTAGGATCTTGTGGCAGTGAAAGTGTGGGGCTGGAGCTAGGGCAAGAGTGATCTGCTGCTTGCACACCCCTCTCTGTGGAACTCAGGCTTGTTGTAGGGGTGTGTGAGCAATGGATCCCAGCTCTGCCCCTCCTCCAGCCCACACTGTCACCACCACAAAATCCCTGTCTTGGCCCTGTACCAGAATAGCTCCCGTGTGCGCTGCTCCATCTGTTTTCCATGGAGACCCTGGGAGTGCAGGATTATCATGGCCCTGTGCTGTCAGAGCCCCACCACTTTGGGGGTATCTGTGGAGACTGGCTGGAGCAGCATCAGCAGGGGCTGCTGGGAAATAGTTTGTTGTGGACCCGATCCGACACATGGGCTGGACTTTGCCCACCCTTGTCTTTTATGCAGACAGCTATGGCATGGCATTGCATCTTCACTGCTGTCTTCATCTGTCCTACCTCAGGTATGCATCCCTTTGCTGCCCTTGTAGCTATATGATGGCAGGATACACATCCCCATTGAGAGAGGCCTTTTAGTTCTTGGAGGATCCATGTCCCTGCTTCCCAGAGAGAAACAAAGCTTTTAATCCTTAAGCAAAATTATAAATGGTATTAGCATCTCACAGGGCCCAAATTATAGACTATATCAAGTATAAAATAAGGGAATATGTAAAAACTCATGCAGTGTATGAATACTTTTGGAAGGGTGTGTTATACAGAACATAACTGAAGAGCACCTACTGTAATCATGGCTTCACATTAATCTCAGGCAGCAAGACATGGTCTGCATTAGAAAGACCCTGCATTAGAAAAAAAGCATGTGTACATGGGTCCTGTCCTTGGTTTCCCCCTACCTTGAAGCCCAGTACATTCCTTCCCCTGCTCCCCCAATGTTGTGTGCTCTGTACTTCATCTGAACGCTTGAGTGAAGGACGACAATATTTCTTCTCTTAATTCATTCAAAAACACTTAATCTTTTTCCACATATTCAAGTTTACGTGGCAGTAACTGATCTAAATATTTGCTTGGGTCAATGCATGACACAGGTTCCCGGAGCTATTGGATAGCCCAGAGTCTCAATGCAAGTATGCATCCAGACATTAAGTAACCAATTTTTGTCTGTGTGCAGTTTTCACCTTCATTGTTCTACTGTAGCTTCAACCCTGGATAGTTCAATTGAGCCTCACATGGCTCAAGTCTGGTAGCCATACAGCATATTTGCACACTTAATTGGTGGTACATTTGGGCTAGAGACAGAAATTGCACATAAACCAGTGTAAGTGATCAGAAACTAATTCAAATCTGTAACTCAGCAGAAGTTCAGTACACATCAGCTGCTTTCAAAATGGCCAAAACTGGTTTAAGATAAACCTAGATGAAGGTAGTATTAGATCTAACTGATTTAAGTTAAATCAGTTTATTGAACTTTTGTCCAAGATCCCCTCCAGATTCAAGTTAACTCACAGTCCCCTGGCATACCAGGATGCTTTGCATGTCCCCTACAATCACCTTGCAGGGTGGGTGAGCTAGTCTTAGCCCAAACTATCTGCTCCAGCTGAGCAGGGAGGTATGTTCTAGTGCCCCCAGCTTCTGGCCTCAGCCACTGCAGACACGCGACTGCATTTACAGAATCAAAAGTGAATGTCTCTTCACTTGCTCACCGGTTCAATCTATGCAGCTTAGACTAACCTGCAAAAATTGAATTGATTCAGCCTCAGGGTTTTTGACTGTCAGTACTTGGCCTTGAAGATCAAATGAATTCCAACTAATGGCTTTGTCTTTCAGCACATGCTGGCCTATGTGGTATCTATAAATAGGGGCCCACTCAAGCGTGATTGTGCAGAAATTGTGAAATGTGTCATTGCCTGCTTTTGTGGGCAATGTCTACAAAATGTTTGGGGGGGGGAAAAAGAAAATTTACATCTAATTTGTAGGATGGCCCTGGCTCTTACACAGTTAGCCATCCTTGAGAGAAAGCATTGTCATGAAAACTAGATTTAAAGCTTGAAAATTGCTCATTTTCTCTTCTGCCAAGTACAGCTCCTGCTTATCTGTGAAACTTATCCATTTACTTTTTAATTTTTAAAAATAGAACACAACTTGTCAATGGCCAGTTAGCTACAATGGTGCTGAAGGAATGAACTATCTCATTTAATCTAATGTGCTATAATGTTTGTCCTACTCATTTGTTGATACCAAGAAGCACCTAAATTCCTCTCTCTCCCTTCTAAACTAACTATTAAAGTGCTTATATATATATATATATCTGATTTGGCCTTGTTACATGAAACAGATGGGTGCAAGGTACCAGCTGGTATGGATTCTTGTATGCACATGTTCACTGTTAATATGAAACATTTATAGATACGAATGATTAATACACCTAAAAAATAGTATGTACCTTGGGAACCATGGGTGGCTTTGTGATAATGGTTATGTTTTTTTAAAAGGAATTCTGCCCAAGGCACTCAATCCAACTCAGATGGAAAAAAACCCCAACCCAATCTTCCCTTTTGAGAATAGTATACCAGCCATCAGATGTCATGAATTGAACCATGGCCAGAAGTCAGTGAAGAAGTTTTTGTTGTGATTTCAGTAGAGTATTCAGGGGTGTAGGTTGTGGGTGCTACAGACATAGGGACAGACAAGATTCTTTGGGTAAATCCGATATCTTTTATTAGACCAACTCAGATAGTTGGAAGAAATTTTCTTAGTGAGTTTTCGGGGACAAACACCCTTTGTCAGGATGAGGAAGCATCTGCAGATAGTCTGTGCTTGCCCTGGATGGAGTAGTAAAGCAGCCAGAGGCCAGTACATATGCAAGAAAACCAGTCATTTAAAATGTAAATTGAGGTGGTCAGTAGGTGAGAGACAGGTAGGTGGGTGATGGGGAAGGGAATGGAAGTTGATGAGTTACTTCAGTAGAGTATGGAATTTCCCCCAAGTTTCAAAATTAACTCTGATATTAAACATAAACAGATCCCAAACTTTCAGGTGGACTGCCATTTTAACATTACTGTATAACATTTCTTTTCTTCCTACCTTCATAATATTAGATGTGTGGTAACCCGTTCCACAACTATATCTCCATCTGCTGTTCTTAGACAAAACAATGTTTTTAAAAAGTAGAAGTATTTCTTTTATGCAAATTAGACTGCTTTGAATTAAAGTGTAAACCTGAGAACTTGTGGAAAGTGGGCACTGAGGATAGCAAAGGATAGTGTATCTTTTAAAAAATGGCATAGGGGTCTATCATTCAAATGAACTCTAGAGAATGAGCTTTTGTGTTAGTTGATTCTAGTTTAGAACATAGTATACCCATCGTCCAGCATCTGCATGAATGAACTTTGCTCAACTTTATTTAAATGTTTCTAGCAAAGAGATGAGTTGAGCACAGTTAATCACTGGCAAGTTACAGTATGCCAGTGAAACATGTCATAACCACAGGCAATACGGAAATTAGTAAAAGAAACTATTTCCAGCTTGATATCCGCTAACTTTTCACAGCACAGGAAATAAATGGGTGTGACCCTTTAATCTCACAGGTAGTGGCTTTTTAGGTTTCTCACTTTTAGTTGTTTTGAAAAAATGAGATGTATCTGTCAACTCCACACTGTTTACTAAGTATAATTAGCTTATATATTTGAACTTGAAAAAATAGAGCCCATTAGTAATTAAAAGCCACATTGTAGGAAGATTTCTCACTTTTCAAGTTTGCATATCTGAACACTACACTCACATTTTTAAGCATAAAATGACATGGTATAAAGTTTGTCAGATTTTTTACAAGCTATGCTCAAACATAGTGTGGTCTGGAGTACCTGTTCTTCATTCAAAATTGCCATTCTTTTAAAATAAAATAAAATTAAAAACCTGACTTTTACATGTAAAAGATGTACTACATCCAAGTAAATGAAAACACGGTGGCTAAAGTCCACTTAAATTATTTAAAAGGAAATGCTAACAGTTGGCAGGATCTAATTGTATTGAGGTGCTATTTCTCTCTCCTTAGAAAAACAGGAAATAGGAACATCAACACTGTGCCATTTGAAGATGTTTTTCTAGTTTCTTAGTAATTGCAACATATTTTTCTTATCTGTTAATTCACATATTTGGAGACCAACCAGACATCGGTATCTGATTCCATGGCCTGCCTTCATCAACAATCTGGATTTGATTTTGCTAAAGTATGCCATAATAAACTTGTCAGGAAAAGAAGAAAAACTGTATTCTGGTCCTTGGTCCTGGGTCTTTTCATGCACTTTACATTAGTCATCAGATAGAACCCAGAAATAGTCCTGAGAGCACCAACCAAAACATCCTCTTCTAGCTAAGCAACCTAACCACTGGACTACAAAGCTGCTTCACTTTGGACCCATGAATTTTATATGCCTTTCTGCACAGTGACCTAGATTCAAAAGGGCAGAAGAAGATGGCCACGTCCAGAAATCCATAACCATGAGGCCACAAGCTGCCCTCCAGTAAGGTGGAAGGTAGTATAAATTTGAATCCCCCCATACTGGGCATATTTACATGTGTGCTTTACTGAGTTGCCTAATTAGCTTCTCAGTAAGCCATCAGCATATGCTGATGTGTAGGGGGTGTACGTGGGTGCACATGTACCCCCTGAGCTTGGTGGTGCACCCCCTGCAAAAACACCGCTGACACTACCTGCATCATCTGCATTCAGTCGCCACTCACCACCCTCCTCCCCCTCCCTTGCTGCCGACACCACTGGTGGTGTCTGCTGGCAGTCCCTGATCGCCACTGACTGCTGCCGACACTGCCATGGCCACCTGTGGAAGCTCCCTGCTTAGCCCACCGCCAACACTGCCACGGCTGCCTGTGGGAGCTCCTTGCTCGCCACCGCCACACCCCTGCCACTGCCTGCGGGCTGTCGCCATGCCTCCAGCCTCCAGGAACACATGGCGTTCATGTTTGCAGCTCTATTAGGCCTCAGTAAACTAATTAACTCCACCATGGGATAGTACTTCCAGACACAAATACTGTCCAACGTCGGAGTTAATAGTGCCGCTGCAGCACACACGTAGATAATGACGGGGCTAGCCCCTCGTGCCCCAACCAGCCCCTCCGCAGCACATTGAACTGGGGTGGAGCAGCCCCAGGCTGGCAGGCTAACTAGATTGGGTGCACAGAAGGGCTTCAAAACCACCAGGATCTGGCTAGTAACAGTTAGCAGACCCTAAAACAATTTTTGAAGGACCAGATATGGAGTAACTGATACTGTTGGATTATACATATCTTTGGATTTAACTGTTTTCCAAAAATTCCTGTGCAAGTGTTTTCAGTGAAAGCTAAGTTAGATAATGATAACATTTTCAGGCATAGCTGTGTTAAGAGTGAAGCATTTAAGTTCATATGTAACTTTTGGCACCAATATTTAAAAATATTGGACAGTGTCTTGTTTAAAATTAATGATGAACGTTCTTTTTAATGGTTGTCTTATTTTTGAGAGAGAGATGTTTTTTGGAAATTTGAGCCACAGTGATGCAAACAATGTACAGATGAAGACTTAAACAGTGGCTTTCTTTACAATGCTTATAGGTTTCAGTAGGTTGGCTCGCATTTCCTGGTGAGGCAAAATCCTTTTGTTTGTTCAGACAAATTTACAATGTGTCATAGGTAGGATTCTGCCATTTATTTTAGTGCTTTTAAATCTTTCCTTAAAAAAATCAAACTTGGTGAGCATGGTTCCTTTTTTTTGAGCTAACTTCAATCTATGCTAGGTCATTGTATGCCGTTATGGGTGAAATTCCAAGATGAGATGTGTAGCCCATATTCATGCTTAGGGACAATTATACCAACATTTTCCCCCCTGTGATAAATAACTCTGGAAAAAGCATGGTAGTCTTGAGATTGCCAATTACTGAGGCCACCACTTTGTTTGATCGTATGGAAGAAGCTCAGGCTAGTTTGGCATAGTTTTGCAAGAAGAGAACAATCACAAGCTAAGCTGTGGTTTTGTGTTTTTTTTTTCTCTTACACATTGTGTTTAAATTAAACCACAAATTTGCAACTGCTGGAAACGTAAGAGTGGAAAGTAGCATTTATGTGATTTCAGTTGTTTTACATCTGTCTTTTGATATTTCTCAATCTGTAGTGACTAATGGATGGTTATAGTGCCAACCAAATTAGAATGGGCAAAGAGCGGTTTTTACTGAGTCATTTCAAAAGAGAACCTTGTTTCTATTTTTCACTTTTGGGAAATAGAGCTAGTCACTGCAGTTTCTTGCTAAAGGACAGATGCAAAGGCATATTGTAAGACAACTGATGCCTTTGCATTTGAAAGTAAATGAACGGACTAGTAGACAGCCACATACTGTATTTTCTTGGGTATAGCATGCTCCCAAATAAGACATGCTTTTGGGAAGGCAGAATAGAGGCGGGGAAAAATGCGATTTTCGTTATGGCTGCATAGAGCAGGGATGGGGCCTAATCTTTATCTGTCTCACCCTCCCCTCCCTGCTTAACTAAATGCTGAAATCTTAGCTGGTGTTGAACCCTGGTCTTCATTAGTGGATCTATAATTTTGAAAAGAGCTAAAGAGTCCCCAGGGTTGTGAAATAAGAGACAAGGAGCAGCTAGAAGAGAGCAAAATTTCCATAAGAAAGGTTAGCTTGATTCTTAAAACATTTAAAATGACTGAAAAGGAGATACAATGTGAAAAACACCTGTGTTGTGAAAAACAGTGAATCATTAAGTCAGTTGATTGCCTCAGCTACCATGATAAAGTCTTTGTCTAAGACTTGCCACCACTCCTGCACAGTGGAGCAGAAATCAAAGAAGAGTGCTTTTATTCCAGGGAAAACATCAGCTTATCCACTTGACACACTTCGTTTTATTTTTTGCTAGGAGGAAATGTGTAGCGGGTATGATATGCAAATGATAGGGTAATTGGTTGGATCATTGTGCTCAAAGAGCACAATATCTAAGTGGAAGGAGGAGGGTATTGAGTGTGGTTCTGAGAGGCTCCAGAGTGTGTGTTCTGGGTCTGGTACTGTTTAATAACAGTATCATAAACAAGATCCTGATTAGTGACATGACCATCCCATTTGACAACTGGTAGTAGGCTTTCGCTGAAGCCCAGGAGCAAAAACTTTCCAAATACAGGCTGCTGGCTGCAGGAGAAGGGTATGATAACAAAGGCGGGTGTTGATCTTTAGGGGGCTTGGACCATAGGACCCAAATGAATGTCCTGAGAGCCTGCAGAATGTTCTGCTGATACTCAAAGTTGATGAGGTGCTACTCATAGCATCTGACAGGACATCTACATCAAACATGTTAACTGGCCATCACCAATATAAAGAGATCAGGCTGAGACTACTTGCCTGAAGCAAGAGCAGATGGTATGGACTAATGAAGAGTGCCCTCTACCTCCCTCCTTCCCCCTCACCCCTTACACCTGTAGACTCTTGTAATTCCCCCATCCTGGCAAGTGTACACTGCATGCTAAAGAAATTGTCTAAGAATGTCCTACAGTTCTGCAATAGTTAACATGCACAGGGGCCCTGCCTCTCTTCTTACCATAATATCACTTGGAAAATCATAATCTTTTTACCCTGGGCTAATGTAGACTTCATGACTTTAGACTGTGTTAATATACAACAACAATGAATTTATGTAGCTTCCATGCACAGGGTCCTGTATTGTCTTCCAGCTTTGCTAAGCCAACTGTAATTTTAACATTTTCTTCATGTATGGATTGGAGGTTGCAATTAAATGGACAGTTGGCAAATTTGTAGCTTGCACCGAACTGAGTGAAATTGCGGACACTCTGGAGAATATTATTAGGATTCAGAATGACCTTGATACACTGGAGAAATGGTCCAAATTTAAATGACTTTCAATAAGGACAGATACAAAGCCCTGCACTTAGAACTATCACATGTGTAAATATGGACCACAGAAAGATTGGCCAGACTGCAATGCTTCAGAAAATGATTTGGGGGTGATAATGGACCACACGCTAAATGTGAGCTAACAGTGTGCTGTTGTTGCAAAACAAGCTAATAGTATACTGAGTTGTATTAAAAGGAATGTTGCCTGCAAATCAAGTGAAGTAATGTTACTGCTCTGTCAGTACTGGTGAGGCCTGCCTAAAGTATTGTGTCCAGGTTTGGGCACTATGCTTCAAGGAAGTGGAAAGAAGCCAGTGGAGAATGACAAACTATTAGAGGTATGGGAAATATGACTTATGGGCAAGGGTTGGATAGGCTGAAAGAACTGAGATCATTTAGTCTGGAGAAGAGAATACAGACCGGATATAATAAGTCTTCAAAAACCTGAGGAGTGGTTAAAAAGAGCATGGTGATAGACTGTATGGCTGCAGGAGATGGGATGAGAAAGAAGGGTGTTAAATTGCAACAAAGGAAATTTAGGTTGGATGTTACGAAGAACTTTCTGATTGTAATGGTGGTTAAGCACTGGAAGAGACTACCTGAAGCAGATGTGAAATGGACAGTTTTTAAGAGCATTTTAGACAGTCTTCTCTTGAATTGTTTAGACAGGAATGTGCTTTCCTTGAGAAGGGGTTTGACTAGATGACCTCTCTAGGTCTCTTCCAACCCTATTTTTGTGATTCTAAATGTGCAGAGCTTCTGTTGACTTCAATAAGAGCTATTCCTGTGCAGAATTAGATTCTTAAATAAATTAATGAATAATAAAAACATTGCACACTTAAGTTCAGCTTTGCAGCTGTGAATGTGTTTTATTTGAGCACCATCATTGCCACAGTTACCGTTCTATAAGAAGGTAAATCCATTGACAGTTTTGTCAATGAAGAACTGAAAACTAAATCCTGACCAGTCTCTATTTCAGCATTCCAGACATGGTTCGAAAGGAATATGATCCATGAATAGGGAAGTGCTGCTGTTCAGCATTTAAGTGAGCAAACACTCCAGTCGTACTTATGTATGCAGAACAGCACTCCTGTATATGTTGATAAATGGTATGATAAGTAAATGTGCCAGTTTTCAGGAACAGACTGGAATAGGTTTAGTGTGACTGTTTCTAATAACTAACACAAACTGCCTCACAACTCTGAAAGCTTTATAGCTTCTTG
The DNA here is from genome assembly GCF_052110815.1 of Crocodylus siamensis. Classification (NCBI taxonomy): domain Eukaryota; kingdom Metazoa; phylum Chordata; order Crocodylia; family Crocodylidae; genus Crocodylus; species Crocodylus siamensis. The sequence continues at coordinate 304,614,917 of NC_143395.1, forward strand.
TCTATATTTGTGCAGTAAGTAGAACTGCAGAGGAATGAAAGCCTTTGTAGCCAAGGCACTGAATTTAGGACTTAAGGTATCTGATTTTGATTCATGTTTCTATCTGAACTTGATTAAGACACTTTAATTTTTCAGTGTCTTTGATTTCCCATTTGTAAAATGACTCCCGCCATTTATTTGCCTGCTCATTTTTATTGTAGAGATACCTAATTTATTTCTGTGAGCTTAGTGATAATTGGGGCCTCTAGGTATTACTAATGATAGCACTTGTTTTGTCACAAACTGCCAAAAGACAGGCAATGTAGCAACTTCTGGTTTCTTTAAAACTTACAAATATATATTTTACTGGAGAATCAAACTGGAGAATATAATTTAATAAACTGATTATAAAATTCATTTGCAACATATTTTTTCTGTCTTTTCTTTAAGAGATGCATTTTATAGTATTTTGCAGGCAAGCTAAATGGCAGTGCTCAAGGGTATATTAATTTAGATGGGTCCCTAGGTTTTGCCTAAAGGCATAACTGACACTAGGAAAAGCATGATGTTTACACGGAAGCTGTATTTTCTGTGAATTAAACAGCCATGCATGTTAGCACAGCCTTACATTAAGGTACACCCACACCTGAGTTTAGTAACTAGAAGTAATGAGGTATTCTGGGAATATTCATAGGATTTGCCTTTTTAAGTGATGTTGTGACCTCTGAGTTGCTTTCCAGAGGCTTGTCTTACTTTTTTATGTTCGCCTGTGTTCCAGTTCCTTATAGAAGAAAAACAAAGAATACAACATTTTAATAAATTAAATTGCAAATTGCAGTGAGGTTTGAAACCACTCTTTGCAAATTCAGTTTCTAAAAAAGAAGTTGTTATCTTACTTAATTTGAACTTTACCTTTCAAAACCTGCTTGTAAGTAAGCCACCCACGTATGTTCAGCAAAGCATTTTGAGGAACTCTTTGCTTTCTTTTCAGATAACAATATTATCTTTCCTTTACATTACCAGAAATACATCTGTAAAAACATTAACTCCAATATCTTGGGGTTTTCTCTGAAAGGGCATTTTTCTCGAGTATTCCCTACATCTCCACTGATGCTTTCTCAATGCTTTTAAAAAGAAATTATTTCTGTTTGTCTGAGAGACGTACAGTGAAGGGTAGAGAAGAAACAAGAGGAAAGAAAGAAAAAAAGAATACAGCTCCTAGGGCCCCTCTGTACAATAAGCAGTCTCAGCTCCCTGTTTTATATAGCCAGTGTCAGTGATCTGCTGTATGAGCACTGTGTCAGTAGTGAGTATTAAAGTACGGTTTAAGGTAGGATAAGTGACTTTGTGGATTTTTACAGGGGGTTTTGCCCCCTTTCTTTTAAAGTTTGCCTTAAAGGTGGGAGAAAGTGCAGAGGTGTGTGTGTGTGTATATGTATGTATATATATATGTGTGTGTGTGTGTGTGTGTGTGTGTGTGTGTGTGTATAAAAATAAAAAAAGCTGACAGGTGTTAGTGGCTGATTACGTTGACAGGGTGAATCTGTGTTTTACAGCTAAGATAGATATGGGAAGGTGCATGTGTGAAGGGCCTTAAAATTAGATAAGTTTTGTTTGAGATGATTGAGGGGGTGGAGCCAGTGGGTGAGGATCTAAGGAATCTGATATATCATGTGCTGGTGTGCAAGCGTTGTTCTCCATGGATGTGCTGCAGTCTACTTGTAAAGTTCAATGTGTTAAAATTAGATAATGGCTTAATAAGATATTTTAGTTTCTTAGTCAGACTGGAGAACCTGTATTGCTGAGTTGCTATAACATCCAGAGCTATGGGAAAGGACAAATATTGTTATCTACAGAAGTTAAATTAAATGGTGAGAGGGTTGATTTCACTTGGTTGGGGAAAAATAGCACCTTAGCTGTATAATTGTTTAGTGAACTAATATTTAAACTATTTTTGACATTGCTGACAGGCTTTGTTTTAAGTTGTAAAGTTGCAGCTGGCTGTGTAATACCACAATTTTCATGTGGCATTTTTTCATTGTGTATTTCAGGGGAAGGTCCACCTGGAACTGAGACTGAGTGAAGTCATAACAGACACTGGTGTAGTTTGCCATAAGCTTGCAACACGGTAAGACCACAAATGTAACAAGAATAATAGAGTCATAAGTATAGTTTTACTATGATTTGTACCTAGACAGTACTTCAATAAAGGGATATCTTACATTCAAACAGAGTAAAAATTGCATTTAAAAAGAAAAGCTAGCTAAAATGGAATATTTTTGTGTTCTGAAGTTGAACTGCCTACTTATTTTTGATTGGTTCTCCACTTTCATGGTCTTTGTTATGTTTTTCATAAAAGGACTCCAAAAATATTATATATGGTTTTCTTTTTCATTATTTTGAAGTGTTAATATAGCAGCCATCCAAATCTCCATTAAAGTATACAGTTAAGGATAACATAAGTATCTTCATCTGTTGTGTAAAGGATTATGCTAGCCAAGTGATTTCATCACATAACTTATATAGTGAGAGTACATCACCAACCTGTATAACAAACAGGAGCCCACCATCAACTATTATAGGAAATTCAAAGTCTTCCACCTCAAGTCACTTACCCAGGTCCTCTCTGAAGAAAACCCAGAGTAGATGAGACTTTACAATGCATATTCTAAGCTAGTAAAACTACTAATATGACACTCTTCCTTCCCCTGACATTGTCTTTTCTAACTTTACCTTGACAGGTGCATTACACATATGGTTTCAGGACAATCTGACCCACTTCACTTCACAAGCTGTTTTAATTTTTTTTCTTTTGTCTGTGAAACCAGACTCTTAATGCTTCATTTTGGGGTTTGTTTGTTTTTTTAAATTAGTGTTTAATTCTTGGAAGGGCAGAGTAAAATTTTTGGTCACCGTACTGCTTTTCATTCAGGGCTATTCAGCAGAAAGCCAAATGTATTATTACAGTTACCATATGTCCCATTTTAGCTGGGACAGCCCTGGATTTCAGAGGCTGGTCCCAGCCAACAGTTGGGAATTATAATGGTCATCCCAGAAATGCAGGGTGCAGTCTAGCCAGGAGTCGGAGTGATGCAGAACACCTTGCAGATGGGCAGACGGGCACTGTCCCACCCCTGCTGGGCAGGAAGTCACCCACCCCTGCTTACTTGTGAGAATGGGAGGGGAGGGGGTGATGGGGGCAGGATCCCAGATTTCCATATGGTCAGCCTATGTATGATATGTATGAACAGCATGTTCTCATATGGTAACAGTTGTCTGGCCTTTCCTAACTCTTTCTGTCTTCATCTGATTGGACAGCTTTTAAAACCTTATTCAAATCCTTTCTTATGTAGCACTGGATTTAAGATCATTGCTGTTGTTTTAGTGGTACATTGGAAAGTGTTTTTAAATCGGGTAGTGTTCTGTACCCTCGACTCACAAAGTATTGTTTAATAAAAATTAGCATTAACTAAACTTTTAGAGTTTGAGTTTCTAACCACTGAGCTCTTGCTGACAGCTCACAGCTCCTAGGGCCCCTCTGTCAATTTTAAATCCCAGTAGTTATTACACACAACATTTGGAAACTGGATTGCCAGGAACTTTCTCTTAAGGATCCTTCCCACTGTTCTGCTGTGCATTCCATAGATGATCTGTGTACTGTGGCTGTCATATGTGGACTATAAACTGCTTCAGTATGCTGTTGACTATTGTAAATAGGAGGGGGCTTTGGCATAGATGAGGAGCCACAAAAAATAAGCATTTGTAAAGCATGCAGATTCTTTGGTAAAGTTTGTCTATATATTCTGTTAGAGGAGAAGGGAAAGAAATCAAGTGAAGAAGAAAAGGAAAGAGATTTTAGATAACAAACAGCGCTACAAAATGCAAGCTGGAATTTTTCATGCAATACTTTTTAATTTGCATTGTAGCAGGATGTGCAAAGCCCTTATTGTGGATTGCTACTCTGTGACTTTTTCTACCCTCCGAATCCTCATTTCCAATCGCTCATGCACAGTCCAATTCTAATGCATAGGCATATAAGGAGAGAGCACAACAATTTACTTAACAAATATCTCATACCATAATCTGTATAGCTAAAAATTGCCCGCAGAAAGGAGAGAGGGGGAAGTGAAGTTGGAACCTTTCATTCATGATCTCCTTAGTTAAGAAGTTTGAGCCTTGCTGAATGAGAAGACTGCAACTAGCATTTGAGTTCTGTAGAGGCATCTATCTGACTTTATCAGGGACAGTGCATGAAAGTGTGTAAAGCAAGTTTGAGATTGGCATTTAGTGTCTGCAGTAATGCATAGTGTTTGTGACAATATCATACAGAACCTCAAATGATTACAAGTGAAATTTCTCAGAACATCATACTTTTACTGCTTTTTTTCATGCATTTTGTTTCTTTTATTTTGGCTTTTCTAAAGCTTTTATGTACAGTCTTGTTTCTCTGTGTACCAGGCATACCATTCTACTTTATCAGTTAGTTTGGAATTTCCTGGCAGTCATAGATCTACCTTTAAACCTTCCTGGCTGAAAATTAGGTCTGACCAGAGAACTGACCCTTCAGGGCATCAGGAAGTAATGAGCAGCATGCCCATGTCTCTTCTTACAGTAGCCTGCTATCCTTGTGAATACTGCAGCCATCCCCTCCTCATCTTCCACTATCCCAGGAGGTTCAGAGGCCCCAGCTCCAGCCTTCTGTAATGTAGCAGGAATGTCAGCCAGAGCAGGTCCCTTTGATCTAAATAAAAACTGATTGGACATGAACATTAAAAGGATTAAACACTGAACTCTTAAACAGTTGTAAGTAATATAATTTTAAAATACATAAAGCACTCTGGGCTTCCTTAATTTCTGCAGACAGGGTTGTGGAGGTCCTCACCCACTAATTACGTAACTTCTTCCTTGAAACCATTCAGTATTTTCATTTAGCTGTAAACCACTAAGCTTTATCAAAGTCCCATAGCCTCTGCCAGATGCCACAGCACAATCTATTAGGCTGGATACACGCAGCAGCGATTTATAAGAAGAGGCTTTAACAGATTTAAAAATTGCATTTAAAATACAGATGGAGGCACTAGGTAAGCAAGCTGTATTCTCAAGCTGCTGTTGCTGCTCCTGCATGCAGATAAATACTGGGCATGTCTATACATTCATTAATGCACCTTTGGTAATGTGCATTAAATTTAGTACTTCCACTGTGAGGTACTAGAAGAAGGTGCATTAGCCTATTTAAATGCACATTGGTGAAAGTGGATGTTTTTTCTGTGACTTTAATGAGCATTAAAATAGGCTAATGTATGTTCAGGTGAATGTGTAGATGCACCCACTGTAACCTATTGATCGCACTGCAAAAGGATTTGTTCATCACCCCTCACTTCCCACCATGGACTTAAAGTGGCTCTAGATAGAACTGCCAGTGTGGGGAGGAGCTGCCAGCTGATGCTCATTGAGTTTATTTTGTGAGTAGCCCTTTAGCTCAGTTGGTTAGAGCATTCTGCTAATAACGCCAGGGTTGCAGGCTATTCCCCAGTGGAACTAGATGATCCTTTCAGCTTTATTTTTCTATGATACTTATTAGATACAGCAAGTGAAACAGGAAAAGGACGTGAACCATAGGTTTTGATGATGCAGCCACACTGAGCCCAGGCTTCAGCCTGCTGTTGCCTCACTTCCGCAACAAATAGAATTCTAGTATAATAAAAGCCTTTGTCTGTCTGTCTGTAACGCTCTAGGCCAACTATACATATGCTGCCCACAGGGCAGGCGGTGACTGGCTGGCCCAGAACATTATAGATAGATGGACAAGAGGAGGCAGCTGGGTGCCAGGGAGCAGGCCAGGCAGTTGGGGGCACAACATGGCGTGGCATGCTGTCTGCTGAGGGACGTTCTGTGCCATGGGGCTCTCCCTGCTGCAGTGCATTTCCTGCCACGGCACAACTTGCTCCCTGCTACGGGCTGTGCCTGTGTGGTGCACTGCCTGCCACCAAGTGCAGCATGCTGCCTGCAGTTGGGTGTGGCTGTGTGGCATGCTGCTGCAGGGCACTGCTGCATGGCATGGCACACTGCACTGCACCTGCTCTCCTTCCCACCACCTTCTGCTCCCTGCCATCTGTTGTCAGGAGGCGTGGTGTGGCGCACCCCCAGACCACAGCCAGCAGGGAGCAAGAGGTGGTGAGGAGGGAAGTGGGTATGGCCCCGTGACAACATGACCCACCCTGCCCTGCTGCATCTTTTGACTGCCTGTCCCACTTCCTGGCCCCCGACTGCCTCTGCCCTGGGAGGGGGAGTGGTCTTTGGGGGGCTGGTTGCACATGGCATGTGTTGGCGGCTAAGGCTGCCACGTGTCACTTCATGCCACCTCTCCTTCCTGGGAGAGGCAGAGTGGGGAGGACTGGTGAATGGGGCGGGGGGTGGCCCTCTTTGGCTCCCCCCATGCCACGCTCCTGGTCAAGATGCTGAGCTCTGATTACCCTATAACCCAGCCCAGCCAGGGCCCAGTTCATGGTGACTGGGCCCTGGCCCAGCTGGGTTGTAGGGCAGTTGGAGCCTAGTGGCTCCTCCAGGGGCACAGCACCACAGAGCCAAGGGGGGCAGGACTGTGGGCCCCAGTCTCTGAATGGGGCAAGGGTAGGCCGCATCTGTGGGCTGCACTCAGCCTCTACTCCATGTCTCGTTGCTGATGCTTTGACAGTGGTGTGGCACCATGCGAGTCCTGCTGCTCAGTGAGCCGGGCAGCGAGGCACATGGCGCCACACCCCTGTCAGTGCAGCATAGGTCCCCGGACTCTGCTGGAAGTGGAGGGGAACCCCATCCCCTGCTTCCTGGCAGAGTCCTGGGACCTGTATGGCTGGGGGCAGGTTAAGTTGGCTGGCTCAATTGCGCAGGGCTTCCCAGTGGCACATGAGTGCCAGGAACTGCACGTGCACTGTGGGGAGCCCCACGCAATAGAGGGAAGGTGGCTTGGCTGTGCTTCTTGCCACCATGTGAAGCTCTGGCTGGAGCCGTGTGCCACAAGTACTCTGAGCACTTGCTGCCTGCTGCTGCTGCTGTCACCAGTGGTAAAGGCTGTATGCCATTGGGGGGGAGAGTGTAGGGGGGTTCCCACTCCCCCTCATACCCTGTGAACCCACACACACCCTGCCCCCACAACTTCTCCACATATACACCCCCCAACATACCCTATGCCCCCCCCACATAGACTCCACCATACACATACACCTACCCCCACCCCCCAATCACACCCCACACACAATATACAAGAGTAAGACTTTATTTTTGAGTTGTTATGTAATCATCTCTATATACACTACACAAACACAAATCATGACAAATATATTTTGTAATAAAATTTAAATATGCTACAGTAGGTGTTTGACATTTAGTGTATTATTTGTTTTTTTCTGGTTCCAAAATGGCAACCTTCCCCTCCCAAAAGGAGTACTTCTGGGGGCAATGGGAAGGATTTTTGGTGGCAAAGGTCAGGGGTTAGGGGGAAGGACTTCTGGTCCCAAGATGGTGACGGGGCAGGGCACCCATCAAGGGCTACCCTTATGGCTCTTGACAGCTCACCAGAACTCATTAAGCTGCCCTCCAGCTGAAATAATTGCCCAGCCCTGTTCTAGGTAGTCGCATCTTCTGTGTTACATGTCTGTGTCTTATGAACCAAAGGGCCTGGTGCCTTCTTGAGCTTCTGAAAACTTTCTCCATTTTACTTAATACTTCAAACAGAGAAAAACTGCTTGCAGAGTTCCTGTGTTAAATAGAGAATTGTGTTCTCAGTGAGGCTGTAGGATCCAACCTGTGATGCTCCAGTTTTGTCAAAGTGGTTTTCCTCTTGATTAAGGGCTATAATATCTCATGCTGAAGTTATGGGCCTCAGTGTCACCGTAATAAAGGAGAGTGACCGATGCTTTGTAGAAATCCCTGGGCCTTACTCTAGCCCCACCAGTGGAGATGGTATTTTAAATAATATCTTGACTTCTGTCTGTAGAAGTGCCTTGGGGACTAGGCCTCTCAGCTGTCACTGAAAGTCAGTAGGAGTTGGGAAAACCATCTCTCTTATTCTCCTTTGTGAAGCTCAGCTTCTTTATGTAATTAACATCATTTAAATATCTATATTTATTTGGAGTCCCTGATTGCTCCTTTAAATGTTACATTATGTTTTGCCTCCCCAAATTTAAAAAAAGCTTGAAAACATCTGTTCTTAGAAAGTGTTTTTCTCCCTGCCTTTTGTTCTTTCCCCACAACAAACTGACATTGCTGAGTTTATAACTTTTGTGGCTTTAGACAACCACTGCTGTATTTTGGATTTTGTTAAGTAGCAGCACATTTTTTCTATGAGTGATTTGCAGATCTGCAAATATATTAGTCAGGTTCAAGTTTGTTTGAGTAAATAACCATAGCGGGGAGGGTGTGAGGCTTTTCTGTACAGTCATCACCTGTTACTAGCAGCATGTTGGTGCCCTGAGTGCTCTGTTGTTTCTGAGCAGCTGTGCTGCTACAGGGAGTGCCGTTTGAATACATGGTATGGAAAATGTTTCCAAGGACATGGTATTGGTAGGGGCTGTTGTATAAACATCTGGTAAGAGCAAATGATTGTCTATTGTATTACTGTGATACATGCTGTATGATGGCGTGAGTGGTATAAGCGATGAATTCTGACTTGTACGTGGAACAGCATCAAAAGGGGCTGTTGGGATAAACAAACCGGGAGGAAACACTGACTAGATGTGAAACACCTGCAACAAGGATCGTTGTGGGAACAGTGACTATTGACATTAAATGGTTTGGGGAGGGCGGGGGGTGAAGTACCTCTCTGGGGAGAAAGGGAATAGCAATTTGCTAGGGTTGTTAGGGAAACAGGCTAAAACTGAATGGTTCTGAAAGGAATCTGAAGAAGCCTGGTTACGTGGCATATATGGGGAAGACTATAAACCCTAGGTTTACAGGATCTTCTAAAATTTCCATTCTCTTGTGCTGTGGCTTTTCTATTGCTAAGTATATGCTTGATTTTGAAAAGTCCTGGTCTAGGAAGGAGAGGATTGTGCAATAACTTTAGGAGGCCACTGTGAGAGCAGACAGTGTTGTAGGTAGTTTTAGGACCATGACACACATGATTTTAAGCTAAATTAAACATGGAGTCATGACCTCCCCAGTCCTGTGAAGGCTTCCCTTCTCTAACAAGCACCAAATACTCCTTTTCTGGGTTGTGTGTCTGATTTGTGTTCCTGCAGGTACCTAACTTTGTCAGACATTGGGACAAATAATAGAACCTGGGTTTGATTAAAAAAGATGACCAGTGCATCTAACACTGCAGGTCAAATGTATCTGTTTTCTCTAGTGAGTTTATTTTCCCGTGGAAGAATGTGAAAGAAAGAATCCAGCTGTCAGGAAGGGTAATGACTCAGTTACAAATAAAACTTTCTATGATGTCTTTTTTCTTTCTTTTTGCGGAACATAACAAGACTCACTAACCTCTAATACATTTTTCCTCATTTGCCATGTGATATTTTTAAAATGTGGTACTGTTGCTTGATACAAATCTTAGTTTTGAAAAACAATCCCAGACTGCAGGCAGTTGGGAACATATGATGTAGATGGTTGGGTTTGGAGCCTGTAGATCACATGCTGCTTTAAATAAATTACCCATGAGTCACGCAGGAGCACAGCAACTTTTTAGCTCATTTTCTCTGGGTCAGATAAAGTTTATTTTCCTGCATGAGATTTGAACTGTATCAGTAATAAAACAATGATGGTGCTGAATACAGCTGAACTTTGCTTGCATTGATCACGGCACCTAGCACCATTTACAGAGCTTTCATCTTTTGTTTGTAACCAGTAAAGAATATTAATAGTTAGGTAAAGCAATCTCAGGGTTTCAGTTTCAATAAACATAAGCATGTGCTATAATATATCATAATGTACCTGTTCTTGAGTGCATATGCTACATCAAAATGTATCTTTTCCCTTTCATTTTACTGCAGGACTGAATCTTAAGCCTCTCACCTAAGACTTACCATTGGATCAGATCTACGATCCCAACAATCATGCTTCATGTCATGCTACACGTGCATGGCAGTAGGCATGATTTTGGGATTGAGGATCAGATCCTAATTGTTCAGTTTCTACTTGCTAGTGCAAGTTAAAAGCCAGGTGTCCTCATGTCTGGTCCCAGGGCTAGATCTGCCACACATTCAATTTAAGACACCATACAAACCAGCCATAAAAATGTTCTACATGATGAACTGGTTTTATGGCTGGTTTGCCATTTTTGAGGGCACTTTAATCACTGCGTAAATGTAGCACATAGGGGGAGGCCTTGGTTTTGGTTCTAATCATGTGTGTTTTTTGTAACCAACTGAAAAAAATAAAAACCATCTGGACTGAGATTAAATCATATGTCATGGCATCAGGTACTTTATAGTGCAGCATTGCAGAGAAGAAAAATGCCAGTCCCTAGTAATGCAAGATGTTTTTCCCTGCTACCCAAATCGTTCCCTCTTCTCTTTCATCAGTATTGAAAGCTCTACAGTCTTCCCTGTTATGCAAGCTGGATAGTCCCTTTAAGTTCCGTATCCCTATGTATATCCCCTCTCATTTTCTCACTGTCCTCTTTCTAAGCCTTCTACCTAGTGTAAATGTTACTTATGTATCCTCCTCATATTTGGTGCTCCTTCAGTGCTGTCCATCTGAGCTTAAAGCTCTCCCCACCCCTTTCCTTATGTTCTACACAAATATCTTCTCATTATTTGCAGCCCTAATGACAGGCATACGTTTTTTGTTAGGCCTGTCAGCAATGATTGACCCCAAGTAGGAAATGGTGTTTTAAAGCCTGTCCTATGCTGAGATTAAATCATTACCTGATCATGCAGTGCAAGGTTAGATGTGTAAGGCTACATTTTTAGTGCATAACCCAAATGGGTCTGTTTTAAATCGGTCTATTTCAGTGCTACATGCCAATATTTAAATAATTTGAGACTGCTTCCTCTAACGCAACGGTAAGCATAGCCTGTTTTACAAATTGAGACTAAATTACTCGAGCATAAATCCTTTTAAGAATAAATGTTATAACATCAGAAATTATGTGAGGTAACAATGTTAGTGTAGGCTGGGGCTTGGGGTGCAATGCTGAGGCAGCCATGGTTGCTGTAGGTTTCTGAAGGGGTGAATTTTGTAAATTGCAGCTGGCCAGAGCAGAGGGATTTGCATAATTATAAGAAGTGTTGCTGAGAGAGACCTCTGCAAGGATCACACAAATCTGTCTTCTTACTGTCCAGAATTCCTTTACTGAGTATGAGGTGGGAAAGGGCAGGCAGCAGCTCCAGTTCTGGGTCTGAAGCTGCAGCTGCCTCTGCACCCTGCCCCATCCTGTCCTCCCCTGTATCGTCAAGATCCCACTTCCCCCAGTCTTCTCCCTCCCCACTCCGCACTGCTTCTTCCCCTTACCTGCGCTCCTTCTTACTTCTACTCCGTGCTCTGTGCCAACACCCTGTCCTCTCTGCAGCGTGGAGGACATGCTTCAGCTTAGCCCTGTAGCAGCAGTGCCAGCTCTAAGCTGCTGCTCCACCCCAGGCTCAGTGCAGCATGCTGGAGCAAGGAAGGAAGCTGCTAACCCAAAGCAAAGATAAGTAGGGGATAGAGATTTTCAGCGGGTGGGAGGTGGGGGTGAGATGGGAAGAAGTGGGGCAGGGACACAAGGCTGTGAAAAATGGGCACAATGAGGGGTAGGTGAGGATGGGGAACAGGCAGCAGGGGGCAAGCTGCCTGCCTCTTTTACTACTTGGCCCCCTACTTTCTGTTCCTCATTGCTCCCTCCAGTGCCTGACTCTTACTGCACCCTACCACATGCCTTTCTACTGCCTCTCTTACAGTCTGTCCCCCTACCACCTGCTCCATTACTTCATCACCTCTCACATCACCTCCTCCTCCAGTTGTGTGTGTCCTCCAATAATTAGATTCCATACATGGAGAATGATAATACATGTATAATTTTTCTATGTATATAATCCAGTTATTGGAGGCAGTTGTTTTAAATTCAGTATCATCTTGTATTCAGATAAGTACGGTACTACAAGTGATTTAGGATACAATATTTTTGCAGGTGTTTGCCATTGAATTTTATACCTTAACTTATATGAGTATTCCTGTTCTTTTGTCTATTTTTTTTTGGGGGGGAGGGGCATTTGGGGCTTTTTTGAAGCAGAATCATAGGTTTTTAGGAATACCATTCTTTAGTTGCAGTGGATACCTGTGACAGAAGACATTCCACCTATTATGAAGGCCTCCGCTATGTCTTTACAACACCAACTTATGCTGTAGTCAGATTCAAATGCCACCACTCTGAGGAGCATTCAGAGCCAGAAATACTTGCCACAGACCACTGATGTAAAGAGCTATTTTGCCTCTTCATTGAGTGCAGTGCAATCCCTCCCTCCTGCAGGACTGCTTTTGTTTTTATTCAGACTGCCAGACAGGTTCCTGTGGTCTTACCCACTTTACACCTGCATACAAGTGCAGTGTGGCTTCCAATGAGATAAGCCATTTCTAAAAATGCTTTGGAAAACTTCAATAAAATGAAAGCAAAATGATACTGCCATCACTGACTTATTTGTGACCCGATTTCATTAGTAGCTATTTGTATTTATAATGCGTAACTGGATGGATTGCAAACCTGACAGATCAGTAAGGTGTCCCACTTTTTTATTTTGCATTAAAAATTCTCGTTACTAACAATGTATTGATTTTTGCTGCATTTTTTTCATCCACAATTTGTCACTCTCTTTGTAATGGATGCCAAGAAAGGGTCCTGTTCCAAGGTAGATATCCAGAAAACCTATCTTTTGAATTTGCAGATGACACTGAGCTGGGAGGAGTAGTAGATACACTGGAGGATAGGGGCTAGGATTCAAAGTTACCTAGACAAATTGGAGGATTGAGCCAAAAGGAATCTCTATGAGGTGCAAAGTCCTGCACTTAGGATGGAAGAATCCCATGCACTGATACAGGCTGGGGGCTGACTGGTTGGGCAGCAGCTCTGCAGAAAAGAACCTGGGGGTTACAGTGGACAATAAGATGAATATGAGCAAACACAGTGTGCCCTAGTTGCCAAGAAAGCTAATGGCATACTGGGCTGCACTGGTAGGTGTGTTGCCAGCAGATCAAGAGAAGTAATTATTCCACTCTATTCAGCACTGGTGAAGCGACACTTGTAGAACTGAGTTCAGTTTTGGACCACCCCTCCCCCACCCCTGCCACTACAGAAAGGATGTGGAGAAATTGGAGAGAGTCCAGTGGAGCACCTTGAAAATGGTGAGGAGTCAGAGGCACAAATGAGGACAGGCTGAGGGAACAGGGCTTATTTAGTCTAGAGAAGAGGAGAATGAGAGGGGATTTAATAGCAGCCTTCAATTAACTGAACGGGGTTTGAAAGAGGATGGAGCTAGACTGTTCTCACTGGTGGTAGATGACAGAACAAGGAGCAACCGTCTCAAGTTGCAGCAAGGCAAGTTTAGGTTAGATATTAGGAAGAATTTTCTCACTAGGAGGGTAGTAAAACACTGGAACAGGTTACCCAGTGGGGTTCTGGACTCTCCATCCTTGAAGGTCTTTAAGACCTAGCTAGAGAAAGCCTTGACTGGGATGATCTGGTTGGGGATGGTCCTGCTTTGAGCACGGAGTTTTGCTAGATGACCTCTTGAGGTCCCTTCCAACCTTAATTTTCTATGATTTTATGAAATTGGCAAGCTCGCATTAAAAAGTTTAACTGGGATATTCCAGGAAACTGTAGGCTAGTATGGTAGTATAACTAAAGTCAGTCAACATGATTTAGAGCAGGAGTTGTCAACCAGGAGTATGCGTACCCCTGGGGTTACTTGGGAAGGCCCCAGGGGGTACATGGTGGCAGCACAGAGAAGTGGAGGTACTTGGGAAGTGGCGGTGTGGGGGGCAGAGCCACTGCCACCATCCATCACTCCATGCCACTGCTGCTGCGCACCACTTTCCCATGCTTAAGTATTCCCATTTCTCCGTGCTGCTGACTTTGCATCTGACTGGCTGACAGCACCATCTTCCCAGCGCGGAATATGGTGGCTGCCCCCACCACGATCAATATACTCCGTGCCACTGCCGCATGCCGAGGGAGAGGGGGTGCCGATGGCCAGCCACACGTGAAGCTGGTGGCGTTAAGAAGTGGGGATACTTGGGCGCAGGAAAGCAGTGCACGGTGGGACTGCCACTGCCATCCATCGCTCCATGCCACTGCCATGCACCGCATTCCTGCACCCAAGTATCCCTGCTTCTCCATGCCATTGGCTTCGCATGTGGCTGGCCGTCAGCACCCCCTCCCCTCTGGCACACAGTGGCAGCGCTGAGTGTATAGATGGTGGCAGGGGTGGCCACCGTATGTGAGCTCCCCGTGCTGCCACTGTGCGCCGGGAGGAGAGGGTGCTGACACCATGCGGTGACATGAGAGTGTATAGATGGTAGTGGCAGCCACGCGTGAGCTCCATGCGCCTCCAGCCCCATATCTGTCTGTCAGCACTTCCCCCTCCCCCCCAGCTCTGTGTCCAGAAGGGTTACCCTGCTTTAAAAAGGTTGAAAACCCTTGACTTAGGGAAACTGAGTCTTATGTTTGCGTGAGGCCCAACATTTGGTTGAGGAAGGTAACTTTAGACATAATGTACTTAGATTTCTATGAGGCATTTCCCTTAATGCTATATAACATAAGGATTATAGGAGAGTAAGGCATGAAGGGACTTCACAAGGTCATCCTATCCAGCTTCTTGTGCAAGTCAGGATCATCCCTGACTAAACCATCCCAACCAGTGTCTGTCTAAGCTGCTTTTGAAAATTTTCAGGGATGAAGATTATGCACCCTTTCTAGGTAGCCTATTCCAATGTTTGACCACCCTCATAGTCGCACCTAATCTCCAACCTAAATTTCCTCTGTTACAGCTTGAAGCCATTGCTCCTAGTCCCTTTACAACCACAGAGAAAAGTTGTTTCCATTCTCATAAATTCATAGATTGTGAGGCTGGAAGGGACCTTGGGGGATCATCAGGTCCAGCCCCCCTGCAGCAGGCAGGAAAGACAACTGGGAGTCAGGGGACCCCAGCAAGGTGACCATCCGGTCTCCTCTTGATGATTTCCAGGGTAGGTAATTGCACCACCTCTGGAAGGAGCTTATTCCACAGTCTGGACACCCTAACTGTGAAGAAGTTTTTCCTAATGTTGAGTCTAAAACTGTCTTCCAGGAGTTTGTGACCATTATTCCTGGTTATCCCCAAGGGTGCCCTGGTGAACAGTTGTTCACTGAACCTTTGATGTACAACCCTGACGTAGCAGTAAACCACTATCAAATCTCCTCTCGTTCTCTTTTTCAGGCTGAAAAGTCCAGATCCCTCAGCCTTTCCTCGTATGGCTTGCCATGAAAGTCTCCAAGGGTGGCCCTTCTTTGGACTCTCTTGAGCTTTACCTTGTGCTCTTTGAAGTGTGGTGCCCAGTACTGGATGCAGTATTCTAGCTATAGTCTTACCAATGCTGAGTAGAGTGGAAGAATAACTTCCTTGGTTTTGCTGGAGATGCATTGATTGATGCATACCAGGGTATTATTTGCCCTGTTGGCTACAATGTCTCATCACTGGCTCATGTTCATACTGTGGTCTATTATTACCCCCAGGTCCCCTTCATTCATGGTGCTAGTCAGTTTGATGTTGCCAAGCTTGTAGGTGTATAGGGGTTTTTTGTTCTCAGGTGGAGCACTTTACATTTCCCAACATTGAACTTCACCTGACTCCGATCCGCCCTACTTGCTAGCTTGTTCAGGTCCGCCTGTATCTACAGCTTATTTTATTGAAGGGAAGCTGGGTGACAGTGACCATGAGCTGATCACCTTCACCATCTGCCGTAAAGCTTGCTAGTCGGTCAATAATACAGAAGTCCTTGGCTTCAGGAAAGCTGACTTGGACAAGCTAAGGAGGCTTGTCAGTGAGGCCCTAAAGGGCCACAACCCAAAGGGGAGGGGAATTCAGGACAACTGGTTGCTACTCAAGGGAGCAATCCTGGATGCACAAGCAAAGTCCATCCCATCCCAGAGGAAAAGCAACAAAAGGGCACAGCAGCCCCCTTAGCTCTCCAGGGAACTGGCGGACCTCCTGCATCTTAAAAGGAAGACCTACAAAGGATGGAGCCACCACCAAGAGGGAATACTCTGCTCTGGTCCAGACCTGCAGAAAGCAAACCAGGAAAGCCAAGGCTGTGATGGAACTCCAGCTACCTACAAATATCAAGGACAATAAAAAGCAAGGGCAACGTTGGACCCCTGCTAAACCAGATGGGACAACTGACAACTGATGCCCATGAAAAAGCAAACTTGGGTATGTTGAGTCAGTTTTTCACCAGTCCCATGGGATGCCCCTGCCCACTGTGGGTTAGGGAGACCCGAGTGAGGGAGATTCCTTGCCCCCCATTGAAACTGGCCTCATGAAAGAACACCTTGACAGGCTGAATACCTTCAAGTCAGCCAGCCCTGACAGTTTACATCCCAGGGTACTCAAGGAGCAAGCATCATTGCTCAGCCCCTGGCATGGATCTTTAAGAGCTCTTTGTGCTCTGGTGAAGTGCCTGAAGATTGGAAGAAGGCTGATGTCATGCCTATCTTCAAGAAAGGGAGGAAAGTAGATTTGGCAAACTACAGGCCCATCAGCCTGACCTCTATCCTGGAGAAGGTCTTGGAAAAGATTATCAAAGTGCCATTCTTAACAGACTAGCTGATGGCAATATTCTGAGGGATACTTGGCCCGGGTTTGTTGCGGGTAGGTCTTGCTTGGCCAATCTCATTTCCTTTTACAGCCAGGTGACCTATCAGCTGGACAAGGGGGAACAGATTGATGTCGTATATCTTGACTTTAAAAAAGCCTTCGATCTGGTATCCCATGATCACCTCTTGGCAAAACTGGCTAACTGTGGCCTCAAGCTCCCCAAGATCCATTGGCTGGGGAACTGGCTCCACGGTAGGACCCAGAGGGTGGTGGTTGACGGAAGCCAATCGTCTTGGTGTGTGGTCATCAGTGGGGTCCCTCAAGGCTCTGTCCTAAGGCCTATACTGTTCAACATTGTCATCAATGATGTGGACATTGGTGTCAAAAGCGGACTGGCCAAGTTTGCTGATGACGCCAAACTCTGGGGTAAAGCATCCACACCTGAGGACAGGAGGGTGATCTTGACAGGCTAATGAAATGGGCAGATGGGAACCTGATGGTGTTCAACACCAAAAAATGCAAGGTTCTCCACTTTGGGAGGAAAAATCTACACCATGCTTATAGGCTCGGCAGTGCTACGCTGGTTAGCACTACAGATTAAAAGGGGGGTCATGAATGACCACAAGATGAACACGAGCCTTCAATGCGATGCTGTGGCTAGAAAAGCGAGCAAAACGCTGGTTTGCATCCATAGATGCTTCTCAGGTAAATCCCAGGATGCCATTCTCCCATTGTACTTAGCCTTGGTGAGGCTGCAGCTGGAATACTGAGTCCAGTTTTGGGCTCCACAATTCAAAAAGGATTCAAAATGGAGAAACTTGAGAGAGTGCAGAGGAGAGCCACGCGCATGATCAGAGGTCAGGAAAACAGACCTTATAATGAGAGGCTGAGTGCCATGGGACTTTAGCCTGGAAAAGTGCAGGCTCAGGGGTGATCTGGTGGCCACCTATAAGTTTATCAGGGGTGCTTATCAGGATCTGGGGGAATGTCTGTTTACCAAAGTGCCCCAAGGGATGACGAGATCAAATCATCACACGCTCAGCTGTGACCGATTTCAGGCTGGACATAAGGAAGAACTTCTTTACTGTCTGAGCCCCCAAGGTTTGGAACAGACTGCCACTGGAGGCAGTTCAAGCACCCACTTTGAACACCTTCAAGACACATTTGTATACTTATCTTGCTGGGATCCTATGATCCCTGCTGACTTCTTGCCCCTGGGGCAGGAGGCTGGACTCAATGCTCCTCCGGGGTCCCTTCCAGCCCGAATGTCTATGAAAATCTATGAAGCGTGACCATGCTTCCCCATAGCTTGATGTCATCTATGAACTTGGCCAGTGAGCTCTTCACCCCCCCCCCCAAATCATTGATAAAGATGTTGAAAAGCACTGAACCAGGCACCAACCCATGAGGGACACTGCTGGCCACTTCTCTCCAAGATGACATTGATCCGTTCATTAGAACTCTCTGGATCCTACCCTGCAACCAGCACCCTACCCACCTTACTGTCTCATGGTTAAGCCTACAATCCTCCAATTTTTCTCGTGAGAACATCGTGGAATACGAGATCAAAGGCCTTTGGAATTCAAAGTATACAATGTCAACCTCCTCTGCTTATCGACGTGATGAGTTACCTGATCGTAGAAGGAGATGAGGTTAGTAAGATGAGACTTGCCCATGATGAAGTCATGCTGACTGTCATTCAGAATTCTGTGTTCTGCAAGCCTGATGCATATAGACTCCTTGATGAACTTTTCCAGGATTTTCCCTGGGATAGAAGTTAGGCTAATCATTCTTCAAGTTTTTAAAGACTGTTATCTAATCCCCCCCCTCAGTCTTCTCTTCTCCAGATGAAATAACTTTAGATTTTTCAGGTTTTCCTCACAAGTTCCATTTCCCAGGCCTCTAATGACTTTTATTGGATTCTTTCCCATGTGTCCACATTTCTTGAACTGTGGGGCCCAAAACTGGATGCATTACTCTAGGTGAAGCCTCACCAGTGCTGAACAGAGTGGAAGAACCCCTTCTCTTGATTTGCAGGTGACACTGCTGCTAACACAACTCAGGTTCAATGGGTGGAAGCTTGATACTAGCCAAACTGAGCCCAAAAGCAAGGCACAAATGTGGCAATGGTCAACCATTGGAACAACTTGCCTAGGGATGTTTGGGTTCTTTATCACTTGAAGTCTTTAAAATAAAGCCTGACTATCTTTCAAAAAGGTGTCTGTAAATCAAAAGACAACATGGGCTTGGTGTAGAAATTACTGGATGAAGTTTTTTGGCTTTTGTAGTTCCAGATCAGACTAGAAGATCATAATGTTCCTTTTGGCCATAAGACCTATGGTAAAAAGGAATGGGTTAATTTTGGTAGATGCCTAAGTTGAAAGACTTGCACAGACCTCTCAAATTCTTGTTCACATTAATGCAATAACTGAAATTATGCACCTGATCATAGGTATTAATTAGGCCTGCTAATAACAGAGTAGCTGTCTGACAATGCCCTAGTTTGTATAATGTTTTTAAATGGGTTTTCCTAAGATTGTAATGACAAGAGAATATATATATATATATATATATATATATATATATATATATATATATATATATATATATAAATGCATGTTCCTATTATACATCATCTACCAGAGCTTTGCATTTACATTATCTTTCATTCATAAAGGATTGAAACGTGCTTTACAAAACTACAGAACAGCACCCATGGAAAAATGTCTTCATTCACAAATGAAGAGCAGTCTCCTTTGGGATGGAATATGATAGCTTTTAAGTGGGTCAAAGAAAAATTGATGGCCACTCAAGGCAGAAAGCAAAATATTGCATTTGGAAACTGTAAGCAGGATATGAACACTTCGACTTGGCCAGGACACTAGACCTACCTCTCATACTCTTCTAATGGGGGAATTTGCAGGTGCTGTTTAATGAACCTAAGTTGTCAAGACATTTCATACCTTATTTGAAAACCTGCTCCTTAGCACTACTCTATGGCAGTACTTGCATAATGGCTCAGGGGGAATGGTACCACTTATCAAATCAGAAGCACTATCTCCTGAAATGGAAAAGGTAAGAGGATTTTTTAAAACGTAGAGGACAGCATCATTACATGTATGCATTTTCACAGTACCCTAATGACTCTTTCCCCTTCCTCCCCATCACATTTAAATACTAGGTTGCCCTTTTGTAATACAAACCAAAGTCATATCAGGAAGGCTTTAGTTATAGTAAAAGTTTGTCTGGACCCACTTCATTTGGTCTTTCCATGATATGACTTGACATGTCTTTTTCTGAGTTCTCCGAGTAGATGCGCACTGGATATACAGGGTTGTCTTCCAGTGAGAACACACACAGAACTGCATTACTTCCCACTTGATCTTATAAATGGGCAAATAGTCCATTTGGAACCTGCTTTCGTATTGCAGAATAGCAGGGCCCCTGAGCATGCTCAGGAAAATACCATTAGGTACCATTTACTTGAGGGAGTAAAAAGGGGTAGCTGTGTATGGTGGGAGGGGGAGTAAACAATCCAGCATTCTGAGATTGCTGACATCATTTTAGTCAGTGGTTCGTGAATCTTGTTTAGCCTTTACTTTGGACATGACGGAAGTTAAGAGGAATGTATTAGAAACTTTCTTGTAAAAAATAAATATATTATAAATGGTTCAGTTTTTTTTAATGTGATGTCTCGTTTCATGGAGAAAATGCCTTATATTCCTGTGAACACTTTGGATTAAACAGAATTTTACGAACATGATGAGTTGGGTGTTTTTTCCCTTCACATTTCACCAACTGGACAGAAAAAGCATAAATTTTCACATTCTGGCATTCAGTCATTAACTCAGTGCCAATACATTTGGTTGACAATATTACTTTTTTATTTTTCTGTGTTCGTACACATCACTTTTGGCAAGGACAGGTCTCTCTTAGATTACACTATCAGACATCTTCCAGGTTGTTTCTGGCCAGTTAAAAAAGGACAGAATCTATTCTGTGTCATCTTTGATGCACACTGAATTAGTTGAGGTAGGAATATGGAAAAACATTAACTAATTTGCTTACCTTAACCTGAGAATTTACAAAGAATAAGAACCTTTGTCAGCTGCTTTTATTATGGCCAATAAACCAGTTCATTGTGCATATATGAATGAAAGCCTTGCATCTATGATAAAGACCAGTGCCCTTTAATAATACAATATTATTAAACAAGATCAGAGTCACTCTGATTCCTCAGATAAATGCAATTAGAATTATTCTGAGTTAAGGTTTTTAATTTATTTTTTAAGACATGATGTTTTGCTTTGTACTTGCATCTACTTCAGCTGAGCCAGGGCATACAAGAGGTGCTCTAAAGATGGTGGTATTTTGCAAGCACCTTTGATTGGTTTCTAGATACATAAGTAATCATTTATTTTGTATTTTTAAATGTGAAATGTTTTAGGTTTTAAACCAAGAATGTACAATTACTGCTGTAATGTGTCTAGTTAAATTTTACAATTTTTTTGTAAGTGGAGATCTACATTAGTTATTACATAAATCTTTCTGGATTCTTTAAAATGTTCAAGGACTGCTGAAGGAATTACAGAGGATATTTGTAGGATATCAAGGGAAATTTAGGCTAGATATTAGGATAAACTCTGTCACAGAGAGGTACTGGTACAGGTTACCCAGAGAGGTTGTGGAATATCCATCCTTGGAGGTTTTTAAGACCTGGCTACACAAACAGCCTTGGCTAGAATGATATACATATACTCCTTACTTAATGTCTTTCTAGGTAACGTTTCATTATTATGTCGCTGATCTATTAGAGAATATACTCTTTTAAAGTCATGCAACATTTGGTTATAACGTTGTTTGGCTGCTGCCTGCTAGTAAGTAACTACTGTCACATAATTGGATTCACTTAATATCGTTTCACCCAGTTACGTTTTTCAAGAACATAATTACGACGTTAAGCGAGGAGTAGCTGTAGTGGGGGATGGTCCTGCTCTGAGCAGGGGATTGGACTAGATGGCCTACTGAGGTCCTTTCCCACCCTAATTTTCTATTATTCTATTATATTTTTCTGGGGCCGTAAACAGCTATTTACAGAAGCAGCAGATTAGGCAGGGGAAAAAGATCAGAATGGTGCTCAGGGAGAGTGTGAAGATAATTTATGGCATGCCAGCCAAGAAGATTGGCTTCCACTGGGTTGAAACAGGCAACCTAAGCATAGTTCTGCTTATTGATTTGACCCAGTTATTGTCACTCACTACATCAGAATGTGAGAATCCTTAATAGAAGCTAGATGTTTCTCCTGTTTTTGTTCATGTTCTGTTTCTTTTCTTTTCAGTGTAGTTCTTTCAGCTGTGCTTCATCCTACTTGCTGACTATTTTTGCTTTACTCAGTGGCTCCTTATTCTCTCCTCTCCATCTGTTGCCTCTTATGGTTCTGCCTTCAGTTGTTTCTTCTTTTCTCTCTGTTCTTCTAATTCTACCTGTCTACTGGACAGTTGCTAGATTTGCCTCCCTTCCTGGTTTCTGTTCTGTCAAGTATCCCAGCTCATCTTAGATGTCTCTCCACATTCATATTTAAATCATTCCAAGGGTAGTTATTTATATTTCACCCTTCTGAATTCCTCTCTTTTACCTTTCTTCTCTTGATACCACTGCCTGTCTGTTGAACACTAGGTAGCAATTGTCCATGCCCTTGTATTGACAGCTTGCCAGTGGAAGGGAAAATCAGTGAGGTGGAATCTGGGTATGCTTAAATGTAAGTGGTTTTATTTGCATCCGTGCACTGGTCCCAAAATCAGGTGATTGGGCAGCTTGCAGGCAACCCCTTCCTTCAGGACTGTCAGCTCACAGTGAGTGCCTGGAAGCAGCTTTGCCTCAGGGACTGATTTGCAGTCGGAAACCAGCGGTTCTTGAGAAATGCTCATGCTGCTCTCCCACTCCATCCTCCAGAATCTTTGTATGTCAAAATTTACACCATGCAGCGCATGACTCCGAACACTAGTCCTCAAGCCAAAAGCAAGAATATAGGAGGCTTTACACAACAACACCAGCTGGTGTTCTGTCAGAAGCATTCTTCCTTTCATCTCTTGGAGTTACGCCTTCTGTTTAATCTCCAGGTCTTCTTTCTACACTTCTTTCATGTATATGTTCCCTCCTTCCTTCTGTTTAATGCTGCCACAGTCCACTATTGTCAAAGTTAAAATTGTTTCTTTGCACACTGGTCATTTGTCACATTACAACCTCCTCCATTCTGTTCTTCTGTCTTGTGTTCCCATTGCCTCCATCTCTTTATTCCATATGCTGTTGAAGCTACTCATTTAGGATCACCCACTCCTTGAATATGAGGATTTTAGCCTTACTGTATTGAGCTGGGACTTCTTCACCCCTAACTATGGATAATTTCAGCTCTGATCTATTCCTTCCTACTACTTTCCTGTTCTGATGATTCTCCAAGATGCTAAAGCCCAAGGTGGAAGCGCTCTACGTTTTGCACTTTATTCTAAGGTTAGGTCAGGAGCAAACAGAATAGATGAGGCCAGCAGGTTGGGGTGCTCCCCCATCAGTGGGCCAGTCAGCAGTACTGGCCCCTCCACCTGTGCTGGCTTGGGCTGGCGGGGTGTGGGCTGGGGCTGTGCCTGTGTGGTGGGAGCATCTGCTTCGTCCCCCCGCCCCACATCTGCCCAGACCCACTGACAGGCGCAGACAAGAGCTGCGGTTCCGGGGGAGACTTGGCTGAGGCTAATGAGGGGATTTGGTGCAGAGGTGGGCAAAATGCGGCCTGGCGGGTGGATGCGGCCTGCCAGACCATTTTATCTGGCCCGCAGGGCCCCTCAAATATTTAGAAAATTAATATTTATCTGCCCTGAGCTGCCTGTCATGTGGCCCTCGATGGCTTGCTAAAACACAGTAAGCAGCCCTCTGCCCAAAAACAGCACAGGGTGGTGGCAGACTGCAACCTAACTTCAGCTGGGAGGGGATCTGGTACAGAATTTCAATAGGTTAGTTTAACTTGAATCATTTAAGTCTGATACTGCATCCATCTAGGTCTATTTTAGACCAGGAACTGCCATTTTTAAACTGGTCTGTGTGTGCTGAACCTCTGTGATTATGGGTGTAGACCGATTTCCAAGTACTTATACCAGCATAAGTATAACATCTGTACCTAGCTCCAATCCTCCTAACCATCTTACGCCTTTCTCTTTCTTCCTCTACGCCCCACCCCCAATTCCTCTACTTTTCATCTTCTTATCACCCTGCATTCTATGCTTGGATCTCTGTCTTTGAAAAGTATTTTCTCCTAGAAATGGTTCCTTCTCCTCACTGGTAATTTGTTTTTGCATTCTCCTGCCTGACCTGTTTAACTCATCAATGGAAAGTAATAACAAGGACAAGCCAGATGCAGTGTGCACTAAGCACATCCTATGTTATGTATGGATCTTCGTTAAGGCCATGAAGTTTTCATCAGTGAAGAAAGTTAGCTAGGTTGTTTTATATAATTAAGAAAATTAAAAGATTTTCTGTGGTGTCTCTAAGAATACTTACAGCTCATGCATAATTGTCTCTCTTAAAATGCCTAAACTGCTTTAATGATTTAACTGTACAACTTTATTGTACAAATGGTATGGTTCACACACAGGGCATATCTGTACAGCGCAGTGCTCTGTAGATGCCCAAATTTGCTGAGAAGGTGCTAGCGGCAATATAGTTAGGTTGAGGTGACCCTCCATCCAAGTAAATTGGCCCAGCTAGCTTGAGCATGTCCGCATTGCACTATGGTGTACTGGGTAGTCATGGCCACAGTTTTTATACTGTTTCCTTTATTTAGCATAGCAGATGGTACTCGGCATGTGTGGCTTTAAAAAAAAAAATCTTTTCAAAACTGACATCAGGGACCAAACTATGTATTTTGAGTTACAGCAGTGAGAGCATATCTAATAAACAGCAAAAAGGTGAAGAAATCAGTGTAATTTACACTATAAAAAATTCTGCAAGCCCCCCTCCCAACAAACCAACCTCTTTAAAATAGCATTGTCAGTGTCGTTGTACATTGTCATGTACAAATTATGACTATTTTTCTTGTATTTAATGTAATTAAAATTTCCTTGGATATTATAGTACTATGCAATATTCTTCTTTCTTAATAATTTTTAGGTATTAAATTTTGTTTTGCTTTTACATTCGCCCTGTTATTTGTATGCTTATTTGCTATGCTTTATTTGTTGTCTTTGTGTATCGTCTCTATAACTTAATAACATTTCCCTAGTAAAAAACATTGGGAAAGAAAATTGTTTGAGCCTTAAAAAAATCACAGTCCTCCCTTTCTTTTTTGTTCTACTCCAAAGGGATTCCTACTGCACTAACTGTCTGTGTAGAAAGAGGCACATGTGTAATACAGAAGTCAGATTCTGCACTCATGAGCAATTCAGTTTATGTTGAAGTCAGCTGAACACTTGTATTGGAGGTTAGCATTTGCCTTAAACAGAACCTTACAGGCAGTCCTGATAGCCAGTTTCCACACCCGATGAGACTATAGTACTTAGGAAATACCATAGTGATAATGTAACTAAAGGTTATTCCAGTTCAGGAAAGAACCGTTGTTCAGGACAGCATGTGCTTAGGGGTCTTTCAAAACTGGGTCCCTAATTCATTGAAAGAGGGAGTTGGCAAGGATTTGGAATTGAAACTGGCCTACAACCAATGTAATCTTTGTATATGCTAGCTGCTACTATGTGTGTTGTATGGCATTTAAAGGATATTTTAAAGAGAGAAATTAGAATTGTGTTTGCTTATTTGCTTTAATGTAGCTGAATGCTGCTAGAATACCAAACACTGAAATTGGAATGCCATTCAGTGACATACTATGGAGGCCATTGTGCATGTTACACGTAAAAGTTCGGGAGCAGGGCTCCTGCCATCCCATGAAAGAGTTTTGTGAAGTTGATGAGGAATGCAGTATGGCTCTTTTGTTGTTAACAGTGTTAAAATTGTGGGTGAAATATTGGCCTGACTGGAGTTTATGGGAATTTTGCCATGTACTTGAAGTTGGACGATTTCTGGCCCCAGTCCTAGAGCTTTATGATAGTGAGCTGTCATATGGTGGAATACCAAAGACTGTTCCAGTTAACTCTGACTCTTTCCAATATCCTGCAGGAGGCGTAAGGACCTGGGGTCACATATAAAGACATCTGAGGACAGGCAATGTCTAAGAAAGCTAGTATATGCTAATGAGGAGCTGTACAAGAGAAAGATAGTTTAGGAGAAAGGTACTGAATTTGTGGGACTGGGCTCAAGTTATGTTCTGCATCCTTAAAAAACTTTAGACTTACTGGAAAGGTAAGAGAATTTCATGAGTACACACAAGTTTGGGTGAGGATGGTAAAAATGAACGCTCCTGCATCTTTTTTCTAAGAAACATTACATCTGTGCTGGTTTCCTGCTAGTCAGCTTATCCTAGCTCACCAGGGTATAGCACAGTGACATTCAGTGTCAGGGGTGGGACTTCAGAGAAAGATATGGGGAACATGAGCCAGGAGACCCAACTCCAGGTTCCAAAAAATTGCAGATATATGGGTTCTGGTCTAGAGGAACCCTTTCGTCTTGGGGAGATAGGGGAGGGAAGACTCCATGCAAAACAAAGTAAGAACTTTGGGTACTCTTTTGTTTGAAACCAATTTTGGCAAGAGAAGACTATTGCCAGGCGTCACGGAATATACTCATTGCTTGAGACTTGTTTTCCACCAATGTTTGCTTTGGTGGGGAAAAGGGGGAGGGGTGAAAGCCCTGGTTAGGGAGCTGAAGCAGTCAGTTGACCTAGGATGATTGTCTAGAGCAGTGATTCTCGACCTGGAGCCCGTGTGACATCTTGTTAAAACATTTTTTGAAAGGATACACAGAAAGTAAGTTTTGTGGGTAAGGCCCACCTAATACATTGAGAGCTGCAAGTGTGGCCCTTTATGGAAAATAGGTTGAGAACCACTGGTCTAGAGACCCATAGGAAGGGACCTAATGTGAGCACAGACCATATCAGTCGGGCAGCATCAGCCTCCTTACCGGCTCCTTGAATGAGGCAGACTCAGCTTGTAGGTCTGAGGGAACTCACTAGGAAGCTGGTGCCTAAAGAGTCAAAATTATCCCCAGTATGTGGGGGGCGGGGGAGAAGGGTACAGAGCAATTGAATCACTATGGTTGGTTGGATGAATGGCAACAATGTATGTCTAGCCACAGGAAAAGGGGGCTATTTATTTGGTCGCACTGTTGGAGAAGCTCTAGTCTACATCCGTATCTGGCCATGAGTGGGGATCTTAGTAGGTGACCACACAAAAGGGAAGAGGGCAAGAAATACCAAGGTAGCAAGGAGACATAACTACAGGAGTTCCAGGCAGCTGAGAAACCCGCAGGCATAGATGGCAGAAGGCTGGGGCTAATGGGACTTAGCCCCCCCAAACTGGGCTGGCAACAGCAGCTCCAGCACCACAGTCACTGCAGCACCACGCCCAGCAACCCCTCTGTACATTCCCCCACTGTCCTGCACACAGCACCAGCACACATCAGCTCCAGAACAGCCCTGCGGGACAGAGGGGCAGGGATCAGGTGGGCACGCTCCACACTGCCTAGCCCCCCCCAAATAATATTTTGTAGTGCCGTTTATGTTCCTAGGTCACTGATGCCATGCACATATACAGCTGACCAGCTTCCTTAGACTGCCAGCAGAAAAAACTGAGTAAGAGATCTTCTGTAAAGCTGTTCCAAGAACAGTCCCTGAACATATCAGCAAAGGAAGTCAGTGCATTGGTCTGGGAGTAGTAATTTCAGGCTAGCAGAGACCTGGAAAGATTGTCAAAGATCTATGTGGAGTCCACCAGGTAACATCACTGCAAACAACTATTCCAGGTCCTCTTAAGTCTTTGGAAGTGCCCCATTTAAAGATTTAGTAGAGGAGCTAGCATACTGGGACATGGCTAGAGCAAGAGAAAAATGGGAAAAAATTAAGGGCATAAGGAAAATGACAAAAGCAGTAGAGAAAGGAAAGATTCCATTTCTTTGGTGTACATGGAATCAGACCAGGCACAAACTTAGGACTGTTGTATTAAGAAATAAAGGTTACTTGCATGTTCTGTACCTTGGGAAAAGGTCTGTTCACAAAGGAAATATACCCAGATCTAGTCTGTTGTATTGAATGGCAAGGCAATAAAAAACACTTCTGGATACAGGGAGCGCCGTACCTTCCTCCGCCCCCTCCTCATGTACTTGTAGTAATTTTGGCTCACTTTCTGGTGAATACCCTCTATCCTACACAAACTCATATCTGGTCTGAGTTCAGAGATTAGTGGAAATTGAATTTCTCTGAAACTTGAAGTCCAACTCCTATAAAAACCATGACCTCTAATTTGTGGAGTAGATAGAGTAGCATCTGGCTCTTTGTCCTTAAAGCTGACCATAAGAGTCTGCAGTAACTACAGGCATGAAGGATCAAAATACCAGGATAATCAGGCACTACTTTGCATTGCAGCCATCTGATTTCATTGTTCAGCATAATCAAGGCAGAAAAATGTATTGATACATCAATGTATGTATTGATTTCTCTCTGTTTACCTGTAAAGCAAACCACAAAGGGTGAGAAAATGTGACTATATATACACCAGGGAAGTCAATCTGTGGTATGAGTCCTACAAGTGGCATAGGCAGCATCTGTGCATGGCTGGCACGTGGCAGATTAGGAAGGGGCAGACAGCACAGTGGCAAATAGGGCAGGAAACAGGTGGAACAGATTGCAGGGCAGAGCAGAGAGCAGAAAGCAGAGCAGCAGATCAAGCGAGAGAAGGGGATCAAAGCGGCACTTGGAACAGGTGTGGGGCTTAATTTTGCATACCGTCCGAATAGGTTGTCCTCCACTGGTGTAAACCATGACAATTGTGAGAGATTTAATTGGCTGCCTATTTAGCATTAACTGATTAATAGGAGTGTTCTAGGGTCTTTCCACAGGGTGGAGAAGGTGGGAGTGGGGGTAACGTAAGGTATGTCTATATTACAATCACTTCAGCTGTTGTAGACGTCCCTTAGCTCCAGTTAACTCTCAGTAGCTGTGGTAGAATGTAGTAGCTGTGCTGAAGTCTGTGCTACTGTAAGTACATATCTGGCAGTGCCTGAACTGTATGTGGTTTAAAGCTAGCTTGCGTATGTCTGCAAGAACCGCAGTCACAGCAATGACTACAGTGTGGATGTACACCCCATGCTTGAAGGATGCGGGAGTGTCAAGAGGAAAACTTGTCCTATCTTTGGGGGGAAGATTTACAGAATTTCAAGGATTAGGGAAGGAGGCCCTTGGCCATGCACAGCAGACGTCAGACTTGCCAGCAAGGTAAGAGAACTTGTAGGGGAATAAGCCTAACGGACTGTGGTTCTAAATGATAAATTAAACACTGATATTTCCCTTGTCTGCTCTAGCTTCCTTTCTTCTACATAGGAGTCATATTCTGGCACTAAGTTGGTCCTAACTTCTCTACAAATAGCACTGTTTCTATTTCTCTGGCTTCATGCAGTTGATATGCACATATAGACCTCAACATGAGTACATACAGCATGCACCTTTGATAATTGTATGCTATCTACCTCTGTCCACTTGCTACTTCAAGGAAGGGATGTGGAAGGGAGGGAGGGGAAAGACTATCTTGCATGCTTGAATCAGCCTGCGTTATATCACTAGGCAGAATTAGGGGTTGGCAGCATGTTGCCTGTGAAGAGCTTGGAACTGGTCTGCAAAGGTCTGATTTGCTGGGGGAGAATTTAAAGGAGCTACATT
Organism: Crocodylus siamensis; assembly: GCF_052110815.1. Lineage (NCBI taxonomy): Eukaryota > Metazoa > Chordata > Crocodylia > Crocodylidae > Crocodylus > Crocodylus siamensis. The sequence goes on from NC_143395.1 coordinate 304,644,458, forward strand.
AAAGCAGCCACTTAAGGCCTCCTGCTCTGTCCTTTGCTGCCAGATTTGGTGTCCCTGGTTAGTATTCACCATGGCACTTGGTAAATTGAGGGTGCAAGAGCAGTGTGAGGGGATCAGAGTTGCAGGGGATTAGTTGTGGGAGTGGTAGACTGGCAGCCTGTGGTGATGGCTAGGTCACAAGCACCCAGCCTGATGCTCTAAACTAGTGATTCTCAACCAGGGTGCCACGGTGCCCTGAGATGCCTTGGAACTCTTTCAAGGGTGCTGCAGGGTGCTATGCAATCTTAGTACTGCAAACAAGATTCACAAGATAAACCCAGAGATTTCAAAAAAGAATCCCTAGTGCTATAAGCATTCTGGCCTGTTGTGCTCTTTCTGAGTTCTTTGCAATAGAAAAGTTGCTCTATTGTTTTTCTGTAGTAAAAAAAAATCCAACAAAACCAAGTGAAAGCACAGAGCTGGCATTTTCCAAAGAATCCTCAAGTCTAAAAAACGTGGAGAAACACTGCTCTAAAGGTGACCGACCCCTAGCTGAATGATTTGCTACCTATGGAAACTTGGTTCCAGAGTTTACCATTCCCAGCTTCTGTTGTGAAGGAAAGGTCCACGGTGGTTTACTCCCCATGCTTGGAAGTCTCTAAGCAGCAGGCGGGTTTATTCTCTCTGAGGTGTGGCATGTTGTCTTTTGTGCAAAGGTTCCTCCTTTCTTTACCGTGAACTTTTATGACCGCTCCATGGAAAGGACAGAGAGTATATCTAAAACAGTGCACCCCATTTTCCTTTCTTTGCCTTCCCCCCACCTTTCTGCAATTTTCTATAAGATATATACTGTTATGAAGCTTTCAGTTGCAAACCACTTTTGAAACTGAAATCTTTTTGTTCTTGTTCCTTGAAACCTGTTAATTTTTTAAGCCACAGGCAAAATATAGTGAGGCAGCTGCATTGAGAGTTTTCCCATATGACCTACCATATGACCCCAGCCCCTCCCAGCTGTACAAGAGGTAGCTAACCGTTATCCAGGCTCTAGACTTGGCACTATCAGATGCTAAGAGTTGAACTAAAGAGGCTCTAGCAGCTGCCAGAAGTTTTTCCTTTGGAGTCTAGCAACCCAGCCTGTTAGGTACTGAATAATCTTGCTCAACTTTGGCTTCTTGTCACTGGCTTAGCATACAAATAAGCATACAAATAATATTGTTTGAAAATGAATGTAATACTTTTTACTGATTTCTTTTCATTGCTTCCTAGAAACCACACCAATCCATGCCCTCCCCTCCACCCTTTATAAAGGAGGTGATAAGGCTTTTATGTATGTACTACAGATGCAAATAGGGAAGTGTATAAAGAGCTTATATATGTATTGACAAGCTCAGTGACTTTTATACCCATGTGTCAGAATTAGCTCCTGCTTAACTGTTAGGAGGAGTAACTGAAACTTTTGTTCTAACACCTCTTCTGCCTGTGAATTATGGTGTGGGCTCTAATACATGAGGAGAGACATGATTTTTAATTTACCTAACAACCTTCCCATGACTAAAGAAAATGGCCTGTAATGTAGAGCACTTCCAGGTTTACAAAGTTTTCTGCAGCTGGTGAGAGTGCACAAAAGCTGTAAACCCATGCGTGCCTAGCTAATTTTTTTTGCAGTTAAATAGGGGAGCAAGAATGAGTCTTTCTCCAGGCTTAGCTGTTTTTCTCAGTTCTGAAACTCTTGAATCTGCAGCCTATTTTCTCCAAGATCCTTAGGTGTTAACTGTTTTTATATGAGTTGAAAGAGGCGTTGGGTGCAACTTATGTCAACTCCTGTTTCCTGTTATTATGCGTACTGCTTCTCTCAAGGTTGTTTTTGCTTTTTCATTCCCTTTGCGCACACAAAAGAAACAGAATGTTTGTTGCTTGAACTCAGACTCATCCTGGCTCTCAGTACATCTCTGCATGCCGGCTTTATGGTTTTTGGAAGAAGTGCTCTTATTCAAAGGGAGAAAAGTGTTCTTGACACCTGTACTTGTATCGTGGACCTCTGCTATTTCATCCTGTGAGGAGACAGCCGAGTTGGAAGTGATCCATTCATGAAAGCCTGTTGAGATTAGTGTTTCCTTTTGTAGGCTATCCTTAAAGAAATGGCAAAACAGGCAAGTGTGATGGACATTGGTGCACAGGCTTGGCTGAAAAGTTTCTGTTTAATGATTCATTCAGCTAGGCAGGTGTTTTAGGCCATGTGTAAGCATGGGAAGTACTTTACCTGCATAGGAAGACCTGCAGTACTATACCAGCAAAAGGCTTGTGTGGAAACAGCTACTTCAGGGGTTGTCAGCTGGGGGTAAATGTACCCCTAGGGGTACTTAGAAAGGTCATAGGTGGTACACGCATGCAGCAGGTGGATAGGGACGGAGTGGGCCCTGGAGCACTGTGCCAGTGTCTCCTCCAGTGTATTCCCATACTTTTGTTTCCTACCCAGGCAGGGGGAGGAGGGCGGGATGGGCACGCAGGGTGTTGCCAGCCCCACATGGTACCCAGCAGCGCCTCCCTGCCCCTCGCCTCAGTTCGCTCTCTGTGCCTTCTCCCAGGAGCAGGGCCAGGGGACAAAGACAGTGGCACCCCTCTGCAGGCCACACGCACCACCTGGCTGGTTGAACTGCTCCAGCCCCACTTCCTCTCTCACCATGGGGGCCTCGATCTGTTCCCCTCCCCCAGCCCCTTAAAAATGAGAAAAAATATAAAGGGGTACATGAGCTGAAACTTTGAGGCAGAAGGGGTACACTTGTTAAAAAAAAAAAAAAGGTTGAAAACCCCTGAGCTACTCAACCAAGGCTGCATTTTGTACTAATATAATAAAACTACCCTCCGGTAGTAAAATAACTACTACTTTTAAGACAGTCATAGCAAAAAATTGCATTATGTTAAGGGCTTCTGTCAGTATAGCTGTGGAGGTCAGGGAGCGTGTCTCTTCATGCTCCTGACTGACCTAGCTGTCACGGGAGAAGTTGGTGGGACAGAGCAGGGGTGGGTGGCCCACCTGTGGTACAAGTATCACAAGTGGCACAGCAGCCTCTGTGTCTGGTATGCAGCAGATCAGGAAAGGGGCAGGTAGCACAGTGGCAGGTAAGACAAGGAAGAGAGAGCAGAGCAGTGAATTGGGCAGAGGAAGGGGATCAGAGCGGCACTTGTGGAGGGCACTGGGCTTAATTTGTGGGACTCCTGCCAAAAAGGTTGGCCCCCACTAGCATTCACTTTCTTTGCTCTTTTTAATCACAGCTATGTTGCGTGCATTTCAGTTCTGCAGTGGGGTGGGTTGAGCCATTCAGTATATCCGTTGGCTTAAGGATTTTTGGTGCCGGTGTTCTTTATTCCCAGTTGTGTCAAGGCAGCATTTATGGCTTTAAATGTGGTTCCTATGTGGCAGTACCCTTAAGTGTCAATTAGCCAGATTCTACCTGTGCAGAAGGTAGATGCATAACCAGGTCATAGCAGAGCCCAAATAAAACCAGGACGTAATGGTCCAGTACACCTCTTGGTGAGGGTGTCTACTTTTGTTACAGTTTTGAACTTTGGTTTCACTAGAGCATTCAGAACCAATCAAAGAGAGAGTTTCCTCTTCATTTGCTTACAGCAGTGCATCAAGAAAAGATATTCCATAAATTGGAATGTGGTAATGAGGGTAAAACTAATACGAGACTCCCAGTTGGGAAGCTCTGGGTTCTAGTGAGGTACGTCAGTAAGACTGGGGAAATACGGACCTTGTGCAGTGTTGAGTTGAGCAGTGGCCCAGAAAAGCTTAGGGCTTGTCTGCAAGGGGCAAGTTTTCAGTTACACCCACAAAGTTTAATCTGTGTGGTTATGCGATATAATTATATCTGTTCAAATTCACACTTTAGTTTATATGGTATAACTTTCTATGTAGCCAACCTGTAGTCTTGAATTGACTCAGGCAGCATCCACCTACTCCACAGTTTGATTAGATCTGATGCAATGTTTACTAAGCTACTGGGCAAATGTCACATTTTAATTTATGAAAATTGTATCTTGGCTCTTCCCACTATTGAAAATGTTTGTGTGACCTTCCCTCTTCATTTCACAAGATGTTTTAAAGCATGACGCTCTCTTATCTGTTAAGTGAAGACTTTTATATCTGAGTGTATATAAATAAATGAATTCAATTTAATAAAATCCAATGTATAAATTGGATTACAATGCTGTAGTAAGCATAGGATTAAATATTAATGAAAGATGAAGTGTAAAGTGAAAAACTTCTAAAGAAGAGGAAGTGTTTGCTTCTCTTTCCTGTATGTTTCACATGTGCATATTCCTTCTCAGTGCTTGCACTTCTCATCGCTCCACTTTCCTGAAGTTTTATTTCAGTCCCTTTCCAATCAACAGCCCCACATATTTGAAAGGGAGTCCTGGAGCATATTTTTTCTCTTCTTTTCTTTTTTTTAATCAATGAATTCTACATTTCTCAAGCTTTTACATTTTGAAACCAGAAGCTGAACTAATGTAGTGTGTGTACAAGTAGGAAAGGTACAGCTGCAAGTTAGTTTGTTTTTTTTACCTTGAAAGATGTCTTCTTCATAGGGGTCTGAGTTGGGTGCCAACCCTTTTAGTTGTGTTCTGTTTCCACAGTACCTTGACCTCTTCAAGATGGAGCTAAAAACACTTGTGTTGATTCTTTGAGTTCTATTGTTTTAATATTTTACTACTTGAGAGAAAGATAGGTCATACTTATATTGGCTGTTTATTAGGGCATGCTGTTTATTTTTGTTCAGTCACAAAGGCCACTATACCTGTGGTGCACATTGTTTGATTATTGCCAGAATGTCTAATGTGTTTTCCTATCTTAAAACAGCACCTATTAGCCATGTACAAATGCACCTCAATTTTTATGTTATAAGAAATTGTTATAAGAAATTCAAACATGAAGTGTTTGTGTCGCCTGGATGATGGTCTCTACAGAATCTTGAATTGTTACTAATACTGGGGGTGTTATAAATTGTGTTCAAATTGAGATTTCCCTGTACTTTTAATGCTGCTTTGTGACCTCATTGATATTGCTTGTGTAAACTGAAAAATAATTTTTGCCCTAAGGAAAGAAAAAAATGGGATTGTGCTTTATGGCACTTTGATCCTTTACTCATAGTGAGCATTCTGAAAATGATAGTGAAAAGGGAGGTAACCAACTTCAGTTGCCCCTTCAACCTCATCTGAATCCATGGGTGTTATTTCCTTCCTGTAGAGTCCTCGAGTGCCAAGGCCTGCCAATCGTGAATGGACAGTGTGACCCCTATGCCACTGTGACCTTAGCTGGACCATACAGGTGAGTAGTGAAAGCTCAAGGGCTTTCCCATTGTAGAATTGTAATGAAAAATTGCTGTTTGTTTCCTTTCAGCTAATAGAAATTTGATTTCTGATATGAACAGAGGATTTAGGTATGTCTGCTACACCAAGCAAATGCCTGAAGGCTTGTATCAGTGTTGATAGTTTAAAGTATTGAATATTTATAGAGTAAATGAACTCTTGCAGAGTACTTAATTTATGCCTTAATTAATATACTTTAACTGATATCACTTCTTACCTGGCAATTGGAAGTCAGTGTTCAAACAACTTGCTTGTTCTGTATGAGGTAAAGACTAAATTATTTGGGTTTTTACTTCTGCTTTAGGCCACTTTTGATTTTAATATTTGGAATCCTTTCAGTTTGGAGGTGTGTATATATAAGCACCTCAATATCTATGGAAAATGCTGTATATGACCCTATTCAGATAAAAATGGTAGGACAGGGCCTAAATAGTTAATATTCAGTGCTGTTGATCTTAACTGTTAATCTAATAATAATGTTAAACAGGGGCTTGAATTGGTACATTCTGTAATTAGATTTTGGGGGTGTCAGCAGTTCATTTGTGCCTCTGCTTATCAGGAGAGTTGTTTTACAAACAGAGCTGAGCTGTTCTCTCTCAAGGATTCAGCCTAATTAGCACAAACACTTCAGAACTTTCTGTAGTACTAGTTAAAATGTTATAAATGAAACACATTCTTGCCAAATAATTGCCTTGTGGTGCACAACAGGTTGATTGGTCCATACACCTAATCTCTCAAGATATTTTAAATTGCACCCAACATAATGGCCACAATATTTGGGCGATATGCATCAAATGTTTGAAATGACTGCCTTGTTTAAATGACACCAAGTGAATATTATTAACATGATTACTAAAATGAGCTTTTTGGCTTCTCTTTTAGTCTTAATTGTCTTTACTTTTCCTTGGGTGCACTATAACAACATAGTGATCATGTGGGTCTGCACATGGTTGGCAGCTACGTTGCTGTAGTGGCACACTCCCCTGTTTTTGTTTTAGTGTGCTGCTATGGTGGTGTAGCAGTGAAATCTAACCATGAGCACAGCGCACTACAGGTGGTTATTGCACCATACATTAGTACATCCAAAAAGAAGTACTGAAGCACAGCTTTGTAACAATGTTGCCATATGGCGACACGTAGAGGCACTCCTTGTCTCAAAGTCCAGTGGTATGGTTTAACTCAACTAATATGACTCTGTATGTTACGGGGCTGGAGGCAAACAGTACTGTCTATCTCCAACATACAAGGCTTACCTCTATCATCTTCCCATCACTGTTTTTCCTACTTGATTCAAAAGCATACAGCTCACTCCTGTCTGTTGCTTAGTAATTGCCCAGTAATTGTCCATGTCTTAATCACACTGTTCCATATCCTGTTTTCTAATCCTCTCCCCTTTAAGATGTACTTATCTGTAAAAACAACAACAACAAAAAAGCTGACTGACATTTGTGACTGATGGGATGGGATAGGCAACTACATGTTATATCCTGGAAGTAATTAGTATCTCTTATTGCTTGGTTCTTTGTTACAGTAGTGAGGTTTTTTTAATCTCAAGTTATTTTCTTTGTTAGTGCCTCCTCTATCTTTGTGGAGGAACTGTGTTTAATCTGTCATGTGCAGCACCAAGTAATAAGTATTAGCCAACTTTATTAGCATACATTTGTGTGCTAGTATAGAGCCTAGAGGTCACAGACAAGATTGGAGGCCCATTTTTAGGAACTAAATGAATAGAGTAAGGGACACTCCCCATCCCAAAGATTTAAGACAGACTGACTAAATACACAGATAGGAAATGGCACTGTTTACATTTCATAGATGAGAAACAGAAGCATACCTCAGGCTAAGTGGCTTGCTCAGTGTCACACAGGAAGTTTGTGGCAAAGCTGGGAATTAAAGCCAGACTTCCTTCCCCACAATAAAATAATATAATAATGTTAGGTGGGAAATTATAGCAGTTCAGTGTAAGTTGCTTTTCAGAGTAAGAAATGAAGGACTTGTCCAAAGATGTGCTTTTTTGTTTAAAAAAAATTCCCATGATGCTTGTATCCCTCTAACTTTTACTAACACAGCTTTCATACCGTCTCACTTCTGATAAATTGCAGAGAATCTGGATGGCTCGGGGGACTGGTAAAGAGAGAGGGAACTTTTACATTCTAATTGGCTGGATCAAACTGAGTCTGGCTTTATAGATGTTGGAAGTTATCTACTGATAGCTGCTTGCTGGCTTTTGTAAACCAAATTGATTGCTTCAGTCCAAAGGCTAATGGCCAGGTATCTACATTCTAAAATACAGCCACAGCTAGCATGTTTGATGGCACTGTCAGTTGATGCCAAGGGCTGAATGGACCATGAGCTTGACCTCCATATCAGGACCAAGACGCCCATCGACTAGTCCTGGGGATCCTTGCTCTGTTCAGGTTGGTTTTACCCCTGGATAAGCAGAGGCCTTTACTGCTTTTACCAGTATATTGGGGAAAAATTATATATAAACTTCATGACGGGTCCAAAAATATGAAATAATGAAATATTTTGAAAACTGAATATTTTTAAAGAAACGAATAAATGAGTGTGTGCTAAAATGTTTCTTTAAAAGCCCTCTTCAATCTTCCTGGGAGAGTTATTTAGCATTTTTCATTATTTAAATCCTTTGAAACATTCCTTAGACTGCTAACAGATGTTCATTTCAAGATGTGATGGGATTTGGTACCACAGGGTCTCAACAATAGTGTCTCCTGCCATGCTACATGTGGATGGGAGGAGGCATGGTTGTTGGAATCAAGAATCAGACCCAAATTGTGCCTTACTGCCAATGCAATGGGAGCCCAGGATCATGATCCCCCTGCACTAGCAAGTAGCAAACTGGGTGCCTAGTGCACCCACACCTGGGAGCACCAGTCAGTGGACTAGTGCTCCTAAGGCTGGGAGCACCAATCAGCAGACTGGCACTCCCAGCCCAGGGAATGCCCTGGCCACATGTTCAATTTAAGATGTGATAAGAACTAGCCACAAAATTATTATGCAAAATGTGAGCAATAATTTTGTAGTTTATTCCCCATGTTATTGAGCCATTCGTTGTATGAACATGTGACCAGGTTGCTGGTTAATCATGCCTTCAGAGTAGTGCGTGACAGGGGCCTTTGACTTCACATACAGCTAAAAATCCAAAACCTACAGGACACAGACAGAAGTGACAATTTTTGCCTAAACTGGCCCCAAAAAGCAGTCTACAGCCATGACTAAACCAGCGAACAGCTGCAAACCACTTTAAATGGGCCTTCTGTCTTTGTCATTGAATGAGGGTTCAGATGAGCATGCTTCAAAACAGACTGCATTCTGTAACTTGTGTCTGTGGAGCTCCCAGCCTGTTGCTGTTTTCAGAATGGGATAGAAGAAAGGGAGTGGAGGGAGTATGGTCTGGGGGTTTTTCAGCCAGTGCTGGAGGGTGGGGCAGGTGGCTTGGAGGCCCTTCCTCCCCCTTGCTGAGGTGGGAGGGCTCCGATCCACCCACTCCACCCTCCAGCGCTGGCTGGAGAACCCAAAGAATGAGCTCCCTCTTTTCCCTTTTCTCCCTTTCCTCCCTCGCATTCTGAAAACAGCATCTGGGCTGGAAGAAGGGAGTGGCATCGCTACAGAGACCAGGCTGCAGGCTTGCTGCAAGCAGCTAGAATCCCCAAATCCCAAACCCAACAATGAATTTCTGTTGGATCCAGGGAACTGTAACTTGTAGCACTTCCTGAAAAGCGCTGTGATATGCAAAGGGGAGCTCCTCTTTTGTCTCTGCCCCGGTACATCCTTGCTCTTTGCCTATATCCTTGTGTGTTTTTAAAGTGTAAGAATTTGTGGAGTCTTTCTTCTTTCAGAACTGAACAGGGTAAAACTCTGTCCCCTGGATATTACTACACAAGGCCCACTTCCTACAAGTTGCTCCGTGTGGGTTTAGAGTCCTCCCTGACAGAGCAGTTCGCAGGATCTGGGCTGGAGGGTGTGTGTTTCCAAATGTGGATGATAGCTGTAAATACTTGCACTTTTTAATATGTACACATGCTTAAGTTGTTTCTTAAATATGTATTCCCATGATATTTTCCATTACAAAGAGTCTGTCTCTCTGCATGCTGCATGGAGTTACAGATAAAAATAAATAAATCAAGCACATGGGCTACTTCAGTATTCCGTAGCTGCATTGAGGCATATGCTTCTACTAATGTGTTTTTGTTGTTGTTGTTTTTTCTTCCCCTGTCCTTAATTCAGATCTGAAGCCAAAAAGACTAAAGTCAAAAAGAAGACCAACAATCCACAATTTGATGAAGTGTTTTATTTTGAGGTTGGTATTTCAAAGGAATGGGTGATAAGCTGAAATACTACACTGTAGATAGTTGGCACAGCATCTTGCTCCATGTTGTGCCAGCTGTCTCCTTTGAAGACTGATTCAAACCCCAGGCGAGAGACAGAAGCATCCAGGATCAGACTAGCTGTCTGCTGAGACAGCAGCATGTCACTTTTTCAGATGATTAGAGTCAAGTCTTCTAGGTTGTCTGTCCTCTTGAGCAGGCTTTTTAGTTGCCACTAATTCAGCCCTCCCTACTCAGCCATCTTTTGAATGAGAACTGGTAAGCAAGTATTTTCCAGACTCCGGTTTTATAGCTGCTCCGCCCTATCGTCTATGGTCAGTGGTAGGAGAGTTGTCTTACAGGAACTATAAAGAGCTTTAAAAGCAATGGGGGTAACCCATTCAAAATGGAATGCCTCAGTGCCTTGACAGCCTTCTGTAACACCAAAGCTTTCTCTTCAGCTCTATGAAATAGAGAGAACTTGTTGTAATGTACAGTATTTTCAATTAGTCCAGAAATAGCCCATTTGAAGAGCTCCTTTTTTATCTTGGTAAGAGTAGTAGGGAGTTCTTTAGATTTCACCTACATCCCTAAGACAGTTCTTCAGATTTTTTTCATTTGGTATCCTTTGTCTATAAAGTGTAAATATTTTTATTTTTATCACACGTGATTTAGGCCTGATCTGTGTTTATAAGGTTTGCCAATTAAATTGGTTATGAGAATGGAAATAAAAATACATCAACCCAGTATAGTTATGCTGGCAGAAGCCACATCGTAGATGTAGTTATAGCATCAAGAAAAGTTCATTTCCCAGTGTACCTTATGTTGATCAGGCCTGGTCTGCATTCAGAACTCCTGCAGCCATAGTAGTGTTATTTAGGGGCTTGAATTTTAATGACACTTTCATCCCAGCAAAAGTCTAAAGGCCAGATCCAATTCCATCTATTAAATACCCAAGTGTGATCTATTCCTTACTGCTTACATCTTTGAAGAACTGTTAACCTGCCAATTTTTGCAGTGTACCTTTATCTTGACCCTAAGACTAAGTCACAAAAATGGTGAGTCCTCCCCCTGTCCAACCTTCCTCTCTCTCCAGCCCTTTGCATTAATAGTTTTTCAGAGCCTTGAGCAGGGTGGAATTAGGATCTGCCCCTTTGGGCAGAGACAGTTGGGCTAGCAGAAGCATGCGTTTGTCAGTATGGTATATTTTGGCATGGCAGGACAGGATACAACTTATACTATGAAAAACAAAATCCCATATTTGCCAATATAAACTGCAACTGTATTAGGTGGATTGACTAGGATAGCAAATGAGCAGATCGTTTCTAAGGTACTTCACAGAACAGGTAGCCTGCATTAACCTAGGAGAAGTGGAGTAGTGCCCACTGTGAACCCATGTCAGTGCTAGACCTGAAATAACTGGTGCTGTCTAGCCCATGTGCTGGCTTGGATTTCTGGCAAGATATCCAAGACATTAGTAGTGCATTAAACAACAGCAGCATGTAGATTCATTCACAGGTGTTTGTCTCATGCTTTTTCACCTGTTATGAAGCTGCTGTCAATGACAGTGACACATGAACAATACTCTATAGAAATAACTTCAGAATGGGGAACTCCATTTCAGTGCAGGTGGTTTTCAAGGCAGAAGCAAACAACATTTGGCAGCAAGAACTTTTAATGAGAATGTAATTAAGGAATTCATTCTGGAAACCACATAATGATTCATAGCACACCTGACTGATTTCTATGCCTCTGCATGCAGCCAAGATGGAGCAGGCAGTTTTAGAATTAAAGCACTGAAGCAGTATAGGAGATTTTGGTGCAGAAGATGGGTGGAGATTATCAGAGAGCACAGTGTAGGTGAGTGGTTCTCAACCTTTTTGTATCAAGACCCATTTGTAAACATTGATGGCCAGTCCCAACCCAGTGCCCCTCACTACCAACTCATTGCTCCCTGCCTCCAGGCTCCAGCCCCACAGTGTGTGGGCAGGGGGAGAGTATGGGGGGGGGGAGGCGAAGCAGCCCCTTGCAGGCTGGAGCTCTGCCAGCCTGCAAAGGAAAAGCCACAATTGCCCACATTTTTTTCTCCTTCAAAGTTTGTTGCTGTATTTTTCAAGTTTGTTACGGCCCTTTCATGTATTCTTGTGACCCATTTTTGACTCATGACCCACAGGTTGAAGAATGCTGGTCTAGGTAGAATCTAGGGATAGGGCTGGAGCTCTGAGCAGAGGAGGCTTAATTAGCCTGCTTTCTCCTACAAAATGGGCAGGTAGCCAGCCTGGGCTGGGGAGAAGCCTGACCTCAGGCCTGTAGCTTCAAGTACACTAGCTATAGCTTAAACTTAAAGGACTTTCTGTGCAGGTAGAAGTAGAATTCAGGGCTCTGTAATGAAGATATGCCCTAGTGCATAAAAGGCAGCCTTACTAAATTCATATAATCTGTAGTCTAGTTAGCACCCACCCAGCTAAGTAAGCACCCAACCAGCAGAGCTTTGTCTGGTCACACATAAGTTTGTCCAGTTTTATTAGATTCTGTTTAAATTTAGTCATGGAAGTTGAAACCAATCTAAGCTCATTATAAACCAGCATGTGTTAGACTTCAGTTAAAGTACTATGATTTCTAAACCAGCCCTGAGAGGCTTACCTTTTCCAGGTGTTACGAGCACTAGTGTCAGTGGGATGGTCATTGTATTTAAAAAAAAAAAAAAAAGTAGCAGAAGTTTAAAGGAAGCTAATCTCTGCAATTTCTACTTCAAAAACTCCTAACTACAGGAGGGAAAAGAGCTGAAAGCTGGATGGAGTCAGTGCCCTGATCCTCTCTTCTAGCATTCTGACTGAGCAGTGTAGTATGTACTCTGTTACTTGTGAAGTCTTTTTCTATACTTCTTTCTGTGTCCATAATTTTGCTCATTATCCAAAGGAGAACATCACTGTTTTACACTGGCTTCTGCTGTCTTGGGAGCAAATTTCATGCCCTGGAAATTGCAGGCAGGTGGTGACATCATAGGACCATGTCTACACCTGGTGTAAGATGGCATAATAGATTGATCCAGTGGAGATCCATCAATTGCCATCAGTTGACAATATGACCCCAGGTTGCCTCCCTGTGATGGCTTTGCTGGAATTCATGCTGACCTCTATGAACCCAAGGTGGGGGACAATATTTGAATGTCAATACATTGAGTATTTTCCTCCCCAAAATAAAAATGTTGGCTTTTTGTATTGCCTTGTGCTGCTTATTGCAGGTTTGGCTTCAGTGGAGTCATTTTTTTTGACAGGGTCAGATGTAAGGGGAGTTGCAAGTGAAACTTGCACCTGGTGCTTAGAGCAAGACAGTCACCACTTCCCCAGTCCATACATGCTGAGCAAAAATGCTACAGCAGCCTTTAGAGCCCTGTAGGGGCTAAAAGGCTGTGGAAGAGATCCTCTTGTGCAGGAACCAAGGACCCCTTCACAAACCTTGTAAGAGGTGTGCCAGGGCAGGACAGCATGGGTTAGGGGTGGAGAGGACAGAACATGCTTGCTAAGATATAGTGAAAGGCTGACATTGTATAGACAGCCTTTCTGACTGCAGAGCAGCTGAGAATTGGGAGGGTCATAAAGGTAGGCTAAAGGCAAGCTAACACCCTGTTTCCCCTAGCCTGGAATTCCTAATTCAGTTCTTTGAATTAGTGCTCATTGCAGAAATACTTTTATAAGAATACTGCTCTGTTTGCATTGGTTGAACCTTTAGGTCTGGCCTACACAGATTAACGAGTGTTGTATGGTAACATGTAAGTATACAAGCACAACAAAACATTTTTGCTTTATTATCCCTAACTACATGGGTAGCCTTAGAGTAGAAATGTAATTTCCAGTAGCGTGGCTGGGGCCATGAACAGGATAATATCTTGAAGCATCATTTGAAGTGGTTTGTAGGGTGGAGTAGAGAAATTTGTGCAGAGCTGCTGAAATGATGTAGCATGTTTAAATTACAGTGCTTTGTGGATCCCAGGTGCATTTAAATCAAATTTATAATTGAGGAACATGGTCACCAGCACTTCTAGTCCCCTTTAGATTTCACCTATTACCTGGTTAAGGAGCAGAAATAATGCTGCTGATTGGAGTTCATGTGCTAAACAGCCTTTTCTGATTCTTCTGTCTCAGTTAAATCATTATCTTTTTCTGTATGCATCTAGTGATGTACAGGAAAAAAAGAAGTTAAGCTTATAATAAGAGCCATTTTTGTGGGTGGGAAGTACTAAGCCACAAGAAGATTTTAAATCTATAATAATGATGAGCTGCTGAGTGGGTTCAGTGCCCAGGTGCATATGAAGCCTTTTTGCTAGTATTTAAACAGTTTGCTGTGGTTATGGCTGGGTGGGGTGCTTTTTCCTCAAGTTTCTGTCACCACGGTCAAAACAAAGCTCAAAGCATTTTTACTCTGCTGTGCTAGAAGCAAACAGATTTTTAGATATCTCCAAATTAAACTTTTACCTTGTGGCTACTTTTGCAGTTTCTCTTTGGTGCATATGCTTTGCTGTTTTTGTTTTCTCACGCTGCAGGTTTAGCTGGGGGAGAAGAGAAGTTGTATTCTGTTATTAAGAAGTTTAAGAGTTCAGTCCTGTATTCTGAAGTGTAGAACCCCAGCATCATCTCTCTTAGAAAATTACCTCCTCTGCACAATTGGGGATGGGGGTGGCAAAGGGATACAATACGCTGATTTCAAACTCGGGTAGGCAGCATGTCCCGCTTTTAAATTGCCCCAATTAAAATAGATGTGTTGGGAAGTGGAAGTGCAGATCTTTTCAATGTACTTTTTTACAGAGTAGAAAAATATCTGTTGTTAAGAGCCTGTATTGGAAATTTGATCACTGAATTGTTTCCTTTTCTTTTTTTTTTTAAGCAAACTTCTAAATATTGGTGATACCTCTCTTGTGTGATTCTATATGTCTGTGTAAATGTTAGAGTCAAAGATTTGATAGATTTCTTCCCTCACTATACAGAAAAAATATTGGAGTCTGGTATAATTATTCTTGGTTCTGATTCTGCATCCAGTTCTACAGGAGTGATCCCTGCTCAAATATGCTTAAAAGTTTGCAGGATCAGAGGTTAAGTTAAAGATGAATGTAGGCTATCTGTATGTGCTGAGAGCTTTGTGAGATCTCCTGCTTCATAGAATTCATGTTCTAACTATGTGTCCTTCATACCAGGTCACAAGACCCAGCAGCTACAACAAAAAATCCCATTTTGATGTGGAAGATGCCGATGAAGTTGACAAAATGGAGATTAGGTAATAGAAAAAATTCTGTAACTGGTACAGCCTTATTTTTCTGTCATTATGTGACTTTTAAATTCGCAAGCACAGTTTTAGTCCTTGTAATTTGAGATCAGACTATTCATTAGTCTACATCTGTCTGCTCTTTACCCCTCAGGTGAAGAGCAGAAAACCACAGGGGAGATTTGAGAAGTATATGGGATAGTAGTTCTGTTGTAGGAAAGGGCCTCGCACTTCCCCCAGTACCCTTCAATTAGTTCACCTACTAGAATTATTAGCTGGTACATGTCTTAAAGATGAACCCTTTATATCAGTTTTCTTCCCACTGGGATTGAAGAGAAACTATATGAAGTTCACGTTTTAAGATTCCTCTTTCTTTTATACCTTAACAAGCTCCAGCTGTTGTGGAGGGATGTCCCTCCACAACAGGAAGCTCTGGCAGTTTCTCTTCTCTATTTTGCCAAGCAGGCAGAGTGTAACTGTTTACTGTGAGAATGAGTATGGGGCATACACACTCCAGTGTCCAGGACAGAAACATTTCTGCCTGGTTCTTTTTAAAAACCAGCACATGTTCTGTGGAATCTGTTGAGTAGACCTACACAAGATGAGTTAATGGGAAGAGTATAGATAAAAGGTTGCAGTGAGTAGTGAGGACTCTACTACTTATACCAGCAGCCAGAATGTCTCTGCTTGGGTGGGTGGGTGGGCCAGGCCTGCTACACTCTTTGCTGTCTGATATAGTCTCTCCTGTGCACAAATGTACCCATTTACCATTACATTGGAGGGGTACCCAGTCATCACTGTATTTAATCTTACAATACTCTGTGAGGTAAAGTGTTGTTACCCCCTTTTTACAGATAGAGAGGCCAAGCACAGAAGGGCCAAGTGCTCAGGTCCCTTGTCTTACAAGAAGTCTGCAGTAGTACTGGCAGTTAAAAAGGTATTTCATGTATCCCAGCTTAGCACCCTAACCACTGGGTGCTAGCTCACAAATTCTGTTTTGGGATGATATTCCTAGAGGCCCCTTCACTGGTGTTAAAATTCTTAACCCAGTAAGATATACTTGGCAGTTGTGACATGTATACTGCTGTTGCAGACTTTCTCAAATCCAAGCAGATCCTGCTGCCTTGATAATGTTCCAGCCACATTTACTTGCAACCATGAAGGCTAGAAACATACTTTGAGTAAAAACTAAGATTCTCTAGTCTTTGTGGGCATTTATACGCATACTTTTCTGTCCTGTGACGCGCCAGAGATCTGCTGTTTCAGAGCAGTCTTCATTAATTGAGTCTGCGCCACACATGAGCTGAGGCAAACTGTGCTGCGCCACGTGCAGTTGTATAGGCGGTGAAATGCACATCAGTGCACAGAAAATGGTGGC
Source organism: Crocodylus siamensis (assembly GCF_052110815.1). NCBI lineage: Eukaryota > Metazoa > Chordata > Crocodylia > Crocodylidae > Crocodylus > Crocodylus siamensis. The sequence continues at coordinate 304,660,772 of NC_143395.1, forward strand.
GGCGCACTTTTGAAATAAAGCACCTCTGTGTTTTAGTTCAAAAGCACACAACTGCCATTTTCTCAGTGCTGACACACATTTCACCACTTTACAACTGTAAGTGTCACAGTGCTGGGGTGCTTTTATGTATAAAAATGCCTTCTATCCTTCTAAAGGAATTTGAGACACCACAGAACGCATGCCAGGAACCAAAAAAATGTTCCCCGTGTTGGATATTTGCAGTGCAGGCTCAAAATTTGATCCCTGGATATCCAGGTATCGAAATAAGACACAGAAGAAAAAAGCAGTCTCTGAAAAAAGCAGGGCAGGGCTGAGTTCCGCTGCGCACTTTCTCCCCTTGCACACTGTGGGTCCAGCAGCACTGATGCTAGAGGCAGGACCCAGCCAAGCATGACACCCAGTCCCTGCAAGAGGTGCAGGGCCCCAGGTGACAGCCTGAGTGGCCCAGGGCTGCCTTAAGGTGCATAGCACCAGGCCAGGCTGGGCCCGCGCAATGTGAGATCTGTGTCGTCTTGGTAAGAAGTGGCTAGAGGTGTCCCTCTGGTGCTGGTACTTGGTCCAGTGTTTTTTAACATCTTCATCAATGATTTGGATGTGGGAGTGAAGAGCTCACTGGCCAAGTTCATGGACAACACCAAGTTACGGGGAAGCATGATCGTTTTTGAAGATAGGCTGCAGATACAGGCGGACCTAGACAGGCTGGCAGGTTGTGCGGATCGGAACCAGGTAAGGTTTAACATCCAGAAATGTAAAGTGCTCCACCTGGGGACGAACAATCCCATACATACTTACAGGCTTGGCAATGCACCACTCTGACCAGCACTATGAGTGAAAGAGACCTGGGGGTAATAATTGACCACAGTATAAACATGAGCTGGCAGTGGGATGCTGTAGCTAGCAGGGCAAAAAATACCCTGGCATGCATCAGTAAATGCATCTCCAGCAAAAACAAGGAAGTCATTCTTCTGCTCTGCTCGGCATTTGAGAGACCACAAATGGATACTGTGTCCAGTTCTGGGCACTGCACTTCAGCGAGGACATGGAAAAGCTCAAGAGTCTGGAGAAGGGCCACCCATATTATTAGAGATTTGCACAGCAAGCCATATGCAGTAAGGCTGAGGGACCTGGGACTCTTCAGCCTGAACAAAAGAAGGCTAAGAGGGGACTTGCTAGCAGCTTACCACTACATCGAGGGCTCAGTGAACAACTGTTTACCAGGACACCCTTGGGGAAAGCAGGAGTAGTTGTCACAAACTCATGGAAGACCATTTCAGGCTCAGCATTAGGAAAAACTTCACAGCTAGGGTGTCCAGACTGGAATAAACTCCCTCCAGAGGTGGTGCAATTGCCTACCCTAGTGATCTTTAAGAGGAGACCGGGTGGTCATCTTGCTGGGGTCACTTGACCCCAGTTCTCTTTCCTGCTTGGTGCAGGGGAGCTGGACCCAATGATATTCCGAGGTCCCTTCCAGCCTATATTCTATGAATCTATGAATGTGGCACAGGCAGCACTGGGTGCCAGGCCACTGGGGCTGAGCCACACTGCCCTGCACTGCACAGGGGGGCTGTACCAGGAGGCCCTGAACACCTTGACTGCTGCTGCTGCTCCCGGTGAGCTGTGGGCTATGTAAGGGGATTGGGGTCATAGCAGGGGAAGCTTTGGGTCCTGCAGGGGAGGGCCCTGGCTTGGTGGGAGAGGAAGCTATGGGCTCTGCAGGGGGGACTGGCCCTTTGGGAGAGGGTAGTCCATGTGTTTTGTGGGGGGGGCCATGTCCTGTTGGGTCAGGGACCCACCTCTCTTGAGCAGTCCCCCCCACAATCCCTCACACCTACTTGCACACCCCAGGCACCCCACATTCCCCCCCCACCCGTTCCCACACCTGTCCTGCAAACCCCACATCCCCCGCTGTACACCCATTATGCCCAGCTGCCAGACAGGATCAGACCTGCTGGCAGGAGCTGTGGTTACAGGGGCAGCTGTCTCCACGTCCTGGTTAGTGAAGGGGTCAGGGGGAGCTCTAACTGTTCTATGATGAACAAAAGCAAACATCAAAACATTTAGAGTGTATTTTGTTATGATGACAGAGACGCTGATAAGCTTCCAAATTGCTTTAAAATTGTACCTGTATCAATAAAACATTGCCCACCTGAGTGATTCCCCCTACCTCTCTTTCATATATAGTGGTCTTTTGTTTTAATTGTGGAAGAATGGGATTTTGCGGGGGGACACCAGAATTCCTGCTAGTGAGGCAAGTGGCAGGACCCAGGCAGAGAAGCCTGCTCAGCGCTGGCACCCAGAACCCAGCTGGAGGTGGCTGACCTCTTGGCCACTTGGGGCCAGGAGGACATTCTTTGACAGTTCAAAGAAGGCCACCACACTGAGAACATCTTCCGGGCAATAGCTGCCTAGATGGCAGAGTGGCGGCACACATAGCAGTAGTGCCACACAAAGGCCAACTGTGCAGCCAGTGGCATCTGGCCGAGAGGTACAGATGCCTCTGCTGTGGCCATGCAGTCCCCATCCAATTCTTGGGGCTGCATGCTGTCACAGGTGGCAGCAGGTCATAGCCAGGCAGCAGCCCCCCCGGCAGACTGCTGCGGTGGGTTGAGGGTGCAGGGAACTCTCGGTTAGGGCTGCTTCAGCAGTCCAGCTGGCACAAGGGGCTAGTGTCCCCAAATACCAATTGGCCAGGCTCCAGAAACTCCTGTATATTTGTCCATTCACTGATCATGGGCTCTAAGGCTCACCCAACTAACTAGTAGCCCCTTTCCATGGGGGCTAATGGATGAAAGGAACAACTGATTTTGTGGGACAACTAAGGGAAAAAACAGGATAGGAGTGACGTGGGGGTCAGAGGGTAAAAATGTGAAAATAAGTTCTCCAGAGGGGGACACGGAGCAGAGCCCACTGGGCCGCACCCACCAGTCATCCAAGGAACCAGTGGACACTGCGCATTGGTGCTCTGCCCAGAAACATGCACGGCCAAGTGAAAGAAAAGCAGCCCTGCTGTCCCCAGGCACCTTCCTGGCCAGAGCCTCCTTCCTGGTCATATACAGGGCCCACTTGGTCAGGGCCAGGAGGAGGTTGTCATGTGTGTCAGGGTCTTCCTCTGCCTGCAGAAGGGGCAGGAGACCCCCGGGAAGCCTCTGAGAGCAAGTAGCCCTGAGCTGCTTGCCAGAGCAGGTTTTTATACTACTGGGGCCAGCACAGGTGTTGGTCCCAAGCTCTAGCTCCCCCTGCCTGCAGATCTGGAAGGATCTGGGCAGGATTATTTTGCCCCAAGTGACCTAACATGCCCCACACCAAAGTGCATGTCTGGGCATGTGTGCTGAGGCAAAAATCCCTGGCTCAAATTTGTGCCATTCCTATTTGAGCTGCTGCAAGCAAACATGCCTACACATGTGGACGTGCCCTATGACTCCAGAAGCTGGGTCTCAAGTCTTCAGCCTGTAATGTCTATGTGTTAATCTGACCCTGTGTGTATCATTGCATTGTTCTGTATATTACTTTATTTTTAGTGACCTTTGTTTCATATGACTATGCTGCATATAATGTATGTAGTTTTTACTTTAGCATGATTTCTGAACAAATGTGTGTTTGCATTAATATTGTCTCTGTGACAGTGGTTAAAAAGATTCTTTTTACTGTTCCTAAGACCAACATATGACCGTTCATAAGCTCTGAGGAAAAAATACTGTGTGGAGAGATTTATGAAACATCTGGCAAAAAAATCAACATTTAAAAAAATAATGAAAGCAGATAAAGGGTTAGTTCTGGTTGGGCAAACTTCTTTCGTTTTTTTCCCCTTGCAGGACAGAATGCTTTTGTTTTAGTCTCTCCTTCACACCCCCTTGAGTCTCTCCAGTCCTTGGTTTAGTTTGCCATTGATGTCTTCTGTCAGCATACCCTGAATGATGTAGCTTACATTTACCTAAACATTTTGTGAAATCTTCCCTTCTGTGGTCTCTGTCTGAATTTGAGTTCCTGCTGTGAATTTGAGTTCCTGCTATATATTATTTCTAACTATATGAAAAAGTTCTAATTTAGAGTGGGTGTAGGAAGTTGCCGACTAGGGTATATAATTACATTAGTACCAGATGTTCTTTTCACATATGATTTCACCCACACACCTCATATTTTCACTCTGAAGAAAGGGACATTCTTGTAGAAGTGTGGCCCTCAAAATGCAGTGCAAAATTTAAGCTGTTACTTGATGTGTTGTTGTGTTTTTTAAACATTGAGCCAATAAATGTGAAGCATGTAGAGTCAATTTCTTTGATTGTTGTGTGTAAAGTATCTTTCATTCTCCAGGCACATGTCCAAAGGCAAAGTTTACAATTGTTGCATGTGCTAAAATTAAGGCTTGTTGACTGTTTAGTTTTACTGTTGGACATCCACGCTTGCAGGATCTCCTCAGTTTTGAGCAAGCTAATCTGCAGCAACTACATTTAGTGCCTGCTTTCCCCATAAAAACATGTGTGGTGTACCATATTTGAAAGTTTTAGTAGTGGAAAGCATTTTCCTAGCATTCACATAGAATAGGAACAAAAGGAAAAGTCAGTTACAGCAAATAATTTGTAAAATCAAGTTTTGGACCATGTATAAACAGTGAATTAGCCCCTGCAAAGCTGAATAAGTCCCTTTCTTAACTTGTTTTTGGCCATTTTGTATTAGTATTTAATGATGCCACTGTAGTCATGCTGAGCTCATTCAGAGGCCCGTTGTGCCGAGAGTAAACTTGCTCAAGAAGTGAGAGGAGGAAAAAAAATTAGGTTAATTTTTTTTATTTTTCCCCACACACTATCAACAATTTTCTCAAAATATTGAATTAGGAAAATGTCAGCGAACTCTAGTAGGCACTCAAAAGCTAGTAACTGCTCCAGAAGAGCTTGCGGAGGGAAAGGATGGTTAACTGCTAATAAAAAATAAATACATGGAGTGTGAGACATAAAGGCATGATGCTAGCTAGGATAAACCTTTTAAAGGAATATTGGCCCTTATACTTCAAGATGTTCCAACCACAAACTTCCGAATACCAAGAAGAAACCTTCCCTCATACGAAAGGTGGTGGATATTTGTCTATGACACCTGTTACTGCAGCTTCCAGTTTTATAATCTGAGTCTAGTACTGGTTCCTGTTGGAGCTAGAATGCCAGAATGGTCCAGTCCCATCATTTCTGTGCCTTGGCAACATCCAGCGGAAATTTAAATTTCTACCTCCTCATTAATTAAAATCTGCTTTCCCCACATATTTAATGTATTGTTTTTCTCTTATACCAGAGTTTACCAAAAATGAAGCACATTCTTCTAGGTTTGGGGAAATGCAGACAAATGTTTCCTCAAAGATAAGGAAATAGACATGAAAGATGTATAGGCTTCTGATGATTCATTGTGTGACTATCCATGGCTTACTGGTTGGTTTAATCTCACTAAGCGAGGTTTGCTTTTCAAGGTGGGCAATGCTGTTGTATTTGCACTCTATTCCACTCACTTTTTCAAGCTTATGGTTGGGGATTATTGATGCTACTTGTAAATGCTGATATCAACAGCTTGAAGGCTTGCGGATGGCACCATGCTTGATGTGTTTACACATGTAGGCTCTGTCACCTTCTTACATTGAAATATCAACATATATCTGCTAAAATGGTAAAGTTATTGAAATTGATATCCGTGATGAAACTAAAAGCACAGGAGTCCCAACTGTTTAGGGTCCCAACCTTTTGGCCCTGCAGGCCAGTGAGTGGGGAGGGACTCGTGCATGGGCCCCAGCACTGCCCCGATGTCAGAATTGGTATCCAGGGGCCTGGCACCTCCTCTTCCCCCCCTGAATGTGGTAGGATTTAGTCCTAGGGGGTCCTGCATCACCCCTTCTTGCCCCAGTGCACCAGAATTGGTCCTTGGAGGCCTAGCCTCACCCCTGTGCACCAGGCTGGGGGCCTGGGACTGGGACCTCTAAAGGGCACTGCCCACTCTTTCCCCAGCATGCCAGGATTGGCCACCAGGTCCTTGTGCTGCCCCTGCTCAACCCTATGTGCTGGGATCAGGTGCCAGATCCAGTGCACAGGGCCCAGGACTCCCCATGGGTCAAAAGTTGGCAGTGGGAGTGCTACTGCTCCCCCGCTGCCAAATTTCCAGGCCAAATGACACAAGGCAGCAGGCCAAAGGTTGAGTACTCCTAGCTTACAGTTTAAATTAACAAATGTCTGGTAACTCCTGACATAACAGGTTGCTAACTAGGTGCTTGCCTATATTTCAGGATGAGCATTTTGACATTGGATTTAACTCTTATATCCAGTGGGAGATTCACATATCTTTGCAGGGCATTTATAGTGGCTCGTATGGATACCTTTTTTCTTTTTTAAGGTCCAAAACCTGAGTCTGAATAAATGCCAGGTCAAGTACATAGTGTATTTAAACTAGGGTAAGCCAGTTAAAAACACCAAAAATGTGCCTCGGGTGCAAAGAAATCAGTAGTCTGATTTTGGAGCTTGATTCCAGAGCTATGGTTTCTGACACCTTGGCAAGGTGAGGCTACACCTGTGAACTAGAAGCCTCTTCTGCTTTTGCAAGTGTAATACTTGATGTAAGCAAAATGGATGAGGAAAAGCTATTGTAGGTCACTATGTATTGATTTTCATGGTGATGAATTAACAGACTCCAGAAGTCTAAGGTCATCTTTGGCTCCTTGGAAACGGGTGTAATGGGTTTTAGAATTATTTTTAGTCTCCTGAGAGTTGTTGGGAAAAATATGTATCTATATGAAATGGGTAACAGCTGTTTTTCCCCTTAGTTTCAGGATATGAGGTTCTTAATTATTGATTTTGTTTTATAACAGAGTTGATCTTTGGAATGCCAGTAACTTGAAGTTTGGAGATGAGTTCCTAGGAGAACTGAGACTTCCTTTAAAATTCCTCCGGCAATCCAGCTCATATGAAGCATGGTACTTTATATTTGCTTTACTTTATGGAGAATAGAAACTGAACTGTTTCTAGTAAAGCATGTGCTGTCTGGGTGCTACAAAATTAGTATTGCAATACAACAAAATTTAATTTGTGTACATATTTTCTTCTGGTTTCAAAAAAAACAAACGCCCAAGCCAAAATTTTCAGTTCAAGCCAAACTATCAGGACAGAAACACATAAGGCATAGTTCTGATGGTATGATTTGAAATTTTGGCTTAGGATTGTATACATGTACATAAACCAGGTGAGAATTTTAATGTACTGAATTTAATGATGTTATGTACTGTACTCAGCAGCAGAGACTTAGTTTTATTGCTGTATCAGATGTAATATTGTCTGTGAAACGTTGTGATCAGATCTTTCTCTGTTACAGCATGTAAAATGACCTGGGGATCTTTGTGGAAAACCTAATTCAGAACTTCAGAAAGTCACTACATTTAGGAATGCCATATGTGTTCTCTACAATACATTTTGTATATGTTATGTGTATGTATATACATTTATAGCATTTAAACATATATTTTCTGTTTCAAGAGAAACTTTTTATTTTGTCTGTCAGGTATTTTCTGCAGCCCAGAGACAATGGCAACAAGTCACTGAAAACTGATGACCTTGGTTCTTTAAGGTTAAATGTGGTTTACACTGAAGATCATGTGTTTTCCTCAGACTATTACAACCCACTTAGAGACCTCCTGTTAAAATCTGCAGATGTTGAGGTAAATTTTGCTCATTGCTGCATGCTATTTTACCTATTTGCCCTCAAAGACCCATAAATATTTCTCATTTTACAATTGTGGGTATCATAAGTGAACTTACAAAGTTCTCACTGCTTGTTTTGCCACAAGAGATTCGAAGCTGTGTAGTTTTCATACTTGTTTTTGGTCCAGACAGAAAAAGATCATTATCTCCATGCACTGATGGTAAGTAAAGACACACCCAGTAGTAGCAGTGATTATGAGCTTTTCTAATTCTACATTTGAAAAGGCAAGATAAGCTTGGGTTCAAATGACTAGTTTCATTAACTGTGAAGGAGCATGCTTGCGTATAGGTAGGAATTCTTATTTTGTGTGGGTTTTTTCATACTAATTCTAAAATGTTGAATGGACTCGGCCGTATGTCTGTTCAAATGGTCCAAAATACTTTTAGCAGTTATACTAGCTCATCTTTTCCGAGAGAAAACTCTATTTCATTTGACAGCACTTAAATGTAGACAAAGATTTAGATTTTTATCCTTAGTATTTCACAAGCAGCTGTGATAGGGAAATGAGCTAACAATAGAGATAGAGGAAAAAAAGGACTGTATTGTAATCATTTTTAAATTGCTGCCCTCTTGTGATCAAAACTTACAACAAAAAGTAACTGAAAATTAACATGTAGTCCTCTCTCAGATATATTTATGTAACTGGTTGCTGCCATTAATATGTATGGCTCTATTAAGGAGTTTGTGAAAAAGGAAGTTTGTCAATAAGGGGCGGTAGTTATAGAAACACATCACAAAGTTTTTGTTTTTTCTCCATTGTTCAGCCTGTTTCAGCATCTGCTGCACATGTGTTGGGTGAAGTTTGCAGAGAAAAACAGGAAGCAGCCATACCTTTGGTCAGGCTTTTTTTACACTATGGCAGAATAGTACCTTTCATCAGTGCAATTGCAAATGCTGAAGTGAAGAGGACTCAGTAAGTACAAACAAATGGCATATTAATATTTCCTGCACATAATAAAATAGTACTTGTTGCCAGAATTTCATTCTGGTTATAAAACCATTTTAAATACTATCATTATTTATTATTTGGATTGTAGTAGTAGTTAAAGGCCCTAGTCAAGAACCTGGGGCACTTGGTATAACTATGTGCAGCTGTAACAAAAAGATGATTCCTGCCTTGAAGAACCAGGTGAGTTAAAGTGTCACTAGAACTTCCTGTAAAGGTACCTCCTGCTGCTTCTTAGAACTTTCCTTTTCCATGATGCATATGAAAAAGACTGGATATCTGTTAGGTCACTTGGTTTTAGCTTGTAGGCTCTATACATCATTTTGTCCTGTGCATGTACAGCATCTCACCTTTTGAGGTCTTGGTCCCCGACTTGGCAATAATAATAATTCTGAAATCCTGCAGTGTTCTCAGAGTTGTTGGTTGTAGCTGTGCTGGTCTAAAGACATAGGCAGACAAGGTTCTTTGGGTAGATGCAATGCCTTTTATTAGACCAATTAAATAGTTAGACAAATTGTTCTTTGCAAGCTTTCAGGCACGAACACCCTTCTTCAGGCATAAGGAAAGTCTTTTGGTGCTTGTGGCACACTGTGGGCACATTATAACCTGTCTGCAATCTGATAAACCCAGGTAACCTGTATGCATTTTACCTGCTACATTTTATCACCTTCTCCCCTTTCCCTCTCCCTCCCTTCAAATGCCTTTTCACACTTATTGTTTCCCATTCCCTTTGAACCTCACTGACACGCATTTACATTTCCACAGACCTGTATTTTGCATTTTGGCTTCTATTCTACCCAAGAAAGTACACAAACACCAGCAGACTTTTCCTATGCCTAAAGGAGGGCGTTTGTGCCCAAAAGCATGCAAAGAACAATTTTTCCAACTATTTAGCTGGTCTAATAAAAGATATCACATCTACCCAATGACCCTACAGTGTTCTCAGTAGTTCATGTGAAATCAGTTCAGCTTTGCAGGATTTTAAAGAACCGTCTCTTTCAGAATAAAAGTATTTGCTGAACTTTGTATGAGGAACAAAGGCCATTTTCTCTCTAATCATATGGATACTGAAATTTAAGGCATCTTGGGACATTCATTTTTCCAAATGGAAGACTGAGCAGCAAAGAACTAAGTTGATTGTGACACTTGTGGAAAATAGGTTCACTCTTTTTTACCAGTCCCTTCTGAATTCCTATCTTGAATAATGGTTTGCTGCTAGATTTTCATGGTAGTATGTCATATCCAGACCGTGTAGATTATAGCTAAGTACAGATGGTCAGAAAGACCAAGGCTGAATCAGTTCAATCTTTGCAGGTTAGTCTGAGCTGCATAGATTGAACCGATAAGCAAGTGAACACATATTAACTTTTGATTCCAGAAATGCAGCCATCTGCCAGCATTGGCCCAAGCCAGAAGTAACAGGATACTAGAGCATGCCTCCCTGCTGGGCTGGAGCAGACAGGTTGGATCAAGGCTAGCCTGCCCATCCTGCAAGAGAGCGGAGGGGCTTGCAGGGGAGGTGCAAAGCATCATGGGATGCTGGGAGACTGTGAGCTCACTTGAATCTGAAAGGGATCTGGGACAGAAGTTCAGTAAACCAATTTAATCTAAATCAATGAAGTCCGATACTGCATCCATGCAAGTTTATCTTAAACTGGTTTTTGCCAGTTTGAAAGTGGTTTATGTGCACTGAACTTCTGTTGTGTTACAGATTTGAACCGATTTCTGATCACTTCAACCTGTTTATGTGTAATTTCTATCTCTAGCCTCTGAGAGGAAGTTATAGCCCTTTGATGGTTGCTTTTGTCTGTACAGCAGATGGTCTTGATCCATTGCCTTGGGGATTCTGATTTAAGGTAGCAATCACCACAGACAGTACAAAGTTAAGATTTTGAGTGAGCAGACATTTCAGAGAAGCCAGAGACTGAAATACTCTCTCTCCTGTAGGTATAGTCCTTCCAAGCTGTGGGTGAGTTTGAGGTACCAATGTATGGACACTGAGGAAGTTTGCTTTTCTCCATATATCATTTACCTGTTCAAGAGGCAGGCGGAGCATTCATTTTCAAAACTAACAACTACCCCACCCCCCGGAGCAATGAAGTTGGAAAAGTAGCTCATCATAAACTTCCTTTCTGTAAATGGTTGCTATTACAGTAATGTATCAGAACTGAATAGACGTGTTATTGTGTGTGAGAGAGTAAGCAAGAGACTACAGGCCCTATTTTGCATGTCACAGGCGGGTATCGTTTAAGTAATTTAGATGCAGAAGAAGTAGTTAGAAGTGCAAATATATAACTGGTTTAAATTGCCTTTGCAAATAATAGAGAGCAGAAAATTGACCTGAAATTATTTGCATTCTCAGAAATCCAACTGCAAAAAAAGAAACATGAGAAACAACAGAATGAAAATCATGCTTTTGAAGTGGAAGTTTTAGTGGTTTCTTGCTGAATTGTTTGAATGCACATAGGGTTGTGAACTACTGTATTATTACTTTTTCTTTCTTTTTTTAGGGGGAATGTTCTAGTTTCTGTGTATAATAAAAACCTGTGACTTTGGGAGGGTTGACAAGTCTTGTTGGAAAAAAAACAGTTGAGCAAAGAGCCCCACAAAAATTGTTCACAGGTTTGGGAGTGGTATTTGTGGCTTCCTTCACTGTTCATGATTCAACCCCAGGTGACCAGGCTGTATATCAGTGTTACAAGCAGTATATCAAAAGGGTTGTAATAGGGCCTCCACAAAGTAGAAGAGGTACGCCACAAAGGGAAGGTGTAGAAAGCAGCCCCAAAAGACAAATGTAGTTGTCTATGTAAATATTGATTTAATGTAACAATTGCTTTCTCCCATGTCCAGAAAGTGTTTCTTAATCATCTTTTTAACAGTAAGATTGATTTAAAAGGTGAAGATGCTTGTCTTTTGACCTGGTGCACAAACCAGTGTACTACAGCTGTGCAACTAGGTTTAACAAACATAGCCAATCCTCCGCTCTTTTTATGTATCCAGACATGCAAAGGAAACTTCATCAATGATTTTTATGAAAGGGAATGGGATTCTAAATGAGTCATAAGGTCCCACCCCCATGGGAATTATGGTATATGTAGCAGACAATAGGCAAATCATAGGATAAGTGTAGTTCAGCTAGAACAGGTCACTTACATCATTCAGACTGATTATTCCCTAGCCCCACAAATACTTTTGTGTGGGAAAAGCTGGCAGGTAGTGCATGACAACACAGATATTCTTCCCCCATGCACATTTTTTTTCATTTGGATTATAAGACCCTTTGGGCAGGGTCTGTGTTTTTACATGTGTATGTGTAGTACAATATAGCTTTTTCAAACTATCTTAATACAAATAAGGAATTGTTGACAAAATCTTCTGTCCTTGACAATCTCATGTTGATTGCTTCCACTCCTCCCTCCCCTGTTCCAATGTGGGATTACACCAAACATAATGCATTTAATGGCAGTGCTTGGGCTACCGTCAAAAGAATATACACTTGCTCATTAACACCGCCCCCCAGCTTTTAATCACCTTTCATTACTGCTTTTATTTCCATACACTGGTTATTTTGTTAGAGAAAGACTAAATTATAGAAAATTGTTCCTTTCCAGAGACCCAAACACCATTTTCAGAGGAAATTCATTAACTTCCAAGTGCATTGATGAGACAATGAAGCTGGCAGGGATGCATTATCTTCAAGTTACACTAAAGCCAATTATAGATGAGGTAAGAGCAAGAAAGATTGTTTGATAAAATTTCAGCCTCACAGGCCTTCTAGGAGTAGGTATTGTTTGCTTCTTGCCATTTTAAAATTGCTTTGTCCAGCTAGTGTTCATGTATTTACATGAAAGCCTTGCAACATTTACTTATCCAGTGATTCACCCAGTTCAGGAACACTCGACTAGCTTTAAAGACAGACAAAAAAAATTCGTTTTAACTAGGTCTAAAAACAAGTTTCCTGTCTTATAAAACCTACTGCTTATGTTCTGGGGGGAAAAAAAATAAAAACCTACAAAAGTCAGAACTTCACATGAGAAAGTAGCCTGAAATCCATGAAGAACACTTGTCATCCTGTAGTTTTTAAATGAATACGATTAATCCTAGATTACTGCATATGTGACAGCTTGCAGTGTGGCAGTGTGCTATTATCTCTTCAGTCCAGTATTGCAGTTTCTTCCATTGCTGTAATTAAACAACTATTTGGACCACATACTTCCTTGTGAATGATTTAGCACTTAGTTCAGCTGTTAACTGTGATGTCACATCAAGAAATATTTTCCCTAAGAGTAGTTTTACAATACTTTCTCTTTGGTGCATGATGTGTTTTCTTAAATTAATTGGGAGGGGTTGAAGAAAAAACCTCCTTCATGTTAGATGTAGAAAAATATTGCAGAAAAAATATAATGGAAGAGTTTGGAAAAATTAAAAATAATAAATAGCTTACATATGAAGTTTTACCAGAAGAAAAAAAAATCTAATATAAAGTTTGGATACTGCTCTTTATCCAAGATAACTACCTTTTTAAATCATCTGTTACAAGATTTTTACCTTCAGAGGAGAACTAGTATATTAATTGTTCATTATGTGTTTTATTTTAGATCTGCCAGGTCCATAAGCCTTGTGAAATTGATCCTGTGAAATTAAAAGATGGTGAAAATTTGGAAAATAACAGGGTAGGCTTGTGATAGTTGATGTTCTTTCTTACTGGGGTCCTCACACATTTGGAGGTGCCAGGGAGGCTTTCATACTTTGGTTAACACTGGACACTTTTAATCTGATAGAAATGCATGTGACTGTATTGTATATGAGCTCCATGGTTAGCTATAAGATGCAGTGCTGAAATCTTTTTTTTCCCCCTCCTCTTGTGTCCTTTCTGAGATGATGGGTATTTAGTAGGATTTGCAGATCTGTTAGAATCTGACAGGGCTGTGATGTGAGTGCTTCTCCTATGGCTGTTATAGCAGTTGTGATATTCTGAGATGTGATATTTATAAAATGTAAAACAAACAAAGAAGTACATAGCTTGTTGGTATACCACTTGACTAAATGGATGTGCAGTGTAACAGTAGAAGAATGGACTCCTTAACCAATGGTTCCAGCAAGATAATTATGATTTTGTAAAATAAAATTACATGCTTTTCAGAATACAGTTTTACTTGATATCCATATTTGCGGGTAGTAATAACACGGTACTTTCAGCCCTCTGCTTTGTGGTATGCCTGTTCAAGGAGGGTATCCACTGCAGATTGGTCTGTCTTCTGTTACCAAAAAAAATGCATATGCCACTAGGAAAATGAAGTAGCCTTGCTTTTTGTGGAAGGAAAACAATTCATTTAAAAAAATCAGTTTAATGCACATGTTCACTGTTTCAGGAAAATCTGAGGCAGTATGTTGACCGCATTTTTACTGTTATTACGAAATCTGGTGTGAGCTGTCCTACGGTGATGTGTGATATTTTCTTTTCACTGAGAGAATCAGCTGCCAAACGTTTTCAAGGTGAGTTTCAGTCTAGCTTTTCAAACTTTACTTTAGATGATTTTCAAGAATTGTTATTTACTGTCACAGGTGGAAGTGATTAAAAATACATTTCACACCTGATGCCATTTAGGGTGTGTGCAGCCATAAGGTATTTTCCTCAATGTACAAATAGCAAGACTTTTAATGATGTACCAGATCTTCCGTCAGTGTTGTTCTGCTCTGAAACATGATGTGGTAAAATGGCAAGTAGAGATGCTACATGTGTAGCAGCTTTTTTCAGGGACAAATAATTTTGAAACAGCTAGTTCTGGAAACTCATAAAATCTGACGCTTCAGCTGCATTCTTTTCTATTTCTACATGAACCTATAATAAAGGCCAAATTTTAGAGTCCTGACATCAGTACAAACCCAACAGTAGATTTGTACAGCTGTAGCTCAGTACATTTTGTTGATGAGACACAAAAAGAAATAGAATCTATTCTACTCTCTTCCCTCTGCAGGAACAAACACAACATAAAGCCAGACCCCTTTATTTTTTTCTGTTAAAGTAGACAAATTTGACTGCATGTGTACAAAGAGCACATCCTTTGCATAAGTATGCTATTTTTACATAGTCACTTTCAGAATAGAAGAATCTCAACATTTCATTGATTACCATATTATGCTCTTTATCCGTTCAGTGCACTATTCTTAGGTTTGTGCTAAGTGCCCCACATTATTATTGAGAGGCAGTCTCTGCACTGAGCTGCTTATGATCTATGAAAATTATCCATATACTTTGGCTGATTAATTCAGATATCACATTTCAATATGACTTTCCTGCACAAGGAGACTAGTTTTCCGTAGACAATCCATGTCATAAATCCTGCATTCTCATATAGGGAGGTAGCCTTCATCTTGGTTTTTTTCATTGCTTTACCAACAGCTGATATTTGGCTCCAAGTGTCCTCCTTTATCTGATTATCCCATAATTTATGAATAAATAGATATCTACACACTATCTGAAAGCATTTCCGATATTAGCACTGAAAGTTCTCTGTAAAGTATCTATTGAGATAATGAGTGGGATTGTCTCTGTTATAGGTGACCTAGATGTAAGGTACACAGCTGTTAGCAGCTTTATTTTCCTGAGGTTCTTTGCTCCTGCAATTCTTTCCCCAAATCTCTTTCAACTTACACCACACCATCCAGTAAGTACTGTATTTACTTATCTAGGTATTTATGTAGACCATCTGCCATAGGAAGAGCCTCTGCCATGTATTCTATTAATTACTTATTTACAGCCTTCAGGAGGAACAGCTTGATATAGTCTAGAAGTTTGTTATATATTTGTTTTGCATATGAGTAGATTATGTTGGGTGGCTGGGTATGTAAAAAGCTTAGAATGGAGTTTGAAATGAGGTTTTTGTTTAGTTTTGAATGTGGTGAGCCCTGTGGTCATTCTCATCTCTTATGGGGGTAATTTCTGTAGTTTAGCTCCGGTAAAGGCTCTTGTTTTAGGCCATGTCTATACAACAAAGATGGCATTGGCTAGGGGGTATGGTTTTATCATGTGCCCTAGCCAACTTAGCTTTACTGGGTGCATCTACACAAGACACTACATCGCTGTAGTAATGAGTTATGGCAACATAGCTCATTGCTATGGTGACATAGCATCAGTGGACATGAACCGTGATGCTGATGCTACTGCACAGCTACTGTGCTACTGTGCAGTAGGGTCAGAAATGACCTGTGCACCCTGGGACTGCCCAGTAATGCCAGTTACTACATCATCATTTAGTACTAAGACAAGCTAAAGCACGTACTAAATGACTGCTCAGTAACAACTATGAAGTCAGGTGCATGTGTAGACACACCCACTGGCAACTTCACTATGTGGACACGGATACACCAGTGGAAGAGTGAGGTTTTTGTGGCTTAGCTTATGTTGTTTGGGAGCCTACTTTGAAAGATGCTCCTTAGTATAAACTAGCCCTTAGGTACTGTTTAGCTTCTTCCTGTTTGCCAGCAGGTTCAGGGTCCTGTAACATATGCAAGATTTGTGGTTTTTTGCTGGTGTTGAGCTCTGGCAAGCAAAAGATTCATGTGTGAAATGAAGGGGCCACCATTCTGTCAAGTGCTACACAGGCTGACATTGTACTGCTTCATTCTTTGCTTGTTTGCACCAAAACAGGGGTTTCACCATGTTAGTTGCCTTAAAAATGAAGTACATTTTATTTATATGTGCAACTCTCCCCCTCCATTTAATAAGTTACATCAGTTTCCACATGGGCTGGATATAAGCACACAGCCCTGTGGCCAGACTCCTCCTCTTAATTTAAGCATAGTCTATGGTATGCCCAATTCATTCTCAGCTGCTGATGAGAGGGTAGCTCCTGCTCTATTTTCAGTTGTCTTACATCAATATTGAATTGGGCAGTACTGGGTGGCACCTTAGAGAGTAGCATTTACCAAAGTAGGTTCCCTATGAAAACTCATGCTTCTCTGAACCCATTAGTCTCTAAAGGTGCTACCATACCACACGTTCTGCCTGACTCACACATCTAATGACCTCTGCCCTCCAATATATTGGATTATTTCAAAAGCATTCTGAGATGGTTTGCAAATGAAATCTCAGAATCCTTAATTTTTACTGTTCGTAAAAAGCAATCGGTTCTAAATGTTCACTTTGAGGTATGGAAACTGATCAGCTCTTCAGAATAACCAAGGGCTGTGAGCATCAGTATGATACGAAGAGTGTGCATTGGCACATCTTTCAATTTATGTTAATATTTATTTAAGAGGAATAGAGACTATCCGATGAGTGTGGGGTTTTTTTGTGTCCTTTGTCTTAAATACCTCTATTCTCCCCTTTGTAGGATCCTCAGACCTCTAGGACTTTGACGCTCATTTCTAAGACCATACAAACACTGGGCAGTTTATCCAAATCTAAATCTGTAAGTGTTTCAGTTTCTCTCTGAGTTAGGGTTAATTTGATGAAAGTCTATATTCATTTCCTTTTTTTCCCCCTTTTAAACAGGTGGTTGCATCATTGTTGCAATTAAACAGTTGGAGTGATTGTATAGGGCTGAACTTGAACAAGCTGGTATTCAGTAAGGCTAGAGCAGTGGTGCTTGACTTTATTGGCTAGTGGCCTGGATGGGCAGTACCCAGTCCTTTAATGGGCAGGTTTCCGCCTGGTGGATCCAATCTGATTGCTGGAGTGGGTGCTGTAGGGACCCATCTCCCCATGTGCAGAGGGACAGGAACAGCCAGGCCCAATCCAGGCTCTTAGGGCCCGGGGTGGGGGAGAAGGGAAGAGGTGTGGTCCCAACCAGGCACGGCAGGGAAGGCAGCGTGGCTTTGCTGGGCAGGTTCCAACCCACTGTGTGAGGCTTGGGATTTGGGCAGTGGATAGGGTTCACAATATTAATTACCATCATTCCCAGCTGCCAACTTTCTTGACCCTTAGAGAGCCCCACAGGCCAGACACCAGAGCTCCACAGGTGGCATTTAGCCCGGATGCTGGAGGTTGAGCACCTGTGGCCTAGACATGACTTAACCTACTTGTTAAAACCTACTGATGGCAAAAACTTAAAATTATCTTCATATGAACTATGTGTTAATAAAAATAAGTTATATATTCCTAGAGCAGAGTCTTATTCTAAGCCTTTGCTTCAGATATTTTTGGGGAAAATGTAGTGTTTAAGGTTATTAGCCCTTGGAAAACGAGGTATAGCACTAAGTAGTTGTTCTGCAGGATTTTCCACACAGCCTCAGTGGTATATTTAAATTCTAAGCTCAAGAAACCATCACTAATGCTGAAAGCTAGTGTACTTTGTATGTCTATCCAGTTATGCCAGTTAGTGGTGATAGTGGATGGTGGTTTTGCTATGGACATCTCTCCACTAGAAATCAAATAGTTATCAGGTGATGTCTTTTCAGTCATTCCTGACTAGTCTGGATTCACTGAGCAACCTTTTATGAGTATTTTAGAGGTTTACAAATCCCTTGAGCCTGTCAGATTCCAGGGTTTCTGGTAGTTTTGCCTGTTTATTTTGGGAACATGATCAGAAAGAAGATTTGAAGCTTATACAGAATGCAAATAGCGAATAGAGTGAATTGAGTCAGTGTTTGGAATGCTAACTTGGACTTTTGCAGTAGTATAGCTTACTTTTGTCTAAGATGGTGATCTTCAACCTATGGTCTGTGAAAGATGACAATAAAAAAAAATATGTGAATACTCACACTTACATTTCAAAGGGTTCCACACCTCCATTCCAAGTTTTTTAGGGGGTCTGCAAATGAAAAAAGATTGAAAACCACTGGCCTAAGAGGCTCCTGGGAAGTACAGGGTGTGCATCCAAACAGCCTGAGAGTAGCTTCAGGCTCTTTTTCTTTTTGAATATAGTGAAAAATGGTGATTGTTTCAGTCTTAATTTCTTCTGCTGTTGGCACTGTGGTTATAGATAGTACCATATGATGTATTGACTGTTGGTTCCGTTTCAGGCCAGCTTCAAGGAGTCCTACATGGCTATTTTTTATGACTATTTTAATGAACAAAAATATGCAGATGCAGTAAAGAATGTAAGTAAATATAAGTCAATCCATAGACTCTTTTATTAGGTTATTCAAGCTGATATTTAGAATCATAAACTTTATGTAGTAACTGTTAGAATTGGTGTTCCTAAAAATCGGTGTATAAAAGTCAGTTTGCTGTAGCTTAGATATTAATATATGTGCACATTCTGTGTTCCTTGCAACCCTGTACTGAGCACAGTCTGGTCCAAGAGGAAATAAAGGATGGTGAGTAATCAAGCAAAAGCATAAAGAAGAGATAAGAGTACATGTGTGTACATTTTGCGGTTAGGAACATTCTTCCATTTGTTGTTTTTAGTTTGCAGGCCAGGAAACCTTTGCAGATTCCCACATTATGTGCTGTAGTCTTTTTTAATGCTATCACAATAATATGTGTATGAAACAATAAATTCTGGCTTGTGTTGCTGAATTACTTTATGTGCACACTTTGTCCATTTTCAAGTTCCTAGATTTGATTTCTTCTTCTGGAAGGAGAGACCACAAGAGTATAGAGCAACCCATACTTCTTAAAGAAGGGTAAGAATATCTCCAGATCAGAAATATTTCTATTTCTGCTTTTTTAATGCCATTGTGAGGCACTAGTTCTTCTCTGACCCCCTGACTCCATTGTTGTATTGCTACCTTTGCCTTTGTGGCTGCTAGCTTATGTTAACGTCCTTTCATGTGTGTTAATATTTTAATTTCGTATGTGTTTATAAAATCTGTGTGCAAAAGCATCAGTGGAATTTAATTACCATGGTTAGTGCTGGATAAATATGAACCAAATCCTTCATTTAAAATAAAGTTAATGTTGTGACTCCCATCACTAAAAAATAAATAAGATTAGGTTTGTAATTGAATTGCTGACTACTATTAAATGTTGAAGGGTGACTACCACTTCTGGTTGATCCAAACAGCTCATATCACATGTGTGACAAAGTAGTATCCCTAGAAGTCAGCTTCTCCATTTTAAGTCTGTACATTATCATTCTTTTGCTTTTGAAAATAAATGTATGATTTGTAACTTTGCCCCCTCTCATAAACATGACCTTTCTGCCTCTGTCTTTCTTTTGCTCCTGTCTGATTTTTTTCTGTCTTTTCTTGTTCGGCCTGCTGGCTGCTGTTGTAAAGGACTCTTAAACTAACAGTAAAGAAAGTTGATGGTAATAGTTCATGCAGGTAAGATGGTAGGGGCAGATGGTACTTTCCTGTAGTTACCTGCCTGACAGCATCTCCTTCCTCCATAGCTACAGACATATCTGACTTATCTTGGGAAAGATTTTTTCTTTGTTCTGTAATTCTGAAGTACCAATGTTAAACCAACATTTGTCATATACTGCTTAATAGTGTAGAACTCCTTAAAAGAAAACAAGGAAGTTGCTGAACATAGAGAATAAAAGTGCCTTTTACTTGTAGGCAAAGGCTCTGACTTCTGGAATTCACTTAATATTCAGTGCACAAATTCCTAAGACCTTATTGCAAGTGAGTAAGATGTCAAAATACATTTTTCTAAGCACTGCTTCAGTAGCATACAAGTAAATTGTTCTCAAGTTTAAGGAGTCAACTTCAGCGGTTTAATTTCCCCACCCTGTCACATAATTGTCACGCTTTACCTTTTTTTTTTAACAAACCTCTCTTGGACTCCCTTAGTTTGATTCTTTCCCAGAACAATTGCTTGGCTGATCAGTGGAGTTTGTTTGTCTTTACTGTGCTTTTTGTTTTGTTGGCTTAGTCTACTTTTTATCAAAAGAAAAAAAATCTCTATGTATGGGGTGTGCGCATTCAAATGGACATGCAGTACCCCAATGAGGTAACTGCCAGCTTGCTCTTTGCTGTCTCTGAGCATGTTATCACTGCTCAACAAATAGTTGTCCGATTCTTTCCAAAGGGAAAAGAATTGGAATTGTTCATTCCCATCCTCATGTGCCAGAAAGATATTCACACCCACACTCCCAAGCAAAGCTGAAATAGATTCTAATTCAAATCTACCACAAAAAGGGAAGAATAATAAGTCTCTTCAGCCAATTCTCCTGGAAATGAGTTTGATCTCAGAATGCTTTTCTCTCGTTTCTTGCCCATTTGTTCAGACCAACAGCCCAAATGTTACATGAGTATGAGGAACAAGAAGTCCTTTAAATTGTTCTTAAAATTGCTTGTGGTGCTTGTTACTTTTCACCTGTTTACCCAGGAAATAAAAACACAGGGCATTTATTGGCGTACCTGTTTGTCCCACAATGCGCCAGAGATCCACTGCTTCAGAATAGGCTCGATTTAATCAAGTCTGCTCTGCATGCAAATACAAACTGCGCTGCACCATGTGTAGTTGTATAAGCAGTGAAACGCACATCTGCACGCAAAAAATGGCAACAGCGCGCTTTTGAACTAAAACATCTTCTATGTGTGTTAGTTCAGAAGTGCGCCACCACAATTTTCTCAGCACCAATGCACATTTTGCTGCTTATACAACTGCAAGCAATGCAGCGCCGGGCACTTTTAAAAATGCCTGGTGCTGCAGCAATTGCACATGTAAAAATGCTCACAATGTTCAGTTTTGTTTCCAAAATTGTGGAAGCCCAAGAATTTCAACAGTGCTCCTGATCACCTTTATATCAAAGGTATAGTTTTAAATTAAGTAGGGGTGAATTTGATTAGAAATGTGTTGTCAGTTTCAGAATATTGAGCATAGATTTCTAAAAGGGAATGGATTTTTTAAAACAATGCATCTACACATGAGCTTTAATGCACATTAGCCTATTTTAATACACATCAAAGCATCACAAAAAAAACATGCTCTTTAGATAATGCACATTAAAATAAGATAATACACATTTTTCTAGTACCTCACAATGGAGGGTACTAGATTTAATGCATATTACCTAAAGTGCATTAATGAACATATAGATGCACCCCGTATGTGCTTGTTGGTCACTTTTAAAGATCTCCACATGAAAAAAAGAACCTAATGAGCAGTTGATTCTTCAGTGTAGATAGCTAAATCCATTTGGAAATTCTAGCAACCAAACATCGAAGGACTGTCTTATGAGGTCTGGAACCATAGCTAAACATTGTTCTATTACATTTTTCTCATATGATCCAAGATGCAAGAGTGGGATGAAACAGTTATTGCCCAGACTTCATAGTAACAGACAGTTGTTATCAGTCATAACAATTATAAAACTGTGTACAGTTTAAAAGATATGTTCCAACTAAGACAGCTGTGTTAGTCTGAAGTAAGGCAGACGGCAGGGTAGATTTGCACTTTATAGACTAACTAAATCAGAGATGCATAGCATAAGCCGTTGTAAGCAACAGGATTACTATCTGACTGCCTTGGATGAAGTAAGCCCACTACTTATACTATGCATCTCTGGTTTAGTTAGTTCTATAAGAGCTCTGCTACATATTGAAATTTAAATCTGAATAGAAAGCAACTATAGAGTTGTTACACATTTTCAAGTACTAACTTTGTAGCTGGTTGGCTCTTTTTACAGCTGGATTTTTTTATGGTGTGATTATTACTTTGCATGTATGGCTGGTCTAAATTTATTGCACTATTAACCAGTTAACTGTGTGATCTATGGGGCAGAGCTCTACTACTACCCAGCACATCCACAGGTGGCAGATAGTGAAACAGCCTTCAGGAAAGGTTAGCTGTGAAATAAGTAGGGTAACTCTGACAAATAAATAGTTGCAGACCAAGCAATGGCAGCACCACCAGGATGTGATGAAATTAGCAGATGGCAGTGGTTTTCCTCCTTAAAAGCCACATATATTCTTTGATGGTGCTGTGACATGCTGAGTATAGGTCGCCATTGTAATAAGTCTGCCCCGTCCCGAGTCATGGCACTACAAGCCCTCAATAGAGAGCAGGTGGATGAAGATGTTAGTATTTCAGTGGCTGTGATGGCAGATGAAGGCTGCAGCTGAGTGATACCTCCAGATACCTTGGTCTCCTTGCCATTAGATCAAGGTCCTGTTCTGTCAAGAGCCATGTGAAAGCTGATGTACAGCAGCTTCTCCACAGTAAAGGAAGTCATGCACAGGCATCTTCCATGAAAACAGCTTTTCCAGCATATTCTTCAAGCCCTTTGGTGACCCAGTAGCAATGGGAGAATATTAGCAGGATGTGGGGTGCCCTCAAAGCTACTATCATCAACGCCTGTGAAGAGACGCTTGGATTCTCTGCCAGAAAACATCAAGACTGGTTTGATGAGAATGCCCAGGAGATCCAAGAGTTGATTGATCACAGGCACAAGAACGCCTGTGATTAATAAAACAACACCAACTCCAAGCAAAAGAAATTGAATCTGAAACAAGCCAAGGGAGAGGTCCAGAGGAGGACCTGCAATATGAAGAACAAATAATGGGAAGACAAAGATAAGAAGGTTCAACATCTTGCTGAAATGCATGATAAGCATGTTTTCTTCAGTGTCACCAAAGCCACTGATGGTCCAAGCACCTGGGGGCTAACCCCCTTGAGACCTGAGGATGGAGAAAACCTGATCAAGGAAAGGGGAGCCATCAATGCCCATTGGAAGGAGCATTCTGAAGATCATCTCAGTTGAGACTCTGCTGTTGATGAGAGTGTTTCAGCTCCATCCTGCAACACCCAGTCAGAGATGATCAGAATCAGAACCCCTTCAACCTTTGACGATGTAAGGAAAGCCATCAAGCAGATGAAAAACAACAAGGCACATGAAGTAGATGGAATCCCCACTTAAATCTTCAAACGAGGAGCCAAGGAGCTCACATCACCACTTCATGCCCTCATCTTAAGGATGTTGTCCTTAGGAATGATTAGGAAATCTAAAAGACCTCAGAGATGCCATGATTGTTACAGTCTGTAAGAAGGAAAACAACTGTGGAAACTACAGAAGGATTACCTTGCTGTCCACCACAGAGAAGATCATTGTGAGAACCCTCCTGAACCATCTCCTTCCGCTTGCTGAAGAGCTCCACCTGAAATCTGTGTGGGTTTAGGACACGCACAACTGATATAATCTTCATAGCTCACTAGCTGCAGGAGAAATGCCGGAGACAACATAAGCCTCTCTATGTGGCCTTCTTTGACCTCATAAAAGCTTTTGATTATGTCAGCTGAGAAGTGTTGTGGAGGATCCTTCTGAAGTATGGATGCCCACCAAAATTTGTCACCATTCTTTGCCTGCTCCATGATGGTATGTGAGCTGTGGTTGTCAGTAATGGATCTATCACAGATTCCTTCTAGGTTAAAATGGAAGTTAAGCAAGGCTGTCATTGCTCCAACACACTTCTCGATATCCCATGCTGTGATGCTACATCTGACCACCAACAAGCTTCCAGCCAGAGTGGAGCTAAACTACCAAATGGGTGATAAATTGTTTAATCTCAGCTGACTCTGACCCAAAAACAAAACCACCCTGACCTCAGTCATTGAGCTCCAATACACCGATGATGCTGTAGTGTGTGCTCACTGAATAGTCAACCTTCAGGCAATCATTGACATCTTTACTGAGGCATACAAGAAAGGGGGACTGATGCTTAACATTCAAAGAACTAAGGTCCTCCACCAACAAGCTCCTAATGAACCAGTCCCCAGCTCCAGTAATTCAGATCCATGGTGAGACTCTAGAGAACACTGAGTATTTCCTGTGCCTCAGAAGCCATCACTCACAGAAGGCTGATGTCAACAAAGAAATCCAGCATCGCCACAAATGTAGCCTTTGGGCACCTGAAGTGGGTGTTCGAAGATTGCAACATCCAATCTGAAACCAAGCTTATGATTTATCAAGCAGTCACAATCCCCACCTTGCTGTATGGAGCTGAGACCTAGACAACATACAGGAGACATCTAAAGTTGCTGGAGAAGTTCCATCAATGCTGCAGGTGAGAGATCATCTGAATCCAGTGGGAAGGCAGATGCACCAATGTTAGCATCCTCCTGCAAGGAAACACCACAAGTACTGAGGTGATGATCATCCAACGTAAACTTTGTTAGACTGGCCATGTCATCCGGATGTTCCCAGACTCACGAATCAAGTTTATACTCTCAGCTCAGCAAAGGCGTAGGCTCAAGAGGAGGGCACAGAAAGTGCTTCAAGAACATCCTAAAGGCTAACTTAAAATGCAATATCGGTGTCAACTCATGGGAGACTGTCATCCAGGACCACCCCAAATGGAGGAAGAGTCCGCTGCTGCTGGGATCTCTGTACTTTGAAACTTCACGACAGCAACAGGAAATGGAAAAGCAGGAACGGCAGAATTGGCATGTTGCAGACCAAATCAAGAATCCAGCGCCACCCGCCCCACACAGAAACTTATGTCTGAGCCATAGTTGAGTCTGTCAGTTCTGGATAGGCCCTATCAGCCATCTTTGGATACACAGATAAGACAATCATCCTTAACTGTGGGGGATTGCCAAAGAAGAATTGTGTCATAATTACTTTGCATTTGTAGCAGGTCTTACTTTACATGTGTGGCCAGTCTAAATTTGTTGCATCATTAACTCGTTAATTGTGTAATATAATGTAATGTAGCAGGGGCCTAAGATACAAATCCAACCCTGCCATATTCTAACTATATTATGACTCTGCCTCAAGAAATTTAGAGTCAAAATGACTGTTTTAGGGACCAGGGCAATCCCATGCATAGTACAGTGGCAAGAGGGCATTAACATTGAAATGCTTTGCAGAAGAAAGGCTTCATTTGATTCTGGTCTCCATGTCTCAGGACCTGTGACTCAGTCTGACACAATCCAGTTGTTTCTAACTGATGATGGAACATCAGGAAAGAAGATTCCAAGGTTCCAGTTTCTCAGTGTGTTCTAGTTCCATTTTGTGTATGTTCTCTGTGCTGCACAGTATTTCCTGCTGATTTTAAAAACTACTTTTATAGCAAGTAGTTTTTACTTTCTTGGTTATCCTACCCAATTTAATACACTGTGGCAATGAATCCACTGGTATGATATGTAAAGTAGCTATTCATGAAACACTTCCTCTCTCATTCGTGTTTTTCACGAATGGTTATGTAGAGCATTATGAAATTGCTGTCAGAATGTCAAAGTTACCTTGTAACCTGTGTGTTAATTTAGCAGTTGGGTATGCAGATATTATAATATAGTTCTTTGTTAAATTAATTTCTACCTGAGATTACAAAGAGTAACTTGATAAATGGAAAAGTTAGCAGCTTCTAACAGATTAATTTGCACTGTGATAAAAAACACAGATTTCTTGACTGCAGCGCTAGTCTGTTAATTGGAAATAGAGTTACACAGCATTCAGAGTTTTCTATTACTAGATCATGGGAGTGATTATAGCATATCTGGACAATCCCTGCACTAAAGAGGCTCTATTTATTTAAAGCCTCTAAGGAACTGTCTTGCATAGGAAAAGCAGTAGCATTAGGTCAGGCTTAGTGAATGTGTGCTAGCTAAGTTTAGCCCTTTTTCTTAGCCTACATACAAGGTAGCACCTCTCGCTGGATTTTTTTTAACAAATTAAGTGACAGTCTAGGCAAGAATCTAAGGTGCAAGTCACCCAATTAAATCAACTTCCTGTTTAAGCTGTGCATCAAGAGAAAGGTCTTCCACTGCGTTAAGCCTAGCAAAAAAGGGCAGGCTTAACTAACAACTTTAAGCACGTGTAGACATGCCCATACACTGGTTTAAAAATGGTGGAACCTGCTCTAACATTTGCTCCCCCCCTCCCCACCCGCCACAACTAAAGTGTGAGTGTATGTTAGATGGGTGAATTACCAATCTAAACTGCATCACTTACAGAAAGCTGTGTAACTTAGATCGATTCTGCCTCAGACTTTTTGAATGTCTGTACCTAGCCTTTAAGCCTACAAAACCTTGCCCATTCTTTTTAGTCAAGATAAAGCCCCACATGTTGCAGGTATTGTGTGTGATTTCTTGGATTTGACAATGGGATATTGTTATACAGTGCATTTATGTACAAACTGTTATCTCATTTGCAACAGGTTCATGATCAAAAGAGCCCAAGGTAGAAAACGCTTTGGTATGAAAAACTTCAAGAAGAGATGGTTCCGCTTGACTAACCATGAATTTACCTATCAGAAAAGTAAAGGTAACAAAGGTTTGCCTCTCTGCTTTCTAACTTTATGTTGATAAAAGCAGGGATTAAAAGGTAAATGATTGGTTAGAATTGAAAGAATACCATTGAAAGTTTCATCATAAACTACTACTTACAGTATATTTAAAAAGAAAGTTTCTTCCTCTGTGTGTGCAGCTATAGAAAATAGTTTGTGCTTTGTATTTGAGCAGATACAGTGAATTTAAGGTCACATTCCCCTTCACTTCCCTTTCTCTCTGTTCTTAATATCAATCATTTGATAAAGGGCAGATGCAGTGAACTGAACTGTATGAATTAAAGTCAAGTCAGCAAACTCATCCAGTTTCATGGGCTGGATGAGTGGTACAGGGTCCATACATGGACTGAATTATACCCACAGGCCAGCCCTGCATGCTAGATCTACCATGTGTCCTCCATGGGCTGGATGAGTGGTACAGGGTCCATACATGGACTGAATTATACCCACAGGCCAGCCCTGCATGCTAGATCTACCATGTGTCCTGGAGTGGGTGCCATATATTGCAAGGTCCTGCTGTGAATGCTCCAAGGCTGTGCTGCATATG
Source organism: Crocodylus siamensis (assembly GCF_052110815.1). Taxonomy (NCBI): domain Eukaryota; kingdom Metazoa; phylum Chordata; order Crocodylia; family Crocodylidae; genus Crocodylus; species Crocodylus siamensis. The sequence continues at coordinate 304,688,110 of NC_143395.1, forward strand.
GTGGGCTCCACCACTCCAAGACAAGCTGGAGTGAGCGCTGTATATGGAGCCATCCAGGATACCCCACATGCTGCCTGTGAGTGAACTCTGAGATACACGGGCAGCACCGGGGACTGGATGATAGGGCTTAATGGGCCAAATCCAAGCTGCAGGCCATATCTGTGACACCTCTGCATTAAAGCATTATGCTTGTTGGGGTACATTTATTGATTAAATCTCTAAAGTATCTTCTCTGTTAACATGCGCTGTGTGTATGTGCACTTGTGTAACAGACCACTTAAGGGCTAGATTTTAATTTGCATTCTTCTATGTCAAGTCTGCAAACTTGATATGGGAGCATTAATTTATAGATAAAATTTTGAATACAGTATTAGTACTCAAAAGTAAAGCTGTTTTAAAAGTTTGAATGGAACTTCTCAGACTCTGCAGTGATTGTTCAGCTTTGTTACACACCCTACCCCTGTTAAAGGAATAAATGAATATAAATTGATTTTCATGCAGAAAGAGGGGGGTGGGGAAATACTACCTATGGCCACTATACACAAATTTAGTGTTGTGGAAGAAATCCAATTGCAGTTCACAGAATTTCCCCATTTATTGGTATCTGATATTTCACTCAGATAAAGTTAAATGTATTGGATGCAGATTATTTACATGCAACTACTGGAATACTGTTGGTTTTCATTTGTTGTTTTGTTGTTTTGTTTTTGTTGGGCTTTTGTTTTATGTTTTTATTCTTCTGAGAACAAATAGATAAATTCTCTTATTCTTGCTTTCGTTATCACTCATTTACAGGATTCCTGAAAGCAAGTTTCTCTTTACTGGCTTTTGTTAATTAGGTCCATTTGTACAAGTGACTGGAGCAGCTCAGGGCTTGAACACATGCTTTGAATTTGCAAATATTTGTTCATTAATAGTCTTACTAGTAGGTGAAATTATTTTGGGACCTTCCAGCTAGATTGGATTTACCAAAGAGAACAATTATCATGCATGGTGGGGAAGCAGTAGGGCTTAGTGGAGCCTGGAGGATCTCAGTAATTTTTTAGATTACTTAACTCTCACTGTCTTGTCTTCGAGGTCTTACCTCATCACTACCATCCTCCATCACCAGGGTTGAGGAGAGTGATTTTCTTCTCTGCCACTTCATAAAAGGAAATACTTTGCCCTGCTGAAATGTTTAATTTTTTTAAGAGGTTGACTGGCAAGACACATTGCCTTAATTTCATCTCTGCTTTAGCTCCAACACTGAGCCCTTGAAGGCCTACCAGTAAACCCTGCTGAGCTAGCTTTTTTGCAGCCACACTGACCTTCTCCTTCCTAGAAATCAAATCAGAGCTTTGGATAGGGTAGAGTGAAGCCTTGAGCAGTTATCCGGCTTCTGTTTGTGATTGTTTGCTGCAGGTGATCATCCTCTATGTAGCATTCCAATAGAAAACATTCTTGCTGTGGAGAAATTGGAGGAGGAGTCCTTTAAAATGAAAAACGTAAGTAGGTCATATTCATTTTTCATTTATTTAATTTCTCTGGATACTATGCCACCACCAAATCAACTTTTTGTAACCAGTGTTGGATTTCCACTGAAAGATGTACAACCACAGCTGCGTGTTCTGTATATAGTAGCATGGATTTCCAAAAGTACTGCCCATTCAGATTCTTAATGGAGCCTTGTCAGCATTACTGGGGTTTAGTTATCTGCAGCACCCACTGCAATCTAGTCTATGTGTAGTTTGGTGTAGCGAAGACACCTTACTGTCTGCCCTTCTGGCAATCTAGCACCTGAGACATGGGAAGAATTAACGACTTAAATATTTGAAGGAACATGTGATCTTGCAATAATCTACCAGTTAGAATAACTTCTGAAAATACAGAAATTGTGCAGAAGCAATAGGCATAATAGTGTGTGTAAGCAAGGAGAGTATTCCCATACCCATACCAACATAACTTTTATAGTACACCAGCATACCGATATGGTATGAAATTTCTGCTGTCTCATATATGGGATGGCCACATTTCTTACAAGAGAGGCTACAGTTTTGCCACAAAAATAATAGAAATCATGAAAATAAAACTCAAGGAGTCTCATGATGCACACTGTCACTCGCACAGAGGGGACAGCATACAGGTTCATGGGAGATGTGGTTGAGAGAGAGTTATTGGCCCCTAGATAAGAACAGGGGTGTTAATCCTCCTATCTTTAACCCCCGTGAGGCGATACCTCCAGGAGGGAATGATATTCAGTAGGTAACATTTTATTTGTTTCTCTGAATATTGTCTTTTTGCAAGAAATCAAGAAACTTACTAAAAGTAACCAAGACAATTGTAGCCTATACATAAGCAAAGCACTTCATCCTACATTCATATCTGCCATAGATACTGTCTGGTATACAGAAAAAAAACCCAGAAATGTGATTTTCAGGAGTGTTGAAATAGGGGCAGCAGAACAGGAAAAAGCCAGGTCAGGTCCTGTGATTCCCATTTTACAGACCTTAGAGGTTTTTAATTCTTCTGTCTCTACTTATTGCCTAAAACAGGCTTTTATACAGAAATTGTCATGGATCTCAGCTTTTAGTATCTCGTGGCCCTCCCCATTTCTGCAGTTGCACAGCTTCTGAGACCAAGATGGGTAATGTTCAGGCTTTGACCAGATACTGGACTTTTGTGATGGTATTCTGTCTGAGGGGCCAAGTAAACTGAAGTTCTGCACTTGACTCAATGGTATTTGTAACATGAGAAGCATAACATTTCTCAGTCTGTCTGCCGGTGTTTGTAACAAGATGGAGTAGACTTAAGCTCACCCTCCGTGAGGGAATGTCTTCCCTGCATAGTTTACTGGACCTCATGAGTTAATCATGAGAAGCCATGCTAAAAAATAATTTCCAAGCTGCACAAAGGGTGTTGGCAGCTGCTGGGTTGAACACAATTAAACTGCAGCCTTCCCCTGCCTGACAGACCAGCCCATTGAAGTTAAAATCAGATCCATGCTTGAATTAAGGGGGGTTTGTGTGTAGACAGGACTTGAGTTAGGGCCAACACTTGACAAGTAACTCAACTTAACACTGCCATGAAGACAAGCCTTCAATTATGTTGGCTTTGCAGAGCTAATGTACTGCTTTTTTTTTTCTAACACAAATACCATCTTGGTCTTTTGAGAACATTGCTTAAAGAGCAACTGCTGTCTGGTGTTTTTTGAGAATGAAAAGGTCTTGCAATCACTTGAAATTCTTGGCTTAACTGTTGGCTTCTCAGTAACAGTTGTCATGTGTTAGTTCACTTAGGACTGGTATCCCATTACGCAACTGCATCTCTCTTAAATCTTTTACTTTGTTGTAATGTACAGGACTCCATTAACCCAAGCAGAGTGTTAGAATTCTCTTTCCTGCAGTTTTTTGCATTGAAGAGGTTCAGCTGTATGCTCTAGATAGTTCCCTGCTTTGTTCCTTTCACCCCAAATTACCAGTTTTATCCTGGGAGGTTTTTTAAAAAGTGATACTACCACATCACCACAGTACTAGTTATTAATCTCGCATCATTTTGACCGAGGTCTGGTAGTAGAATAAAAATACCCAATACGGAGAAAAAGTCAAGGGCAACTTTCCCTCTCCCTTAATTTAAGTGAAAAGGCCCACTTGTGAATTAGAAAGTATATTCCCTCTCGGTTTCCAAGAGCATATACCTTATGGTGTAATAAAGGGAATAAATAGTGATCCTATATACATTCAGGGGAGCTTGCTTTAAAAGACTTCTGTTTTTGATCCTCAGAGGTATTAAATTCAGGACAAAGATTTGTTTGATTGAAATGCATAAAAGTGAATTTATACTTAAAAAAAACAAAACAGAGGAGCTGGGAGGTGGAAAGCAATACTAGGAGGCCAGTTGTATCTGCTGAGTGTTATTACTTCTACATAGTGTAAGGGTTTTTCTTCAAAGCCATGTACAAACAGTGATGTGCATATTTTAATGGGGGTGGGGAGGACACTCAGGAGGACACAATAGAAAGGAAAACTGGTGACAGCCAGACATTTGGAAAAATTATGTAATCTACTTTGTTTTGCCTTTCCAGTGCTACAGTTAAATCATTACCTTCTACCACAATTAATCCTTTGCAAATTAGCAGGTATCAGTTAATCAGGTGAAGGGAAATGCTTTGACGCTTTGCCTTTGGAAGAGGCCAGAGGGGCATAAAAAAAATTGAAACACTGACTTTGATTCTTAGATTATAAGCTATTTGGGTCAGGGACTGTTCATCTATCACCATGGGTACCCAGGCTTGATTAAACTAAGCATTAAGATACTACAAGTACTTAATAATTTGTGCAACTAATCTACCACTAAGTAGGCACAGAAAACACAGTTGCTATTTCTTTCTTGTTATTTTTAGAAGCTACATTTGTTAGGCATGGATGGTTATAAAAAGAAAATCCAAACAAAGCGTGTGATGAAATAATGTATGATAGCATTAAAGCAAATTTGTCAGGAAGGCTGGTCCAAACATGACCTCTCCATCCTCCCTTGAACAGCATTTCCTTTCAGCACTCCATGTGTTTTCTGTCAGGCTTCCAAAAGCTGGAGCTTGCAGCCTTATTAAAATAGCATCTCCAAGGCCATCTGCAAAGCCTACTTGGAGCCCAACAAGGAAGTTAATTTTAGTAGTTTGTATATGGTCTCCTGCAGGAACAGGACTAGCCTGTTGCATGCAGTGCTAAGCTTTGTTGTTTAACCTAAAGATGTAATCTGACAAAACACAGATCCGCGTGTGTTTAATAGGACTTGGTGTTGCTTTGGGATTTGTCCTGTAACCTAAAAAAAAAAATCCCTTGCATGTTCCTCAGTAAATATGCTAACTGGTGCACTACACCTTTTGGTACACTGGAAATTTATGCCATTAAAAAACTTTTTCCTTTACTGGCTGATCTTCTGAATTGACTGTTGTGTTCAGTTAAAACAAGCTGATAATTCAGTCTGTGGCTTGCTTCCTTTTTTCAGATGTTCCAAGTGATTCAGCCTGAAAGAGTCCTGTACATTCAGGCAAATAACTGTGTTGAGGCCAAGGACTGGATTGATATCCTTACCAAAGTTAGCCAGTGCAACAAGAAACGCCTCACAGTTTATCACCCTTCTGCATACCTCAATGGGCACTGGCTGTGCTGTAAGGCTACTGCAGATAATGCTCCTGGCTGTACCCCTTGCACTGGGTAAGGACTGGTCAAATGCTTCTTGCTCTGAATTTTGCTATGGATGTGATAAATCAATGCAGAATAATTCTCAATGGCATAATATTCATAAGAGCATGCAAGCAACCAAGGCAATTTTGGTTTTGGACAGTAAAAAACTTGTCACACATCAACCAAATCATTGTCTTCTCATTCCTAACTCAATTGCTCTCTACAGATCCTGGCCAAAATTATCTGTTTTCTTGGGAATGGGGCAGCAATAGCAGTCTAGCAGTACAGGATGCTGTCTTGTATGTTTGAATTGTAGGCAGTTTTAATACTTAAGATTTGGGGTTCACATTCAGACAGACTTCTTTCTGATACTTGCTTGCAAGTTTATTTAGACTGAAGATAGCAACCCTTTACTTCTGTCTAGACTTACATTTTAAGCTAAGTTCAAATTGATTGTGACTGAATATCATTCCTGCTTGTAGGGCTTTCCATAAGCTGTATGGAGACAGTTGAGGGTCTCAGTTTAGTTCCTAAAGGAGAGCTGTCATCCTCACAGATCCAGTAGATCAGTAGCTGTTGGCCCTAGAAGCCAGGATTTGAACAGAGACTTAGCTATCTTCTCAGTCTGTCTCACTGTTTCAACAAAGTGACCTGTGCTCTTACCAAGTCTTCTCTTCTTAGTCCAATATAAGGTGTACTGAATAGGCAGTGCAAAGGGAATTTGAACTGTCATCAGTCAGGCAGGTCTGTGTTAGGAAGCTTTACAAGCTCCAGGACACTCAGGCAAGCACCTTTTGATGAATTCTCATTTTTGAACCTGGGAGTGATGCATGCTTTCAAGCTTGTTAAGTTTGAAGTGTTGCTTTTGTGCTTTGAAACATAAGACTTTTTAAACTAGTCTTGAACCATCCTGTTTCTATCCTTTTTTATAGTGGCCTACCAGCGAATATACAGTTAGACATAGATGGAGATCGAGAAACTGAACGCATCTACTCCCTCTTCAACTTGTATATGCCAAAATTGGAGAAAATGCAAGGTGGGGACAAAATAAGAAAATGACTTAGTTTGAGTTACTTTATGCTTCAAATGAATCTAGACCAGCTCCACAGGCATACATTTGTGTACCAGTGTGTCATCATTCATTAACTGCCTTCAGGCAACAGAAAAAATTGTGAGAATTATTTTTGGTGCACAGTGCAAGCTCATAATCTATATAAAAGTTATTTGCACATATTAAACAGTTGTTTGAGGTAGGGTCTCAACCACAGAATCCTAAAATAGTTGAAGAGCATAGTTTGCATGCTCTGAATTGACAAGTTAAAGTGTGCATTAACTAGAAATTTACTGATCCTGTAAAGAAGCAGTGGTCAAGCTGAGATTTCAGCGGGAACAAGGTTTTGTATTACTAGAAACCATGTGCATGCCTCTGATTCAATTCCAAAGAGCATGCTGGATTCAAACAGTTTCTTCCCCTTAGCCACTTTATGTGCATCAGTGAAACCTGACCCCATGAATGTTTAAAAATGAAAAGCAAAATGGGGCTGGAAAACTGGAAAATGTATGCTAGTGTAGGGTGGAGGGGAGATATGGAATGAGGGATAGAAGTACAAAGACACAAGAGCAGAGGAAGCTAGTGCTTCTAGGCAAGCCAGAAAAGCATTCTGCAGTGCAACATGCCAAACTAGAGATCCTAATTCAGCACACGGTGTGGCAGGGAAACCTTCCCTGCAGTGCTAAGCTTTAAATAGTACTTTATTTTATAATATGATATGAGCCAGTGGTGTCAGACATACGGACTGGAAAGTCCTTTAATCCACTTTTGGCTACCATGCAGTTATGTGAACCTAAGATCTCCTACCACTTCCGAGCTGCCTCTCCTCATGCCCATCTCTCCCAGTGCCCCCTCCCCCTGGTCTTCTGAGTTGGCATGGCCAGAAGAAGCATCTAGTTTCAGTTATGGGAAGGGGATGAAGTTTCTCACATAGGCAGTTCAGCAAGGAATGGTAGTTTAGAAGCAGAGACTGAAACAGCAGAAAAGCTAGAAATCCAATGATACATAGCGGTAAAGTGAAAGATTTATTTCCCCCTTTGTAACAAAACAGTTAAAAGCAAAGGCACTTGACAGATTCATATAACCAGTTGCTTTAGCCAGTTACCTCAACCCCCATCCACATAGTAGCATAACAAGTGAATGTTTGGGGTTGTATTGATTCTACTTCAACTTTTGTTTGTTCTCCAATCCTTTCTCAGTAGCATTACAAAACATATTTAGCAGTTACCCACCCTGTAAATCAATTTTAGTCATATCTCTTTAAAAAAAAGTCACAATTTGATTTGTAGTGCTTTTTGTGACCTTTATGCAGTTTGCTTCTTAACCAGTAATAGTTAGTTCCTAATGAAAGTTGAATCCATATTAAAAGTTTGAGTTTCAGCAAAATGAGACTTATTGGCCTATGTAATCTGCAGATAGATGGTTTTCTACAGTCTCCCTTTTTCAGATTTGGGGCTTTTCCTGTAAACGTGATGACTTGTCTTTGCAGAGGCTTGTGGTAGCAAATCTGTGTATGATGGGCCAGAACAGGAAGAGTATTCAACATTTGTCATTGATGACCCTAAGGAAACATACAAAACACTAAAGCAAATCATAGAAGACGTTGTGACTTTAGAACAAGAACATGCTCAGTACAAGAGGGATAAATTCAAGAAGACAAAATATGGAAGCCAGTAAGTATGGATTGTGCAATAACTCTATAAAATAGTATTTCATTTGCTTACTTCCTGGTTTTCAAAACTATTCATGGTGGGAAACATCCTGCAGTACAGCTGCATGTAAGGTTTTGATTGGGCTTAATGTATTTCTTTTTTAACAGTTTACAAATAAAGTGCTTACATCTTTTTCAAAGGTAGTATGATTGGTAACAAGTATTTGAGGAAAAATATATTAATAATGGAAACTTTGTAGCACTAGTATAAAAAAGTGATTCTGTGCCCATCAGATATTGGCTCAGAAGATGCAAATATTTAAGAATTTTGTGTAGTTCAATTTCAATTGCAAGTAAAATTTCCTTTAATCTGCAACATCTATTACCATATTTACTCAATTATAAGATAAGGCCCCCTCCTTTAATATGGGGGGGAAGCCCCTCACCTTAGAATTGAGTAAGAGGGTGATGGGGGTGTAGGGCAAGTGACTTTTGTGGCTCAAGCTTCAGCCCCTACCTGGGGTTGTGGCCATAGCTGCAGCTGTTGCCTGTGTTTGCCCCCTCCCCCCACACTGCCTCTGCATCCCATCATCTCCTCCTGCATGTCACCTCTGCTGTCCTGCCTGTTTCTCTCCCTCCCCACCCCCCACTTATTTTTTCTCCATGCCAGCAGGTACTGTACATGCTGCATCCTAGGACACTGACCATGGCCTCAGGCTAGAACAAGGATGGAGCCTGCGGGCAGTGGGGGAGGGGTAGCAGAGGCTGGGAAGTAGAGAGGGGAGGGGGAGCAGAGGCTGAGGAGGCGAGGAGGGGAAAGGGGGGCCCAAGGTTGGGGGTGCAGCAGGCAGGAGACAGGTGGCAAGAAGATGGGCACAAGCATGGGATGACTGCCCCACACCACTTACCCCCCCGCTTCCTGCCCCCCTGCAGCAATATAGAAATGAATTAAAGATGACCCTCCAATAATAATTAGATTCTATACATGGGAAATGATAATAAATTTATAATTACCATGCATAGAAGCAAATTACTGGGGGGTCATCTTAAATTCAAGGTTGTCTTAGATTTGAGTAAATATGGTACTTTAGAAGAATCAGTATTTTTTCCCAATAATCAGGGTAGCACATATGTAACTTTTTCTTCAACTTTTTTCCCTTTTTAGGGAACACCCTATTGGAGACAAGAGTTTTCAGAGCTACATCAGGCAGCAGTCCGAAATCTCAGCACATTCCATTTGAAGTGTAAAAGAAGTGACAGGATGATGCTGAAGGATGAATCACTGAAGCTTAAAAAGCTTAAAAAAGGGAAACCACATGTAGCACAGTGTAGATAACAAGCGCAAGCTTACAAACTCTATGTCTTGCTAAGTGTGTTATTCTCTCTCCAAGAACTGTTATAATAGTTGCTATGCACTTTATTCATCTGGTTATCTACAGATGATGGAACTCTGCCTTCTAGGCAGTTGTTGTCGTGTGTTTTTAAATATGCTTTGATTTCTTGGAATCTAGTGATCAGTTCAATGATCAGGTGCGTGGACTTCATTTTGCAACTATCCCTCATGTTACGGAAAGCAAGTAAGCTGATGAAATGCAGCATTTTCTAAAGTTGTTTGTTACTGGTTTTTTGTTCCTGGTTACTTGTATATTATGCCACACATCTGCATTATGCCATCTTAGGAAAAGCTTAGTAACACTTTGCTTTTAATGCCTACATTTAAAAAAGAAGTGGAAGAAGATCCATCCTTTTTGGTGTAGTCCCTCACATTGCAGCTTGTATTATCATGAGTACATCAAGGAGCGGGCCTCTTGTTTTTACAGCAGCATAACTTTTGTTAAGAATGCACAGTTTTTAATAGAAATCCAGATGTGTATGGTACTCTTGATATTTTTGAGATACAAAGTTGTTTCTACAAAGACACTGAGTAGACTTCTCTCCCTTCAATACTAAACCTTGGTGCTGTAATTAACTGAAACAAGTTAGGTAGGTAAAACTGAACTAATGTCAATGCTATCTTATTTGTATACAGTCTTGTCACAATGATTTCAAATGGCTGTATCTGAAGTGCCAACTTGAAGGGATACTGAACAACTTGTTCTGATTTTTCAAAATGACAGCAGGAACATTGTGTTAGGGCACCATACCTAACAACTGAGATACTCAGACTCCTGAACCTAATGCTAGGAAAATGGCTTTTCTATGAATGACATTTCCTGGGTCAAATCCACACTGCCCTGGCACCACTTCATTTTTGGTGTATAGTTTTATACTTTTTCCAAGCATGTTTTAAAATATTGTTTTTAAATTTTAAATAGAGTTTTACTAAAGGTAACTTAAACTTTAGTATGTTAACATACATGATGGTTAATGGTATGTGTGTAGAGAAAGTGGAATGAACTGTGTATCTCATTAATACCAACAAAAGTCATTAAGGAGGAACATGAAGGTCTGCTAATTGTAAGATATATATTTATGTATGCTTTTTAGTTGTATGCCATAAACCTTTTGTCTGTAAGGTTCTGATTCAATAAGGTGTATGGCTTTGATATCTCAGAAGCCCATGTAATGTCATGGGATTCATGGGTCTTATGTTTCTAAATTGGACCAGAAAAGAGTAATGTGAAGATAATCCATATCTTTGCCTAGAGTGTTATGGAATAAATCTTCAGCAGTATTTGCACTGCATTTGGGGTGTATAAATTGGCCAATTTATTTTGAAAGTTCTGTTTGTTAGTGTTGGTATTAGGAATCAGATTTCTTTGTTTTGACTGAAAATATTGTAGACCAGAGTTCTAACAGATAATAAATGGTCCTCTTATTCATTGTCACCAGGAAGAATGGAGAAGGGAAAGTAATAAAGTGTTGCAGAAAATGAATTTGACTCGCTGTTGGCTGCCATAGAACTGCAATTTTTAACATGTGTTTGTAACTTAATATTATGTTTATAAAGTACTAATGACCTGTAATGTGTGTTCAACTTGCCAATTAAATGAAATATTTTATTTCTGAAAAATGGTGTATTTCTAATCCAAGTTTAAAGAAAAGACTAGACAGCTGTTGTAACACTGAGACATTCAGTAAGATGCATTCCATGCCAGTGATGTTTTTAAAAATTCGATCTGTTAAACACTTGTTTGCTCTAACATTCACCTTCAAAACAACTAGTTAATTCCTACTGGCATTTGATTAACTCTGTTTCTATGAACTGAGTATAATCCACAGGACTTTCTTTGCTGAGCTGTAAGTACTGCAATTCCATTGTTGGATCTGGCATGGAAATTAGAAAACAATCTGTGTGAACACCCAGATGCATGCAGTAGTCCAGCTGGTGCTCAAGAAACCACCACTCAGTACAACAGACCCAATCTCCTCTTCTGAAGAGCTCTAAGAAAATACTCTGTAGCTGAATGGGGCAGTAGTGGCCTTGACAGGTACACCACAATCTGTGCCGTTCAGTAGAAGAAAGAAAAAAAATTGCATTGCAGGTGTCTAGTGATTTGTTGCCACTGTATTTCTGTGTAAAATCGCTGTAATCCCTCAGATCCTCTACTTAGACAGCAAGAATGCAGAACTTAACTAGAACTTCAGTCCTGAGAACTCTGAATAAGCAGCTCCTTTTAAGTTTCTGCACCAAAGAACATGGGCAGAGTTGACTTGACTCCCTTCTACTCTACCACCATCTTTGTTGTGAGGTGGCTTCAAAATTTCCTGGTCCCTGTTTGGTTTCCCAGACCTGTTGCCATGGCTTTATTTCATGCCAGGATACTCGCACCTAGTTGTTTATCATACTGTTTGCTTTCCCCCCTCCAGCCTACCAAGGTTGGCCAGTGAGAGGCAAGAGGAGGTGGGAGAGGCTTTCTGACCCATATCCTCTTTCTTAAGTCTTTCCTCTTCTTTCTGTAATGCCCTACTGTCAAAGATTGATGAAGGATCAAAAAAGTGCAAATGAATGTCCTAAGAGTGACTAGCTATAATACAGTTGGAAATAAGTGTGGCTGATGGAGGCCTGGATTACACCAGTCTCTAGGAGACTTCTTATCTTAACATCCAGATTTAAGTCTGATCCAGATTTAAGTCTGTATTTTAGGTAAAGACCAGCTCTTACTTCCCTGGAGATAAATCAGGGCACAATATACACCCTTCTTCAAGTTCCCACGTTCGACTGTCCTCATGTCCCTTCCAGACGCCAGTCATGACTAGAACCCTTGAGTTCTAGAACCCCTTGTTAACCTGAACAATGGCAGCGTTGTAACCTACAGCAAATGAGGGGGTAGCCAGTCATTTTTTCCCATCGACTTGCCGACTCTCTGAAAGCTCTTCTAAACTCATGCAGCCATGTTTTGAAACCTAACAAATAAAACTATAAAGCTAAATGTTCACTGTAATATGTAAGTTGTCTTTAGCATCAGTAATGTTGAGAAGTGCACATGAAACGCAAAGCTTTTGTAGCTGCTCTTTTGCATTAACATCTACCTTCTGGCTACCTTGTGTAATACTTTTGAGGTTGGCCACAAATGTTTGCTTGATAGCCTGATAATCAGACACACAAAACAGTCTGAGAAACATTTAGGTCACCTGTTTGTCGTCTTTCCAATTTTCCAGGATTAAAAACTCAGACTAATGCTGAACAATTCATAAGAATGGGCAATTTTATCTTTTCTCACACTAGCACCCTGGTGCTGTATCCCTGCTCAGAGATGCAAATGATTTTTTAAACAGAAAAACAAAGTAATACATTCATGATCCAGTCTGCTAATAACTCCGGGAATCCTAGGTAAAGAACATATGCATGCAGTCATTTTCTAGTATTAATGTCCAGTGCACCAGAAAGGATCCGGTCTAGTAATGGGGTTTTAAAAAGGTCTTGACTATCTCACTTCTGTAAAAGAAATGACAACAAAATCCTGCATGACCATCATCATCCTTAGATCTGTGTGGCTGCAAATCTTCATATCTGAGAAACAAGCTCTTCCTAAAGCAGTGCACGTGGCTTTAACCTGCATTTTTGGAGTATGTAGGGAGCAGTTGTTTCAGTGATGGAGAGACATTGTTACGGTCCTTTAACAGCACTCTTGTGACATATTGATGATGTAGGCATATAAAGCTTTCAAGTAGGGGGGACAGTTACTTTGGCTTTTACAAACTGTCACAAAGTGGTGCAATATCAGGTGCTTAATCTTGTACACGTCAAGATTTTTTTCTTCTTTAATAAAGTACATCAAGTCCTGAGAGGTTTAGAAACCATGGTCTTGATGGGTAAATTTTAACAACCTGTGAGCCATGTAAACAACCCAAAATGGAAAGGGACATGAGTGGTGCACACAAGAGACGCATTCAGGGAGTCCTGCTAACAAAAACAGCACCTGGGATCCAACGAGTCATTGCAGAAACATGTGATATACATAGAAGTAAGAGTGTCAGTGGCCTCCCTTTGAAGTCTGAGTTTGGCAGCCAAATTGAGAAGAAGCTACAAGAAGCTGGTAAGAAACTTTGTACATCTGAAAAAGAGCTTGCTCATTTAAATGCTTATTTTTGGTTCAGGGGTGTAGGTTGTAGCCGTGTTGGTCTAAGGACATAGGCAGACAAGGTTCTTTGGGTGAATCTGATATCTTTTATTAGACCAACTTAAATAGTTGGAAAACAATTATTAAGCAAGCTTTCAGGTTCAAAAACCCTTTGTCAGGCTAAGGAAGTTTCTGCAGTTGGTGTGTGCTCTTCCTGGATGGAATGAAAAGTAAAAAACCCAGAGGCTGTGCTGGTATGTGTACAAGACAGGCAGTCAGTGAAAATGTAGGTTGAGGAGTCAATGGGTGAGAGACAAACTTGGGGGGTGGGGGGAAAGGGGGATGACTAGTGGAGAGATACCTGGGGAGTCAGATGTCAGGCAGGTTATAATGTGTCATAAATCCAATGTCTATATTTAGTCCATGATCTTTAGTGTTCAGGAGGTTGATGAAGTGGAGTTCATAGGCTCGTCTTTGGGAAGTGTTTTGTAAATTTCCTTTGAGGATCAGGACTGAGATTGGAGAGAGAGAGTGGTTTTCTTGTGACAAATGTGCCCCCGCAGGTAATTGGGTATTCCTGTCTTTGATAGATTTCCAGTGTGCGTTCATTCTGGGGCACGCTTGTTCTTTGGTCTCTCCTACATATTTTCCATCAGGGCATTTGGTGAATTGGATGAGATATATTACATTTCTGGAGGTGCAGCTGTAAAATCCAGGAATGCTGATGGCTCTGGTGTAGGGTGTAGTAATTGTGGGGGTGGTGGAGATGGGTTGGCAGGTTTTGCATTTCTTGTCACGGCATTGTCTGGATCCTTTTGGTGTGTTCTGTGTCTGAAGAAGTTTGCTTCTGGTGATGAGGTTAGTGAGGTTCGGTGCTCATTTGAAAGCTAGGATGGGTGGCTCTGGGAAGATCTTTTTAAGAATAGGGTCTCTTTCTAGTATGGGTTGCAACTGAGGATTTTCCGTACAGGTTCAAGGGAGGGGTGGTATGTCATAACCAGTGGTGTGCGATCTGTGGGGGGTTTTCTTCTGTACTGCAGCAGTTCTTCATGTGGTATCCAGGTGGCTCTTTCAAACATGCAATCTATCTCCCTGAAGGAGTGTCCTAGTTGGGTGAAAGCCTTTTTAAGATTGGTGAGGTGGCAATCCCGTGTGTTCTCTTCAGTGCAAATTCAGTGGTATCTGAGGGCTTGACTGTATATCACAGCTTTTTTGGTGTCTTTAGGGTGATTGTTGGTTCTGTGCAGATATGTATATTAGTCTGTGGGTTTCTTGTATAACGTCTGTAATTTATCATTCTGGATACTGATCATTGTGTCTGAAAAGGAGATGTTGGTGCTGGAGTATTCAAGAGATAGTTGAATGGAGGAATGGTGATTGTTGAATTTCTGATGGAACTCAATCAGAGATTGCAGGTTTTCAGTCCAAATGATGAAGATGTCATCGATATATCTTAAGTATAACAAGGGTTTGATGGCCACCTCCCCTTGTGGGGTCTGCTCCCTTTTGGGGTCTCTGGCACGCCAGCTGGAGGAGTTCCAGGCCGCAGTCCAGAGACTGCATGCCATCAGGGACTGTGACCAGGAGATAGACTCCTACTGCCAGGCTCTTCACTCCCGGGAGACGGAGGGTAGACAATGGTCACCCTCCAGGACAAGGAAGGACTTGGGGATTTTCCCTCCTGTCCAGCCAAGGTGTTGGACCAAGGTGGTCAAGGGCTCCAAGGCCCGCCGCATCAAGGCCCCCGGCCCTGCTGAGCCCAGCAACTGGTAAGAACCTCTTTCAGCCCCAGCAGAGCCTGCTGAGTTGCCAGCTCCTGCAGGCAACATGGGCTCTACTGTAGCTACCACCCCCGCTCTCCCCAAGCCCAAATTCAAACTGTTTGTTATGGGGGACTCTATCCTGAGGGGGTAATCTGCTGCTCCGACCCCTTAGCCTGGGAAGTCTGCTGCTTCCTGGGAACCCATATCTGAGACACTACGGAGAAGATCCCTAAACTCCTCCAGCCCACTAACCACTATCCCATGCTCCTTATCCATGTGGGCACCAATGACACAACTTGGAGTACTCCCAGCCAGGTCATGAGGTGCTACAGGGATTTAGGAGCAGGGCTAAAAGGTCTGGGGGCGCAGGTGGTATTTTCTTCGATCTTCCCAGTCTCGGGCTATGGGCTGAGGAGGGAGAGAGGATCCAGGTAGTAAACCAACGACTGCAGCACTGGTGTCATCGGGAAGGCTTTGGCTTCCATGATCACAGTCTGCTCTTTGGTGAGAGAGGCAGTGAGCTGCTGGGAAGGGACAGCCTCCACCTCTCTCCGCTGGGGAGGAGGCTCTTCTCAGCCAGACTGGCTAACCTGCTCCACTGGGCTTTAAACTAAGCCCACCAGGGGATGGGGGGACTACTGCCATTGATGGCCCTCTGAGCAACCCTTGCAAAGCCAGCTGGCCTAGGCACTTAAGGGAGCCCACCCCTGCCCCAGCCCTGGATTAATCTGTAGGCAAGGCAAGGGTCCCCAAGGGGACACTTGCCTGTCTGTACATGAATGCCAGGATCTTGGGGAATAAGCAGGAGGAACTTGTCCTCCTGCTTAAAACAAATAACTATGACATCATAGAGATAACGGAGACCTGGTGGGACTCCACCCATGACTGGATACGTATCGATATCTGGCTATACCCTGTACAGGAGAGACAGAGTAGACAAAAGGGGCAGGGGTGTAGTTCTCTATGTCAAGGAGAGCTAGGTGTCCCTGCAAGCTGCTATGGGCGACCAAGGTGGACTGCTGGAGACCCTCTGGGTTAAAATCCATGGGGAACACAGCACAGGAGCACAATGGTGGGAGTCTACTACAGACCTCCCACCCACAGTCAAGAGCTTGACCAAGAGTTCACCAGGGAATTGGCTGAGACCACATGCTCCCGATCCATGGCTGTCATGGGAGACTTCAACTACCCAGACATCTCGTGGGAAGAGCGCTCAGCTAAATCCAAGCAGTTGCAAAGCTTCCTCTCATGTGGATGACCTCCATCTGACTTGAAGTCTACGGGCCAATGAGAGGTAAAGTGCTGCTTGACCTGGTGCTGGCAACTGGGGACGACCTAACCGGTGACCTAACAATCGATGGGAAGCTGGGCAACAGCGACCATGAGCTGATCACCTTCACCATCCGCCGTAAAGCTGGCAAGTCAGTCAGCAATACAGAAGTCCTTGACTTCAGGAAAGCTGACTTTGACAAGCTCAGGAGGCTTGTCAGTGAGGCCCTAGGGACATGACCCTAAGGGGAGTTCAGGAAGAGTGGTTGTTCCTCAAGGATTTGATCCTTGATGCACAAGCTCAGGCTATTTCATCTCAGAGGAAAGGTGGCAAAAGGGCACAGCAGCCCCCTTGGCTCTCCAGGGAACTAGCTGGCCTCCTGTGGCTAAAAAGAAAGGCCTGCAAAGGATGGAGGATGGGATCCACCACCAAGGAGGAATATTCCACGCTGGTCTGGACCAGAGAGCAAACCAGGAAAGCCAAGGCTGTGACGGAACTCCAGCTAGCTACAAGTATCAAGGACAATAAAAAGTCCTTTTTTAGATATGTGGGGAGCCAGAGGAAAAGCAGGGGCAACACTGGACCCCTGCTAAACCAGATGGGACAACTGACACCCAAGAAAAAGCCAGCTTATTAAATGGGTTCTTTGCGTTGCTCTTTCATCAGTCCCACAGGACACCCATGCCCATTACGGTACAGGGAGGCCTGGGTGAGGGAGATTCCTTACCCTCCATCAATGCTGACCTTGTGAAGGAACACCTTGAGAGGCTGGACACCTTCAAGTCAGCTGGCCCTGGCAGTCTACACCCCAGGGTACTCAAGGAGTTGGCTAGCATCATAGCCCAGCCCCTGGCACACATCTTCGAGAACTCCTGGCACTCTGGTGAAGTGCCCGAAGACTGGAAGAAGGCTAATGTCATGCCTTCAAGAAAGGGAGGAAAGTAGAGCTGGCAAACTACAGGCCCATCAGCCTGACCTCTATCCTGGACAAGGTCTTGGAAAAGATTATCAAGGAGGCTATTCTTAACAGACTAGCTGACGGCACTATCCTAAGGGATATGCAGCATGGGTTTGTTGTGGGTAGATCTTGCTTCACCAATCTCATTTCCTTCTATAACCAGGTGACCTGTCACCTGGACAAGGGAGAGGAGATTGATGTCATATATCTTGACTTCAAAAAAGCCCTTGGTCTGGTATCCCATGATCACCTCTTGGTGAAACTGGTCACTTGTGGCCTTGGGTCCACCACGATCCACTGGCTGGGGAATTGACTCCATGGCCGTACCCAGAGGGTGGTGGTTGATGGAAGTCAATCGTCATGGTGCCCTGTGACCAGTGGGGGTTCTCCCAAGGCTCTGTCCTTGGACCCATATTGTTCAACATCTTCATTAATGATGTGGACATTGGAGTCAGAAGCAGACTGGCCAAGTTTGCCAGCGATACCAAACTCTGGGGTAAAGCATCCACACCAGAAGACAGGCGGGCAGTCCAGGCTGACCTTGACAGGCTCAGGAAATGGGCAGATGAGAACCTGATGGTGTTTAACACCAAAAAATGAAAGGTTCTTCACCTTGGGAGGAAAAAACTGCATCATCCTTACAGGCTTGGCAGTGCTACGCTGGCTAGCACTACTGATGAAAGGGACTTGGGGGTCACGATTGACCACAAGATGAACATGAGCCTTCAATGTGATGCTGTGGCTAGGAAAGTGAGCAAAATGCTGGCTAGCATTCCATAGATGCTTCTCAAGCAAATCCCGGGACATCATTCTCCCCTTGTACTCGGCCTTGGTGAGGCCACAGCTGAAGTATTGCGTCCAGTTTTGGGCTCCACAATTCAAAAAGGATGTGGAGAAGCTTGAGAGAGTGCAGAGAAGAGCCACGCGCATGATCAGAGGTCAGGAAAACAGAACTTACGACAACAGGCTGAGAGCTATGGGGCTCTTTAGCCTGGAAAAGCACATGCTCGGGCAATCTGATGGCCACCTATAAGTTTATCAGGGGTGTTCAGCAGTATCTGAGGGAGCGATTGTTCACCAGAGCGCCCCAAGGGATAACAAGGTTGAATGGTCATAAACTACTGCAAGACCATTTCAGGCTGGATGTAAGGAAGAATTTCTTTACTGACTGAGCCCCCAAGGTCTGGAATAGCCTGCCATCAGAGGTGGTTCAAGCACCGACATTGAACGCCTTCAAGAGAAAATTGGATGCTTATCTTGCTGGGATCCTAGGACCACAGCTGACTTCCTGCCCCTGGGGCAGGGGGCTGGACTCGATCTTCCAAGGTCCCTTCCAGCTCTAATGTCTATGCAATCTATGAAGTGCCATTCTTCTCGTACCCAGTGAACTTCCCCTGGGAGTATCCTTATATATGTTGGTGTGTGAGAAATCTGAATCCAGTCCTTCACTGTCAGTTTCTGGTCATATTTAATGATGATACAAACTTGCCTTGGTGGGTTCATCAAGAATTTTCATAATGTTCTGAAGATGTGGACTGGTGGCAGTGATTGATTGGTGGTAGTGTCAGATGTTCCTCCTTACTTCTCCAGAATATTAAACCCAAAGCTCTCTGTCTTTCAGAGTTGCTAATAAAGTTAACAAGACACAGAACATAAAGATTCACTAAGAGTTCCAGATAAAAGCAATGTTATATAAAGACGGTGCTTAGTAACAAATTTAAACTATAAAAGAAGCCCTATTTTGCCTCTCACCTGAACCATGCAACCATGGGTGAATCAACCCTTGCTAATGCAAGAGCATTCCAGAGTTACAGGTCCTGAATGAAAGCAGTCTCCTGGGCTAGGGCCAGATATTACACATAAACTGGTTTAAGTGATCAGAAACAGGTTTAAACCTGTAACAGAGCAGATGTTCAGTGCACATAAACCAGTTTGAAAATGGCTGAAACTGGTTTGAGATAAACCTGGTTGAATGTAGTATTAGACTTAACTGATTTGGCTCAACCAGTTTATGTACATCTGTCCCAGACCCCTTGCTAGTTTAAGTTAAATCAGAGGCCCCCCAGCATCCTGGCATGCTCTCTGGGATGGGTGGGGCTCTGCTCTGCAGAAGAGTTGGGCCCTCCCCTCTGCCCCCTGACTAGAGCTCCAAACAGACTTGCAGGCACAGCAGGGTCTGCTTGCTTCCCTGTGCTCCCTGCTCCTCCCCTCTCACTTAAGCAAAGATCCTTCCTCCTCTCTGCCACAGCAGGGACCATAGCCAGCATGTGGTATGCTAGCTAATGCTGAGAGGTGTCTGTGTCTCTCTCTCCAATTTCACTGGGATAGGCAGACAGAACAGTGACCGCTTAGGGCTTCTGAAGCTAATCAAGAAGTCAGCCAGTAAGCTGTTTAAGAAGTTTGAAATAATGTGAAGAGAAGCTATTGTTTTGCTAATAGGGTGATAAAGACAGTTAGCATCTCCCTGCCCCCCCCCAAGCTGGCTTGCTTGCCTGTCAGTTTACTGCAGACTGTATGATGAAGCAGGGAGGGAGATCAAAAAAGCTCTGTATCATCAACAGATGCATGCACTCCACACGCACCCTTGCCTCAGAGTGCTAGCCTGGGGCTGGGGGCTGGCAACACTTCTGCCCATTGAGCAGCCACTGGGGAAAAGCCTGAGACCATGCAGGCAGTTCTCCCTAATAAGAGAGTCCTGCTGGGGCCTGGCCATGTCCCCCTCAGCTCAGCTCTGCTCCCTGCAGAAGAGAATGGAAGGCGGTTCTAGCACCACCTGCTTCTAGCCTGAGCCACTGCAGGCATGTGTCTGAATTTCCTCAATCCAGACAGAATGTCTGTCCAGTTTCAAACCAGTTCATCCTAGTCAGGTTAGACTAACCTGCAAAGATTGAATCAATTCAGGATCAGGTATTTTGAATGTCTGTTCTTAGCCCTGCTCTAAGGCGCACTTACATTTTAATCAGAGTTGCTGATATTCTATACACTTTGACTTTAGAGACCAAACTGATTTTTCATTAACTGATGAGATAAACCCACAGGCAAGTTAATGAAAAATCAATTTTGAGATCCCTTTAAGTTTAACAGAACATGATCCATGCGATAAAAATATTTGTAGGTAAGTCATGCAATGCATGTATAAACAAGAAGTCTTTGGGCAGCCTTTGTGAACTTGTCCTGGAAGTTTGGTCTGTAGCTCTTTATATAAAAAAAGAAAAGTTTCATCTCCTTAGGCAGTGTCTTTGGTGTACAACGTAACAGGCATTAACTCATTGTAGGCATCAGAATTGTGGTTTTTTCTATCATCAGACACTGAAGTCCTGTAGAACACACTCCTCTGTGAATGGAAGGATTTCTGCAACCAAAAATGTGATATTTTTAGACATATAGAGAATTTTGCTAAAAGGAACAAAGGAGGAAGACTTTTTATGAATGACTGTGAAGGAAAATAAGAGACATTTTCTTTGTTTAAAATGGGAATTGTGTGCAAAATGTACATGAAGAATTTGCATTTGTCTTCATTTTAACAATATTTTTGTCACAACTCAGCTACTATTTCTGCTTTTGATGCTGTTTAAAAGTTGCAGTCCTGTAAACAGGACTTTCCAACAAATAGTGGAGAAGTTCACTTATGACTTAATTGTTTCGATCAGAAAGAATGGGAAGAACAAGCCCTTTTAAACATAGTGGACCAGACCTGTCCTTGCTACAAACAGCTGAAAGCCCACTGACTTCAGCAGGGTTCTGCCTTGCTTACAGCAGATCTGAGTTTGATTAATTTTGGTCTGGTTTGGCACAGTTTTCCTTGATACCCATAGCTTCATGAGAATTGCTTTAAAATGCTGGTGCTATCAGCAGTAGCATTTGCAGATCCTCCAAGGTGTTCTGGGACCAAGGCAGGTTTGGGAAGCATGTGCCCACCAAAATCCAGTACTCAAGAAAATAAAGTTAAATAAATTGAAATAGCAATGTTATTACTGAAATACAAATGCTATATGAAGAGCAGCCCTCTCATGCCCCAGCCTTAATAAACACTTATGCAATATTTTTGCTTCTTAGGGACTGTGTAATAATCAGTCACACTGTAGGCCTATATGTGATGATGATCTGAAAAAACATTTATCATACATAGGTATTTCTCCAAATTATTATTTGCTACTATCATGTTTGGTCTCTATTTACAACTAATGTGATGCTTGGTTTTAGCACTTTTTGTCTTCATAAACTCTGGTATTTTGTACTCTAACTTAACCAAAAGATTTTCTGTGAGTTAATAGCCAACTGCATGCTTCCCACTCCGAGCTGTAAGGGTCTGGTAAAGGGACTGATTTGGACTGAGATTTTGTCCAGAGGAGTCTTCTTGGAACAAAATCCAGTCTCTGCTGAAGGACATGCAGCAGGTGTGTTGGAGAGAGGGCATGGGGCTCTAGGATCACCCTCCAAGGTTGAGGGTGACACATGCAGCCTAGATCCTATGTTGATTTGCACCTGCTGTATTTCTCCCTGGAGCTCTCTTACATTAAAAAAAATACATAGTTTTCAATAAAAATATAATTCCCAAATGTCTTTGCTTTCAGAAAAAGCAGCATTACAGGTAATTAGAATACAAAACTGTCACAAAACAGCTTTATCTTTGGCATGTACGTTTGGGCAATACCTGATTACCTTCCAGTTGCTAAGCATAATGTGCAGAGTTTATAATTCCTGTGGTGTCCCGATTCTGAAATAAGGACTCTGCTTCCTTCACACTCTTGGCTGTACTGGCTGTCCTAGATAAATTCCTACAACTTGCAAAGTCTGACTCCTTACCTATTAGCACAACTTGCTGTAGCAAAATTTGCAGGCTCTTTTCTGTGCCATTAAATAGATTGCAAATAAAAGTGCTCCCTTTTTTAAACTGCCGGGAGAAAGAGAGACTTGATATATGCATGGACCCATGCTGCAGCCTTTCTAGAATTCAGTCCCAACAGGTTTTGAAATCTGAACAATTTATGTTGAGAGGAGTTCCTGACTCTATTTCTGCATCCAGTCCTCAGCAGAATCAATAAAAACTACCTGCATTCAAACCTCCCCATCAAATTGATCCAATGGCAATGGATAAAATGCAATGGCAGTCTCAAAGGAAATACTTCGCCCTATTTTTTTCTAGTAATCTTCAAATGGAAGAACTAAAATCAACATCTCCCCCTTTTAATACATGTCTTTCTGGGACAGAAGAAGAATAAAACTTATACTAGGAATATTAACAAATTCTTCAGAGTACAGTATGTTTACCTGAATTTAGATTTTTTTCTCTCTCCATAAATTGTCTTTTTTCATCCTGCCTTCTGTCTGCCTCCACTGATCTTTTAGTTCCTTCCCTGTTGCCTAGTCCATGAATTTTCAGGATGGCAACATCATCTTTTGCGTTCTTGGGTGAATCAAGAATGTAAATCTTGACCTCTCTCCTGCACTTCTTCTCATACCTGATGCCTTCTAGTTGTGCTGGGCTTCCCACTGCTTGGGGGATTGGACCCATGAGTGTGAGCTCTTCCCCAGTTACATCCTCCTACTGCATGGGGAAGGTCTTGAAATAAAGTATGTAGCTGGCATCATGCCTTCCATTGTTTACTGCTCTGGGGGGTTGTTCCTGCTCACATCCTGGGCTTGTGCTGCCGTGAGTGGAGAGGTTGCTGCAAAACTGTAAGGTTTATCCCAGGCTATCAGCCAAAGTGCTGTAAGCAGAAAGGCCTGATCCAAGAAAGCTCAAGCCAAGCACTGGGCAGAGCTGAAATTGTGAGTCAAAAAGGAACAGGGAGTAAAACATGACTGTATCTGGCAGGGACCTGAACTTCCTTAAATGGTACTTAGGTGTCTGAAAGAAGCTACTTACATGTTCTCTTCTCTCCTGAAGCTGTGAATTCTGAATTGCAGACCAGGGGTGAAACTGAGGACTCAAACTGGTAAGAAAGCACACCAATATTAGAATAAGATGGAGGTAGGCTTCACACTCCCCTTCCAATACAACACTATATGGTCCTTGCTGGTTGGAATTGGAAATTTGGCCTTGGACGTAACACCTGCTGTGCTCCAAGGGTGAAAAATCTCATGGGCCATGTAAATCAAAACTATGAAGGCATGAGTGTGAGGCAGCTTACAGCCACTCCACCAGCCTCTGGGAAATAAATAAAAAGCAGTGACATGGGTACAATGTATGTTTCATTTGGAAGCATGCAAAACTGCTGAACTTGGGGGAGGGGGGGTTACGCGCTCAGTGCCTCTGGAAATCAGGCCATGTCCAATTTGTTACCTAAATATGGCTTGAGAAGCTTAAATTTAGATGCCCAGTACTGAACATTTTGGTCATAATTCCTGAAAGTTGCAGTGAACCTCAGCTGGCAAGGAGTTAATAAGAAGATTTTACTGTTGAGATCATTGTTATCTGTATCAGAAGATAAAAGCACAGTGTGTTATAGTGTAACTTCCCTTTGAACAAGTATAGCAATAGTGCTGCAACTTTGACTTTATATGGTTGAGGGACAAAATTTGGGTGATTTAGTTAACATGTATCTGCAAGTTCCTGGAACAATACAAAATTAGATCATAACTGGTGTGTGCCACCCTCCTCCTTTTAAAGCAGTTAAAAAGATACATTTGTCTATATCCAGGGTCTTAGAATGGAAAATGTCAAGCAATTTTAATAATAGGTGGTGCCACCAGCTGCACTTATAACTACCTTACTTACTGGAATCCAACATGGGGGGGGAAAGCCCCTTGTCTTGGATTCAAGTACAAAGTGTATGGGGGGGAGGAAATGGGGTGTGAATGGTGCATACTCCCAGTGGCTGAAAACACAGCGGCAGTGAAAGGGGAGTTCTCGCAGACGCTGCCAGCGCTGTTGGTGTCTGGGGGGGGGTTGTGGCGAGCGCTGACCATGGGTCAGCAGCCACCCAGAGGTGCCACCGGCAGCGTCACAGGGACAGTATCAGCAGCACCTTTTTGCAGGGGGTGCACGTGCACCTGCGTATACCTCCTACGTGTCGCACCTGAAGTGGGGGACAGGCAGCTGCTGTGGTTCTGATTGCACCCCTGATCCAGGCTTGGGGTCAGGTTCAGAGTGGGAGCTGCAGCCGCTGCTTCTTCCCCTGTGCTGCTGCCTCTGAGTTTCTGGCTCCAGAAGGGCTCTGGCCCTGCTCCAGCCCAGGGCACAAAGCATGTGGTTGCTTCGGCCCCAGCCCAACCCAGTCTGGTAAAATCAGCGCATAGTGGCAGCAGCTCCAGCTGTGGAGCCTGGCCATAGCTGCCATGTGGCTGGGCTGGAGCCAAAACAACCACATGGTCCATGGTCCAGGGGCTATAGCCTGCTGGAGCCAGAGGGTAAGTAGCGGCAGCAGGGGGGTGGGAGGAGGCAACATCTGCAAGAGGGGCAAGGGTAGGGTAGGAGGAGCAGGTATTGGTGGGGGGCAGTGGCAGGGGAGCAAGCACTGTGGGAGAGGGCAGGTGCTGGGGAACACAGGCATGGTGAGGTCAAGCAGCGGGGTGGGGGGCAAGTCATGAGGGGTACAGGCAGCAAGAGGCAAAGTGTGGTGCAGCAAGGGGAAGGGGTCAGGACACTTAACCTTCTTACCACCTGCCCCCCTACTTCCCATGCACCATCTGCCTGCATTGCTTGCCCCCTCACTGACTCTCTTACTATCTGCCACTACAGCTGTAGTGGGGAGGAGTGAATTTTAGATGACTCACCAATAATTAGACTATATACATAGGAAACTATAACAAATTTACAAATTTTCCATATATAGAATATTGGGTGGTCATCTTAAATTCAGAGTCATCTTAGATTTTGATAAACATGGTAAATGTCCTTTATAGAGAAATACTAATAGTGGGGCAGGAACTAGGTTTCAGTAAGCTAGTGGTTGTTCTGGCACTGAGCTAAGAAACTGCTCTCTCAACTAAAGCAAATGGAGATTTTGTTGTAGTTTAGTCCTGATGCTCCATAGTAATGCCAGAAGAATTGTTACTAAGTGTATAGTATTGCAATTCAATGCTTTATTCAAGCTCATGTCTTTCTGCATAGCCAAGTGAAGTTTAATGAGAAAGTCGATAACGACAAACAGGAGGTTATGAATGGGGCCCACGATCAAGAATGTAGTATGAGAGTAAGTCTTCAATTTTGTAACATACCAAACATAGCATTTCTAGTTGTTCTGCTTTTGCTTCTGAACTGTTCCATCTCCTTTCAAACCTACAGGAAACACAGACACAACACTCAGAAGTAGAAGAGGTTTACTTGGAGCAAAAGGCTAGTAGCTTCCATATAACTAACTAATCATTATTCATGAGAAACCCTAGCTAATGGAACAGTGAAATGACAGGATTCAGCGAGAAGGGGAACGGAAAAAGCTAGAAAACAGCTGTCTTATTGAACATAAGAAGCAGTTAGAGGGAGGAGTGTGTCTGTGACCCACTAGGTCAGTGATTCTCAGCCAGGGCACCACAGCACCCTGGGATGCCTTGAGATCCTTTTAGGGGTACCACAGTGTGCCACGCAAGAATAGCACTCCTAAATGTGCGAACATGGTTCATAAGATAAAACTAGAGATTTCAAATAAGAATCCATAATGTTAAAAGCATTCTCACTGATGCATTTTGGTCTTTCTGGGCATGCCTACATGAGACGTTGACTGTGCAGTAGCCTGATACTGCTTCAAAGTAGCATTGTGTGGCAAAAACTGGGATGCGAGACTACTGTGTAGTAAAAAGGTGTTCACTGGTGCTATTTCACAGTAACTTGAGTTACTTTGCATTTATTTACTGCTTGTTTATACAAGTACTAAATAAATGTGCAGTAATCACTGCACAGTAGTGTCTGGTGTAGACATAGCCTCTGACTTTGCAACAGGAGTATTGCTCTAGTATTGCTTGCTGTAGTATTTTTCTTTAGCCAAAAATCAAGTGAAATCTAACAGCTGACATTTTCCAAGAGGTGCCTTGCATCTAAAAAGGTTAAAAAACACTGAACTAGGTGGAGAATTCAGGTTCCTCCTGCTGATTGTTTGAGGCTACTGTCTCTAACTAAAAATGCAAAGCTTAAAAGGGATAAGTGTTTTTGGATTTCATGGCACAGCCCTCTAGGCTAGGGACAAAAGTTACAAGCCAGTTTAAGGAA
This sequence comes from Crocodylus siamensis, assembly GCF_052110815.1. Lineage (NCBI taxonomy): Eukaryota > Metazoa > Chordata > Crocodylia > Crocodylidae > Crocodylus > Crocodylus siamensis. The sequence continues at coordinate 304,714,617 of NC_143395.1, forward strand.
TCAGAAACTGGTTTAAACCTGTAACAGAACAGAAGTTCAGTGCACTTACTTTCAAAATGCCCCAAACTGATTTAAGATAAACCTGGCTGGATGCAGTAGCAGGCTTAACTTATTTAGGCCAAACTGGTTTATGCAACTTCTGTCCCAAACCCCCTCCTGGTTCAAGTTAAGTTACAGTCCCTCAACATCCCAGGATGCTTTGCAGCTCTAGGCTGTGTTGTCTGCTTCAGCAGCATATGGTGCCCCTCTGCTCCCTAGTTGGAGCACTATCACTCCTCTGGCCCAGCATCGGACCCCCAGCCAGATGCTGTGGGGGTGGGGAGCAGAGGGGGCACCTGTAGCCCCTGCATTCAAAGACTTCTATTGTAGAAGAAAATAAAATAACTCAATTAAATTCTAACAGGCTGGGGACTTTCATTTTTCGCATGTTGCCTGTGCATTTCATAGGTATTTAAAGGTAATACTGCCAGCTCTCACAAAAGTTTACAGAGCTTTGAATTCAAATCTTGTCCAGTATGTAGAGTAGAAATTAATTTAATTAAAATGTGTCTCTGTGTCATTTAAATCATTGAGAATATCTTCCAGTAGGTTTTCACATCTTAGGTTTACTATTTCAAACAATATTCATAAGGCTCCCAGCATCATACTGTTTGGCTTTGAAAGAGGTGCTCCAATTCATCGGTGCCAAGTAGCTCAGTAATGGCCTCTACTACATATCCAGTTTTGGTCTGATCCCATGGGGAAAAGCTTAACAAATTTCAGTGGCTGACAGCCTTCATTTTTATCACTTTTTTATCATTTTCATTTGTAAAGCTGTTCAATTCACTTACTGCTCTGTTGTCCTGTACGTTTTTCTCTTTACTAGAAAGACCTTTCTACTTTTGTGGAGGTTGACCTAAGAGACACAGTTGAAGAGGTAAGAATAGAACAGGCAAATCTGAATATGCTGTAATTATGAGTATCCTAAAAGAGGGAAGTATGGGGTGAACAGCGTGGGAAATATTGTTCAGATCTGCTATCAACTGCTTGCTAGCTGAAATCTATCCATACCTCTGAGTGGTGTCTTAATACTGAGGTTTTTAAAGCATATTCCTTTCTAAAATATATTCACAAGTTTTACAACACAGCAAAATGTCTGCAAAATTAATAAGAGGTGGAGTTACTTCTTTTATTATGAAAAGGAAATGGGGAGAATTATTACCAATAATCCATACATCTGTAGCTGGTAGATTGAGCGAATTGGTCATTAAGAAGAGAACAGCATCTGGAAGATCACTATTTGAGCATGGGTTCAGCAAAGGACAACCACGATTCACTAGTCTCTGTGAATTCTTTGAAGGTGTCCGTAAGGCAGAGGATAAAGAACAACCTCTTGACATAATTTATACTGTCAAAAAGCTTTTGATAAGGTCTCAAACCAGAAGCTTCTGAAGAAGCTAAGTAGAGTAGGGTAAAAGGTGAAGTATTTTCAAAGATCAAAAACAGTCTAGGAGACAGAAAGCAAAAGAGTAGACTTCAACAGTTAGCTTTTTTACCATGATGAAAATGAATAACTGGGAGTCTCAAGACTCTGTGGTAGAACTTGAAGTTGTTCAATACTGGGAATGGGGGAGGTGAATAATGAGATGGTTAAAATTTGGAGATGACAAGAAGTTATTTGGGCATCAGTGCATGTTAAAGATATTTATAAGCTATGGGGAAATACAAGACAGTGTGGAAAGAAGTCTACATTAAAATATTTCCCATGAGGAAAGACTGTAAAGGAAGTTTTCTTTAGGGATAGTGCAGAGAGTGGTGTAGACCCGCAGGGGCAAATGCAGATATATAGCAAGATCTCTAATGTGATCAAAGAAATAAACACTGCAAAAACGGTGTCATTACTGGCGGCTGTCTTTTGCAGTTACGGCTTGGAAACCAAATGTTACTAATAATAGTAGCACCCTATTTCTGGATGTGATAGCTGACACATTTCTTCATCAGTTAGTCACTGAGCTAATAATGGGAGATGCTACTTTAGACTTGGTAAATAGTGAGGATTTCAGGAAACAATTTTGGATTGTGCGATCATGAGCCGATTCCATTTAAATTAAAAGGAAGGACAAATAAGAATCAGTCAAAAAGTTTACATGTTCAAGCAGCAAACCTTGATAAACTTAAGGATAGTAGTTAGTGAAGTCAACTGGACTGAACAGTATAGGTGCTGAAATATGAAAGGGGCATGCAATATTTTTAAGTCACAAAAATTCACAAGGCACTAAACTATCCGGTACTCATATCCCAAGCAATGGAGAGAGGTGGGGAGAGCAATAGTACAAAGTACAAGTTTATGACCTCTAGGAAGGAACCAGAATTTTGCCAGAAGTAGGGAACTTCTTTTGTTATTTCCAACTGATCAGACAGACCTTGAATGACGTCACATGGAGATTTTTAGGTATCAAAGAAGTGATGCTTTGGAACAGTTCTCATATAACAGAAATAGGGAAATCCTGAATTAACATGGTGTTTTGAGCATGTTAGTAATAAGATTATATGATGTGCTTGCCTTCAATAAGAAGGGACCAGTCTTGATGATCCAGGAAGTCCCTGCCAGTCTTAGGTATTAAATTAATTCAGGTCAAAAATCAGGACCAGAGAGCACTTTGAGGACCTTCACAGAGATCTAAATAAGCTGCTAAGCAAATGAACAAAACCACTGCTAGTGAAAACAATGTTGAAAAAATGCAGTGATACATATCGTAGGGGGAACTTAAGCTACTCACTAACTTTACAAGAGTCTAAGTTCATTACTTTAAGTCAAGAATGGGAGCTGGGCATCAAAACATAAGATGCAGAAAACATGACAGAAAATGCAGAGAATGTTATGAAGTGTTATGTAAGTCAGTGGGGAAATGTCCTTTGGAAGACGCTGAACAGTTCTGGATGTCAGTCCTTCTCAAAAATGGTGCTAAAGGATGCAAATTAGAAGCATGGGCTTGCATGCCTCAGAAAGGAAGGTCATGATAGAAGTATAGAAAGTAGCAAATGGTACAGAGAAAGTAGATGGAGAACTTCTGGGTGATTTTAATCTCATGTTGTAAAAACAAGGAGCGAGCCAATGAAATGAAGAGGTGATACAAATCCAAAGCTGTTAATAGAAGTTACTTTTTCCCACAACATACAGTTAAGCTGTAGAGTTTACTGTCTCAGGAAGTTGTTGAGATCAAGAACTTAGCTAGCTTTAAAAAAGCTGTATATTTATTGGATAGACAATGGCAATAAACATTTTGAAAAGGGACATCACTCATCATACTGCTGGGGTTATACTAACCTCCGTCTAGCAGAGATCTGGATGAGACCAATGACAGTTCACATTACTTTCTAATGAGGGGTTTTTACACCTAACTGTGAAATATCTGGTTCTGGCTACTGTTAGATAACTGATACCTGACCAGAGGGATCTATGTCTGGTATGTTAGGATGCTTCAGAAACACTAGTTGTTCTGTAGTGGTAGCCTACTTTTGTCCTGTTCAGGTACCAGAGTTCTCCCAGCTTATTTTGTAGCTCAGATGATCTTCACCTGTTTTCATTTTATCCTGCCTCACTTTATAATGTAATCAGGACTAGTAGCAGAGATGACCAACAAGATTTTTGCCAAAAAAAATTCTTTAATTGCAAGCTTTTGAGCACAAACACCCTTCATCAGGCATTGGAGAAAAGATTGTAAAAGTTCTCCTGGGTAGAAATGAAAGTTCATATTTCATAGGATTTCACAGAGCAGTCAATAGATGGAAAACTCCTCTGGGCAGGCACTTCATAGCTGGTCTGAAGCCTCTCACCTCCAGTGAAGATCTGTGATGATGTAAATTACCTTGAAACAAAGGCAGGAGCAGGATCTCAGGTTTCAGGTGGTTACAGTTGTTTCCTGCCTGGGAAAAATTAAGTTTTCATTTCAAGAAAAGATGTAATTTCACTTTATAAATGTGCCTTTTTGCCCTTAAAGAGGACTAGCTATAGCTTCCTGTAGAGCTCAGTAGCAGCATTAAATATACTTTTTGTAACTCCTTTTGACCAACTACCTCCCCTCTCCTCAGGATCTGAGTGGGACCTGTAGCCTATATAAGCTCAGAAACAGGGAACTAAGTGACATGCCGGATTCTGGTTATCAGTACTGCCCAATGTTGAACTGACCCTAAAGTCTTAGTCATAAATTTGTTACTCCGCTGCAGGTTCACTGACCACATTTCCAAGCAGGCTTGCATCCAAAGTAAACCAATCCTGTGAAGCACAGGCTGGATCAAGTTGTGCATCCACACTAAGGTACATGCACACCAAGGGATTTGTCTTCCTAGGCTATAACTGTGCCAGTTTGAAAACGTAGGCCACAAAGAGCAGTACCACATAACTAATTACCTCTCACTGATTAGCTAGATCAGATCTGCTTGGTTTGCAAGAAATCCAATTGTCAACCTGATAAAAACAACCTGGAATCTGCAAGTCAACTGACCTCAACATGGATTTACTGATGTCCTTTAATTGTATAAGCTATGCTGATTTGAGGCTTAGTAACACCAGAAGTAGAAGCAGCAGTAGCAAGTATGCACAGGGAACAGATGCACCCATAAAAAGGCACCATATTGTTGTACTTTGTGTAGCAAAGCTGCCATTTAAGTTTTGCTGCATGTTGTTAGATAAGAATATCTGGATTAAATTCTTTCTATTTGTAAATATATATTATTTGGGCTTCAGATAATGGAAGACATCTTGATAGAAGAGAAGCAACCTGAAAAGGAGGAAGGACCACAGGAAACAGAGTAAGGAAAATATTTTAGACTTCACAGAAGATGTTAGTGGGAAAAGCGAATGTGAAATTATGAGGTGTTCTGTTTGGGCTTTTTATATCATTAATGTGTTGCAGGAAAAGTTGAAAGTTGCTGGTAATGAAAAGGGGTACATATCAGGGAGATGTATATAAAAGAAAAGATATAGTGCTGCAGGTATTGCTGTGCTCCAGATATTTTTTCCACCCACCTTAGCGCCGATAATTAGCTGTGCTGTCACATAAGAGCACAGGTCCAGTATGTTAGTTACCATGCCAGCTGTAGATGACGCAGCTTTTAAACCCTCCCAGATTTAACAAGCCTTTTTTTTCCTCTTGACCTTGGATGAGATGGAAAGCTGCTATGTTTACTCTGGTCAGTGCCATGAAATGTTTGGTTTCCTGCCTAGTCCCTTCCTGGTAACCAGGGATGCAGGCACAAGCTATTTCTTTGTGGCTGGGATTGAGCAAGTCTTCAGCTGTACTAGAATCCTGGTGAAAATGAGGTGCCCTGCCTCGTAGCTTATTGTCTGGATCAATGAATTGAAGTGCATCCAGTTGTCCAAACCCCAAAAATAGGAATAAAGCCTTTGAGTCTTGGCTCTGATGAGCTATAAGATTACCTGACTATTTTTATATTCCCAAGGAAAGAGGCTATGGGTAACAATCTGACAGCACAGGTATATATTTAGTGAAATAAGTATTTTCTTATACCTGATAAGACTTGTTTTTACTTTTCTGTAGTTAGCCATTGCTATCATAGGTCCTCTGTGTTTATTCTCTGAGCATTAATTTTGAAACCCTGTTTCATTCTTTAATATTTTTCTTTTCTCTGCAAATGTTGCTATTTCTTCTAGACTCCTAAGTATATTCCGATGCACTGGAATCTCAGCAGAGACTACAGATGCATAAGAATAGAGTTGATTGAAAGGCTTTTTAGACAACATTTCCTTCATTGGAAAATGCTGATTAGGTAAAACTAAAGCCTTTTGTAGGAAAGTATCAGTTTTGTCAAACCTTTCAACAAGAAAGCTTTCTCAGCTTGGGCAGAATAGGCAGGTATATGCCTAGATGACTGTGGTACTGGTTATCAATTATTGGGTGGGCTGTGAGAGCTTTGAAAGGTGTTGGCTTTGTCCTGATGGGGAACAGGAACATTTTATTGAAAGTGGGGCACATCTACATGTGCAATTAATAAGCTCTGGCACAGTTTGTGCTGGAGTTTATTCATAGTATCATAGAAAAGGGATCCAAACAGATCATCAGCTCTGACCCCTCCCCCAGTGCTGGGATCATATCACCCCAACCAAATCTCTCCATCCTTCTCTTGAAGACCCCTGAGGTAGGAGAGAGAAAGTAGTATTCCCTGACTGGGAATCAAACCCCGGTCATAGCAGTGAGAGCACTGAATCCTAACTACTAGAACATTAGGGACCCATGAATTTGTCTTGAGTGGAGCTAAGTTGAGGGTGTAATTGTTCCCAGGTGCCACGTTTACATGTGCATCTGGGACTGTAGCACATTGAGCTGGGGCAGAGCAGCCCCAGCTGGCAGGGCGCCCGGGGGAGGGGGGGGTCAGCCTGCCAGCTGGCTCTGGGCCAGCTCATTGTGCTGCAGAGGGGCTGGCTGGGGCATGAGGGTGCTCTAGGGTCGGGCTAGCCAGCAGGCAGCTCCAGTGCGGAAGTACCCTTGTGACTCAGCCAGCCCCATCACCTTGTGTTGAAGCACACTATATGTCACCACAGGTACTATCTTATGGTGGTGCTATGCAGTATTCTATGGCAACATTTATTAGTTTACTGCAGCCTAATAGGGGTGCATGTGTACATGCTGAGACTTTACAGTGGAGCCAATTAGTCAGCTCTGCAGTAACCATCTTATGTAGATGTGCTCAGTGTTTGCCAATGCAAAAAGCAATTGCTCTCCAAGATAAGTATTGCCCCGCTCCAGCGTCCAATTGTGCAAACAGCCTTGTAAGTAAGATGTAGCTCACCCAAATACTCAATGAAAAAAGGTCTGACTGTTTCAGCAAATCGTAATGGTGGGTTTTATTTGCAAGTATAACAAACAGTACTCTTCTGCTAGATTTGTTCAGCTCTCTTTGTGACCTCATTATCCAAGTCACTTGGCAATTTTTAGTGCAAATAGAAAGCTGCTGTGCTCAGGATGATTTAATTCACTTTTATTTTCTGGCACTGATTTTCTGCTTCTTCCCTTCTTCCCTCATGTTCAATACGTAGTCACTAGGTGGTGCTCTTAGTGCATGCTACCCTCTCAGCAAATGCAGCAATGTGCAATATTACTAACTTGAACAGTCTATGAACACTATCCCACTAGTTAGATCTCTTGGTGTGCCCATGTCAACTTGGAAAAAAATATTCATTTTCATTTGGTGTTATCACTAAAAACTATAAATTCACTGGGCAAGGTGCAGGGCTGGCAAACACTGGAAGTTCTGCAGCAAGCATGGTACAAGGTGATCCTTTCTGTACTTTGATCTGCACCTCATACTAAATCATTTCCAAATAGTTGATTTTATACTTCCTTTACATGATACAGTCCATAAAATGGTATTGCCAGTGCTTGTTAATTTACACCAAGCATTGCAAATTTGGTTCTTACTGAAAAAGTTCATGAAAATGGGATAAACTTCTCTTTATTTAAGATTTTGGACCTCTCTCTCTAGCTCTGCATACAATGCTTGTAGTCCAAGAGAGAATACACAGAGTTGCCAGCTATACACACACACACACGAGCTATAGCCCCAGATGTTTTCCTGGAATCTAATAACCAAAAAATTAATCTATTAATCAAACTTCTTTATTAGAAGAGATAGCTAATATTCATTCATTTTAGAGATGATGTAACTGAAGGTTGGTTTCACTGTCAACTTCCTGAGTTATAACTTGTGTTGCTATTATCTGAAGTCCTGTCCCTAAGCAAAAACCCTCAATTTGTGTGTGTGATAGTGAAGGGGAATAAACTGAAACTCAAATGAACAATTCTTCTTCTGCAAGCATGACCACTCTGCAGTTGTGGTTGTAACTTAGTTCCACTCAAGCACTACTAGTCCTCTAATGCTCTCCCATAATTCCCTTTGTGCACCCAAGACAACAAGACAAATTCTTACATGATTCACTGGGAAAGCATCCATAGAGTAGCTCAGCTTACTGCCATGCTAAGAAACATGCCTCAGAAATCTTAGAATCACAGAACAGGGCCTCGGCAGTGGTTTGGCTGGGACCTGAGGTCATCAAGTCCAGGGTTCTGCTGCCTCGGACATGCATGCACCCACCGCTGGCACAGCTCCTAGCTGGGGTGCCCGAGCCTGGTGCATCTGACTGCAGACTCACAGATGCAGCTGGCCCAGGCTCTGGGCAGCTGCTGCCAGCCATGGAGCCCAGGCTGCTCACAGCAGGGCTTGCAGCCTCCTGCTTGCCCAGAGCCCAGGATGGTTGTGGCGTGTCAAGGAAAATGGCCACATGTGCCATGCTCTGAAATGTGTGCCATGGGTTGCCAACCCCTGTCATAGAATCATAGACAATTACAGTTGGGAAGGGACCTCAGGAGGTCATTCAGTCCAACCCCCGCTCAATTTAGGACCGTCCCCAACTAGATCATCCCAGCTAGGGCTTTGTCTACTGGGTCTTAAAAAGATTCTACCACCTCTCTGGGTAACCTGTTCCAGTGTTTTACTACCCTCCTAGTGAGAGAGTTTTTCCTAATATCTAACTTACACTTCCCTTGCTGCAAAGGAATCTGAGTGCCAAGCAAATGAGTACAGTACCCCATAGACACAGCAAGTCAAATGCTGTTTTCCAGGGCAGTTGCTCTCTTGGGTTAGGTTGTCCTGAGTGGACTTACTTGATTGTAGACAATTCAAAGTTAATTTTGGTGTGCAGGTGCAGCCTAGAGGCTCCACATAGTCATTTCAGGCACTGCTGGGAATAGAAGCCAAATCAAATAGAAGCCATGTCTGTATGGTAAACTCCCTGTCCCCCATTGTGCCATATTTGAGTATACAGCACTACCTCAGAACAGGAATTAATGTAGCTTTTTTCATCGGGTGCTGACAGACAGGTTGATTAGCACTGAGCTATACTGCCAGTTAGCCTGCCCCAGCATGCAGTGCCTACATTGCTTCCATTTTAAGAATCAGCCCAACTAAAGCTGTGTAGTATGCTTGAGGATGTCACCACTGGGGATGCAGTGCTTATAAGATCATAGCAAAGAAGGACTAGAAGGTACCTTGCAAGGTCATCTTGTCCAGCCCCTGACTAAAACATGCTAGCTAAGGCTAAAACAGATATTGGATTTATCCCAGGTCTGATTGTCCTGGGCCTTGACTCGTATCAAAACAGACACAGGACAGTCCTTTACAAATGCAGCTTGAATGGCAATTAACTCAAGTTAGGCTTGATGGTTCACATGAAAAAAGTGTTATCTTGGTCCCTCAAGAGGGACAATGGTCTGGTAGTCTGTAGGATCCCAGCATAAAAGGCTCTGTCTTAAGAGAAATCTGATGTCTGTTTTTAGCCTGAGTCTACTCTTGAAAATTTTGAAGGGTGAGTATCCCACACCTTCTCCAGGTAGCCTCTTCCAATGCTCCAATATACCTGCATAGCTATAAACTTCCTCCTTATCTCCAACCTAAATTTCCTCTGCTGCAGTTTGAGGCCATTGCTCCTAGTCTCATCCCCTACAGCCACAGAAAAAAACCATGTCCATCCTCTTTATAATCATCCTTTAAGTATTTGAAGATGATTATCAAATCCCGCCACAGGCTTGTCTTCTTCAGACTAAATTCAGTTCTTTCAACCTTTCCTCAAAAGTCTTGCTTCCCAGGCCCCTAATAATTTTTGCTGTGCTCTGCTGGACTGTTTCCAATCTGTCTACATCCTTCTTGAAGTGTGAGGTCCAAAACTGGACGAAGTTTTCCAGGGTAGACTTCCAGTACTCCACATGGCCTCCAAGGTAAGAATCTCATACCTATCACTCCTATATCAGAGACGGTCAGAGAGACTTCCAAATCAGATGACAGGCCCAAAATATGATTGAACTTCAACAACAACAAAAAAATCCTGGATTTTTAAACCTTTTTAACAAGTTTGTGGAGTTGGCTTAAATAGTTCCAAGAATCCTAGTAAAATGGGGATACTTCTCTATTCAATAACTGTTGAGCCTGAAAAAGGTTTGTCAGGTGTTTTGAACTTCCCAGGTGAAGTGGGCAATCAAAATATCAAATGTTAACTTGTGACAGTGAACATCTGGACTCCTTTAGTACCCCTTAGCAGCCCTGGATTAGACTGTTGGTGATGTGGAGTCTTAAGTGAAGAGCTGCTTGTAAACTGATCATACTGATCTTTCCTGCATTTATGATTTGCAGGCCCCCAAGCCCTTGGCTGTGCTGCTTTCCAAACTGGACCAAGTGGAGCAAGCAACAGGAAAAAATAGTCACAAATAGGTAAATCTAGTGCTTATGGGGCATCTGAAATGCTGGCCACTATAATAATGCAAACACCTACCCAATGGGGTGAAGCATAAAACAGCACTGAGGAACAGGAGGAATTTTCTCCACCCATTTCCTTTCCTGCTCTTCTCTGCCTCCTGCTTCTCTTCCATATTTATAGTACCCTCCTTTGTTCCTGTGTGCTGGGGTGGGGGGCAAAGATCTTCTAGAGGTACCTTACACTAACAGGTTCCTGCCTGCATCTATGGGTGCTGCTTTGGTGGCACTGGGGGGTCTCCTGTGATAGTGTGCTGCTCTTCACCAAGTGCAGCCAGCACAAGGAGCCTCTAAATTAATGGCTGAATCCAGAGAAATGCTCAGATCATGCAGCAGCTGGCGGGGGTTGTAGACATGTTTCACCCCTCCAGAGCTAATCCTCAAAAAGCAACGCAAGTCATGTTGACCTCAAAGGCAACATAAATCATGCTGACTTTGTGGTTTTATCCTGTGCTGCTGGGGGCTTTTTTTGTTTGTTTGTTTGTTTGTTAATTTATCCCTTGGAGTCGCACAATGTGGAGTTGCAGAAATTCCTTCTGAAGAATTTGTTGCCCATTGTTTCAAGCACAATATGATGTCTGAAACCAGGAATGAAAATGAATGTGGTTCTATACCGGTCTCTATTTTAGAACCTCATTAAAATCACATCTGCCAAACAAATAGGATTTGAGAGTGACTTCAGAGTAGAATAGTGATGGGGGTGGGAAGCATATTGCTGAAGGCACATTAGCTGGAAGAGTACGTGTGTAGCAGGTTGTGTTTATAATAAAGTTGCCGAGTCAGTCTACATGTCTTTATTCTTATGCAGGAATTCCAACCTTTGAACATGAGGGCCAACATAGACCAACCTGGAAAGGCCAGCTGAGAAGCAAGCACTAATTAAATTAAGAAGAAACAGAGATCTAGAGTGGTGTATTCCTATCCTTGCAATAGCTCTGTAAGAAGCCCTAGTACTGGAGAAGGAAAAGGGATGTATGATATGGGAGAGGGACACTGAGTGACTTTAGGGGAAGTGATCTCTGCAAAGATTTATTCAGTGGTTTACTTCAGGGAAGGGGTGTCCCACAACAAAGCAATTAAACTGTGCTTCTGCCTGAGACTTGCTTGTTTAACTGAGCACATTTAATGATTTAATGGATTTCATAGACATTAGGGCTGGAAGGGACCTCGCAAAATCATTGAGTCCAGCCCCCCACCCAAAGGGCAGGAAGCCAGCTGGGGTCTTAGGATCCCAGCAAGGTAAGCATCCAATTTGCTCTTGAAGGTGTTCAATGTAGGTGCTTGAATAGCCTCCGATGGCAGGCTGTTCCAGACCTTGGGGGCTCAGACAGTAAAGAAATTCTTCCTTATGTCCAGCCTGAAACGATCTTGCAGGAGTTTGTGACCATTCGACCTTGTCATCCCTTGGGGCGCTCTGGTGAACAAATGTTCCCCCAGATCCTGGTGGTCACCCCTGATAAACTTACAGGTGGCCATCAGATCACCCCTGAGCCTGCGCTTTTCCAGGCTAAAGATCCCCATGGCTCTCAGCCTGTTGTCATAAGGTCCGTTTTCCTGACCTCTGATCATGCGCGTGGCTCTTCTCTGCACTCTCTCAAGCTTCTCCACATCCTTTTTGAATTGTGGAGCCCAAAACTGGACACAGTACTCCAGCTGTGGCCTCACCAAGGCCGAGGAGAAGGGGGGAATGACATCCCGGGATTTGCTTGAGAAGCATCTATGGATGCAAGCCAGCGTTTTGGTCACTTTACGAGCCGCAGCATCACATTGCAGGCTCATGTTCATCTTGCGGTCAGTGATGACCCCCAAGTCTCTTTCTTCCATAGTACTAGCCAGCGTAGCACTGCTGAGCCTATAAGGATGCTGCAGGTTTTTCTTCCCAAGGCGGAGAACCTTGCATTTTTTGGTGTTAAACGCCATCAGGTTCTCGTCTGCCCATTTGCTGAGCCTGTCCAGGTCAGCCTGGATCACCCGCCTGTTTTCTGGTGTGGGTGGTGTGGACCCAAAGTTTGGTGTCATCGGCAAACTTGGCCAGTCCACTCCTGACTTCAATGTCCACATCATTAATGAAGATGTTGAACAATATGGGTCCAAGGACAGAGCCTTGAGGGACCCCACTGGTCACAGGGCACCACGATGAGTGACTGCCATCAATTACAAACCTCTGGGTCTGACCACGGAGCCAATTTCCCAGCCAACAGATCATGGTGGACTCAAGGCCACAATTGGCCAGCTTCACCAAGAGGTGATCATGGGATACCAGATCAAAAGCTTTTTTGAAGTCAAGATATATGACATCAATCTCTTCCCTTGTCCAGGTGATAGGTCACCTGGTCGTAGAAGGAAATGAGGTTGGTCAAGCAAGACCTATCGGCAACAAACCTGTGCTGGCTATCCCTTAGGATGTTGGCATCAGCCAGTCCTTTAAGGATGGCCTCTTTTTAATAAACTTTTCTAAGACCTTAGGCTGATGGGCCTATAGTTAGCTGGATCCACTTTCCTTCCTGTGCAAGATCCCATCCCTGCTATCTCTGTGTCTCCCAAAGAGAGGGTTTAATAACTGCAGCAGAACCCAGACCAGCCTACAGGTGACCAAAGCCTTCCTATTAATGTGACTAGTAAGGCAGCTTTTATCTTACCTCATGCACTCTGAAGCAGGACTGATAAATGTGGTCACCTTAGCTCAAGTACAAATTTTAAACTATTAGATGACAATTAGATCTTTCACATTTACCAGATAGCTTAAGAACTGGATTTTACAAGTCCCTCATCAGGGTTTCCAAGTGTCTGTAAATTTGCAAACAGTCAGTAAAAAAAAAAACAGGCTAAAAACCCCTATCCATACAGTCCATAAGAAATGGAGCCATCCTTAAAAAAGCTAAGTAACTGGAAGATTGACTGAAGATTGAGGGTCTGCTCCATGATTTTTCCAGGGACTGAGGTGGGGCTGACTCGTCTGTAGCTCCCTGGATCATCCTTTCCCCCTTTTTTTTAAATATGGGCATTATGTTTGCCCTTTTCCAGTCATCTGGGACCTCTCCTGATCAACATGAGTTTCCAAAGATGATGGTCAGTGGCTCTGCAATTTCATCAGCCAATTCCTTCAGCATCCTTGGGTGCATCCCATCTGGCCCCATGGACTTGTAAATGTCCAACTTTTCTAAGTAGCCCCTAACTTGATATCATGGTGTGGAGGTGATTAGGGGCTAGTGGGATGGAGGCAGCATGGTGTAAATCCACTGCTGTAGTCGAACAGGATTGCCAGTGCAAGAAATATATATTTTTACTGATAATCTGCAAACATTTTACTGATAACTGAACTTGTTTACTATGGTTGGTATAAAACCCCTAAATTTGAACCCAACCCTTGTCCAGGGACTGGCAGAAAGGTTACAGTTACATTATGTAGAACATATGTGAGTAAAAAAGTTTGCTTGTAAAAAGCTTTTAGATTGTCAGTTTAAAAAAGAAATTATTTTGGGTTGGCAGCCCTGCCCCTCATTTTCCAAATTAACCCTTGTTTAAGAGTTAAATAACATCTATATTCCCCTCCAGGCAAATGGCCTGAAAAATATCCTGAGAGCCCTGAACCAGTATTTCTCCTATATTTAAATAAGATATAGATGTAAGAATTAAAGATGTCAGCATATAGACAGATATATGCAAATAGGCAGTGAGATTTCCTTGAATACCCCCTTTTTTGAGATTAGTAAAGCCCTCCTTTGGCCTAGAAACTTACCTACGTGCAGCCCCAAATTACAAATAACTAGAGGCCAATACAAGACTACCATTCACTCAGAGATCTGCAGTTGGCATGGGAAGGTGGCATCAGACCCTATATCTGGACAGAATATGTGTCTGTGGAAAGAATGAGATAGATGACTTTTATCACTATTTGTTGTCTTGTTTGTTCTTTGAAGAAACAAGAAGAAAATGGATCTCTTCATGAGTTGGAATTTTTAAATACTGGGCTAATAAATAAAAAACAAATTTGCTTTCTTTCTAACAATTCAGATCCTGTCCTATACTCCATAGGTGTATTTGCTTTTATTTAAAATTACCATATTTATTCAAATCCAAAATGAGGGCCCCCCACCCCATTTAACAAAAGGTGAAAGCCCCTCATCTTGGATTTGAGTATGAGGCGGTAGGGCTAAACAACTACTACGGCTCCAGGGTCAGATCTGTAAGTGGAGCTAATGCCTGTCCCCTGCCTCTCCCCCACAGTCTTAGCCACCCCCCACCTCTTCCCTCTGTCTCCCCTTAATCTGGAGTCAGGGACCGAGCTATCATGCCACTGCTACTGGGTCAGGCTGGGGCAGGGCTTGAGCCTGCCAGAGCAAGAGAAAATAGTGGGGGGGGGGAGGGGTGCTGGTCAGGGTGATAGAGGCCTTGGGGTGCGGCTTGAAAGGGAGGTAGAGGACACAAGGTTGTGAGAGGGGGCAAACAGTGGGGCCCAGACTGCAGAGGGAAGAAGGGGATGCAGGCAGCAGGGAAGCAAGTGGAGGGGGGACAGGCAACAGGAGACAAGGTATGAGGGTGCAATGAGCAAGGGTCAAGCTGCTGCCCCCCGCCTTTCCCCCTGCCACAGCTTTCAGTGTTGTCGCAATGGTGGGGTGGAGAGACACAAAACTGAGATCCTTCCAAAGATGCCAAGGGGGGGCCTCACAATGTTAGTACTTTCAGGTTTACAAACACGATTTACACGATAAACCCAGAGATTTCAAATAGAAATCCATAGTTGTGGTCCTTCTGAGTTCTTTACAGCAGAAAACTGCTTTAATTTCTATAGTCAAAAATATATACTGACTCATTTTAAATGCCTAAGTAGGCTCCCATACTAAATGAATATACATTTGCATGCTTAGATACCAGTATTATACTATTAATTGAAAACATCCCTTCCACCTATACTATCAGTATATTTGTCTGAATGAGTACTGTAATCCCCAAAACAAACACAAAACCTACACAGACAAAAAGCTCCCCAATGAATCCAAAAATTGATACTTTCCAAGAACAAAAGAAACCCCCAACAGCTACAACAGAAGTCTTCTTAAAGCTTCTTCTGGAGTTGAATTTTAGTGAAGACTCATTCCACATCCCGTGCCGAATCATCACAGCACAGTATTCAGCACTCTAGGTTTGATGTACTCGGGACCCCACAATAGCAGGACTTGCACAGGATCCTTAGAAAGTGGCTCTCTGACTTCTTCCACACTTCTCCCATCTGACAGATGCAAAGTGTTTGAGGACCCTTAACCCTGAAAGATGATTTCCCCACACTATGAATACAGCTTGCTGCAAGAAGTCTGAAGAGCTGTCTTTATTTCACATGAACATAATTCTGCAAGTGCTCTTTATATCACTGACCTGGCTTCAGAACAGAAAAAAATGTCTTCACAATCTGTTTCAGTGATGCAAATGGGCTCAAAGCAATGTAATTGCTTTTTATGCTCCTCAGATGAAGCAATGTAAGCAATCCTTTTATTGCAACATAGCAGTCACCACAATGACTGAAAACCTGAGCGAGTGCCATCCACCAGAGCTGGCAATGAGCAATAATCACAACAATCAGAGCAGCAGCAAATCGGACAAGTAAGTTTTAGAAGATGTCAGCACATATGTTCATTAGAAACTCCAGAGACTATAACTTCCCTTTTTCAGATTTTTTTTAATACTAGAGAATGGGGTTTTGGTCTACTGCTTCCTTAAATAATAAAGGTAGTGCTGGTTTCAGTCCCCTTAAATAGGTTTAGCCAAAATTTACAGCTGCAAGAAAAGACAACATTTCAAGTCAGTGTCTTTTTTTATATCAGTTTAACTCAGGGAAATAGTGGGCAGACATAAAGCAAAACAGGTGTTAAGGGAAAGCTGGATTTCTCCTTCATCCTTCCACACAACTGACTTCACATGAGGAACCTGGTTGTCTTAGCCTGTGTATTGAAAATATTGAGGAATGAGAAAACTGGTACAAGTCAGGATTAACGCAGACCAGAATCTCACATTCTTTAGCTCTTTTCTGAGCCCTCCTCCAATTTTTCAACAGTTTTTTAACTTTGGGACTAGAACACTAGACAGTTTCAGTTGATAGTTTTACTAATACCTTAAAAGAGATCATACAGCTCCCTTGATCTTGGTTGATATTGCCTTTCTTCTTTTACCAAAGTATAATACTGGGACTTCACATTCAGTGACCTAAATAGACGCCTAAGTTCTTTTCAGAGTCACTGACTTCCAGGATCCAGTCTCCTGATCTATAAGCATGACATACATTCTTTGTTCTTCACCTCCATTACATACGAACTATGGAGGTATGCATTCTCATATACTTTATGTGTAGTAGAGCACCGCATGGGACCACGGTGTATTTACCCATACTTTAAGTTGTGTTGAGATCTTCTGATGAAAGGCATTGTATGCATCCAAAGCAGAAGTCCTCATTTACTTTGTGAATGAGCCTGGGACCCCAAAGAGCAGGGTCTCTAGCAAGGAGGTGAAATTGGTAGTTTGGTTTTCAAGGCATGGGTTGAAAAGCTGAAGAAGTTTCAAGGGGCTTCAACAGGACACAGCCCCCACTGAAACCCCTTAGCATATGGCAACCTCTCTACTCTTCCTGGAAGACATAGTGGTCTGGATACTCTACCATCTATGGGTGGCGTTTTGGCAGCAGTGCAATCCCTGCAAGATGAGTGCTCTACTGTGAACCCTTACCAGTGTGCAGGTGGACACCTCTGTCCAGGGACAACTGTGAACCATAACATTCTTGGACCAATTTTGTCTGCCTTGTTATGTTTGTCTGCATGTGATGCTACTGGGCAAAAATGTGTGGCAATCTGGGTTGTTAATGATAACAGCAATTTACATTGCTGAGGAACTTCAAAAGCACTTAGCAGGCACTTGACTACCTCTTACTATTAGAAATAGGTATGAGGTAACATTACCCATCACTTTGAAATGCAACTACCATGTGGGTGAGTTGGATCCCTTGTTTAACAGAGCTCAGTAGTACAGCAGAAAAGTTGTGAAAAAAGCCCAGTCCTCAGAAAATATTATTCAAGCTAATGAGACGTTACAAACAGAGATGACTTGGAGGAACTATAAAGACAATTAATTGACAGAATTCTTGTAGTTACGAATGAATGGCTTTAGACTTTGAGACTCTTCCCTCCCATCTTTTTTTTGGAACCTCTGGGGAGAACTTGGGGATTTACAGGAAAGTATACACAATGTCCTACTGCTGTTTACTTCCTTAATTGCACAGACGCACGGATTCCAAGAAATCTGCTAGCAAGTGTAATTGCTGAATATGCACCAAAATCCTGGACTATGGTAAAAGAGAAATTGCATTTGTAAATGCAGTGTAATAAAGTAAAGTAGTTTGTCAACGTGTGTATTTTTACCTAAAACAGTACAAAATATATAGGAAGGTTAAAACTTTAGATTATCCTTTAAAGCTGTTTTAGGATTCCCAGGGTGGGACATTTTGATATAGTGTGATATACTGTATATACATTTGATGTAGAAAAATCTCAATATTTTGCAGAGTCAAAGATTTTTGTGAATGATTTCTTCTGTTAGAACAACAGCATTGTTGACCTTTCCTCAGTCCTGAAGAATGCCCCAAATTCAAAAGCTCGTCTAAATCTATCCAAACTATGCAAGTGTTCCACTAAAAGATATCACCCACAGAAATCCTTGCCTCTTGTATAGTTCCTGTACCCTCATGGTTACAACATCACCTCAACAGATTAGGGATGATCCTGCCTCTGGCAGGGGGTTGGACTAGAAGACCTCTAGAGGTCCCCTTCAGCCTGACTTCTCTGTGATTCTATGATTATTCTAGAAATCATTTCCCCTAAATTACTGCTGATTCCACTCAGTTACTATAGCTTATGAACATGAAAAGCATTTTCAAAATTAGGGTTCTGAAAAAGGACAGCACTGCTGGTATCCAAATGGCTGAAGCCATAGCTGTCCCTTATGAATCTGATTTTTCAAGACTTCTAACCTCACTCTCAAAAACCCAAGTACCAAAGGAAATTCACATCCCATGAAAAATTGTAGAAGAACGGAAATTCTGACTTTTAGAGCTGTAGAGTCAGAAATTTTGAGATGGTTCCTAACTCCTCCTAAAAAGGCTTGGCTTAGAAACTCCAAATTAGTATTGTTTGGTTAGCATTTCTGAGAAGTGTTCTTTTGGGAGTTAGTATGGAAATTACAGTATATAAACAACTTTATAATATAAACCTCTCAGGACCTGGAAGAAGCAGTTAAAGCATTCACTTGAGCAGGGGTAAAAATAGTGGGGTTATGGGTTTTGAAGGAAAGCGGAAGAGCATAACTCCATAACATAAACAGCATCTTTCACAACATCGTGCAGGATTTGTCATTAGTCTTTTAAAAAAGTTCTTTTGTTCAACCAGCACATTGCAAGAATACATCTAGGACTCCCACACTGATAGTGCACCTTGGGGCTTTCTCACTTTTCAAAACTACAACTCACATATGTAGTGAACAATATCTATAATGATAGGGGCAATGGCATATATATATATGCATATATATATTGCAGAACAAAATTTAAAAAAAAACAAAGGACAGGTTATGCTGGGTTGGATCTCCATCTATTCATTACCAGATTCATGATGATTAGTTGTTTTAAAGATTGTGGCGTTCTTGTTAAGAAACCCAGTTGCTGTTCTGGGTTGTTAGGTGAGGACCTAGAGATTAGGACTCCTTTTTGTCACCCCTGACAGAAATTTGCTATGCATCTTTCGGCAACTTGCTTCCCCTCCTTGCCTCCATGCACCCATCTATGAAACGAGTGTGATGATACTCTGATAACCTTATCATAAAGCTTAACATTTGGGAAAGCACTTATGGAGCTCAGCTTTGATGGAAAGAATCGGTAGAGTGTACAATTTGCTGTATTCATTATTCACCGAGGGTGTGGAACATAATCATTCCTTTTGGGATACATGTCAAAAGACAAAAGTCAGCAATGTGTGTACAAATGTCAGAGTTGTAAGTAACACATAGTATAAATCCTGTATATACACCCATACATAATGTATTTTATTTATATTGATATATTTATATAGATATAACTATATCTATATCTATATATATATATATGCATGTATGTGTGAGACATCTATCTTATTATTATGGCTGTCAGGAGTGTGCTCATATAGTATTTTTGACAGTTTAATGCAAAAGACAAATGAGCTGTGTATTAATGGAATGCTGTCAAGTTTACTATGAATCATTAAAAAAAAAAAGTGGCTGGGATGGAAGTCCAGGAAGCAAAGAAAGTCTTGGTAGAAGTCATCTCTCCAAACTCCTTGGTGCACTGTCAAAAAAGAAGATGATTGGGGGGGAGGAATTTAAAGGGGAATAAAGCATAGGCTGAGTAGGGGTGTGGATTTGCAGCAGCAGCGCAAACAATAGCAACACAATTTTGTGATGCTACTTTCGGCTGCAGTGCACGGCCCCTCTGGTTGGTGCACTTTGCAGTGGAACTCATTGTCCCACCGCTCCATGTGCTGGGGGGCGGGCGGGGGGGAGGCGCTGGCTAACCCATAGGCAGTCCCCGTGCTGAGGTATCCTGTGCCCCGGCCAGCCAGGAAGTGGCATATAGAGAAGGGGGACCAGGCAGCCCTGGGCTGGCTGCTCCCCTGTCCTGAGGCACACTGCACCCCAGCCAGCTGCTCCGTGGCTGTCTGGGGCTCCACATGCCTCAGCGTGGGGGCTCCACAATGGAGCCCCCACTCTGAGGCACATGGAGACAGGGGAGCAGCCAGCCCAGGGCTGCCTGCTCCCACCTCCAGGCACACTGCACCCCAGCCGGCTGGGGAGCAGCTGCCTGGGGCTAAGGCTGCCTCAGTGCAGGGGTCTGCAGTGTGTGGAGACAGGGATCCAACTAGCCCATGGCTGCCTGCACCCGTGTCTCCACATTTTCCTGCACATGCCACTTCAGTGTGTTTTCTGCCACTTTTGGGGGGGGAGGGCATGTTTGCTACCAGGAAATCCCAGTAGGAAATTGTGCCCCAGCACTGCAAATTAGCAGTGTTGTGCATGGGTTAACATGTGGTTTGTAGTGCCACAAAGCAGTCTGTGGTGCCACAAACCACATGTGCCTGCACATCTGGATCCAGCCATAACGTTTGTTTATAAGAGGCTGTCTCTGCAACCAAGCAAATGTCAATGCAATGTTCTTTTCTGTGGGTTTGTTCCTTACATCCTCCCTGTCTGAGAGACCACAGTAGGTAATGAAGTATTACTTACTCTTCTTCCCTGAATGCATTGCCTCCGAGATGTACTTAAAAACTCTATGGGCCAGATCTTACTCCACCTTTCAGTGTAAGTGCATTTATGTGCCTCCATGCTATCTTATTCTCTTCTGTTCGAGTCCCTAAAAACATATAATGCGATTATTTTTGTAACATGCTGCTGTTATCTTAGCCTTAAAATTAAGTCACCAAAAAGCACCCACCTTTTGCATTAATAATTTTTGCAGACACCTGAGCAGTGTGGAAAAGGATTCCACTTAGGTGCCTAATAGGTAAAATCATTTCTTGAACCTGGGTACTATAGTCTTGACTTTCCCAGTACTAGACTTAAGTGATGGGAAAGGTGGAACCTTAGTGGTGCTTTCCTTCCTTTCTTTATATATCTTTTTTTTCTATGGGAAGTCACTAAATATCTAAGTATCTTTCTTCAAACCTGTCTTTAAGACTTGTCCTCATGGTAATTCCTACAAAACACTGCTAGGTGATGACAGTAAGTAGAGGTTAATCAAAGATTAAGGAAGAAAACTACATTTTAGTTGCTCTGTCTTTCATATCCCCACATCAATTTACCAGTTTCATCCAACTGTTACTCTCTGTTCTGCATCTAGACTGTGTATGAACTGTGGAACAGGAACTGAATTTTTACTGCATATAGCACAGTGAGTCTCTAGAGGCAATAGGCATTATAGTAATTAATAAGTCCTGCAAACCCATATAGATCCCATTTCAGTAAGTCTCAAGTCTCTTAAAACACAAGATCAAATGTAACCATTAAAATGTAGTTTTATCAATAGCTTTTCAAACCTTCATCACTAAATGGTAAACTTTACATACAGGAGCTGATTTGAAATACATTTTAGATTAAGCTTTCTTAAACCACTGTATCAAATGACTCAAATCCAGGTATTTTGCTTCTAAAAAAAATTCCCTTTTCTTGATTTAATTTTTAAGTTATTTCTCCAGAATATACAAACACTACTGGACTGGTTTTTTAAAAATGCATGTGAAAAATTATAGGCAGACAAGGTTCTTTGGGTAAATCTGATATCTTTTCTTAGACCAACTCAAATAATTGGAGATAATTCATGCTTTCTCAGCCTGACAAAGGGTATTTATACCGAAAAGCTTGCAAAGATGAATTTTTCAAAATATTTAAGTTGGTCTAATAAAGATATCACATTTACCCAAAGAACCTTGTCTGCCTATGTCCTTGGATCAACACGGCTACAACCTATACCCCTGTGAAAATGTATATTATTTAATTTGGAGCAAGTCACAAGGACCATATTCTCGTTGGGGATGTTGATATAAAAATGGTCAGTTTTGTATCTGACTGTTAGTTGGTATGTTCAAACACATGCTTTGCATCCACAAACAAAAGTTTGCAACAAAGTAGAGTTTTTTCTTTTACAAGCTAAATTCTATTGTAGACTTCCAGGGTGTGCCTGGCCCAACACATGGGGACTGTGGAAGTTTAGTTTTCCAGACACCCAAAAATTTCATGCAGGTTTGAAATGAAACAAAGGCTACAGTTGAAATGAAACAAAGGCTTTCTTGCTTGTGGTGGTGGTGGTCCATGTGTTTGAGACAAAGACAAAGGTAGTCCTCATTTTGACACCAGGCACCAGCTATTACTGCACTGAACAAAAATAAAGCTTGTGATATACTTTGTGCATATAAACCAGCCCTTTTTTAATGATTCAAACACTGTCTTTCTTTCTCCTCTTGCTTTGTTTTACTAGTTGTTTCAACTGTGTTTGCATTTCCCTTTGTCCCTCTACAGAAAGAAGCCAGGTTTGTGACCTGGACCATTCATGACATTTGGGCATCTGTACAGGTGGTGAGAAGTAAAGCTAATACTTTGCACTGAAATCATGGCTTTGCTGAAGGCAATGACAAAAGTCCCAGTGGCTTCAATATAGCTGGGATTTCACCCCTGTGATCTTTGAACTGAATAATTTCACCAGCACTTCTAACTTCCTAGTGTAGCTGAGGAATAAGTGTATGCCAGTGAACCGAAGAATGGTCTGTCAGCTTCTGTCAGAGCTTCTGTTTTGATGTGTGTCCAAAATACAGAAACAGCAGGATAGAGTAGGCAGCATGCAGGGGTAAAGTTCACTGAATTAAACTTTCATTAATTGATTTTGGGCTTTTTTGTCCACAAATTAATTGTGCCTTGAAGGAAATTTGATTTGCTCTAATTAAATCAGGAGGATGGAATTAGCACTCGCTAGCATTGGTGTAAATTTGGTGCAACCGCTGAAGTTAGTTGTTTATCAAGGTAGGACTGGCTCTAACTGGGATAAGAACCAGAACTTGTGTTTTCTGTCTCCCCTGCTGAGTGAAAAATCAAGACTTTACTCATACTATCCAAATAAGCCACGTGGTTAAAATGCACCAAAAGTCCATTTTACACTCCAACTCATCATCTAGCAGCCAATCAACACAATAAACCAGACTGATTAATTTATGAGACAGCCTCCAGTATGCTTTCAGCTTGCAGCCTGCAGGAGCCAGGACTGTCTAATACACATCATTAGGACTTCCATCAGTCCCCAGCACTGCAGTCTATGCAAACGTGTTTAGTTTAGTTCTGTTCAGTTCAGGAAGGTTATTGAGGCAATTCTCTGGGCCTTTTGAGCAAAACCAAAACCCTTTAAAGCTTTTTAAGAAGCTTCTGCTGCCTTACATAGCTCTTGCACATCTGTAATGTCTTTCTATACTTTTGCATGCCAACTCCCTTAATTCTGCTTGTAGCTAGGAGAGATGCTGTTTAATTTGTAAATAATGTATAGAACATACGTGGATCCCATGGTTCCTTGCACATCCATGGGGTGCCAGCATTGCTGTGCTTTGGCACACACTCACAGCCAAAATACAGAAGGAGGGGATGACTTGAAACAGCCAAGAAAGCAGCACTGCTATTTAATAGCAAACAAATGCTAGCAGCTCATTTTGGTTTCCATCTGCAAAAGTTCATAGTTTGGCTTGCCTGGGTTTTATTGTACTGGTACTTCAGATTTGTATAGCATTTCACGGACACTGCTTAATTGATCCTCAGTGCCCCTTTAAGTAGGTCAGGGCCTTTCAACTTATACAATGAAATCCCCATAATAGGATTTTTATCACTGACAACAATAGGTCCATGATTTCACCCATACTTTTTAATCCTGATGAGCAGAAGCATTGATTTGAACTTGCAGCAGAGGCCATCTGTCAAAACAAGGTCAGCAAGGCCTTTTTTTGTTACAGAAATATGTAAAACAAATCAATATGTTGTATATAGCCTGTTAATATCATTAGCCACAGTGTACAGCAAATACTATGTGCAAAACACACCTGATCATGGGAAGTGGTAGTCCTTCCTTGGTCTTTAAAAATATCCAGTGGCTGGACATTGCAGTTAGACAAATTTAATAAGGCACAATTTCCTAGCTGTGAGAGTAATTAAACACAGAAACAACTTTCCAGTGGTAGATTCCCCATTGCTTGGAGTCAATTAGTCAAGACTTAGCTATCTTTTTCAAAGATGTTGAGACATTCTGCAGCACATTTGGAGAAGGAAGTGGGGTTCAGGCTGTTTGGTTGTGATAGTCCTTCCTGGCCTTGGAGTCCCTTAAGTCATTGTCCTTCTGTTCATCTTGGTTAAGGGCAGAAGTTGCACATAAACTGGTGTAAGTGATCAGAAACTGGTTTAAACCTGTAACAGAACAGAAGCTCAGTGCACATAAACCAATTTCAAAATGGCTGAAACTGGTTTAAGATCAACCTGGTTGAATGTAGTATCATATTTAACTGATGTTAAGAGCAATGTCAGGAGTGCTAAATGAACTCGCTGAAGTCATCACAAGACCGCTGGTGAAACTCCTTGAAAATCTGTGGCACTTAGGAGAGGTCCTGGAAGACTGGAAGAGGGCCAGTGTTCTGCCCATCTTTAAGAAGGGGAGGAAAGAGGACCCATGGAACTACAGGCCAATCAGCCTGACCTCAATCCCTGGAAAAATTCTCAAAAAATTTCTCAAGGAGTCCATATGCGATAAGCTAGTAGAAGGCAAAATTCTGAACGACAGCCAGCACAGCATTGTTGTGAGTAGGTCATGTTCAACTAACTTCATCTCCTCTACAACCAGGTTACTCACCACCTGGATAAGGGAGAGTAGGTCAACATCATCTACTACTTTAGGAAGGCCTTTGACTTGGTGTCTCATGAGGGTCTCAAGGTAAAACTAGGGAACTATGAGCTCAACAACTCAATGGTCAGATGGGTTGGAAACTGGCTGTGGGGTCGGACCCAGAGCGTACTAATAGACGGAGCTGTGTCAACCTGGAAGAAGGTAGCTAGTGGGGTCCCCCAGGGTTTGGTACCTGGACCAGTGCTTTTCAACATCTTCATCAATGATCTGGATGTGGGGGTGAAAAGTACACTGGCAAAGTTTGCCGATGACACTAAGCTGTGGGGAAGGGTAGACTGATGATCCAGGCAGACCTCAACAGATTGGTTAGATGGGTAGATGAGAACCAGATGCAGTTCAACACTGAGAAGTGTAAAGTGCTCCATCTGGGGAGGAAAAATCCTCAACAAACTTACAGTCTTGGTGGTGCTATGCTAGCTAGCACCATGTCTGAAAGAGACCTGGGAGTCACAACTGACCATAAAATGAATATGAGCCACTAGTATAAGGCTATAGTTGGCAGAGCAAACAATAGGTCAACGTGCATCAACCACAGAATCACAGAATCATAGAAGTAGGGTCGGAAGGGACCTTGTAGGTCTTCAAGTCCAACCCCCCACCTGGGCGGGAGAAAAACTGGACTCAAATGAGTCCAACCAGGTAGGCATCAAGCCTCTTCTTAAAGACCCCCAGGGTAAGAACCAGCACCACTTTCCTTGGAAGTTGGTTCCAGCTCCTAGCCGCCCTAACTGTGAAGTAGTTCTTGCGGATGTCTAATCTAAACCTACTCTCCAACAACTTGTGTCCATTATTCCTTGTTATGCCAGGGGGCACTAGGGAAAACAGTGTCTCCCCCAAACCCTTCTGGTCCCCCCTAGTGAGTTTATAGACAGTCACCAGCTCCCCCCTCAGCCTTTTCTTGTGAAGGCTGAACAGGTTTAGGTCCCGCAGTCTTTCATTGTAGGGTCTGCCCTGTTGTCCCCAGATCATGCGGGTGGCCCTCCTCTGGACCTTTTCAATGTTGTCCACATCCCTCCTGAAGTGGGGCACATGGAACTGGGCGCAGTACTCCAGCTGCGGCCTGACCAGCATTGCATAGAGGGGGAGGATCACTTCCTTGGCTCTACTTGAGATGCACCTGTGGATGCATGATAAGGTCCGGTTAGCCACGACAAGGTCCGGTTAACCAATGCATCTCAAACAAAACTAAGTTATTCTCCCACTCTACTCAGCATTGGTGAGGCTGCAGCTGGTGTACTGCATGCAGTTCTGGGAACCACACTTCAAGAAGGACATGGAAAAGCTTGAGAGAGTCCAGAGAAGAGTCACTCATATGATTAGAGGCCTGAAGAACAAACCATATAAACATGAGATCTGGTGCCTCCTGGTTGGGGGGGCACCTGCAGAAGCTGGCCTTGGCATCAGCAACAGGGATGGAGTTGGCAAACACCTGCAAAAGCTGCTGGTGGCATTGGCAGTGGGGACAGCCCTGTCAGGTGGGGGGACAGCCCTGTCAGGTGGGGGCACGTGCCCCCCCATGCCTCCCTTACAAGTCGCCTATGTATATGAGGAAAGGTTGACAGATATGGGACTGTTCAGCCTAGAAAAGAGAAGACTTCAGGAAGATTTGGTGGCAGCTTATAAATATATCAGGGGTGAGCATCAGGGGCTAGGTGAACAACTATTCACCAAAGTGCCCCAGGAGAAAACCAGGTGCAATGAAACCAGAACCTCCTATAAGAAGATTTCAGACTGGATATAAGGAAAAACTTCTTCACAGTTTGTGTGACCAGACTGGAATAGAGTCCCAGCAGGGGTGGTGCAGGCACCTACCCTGGAGATCTTCAAAGGGAGGCTGGACACACACCTTGCTGGGGTTATTTGTCTCAAGCAGTCCTTCCTGCCCAGAACAGGGGGGTTGGACCCAATGATCTCATGAGGTCCCTTCCAGCCCTAAACTTCTGTGAATCTGTGGTTTGAGTCAAACTGGTTTATGAAACTTCTGTCCCAGGCCCCTTCCTGGTTCAAGTTAAATTACAGTCCCCCGGCATCCCAGCATGCTTTCCAGCCCTAGGCTGGGCTGTGCTGTTTGCTCCAGAGAGCAGGGCTGGCCTTGTCCCTCTGCTCCCTAGCTGGAGCAGTGAGGGGTGGCTGAGAGGGATCCAAGCCCAGCTGGGGATGCAGCCCAGTCTATGGCAAACTCCAGCTAGGGTCTGGGGCCAGGAAGAGGGGTTAAACACCCCTTCCCCTGCTCAAACTTAGTGCTATCTGTGACTGTGGACTACAAATCCCAGAGGCACCTGGAAGCAGGAAGAAGAAGTGATGAACAACCCTATAGAATACTGCTGCTGTGATTGTGGACTGCAAATCTTAGAGACCTTGGGGGAGCAGGAAAAGGAAGTGAACACACAGCCAGAGAGCTGTGCTCTAGCACTCCCTAGCTTCTGGCCTGAGCCACTGCAGGCAAGTGGCTGCATTTCCTGAATCAAAGGTAAATGTCAGTTCTCTTCTGCTTTAATTTAATTTCTGCCATTTAGACTAACCTGCAAAGACTGAATTGATTCAACCTTAGGCTTTTTTGACTGTCTGTACTTAATCCTTGTCCTTCGTGGGAGACCAGAAAGTTGTGCATTGCTCTCAAGCTCAGAATATTTCAGCTTTAGAGTAAGATAGTGATTACACTGAATCTCATGCTTCACAGCTTCAGCCAATTGCCTGTTAAGGTCAAAAAGGAATCCTCCCCAGATTCACATTTGGTTAGATGTTTTCCATTTGTCTTTCAGTTTCCTCTGAAGCAGCAAAAATTGGCCAGTGCTGAAGATGGGACTCTGAGGAGGGCAAACCAGTGCTCTGAGGTAGTACAGAGAATTCTTTTCCTCAGATGTCTGACTGATGTCTCTTGTTTGCGTACTCAGGATCGTAATGATTGCCAGGTATGTGGCTGGGAAAATGTCCCCCTCCCCAAGTCAGGTTGTCAGGGACTTTCGGGAGTTTTTGCTTTCTTCTGCAGCAGGACATGTGGTTCACTTGCCGAGATATCATTTGTGTGTGTATAGCCCCAGCAATTCTCACTGACTACATTGGTGGAGACTTCATCTTTCCTGTTCCCTGCCTGGAGCACACGACAGTTTGTTTTCCTGAGGACTAAAATGCTTTAATCTAACTAAAGTATTTAGGCTTAATATAGGGTAGCTGGGTAAAACTTAATGACTTTTGATATATGGGCAATCAGGCCTAATAGTACTTCTGAACTTAAACTCTATGAAATGTAAATGCCACATTTTTATATTGCTTAATGCAGGGGTGCTCAACCTCTGGCCCACAGAGCCATAGGTATCCAGCCTGTGGGGCTCCCCACAGTTCAGGAAATTTGGTGGCAGGAGAGCGGTGGCAATAAATATGGCCACCCTCCCCTGCTACCAAATTCCCAATTCCCGAGCCCCACATAGGAGGTTGGGGCCAGATCACACCTCCTCTTCCCACACCCCTTTCCCCCTTCGGGCTGGGCTGTACCACTTCCCTCCTCCCTCCCCTTGCCCCCACCAAGCCAGGTTGTAGCCAGGATGCCCCTTGCCCCCCTTTGCATGACTGGATGGTGTCCCAACTGCCTGCAGAGGGTTTGGGATTGAGAGTATGGTCGGGGGTAGGAAGGTAAAAAAGGTTTATTGACTTAACAAAAACACAACTACGCATAGTAACAAGACAAACAATGATAGACAAGAATAATTCACATTGGCAACTTATAGGCAGTCCCCTCTGAAGCCTGATGTATGACAAGTTTCTCTTTCCACAAAGTTCAGTGAAGTCAGGCGTCCCCGATCAGCGTTGTCCCAGAGGTACTGGGAAGGACCCTGGAATTCAGTCCACGGGCCCACTGATCCAGGTCAACAGCTAATTAATCCTTTTCACAGAGCTATATCTTCCTTCAGAATGATTTCCGGATGTTCTAGCCAATTATAGCTTCTGAACTGTACGGATAACTTGCAGCCACTCAGATTCTTTTTATTTCAACTGTCCTTAGACTGACCAATAGCAGTACAAGCCTTGCATTCCTTTTGAAAAGGTTAATTTTAACTACTCCACAGGGCCTTACTACTTCAAGGGTTTGCTAAATTTACTAGGCCTTACTTTATACAAGGCCTTACTACACCTTAAACTTTAATTAGGCTCTTAGCAACAACATATAGCTTAATATCTAAACAAATACAGAAAAAAGACTTTGTCTAATCTTCATAGAGCCTTCAGCAAGCACTTTTATCACACAGACATAATTTTCATCTCTGCCATGACCACCCTGGGCTGGATCAGGATCATCAGCAGAATCCAGCCCATGGATGGCTCGGACACTGCCTATCCAACTTGTGGGCCAAAAAAGGTAGAGCACCGCTGGCTTAATCTCCGATAAAATAGAAAGAAGAGTTAGTGCATGGCTGTAAAGAGTTATGATGAAGTATTTTTCAAAATACCATGTGTTTCTGCTGTTCTTATTCATTTCATTTTGATGTTAGTGTTTGAATCCTTCTTCTAGTGCAATCATGGAACCTGGAGAGCACCATTATGCTTATTGCATATTATTCAAAAGAAACAACAAATTACACACAAAGATGACAATTTTTTGTGCTCTTTTAACTGTGCATCAATGCTGGTAGACAGGACCCCCAATAAGCATTATAAAATCTAACAGTCCAGTACAGCTGCAGCTCTGCATACTGTTTGCACTATCGATCATTCCTTGAGCCATTTTATCAAGGAGACAGAGTCCTGCTGTGACATGATACACAGTTTCATTTGTGAAAACCATGGCATTATGTTGGAAAGTGATCTTAGAAATGCCAAAGTCTTTAGCATTATTGGACTATGAGGTGTTTGCATGTTTCATTAGTCCAGTGATTCTTAGCCTTTTTGGATTCAAGGCATCATTCCTTGGACTGAAGGCTTTCCTCTGTAACTTCTATAGAGTGGCACCCAATTGAGTAGCACTCAGTTCCAAAAACTACTGTAAGCACTGTACTGTTTATCTCCTTAGAGAGGGCAGTAGGGATGAGGGATTGTTCAGGCAGGGACAAGCTTCAGCCTGTGTTTATCTACTTAACTTATCTCTTCCCACCTTGTTTATCTTCCTGCACCTATACCTCACTGCTCTCTCCAAACAATCTGGTGGCACCTGATTGAGAATCAGTACCTTAGCCAATAGAGGGTAGGTGTCTGCTTGTATTGCTCTACCCATGCACAGAAACTGGGCAGTCATTTCTAATGACTGTGTTGTCCTGTCTCAAGTACCTGAAGGCTGCTTAACAAACTCAACTTCAGGGTTTGCAAGGAGCCCCCTGAGTTGTCTGGCACTACTTCAGTTCTGGAAATTGTACTTTTGATTTCAAAAACCATATTGGCTTATAAAGGTAATAAAAGTAGTATTTGTGGCATCATCTTGGATCCCAATGAGAGAGACAGAGCAGGGAACTGGAGGTACTTTGCCCACATAGTTAAGCGTGGGCACAAAGCTGCATAACGACAGGCATGGCAAGTACAAATGGGAGCATTAAAGCACCCAGGGAAGATTTTTAGCATCTTTTCTTTTTCTGCTATAAGATAAATGATGTTGGAGATTCCAGATGTGGAACTTCACATCAAGATATCTCACGTGTAAACCTCACAGTAGTGCTTGCTAGTGTCTTATGCTGTTGGTGTGTTTACACAAGATGCTTTACTGCGAAGCAGCATAGTTTACTGCACAGTAAGCATGTGAATCTATAAGTGCACATACTTACTGCATAGTAAACCTCATTAATTATGAGCAAATTTGCTACCTTCAAATGCAAGTAGCAAACTTACTCATGTTTAGTAATGGCACAGTAGCACTTGTGCACACCTGACTGAGAGCAAATCTGCTCCTGGCCAGTTGGTGACAGAGGGCAGAAGATTGCTCCCTGCCCTTGGGAGCTGCCTGCTGTGGGGGGGGCGGTGCTCTACCACTGGAGCCTGGGTGGGGACAATGTCCCCCTAGCCTGGCAGCAGGCATCTCCAAGCCACCTGCTCCAAGATCGCGATCAGGATTGGAAGATCCTTATCTCCATGCT
The DNA here is from genome assembly GCF_052110815.1 of Crocodylus siamensis. Classification (NCBI taxonomy): domain Eukaryota; kingdom Metazoa; phylum Chordata; order Crocodylia; family Crocodylidae; genus Crocodylus; species Crocodylus siamensis. The sequence continues at coordinate 304,745,463 of NC_143395.1, forward strand.
CCAACTTCGCTATTTTGATTGGGGAGGGCTGGCGCTAGGAGATCGTTATCTCCCAACCTGAGCTCCATGGTCACGGGTCTTGAGCTGGGAAGTCCTTATCTCCCAGTGCCACCTCTGCGGTTACAGGGCCAGTGCTGGGAGATCCTTATTTCCCAGCATGAACCCCATGAGGGGTTATGGAGCTGGCACTGGGAGATAAGGCTCTCCCAGCCTGAGCCCCATGACTGCAGAGCTCAGGCTGGGAGATGAGGATTTCTCCATGCTGGCCCCACAAAAGTGGAGGTGGCACTGGAAGCTCTCTGATGATGGGGGCTGGGGACTCTGATCCCAGCCAAGCTCAGTGTTTTCAGAGCTGGGCAGGGAACAGGCCTATTCCCCACCCAGCCCAGTCTCCCCAGCCCGTTCTCTTCCCAGCCCCATGCTCATGGAGCTGAGTGGGGAGCAGGCTTTCCAGTCTCCTCCCCACGATCATGGAGCAGGGGCCGGGAACTGTCCTGGTCAGAGGCAGGTCCCAGTCCTGTGCCCCAATTGGGTGATTAAGACACAGGGCTTAGAAAGAGCTGCAGGGATGGGGTAGGTCCCAGCCCCTTTCCCCAGTCCACCAGTGGGGCAGCAAGCTAGCTGCTAGCTGCCCCACCAGCAAATGGGGCCAGGGGCTGGGACCTGCCCCGCTCCTGCAGCTTTTTCCAAGTCCCCTGCCCATGATCAGGGAGCCAGAGCCAGGAGCTCCCTGCTGCTGGGGCAGGGGGACATTGTTCCCACCCTGGCAACAGGCACCCCCCTGAGGGCAGGGGGCAGTGTCCCAGCCCTGGCCAGAATACAGCTGTCTTCTGGCCTGGTGCTCCCTGCCAGCCCCTAGGCTAGCACTGAGGGGGAGTCTAGAACTCCCCCAGTGGCATCTGGGGCCCATTGTAGTGGGAGCAGTTTGCTGCCATTAGCAGCAAATCTGCTCCTGCTTCCCTGCATGTATAGATGCCTGCCTAGGAGCATTTACTTATAAGTAGTTTACTCACAAGTAAACTGATCCCAGTTTAAATGCACATGTAAGCTCACTCTGTTATTAGAAAGTTATTCCATTCATCCTTCATCTCCAACGTTGAAGGAGCCAAACAGAAGCACATTGAAGTAAATAGAAAGATTCCTGCTGACTTCCCTGGGTTTTGAATTAGGCTTCAAGACTGTGATTCTCAATCAGGGTGCTGGAATACCCTCAGATGCTACCAGATCCTTTGAAGGAAGAGGAGACGATCTCCTTCACAAGATGTGAGGAAAGATAAGCTAAGTAAATAATACTGGCTCAGGCTTGTCCCTGCCTGGATGATCCCCCACTCCTACTGCCCAGTCTCTGTGTAAGGAGGTATGTACTGTAATGCATACATTAGTTATTGCAGTTGGGTGCCACTCAATTAAAACAAGTTATGAAGGGGTGCCTGTTTTGGTCAGGACCTAAATACAGCATATCTGTTGCTATGGACCTCCTATACCAGTGGTGCTCAACCTTTTTGGCCTGCAGGCTGGATGAGCAGTGCCAGATGGGTCAGCAAGCTGGATCCCATCCATCAGGCTGATGTAGCATATGATGCAGGCCCAGCTGATTTCCGGCTGATCCAGCTTCACGGGGCTAGGGCGTGATGCAGTCATGCAAGGACAGCTTAGCTGGGGCCCAGTTCAGTTGCATGGGAGAAGCCCGGCTGGCACCTGATCCAGTTGTGTGGAAAGAGCCTAGCCAGGGCCTGTTCCCATGCAGCTGCATCAGCTCCCAGCTGGACCATTTCTGCATGGCTGAATCAGATGCCAGCTCGATCCAGCAACACAGGAATGGGGCCTGATCTCTCTGTTCAAGGCCAACCTGGCCATGGTCAATCCAGCTGCATGGGGCTTGAAAATTTGCCAGCATGGAAGTAAGATCTGGAACAGCCTGCCATCGGAGGTGGTTCAAGTACCTACATTGAACACCTTCAAGAATAAATTGGATACTTATCTTGCTGGGATCCTATGACCCCAGCTGACTTCCTGCCCTTTGGGCAGGGGGCTGGACTCGATGATCTCCCGAGGTCCCTTCCAGCCCTAATGTCTATGAAATCTAATGGTAGTACTAACTGCCACCACCCGCCTTCCCCCCACTACCAAGTTTCCAGGCCTGTGAGGGGACCTGTGGATCCACAGGCCTGCAGGCTGGGGGTTGAGCACCCCTGTCTTACATAATACCTCTGTTTCATGGATATTTTATTTTTCTTTTATTTGCTCCTGCTTTGTCATAGTCATGCAAACATTCCTTACTTTTAAAATGAGAAGGTGTGTAACACAGAAACAATAAATCAATAATCCAGGTTTAGACTCGTTTTAAATTAGGCTTGTCTGCAGTTGCCTCATGGTGCTATTTAAATTAACCTCTTTTAATACTTGTGTCAATGCACAATATAGCGTCCAGAAGAATGTGTGCAAACTGGGGAAGATACAGCCTTCAGCAACTTAGCACACAACAGTAACTCTGAATGTCCTGAAAACTTTTAATGGAAAGGCAGGTGCCAGCAGCCCAGTGTTTCAGAAGCATGTACCTGTTTTCCTTGTCTTTTGTATCTTTTGCAATCATTCTCTTGCCTTAAAAGCAAAAGATCTGGAAGGCTATCAAAAAAAAAAAGACAACTGATTAAGTGATTTATTTATGAGATTCATAGTTAGGTGGAGAGGCACAGAGAAGTCGGGAAGCTGTGGACTGAAGTTGGTAATGGGCCCTGACCCAGTTTGTAAATGATAATGCAAACCAGACACAAATATGCAGAGGAGGACGACAACTTATCAAACTTTGAGCACAAAATTGTTTATAGGGAGCCATTGGTCTCTTTTCCCTTGCAAAAATAAACACTGTCCCCTCCACTTTATAATTTTTATTTTTTTTTACCAGAGCTACTGTTACCAAGGTGAACTGCCCTTGCAGTGAAGTGTTGGCAGCATGATGCAGTCTGTAGCTTTCCAAAGCCAAAGAGATTGCGCTCGTTCCATCCAAACTTGGACCGTGCCAGCTCCACTTGGGCGGCTTTGACACATTGGCTCTGAGGAAGCTTGCATTGGAAGCTAGCCCATAAACATAAATACATACGCTGAAGATGTGCCACTAACTAAATACCCATTACCCATTTCTACCATGCAGTGGCCAAATTAATGGAAGGTGTCATGATTCAAGTGACATCAGTGTTGCTGAAAAAATAATAGTTAAACTTTATAGGTGGACAAATAATATCCCACCCAAGACTTCAAAGACAGATATTCCTAACTGTGTGAGGTGCTGAGCACTAAAGTTAGTGCGTGTGCTGAGGGTCCCTAGCAGAGTTCAGTTAAAGGTACCAGTGGGATCTGAACCATGATCCCAATAATCGTGCCTCCAGCACTGTGCGTAGCAGAAGCCACAACTGTGGCTCTTGGCTTGAATGTGCTCATATGGCTGGGAGACCCAGTCAGCTGATTGAGTTAATGCGTATTGGAGACCTTAGGGCTGGCCACACATTCAATTTATGGTGTGATGGGAACCAGGCGCAAAGTTATTACATATTTTTTGTTTAATAACTTTATGGCTTATACCCTATTTTATGGTGCCATTAATTGAATGAATCTGTTGCTAAGTTACTACCTAAGACATAATTATCTGGTTAATCATGTCTTAAGTGTAATATGTGCCAGGTGCTGAGAACACAGCAGGAATCAGCCCTTAGTTAACTTAGACACAAAACATTGCTACCACCAGCAATAAATACTTGCAGGTTACCTGGCTAGTCCCTCACAGAACATAATTGTCAGGTACACTCCTCACTGGAAAATAAGTTGAAACAGGAACCTGGTAGATATTTTCTGATAGAACAAATAGCAAAGTTGAGTAAATGTACCTAGAATTAGAAACCTAGAATTAAACCTAGAATTTAAACTCAGAAATTAAGAAACACTCTCACACTGTTATATCAGTGCAAATACAGGGGCAATTTCAGGCTGAGTTTTACATTGAAATGTTGAGTGCCTTTGAAAAGGAAACTCCAAGCAGCATAAACCCAAGAAAAAACAACACTGGATGAGAAAGGCTTTGCGTATGACATTCAGAACTGATGTGGTAGTTTTTCACCCAGCCCTTCAGTTCAGCTGCTTTGTGATCCATTGAATCCTCATCTTCAGATTCTTGCATCTCACTAAACAGCAAACACCATATCCAAATACTCAATAGGGTTGTAAGTTTTCTATAGTTTTGGAACTGTTCTATTTTGGGTGAACTTTATGAAGTTTCAGAAAGGAAAAAAGAAAATTGTGGAAGGGGATGAGCCTCTAAACTAAAAAGTATCCAGCTAAATGACACTTCCTGAAAAATCTCCTGTGATTACCATGTCTTTGAGAAGTGCTTATTTTAAGTTGATGAACCAATTTCAAAGCTGGGATGGAGATTCCAATTTGCCTCATCCAATTCCAGCAATGTTCAGGCCAAGGATTTAAATCTGGCCCATATTCAACTATTCATCTTCAAAAGTAAAAACAAAAACAAAAAATGGTAAAAGTAAAAGAACTCCAAAAGAGCTTTAAAATAGCTTGAATATGACTTAAATCCAACAAAAGCATGCAGTTTTTAGAGTTAAAGAAAACACTTTATCCTTAATTCAGCTGCTAACATTATAACCCACAAAATGTGGTGTTATTTGCACCACAGTCCTACATGACTGCTCTGGACTCTGCCCAGAGATGGATCCAGGTTTCCATGGGTGGAGGCAGGGGCCAATATTTCATGTGTTCAAAGTTTGCTTTGAAGCCAAGTTTGAGAGAGAGCAAGAGAGAGGGAGAGGGAGAAGATATTTGAGGTTTCACAGGACATGCAGCCTTCTCCTTCTATGCTGTATTCAGTTTTGCCTCTAAGTATTTGTGAAGACCCTTTCAAGATAACATTATATTGTAACTGAGGCTTTAAAGTTTGCCCACAGCTTGATGCCTGCTATTAACAGTAGAACAACATCCACCGCCCTAAAACTTACCTTACCAACTTATCTGACCTGGAGTAGGATGAGCCAACAGTGTGCCATTATAGCAAAGAAGGCTAACAGCATACTGGGCTGCATTAGTAGGAGCATTACCAGCAGATTGAGGGAAGTGACTGCTCTGCACTGGTGAGGCCACATGTGAAGTACTGTGTCCAGTTTTGGGGCCCCCACTACAGAAAGGATGTGGATAAATTGGAGAGAGTCCAAAATGGTGAGGGGGCTGGGAAACATGACCTCTGGTGAGAGGCTGAGGGGAAATGGGCTTATTTAGTCTGCAGAAGAGAAGACTGAGAGGAGATTTAATAGCAGCCTTCAGCTACCTGAAGGGGGGGTCCAAAGAGGATGGAGCTGGACTGTTCTCAGTGGTGGCAGATGACAGAACAAGGAGCAATGGTCTCAAGTTGCAGCAAGGGAAGTTTAGGTTAGATGTTAGGAAAAGGGTAGAAGGGTAGTAAAGCAACAGGTTACCCACAGGGGTGGTAGAAGCTCCATCCTTGGAGGTTTTTAAGATTTGGCTAGACCATGCCTTGGCAGGGATGATTTAGTTGAGGATGGTTCTGCTTTGAGCAGGGGTTGGACTAGATGACCGCCTGGAGTCCCTTCCAACCCTCATTTTCGATGATTCTATGAATGAAAGGAGGCTGCACGGTCTCACTTTTGTTTTTTCTAATATAACAATCATTGAGGCTTCCTCCTTTCAGAGCTTCACAGGACTTTCACAAGGTGAGTGAGTCTGTCTTGCACTGGTAAAATGGGGTACGTGCACATGGCTCAAATTTTTAGTAAGACTGCAGCTAGACACTGTATTTTGCTTTCTTTCATGCATGTGCTCTCTTCTACTTGAAGCAGTATCTTATCCTACAGGCTCTCTGACCACTGTGGTATGAAAGATTTATCACAAAGCAGAAACAACCTTTGTGTCAGTGTGGTTGCTTATGCATATGTGCACATGTATTCTATGGACCAAGATAACTACAGTCAACCTTAATAACCAGAAGTATTTCCCCATGGCCTTGCCCATGAGTGGTATTGACTACAGCAGTTCTATCTTTTGTGTGCTCCACCCCTTCTAATGTCTCCTTCAATGACTCATAGAGACTTAGTTGTACAAGACTATTTGTATACTGTCTTCTGGATGGTAGATAGATCACTAGCATCACAGTAGGTTATGGTAATGTGAAAGAATTGCATTATATGATAAACTTTATTTAATTCTCTAAGATTCTCTCTCTCAGACTGAGTAGTGTTCTTAAATTACACATATTTAACAACATATTAATTAAACAAGAAGATGGGACTGGAGTAAATTCCATTTCTGGGTAATTGCTGCACAGTTGTATGTGGTCTAGAGTTATAGCCCAGATTAAAAAAAATCTGCTTTAGAAGCACAAGAATCCCATTTCTCTAGAGCAGTGGTTCTCAACCTTTTTCAATTCAAGGTACCCCTCATTAGACTCAAGGCACCCCTTGAAAATTGCACGCTTTTAATTTTCATTTGCTTTTTGACCATGGAAAAATAATAGGGTGATTTTTCTGTTGCAAAAAACTCAATGGAAGTTCCAATGCTTTTAACACTACGCATTCTTATTTGAAGTCCATTGGTTTATCTTGTGAATTGTATTTGTACATGTAACAGCGCTGAGATTGTTAGCACTATGCAGCTCCGTACAAAGGATCTCAAGACACTCCAGAGTGCCACCACACCCTGGTTGAGAATCACTGTCCTAGCAATTAACTAGAAAAACTACTCTTTACTGGTCTTCCATATTTTATTAATGTCTTACATACATGAAAATATGTACATTTCTATCATGAAGTCTAGATACAACATGCAGTTTTTCAGTAACATAATTAAGTACAACCGAGTCGCACCTTACGCGGGGGTTACGTTCTGAAGTCAGCGCGTAAGGCGAAAATCACATATAGTTGAAATTGCCTTTCTCGCCAGGCTTTGGTGCCGAGCAGCCACCACTGCCGCAGGGCCCGGACAAGGCGGGCATGGCGCCGCACAGCCCATGCATGCAGTGCAACAGCTGCGCCTTCTGCACGCACTCCTCGCCCCCTCATTCTCCGCCGCCGCCTCATCCCGCCAAGGCAGCCAGCTGAGCATGAGTGAGCAGCCACCCCCCAGCCATGCTGGCACGTGCAGCAGTACCACGCGGCACCACACTATGCGCCGTGCCCCAGCCGGCACCCAGCGGCCAGCCCCATCAGCCGAGCGCGTATAGCTGAATTCGCTTAAGTTAAATGCGCATAAGATGAGACTCGGCTGTAGACCATTTTAACATTACATGAGTGGATAGAAATGATAAATACTGTTATTATAATTCATACAATTCTATGTGCATAAATCATTGCCTGGCTCACAAGAACACTTTAAACATTTAAATATAACATTCAAACAATGAATTCTATTTGAATATTCATATGTGCATGTGATTTAATGTTGTGTGTTGTGCTAAAGAGCTTAGAGTTAAAGTCCCTTCATTGGTGGTCAGAGGGTTTGTTTGGGATGAACCTGGAGTTGCCTCACTGGTGAACTTCCAGATCTGTAGTGTATCAGTGGACTCAGGTGAATAGGCTGTGCTCAGCACTGTCCTTGCTGGGACCCGCCTCTGCAGCGTTGCAGACAAACCTAGAGTTGTTTAAAGAAGGGACATACCTTTTGTGAAAAATTCTGAAATTGAGAATTTTTATCAGCATTATTAAGAGTATTTAATACAGTTTTTTTGTAATTCCTGCAAAATTTTAGAACAGGATCTTTGAAGTATGAATGCAATAATAAAGTCTTTATAAGATGGAAGGGTGGGTGGCTGGGAAGGATTGGTGCATGTATGGAGGGGGAGGTTGTCTGGGGTGCATGAGGGGTATGGGGTGTGCCTGGGGAGGGGTTCAGTGCCCATAGTCCCTACCACCAGTGGCAGCACCAGGCCATGAGGCCTCAGGGTGCTCAGGGCCTGTGACAGGCAGTGCCCCTGCTCCCCCTGGCCTCAGGGCACAGTCATGAGTCCCATGGTCCCACCCTCCACCATTCCCTCTTCCCCCTCCTCCCCGCCCCCATCTGCAGCCGCTGCCCTTCTCCTGTCACTTCCCTACCTTCCTGCTCGCTGCCGCTTCCCTGCCTGCCACTCTGACACTACGTGCTTCCCGACTGCATGGCAGGGAATGCAGGATGCAGCAGGAGCCAGCCTAACCTGGCCTGGCTGGCACTGCACAGAGCCAGCTGGGAATCGTGAGGGCCAGGAAAACTCCTGCTGCATCATGTGGTCCCTGCGATACAGCTGGGAACTACATAGTGATGAAGCAGCCAACAGGTTGGAAGCGGGGGGTAAGGAGAAGCAGCAGTGGTGGGCAGGAAAGTGGGGAAATGGCAGTGGCAGCAGTAGCAGGCAGTGGGGAAGCAGCAGTGAGCAGGAGCATGGGGCCCGTGTGGGTGCCCCTGGGTCAGGGCTGGCGGGGGCCTAGAGTGAGGCAGCAGGAGTGCAGGGCCTAGGCTGGCAGGGGCTCTATGGAGCCAGACTGGCTTCCCTCTATCCCTGCCTACGCTGAGGAGGCTGAAATAGAGGTGGCAGAGGGGGACACCTTACCCTTTCATTCCCCCGTCTCTCCTCTGCATCATGTACCTTACCTGTAACAGTTCCTGCTCCAGCAGCAGGGAGGGCAGAGCAGCAGTAGCCAGAAGTTTGCTGCTTCAGAGGGGAGATGTAACTTCCTTTTTTTGATGCTAAAAATTGGTGCAAAAATTGCTGCCCAAAATTGGTGCTTAAATGGCTGCTCAACATGATGCAAAAAGCAGTTCATTTCTTTTGGAGGCTCGCAAATAATTCTCAGGCACACACTATTAGCAGCACAAAAGGTGTATTTGCAAATAGGGTCAGAGCAGAGACAGAAAATCTCAAATTGCTCCGCCCCCTGAGGAAATCTGCAGCAGGTACTATATGCTCTCCCTCCTGGGCACGTGTGCAGAAACAGGAACTCTTACAGCTCATTTCCGGTTCATACAAACACATATGTGATCACGTCACTTCATTCGTCGCATGTATATTATAATTAACTACTTAAGTATGCGGGGCAGATAGGCATATATGCATCAGCTAATTACGCACGCTCAGAAAGCTCTCTAGGTAACCAAGAGTTGAAATCCCCCCCCTTTCAAGGACACAGTCAGTTGAATTCCAGCTTCTGTAATCTGCATGTGAATAGTCAGGGGGAGAGAAAAAGGGAGTGATTCTTAGCATAAAAGGTCCTTGGTAGTGTTTCTTCTTATCAGGTACGAGATGCAAACTGTGCAGTTCTAACAATACTCCATTTACAATATTTCTAACAAACACATGTGCCAGCAGCAAAGGAGGTGACCCACCCGCCTCCCCTGCTCCACCTCTTCCAGCAGCAGACATCCAGCTGTTGCCCTTGTACCATGTGCTGCCACCACCTAGGGCACTGTACTAGTTGAGGATAAGTCTACCTACCCTTCATTGTACTGATCAGCTCAGTCTGCAGTTTATCACTTCGTACAAGATCCTAAATTATGCCTCCTGCGTTATTCTGGTGCAGATTAGGCCTGCTTGGATTGTGCTAGGGGAAACAATGCCAAACAATGCTTCTACAATGAGAAACAGGACTGGAGAAACCTAAACAGAAATAAAGATACAGGAACAAATTCAACCAGTGCATAAACATGGGCACAATATCCCAGCCTACTTCTGCCTCCCCCATCGCGTCAGCACTGATCCAGGCTAGAAAAATGTGCTCTTTTTCAAAGGACAAAACTGGATAAGCTCCTTCTTCAGCAGATTCCCCGGCTAACGGGACATGCAAACTTCACCTTCAGCTTGGGCTTCTGCCCAGTCTGCCTGGTGGATATGCAGCATGATCTTTGCTGAAGAGCGCTCCATACCTGCAACCGTTCCATCCCAGCCAATTTTGTGGACCGTTTAGCAAAATTAACACCAGCAATAGCAGGTTGAGCCCAGTCATAGTTTCTGGCTTTCAAACTAAACTGCTCCTGGGTTCCTTCCCTGTTTGTACTTCAGGGTGCACATCCCTACTAGCCACATGAACAGAGCTAATATTCTCTCAGGCAATGCATTTCCACCATACTTGGCAGCAGCAGTCAGTGAGAACATGCCTACTTACATTGAAATATGACAAAGAAATCCCAATGTGACAAACTGAGATAAGTCAAGTGCTGCCAGAAAGATATGAAAGCACAGTTACATTACAAATCATTAGAAAATACACACACTTATTTATATATTAATAAATGTATAAGATACATTGTATGTGTGTGTGTGTGTGTTTATATACACACATACAGTAATGCCTTCCCAGAGAGGCTTTACCATTGTTGGTATATTTATTAAGGGGAAAAAGCTGGTACTTGCCGAAGTGAGAGGTTAGAAGCTATAGGACTGCAATATATTTTTTCCAGGGATATGCTGGTCACAGAGAGGTAGTCAATTCTCGTACAGTTAATATTTGCAGTCCAGCTCACGTCTGGGTGCTGGATTTCGCTCTTACGCTGCAGTCATAAAGCAAAAGAACAAAAGGTCATATTTTGCCATTGATACTTCTGCAGAACACCACTGACAATACTGGGAGTCCTAAGTACAGATCAGTGGTGGGATGCAGCCGCAACATCTGCGATCCACAATGAGCTAGTAGGATGGTGTCTGCTCATTTCAATCTAATGAGACTTAATATATTCAGATAATAAACCATTTTTTAAAACAAGTTGTCACAATACACATAGCTACCTGATAAAGTAATTCTCAGATACCAAATCTGAAATTGAACATTTAAAGAAAACCAAAACATGTATGCTATCCTATTATATCATTCTTGGAATTACCTAAAAATCATTTTAGTTCTGTCTTTGCCACTGTATTATTCTATTATCAAACTTAGCCAGAAGTGCTACAGATGAATGATATTCTCTTATAAGATTAGAGCCTCACCTTCTACCACTGAGGTTAATCAGAGCTTTGCCATAGATCAGTCCAGGGATCCAGCCTTTCATAACGGGTATACTTTGTTTCCTTCAACCCATTGCATATTTTCTCTGGGTCCATATATTACTTGGATGTACTATCATCCTAAATGGATGGCTAAATGAATAATGTTTTGGTAACCTATCTTATTGTTCTCCCATTACTTGCTTCCAAATAAATAAAATATTCCAAAATCCCATATATTCCAAATAAATCAAAAGGCATAATTTCTCTTCACAGTTCGTTTTTCTCCCTCAGAGTTGGAGGTAATATTTCAAAATATCTGGAAGGGTGATATTAGTTTTTCTTCCTCAAGTCTTCACAAAGATATTGTGGATAACCACAGAAGTATCATCCACATTCCTATATTGTAGTACATGGGGATATGATTCATTCAAATCCCAAGTACTTTAAACACAGGCGAAGCCCACGAGTGTACAGCTCCAAAAAGAACCTCTTGAGATACCACCTAAACTGTTGACAAACCTGGCTCTGAAAAGCAATGGGTACGATCCATGATTAACAGGCTCTGTGACAGTACTGTTAAATACCTGTCATGCTAATGTGAACCAAAGAGGCCATCTGGGGTGGTTTAACTGTTCCTGATGTGTGGTACCATGGCTTGGCCTGAGGACCTGGAGTCTCTAGACAAAATTTCTAAGCTTAGCCAGAATGAATAATTATTCTTTTGGTTGCCATGAAGTAGAAATTACTCAATACAACCCGTGTGACAACAGTTTGAAATGCAAGGTTAGAATCAGCCTGAGCAGAGTGCAGCACCTCCGTGACACCTGAATATTATGCACACTGGGTTATGCTACTGCGAATAGGCCTTTAAGCAATATCAATCATTTCTGTTACTTTTTAAATGGATTATAGTATCAATGTTTTTGAAATACCGCAGTTGTTTCTAAAACAGCTTTTAAGGCTCAGTTCTGTACCCTTTGAAATCAGCAGTAAAATTTCTACCAATTTCAGTGGGGCAGGATTACACCTTGTGCCTTTTGGGACTTGTTCCTTCTCTTCAAATACTGAAAGGCCATGCAAACAGGTCTATTTTTTTTCCAGAGCTAATGATACTGTGGGACAAGCTGGCAAAAAAATGCTAATTAGCTTTGTGACATAATATGCAATTTCAATTTTTTCCATCATGAAATAAAGTGACAGCTGTGAATTGGAAAAAGGGAATTTCTGCTAATTTCTTCAAGAGAGAAGCAATCTGTAACAGGGCCAGGTAAGACTTTCTTCTCCAACTTCTAGTTCTGTGACCCAGAGACAGAAAAGTGAAGCATCTACTGCTGTATGTGTATATAAAGGACTATAGCATTTGGATTGCTTCCCTCCACTAATGACTCTAATTAACACAAATCCTAGTCTTGTTGGCAGGGAGAATGGGTCAGTAGATTAAAATAATGCAGTCTCTGAATTAGTGGGTTGGTAGTTACTGTTAACTGGCTATACTAAAACTGTCTCTGCTCTCTAATAATAAGGAAGGAATAATAATAAGGAAGTTTGAAATGAAACTACTGCAGCCCAAGACAAGGGAGAAAATGATACTTTTATTCAGCTCCTCCACGAAAAAAGGATCAGAGGGCTAATGAAAAGTAGAGACAGAATAAAACTCTCCTATATTCTTGAGAGGTATGGCTGCCTGTTGCTAGCATGGGCAACATCTTTGAAGAAGATTGCTATGCTGGGATACTGGCTGTCTTATTAACTGATAAAACCGAGGTCTTACAGAACTGCACCTCAATTAGTTTAGCAGGGGTGACCACTGGGATCTGGGGGAACATTTGTTCACCAGAGCGCCCCAAGGGATGATGAGGTCGAATGGTCATAAACTGCTGTGAGACTGTTTCAGGCTGGACATAAGGAAGAATTTCTTTACTGTCTGAGCCCCCAAGGTCTGGAACAGCCTGCCATCGGAGGTGGTTCAAGCACCTACATTGAACACCTTCAAGAGCAAATTGGATGCTTATCTTGCTGGGATCCTATGACCCCAGCTGACTTCCTGCCCTTTGGGTGGGGGGCTGGACTCAATGATCTTCCGTGGGCCCTTCCAGCCCTGATGTCTATGAAATCTATGAAATTAATTTCTTTTGTGAAGTTTCATTGCGAGCTGTGCCAAATGAACAGGAGAACTAATTGTGCAGTTTTGCTTCAGATTTAAGAGCACACAATCTTAGAAACATCTCTCAGAAACTTGTTACAGACAAGCAGGAGGCAGGGTAGAGATGCACCTTAGAGACTAACTGAATAAGAGATGCATAAGTTTTTGTGAGCAAGAGCTTGCTTCATCAGTGAGCTCTTGCTCATGAAAGCTTATGCATCCCTGATTCAGCTAGTCTTTAAGGTGCATCTTTACTCTGCTTTTTGCCTGTCTTCAGCCTAACATGGCTAACTACCTCTCTGTGCTCATGTTACAGGCAAATTACTTCTCAGACAGACTGTGTACACAGCTTGGCTCCTTCTCTGGGGAAGTTCAAATCTAGAGCTGGTTCTTCACTGCCACATACCATGGGGAGTCATTTTTCATCTTTGTGCAGTGGACATATACATTTTCCCTGTGCTGGCAGGCTGTGCCCACTTTGCTTGGGTATCCATGTTTGCATCAGATGCAAAGGCAGTGGGAATTAGCTAGCAAGATTCTCATGGAATAAACCAGCGCGGCCAGCTGAAAATCTGAGAAAGTTCAAACCGTGATGAAAATCTTGTGGCTTGGGCCTGTCTCAAGTTTTAAGAAGAAGAAGAAATGGCAAAAATACAAGCCACAGTGACTGAATCAGAGTTATAGTTCAGATGGCAACATGTGCAAAATAACCCCATCAGAGCCTCTGCAAGAAAAGTATGATTTGCTAATGGATTTGATGACTTTTGGAAAACCTAGCTGAGCTGGAAGATAATGACAAATCACTTAGGTTACTATTTGTATGTGTAAGAGTTGCTTTTCCTCTGTTAAGATCAGTAGGAGCAGCCTGAATCTGGCTTTCCTCTAGCCCAGTGATTCTCAACCAGGATGCCGGGGCACCCTGGCATGCCATCAGATTATTTGATGGGTGCCATGAAGTGTGAGGAGATAAGTAAGGTGTGACACAATAAGCAGATAAAAGTTGTCTCAGGCTTGTCTCTGCTTGAAGAACTCCCTGCCCCCACTGCCTAGCCCCTCTGCAAGGAGGTAAGCACTGTAATAGATGCATTCAGCTTTTTTAATTGGGTGCCGTTCAATTCAACAAAGTTATGGAGGGATGCCTCAGGTCCGGTGAAGGGTTTCTTGAGTCCAGTGAGGGGGGCCTCGAGTGAAAAAACATTGAGAACCATGGTCTAGCTGATATAAGGGTGCAGTTGTAGGTCTCTTCCTCCTTTTGTTTATTTTGCTTAATACACTTTTAGGGGTGCCTTACAAACAGGGGTCTACTTGATTTGGGGTTTGTGGTTTTTGTAGAAACTGTGAAAAATGGCATTGTCTGTGATCGCCAGGAAAGATTGCATTGGCTGTGAATTCCTGTGAAATCAGCTTAACCCCCCCCAGTGTATTATTAATATAATGCACTGTTTTAGAATGCCGCAATGCTTACCGCAATACAAAGACAATGCAACAATCACTGCAGCCATAGATCACATGATTGAGAGTTATTGTCTGCTGGTGACATAGACTAAGTGAAGGCACCAATCAGTGAACTGAAAATGTTTCTATTAAGGTTAGTATTAATTAGTATTTCTAAACTTCCCCCTTAGGGCTTTCTGACACAAAGGGTGTATGCCCATTGCTGAAATTATCAATACCAGGTGGGACAGTTCTCACCTTGGTTTTATCACTGTAGAGAAAAAAGTGATCCATTTATAAGGCATTAAGTGAGATATGGCAATTTACTTGATAAGTGTATTAGCGAGTTGGCAGAGTGTGTATATGTTGCATTATTTTAACAGATGCTACTAAAATGGGGAAATGCATGAGGACACAAAGGAGCAGGCTAGGAAAATGAATCTGAAACTTGTCTTCATTGAAATCAGTAAAGCCGGGTTCAGTTGGCTGGGTTCAAGTGACTAGGACAGAGCTCAAGAAACAGGTTGAACAAGAAGCCGATAATACAATCAGAGAGGAAACAATTCCTGGAAAACAAGTATGCCAAAAGTCAGCTAGGGGACTAATTTGTAAAGCCACATGGAAGCAGAAATATCCAGTACAGTTTTGGCTGCAACTACAGTGTGTCATATCAGAGGTCAAAGAAGCAGCTAGCCCTGTATGTGGGAACATGTGCGTGTGCACTTTACTGCAGATTTGACTAATTATATGTGCAGTAAAGCATCACAGTCTATATGTGCACCCCTATAAGGGCACAATAAACTAATTAACTCCACTGTAGGATAGTATTGCCCAACACATACTATGCTGCAACCAAAATGCATGTGTAGACTGTTACCAGGACTTGTTAGGGCACAAGTGTGGTACAGTGTAGGGACTGCCTGCTGGCTAGCTCTGCACTGCAGCACCCTTGTGTCCCAGTCTGCCCCTCCACAGCACACTAAGCCAGGCAGACCCCCCAGACTCTCTGCCAGCTGGGGCTGCTTCGCCTTGACTCAACATGCTGCAGTCCCAGGGATACATGTAAACACTGCACCCAGGAGCAATACGCTCTGGTGCGAACAACACCAGAGTTTATTACTACATGCTAAATGCACTCTGTATGTCACAAGTAAAACCATCCATGAGAAAGTATGCCCAGTTCAGAGCATTTCACTATCAGAAAGTTGCTGACAAACAGAAGGGACTTTTAAATATGGCTACAAAATTTGATTAAAACAAGACTTACTGGGCAAACTTATATTAAAACATGTAGTTTGACTGAAAGAAACTTGGGGAGTAGCTGGGTAAATGCTGCACTAGTATTTAGGAGGCACAAACAACAACAAAAGAAAGGAATTATTTACTGTGTATGAAGGGCATGTGTTTACAGTCTGAATATTGATATAACGTTGAATGTAATTGCATACACCACTGGTCAGCAACATGTGGTGTGTGGGACCGGTGGAGGGATTGAATCTGGCCCGCGAGGGTCTAATTCAGTCCACATCTTACTAAAGGCATAATGAGTTGGGGCAGGTAGACAGGGACCTCAATGCAAGGTGTAGCTGTTTCCCTGCCTCCATCTTCTGTCTAGTTTTCAAGCTTCTTATTGCCATGAGGTCTTCCCAGGACAGGCAAGCAGATGTTGTGGTGAAGACTGACAGATAAATAGATGTACCACTTAGCACATTTACCAGAAAAACTGGATTCATCTCCACCCCAACCAGAATACCTATGCTGAGACCCAAAAAGCTGTGGCTCCTTTTTGATCCTATGAAATCCTCTTTTGGCTATCCTCTGTTGGGGTCACCTTCTATGCCTGGTGCTGATTTTTGCAGACATGTCTAGTGAATCTAGATCTGCATTTGATCCCAGAGGTATCCAAGTTTCCTTTTCCTTCCATCTAGCTAGAAATACTTCAGCTCTTTTCCTAGTGCTTTGTACGAGAACTAGCAATGGAATCAGTCACCCAGCTTTTAAGATGTGCACATCACACAATGATTTTTATAAGAAAACACTGCTTCTGGCAGTGTAGCAATGGCATCTTGTGTTTCAAATATTAAAATAGTAATCTAAAAGCTCTACAGTTCATCTAGGCTTTGACCTACAATATATGCAATGCAGCATGGCTACCAATCCAATAACCATGCTCTATGCATAGTGAAAGAGCTCACTGTTCTTTTTAGATATTCAGAGCACGATATACGAAGGGCACAAATGATTTTGGGTACCCAACTTGAGAGCCATGAAGGAAAGCCTTTACTTTTAAGATGGTAGGTGTCCAGGATTTTCAGAAAGTCAAGCTTTGAATGTCTCAAAAGTGAGATGCCCAAAATCATGAATCACTTTTGGAACATCTTGGCCTCCGAGCTTTTAGAATCTTTACAAGTATCGGGCACCTAACAGACTCAATCCCCCAGCATATGGTCCTGAACTCTGAAATCTGGCCACACCTTTTGTTCAGAGGAGTGCCTCTCGGTTCAAAGAAATGTCATTTGGACTGTGTTCTGCATCAAGTGATTTCCAGAAAATCCTGTTCTTCATTCTGATGGAATTTTGGGGCAGTATTTGTACAGCTGTACTCATCAGTTTGTAGCATCTCTTGTCAGGTTTGATATATACTGGAAGTTTTCCCCTTGAAAACAATAATGAATTAAAATGTTGTGCAATCCTGTTTTCCCTCAAACAGGACCTTGGGAAAAAAACCAGAAATGTAATACAATTTCAGGCTGTACTCCTCTCCTTTTCCCTTCTGTCATGGAGAGAGAGCCTGTACATTCAGATGCTCATACACATATCATCTGCAATTAGGGTTGTGTTCCAGGTGTCAATTCGATTCGGAGGAGATTCGGCCCAAATTGGTGGCCGAATCTCCAAATCTGATCCGAGTCAGGGGACCAGTTTAAAGATCTGGATTGATTTGAAGCTCTCCAGCTGCTGCAGCCTGGGGGCAGTGGGGGGCAGTGGGGGGCAGCAGGGATCACCCCTTGCTGTGCAGGAACCGTTGAGTGCAGGGCACTTTTGGGGGGTTTTTTTCTTAAAGGGCCAGAACTGGGGTGGGTGGGGCAGCTATGGGGAGTGGAGTGGGGGGGTCAGGGGGCTCGTGCAGAGCCCTCCACACAGCATGGGGCAGTGGGGGCAGCAGGGATCGCCCCCCTGCCTAGCAGCACCTGCTGAGTCGGGGCTTTTTTTTTTTCAAAGTGCCAGGCGCTGGAGCGGGCAGGGCAGCCATTGTGGGGCTGGGAGATTGGGTGGCGGATGGGCCTGTGTGATTAGGAGATGTGGCAGCAGCCAGGTCTCCAAATCAGATTCGGCTAAATCAATTTGGGACAGTGATTTGAATCCCCAAATGTAATCACTGTCTTCTGAATTGGCCAAATCCAAATCTAAAGCAAATACTAGCCACTTCACACAGGCCTATCTGCAATATATACAGATTTAATGCACGGGCAATCAGTACTTCATGCAAAATTCAAACAAAATTGTAGTGGATTTATTTCCATTGTTGAAAAGTCAGGCAACCAAGGGACAGAGATTTCTCATGCTTTTCATTTGTTTAACTCCCAGCTGATTCTTCTTAGATGAAACAGCTAGTGCTTTGCTCCCCCTCTTCAGCCCACCTTTTCCCCCAGCTGAGACCTTCAGCAAGACCTTCAGACCTTTAGGGTATGGACAAATTAAATGTTTAACTATATAAAATGGCTTAGTGTTGGTTTTAAAAAGCTGCAGACAGATAACATATCCCTGGATGAATTGGGGCTAATTCCATGATATTGAAGACTATATTGGTAAAGGTCCATTTGTCTATATCTCCTCCCAGATGGCAGATCTGCCAAACAATATCCTATCCTGCTTTGAACCCTTTGCGGGGCAGCCGCTCAGGACTCTTAGTCTCAGTTTTTCTGTTTATGATGACTGGATGTGACCTGGCCCATTTAAAATCTGACATGAAGACAAAATCAGGCCATTTCTGCCTCAGTTGTTCCAAGGATCAGGACCCTCTCTCAGAGATTTCCCTTCACATTTGAGCTCCATGTCCTTTGCTATTGGCCTTCAGTCACCAACCATTACCTGCTTTCTCCAACCTCCAGTCATCAATACGTCCACTCCAGCTCACCGTGCCAGTAAGTGGAGCTGCCTCCCTGCACTATGGGGAAAGGCAAAGGTGAAACAGGCCTTTAAAAGCTCAGAGCAACCAGGATGTGTATGAGTCCATTCTTTTCTTTCTCCTTTGGCAATCCTTCGCAGTCGAGGATGATTGTCTTCCATGATTCTCTTATCTGTGCATCCAAAGATGACTGATGAAGCCTATCGAGGATCAGCAGACTCAACTGCAGTTTGGATACGTGCTTCCATGTGAGGTGGATGGTGCTGGATTCCTGGTCTGGTGCATGCTGTTTCTGCTACTTCCACGTTTTCATCTCCTGTTGTTGTTGTTGTTTTAAGGTTTCAAAGTACTCCTCCCCCTGGGCTTTCCAAGCAACCCCCAGGGCAGGCTCCACCAATGGCTAGCCACTGGTATAGGGTGATAGGAGGAAGAAAGCATCCTGGCAGTTTCTCACTAATGACATGAAGAGGTTAAAACCTGAGACTTCCAGTTATCAGAAACTGAACCACCCAGTGGACACATTGATTTCTATCCCAGAAGATACTGAGAGAAGACGAGCTGCAAGGGACATTGGTATACCAGTGCTCCTGAACATGAGGCAACCCAATCTTAACTTGTGTGAACAGGCTAAGCCAGTGTGACTTGGTACTAACTACATTTCTATTAGCTCCTTTCACTGTACAGTTTCATGGTATACAAATTGCTATTATCCTCTACCAATGTATATGGCCCCCTGTCTAAATCCTTGGTCTATATCCTTCGTATCTTCAGTGAGGCTCAGAGCCCTACATAGGTGAATATAGAAGACACCTTACTGGAATATCATGCTTTTTATGGTCGCCCTCTGTCAGCACAGACCTTTCTGACTCTCTCATAATGCTCATGTCTCAGTCAAAGTGCCACTGACAATTTCATACCCGACTCAAACTGCATGATAAAACTGTCAGGATATGTACACAGAGATTTTCCAGCTATCTGCAAGCATGTTCTGTGTCACTGTATTTCAAGAATTAGTAGAGAGCAGTATGGCACAAAAAAGGTGGGAATATTATGTCTAGACAAGTAGTTGACTGTATGATTTGGCTCAATGTGTTATAGTGTTGCATTTGTACAGAACTGCCAGTGTTCTGCATTGTGGTTACAAGATCCATAGTTCAAGTAGAGCACACAAAACCTAAGAAGATTGTTTTTTGTCTATCATTCAGTTTGCTTACCAAAACATAGCTAAATACCCAGCTTCTGAATCCCTTTGAAACAGTGCCTGCCTTCTCCCATTTACCAAATATTCTCAAAATACCACAATCCATTTTTAAATCATTACAATCGAAAAGAGTTCTTGTGTTTACATTACTAGCATTTTCCTTTCTGTACTGATTGGTAAAACAGAAAGGTTAACTGCTCATGGTAAAAAGAGGTAAATACTTAACCCTGATCTATAGCTTTTTCTAATGAATACATGAAAAAAATCTAACATGTTTAGAGGCTCCTTGTTTCCCAGGCAATTCAGTTTCTGTATCTATACAATATTATTTATGAACAAGCAAATTCTATCTACAAGTCAAAGGGAAGCTACTCAAAATGCAACCTACTCTGAAAAAAATTCTATGTTCAAGCAGATTAAGACAAAGGAAAATAACCCACAGTAAAGCCACAAACTCTCCATTTAAACAATTTATCAAGTCTGATTATGTTCTTCACTTGTCCTGTGCATAAGACCTGATGTAACTGTCCTGAAATCCACCATCATGTAATTGAAACCTGCTGTAAAACTGGGCTTTACTTACGAAGTACTTGGCGAGTATAACTGTGAAGTTTCAAAATTTTACAGGAACATTTTATTGCTTGTCCAGTATAGTAAATAAGATGTTGAAAGAACTGGCTTTCTCCTCAGGTTTGTTGTTTTTGTAATGGTTCCAGTAACTACCACATCAGTGAATGTCTTTTAATAATGCTTGCATAGACACGAACGGTTATGATAAACAGATGGAGTTAGAGAAAATTCTTTCTAAAGACAATCACATGAGCTCATGGCCATGTCTTTTTGTGTTCAACTGTATACTTTTTATTATGATACTGTACACTTTTTCCAGTTGTTCAATTACAAATTCCTAATGAAACACACATTTTTATAACTTGGAAGTACTATAACTCTAGAAAGGAACGTCATAGGAACATACAGGTCACAATACTACAAAACCTATTAAACTCTGAGCTCAGTGTTTTATGTTCTCTTCAGTTCCTTCAGCAGCAATAGCCCTTGTCATAGAAGGAGTGTAAGTGAATACAAAGAGCTATGCTTTAAAGTAGCAAAAGAGAAAAGCACTTTTGTCATGACTTAGATATCTCTTTCAGGTTAATTTTTCAGTATAATTTTCTTTTCATAAGGAAATATTGTTTGAAATAAATGGTGTTTTTATTGAATGTAACCTTGATCCTGAAATTATTTGCTACTATAAGATGTGCTTACTAGCATGATTAGTCTAATTGAAGTCAGATGTGATAATCCCAGAACAGGGCCCCAAACATTATCCTCTATGGTCATAATTCTGCTGACACACATGAATAAAGTTCCTGTGTTTGTTTTGGTTCAAAGATTTAGACAACAGTGGCTACAACGCATCAGAATAATCCTACTTAACGTAAGATAAAAGGTTATTAAATTGACTGATGATTAGATGGGATGGAAGAGCAGCGAATGGTCCAGTTTCTTTTGGCAGAAGACCTATCAGGTATTGTAGCCTAGGCCTGTTCCCTGCATATAGGTGAAAGTTCTGGGCGCTCTTAAAATTTTGACCTGTTGTCCTAGTTTAGCAAGTCGAGCATGCACAGAAACTACTAGTTTTGGCGACAGTATAAAATGAATGATAGAAGAAGGAGTTACATCAGGGATCAGCAACCCCTGGCATGGATGACGGACAGTGGCACACACAGGCATTTTTGGCTTAGCACATGTGCCTCAGGGCAGATGATAGGGAAGGGGCCAGGGCTGGGGTGCACTGCCACAACAAGGATCAGGCCCCTCGTGACTCCCCCCTACTCTCCACCCCTGGCATGTCAGTGGTGGTGGCAATGGGGTGACTATAATATAATTACAATGATCCAATCAATTAATAGCATATTAATTGATAATGGCATACTTCTATTGTAATATTCATAATTGGTTAGAAGGTCAAGATGCCAGTAATACATTTCAAATAATTAATTGACAGCAAAATGTCTAGCAAAGGTCAGTTCCAGAGAAATGAGTGCAAATTTAGGATGCTAGGTAGCTACATTTAAAAAAAGCAGACATGTTAATTTAAGTCTAATTAACTGACCATTCTAGTTATGGATATTTCCTCCCCAGAAGCTGTACATGCAAAAAGAGTTCAGTCATATCACTGTAAAAGAGTGATGTTTCTGAATTATGCAAGAGTCCAGTTTTATTGGACCATCATAGTTAACTCTTAATACTACCATGACATGAAGGATACTGAAATCTGCTGTTTACATTGTAAAATCTAACATAGCTGGTCTAAAAAAGGAGAATTCTTGATACCTGCCTCATATTTGCATGTTGGGTTTAAAAGATAATTCTCAGGTAAGCAGAATTGTGCTTGTTACTTCAGCTGGAATAGAGCTATCATATCCAGCTCTCGGTACACAGCTCTGCATTCCTGTTGTTTCAGTCACAGAGCACATTGTTTCAGGTGGCCAGTATGTACTAAAAAAAGAAACTCTGCCATAGCAGACAGTCTGACTGTTTCTGTGGCAGTAATTTTCCTGTCTTTAGGAAAATACTGAATAACTTGCTCCATGAAATGAGGTAAGTAGTGTGTTGTTCTGTTTAATTTCATTTCTGCTTTGCTCATGTCCATAGGAGCATTTGTGTTTATAATCATCAAGTTGAATGTTTATGTATATATAAGCACAATATAAAAATAATTACACACTTTAAAGAACTGTTATGTAAACACTTTTTATCTGTCTACTGCAGATTGAGGTCCCCATTTCATCTATTTGAAGACATTGATAAAGCTCTACAGTCCAAAGTCTTAATATCCTTTATATTGTATAGATTTTTATAAATCAACCCACTGAATTCACATATTTCTAACTTCAGTTCTATAGATTAGTTAAAAAAGCCTACAGAGGATACGTGAAAATGACACACAAGATAGGGTCTTAAAATGGCAGGTTTTTTTTTTTAAACGGGGCTTAGAAAACTAAATAACATGGGTACAGTTGGAGGCTTTTACTTTCTGTCCCATACTGTAACAGTTATATTTGCTCTGTACATGAATTTCATGGCAACCCATATTGTGCCTAGCATCAGTTGCTATACTTTTTTAAAGTCTTGGGGATTCAATAGAATTTTGTCAAAAGAAGGTGTCCAGGGCTGGCCTCCAAGGTCAAAAAGGTACTTGTGTACTTAACTTTCATTGACTTATGTACTGAAATAGTTCTGTGGAATAGGGCTCAAGGTCCCATTCAAGTAAGGCCTGTAAGTACATGCATATCTTTAATAACCGAGTAGTCCCAAGGAAGCTCCTGATAGCAAAAGTACTACTGGCATGCCTGAAGTCATGCACATTTAAGTGCTTTGCTGGATTTGGACCCAAATATAGGAAACATAAAAGATAAGCCACTGGTAGGCAGTTATTTAGGTTGGCAGACCACTTAATGAGTTTTGGTGAGCTGTTGAAGGCCACGTGCATAGCATCTTTTAGAAAATATAATTTTAACATATTATAAAGAACAAGTCATATACTAAAAATCAAACATCTACTACAACATATTTTAATTTTATTTCAGAAAGGTCATTTTTGTCCTGATTTTATGTTTTTTTGAGTAGTGTCTATAGAGGTGATTGCGTAATAGCTCAAAATAAAGTCATTCTCTTGTATATTGTGTGGAGGGTATGGAAGGATTGGTAAGGGGGTGGGCTGGGGGTGTGGAGGTGGGTTTTGGGGGCATGGGAGGTGGTTGTGCACATGTGGGGAGGGGCTGTCCACCTGCTAGGTCTTGGGAGCTAGCGGGGAGTGGGAAGAGGGAGGGGGGGCAGGGGGGGCATGCAGCAGAGATCGCCCAGGTGGTACAGGTGCAGGTGCAGGTGCAGTTCATGACCCCCTCCCCTCCTGGTCCCTGTCGCTCTGCACATAGGGCTGATCCCTGCCCATACCCGCCAGATAGCATTGCCCTGGCTCTGGCCAGCACACACAGCTTCCTGGTGGGGCTGGTCTTAGTGCAGCTGCACCCACACAGGTATAGCTTGGCTCCCCACACCTCCAGCAGCTCTTCCTACCTCCTCCTGCCCCTGCTGCACTGCTCCAGGTCAAGGGGGGAAGCTGCAGCCAGGTAGCTCCTGCCCCAGCACATGGGGTTCCAGCTCCAGGCCACCTTCCACCCACTTGGCTACATGCTCAGTGTGCCAGATGGGTAGAGTGGTTGGGGAGCAGTCCTGCCGGGAAGCTGTACATGATGACCAGGGTTACCGGGTGTGGGCAGGAGTATGGCATAGGCTGCCCCAGGCCAAAGTGGGCAGGGCTTAGTTTCATGTGGAGCACCATAGGGGCAATTGCGGGCCAGATCCAATCCATTGGAGGGCCAGATTTGGATCATGGACCATATTTTTCCCACCCCTGTGATAGACTGTAACAACAAGCATGGGTGGTGAGTAGTGAGCAGTGTGGGGCCCCTGTGCCAGTGAGTGGTGGGAGGGTGTGCAAGGGAAACTCCAAGATTAAAGTAGCTGCTGCACTGCACACTTCCAGCGTGAAATCTGGAGATCCCTAACTGTAATATCCTATTGTATGCCAAATTACTAATAGCATGCAAAACAAGACTTCATGTCAAAATCCTGTCAACATTCATGCCTTATTAAGAGCTATTTTTAGAGTCTAACCTAAAATCTATTTAATTAATTCTGTATCAACAACCAATCTTCTTTTATATATTAACAATGTACCGAGTTCAATGTCAAATGCCATTTTTGACAGAAATCTTGCTAGAATCTAATCATCCTATGAAGACAACAGTGATGATTTACTTGTACTGATCTCCCCCGACTGAGAATGGGGGCTCACTGTGTAAAGCACTGTACATACATATACAATAAGAAAGGCACTAAAGCCACCTGACTTCCCAAAGGTGATGACAATACAAGTTAAAGATTCCAAAACTACCATTAGTTTTACATGTATTGCTATTTAAATATACTTTGCCATGTGCATTCTATAAATATTCAAGCATTCTTGTCTTCTTAATGCTCAGTTTTAGTTGAATTGGGCTTGACAGACCACCTTCCACACCACCTACTGACATCTAGGAATTTGTGCAAAAGCAGGGGTTGGTAATGTTTTTGGGCAGAATGTCAACAGCCCCCACAATCTTGACTTGTAAGATGTTGGCATGATGGGGTGGATGATGGGGGAGCCAGGAGGGCCCAAACCCTTGTTGTGACAGTGCAGTCCTGTCCCCTTCCCCTTCATCCCTCCCAAAGCGTGTGCCAAGCAAAATGTCTTTGTGTGCCACACTCTGGCACCTGTGCCAGGGTTTGCTTATCCCTGGGCTAAGGAACGGGGTAAGTGGGTCCTACCTTATCTACAGCCCCATGTCTTGGAATGCAATGTAGTAGCTGAGCATTTTTTTCTCTTAGTCCAATCCTGTTTGTGTTACATAAGAAACAGCAAGTACCATTTTTATGTGTTTTTTTTTTTTAATGTGAGTGTCATGGAGCAGGTCTCCAGGTGTGGCCATAATGCCCCTGGCAGCTTCATGACTGTGCAAGCTCTGCCCCGAGGGTGCCCTCTTATCTCACTTGCCACGTGTTTGTTGGAAAAATAACTTGGAAGGCTGCCCACAGGCCTTCACTTTGTCCCAGTCCTGTGAACCTTACTCGAGCTCCCCGATCTGTGGGTCCTTTAGTGGACCTCTCTCCAACACTGATGTACAGGGCACCGCAGGCTTTATGGATCAGTTGCATGGCTCCAATCACTCCTTTACCACGCTCCATGCTTCGTGGGTATTAAATCATTGTTATGCTCTCTGTTGGGGCCTCAGACTACTTGGCCTCCACCCCTTTAATATAGCTAGGCCTTCCAGCATTGGCAACACATAGGGGGTGCACATGGGTGCACATGCACCCCCTGAAATCAGTTGTGCACCCCCTCGAAGCACCAGCCACAAAACTGGAAGTGCCACTGGAACTGCACTTTTGGTTTTGCTGCTGGCTTGGTGATGGGCCACTGGGGGACCCCTGCCCCCTCCCCCAGTTGGTGATGGGCTGCCAAGGGTCCTCCCTTGGTTGGCAATCAGTTGCTGGGGGATCTCCTCCCATTGGGGATCTGGTGGCCCCCCAGATCTGGATTTAGTGCTTACTAAAGGGGGGGACTTGGTAGGACCGTGACGATTGGTGGTTCTCTAGGTGACAATGACCATGCTCTGATTAGGTTTGCCATCCACCAGAAGGCTACGATTTCAGTTAGTAGAACAGAGGTCCTAGATTTCAGAAGGGCAGTCTTTAACAAACTCAGGGGTCTAGTTAGTAAGCCCTCTACAACCAGCAACTGGAGGATTTGGGGATTCAGGAGCGATGGTGCCTTCTCAAGGGAGCAATCCTCTCTGCATAAAAAGAGGCCATTCCTGTGTGACCAAAAAGCGGGAAGGGGCGCTAAGAGTCCTGCATGGCTCAACAGGGATATTAGAGAACTTTTGAAAAAGAAAAAGGATACATATAGGCAATGGAAAAAATGATCAGCAACCAGAGAAGACTTCACTTATATAACCTGGGTCTGCAGGTGTGAGATACGGAAAGTTAAAGCAGGCATGGAGATCAGGCTAGCATCCAAAATTAACAACAACCAAAAGTCCTCTTACAGGTACATGGGGAACAAGAAAAAAATTGAGCTCCACTTTGGGACCCCTACTGAATTCAGAGGGGCAGCCCACAGTAGATTCCCATGAAAAGGCAGAGATCCTAAATGGCTATTTCACATCTGTATTCCAGAAAGCTTCCAAGAGCTGTGTACCTGTCCAGAGGGCCAGGGAATGTGGGGAAGTCAACAGACAACATGAAATCAGCCCCAACCAGGTGAGGGTCCTCTTAGAACAACTGGACATTTTCAAGTCCACTCAGCCAAAAGACCTACATTCAAGAGTCCTAAAAGAACCGGCTGAAGTCATAGCAGGGCCCTTGACAAAGATATTTGAAAAGTCATGGAACATGGGAGTGGTCCCAGATGACTGGAAGAGGGCTAACATAGTACTCATCTTTAAGAAAGGGAGGAGGGATGACCCTTCAAACTATAGGCCACTTAGTCTGACTTAAGTCCTAAGAAAAACTTTTGAAAAAATTGTTAAGGACGCCATCAGTCACAAGCTTGTAACTGACAGGGTATTAAGAAACGAACATCATGGCTTTGTGGATGGTAGATCATGCCTTACAAACCCTGTGTCCTTTTATGACCAGGTAAGTAACCAGCTGGACAAGGGACGTGGGGTAGACATCATTTACCTGGACTTTAGTAAAGCCTTTGATTCTATCTCCCTTTAAATTCTCTCAATTAAACTGGAGGGTACTGGCCTGGACCAACCTATGGTGAGGTGGGTGGACAAGTGTCTTAGAGGCCAGTCCCAGAGAGTTGTAATCAATGGGACAGCCTCATCCTGGAGTTCCAAAGGGACAAGTGCTCGGACCCATGCTTTTTAACGTATTTATTAATGACCTGGATGAAGGGGTGCAATGCTCTGTGATTAAATGTGTCAGCAATACCAAGCTGTGGTGAAATGCAGGCACACCAGAGGTTAGGGTAAGGGTCCAGGATGACCTAGACAGACTGGTTCTATAGGCTGATCAGAATCAGATGAGGTTCAACAGGGAAAAGTGCCAGGTCCTTCATCTGGGTAGGAAGAACCTTCACCATGAGCGACTGGTGCCTCCTGAATTTGGGAGGGCACCCACAGAAGCTGCTGCCAGTGGCAGCCCTGTCAGGGGGGCACTAGCCCTGCCAACACCATCCGTGTCAGCCATTGCGGGGGCACCGGTCCCATCATGGAAGGCACGTACACCTCCATGCACCCCCTACCAGCTGCCTATGACCATAACTATAGGATAGGCAGCAGCCCACTGGCTGGCACAGCATCTGAATGGGACCTGGGGGTCACAATCAACTGGCAGATGAATACGAGCCAACAGTATGACCACCAGGAGGGCAAATAGAACTCGGGCATGCATCAGCCCATGTGTTGCCAACAGATCCAGAGAGGTGCTTCTCCCTCTCTACTCAGCACTGGTGAGGCTGCAACTGGAGTACTGTGCCCAGTTTTGGGCACTGCACTTCAAAAAGGACATGGATAAGCTTGAGAGGGTGCAGAGAAGGACCACCTGCATGACCAAGGGCCTGGAAGATGGGCCCTATGTGGAGAGGCTTCAGGAACTGGGCTTGTTCAGTCTGAGCAAAAGCATGCTGAGAGGTGACTTGATAGCCACCTACAAGTATGTCAGGGGGAACACCAAGACCTGGGGGAGCAACTCTTCAGGAGGCACCCCTTGAGAAGACAAGGACCAATGGTCACAAACTAACAGAAGGAAGATTTAGACTGGACATAAGGAAGAATTTTTTCTCTGTTAAGGTAATCAAAACCTGGAACACACTCCCAGCAGAGGTGGTGCGGTTGGCATCCTTGGAGGTGTTCAAGGGGAGGCTGGATCCTATGATCCCTGCTGACTTCCTGCCCCTGGGGCAGGGGGCTGGACTCAATGATCCTCTGGGGTCCCTTCCAGCCCAAATGTCTACGAAATCTATGAAATGGATAAGCACCTCATTGAGCTAATTTGAGCTCATTAACCTCCTGCCTACGGCAGGGGACTGGACGTGCTTATCTTCCAGGTCCCTTCTCATCCATTGATTCTATGATTCTTTAGCAGGATCACTCCACACAAGTTTTGCCATGTGAAAGATGTTCCTGATGTTCAACCAGGACTGCCCTTAGTTCATGTTACCACACTTAGATCTTTGTGTATCACACTAAGTTGTCTCTTATAGGAAATCATCATTCAAATAAGGCCAACTTCTGAGTCTTTAGTTACTTAGGAGTGATACTTTTACTCATACTGGGTGCATCTACCTGTTCATTAATGTGTTTTTGCTACTGTGTGTTAAGCTTAGTACCCGTAATGTGCGGTACTAATTAAACATGCATTAGACTGCCCTAATACACAGTAGCAAAACCACACAATTGTTTAGTGATGCTTAATGCCCAGGAGCCTGACTTTACTGTGCATTTGTGTATTAACTTGGTTTTTGCCATGACGCTCTAATGCACAGTAAAATAGGCTACTGAATATTAAAGTGCACATGTAGACATACCCACTGAACAGTAACTTAACTCCAAAGATTGTGCTATTAAAATAATTTCTACATAAGTGAATCAAAAACTGGCCCTTATTCTCAAAGCATCAGAAACAATCTGATGATACAAAAAGCTCCATATCATTCCCACAAACAACTTTCAACTCCTTTTTATATTTCATAAAATCCCTTTTGCCCTTCTTATACCATTTTTGTTTTCAGCATAAAATTGCATGTTTGTAAAGTATTACCCTTCAGGAGTTATTCTAAAGAACATTGATTGATTATAGTAATTTTATTGTAATGGGCATAATGAATGCTGAGGAATCTCTGTTTATAAGACCATGTACATTTTCCTTTAAATATTTTTATAAATGAGAAGGTAGGTATATTAAAGATGCTTTGTTTCTCTAAGGGATCCTGAGTTTTTAATGCTAGGTTCTTTCACTGTTCATTTTAGAATATGTGTATAGAAGGAGAATTGTGTAAAACTGAATACGTTAGAGTTTTTAACAATAATTTAGACTGCCAATGGGGACAGAGAAATTCTACACAAGTAAGAAGGAGTTATACTGCTCCAGCAGAACAGCAATAGGTAGAACATTATCTCTGATGTGGTGCTGCAGGATGGCAGCAGGCTCAATGACATCTTAATACTGCACATACAGAGCATGCCTTTCCAATTGACACCTAGCTCAGGTATCTTTACATGGCACTGTCATCACAACAGTAATGGTCATGCTGCCAGTTACCTCGAAAAGATGTTGGCTAAACAGCTAGGCTTTGCAACATGCCACAACATTAAGAAACACAGGCTGCATAGTAAGTAGATACATACAGAACAAAATTAGGAGGTCATCTAGTCCAATCCCCTGCTCAAAGCAGGACCATCCCCAACTAGATCATCCCAGCCAAGGCTTTGTCTACCCAGGTCTTAAAACACTGTAAGGAGGGAGATGCCACAACCTTTCTTGGCAGCCTGTTCCAGTACTTTATTATCTTCCTAATGAAATTTTTTTTCCTAATAGCTAATTTAAACTTCCCTTGCTGCAGTTTAGCTAATAAATAAATGTCTTTTACATCCTCTTATGAATTATGCTCTCGTGTTTGTATGAGTAAACTCCACTGCAGAGGACTTAAGTTGAGCCCCATGGCAAGTGTTTTAGTTTACTCTAATTGCAGAAAGTTAAAATAATGAAATAATCAGGGCCTGGTTGTTTATCAGTGCTCCCACTTGCTTCTTTGTTTAACAGAGGAAGTAACTTTTTATGATACAGTAGAGCTATGTCATGCTGCCAGGATCAGATAAGGAGGACTGGACAAAAATGTTTACTTTGCCAACATTCCACTTCCTGCTGTTTGGCCAGCCTACCTGTTTTACTTTGGAAAAGCTAATGGCCTTAGTTGCATTTTGACTGTCAGTGGATGAGTTACACAAGTTTCCTTGCAAAAATCCATGTCAGACAAGGATGAAACTAAAACCATTTTTAAGCCATTTGATTTATGGTTCCAGCACAAAATACAGTTGTCCTGATAAACAGAATTCTGTACAAATCAGAAAATTCCAATGTGGTAACAACATATCAAATAAATACATATAGTGGGAAATATGTAAATGTTTTGAATCTGCATGTGTGAATCTTAAGTCACTTTCTGTTGAATCTGTTAATGCCAATGCCAATGAATATATAGTTTTACCCTACGTTTACATTATATTCTGTTTCTGCCAGTCTGGCAGCATTTGCTTCCACACTTGTGGCTGGAGTCATTTGTTTGTGAATGCCTTGGAGAAACATATCATAGAGCATTTTCTTTTTAGATATTTTCATATAAAAATTACTCCTTATGGAACTACATTGTGTGACAATGTACCCATGTATCTAATACACTTAAAATATAATCTGAGGAAGAAAAAGGATGATAAGGTAAAGAAAACCTGGAGATTATGCTGATTTACTTGTAGATCAATCTGTTTTTGATAAAGATTTTATCAGCATTGCTATTATGTACTCTGTGTTCCGTCAAAGCAGGTTACCCTAGCTTGATGGATCTTAGACATTGTATATATTCATAATTCATATAGTGAGTATAAACGCACAGTTAATATGTTACATATCCATTATGGGCATGAATACCTAAGAATATGCACATATACATGTACCACATTAAACATACCAAATTCATGCAATTAATATTATTTAAAATAATCAAACTTAAACAAGAAATCACAAAAAAGCTGAAGTTCTCAAACAACAGAATTACCCTAGCCCTAATGCACAGCTGTACATTTTAGGTTAAACAATCAAACACCTTATCCCATGAGCAAAAGCTCAATAAACAACTTTTCCTCCATGGAGGCTAGAGGGATGGAATCATTTCCCAGAAGCCTCAAAGCACAAGCAAAGTTGCTATTGTAGCCCATAAAGCTGATCATCATTTCTGATCTTCCACAGAGTATTATACCATAAGACACTGAAGCTTGCTAAGAAGAATTTTTCCAACTATTTGAATTGGTCTAATAAAAGTATCAGATTTATCCAAAGAACCTTGTCTGCCTATGTCCTTAGAGCAACACGGATACAACCTATACCCTTGTAAGACACTGAAGAAATTCTGTGCATCTTCCTCACAACCAGCCACATTGGACAGAGGAACTATGGTGGTGTGGAGATAGGATACAAATAGGAATATTTAAAGTTAATGATATTTAGAAATTAAAACAGGAATAGATAATTTTATTGAGCATCACTGCTGAAATAGCACTGCCACTTTGGCTGCATGCTGTAGAGGAAGTTATGATTCAATAGTACTCTGGTGGAGAGAGATTGCACTTATATGCAGGAGCTGTGAAATCTTGCACTGTGAAGCAGTCATTTGCCTTGTTCTTTTCTGGTATGGTACCCAAATTTACCCATTTGTGGTAGAGAACCTTTGGTGACTGCCACTTTAAGGGCCAGAGCAGACAGAGGGGCAGCGGCTGGTGCAGGCCAGGTCTCATGAGGGAGTCACATGACCACAGGAGGGCTGTGTGATTGGAGGAAGGGGCTGAGCAGCCTCCATTTTAACACGGGCCCTCAGGGCTGAGCCAACAGTCTGCTGCTGGCACCGGAAACAATAACACCCAGCTGAGATGCTGTTCAGACCATCCTTGAAGGTAAGGGAAGGATCTGT
The DNA here is from genome assembly GCF_052110815.1 of Crocodylus siamensis. Lineage (NCBI taxonomy): Eukaryota > Metazoa > Chordata > Crocodylia > Crocodylidae > Crocodylus > Crocodylus siamensis. The sequence goes on from NC_143395.1 coordinate 304,777,637, forward strand.
TGGGATGGTAGGAGGCTCCTGATCCTGGATATGACCAAAAAATGCGCCCTGTTGGGGAAGGATAGCCTGGTGGGACTGCCTGTGGTGGAGTAGTTCCTGATAAATGGCAGGCTAGTTGCCTCCCCATTGAAAGGCAGGTAGGGGTGCCTTATAACCCCAGCCCCCACAACCCAGTGGGAAGTGGGGCCAGGCACACTTAGTGAGAGGCACCTGAGTTCATGGGGTGTAAAACCCCAAGGCCCCAACATAGGGGTGCAGTGGCACTATGTACACCTAGGGAGAGGCACTCAAGGATGTGGGGTGTAAGACCAAAGGCCCCAGCATGGAGGCAGAGTGTTGGCATTAGCAAGGGGGTGGTGGATGTGGAATAGGGTTGCAAGGGGAAACCTGAAGGACTCATGAGAGTTATTTATTGAGAAAGCCTCAGTGAGGGTAGTAAATTGTTGCCCCAGTGAGAGGGCGGAGGAGTAGCCCCAGCGAGGGGGCTGAGGAGAGTTGGGCCAAAGGCAGAGCTGGGCCTCAGTGAGAGGGTGTGCAGTGCCCTCTCTGAGAGAGGGAGGATACCTGGGCGAGCAGAGCCAAAGGCTCAGGGCAGCCAGTAGGGTGTCGAGGGAGTCATAGTGGGTAGCTCCAAGCACAATGTGGTGGCACAGTGTGACAATCAGCTCCAGGGGGGAGTGAGAGTTCTGAGCAAGGCCCCAGAGCACAGGTCATGGTGTGAGGCACTGTGCTATATAGGATGCCATCTGTGAGGCATGGGACATAGTATAGGGAAGGTCAGAGCTGTGTATAACACCCTAGAAATTGGGGCATAAAATGGGCAGCCCCCATATTGAACATTAAGTTTATTACCAATTGTGGCAGGCGAGACAGGGCAGACTGCCCTAGACAGAGGGGCGGTCAGAATGGTGACTGGCCATGAGTTGGCTCCTTTGTCACACCAATTCAGTGTTATCATGACCAGTCCTGGCATTCCAGTTGCTGGCCAAACCAGAAATGTCTTCCTTCAGGATGTTTTGAGCAGTCCTTGACCTGCTCATAGAACTGCTTGATTTCCTCTTCCTCAGACTCTGTAATAGAGGGATAGACCTCGGATACAATGAGGTTCAAGGGTTGATGCCAGAGCGTGATGTTCAGGGATCCTGGTTTTCTCTGATTAAAAAAAAAAAAAATCCTAATTTTTGGGTTAAAAAAAGTAACCCAAAATCCACATTTTTCCATGATCAAAATGAAATGCCACTAATATATAGATTCCATCCAGGAAGAGCACACACCAACTGCAGATGCTTTATTTATAACCAAAAGCTTTCAAAGGAGAATTTTTCCAGTTATTCAAGTTGGTTTAATAAAAGATATCGGATTTACCCAAAGAACCTTGTTTGCCTATGTTTTTAGACCAAGAACCCATACCTGTGTAACATGAATGTCTGTACATTAAGGCTCATTAACAAGGCCTAAGTGCTCTCCAGGCATCTAAAAGTTATGCCACTTTGGGGGAGAATTATCTTGGAACACAGGTTCCTAGCTTGACTTACCTTAACTTCTCATTGCTTCTGTAATAAAATGACCACAGCCCTCCAGTATCTCAGGCGGCACTGAGTGCAGACTAGGTATCCTTCAGAACTTAACAGTCTGGGACTGACAGCTGGGGACAGCCGGGCAGCAGGTGAGTGGAGGGGAGAGAAGAAAGGGGCACAGGGGAATGGGGGAAGAAGGGTCAGGAGTGGAGGGGGCAGCACAAGGGGGGGCAAAAAGAGGGGGGAATTGGGAAAGAGAGGGAAGGGGTAGGGGAAGATGGGAAGCAAGTTGGCAGGGAGCTTCAGGAGAGGTGTGGGAGGGGGATGGGTGATCCCAGCAGCATCCTGTGTATCCAAATTAAGCCTGTGCTGTCCTTGCCAGGCCCTGCAGCTCCCTGTGGAGGAAGCAGGGCAGGAGGAGGGGGAATGAAAAGAGAACGCTCATATACTCTATCTGGCAAACCTTGTGTTGGTATCAGTGGGTTCATTTTTCTTAAATAAGGGCTGCAGGATCAGGTCAATGATGAGCAATATATTTAGATGTACAGTTTAAGACACTATATTTATTAAAGTATACATAATAATGTAATTAAGATTAAAGACTCCAATCATTTTCTATTTTATCACTACACAAGACTCTATTTACCATTACTAACATTATAAAAAAGACTTATCCTAAATTAGAGGCCTAGCAAGGAAAATATAACAGAAATCTATACAAAAATGTGATATTTGCATGCTCTTTTGCAAAAAACAAAAATCAATTTGAAATATTCCCAGCCTGACTCATACTATTTTCTTTACTATTTTCTTTAGGAGGTGACATGCTTTATTCTAGTTTTCACTTTACAAAGTAAAGTAAAAAAGCAAAACCTTGGAGAAAAGGTACTGCTACATTTGAATAAAAGGGTGAGAAAGAATTGCCAGAAACAGACATTTGGTAAATGCTTGTTTTCTAAGTCTCTGTCTTCCTCTGTACGTTACATACTGTGTTACACATTTATCTGTTTAAAGATGTCAATTTATGGCCTATATCAGCATTTCCTAAATTGTGGGGTCAGGGTGCATAAGACTCCTAGGTTAGGAAGAGGAGTGGTGGTGCTGGGAGGTGGGGAACAGTGTGGTGGCTGGGGGAATAAAGGGCCCTAATTGGTGGGGGAAGTTGGGGAACAAAAGAGTGGCTGACTTTAGTGCAGGAGGGCATAAACCCCAAAAGTGGGAAAAGCACTGGCCTATATGACTACATTAGGCCACCCTGGGGCTGTTAAAGGTATACGTTGGCTTCCCTAATTGATAAATAATTTTGGATACCTGAAAGAGCCTAGCAGCACAAAAAGTGTAGAGTTTTTGGTACTGCATAGTTTTCTTAACTTTATTCTTTGGCTGTCAAGGACTCCAACAGCAAGTAAAGAAGTTCAGCTTCATATACTATCAAGCCCTAATTTTTAAATTAATATTCTGTTGTAAATTTAGATAGGAAAAATCCCATCTGATTATTTTGGTACAAAATTAATCACATTTTCCCCTTGTCCTTTCATTGTGCTACCATTGATTTTTGCTGTCTTACATTTCTTACGCAAACAAATATTGTACCTAAAAGATCTAGTTTCGGTTTCAGCTCTACACAGACCAAGGTCTGCCCTTCACCAACTCAATTTCCATCTTCTGTATATGGGTGTAATACATCCCTGTCTCATACAAGTGTTGCAAAAAGCTATATTAATATTTATAAAATGTCTTTGGGGGAGGGTAGTTTATATGTAATGTTCACATAAGCATGTACAGTTTTTGTTTTTGAGTGCTACTGTATTCACTAATAAACAAACACAACATTTCTTTGTAGAAAAGAATGAGGCTGGATAGTGCGTTTCAATGGATATAAGCGTATGGTCCAAAACAACATACTTTCTTGGCATATATTTGATGCCCTTTATCAACTTAAATGTTTGAAAGTTGTGGTGTTTGAAAATTTAGTCACAAAACACTCACTGATAACATGCTTTCAAGTCCAATGTATTTTATTGCTTGCTGAAAAAATAGCCACAGTATTTGAAACTAAAGGTAAAGCAACATGAAAGGATGTGGACAAATTGAAGAAAGTCCAGCAGAGGGTGACAAAAATGGTGAGGGGGCTGGGGGACATGACTTATAAGAAAAGACTGAGGGAATTGGGCTTATTTAGACCACAGAAGAGGTGACTGAGAGGGGACTTAATAGCAGCCTTTAACTACCTGACGGAGGGTTCAAAAGAGGATGGAACTATACTATTCTCAGTGGTGGCAGATGACAGAACAAGGAGCAATGGCATCAAGTTGCAGCAAGGGAGGTTAAGGTTAGATATTAGGAAAAAGTTTCTTACTAGGAGGGTAGTAAAAGACTGGAACAGGTTACCTAGAGAGGTGGTAGCAGCTCCATTCTTGGGAGTTTTCAAAACCTAGATGGACAGAGCTTTGGCTGGGATGATCTAGTTGGGGGTAGTCCTGCTTTGAGCAGGAGGTTGGACTAGATGACCTCCTGAGGTCCCTGCCAACCCTAACTTTCTATGATTCAATGTGGGTTACAAACAACCTTCTGCCTAATTTTACCCACGTATAAGATGAGCAGAATCTTATGAAACCTGTTACTAAAATGAACTGTTCGGATTTTAAACATCAATACCCCTTTTTTCCTTCTGCAGTTTAATAACACCAGGAGTTGTTTGTGCCAGTAGTCATCAGGATCCCTTGGTCAGAAACCTATTGTCTGCTTCATCTGAGCCTTGTGAATACTACCGATTGTTCCAGGAGCTAGTGCACTGTTTCTCAGAAGTAATTTTTCCAGACATTTTTCCCTTCTCCTGGTTTTGTGAGACCTCCAAGTTCATGGCAACCAATCACAAGGCTCAATTTGAATCTGATCAATAGCAATACATCTGCAAACTAATTCCTCAAGAATTAAAGGCTTGTCTTATAGAAGGGTGATCCTTTGCCCTAAGCTAATCTCCAAGGGCCTTTGTACATGCCACAAAATTGGCCTTTCAAGTAGCTTAAACGCCCTTTTGCACTGCTTTAATGGAGTTGCTGTTTGCACGCTTGGCAGCATATTCTACTGTAAATGACTTTGGTACATAGCAAGATAAAACACCTCCAAGGTGTTTTAGTTTGCTACCTAACAAAGTGCAACAATGCACAGGGCACTGGAAGCTGATGTGCTCGGGCCGTGGGACCTGGCAGCAGCAAGCAGGTTCCATTGAAGAAAAAAAAAAAAAGCAGCAAGCCTGATCTTTTTTTCTCTCCCACTCCTTAAAGCCTGCCTGCCTGAGCTGAGGGGGGCAGTGCTTCCCTCTGTGGCTGCAGTGCCCCTCGGGATCACCCAGGCTGGGTGCTAGCAGGCAGGTGCCACCTGGTTGGCCCCCACACAGCTCAGGGACCACTTGGCCTGCTGGTAGTTCACCTCCCTGCCCTGCTGCCGAAGAGGCAGGTGAAGATTGGACCCCCACCCTTGTGTATATGCCGCGGGGGTTTAGTCCGGTTTAATACTCCCTAAATTGAAGCAGTGTTTTTAAAAACCAATCAACCTACCAATGTAGGGAGAACTAAACCAAATTAAACACTCGTAGCATGTACAAGCAGCCCAAGTGCCATTTTTCTTTGTCTCCATCTTCATAGGCGAGATTCTATTCTCATTCACTCCAGAATCAGAACGCTGAAATATGACTCACCTTCTGAAAGAAATCCCATATATCTAAAACTGCAGCTTTTGAAAATCTGCTTTGATCAGCCAGAAAAAATATCAGTAATAATATTAATAAATAATAATAATACAAATTTGGGGTGGGGCAATCAGCACATCAAGTAAAATTACTCAGTTTAAAGAGTAAACTGCAAAGGAATCACTGAACTAATCTTAAATGGATACTCAGGTCCCCTGCGTATGTGCCCATATAGACTAATATGCTACTACAGTAGCCCAGCAGGCAGCATGTTGTGATTTCACAGCTATAATTGAACTTCGCTGGAATAAGCAGATGGGTCATAGGAAAGCTCCAGAATAGCTTCCAACACATTTTGCAGCCTGGCCCTTCTGCAAAAATCACTTTGACAGAAAAATAAAGATTTGGCCCAGAAGCCAGAATATTATACTTATCACATCAATTTTCAGGGCATGTGGAAATGAACAGCATACTTTTGTTTAAGGTTATTCAGACTTGCTTTGTATTTTTACCTTTTCTTTAAAAAATGAAGGGTGGGTATTCTCGAGTTCATCCAGAAGTTGAAGACTTGGTTCTGCATGAAGGCAATGGGTTGATGAATAAAATGAAGTAATACTTAGTGATCAGCACAAGAGCTTACCAGTGATATGCCAGGCTACATGTTTTTCAGCTACATAGGGATTACAAAGCAAAATATCCTCAGGCAGAAAGCATTAACCACAGCAGATGTTTAAATATTTTTTGCCTACTTTGCATGCTTGCAGCTGGAGTTGTGTTGTTTTAGAGAATAACTTAGAAAGCCAATTACAATTCCTATTTGTTTATATTAAATTAATGTTAATTATATTAATGCTGACATTTGAAATAGCAAATCTATAACCAATCTGTTTGCATCTTTCCCCTTTTCTTTGTTCTCTAGAAACCTTTCTGAAAGCTGTTCTCTAGCTCTTTCACAGCACAGAACATTATCTTATTATCTCAATGAGTTGAGGAGATCAGTGGGCGAGACGCTGGGGTTCTTGAGAGCAGGGGAGCTCAGTGCCCAAGACGAGTGGTCATTCCTTAAGGAGACGATACTCAGTGCCCAAGGGGTGACTATCGCAACAAAAAGCAAGGGGGGCAGGAGTGCCCAAAAGCCCCCCTGGCTCACGAAGGGTGTACGGGAATGCCTGATTGCCAAAAAGGCAGCGTACAACAGGTGGAAGGGAGGTGCTATCTCCAAAGAGGAGTATATCTCCTCTGCTCAGGCCTGTAGGGGGGCTGTCAAGAAAGCTAAGGCAGACATAGAGCTAGGACAAAATCAAAGATAATAAAAAGTCCTTTTTCAAATACATAGGGAGGATGAAGAAAGCACCGGGAAATGTGGGGCCCCTGCAAGATCCTCTGGGCAATCTGGTGGTTGCACCAGAGGAGAAAGCAGACCTCTTTAACCAATTCTTCACCTCCGTTTTCTTGTGCAGGGACCAGGACTTTCCCACCGTGATGCAAGATGGACTCGAGGGGAATGCTTCCAGACCTCAAGTTGGGGAGGACTGGGTTAGAGAGCTTCTGGAGGGGCTGGATGTGTTCAAATCAGCGGGTTCAGATGCTCTCCACCCCAGGGTGTTGAGGGAGCTAGCAGGGGTTATTGCAGGGCCCTTGGCACGGCTTTATGAGCGCTCGTGGTGCTCGGGCCAGGTGCCAGATGATTGGAAGGTAGCCAGCATGGTCCCCATCTTTAAAAAAGGAAGAAGGGGGGACCTGGACAACTATAGGCCTGTCAGTCTTACTTCAATCCTAGGGAAAGTCTTTGAGAAGATCATCATGGAGCATGTCTGTGGTGGGCTGGCCTCAGGGATGATGCTCAAGGGCAACCAGCACGGTTTCATGAGGGGCGGGTCATGTCAGCCCAACCTGATTGCCTTTTATGATCAGGTCACAAAAGCATTGGATGCAGGTGTTGCCGTGGATGTAGTCTTTCTGGACTTCAGCAAGGCCTTTGACACCGTCTCCCACCCCATCCTTATTAAAAAATTGGGCGACTCTGGCATTGATGCCTACACAGTCAGATGGATTGCAGATTGGCTGAAGGGCCATACTCAGAGGGGGGTGGTGGACAGGTCATATTTGACCAGAGGAGAAGTGGGCAGCGGCCCCAGGGCTTGGTCCTTGGGTCCGCGCTGTTCAATTTCTTTTTCAGTGATTTGGATGGTGGTGTGAAAAGCAACCTGTTTAAATTCGCTGATGATACCAAAATTTGGGGTGAGGTGAGCACGCTAGTAGGGAGGGTGCAGCAGGACCTGGATAGGTTACAGGGGTGGGCTAACAAAAACAGGATGTATTTCAATACTGACAAGTGCAGGGTGCTGCACTTGGGCGGTAGAAACCAGCAGCACACTTATAAAATGGGAAACTCCCTTCTTGAAAGCATGGAGGCAGAAAGGGATCTTGGAGTCATTATTGACTCCAAGATGAACAGGGGCTGACAATGCGAGGTCACGGTTGGCAGGGCTAACTGCACCTTGTCGTGCATCCACAGGTGCATCTCAAGCAGGGCCAAGGAGGTGATCCTCCGCCTCCAAGCAACACTGGTCAGGCCACAGCTGGAGTACTGTGTGCCCCATTTTAGAAGGGATGTGGACAACATTGAGAGGGTCCAGAGGAGGGCCACCCGCATGATCCGGGGACAACAGGGCAGACCCTACAATGAGAGACTGCGGGACCTGAACCTGTTCAGCCTCCACAAGCGAAGGCTATGGGGGGACCTGGTGACCACCTATAAACTCACTAGGGGGGACCAGAAGGGTTTGGGAGAGACCTTGTTTCCCCTAGTGCCCCCTGGCCTAACAAGGAATAACGGCCACAAGTTGTTGGAGAGTAGATTTAGATTAGACATCCATAAGAACTACTTCACCGTCAGGGCAGCTAGGATCTGGAACCAACTTCCAAGGGAAGTGGTGCTGGCTCCTACCCTGGGGGTCTTTAAGAAGAGGCTTGATGCCTACCTGGCTGGAGTCATTTGAGCCCAGTTTTTCTCCTGTCTGGGCAGGGGGTTGGGCTTGATGACCTACAAGGTCCCTTCTGACCCTACCTCTATATAACGGAGGGATCATGTCCTCCCATTCTGACCACATGGGACACCACAGTAATTGTTTATATGAAAAAGTAATATGAAGAAAATAAGTATTCACTTTCTTCTTGGTACAATTTAAGAGATGGAAATTAGGAGAAAGAGCTCAGATCAGGTAATCAACCAGGCCTCTATGGGCCAATGATAAGCATGTTCCCTGGACCAACATTTTGGAATATTAGAACAACTCCATGTTTTATCTGGGATTTGTTTAAGATACTCTTAGAACAATAAAAGATCTGCAAATCCGAGGGAAGACAAGGCCTCATTTTTTACTTTTGATTAAATATGAGGTGTTTAAATTACTGTGAATGAAATCCTGGTTCTATTAAAGTCAATGGAATTTTTGCCACTGCCTTTAAAGGAACCAGGATTTGACTGCATACATGGAATTTCTTGTTTAATTGTTAGTTTAAAGAGCACTATAAAGAAATTAGTGATCTGCAGCTTTTTCAAGATAACAGACCCATTTCAAAGGCAATGATGGCAATGTCTACTACCTTCCTTCCCATATCAAAAAGACAATTCAGCTAATCTCTGGATAGGCCATGTTGGAGCTAACATGTTATTCTAATGTGTTATACACACTGTAGCTTTATGTGAAATCGTACACTGTGGAAGCTTGTATTTCTATTTACAGTTTTGCTGCAAGTTTTCTGATTATTTACTTTGACTTCTTAAAAATTCTTGAGAACTTACAACATTCAGTAGTTATGTAAGCAAACATGATTTTAACATTATGGGTTGGTTATGGTGGACACATTGGCCAGAATTATGCTTCATTTACTGGACAATCCTAGGACAGCTTGTGATCAGCCCTGTTACCTGAAAAAGGTGACAGAATGATTCTAATACCCACTTCAGGGCATGCAGTTGCCCGCATTATGGGAACAGGGAGAAATTTGTGAGTCTTTGAAGGGCAACCCTATTCCTATAATGTGGTATTTACATACCCTAAAGGGTTTAATGGAATCGTTCCTATACTCTAGTTGGGTAAATCAGAGTTAGTTTCAAGGTGCACTTTGGCCATCCAAACAGGTGAAATAGGATTCTCCCTCTTGTCATTGATCAAGAAATAAATAATGAATTTTCTTGTAATATACTATAGGAGGGTTGTTTTTTACTCTGGACTGGATAATTGTATGATCCCTATTTGCAGGTATGTGTTATAATGTTTACATACCTGCTAATGATATGTTACTATGTCGTCATATTGCCTGATTAAGACTGTTCCAATATTTGGAGCTAAAGTCATCATATTTCCAGTTCCAAAAAAGAGGGCACCTGTCGGGGAGACACCTCACTCCCTATCCGCAGCTCCCCAAACCCTGCCAGTGCCTTGCACTCCCAACCCACAAGCTCCTGCCCCTCCCATGCCCTCACTTCCAAGCCACAGCACCCCCAGCTCTGCCAGTGCCCCTCACTCCCCATGACCCACAGCCCCCCGCCCCCTCAGTTCCGCCCATACCCCTCACTCCCCACCTGCAGGCCCATGCCCCCCTCCAGCCCTGCTGGTGCCCTCACTCCTGACCTGAAGCTCCTTGCCCTCCCCTGCTCCCCCCACCCCAGCCTTGCTAGTGCCCCTCACTCCCAACCTGCAACCCCTGGCCCCTCCAGCCCTGCTGGAGGAGGCCCCCAGCTGCTCCCATCAGACTGGGCTGGAGCACAGCAACTCTGATTTCATGTGGGTGGTGGCAGAGTGAATCTGGTAACCCTGTGGGAGCCCAGCTTCTCTGTTATTCAAGAGCTGCTATGTAAAAGTGCAGGGAGTAAGCTGGTGGGTGCAGGATGGGCTACTACATTTTCCTCATAAGGGAAGAGGAGAGAAGGGCATAGAAACTTCCAGCTGATAGTGCCAGTAGGCCATGGCCTACCCCATTTCTTCTTCCCTGCTGTAAAAAATCTAGCAGGCCATGTTCTTTCCTTATAGGGAAAAGGTTCAATCATAGGGAAATGGTCCATGTATAATGGGCTTGAAATCTTGGTTTGAGGAGTGGTAAGCTATGTGTTCCAGCCCTTTCCTTGGTTGGTAGTAGTAACACAGTACCAATAACCAGATATTTTCTGAGAACTGCAAATTGGTAATAAAGAAATTGGGAATAAAGAACCTGTGCTTCAGGACCAGGCCTTTTAGTAATCTTAAATTCATAGAATCACAGGGTTGGGAGGGACTTCAAGGGTCCCCTAGGAATGCCACTCCTAAAGCCTTCCCATTTACTCACAGTGCAGAGTGCCCCAGGATTCGGCCCCAAGTGTCTGCATATTTGCAGTAGTGGGGGGTGACACCGACTGGGTGACATACATGTCTCAGAATTCACATCTAATTTTGCTAGTGCCTGAAGCCACTTCTGAATGTTAATAGTTACAAGGCTAAACACTAATTAAAGGAAATCACATGAGCCGAAACCAAGACAGACACAGTGGGGACAGCAGTTTAGAGCTTCCTGTCCTTGAAAACTATGGTTTATCTCCTGGCATCAGACTGGAAGCTGCAGTTCTTGTAAGCAGCAAGTTCCAGATACTAACATACTAAGAATATTTTGGCACATTCTGCAGGATGTTATCAAGGCCTGAGGACTCTACCTACTTAAAGCTTTAAAGGTTTTTTTAGGTTACATATAATATTTTCTACAGCCTTTCAATTTCAAAAAACATTTTAGTATAATGTCAGATATTCACACCGCCCCCCTCCCCAACAACCCAGCATGGAATGTAAAAGAAAGTTGCACTGTTAGGATTAACACAATTTCAGTATAGAGACTAAGGACTGAAGGATGGAGGAGGGTGAATCGCTCCCCCATCCCAAAAGGTGGTCCTACAAGTCAGGTCTGAGATGCTTTGGCAGTCTGGGAAGCAGATAGGTTTCAGTCTTTAATGAGGTCAAGCCAGTATTTTTCATGAGCAGCAAGCTACCTCAAAAGAGGCTGAAAACAGCCTTTGTAAATCAGTGTTGTATCTGCAAAAATAATTCCTTTCTGAGCTCTCTTGATGATCTTTTACCCTGAAGCCATGAATCATGAACCCTGGCCATCCATTAGTGTTTATCAGTACCTTATCTGGCATTCTACAGCTTCATTCTACATTCTACCTCTACAAATGTTAATTATCATGAAGTTAACCAATTTTTAAAGAATCCAGGTACTGCATTTGAGTCTTTTATATCCTGAAGCAATGATTTCCATAGGGTGACTACACCTGCCATAAAGATGTTTCATTTTTATTTTATTTGAAGTCTAAATGTTCCCTGGCGTTTCTGTGTTGATTTTGTTTTGTGACAAGGTGAGGAGGGATGACTGACCAATACTTTTTTAGACTGTTGAATACCTTGCTAAAACCCCCTCTTGCACTTGTCTCCTTCCAAAACTAAATAGTTTAGATGTTTAAAATAATTCTAGATATAGCCTTTTATCAGATGCAAGATTGTGTGTATTCCTGACCATCCGTGTTGCCCCTCTCAGGACATTTTTTCATCCCTGCTCTGTTTTTCTCAGTGTGCAATGAGCAACGGTACTCAGCCCTAAAACCGTATCTGCAACTGGAGAGTGCGATGCCTATCCAGAGCCCTGTTTCAAGGCAATCAGGGTCTAATAACTGGCAGGACAGCAGTTCAGTATCATTTTAATATTCTCTGTGTATTTTTTATTCTATGTTTCTAGCCCTTATTTCACCCAGAATGGGATTTGGTTTGAACTCCACATTTCTTTATTTTCATTAATAGGTATAACCGATTGTAGGACTATCAAGGGGACTTAAGCACAGGTTGATCCCAGGGTGAAGAAACTCCAAAAAATGTATACTTTGCCCATATCCACGCATCTCCTTTTAAACCAGTGAATCTCAACCAGGGTGGCATAGCACCCCTGGGGTGCTGTGAGATCCTTTTTAGGATACTGTGGGGTACCTTTCAATATTAGCATGGCTGGGCGTGTAAACACCTATGCATGATTCACAAGACAAACCCAGAGATTTCAAACAGGAATCCAGTGGTCCTAAACACTTCTGTGGTCTCTCTGAGTTTATGTGCAGCAGAATCTCTGTCATTTTTTGGTAGTCAAAAAAACGTGAGTGAAAGCTGGTGCTTTCCCAGGGGGGCTTTGAGTCTAAAAAAGGTTGAGAACCGATGCTTTAAACAGCTCAATGACCTGCTCACAGCTCAACTCAGTCAGTCAGCCAGTCAGGCCCCTGCTATGTTACATACATTACACAACTCAGTGGTGAATTGTGCTATATATTTAGACTGGCCAGACCTGCAAAGTAAGACCAGTCACAATTATCACGCAATTATCTGGTTAATTGCACAATAAATTTAGACCTGCCAGACCTGCAAAGTGACTATGAGAGGGTAAAAAAGGACAATCCAGCTATAAAAGAGGGGTTGGAAAGGATTTCCCCTCCCCCTGAGAAACACACACGCTCAAATAGTGTATGTGTTTGAGTGTGTTTGTGATGGAGAGGAGGGGGCGTGTGTGCGTGTGTTGGAGGGGGGTGTATTTTAGAGGGGGCATGATGGAGGGGGTGTGCACTATGGTGGCAGGGCGGTGTGTGTGATGGAAGGAAGGCGTGTATGTGGTGGTGGGGGGGGGTGCGGTGAGGTGTGTGGTGGAGACGGTGGCCATCATAGAGGACAGTCCGGTTGTCCTCTGGCCTCTGTGGATACAAAACCGGGTGCCTTTATGTCCCCAAGAAAGGTGTTGGGTTTTGTATCAATAGAGGACAGAGCAGTAGAAAACGGGGCCGTTCTCTATGCTGGCCACCCAGGAGGCGGGGGTGTGCGTGAACGTGTGTGTGATGGAGGCGGGTGATGCGTCTGCCACGGAAGGCGTGTGTATGTGGTGGAGAGGGGTGTGTGAGGAGGCGGGGTGATGCGGTGCGCGTGTGAGGAGGATGCAGGGGGGAGGCGCGGAGGAAGGTGTGTCCGCCCCGCTGCGCGCCCGGGCGGGGCGCTGCGCAGCCGGTGCCGCCGCGCTCTGCAGAGGCGCTCGCGGAGCCCGGCAGCCGGCAGCATGCCGCAGCCCCCGGCCGCCGCCGCCCGCGCCGCCGCCCTGCTGCTCGCCCTCTTGCTGCTGCCGCCTGCCCACGCCTCGCACCGTGAGTCCTGCCCGGGGCCGGGGCCCTCCCGCGCACGGGCGCACGCGCTGTCGCCCTGGACACGCACACGGCTTCCCCTCCTGTACCGCGTACACTTGCCTTCCCCACACGCGCACACACGCGTCTCTTCCCCAACCACCCACACGTGCACACGCGTGCCTTCTTGACCCCCACAGGCACATGCGTGCCTTCCCCACATGCACACACGCACACCTTCCTCACCTGCACGCACCCCCCTTCTTCCTCCCCCCCCACAGACCTTTCCTGCTGCCCCCCACCTGGCCCCCTGGGGAGTCACTCTTTCCAGCACAGTAATGCTGGGGAGGCAGCCGGATCCCCCCCCTCACACACACACGCGTGGAAAGTGCCCCAGGTGCTGGGGCACTAGCCATGGTGTTGGCCCTGGGGCATGGGTTGCTTTGCTGCAGCCTTGTGGTGGGGTGGGCATTATTTGGGGTGTATGCATGGGGGGAAACCTGTTGTGTGCTTTGGGTGGGGGTGACTGTGCCCCCTATGTGCACACATCTAGGCCTGTGGGAGGGGTGTGTGTGTGTGTGTGTGTGTGTGTATGTATACACCTGTGTGCATGCATGCACGAGGGGTATGATCATGCCCCTGCCTGTCTGTGGATGTGCATCTATGGATGCATGAGGGGTATATGATTGTGCCCCTCTGAGCGTGCACACATGTCTGTGTGTAAATACGTGTGCAGGAGGTGTATGATTGTGCACTTGCATGTGTGTGCATGTACACATACATGAGAGGTATGATTGTGCCCCGGTGTGTTTGTGCACGCATGTACATACATGTATACATGTAGGAGGGATATGACTATGACTGTGCCTGTGCCCGCGTGTGTGTGCATGCGCATGTGCATGCAGAAGGGATATAATTGTGCCCCTGTGTGTATGTGTGTACCCATGTATTTGTGCATACATGCATGCTGGAGGAGTGTGACTGTGCCTTTGCATGTGTGTGCACACGTGTGTGCATGTATACATGCAGGTATGACTGCCCTTGCATGTGTGTGCATGCATGGAGGGGGGCCAGTTGTGGGAGCTCTCAGGATGTGCGTGGAGTGAGTGTGCGATGGCATGTCTGGCCTGACCTTGCAGTGGGTTGTGAGCACATCTGCTTTATGAGTGTGGCGCATTGTGTGTGTGCATGTGCATATACACGTGTGTGTGTGTGGAGGAGGGAGGGAATATTGTGCCCATGGGTACCTCTGTGCGCAGCTGTGTCATTATGCTTGGCTCCTGACCTGTTTTCAAGCCCTGGGTCTAAAGCTGACTCTTGCATTCACTGCCATGTCTCTGTCCCCTGTGCTCTCTCTGCCTGCTTGCGGCTGCAGCAGTGCTGCTGAGAGCCCCGGAGGCTGCCCAGTTCCTGCAGCAGAGGCACCGTCGCGCCTACCAGATCTTTGAGGAGACCAAGCAGGGCCACCTGGAGCGGGAGTGTGTGGAGGAGCTATGCAGCAAGGAGGAGGCCCGGGAGGTGTTTGAAAATGACCCTGAAACGGTGAGGCCGAGGAGTTGCGGTTTGCTTTGGCCTTCTGCCATCACCCCCACAACAGCTGGTGGGGTGGGGGAGGGGCGCACAGCTGTCTGCACAGCTGAGGAAGTGGTGAGGGGGAGGAGGAGGAGGAATCACTTGATAAATAACTCAACCTGCTCAGCATAACCCAGCGCAGTGTGCCTGTTTTCAAGGTCAAGGAAACCGAGTGAATGAAGGGCTAGTTAAATTTGACTGGGCTAATATTGTTTGGAGTGAGGCATTTCATCCAGGAGGATCAGCATCCTGCCTTTGCATTCAAAGGCCATATTTATCAGTGTCACCTGACTGAGAGTAACCTAATGCTCCTGCCTTTCTGTCTGAACACCTTACTCTCCATCTTCTTCTCTCCATTCTGTCCCCAGAACACTTCAAATCCATATAACTGTGTCCCAAAGCAGCATGCCAGAGGGAAAAAAAGTTGCAGAAAAAATAAGTCATGAATAAATGTTAGCACTTCCAAGTCATAGTCATTTTGATCAGGGAATCTGGAGTTTAGGTTTAGAATCCCTCTAAGAAAGAAGAGGGGGAGTATTTGATTAGATGCCATTGCAGCAAGTGTGATGCTGCACATAGTTTCACATTGAGTTGCCACCTACAAAAACAGCATAAAGAATTCTTGAATTGTTCATAGCCATATTTGTATACTCAGTACTATACCAGGAGTCTGTTTTTGTACTTTTAGCAAAATGAAACAACTGTATTCCTACACAGTTTGCTGGTTTTCTTTTCCAGATAGCTTTCACTTTCCTGGCTTTCTGCTTTGAATAGGCTGGCCCCACCTCAGAGATTATCTGGCACTGATTTTGTGGTAGAAAATGAATTCCAGGGTTGACGAGCTTGATATTGTACAGTGAGTTCCTGTTAATGGCCTAATGCTTTTTAGGGGAGGAGGAAATATCTGGCTTTTGGCTCTTCATATTGAGGAGTTAATGTTTTATATTTAAGTCAAAACATGTCTTGACATGTCAGTGTTGTTAAGCTCATAGTGCATTTGATGTAACTATCCATTGCCCTGTGAGATGTCACAAAACAACAGGAAAAAGTACAGCAAACAGGTCCTTTTGCTGGTTTTTAATTTTGACTAACAGCAATTCAGAGTTTAAAATTGAACTCCTGCTTACTTCGGTCTGCAAAGTGTGTGATACACTCCTATCTACATGCATACACTCACATCGAGATGCAGTCTGTTCTGCTGTTCTAAGAAACAGAGTTAATGCAGGAAAAATACTTGAAATGTGATGACAGACTAGCTAGTGCTATAATTTTCTATATTTCACTGGACTAGAATTTTCCAGTTTGTAGTCTTTCATTATAAAGACAGTGAATGTGGGAGAAAATATAAAATCAGGTGGCAAATGCAAACTTTGACTAGATAAAAGGTAGGTAATCTGGGGTCATCAATTGTATTTATTGGCCTTTAGCTAAGAGCATTGTCAAAGGTGTCTACAATACATAGACAAGCATGTTCACAGGAAGAGGAGACTACTGTAAGTGTATGTAACAATTATTAACAATAGCTGGCACTTATTTTGCAGTTTGGAAAACTACAACTTTCTTCCTGTAATGAAAACATTGAAGTAATTTGGGCCTTAAATCTATTTGGCTATAAAGGTACATTATCTGAGATTGTATCATGGTACTTGAGCACTTTTTAAAATAGTAAATATTTTGCAAATGAAACTTTTGTTTTGATTGGTATTTCTATTGCTGCTCTTTGGTCTGGTTGAAAAAACATTAAAGGAACATGGTCAGGGTTGACAGGCCTCTAATGATTGTGTCCTCTTGAATGTTCCACTAGTATCCAGACATCAAAATATTGTTTTAAAGCCACTGTATACCTAAGGGTATTCTTCTCCAGAGACAGCTACCCAAACATCAGAAATGCCGCATTTGTTAGTTTTGTACAGCATGTCCCTCTTGTTGTGTCTAGAGGTGCACTGATACATTGCATTGGTTCCATATCGGATCGGTACCGATATAAGAAAAATTGACAGTATCGGAAACTGTGTTTTTTTTTTTTCCTGGTGTGGCGGATAAATGCCCCATGCCTGTGCTCAGCTGCACCATGCATACGGCCAGGAGCACAGCCCAGTGGCTTGGAGAGCAACATTGGCTGGTAAGTCTGTTGTGAGGGAAGGGGCATGGGGGTGTGCAGATCGAGGCCCCTGTGGTGAGGGAGGGAGTGGGGCAGGGCCAGGGGCAGGAGCTGCTCAGCCAGGCCTGGGTGGGCATGGGATGAAGCTGCAAGCCCTGCATGCACCCCTGGAGGCATGGAGGGTGTGTACCCCCTGATCTGTATGTGGGGCAGGGTATTGCTGCAGGCTGGGGCCACGGGCTGCACTGGGCTTTTCCTGGCGGGGGTGTTGGGCTGGAGTGGTGCTGGGCTTTTGCTGGCAGGGGAGGCTGGGCCAGGCTGTGTTTGGGGCATGCGGCAGTGGCACTGGGGTGGGAGGGGGGGCTATGGTGAATTTTGGGGTGGCTGCAGCTCCCTCCCACCACTAGACCCTCCCAGAACTGCTGCTGCCTGCCTCAGCATCACTGCTGCCTGCCCTGAGCACAATTTGGCCCAGCCCCTGCTGGGAAGAGCTCACCCTGTGTGGGGATCTGGGGGCACATGCCCCATGTCCTACTGGGATGTGTGCGGGGCAGGAGCTGCCCCCCCTGCCCCTGTGCCCCCTGGACAAGCTGCTTGTGGCTCTGTCTTGCTTCTGCCCCACCCCAGCTGAGCAGCGTCTGCCCCATCCTCACTTCCTCCCTCACTGGGGGGCCTCAGTCTGTCCCCCCCCACACACACCCTTCCCTTCCCCCACACCAGCCTTATCAGCCTGATGCTGTTCTCCAAGCTACTTGGCTGCATATCGGAATTGGATCGGTATTGGCTGATATGGCTCCTTAAGAATTGGCCATTCGTATCAGCCCAAAACATCTCTCTTGGTGCACCCCTAGTTGTGTCTGCAATCTCTTCTTGAGACCAGTTATCAAAAAGCTGCAGGACTTCTTACACAAACATGCTGCTCTTTTTTTCCAGTTATAAATGTGGCATCTAGACATGTAGGCATGTATGTGGCATGTAGATGGCACTGTTGGTCTAATGGAACAGTATTTTAATAATTGCAGACAGAGGTCAAATTACCTATGCAATTCAATTATTACTGCATTTGTTGGCATCTTTTGGGGCCATTACTTATGAAGTGCCCACAGCAGCTAATAGAGAATACAGAGTCATCCTAAGTGGGACTTCTGTTTTGACAGAGCCTAGCAGACATTGATGGACAATTGTGCTTCCTCATGTAGCACTCTCATCTGTAGGAATGCACAAGGTTTAATCTTCATCTCTCGTCCTTAATATGCAGGTGAGTGAGGGGTTTTGTGAAATGCTACATGTAAGAATGCTACCAGCGAACAGTGATAGTGGGCTGTATGTCTTATCCAATTAACTGAAAGAATGAGGGACTTAGAAAAGAAATACTGACCTAGGAACAATGAAGATGATATTTGATAGCATTGCATAATAGTTTAAGGAGAATAATTCAGTCATCAGGCTGTTAAAAGGATGGACTTGATGCTCCTCATGAAATATCTGGAAAGTATTTTTGGTGGTTGCTGCTTTCTTGCAGCTGAGAAGGCGAAGATTGTGTCTTTACCTCTGGGATGTGGGCCATGGTGATCCATCCCGTGGTCATGCTACAAAGGGACCACTGCAAAGCATTACCTTAAGTGGATCCTGAAGGCTAACCTGCAAGTGGAGCTAGTTCAGCAGACCCATCTACTGAGTGGAGCCACTAATGAGAAGCACATCTATCCAATACTAGTTTTTAGGCACTTGGGTATTTCCAAACCCAGGTCCATCTCAATCTTCTAATCTTTACATGCAAGGCCCTGGAAAATCGTGGATACAGCTAAGTGGATGATGTAGTAGTTATGCTTAACAGGGACCTTAAGGCTATGCCTGCAGTGTGATGTAGACAGTAGCAGAAGACTATGTAACTGAGCAACTATTTCTGAGCAAGGTGAAGTAACTTGCATGGAGTTCCATACTGTGTCAGTTAGACTGTATCTGGTACTTAAACTGGCTTGGTATGTCTATACTGCATCCCAATGTGTGCACCAAACTCACAGATGCCTTTAAAAACTCTAGTTAAAACAAAGCAATAGGCATAAGTTTACTCTAGAGTCAGTCTTAGAATTGTTCTTTGGAAAGACAGCTCTGTTGACCCAGTAAATAGCAATGAAATGTTTCGGCACATGTCTGCAAGAGGTAAGATGACTACCAGTTTGTTTTTTCTGTTTCTGCTTGGCTTTGTTGTATGGGCCAAGATTTTCAGAAAACAGTCTGCAGATAGTCATCAGGAAAGATGCAGTTTCTCTCAGAAATCTGAATAACAATGGTGTTGTCACATTTGTGATTGTTCACTTTGAAGACTACTACTAACCATAACAATGTTAGGTGGGGCTAATTATCCATTTAGTCAGGTTTTTGTGTTTTTATTATAAAGAATATTGACAAGCCCACTAGGTTGGGGAAAGGAAGATCATTTGTAACGTTTTAGACTGAGATTTTGTTCTACCCTTAAAAATTCATCACTCTGTTATGGCTGTATGACTATAAATGGTAAAAACAAATACGTGTAGTAGGGTAATGAGTCTTTAAATGGAACTGATTACAACATCTTTAGATACTGCTGCAAAACTTTTGGACTGGCTGAAGTTTGTGTGTTTTTTGTATTGGTTTTGTTTCCTTCAGCTAAAGAAGGTCAGTAAAATACCAATAGATAATTTCAACAGATAAAATTGACAAGGAAGCAGGGAGGGAATAAGGAAGGAAACACATTCATGAAGGTCCAGAATTTCTTCTTAAAACAACTTATTGAACAAACAAACCATGTTTAATAAATAAGGTTGAAGTTGCAAAACATCTTGAATATAGAGCTAAGAATGTTATCTCCTTTAAGATGCTGATGAGGGTCTTTATAAAAGGCAGTAACATACAAATATTTAACCTTGGTATGCAGTTGGGGTCTTATAGCTTCTTAGCTGACTGATAAACTGCTCTGGTATTTGGCTGACCTATTCTAAAAATGTAGTTACCCAATTGCCTGTGTAAAAATGAGGGGCATAAGGGAAAGTGATTAGCAGTTTTCTAAGGAGAGGTGTGGTAAAACAGGCTGCTCAATGGTCTGGTAGTTTCTCCTTTTTTTTTTTTTTTTTAATTCAGTTCAGTATGTGTGGGTGTGGGATGCACAATTTCTTGTAGTGGCAACTCAGGAAAATTGCTTACCTGCCACACTATAATTATTTGTTTTGAGGTGTTACTCCAGAGCAGTTGTTTGTATTCTGCATATCATGTTGGACTTCAGTATTTCTAAAGTTTTTGGTGCTATATCCTCAGCTGGTGTAAATCAGAGTAGGCCTGTCAATGAGTCTCTGCTAGCATTTAGCAGCTGAGGATCTGGTTTTCTAATTTTCCATTTATAGACATGACCCTACTCCTCAGATATGACAGGGCAAATCAGTTGATGTTCAGCTGCATGCATGATAGGCAACAGAGTACATGGTAGGCTCTGCTCTGTTTCAAAGGACATGCATCCTTATGGCACTTGTGTTTTGCCAGAAATGCAGGCAAAAAAATTGGTATAGTTACTACAAAATGTATGTCTTACTTCACTGTTTCGTATATTGTTGCTCCTAGTGATGTAAAACCTCTAATAACACTTGAAAGACGAAAATGCTGTTTGTCAATGCCTTCTACTTTTTTTTTAATTTTTTTTGCTGCAGTATTTTTTGATGTGTATGAATATTTGATACTGTACTAAATTTCTTTTTTCAAGACTGATGTCTGCCATCAGTGAGCAATAAATTTAGTACCAGACAGTAGATTGGGAGCATGGTTTCAGTTCTGAATCTATGTCCAGAATGAAAAGGTGAAGACTTCCCTGGAAACTGAAAGTTTCGCCCTTTGAATTGCCATAAGGGATGTTGTCACTTATAATCATCATCATAGTAGTAGTAGTATTAATACTTCTACAAATTCTACTTGGCAGTCAGTGGATGGAAAAAATCAGATCTACAGGCTGGTTGGTGGAATTTGTTAGCATTTGCTTGTGATTTCTTTTTTTTTTGCTTGTCTTTATAATATGTGTTAAGTACAGTGCAGATTAGTTACAGATATACTGCACTTATTGAACCCTTACTCTTCTAGGAAGGATGTTTGGGGGCCAGTATTTAGGTCACATTTCTAATAATAGAGATTTAGGTATAGATATCTAAATATTTATATTACATTAGAAAATAAGGAAGGAACGTAATGTTGGAGGCGGGCAGGGGAATGAAGTGAAGAGGTGGGAGGCATAACATTTCAGGTTTTGTTGGTAGATGTTACATAGTCTAGACATATATAATATCCATACTGTCGTTAAGCCTTATATTACCATCCCCTTTTAGAATGTTACTATCTTGGTCAAGACAAAAACTTACAGGATTTGTTATGGAAAATATTTTCAGCATATTTTCTACAGTATTGCAATGCAAATGGATAAAAAGCCAAAGTTACTACTGGCATAAATATCTACGTCTGTGTTGACATTGAATTTGTTCAAGCATGTGAATCATAGGAGAGCTTTGTGCTAATGCCCTAACTATATGGATTCACTATTTGAAATAATTCAAGGCTAAAAGATTTCAAGAAAGGAAATTTTATGAATTCAAGACATTTTCTTGAGGATGGTACAATAGGAAAAAAGTATAGAAACAGATGAAAAAAAAATTTCCATGGGTGAAAGTGACTCTGGAGTTTTGCTTACTTGATCTGTGTGCACTGTCACCAGTTGTGAGTTTGCCCCATGATGGTGGAAGAAACCTGGAAATTCTGAGACCCATCATCATTGAAGTACAGTTAACTATAGTTCCTCTGGGTGGAAAAACATTAGTCTCTTTAGTAAAGACCCCTCAAAGGCAGACTTGAAAAAACAGACATATGTAGGAAGATCACATAGGGTTGTAGAAAAGAAAAGATGCAAAAAGCAGAATGAGTTAGAGTGAGCCAAAAAACTCTCAGAAGAAGACAACAAGCATTTATAAATATGCTGGAGGAAGAATATGGAAAAGAAGCCCATTAATAAATGAGGAAAATGCTATCCATTATAATGATTCTGTAGCAAACTTTTTAAATTCAAAAGAAAAAGGGGAGGATGGAATATTATTCATTTAATCCAGGCAAATATTTTGGGACTAGAACTATTGAATGTGTACAAATTGGCTATCACAGTTTGAGTGTACTCTACAATTTTAAATAGTCTTAAGCTTAATGAATCACTACTTTTGAACAGTTATGAAAAACTAGCATCTAGTGATTGGATGGAAGCTAATGAGTCTACCTTTATAAAAACAAGGACAACTGCAGTTTGGGTAATCATACCGAATACCCAAAGTAGTCAACCAAAGACTGCAGTGCTGGTGTCATCGGGAAGGCTTTGGCTTCCATGACCACAGTCTGTTCTTTGGAGAGAGAGAGGCAGCGAGCTGTTGGGAAGGGCCTCTACCTCTCTCTGCTGGGGAGGAGGCTCTTCTCAGCTAGACTGCCTGACCTGCTCCACCAGGCTTTAAACTAAGCCTGCCGGGGGATTAGGGGACTACCACCACTGCTGGCCCACTGAGTCACCCTTGCAAAGCCAGCAGGCCAAGGCACATAAGGGATCCCACCCCAGCCCGAGCCCTGGAACAAAATGTAGGCAAGGCAAAGGCCCCTAAGGGGACACTTGCGTGTCTATACACAAATGCCAGGAGCCTGGGAAGTAAACAGGAGGAACTTGTTCTCCTGCTAAATGCAAATAACTATGATGTCATTGGGATAATGGAGACCTGGTGGGACTCCACCCGTGACTGGACCATGGGTATAGACAGCTATGCCCTGTACAGGAGGGATCAAGTAGACAAAAGGGGCAGGGGCATACCTGTCTGTCAAGGAAAGCTACGTGTCCCTGGAAGCTGACATTGGCACCCACGGTGGACGACTTGAGAGCCTCTGGGTTAAAATCCATGGGGAACACGGTGCAGGGGATACTGTGGTGGGTGTCTACTACAGACCCCCTACCCAGAGTCAAGACCTTTACTAGGAGTTCACCAGGGAATTGGCTGAGGCCATACAATCCTGATGTATGGTTGTCATGGGAGACTTTAACTACCCAGACATCTGTGGGAGGTGCGCTTGGCCAAATCCAAGCAGTCGCAAAGCTTTCTCTCATATGTGGATGACCTCTATCTGATGCAGGAAGTCTATGGACCAACACGAGGTAAAGTGCTGCTCGACCTCATACTGGCAACCGGGGATGATCTAATTAGCAGTGTAACAATCGAAGGGAAGCTGGGTGACAGCGATCATGAACTGATCACCTTCACCGTCTGCTGTAAAGCTGGCAAGTCAGTCAGTAATACAGAAGTCCTCAACTTCAGGAAAGCTGACTTTGACAAGCTAAGGAGGTTTGTCAGAGAGGCCCTAAAAGACCACAACCCAATGGAGAGGGGAGTTCAGGACAAGTGGTTGCTCCTCAAGGGACCAATCCTGGATGCGCAAGCAAAATCCATCCCATCTTGGAGGAAAGGCAGCAAAAGGGCACAGCACTCCCTTGGCTTTGCAGGGAACTGGCAGACCTCCTGTGTCTTAAAAAGAAAACCTACAAAGGATGGAGGTCTGGAACCACCACCAAGGAGGAATACTCTGCTTTAGTCTGGACTTGCAGAGAGCAAATCAGGAAAGCCAAGGCTGCAATGGAACTCTAGCTAGCTACAAATATCAAGGAAAATAAAAAGTCCTTTTTTAGATATGTGGGGAGCCGGAGGAAAAGCAAGGGCAACACTGGACCCCTGCTAAACCAGATGGGGCAACTGACAACTGATGCCCTGGAAAAAGCAAACTTGCTAAATGGGTGCTGTGTGTCAGTTTTTTACCAGTTCCATGGGATGGCCCTGCCCACTATGGGTCAGGGAGGTCTGAGCGAGAGAGATTTCTTGCCCTCCATCGAAGCTGACCTCATAAAGGAACACCTCAACAGGCTGGATACCTTCAAGTCAGCCGGCCCTAATGGGTTATACCCAAGGGTACTCAGGGAGCTGGCGAGCATCATAGCTCAGCCCCTGACACAGATCTTTGAGAGCTCTTGGCGCTCTGGTTAAGTGCCTGATGATTGGAAGAGGGCCAATGTCTTGCCAATCTTCAAGAAAGGGAGGAAAGTAGATCTGGCAAACTACAGGCCCATCAGCCTGACCTCTATCCTGGGGAAGGTTTTGGAAAAGATTATCAAGGAGGCCATCCTTAACAGGCTAGCTGAAGGCAATATCCTGAGGGGTACCTAGCATGGGTTTGTTGTGGGTACGTCTTGCTTGACCAATCTCATTTCCTTTTATGACCAGGTGACTTATCACCTGGACAAAGGGGAAGAGATCAACATCATATACCTCGACTTTAAAAAAGCCTTTGATCTGGTATCCCATGATCACCTCTTGGCTAAACTGGCTAACTGTGGCCTTGATGTCACCACGATCTGGCTGGGGAACTGGCTCTGCGGTAGGACCCAGAGGGTGGTGGTTGACAGGAGCCAATCATCTTGGTGCGCTGTGACCAGTGGGGTTCCACAAGACTCTGTCCTAGCGCCTGTACTGTTTAACATTTTCATCAGTGATGTGGACATTGGTGTCAGAAGCGGACTGGCCAAGTTCGCCAACAACACCAAACTCTGGGGTAAAGCAGCCACACCTGAGGATAGGAGGGTGATCCAAGTGGATCTGGACAGACTCATGAAATGGGCGGATGAGAACCTGATGGTGTTCAACACCGAAAAATGCAAGGTTCTCCACCTTGGGAGGAAAAACCTGCACCATGCATATAGGCTCGGCAGTGCTACGCTGGTTAGCACTACAGATGAAAGGGACTTGGGAGTCATGATTGACCACAAGATGAACATGAGCCTTCAATGTGATGCTGCGGCTAGTAAAGCGAACAAAACGCTGGGTTGCATCCATAGATGCTTCTCAAGTAAATCCTGGGACATCATTCTCCGCAGCTGGAGTACTGCATCCAGTTTTGGGCTCCACAGTTCAAAAAGGATTCAAAATGGAGAAACTTGAGAGAGTCAAGAGAAGAGCCACATGCATGATCAGAGGTCAGGAAAACAGACCTTATGATGAGAGGCTGAGAGCAATGGGGCTATTCAGCCTAGAAAAGCTCAGGCTCAGGGGTAATCTGATGGCCACCTATAAGCTTATCAGGGGTGCTCATCAGGATCTGGGGGAATGTCTGTTCACCAGAGCGCCCCAAGGGATGACAAGGTTGAATGGTCAAAAACTCCACTGTGACTGATTCAGGCTGGACATAAGAAAGAACTTCACTGTCTGAGCCCCCAAGATTTGGAACAGACTGCCACCTGAGGCGGTTCAAGTGCCCACTTTGAACGCCTTCAAAACACATTTGGATGCTTATCTTGCTGGGATCCTATGATCCTTGCTGATTTCCTGCCCCTGGGGCAGGGGGCTGGACTTGATGATCCTCCAGGGTCCCTTCCAGCCCAAATGTCTATGAAATCTATGAAAACCCTAATTAAATCCATAGCAAGAAAGTACTAGATGTTTCAAGTATACAAGGAAGCCAAATAAATTTACTTGGCTTGTTGTGTTGACTTGATGGCTCTGCAAGGAACATTGATCCTGTTCTGGGAAAACATAATGCTTGAGACAGAGGCTAATACAAGACCAATGTTATTTTGTTGTGTTTTATTTCAGGAGGGTTAAAAATAGCTTGACAAAGTGGAGCTAAAAAGGAAACCTGGTTTGTTCCCTTTTACCATTTTGTTTTTGTTTTTAATAATGTCTGACGGAACCCAGACAAAAATTTTTGGATTTTTTCCCGTTTTTTTTGTTTTAACATTGGAAATGAGATGTCATCTGTTGTGGACAGCTAAGTGACCACATCGTTAGTGGAAAAAATATTTAAATAATTACGATTACCAACATGGCTTAAGCAGATTTTCTGGTGTTAACATTTCTTCTTAGTATAGATGAATTCTCATCAGCCTCTCGAAGACTTTCAGTGTGTTGTTGAATAGACCCAGCTCTGATCAGGGTTATATGATATGATGCTAAATAAAACAAGCAGAAGCAGATGGCAACCAACTAGGCTAGAGCTTCCAACATTTCTGAATTAATTTAAGCAACAGTGGGAAAAATTCACTGGTGTAGACGGGGTCTTTTGTTATGCTTTCAGAGCAGCTATTTAGAAACTGTGTCTCACATAGGACTGCTGAGTTGGTGTTCTTCCATCTTCTCTAAAAATATGGCAGAATGAGCATTGGTTTATAAGCTGTAATACTAACTGAGTTTGACCGGCAGATGGGGGTAAATATACCGAAATAAAAATACCAAATTCCTTGTAAGCATTGTTTTAATGCCGAATGTTGGAAACAGAAAATAGAAATGCATTGTATCAAAAGACTAACTTCTAAAAAAGGAAAGTAGTTTGGTTTATTTAAAGGCCTGTTTCTTATCTCCTGGACAGTGAAGAAAAAGTCTTTCTCTTGAGTAGAATGGAACAATGTAAGCAGGAGCTTGTCTGAAAAGACGGGTGCTGTGATACAGTTTCCAGTTCACTTAAGGGGTGGAGATTTGGATCGTATGAGGCTTCTCCTGGTCTTTCTCCTCTATCCAAG
The DNA here is from genome assembly GCF_052110815.1 of Crocodylus siamensis. NCBI lineage: Eukaryota > Metazoa > Chordata > Crocodylia > Crocodylidae > Crocodylus > Crocodylus siamensis. Next base: position 304,804,289 of record NC_143395.1, read on the forward strand.
ATTTTTGTTATGTCATCTTTTGGGAGCACATTCTACATTGTGTCTGATTTTTATTTATAGTTGGCATAGACAAGACTGGATGCTGCTGGTTATATTACACCATTCTTGGAAAGGAAAGAACTGGGTTGAATGACATGTAGGATTCAGGATCAGTGAGAAACTGTATCCAGTAGGAAGAAGCAAGGTTGGAAATGAAGCAGAAAGCATTAATTTCTGTGTTGATGGGTATAGGTATAGAGGTTCAGAATTGTCCCAACCAGCACTGATGTAGGTCAACACCTGTTTCCTCCATGGGCTGGAACATGTTGCCTTCTCATGTGCAGTGTGATGTTACTGCTGTATGGAATAGTTGCAATGACTGGTGAGATCAACTGTATAACTGTTCAAGGGCTTGGCTGGAAAATGTTTATGTCTAACTCCATTTGTGTATAATATTATGTAAATAAAGCCCACAGCTTGGATCTTCTTCCTAAACATTATTGTAAAAGCAAACCCAAGGGAAAGGAGTTGACAGCATGTCAGTGCTAATTTCTTTTCCTCAAACCTTGAGCTAAAAACTAACAAACACAACTAAGGCTGTAATTCTGTGGTAAGTTTTTTTTCTACCACAGTGGTCACAAAAAAGATTAACTAATAACCTGTTGTCTTTTGATGCTCTAAATTACGGTGTGACCTTCTGGATAGCAAGACGTTCAGCAGCCTAATGTTTAACTTCAACTAGTTTGAGACTAAACAATGTATGAAGGGCTCGTCTTTTGTTGTATATTTCTATATTCTGGGTGTATTAATAATTCTGTTTTGGTTCTTGTAAAAACCTGAAACTGGAATGGAAATCTCTTGTTTCATGTTATATTTTTTTCTTTTAAAGTGGGGGAAGAAAAGGGGAAGTGCCCTTTGAAGAGTCGGAGAGGTGAAACCCCTCTTGGGGTTTGCCACTGAAACCCTCAGGAACTGGAGGGCTCTGGGAGATAAAAATCTTTTGAATAGAATGAAATCAACCAAATGTCACCACATGGACTAGAGCAGTGAAACTACTGTGGACTACAACTGTTCTCAACCAGGATGCATTGAGATTCTTTCAAGGGTGTCAGGGAGTGCCACACAGTGTTAACGTAGTTAGGTGTACGCACATGATCCACAATATAAATCCAGAGATTTCAAATAGCACAATCCATAGCATTAAAAACATACTGACCTGTTTTTAGAGATGCACCAGTGCATTGGTCCGTATCATATTCGCCCCAATAAAAGGAAAATTGACATTATTGGCAGTTGGCTTTTTTTGGCTGATGTGGCCGATTTAATGTTGCCAATAAATGCTGCGTGCATGCATGCAGCTGCAGCATGCACGCAGCTAACCCAGGAGCTTGAAGAACAGTGTCCAGCTGGTAAGTCTTTTGGGGGGACAGGGGTGAGGAGGGATGGGAAGGGGTGTAGGAAGGACAGATCGAGACCCCCACAGTGAGAGAGGAGGGGAGGTGGGGCAAGCACTGCCCAGGTGGGACGGAGCATGGGGTGGAGATGTGAGTGGCTTGTGCTGGAAGTGGGGGGCAGTTACTGCCCCTGCTTACCCGCCACAGGGGAGGTGTGGGACATGTGCCCCCCTGATCTACGCACAGGGTGAGGGCGGGCTGCTGTTGTGGGCTAGGTCTGGGCATGGTGCCAGGTCCCTCCCAGTGAGGAGGGGTTGTTTGGAGCTGCATTTGGGGTAGGTAGCAGTGGTGCTTTGAAGCTTTAACAATGAAAGCTACTAGGGGTGCACCGATAAAGATTTGCTTGTCCAGTACTGGTAGCCGATTATTAACCAGCCATATTGGCCAATACCAATCCAATAACCGATGTACAGAAATGCAGGCAGGAAGCATGGAGAGCAGCTCCCTGCAGGTAAGTCTGTGGAAGGGAAGGGGCATGGGGGTGCAGATCAAGGTCCCCATGGTGAGGGAGGGAGTGGGGAAGGGATAGGGGCTGGGGCTGAGGGTACTGTCCAGCCAGGGCAGTAAATGGGACCCAGGGCTGGGGCAGGGGGTGGGACATTGCTGCTGGAGGCTTATCCAGGGAATCAGTGTCCTGGTGCTTAAAAATGGTGGCAGGAGCGCTTGATCTAAAGCTCGTTGAATGAGCTTTAGTTCAGACGCTGCCAGCACCATTTTTAATCATGGGGATGCTTTTAATTGGAGCTGAGCACGGTAAAGGTGTCTGTGGGCTGCTCACTGTGGGCTTGGGATTCTGTGTCCTGTGGCCTTTGCCCTGGGGGCCCTGCGCCAGCCACACACTCCCTGCCTGCTCGGCAGTGCAAGGCACAACTCATTGCCCCTGCAGCTGCCAGGTGGGCAGGGGACGCATGGCCTGCATGGGGCTCCTGAGGGAAAGGCAGCAGACTGAAGATCCCTGAGCCCACAGTGAGCAGTCTGCATCTGCCCCGCGCACCCATCTGGGGTGGGCACATGCCCCCACCCCCATGCCTCCCTGGGGGATGCACACAGTAGCAGAGAACCTCCTCCTGTCACCTCCCACAGCTCCATCCTGCTCCCCACTCCACCCTGGGTCCCATTTACTCCTGTAGTTGGGCAGCACCCCCAGCCCCTGCCCCTGTCCTTCCCTCCCTCACTGTGGGAGCCTCGATCTGCCTCCTGCCTCCCTCCTGCCACCCTTTCCTTCCACAGACTTAGCTGCAGGGAGCTGCTTTTCACACTGCCCAGCTGCATTCCTGGCCACGTGCATGTGTACAGATGTGCTTGCATGAGGTGTCCAGAGGCCCTGGCCAGAAGGCATATTATATTTATTGGTGTACATTATCGGCTGCACTAGGCAAAAAAAGCCAATAGCTGATAATGTTGATTTTTCCTTTTATCAGTCCCAATCTAATATACAACCAATATATTGGTGCACCTCTAAAAACTACTAATCGGGACTTCTGCAAAATAATATTGATTTCCTTCAGTAAAACTAGGAAGTTTGTCTTCATTCTAGGCAGTTCTTTAGTTGCAGCTGAAGGACCACAAGCTCTCTGTAAGCCTGCAGCAGTGGAGATTTATTGGAGAGAAAGTGCCAGTTTCAGCTCAGCTCTCATTAGTTCTTTTTGTCATAGCTTAGAATTAAACGAGTTGAATAAAAAGTTAAAGGGTCATGAGTAAGTCACATTAGTACCTAGGGTTAGCCTTGTTTTTATTTAACACAATATTTTTAGTGGCAAAGGATGAATTGTACAAATAGATTTCCTACTGGGCAATAATTACTGGTTATTTCTGTTATGATGAACAGAGGAGTCTGGCATGAAATATACAACTGAAACATTGGAGGGACAGAAGGAAAAAAGGGATTAAAATGATATTTATAGTTTGCAATTGAAATTAGTTGTATGTACTGTGTGCCTCCAGAATTGCAGTTCATGGTGAAAAATGCCATACCAGTTCCACTCTCAGAAACAGCAACAACAGTTATAATTTTGTATAAAGACTCAGTAAGCTGCTCAATTTTACCTCAGGTGTATGATAGGAAAGTTATGTCTGTGAACAAATTGGCTAAGTCATTTTAAATGAGAAATTAGATTGAGATCAAAATGACTATACTTTCCCAATATACTTCATCATTACTAGTAAGTATGTTGAGTGTATTTTTCACATTTACAACCTAAGTTATTATGGATTTAAGTCTGCTATAGGAAGAGGCTTGGTGTGAAAAAAATGCAGCTTTGGTTCCTTCATACTCATTTAAAATTTCAGTTTTGCCAACAGTTGGATTACATTGGTCTTGATTGTACCATTTCGCATTGCTGTATTTTCCACAAAAAAAAAAGGAAAGGATTTAAAAAGAACAGTGGAGCATTTTATTCCATCCATCCGTCCATCCATCCATGATTCATTTAGTGACTTTAGGTAAACCCAGCCAAGTGCTCTTTGGAGTACCTAAGCTGTTTATATTTACCTCTCTTTTCACAGTCTTTGCTTTGTTTTCCAAAACTTTGCTTTTGTACACTATGCCTGAGAAACTGTAAAACAGCAGAAAAACAAGGAAGCTTGATCCAAATACCAGTAATAAGGACTAGCTTCTGAGCTCATCATTTAGCATTTACTCAGCCAAATTTCCAGCAGTTTCAGTATGTATATGATCAGTCAAGCTCATGTGGCTGTGTTTTAGCAAAAGCAGTATGTTTGCCAAAACTTGATGATTTTTACTTTCTGTCCCCTGTTTCTCCCCCGCTCTTCCTCCAGGAATATAGTAGTTCAGGTTACATGACCTTGTTGGCTAATTGATTGTGTTGGTGACCATGATATGACTTCTTTATGACTGTGTATGCATGTGTGCACACACGTAGAAGTGTTTTCTCACATTCATATCTGAAATAGGAGGAGGATAAAAGAGTTGTTGATGATTAGATATTTCTGTCCCCCAAACAAATTTGTCATCCCCACCTTACTGCAAATAATGGTATTATACAGAAGAATTTCAAGTAAAGAATGACAGTTATAGGTGTGATAATGTGATTAGCCAGGGAATAGCCTGCTTAAGCTAGAACCAAATTTAAAACCTTGAAGTATCCTTATTTTTTCCTGTATCATCTAACCCCTGTTCATCTTAATTTTAGCAATATGGATGTTAGTAATAGAAATTGTAACAATGTTAAGCACAGTATAATGATGGAAAAGGGATCTTTTCTGTAAGCAACTTTTGTCTGCTGTTTCTAGGACCTCTGAAGGCGATTTGTGGCCTATATGAAGAGTGTATTGTGAAGACGTGTTTGACCTCTAAATCCTCTAGTTTTGAACTCTGCTTTCTCCCTCGCATACTGGCAGTGTTCCTTTCCCAGTTTGATATTGCTAGCTATATAAATTACTGAGCAGTTTTGCCAGGGATTTACTTCATAGCAGTAGTGTTGCTCCTCTTTTTAGAGGCAAAGGCAAAATTTATTGGTTAAAAAGCTATGGTGGTTTTGCTGCTGTAGCAAGTGTGAGGCAAGGGGAGAAACTAAATGATTCTGTACTTCTTCCCTCTGGTTTTTATCCCCAGATTCCTATTATTTCCTCTACCTCCTGCCATGATCGGCATCTTTACCTCTTGGATAGAGGGTAAGTGGCCTCCTGTTCAGTCACTGACAGTACCACTTCGTAAGTCAGCTGTCAAAAAAATCATTTGAGACTGCAGCCAGCATTTCTTTCCTGTCCTTCAGACTCGGCATGTCACTTCAATGATATTCTTTTTCTATTGGCCCAGAATGAAAGCAGTATAAAGATCTGTGTTCAGATCTTGTGCAAACGCCATATGAGACTACCAGACTAGCATTAGTAGTTAAATATTAGTAACATCAGTAAAAAAAAAAAATGTTATTCCAATAAATGTTTGCTTTTTTCTTTCTTCTACAGGAATATTTTTACCCGAAATACTTGGGTGAGTGCAGTTATTACTTTCATTTTTTTTGGCAGTTCTGATGTGTGCCTAACATTAGAACCGGGGACAGCCAAAGCCTTCTCAAATGAATATAATAGAGATTCTATAGTAATTACCATGTATTGTGTATCTTTTTCCTGAGGTAGAGCTAAGTGTTTTGTATATGCACTATTAAGGGTGCATATTTTTATTTCTATCCTCTGTATAATTACTCACACAGCATTTTACATATTATATTACAGATGTATATTAAAATGTGTGTGTAATGCTACATTTATTTTTGTAGCTTTACATCATTGCTGTGTAACTTGCAGTCTCCTAAAATGGACACACTTTTATTTAGTTGGCTTTAAATGTATTTTAAATAAATGAATTAGCTTGCAGATCCATCGCTCTTTATATTCTGTGCATCATTGTCAATATTCAGCATATATTTGGTATTTGCACTTGGCATTTACTATTCAAGATTACAAATGTTAGCACTTAGAATACTCCAGGTGCCTTTTAGGGTCTTCTGTTTAGTAGGTAAGATTTTTAGTAACTATTAACATCGATTTAGCACCATAATAGCATATTGTAGAGTGATCCTATTGTGCATCAACACCCCCAAACCTGGCTTGACATCATCAGGCTACATATTAGTTTACACATTGTGATAACTGGCATGTAATAATAATAATAATTTCATTTTCTATCCTTCAGCTTGTATTCAGAAATATGGGTCACCGTATACAAGGAGTCCAGATTTCCTTACATGCGTTCATAGTAAGCATCTTTCATATTGTCTATTGCAATTAAACATAAATGTCATTGTGTTTGAGGAGGTGAGGGCACCTCAGTCATCTCCATCTTTAGTGCCTCCTTTCCCACATACTTTAGTTAAGATCTTGTGTTACCTGTGCCACATTTCCATCTGAATAACCAACTGACACTGTTTGGGGACCTTTTAATTTGTCTACTTCATCATCATCCAAATATCTTCCAGTGTGTAATTGTGCCAGGCATTCCTCCTTCTCTCCCCCATTCCCAAAGGGTTGAGCAATCTGGGAAATGAGGGACTATACAACCAGGATTTACTTTGAGCTTGGCTCTTCATTTTTCTTTTTCCCTGCTCTTTGAAAACACATGTTAAAGCTTATTGTAGTGGAGCACTAGGGTGCTCGCTACTAGTAATGGCGATGCGGGCTTAGCTGTCTGTCAACAGGGCAGCACAGCTGGCGGTTGCCAGGGCGACGGATTGGGTCAGTTGACCAGGAGGGGGCAGGGCTTGGCCTTTATAACCAGACAGGCCAAGACCAGACTTAGTTCCCCTCTGGCAGCCCAAGGAGCAGGAGCTCTGCTGCCGCAGAGCAGAGCCGAGCCGAGTGGATGAGAGTTAAGCAGAGCAGCCAGAGTGCTCCAGCATTCGTATAATGATGGGAGGGGGTGAAGAGAACCTTGGTAGAGAGGTGAGGGAGCGCCTAGGAGGCGCACAGTTTAGGTTATAGCCAGGCAGCTTCTTTTGGGTTGTAGCTGGTTGGCTCAGGGCTTTATGTTGCTAGTTTGTTATCATTACACCGGAGGACCGGGTGAGGCTGTAGGGGAAGGAAGAGGCCTCATTAGGAGCTCCCCAGTAAGGTGGGGGTACTCCCAGCGCAGTAAAGAGCGCTGCGTTTCAGGGTGGCCAGACCCCAACCCCAGTGGGAATGACTATCGGGATAATTAGCATGGTAGAAAGCGCTGCATGTGGGGGTGTCCCGACCCCAACCCCAGTAGGGGTGGCTAGCGGGATAATTTCAGGGGAGCAACCCAAGAGTGTGGGGGTTCCTGGGGACCCCAGCTCTGCGGGGCGGTATTTTATGAGGAGCGCAGGACAGGCCCCAGAGGGGGCAAGAGACCCCAGTGAGGGGAACTTACTGCGGGAGGTGGGTGACGAAACCCCAGCAGGGTAGCACCTGTGGGGAAGCGCGCGGTGACCGCGGAGAAGCCCAGTCGGGGCGAAAACGTGGGGAGCGCGGAGACAAACTCTACGGGGGGGGGACCCACGGTGACTGTGGTGAGACAGACCCTAGTGGGGAACTACCTATTTGGGAGAAGCCCCAGCAGGGGCGAACTTATTGAGAAGCCCAGCAGGGCGAGTGTATAGACAAGCCCAGAGGGGCGAGCTTAGCGAGGAACTTAAAGGAGCAAGCATAGTGAGCCGGCCTGAATGGGCTAGCGAATACAAGGGAACCGGTAAAAGGGCGCGAGTTGCGTGACAAGCTCGGGAGCGCCAGTAAGGGCACTGGTTGCATGACAAGCCCAGGGGCGTTAACCAGGACGCTGCTTGAGTGACAAGGCCAGAGCACCTGCGGGAGGCGCCAGTTGCGTGACAAGCTCGGGAGTGCCAGTAAGGGTGCTGGTTGCATGACAAGCCCAGGGGCGTTAGCCAGGACGCCGGTTGAGTGACAAGGCCAGAGTGCCTACCGGAGGCGCCAGTTGCGTGGCAAGCCCAAGAGCGCCAGTCAAGGTGCAGAGAGTAAACTGACCAGTCAACGTCCGGTACATCTGCGAGGCTTGTGGCGTGCTAAAGGGGAGGTTGGAGGCACGTGTAGCCCATAAGGCTGGGGTGCACCGGGTCACCCCTCGTAGAATAGGGGCCAGGATGAACAGAACACCGTGGCATAGGGAACAGTAAGGCAGCCTCCCTTAAAAGATACGTAACACCAAGACATGGCGGGCAAGACTGAGGGTGCTAAACAGTTAACTTGGCGCGGTAGGGGGCGCTTGGGAGATCACGGCCGCTCCTAGGGCCCACTCCGTGACACTTATCTCTGCCATTGAGTGACTACCTATTAAGAACTGCCTTTGAAACTGAAGCTTACGGGGGACTTTGGTGACTTGCTATGCTGCCTGGGGTGAATTTCAGTTACCATGTGAAATTTCTCTAGTGTATGAAAAGCTTTCAAATCAGGCCTGAACATTTGTAAGTAAAATGGTAGCTTTCCTCACAGTGAGCCCTACAGATCTGACTTGGAGCTGCTTTGAAAGTCAAGCTGGATTCTTTCTGGCTTGTAAATTTCTTATCAATAAATATTCTGTGATTTTAATTTAATCACCGATTTGCTAATTCCCACTCTTTCCCCCAGAGCTCTGTAGTGCTGAAAACACAGCATTGCAAATGGATTTTGGCACTGATCTAAGTAGATATGATTCTAAACATGCTTAGGTTTCAAATCAGTTGAGTCAAAAAGCACCACTTAAACGTAGTCACTTCTTTGTTTTTTCTTCTTGCATCATTTTCTTAGCACAATCTAGTTTTATTGGTCATATAGTTATACCAGTTCTAGTTCATTCTCCATCAGAGAGGGAAATGGTCACAACATTACATTTTCAAGTTTAAAATCTGTTAACTTTGGAGCAATTTTTCTAAATAGTTCATAGAGATGCCTTTACTTGAACTCCAGAATTAATAAACAACACTTCAAGATCTGGCCTCACATAAAGCAGCAACATGATTTATAGATTGTAAAGGAATTATCTGAATTATTGGTTAAATGTTTTAGAAATATTAAGATGGTGGGTGCTAATTGTAATTAAGGCCTTAATGAGAGCTGAATAAGAACTTGAGGGTTTACCCCACTGTAGATATAGAGCACCGTCAGTATTTATCTTCTCTTGGTAAAACCTTTAAAATAGGAAGAAGGAAGGATAGAGGTGTATTTTATAGACTAATGGAATCAGAGATGCATAAGCTTTTTAAATTTTAAAGTAGGGAGCCAGCCATTCCTTGAGTACACAGGGTGAGTAAAGAAGGGCATAGAAGGAGCCCTTTCCCCTTGTACCTTCTCAGAAGTGTATTTTGTAATTTCTGTCTTTAGGCTTACTTGAAGACAGTGTTTCCATTGGTCTTATATGACTAGTCTGCCAAAGGGCTGTGGAGCAGGGGTGTCAGGCTCATGTGGAATTGCATGGGAGTGGTTCATGGCTGAACTGGGCCCACAGACCAGCGCTGCATGCCAGATCCAGAGTGTGGGGGCAGTCTGGTATAGGCACCAGGTGCATCATGTGTCCTGGATAAGCTGGAGCAAGCTCTGTGTGCAGTGCGCATCCTAGATTGGTCTGCTATGGGTGCCACATGTAGTGTGCATCCTAGACCAGCCCCACCATGTGCAGCATGCATCCAAGAGCAGTTGTGCGCTATGTGCATCCACCCCAACCTTGAGCATCATGTGAAGGGTGTAGGGCATACATCTTGTGCTGTGTGGATCCACTCTGAGGCCCACAGGCAGCCCTGCAGGCCAGTTGATAGGGCTCCATGAGCTGGATTTGGCCCACAGGCTGTATTTTTTACACCCTACCGTAGAGGGTTGTGCCAGTGGGATGCACTTGAGTGTAAAACTGCTTGATGGTGTCATTTTCCTCTCCAAACAAAGTAGCAGAAGTCTTATTAATCTATCAGACCAAATGCCTAACAAGATTCAATGGGTACAGAGTCCTGCTAGACAAACTCCTACTGGAAATGAATTAGTAATTGCCAATTGTAAGGGTAATCTATCACTATGGTAGTTTACCAAGGAATGTAGGGGTTTGCTACCATTTGAAATTTAAATTGGATCTCTAGATTGGCAGTTCCACCAGAATTTCTAAACTTGACACTGGAATTGCTGGGTAAATTATGTGGCTTGTGTTAGATATTAGTCAAACAGGATTATAAAGCAATACCTTCTGGCTTTTCACTTAGTTATTTAATACCAATGAGATAGGTGAACAATGTTATTTTTGTAACTAGACAAGTTGTCTGTGTAGTTTTAGTCAACTTGTTTCATAAACATCAGCAGATAAACTAGGAGCAAGTGGTGGTGAATGGCAAAAGTAATCACTGCATTAGGACTCTGAAATGGAACTGGAACTGTTGTGCTCCAAGTCATATTTAAGGATTAAGGCATGGTATTATGGGTATGAGTAAAGTGAGAATCCTTACCTAAATCAATGAAGAGAAAGGCTCCATAAGCCATATTCTCTTTGCTGAAGTCAGTGGAAATAAGCTTTTGTGAAATCCAGCAGGAGATCATCATTAGATGCGGTGTTATGAATACATATGCACACATGCGGGAAGAGGAGTATAACATTTGGCACATTGTTGGCCTTATACAAATAATAAAATGGTTTGTCCTTCCATCCTCAGTGGTTTTGGATATGTTTGATTGCAGAGGAGTGGGATAAATGCAGAGACTGAGGGCTCACAGGTAATCTTGGCCCTAATCCTTCCTGCTTGTTTTGGCCATTGGGCTTTGGCTAGCATTACAGGGTGTGCAGGACTAGGTAAGGCTTCTTTAAGGAAAGTTAAGTCTGCCGCACATCTACTGTAGTCTGCATAGAAAAGGGATGTGCTGGTGAGAGCTGCTGTTTCCTGGCTCCTCTCTCTGGTCCCTGAACCCTCCTGTGAGCCTTGTCAGAAGAGCAGAGATTTTTCAGATTGGGATATTGGCAGGGGTGTATGGACAGCCCATGCATCTGCTCCCACTGCCGCCTGCAGCTTTTCCCTTTGTCCTTTAATGGTTTTGCTCTCTCTTGCCCAGCTGAGGGGGGAACGTTCTTTCCTCTTGCTGGTGGTGACTGGCCTTGGTTATTACCATGAGCCTTTTAACGAGGGTCACATGTAAATGCTTTTTTTAGAGTGATTTTTTTTTTTTTTAAGACATGGGTTTCAGGGCTGTCTATGAAATACATTTTTTTTTTTTTGGCAGCAGGCAAGTCACATTCCATTCCTGAACAGTCCTTTAGTCCACTGTTTCTCAACCCATGGGTCGCAAGAATAGATGAAAGGGTGACAAACTTTAAAAATGGATTGTCCTTTGAAGGAGAAAAACATGGGAAACCATGGCTTTTCCTTTGCAGGCTGCCCATACACACCCATCTCCTACCCCACCACGTACTAGGGGGCTGGCTTCTTGGGGATGGGGGGCAGTGGGTTGGGAGTGAGGGGCACTTGGGTGGGACTGGCCATCAGTGTTTACAAATGGGTCCTGGTACAAAAAAGGTTGAGAACCACTGCCTTAGTCTCTTTCTCCCCTGCCCACCAGTCAACCCCTGCTGTGGTCCAAGCTCAGTTCTTGTTTTATCTATAGCTTGGTTCTAACTAGAGGCTGAAGATGCTTTAATTATTGAGCAGAAAAAAAGAACTACTAGGATAAATGTGGCCGTTTTTTCAGTAGGGACAGAATTACGGAGATTAGGAGGGTAAATACTATCGACTGCATTGGTTTTCTCTCCTTTAGAGCTATTCTCAGAGCTGTTTTCTAATTCTTCCCTCTTTCCCCCCCACCGGTCAATATACTATATTCAGTAACAGACACTACCTGGGGCTACCTTTTCCTATCAACCTTCAGTCCACCTCAAGCGTAATGGAGTCTTTCTTATAGGCAGGATCACAGTTGACTGGTATGTTTATGACTTACTATGTTCCTTTAAACGTGTTCCAGGGAGGGAAGGGGGGAATTCTTCATGTCCTTCACTGCATAAATAAAAAACAAGTACAGAACTATTGTTATGAGTAAATTGGATAAATGGCAGCTGTAAAGCTGGCTATCTTTTTTTCTGGGTACAACTCCATGGCCATAAAATTTAGAAGTATTGTATGTAATAATGGTTTAAAAGGTACACATATGTCCATTATGGGGTGTGTTAGTGAGAGCTGTGGAGTAGAAACTTAGATTTTTATTGTTTCCTGGTTGCTAAAAATGAAATGGTATCTTCTTTTTTTCCTTCCATTTTTATGCTTAATATAGTGCTGGGCTTTACTGAAGTGCAAAATTTGTTGTTTATTTCTGTCCTACCATGTCTAAGATGTTTATTAGCTAGTAGCCAAAGACAATGATGTGCTGCAATAAGTATTTCATAAATGCATCAAAGGGATTTAATTTTTTTTGTCATTAGAAGTATTTTATTAAAGTTTTCAGATGGTCAGTGGAGGCATACTTTCAGGCTCAATGAGGAAGACGAGAAATACAGATACGTAATTCTGACAAAAGATAGCATTCACTTATTCTGAAGTATCAAACACAAAGCCTTCACTCCTCCATAGCTAAGAACTGTAATCAGGCCGGTAATCAAAGCACAGACTACATAGGGGGCATGTTTCAAAAAATAATTGTCAGGGAATGATCTAGGTACTTTTCTCATCAGAATCCAGTGCATGAAAAACCCTTCCATTTTCTCCTTTTAATGTGTGTATTCATTCTCTGAGTGCATGCAGATATTGTGATTGCACTGAGAGAGAGTGAGAGAGAAAATAAAGTAAGGGCAAATACAGTCTTGCAATGAACTTGATTTACAATAGGTGAAAATGTAGTGCCTTTTGTATTAGGGTCTCAGCTAACTAATTGCAATGGAAGAAGTATTCAGCCAATGTGATCATTTTTTATGGAGAAAATTGCAAGCGATAATTAATGCAGAAAACAGGATTTTTTTTACTTTTATTACTGTATCATGCAACTAGCTTGCTGTATCTTGGGCAAGTAAAAACGGCCAGATTTTTTCAAAGGGGACTGCTGAGTTCGTGTGACTTGCTTGAGCAACTTAGAATCTGGTTTTAAGTTACCTTTGGTTGGAGGTCCTAATGTGTCAAGTTAAAAGCCCAGTAATCAGTGGTTTTGAAAATAATAGCCTTGATCCAGAGGTCAAATTTAACTGTGTTTGAAATGGTTATAATGATATTTGTTAAAATTCTTTGAATTGCTTTGGTGAAAAGCAAAATGTTAAGTGCAATGTGTGTGCTTTATTGAACGTTATTGCAAGCATTATAACTTCATCATTCCTCCAGTTTAAAAAATAACAAGACTTTTACATTGAACCAGGTTCCTGGCTTAGAATAGCTTATGTTTTTAAGCTGGTCTGTCACAGGTTAAGCGGTTTTGGGTACAGAAGATAGGTGGAAAGAGAACAATTAGGAATCATTTTTAAGGCAATGTCACCAGAGAAGTAGCAATGCAGTAACAATACCTTTTGAAAAAACTTTACTCAAAGTGTATATTGTATTCTTTCATCAAAAATTCTCAAAGGCCTCTATGAAGGGGCTTGTAAGTGATAGAGTAATAGTGCTGAGTATTTTGTCATGTAAACCAATTTGCTTTGGCTGAGTAGGAAAAGTGGGTTTCGGTGCAGTGTGGAGCACTTTTATTACCAGAGCAGAAGTTCTCGCCTTCCGGTCTGATTGAGCTCAGTGGCTTCTGTAGTTCTTTCTTTTAATTGAATCATAAGAAATCTCATGACGTTCAATAAGGACAAGTGCAAATTCTTGCACTTAGGAAATTTGGGTTGAAAGGGACCTCAGAAGGTCATCTAGATCAGCCCCCTGCTCAAAGAAGGACCATCCCCAACTAAATCATCCCAGCCAAGGCTTTGTCTAACCAGGTCTTAAAAACCTCCAAGGATGGAGAGTCCACAACCTCTGTGGGTAACCTGTTCTAGTGTTTTACTACCCTTCTAGTGAGAGAGGTTTTCCTAATATCTAACCTAAACTTCCCTTGCTGCAACTTGAGACCTTTGCTCCTCGTTCTGTCATCTGCCACCACTGAGAACAGTCTAGCTCCATCCTACTTAGAACCCCCTTCATGTAGCTGAAAGCTGCTATTACCTCCCCCCCCCTCCCCCCCCCCCCCCGTAATCTTCTCTTCTCCAGACTAAATAAGCCCAGTTCCATCAGCCTTTTCTCGTATGTGACGTGGCCTCACCAGTGCTGAATACTGCTGAATAGAGGGGAGTAATCACCTCCCTTGATCTGCTGGAAACACTTCTACCAATGCAGCCAAGTATGTTGTTAGCCTTCTTGGCAACAAGGGCACATTGTTGGCTCCTATTCAGCTTCTTGTAACACCCAGGTCCTTTTCTGCAGAGCTGCTGCTCAGCCAGTCAGTCTCCAGCCTGTGCTGGTGCATGGGATTGTTCCACCCTAAGTGCAGGATTTTGCACTTGTCATTATTGCACATCATGGTATTTCTTTTGGTCCAGTCCTCCAATTTGTCTAGGTTTCTCTGAATCCTAACCCAACCCTCTGACATATCTACTTTTTTTTTCTGTTTTTCCTCTGTGTCCTCTTTGCAGTACCATTGGCTCCGCTGGGATCATGCTCAGCTGAAAGCTGCATCTACCTACTGAACTTTAGGAATGGATGTTGTTTAGATAGCTATTGTTGCTCTTTATTTGAATGCTATTTGGGTACACTCTTGCACCAATGGGCTGTATAAGGCAGAAAGCATTTTTTAGTCACTTTCATAAGAGTTTATTGCAACTCAAAGGGGATAAGGAATAGGTGGAATCATAGTTCTGCAACCCTGCCATGCCCATGCACTAGCCAGGTATTTACAGTAGGCTTTATGCTTAGAATGGGGAATGTCTCAAATGCCTCCTAGTATCTTTATCTCCTGCAGATGGTTAATGTTCAGTTTTTAATGGCAGTCATAGATTTCATAGACATTAGAGCTGGAAGAGGCCTCGGAAGATCATCGAGTCCAGCCCCTTGCCCGCCCAAAGGGCAAGAAGTCAGCTGGGGTCATAGAATCACAGCAAGATAAGCATCCAAATATCTCTTGAAGGCATTCAAAGTAGGTGCACCTCTGCTGGCAGGCTATTCCAGACCTTGGGGGCTTGGACAGTAAAGAAGTTCTTCCTTATGTCCAGCCTGAAACTGTCTTGCAGGAGTTTATAACCATTCAACCTTGTCATCCTTTGGGGTGCTCTGGTGAACAATCGTTCCCCCAATCCTGGTGAACACCCCAATAAACTTATAGTGTCATCAGATCACTCCTGAGCCTGCGCTTTTCCAGGCTAAAGAGCCCCATGGCTCTCAGCCTGTCGTCATAAGGTCTGTTTTCCTGACCTGTGATTATACGCATGGCTCTTCTTTGGACTCTCTCAAGCTTCTCCACATCGTTTTTGAATTGTGGAGGCTCAAAACCGGAAATGAAAGGTCTCTGGTGTACCCCAGCCTTTGCTTCTGAGAGAGGGTGTATGAGCAGAGCAGCTCTCTACCTGTGTTGGCCTTTGTTGATGTTGGTTGCCACAGAATGGCCTCTACACTTGTTCCCAACCTGCTGGTGTACAGGAGAAACAGACTTTGAGAAGGGCTAAGGGATATGTAGGTGTGAAGATCAGTAGTACAAGCTCTAGCCTAAGTGGCATAGAGGGGCACCAGCCTTTGAATATATTACAGTAGTCGCAAAGAGGCTGCTAATGGATTTGGTGTGGGTGGATTTCATGCTCAGTTTCTTGCATAGAGCTCTACTGCACAAGTTTTCAGGCCTAGAAGGGTGATTGTCGTTTTGTGAGAATTATTAAATTATAGTTGATACTTTGCTCTGAAACTTCTTCCCAAATTCTGTGAGTGTACTTGTGCACTGAAATATTGTTGACCAGTACAAGTGAGTCAGTTACAAAAGTCAAGCCTGATATCGTTATACATATGCAACTCTCACTGGCATCAGTTGATGATTTGCATGTTGGCAAATGCCAGAATCTGCTATTTGCTAGGCTACGTCCTGCCTTGGCCTGGTAAGAACATTGCAGTTTGTAAGAACCACAAATCACTAGTCTAGTTTACATTATTAGCACATCTTTTTTAACCCATTTCTACCAAAAATACATGTCTATCCAAGGCAGTTTTGAAAGGTGTTTCATATGCAGCCCTTACTAACAACAAACCTATCAACCCTAATGATAACTTCACCCCAGTAGCAATAAATAATAACAACAATAATACTATAACATTGTTTCTTCTCTACTTAACCTCTTCCTGCTCCATGTTTCCTTAAAAGCTTTGGGAAGTGAGGGGAGATTGCTGGGCCAGTTGGTGTTCTCTAAAAGTCGGCAGTTCTGGGCTGGCAAGAAAGGCAGAAATTCCCTCTCATTTTGCATATAGTGAACTCCAGTTTGAGTACTTCTGAGGCAGCATTGAATGGCTCCTGCCACAGAATATTTCAGGCTATTAGTACTACCCATGCTGCCTGTATCTGGTATTCTCATGGGCTTGGAACAGACATTGAATACGTCCTTGTTAAATTGTGCCTGTGTTTGTCCCAGAACAAAAATATCCCAGGACTGGCATGTATGCACATTGCCCTTCTAGTCAGGGCTTAGTGAAGACTGGAGGCACTGCCATTGATTCAATAATGCTTATACAGGGTAACTGTACAAGACATACTTTGCCCCATAGCACAGAGTTACTACCTCTTATCTGGGAAATGGGGAGCCTTTTTTACGATTTATCCTGAGACAGTGGGCATGAACATCTGTACACTTGCACTTTGTCCCAATATAAAATGGTTTACCCTGGGATACATCTGATATCTGTTTGCAGCCATAGTGACTGTTCTTACTAACAGGTCTTGATTCTGACAGAGGTGGAACTATAAGTGATTTCAACATTGTGTTTTATTCTTTTTGTATGCTTAAATCAGATTTACCAAACCAATGTTCTCCTGACCCTTGTCATAAAGAGGGGACTATAAAATGTGAAGATCTAAAGGGTGACTTCTATTGCACATGCAAAGATGGCTGGCAGGGGCGAAAATGTGAAAAAGGTAATTATAGCTGGTTTATTTTGTTACTGACTTCTGATCACTAGGTTGTTAAGGAGAGTTTGTTATGCACAGTATTTTAATGTCTTTCAAAGAATTGCTGCTATTTAGTGCTCTTTTGAATAGTTGCCCCAATACAAAATATAGCCTTCTCCAGTGTCACGCAGTGTACAACTGCCTTAACACTGATTCTGGATTTATAAATCGTTCATATTCCCCACCACCACCCTTAAACTGCTCTCTGTTCTCTATAAATTAGGCGTTTAATATCTCTGAATCATTATGAATATAAATATACATTCACATTAAAAAAAATTGTAGCTATGCTGGCCCCTGGGTGCCTTTACTCTTTTGGAGTCTGATCCCAGTCTTGTTTGGTGTCTGTAATCCTGTGGGACTATTTAAACTAAAACTATTTACTTGTATACAAAATTGTTGGCCCTGTACATGAAAAACCACCTGCAAAGATTTCCTGCATCCTTTATGCTGGGTGTTTGGTTGTAGCTGTTTTGGTCTAAGGACATAGGTAGGCAAAGAACCTTGCCTGCCTGCATGCATTAGGAAACCCAGAGTTTCCTTTTTTGTCACATTGCTGGCTGCCAACATTTAATTAAAGTACTGTCTGAGAGACAGGAGAGTAAAAAGCTCTGATCAACTGAGATCATACTCTGCCAGTTCAAAATCATGCTGACTGAGAACAGGAAATCTAGCTAAGGACCTGAACCTGACTTGCCTGTAGATTTGGTATGAACATTTTATGTAGATGGGCAGTTACTTGCAAATATTTTATTTGAACAGTGAAATTTTAGATATGCTTACCAGTTAATGGTAGCATAATCTTCACATTTCTACAAATATTTCTCAATCAATTCTAGTGTCCTATAGACAAGTATAGAATACAGCAATTGGGTTGGACAGGCAGGATGAAATGCTACCTCCTTTGAAGGCCGTAGCAAAACCCGTCAAACTCAATGGAGCGACAGTGGCACTTAGAGTTTAAGTATTTGAGCATATCTGTTGCACTTGTTTTTTGATAGCAGTAAGACAGTAGTGTGTGGGGGGTTTGATGTTTCAGAATCTCTCTTCCACGGTGTTGAGATCATGCTGGCACTTTGTTTTGGTTACAGTGCTCTCCCTCCCCAAAACAGGCACAGGATGCTGTATCAACATCAGGTTTGCTCCTGCAAACACGGACACATCTGAGTAGCTTTACTCATGGGGATAACCCTGCTGTTGGGGTTGTTGTGCCGCTGACCTTGCTTGCTAAGGAAGACACTCAGTGTAAACAGAATGAAGTAGCTGTGATTTTTGAATCCTAGCAATGTAAATATGAAGCTGTTCCCAAACATGAAAAGTATTCTTCTGTCTCTGGTATTAGTTTCCTCTTTCCTACTTCCAATTCCTGCTGTCACTCATAATAATATCAGTAATACTTTGTTTGTCTCTAGATGTTAATGAATGTGATGTGCAGCATGGGGGCTGTAACCAAGCCTGCCTCAACAAGCCTGGCAGCTACCGTTGTTCATGCTACAATGGCTATGGTCTTCTTAAAGATGGTAAAACATGTGAAGGTAAGAGAAATTAGGTATTTAATATCAAACATTTAGCCAAAACATTTAAGGGCTGTGATTAGCAGTCTTGCATTAAGTGTTATAGTTTTTTGGTTGCAACAAATGTTGCATTCCAGCTGCTAGTCCAAAAGAAAGGTCTAGTCATTGTTTTATTTGCACATAACTGCAGCCCTTTAGGATTTTATTTGGTAGTACAAGCCAGGAGTACATGCCTGGGCATGCTGCTGGTCACACCAGACTACTTTCCAACATCATAACATAGCAGTGATTCACAGAGGATTTGTGGGTTGAATTATGCTAAATTGGTCCAGCTGATCAGCCCTCACATCCTGACACTGAGAGAAGGAGAGAAGGATTGGAAAGAAGAATTGTTATGATTCTTTCCTGTTTTGTTGCACTGATGTATATGAGTCTTTTGTTTTCCTTTCTTTTTCTGTGTTGGGAGGGTGGAGGGGGAGGGAGAGGAGCTTATGTGTTTAATTTTCCCCCCCTGCTTTGGCTACATTCAGGAGGAGAAAGTGCAAAGAATGAAGAGCCATCCTGGAAAAATCTCATTGAAAATTAGCGTCTATAGAAACGCCTTTGTAAATATAGATAGCCAGTTTAGGAAAGAGTGAAGAACAGGATAATGTCCATATGAAACTGTAGGGTGAATTATGACAGCAGAATTTAAATAACATAGGTTCCAACAGCCTTTTTCTGACATGATATGCCTTGTGGTCATTAATGGCCAGATCCTGAGGTCTGTTTATATTATTCAGATAAACAGGCAGATAAAAATATGAAGAGGCCTTTCCAGGTTAATGTGCTGACAAAGAATTTATTTCCCAGACTTGGTGACTATTTGCTCAGTCTATAGGAAGAAACTAGATTGCTGCAGAAGATGTAGAAAAGTAGTCCAAATTCATGCAAAGCACCAATATGTGAATTTCCCCAACCTAAAGTAAATACCAGAATTGTATTTCCAGTATATCCAGTCTAATTGTCATTTCCTAAAGGGATTGGGTAAATTCTTGGAGGATAGAGGCATCAATAGCTACTGAGCATGGGAGTTAGGGATACAGCCTCCGAATTAGAACTTCCTATGCCTTAAATGCTGGAGCTGCAAATGAAAGAGGAACAGTGGAAAAATACCTTGGTCATACTCAGTTCACTTTCCCTTTCAACATCCACTTTCTGCCACTGTGTGATACAGGTTTCTGGGCAAGATGGACCTATGGTCTGCCCCAGTATTTGGCAATTCTTTTGTTCTTATTAAAGAGTGATGAAAAACTGGTCAAAAAAGATTGTCTTGGTTTCCCAAGGTCAGATCTTAATCTGGTGTGCACTGGCATATGCTTATATTGATTTACCCTGACTGAGGATCTGGCCCAAAAAAGTATATTTAGAAGTGGGAAGAACACCATTTGAAAACTACATGTCAGCGCTTGTAGCTTGGAGATGTGTCCCTGGAACAGCCGATACCATCAATGGTAACGGGAATGTTTATCTCTGCTTATTTTTTGCCAGTTTCCTTTTGTGTTTGTAATGAAACACCTGTCCTGCAAAAAATAGTTTACGGTTTGATTGTTTGCTTTTGGGGTTGTTTTTTTTTATTAACACATACTAAAATCCTAGTGTAGACAAAGCAGTTGTAGCTTTAATATATATAAGCAGGCTGAAGTAAACCCTGAACTCTCCTAGTGCTTGCCTAGTTCTGTTAACACATGTTAAAACCATTATTCTTTTGTCCACACTTGGATTTTACTATGTGCTAGCTGAAATGTGGTTAAACTAATAAATTATCTTCCTAGCAAATACAAAACCAAAAAGCTTTGTGCTGCCTCCTAGCGTCACTCCCACAACACACCTTATCCGGGGAGGCTCAATAGCTTCAACTTACATTGACATTAGTAGGTCCATTGATTAAATCTTAGATTATACGTTTTCAATCCGAAGTATATGATTATATGTATATGTAGATGATTATACATTTTCAATCCTTTAGTCAGAATAGCAATCCTGCAATGGGCATTTTGACTTTGGAGTTGTCTTGGTTTATTAAATATGGGCTTCATGTTCCAAATTGAACAAAAGGGAACAAAATATTGCCATAAAAAGTAAGTGTGTAAATGTGGATATATAAGTGACAGGTATCTCAACTTTAAAATGATGAATATTTGACAGATTGCCATTTGACACAGATGTGGGAATTGTTTTCACTAAATGAAATTAATTTGTAGGTGTGTGCACATATATAAGACATCGAAACCATAGACATAAATAACACTAAATATGATGTGGAATTCTCTTTGCCTGACCGGGGGTGAGAAGAGTCCTGTATTTGTTAAAATGTTCTTTGGATTTTAGGTTTTAAAATTATACGTGTTTGGTCAAAAATGAAATCGGCCCTTTACTTCCTGTCTGTGTTCTCTTTCTTTTTTGTTCCATGGTTTGTGGCTCCATGAACTGGGTGTATTTTCTTAGTGTTTTCCCTTTGTTTCACTTTGCATTCTTTTTCCAAGGTAGACTATGGCTTGAAGGAAGACCAGCAGTTGTTCTTTGGAAGCCTGAAGTCACTTCCTTCCTGGCACTGAACAGTTTCAACGTTTATTAAACCAACCCTGTAGACAGATTTTCAAGGATATTCCAAGTTACTTAAGTTGAATATTGGCATGCTTAATACTTGCAAACATTGAAATGATGCTAAACCAAAGTAATTTTGCTTGTTTTGCAGACATAGATGAATGCACGGTGTCAACAGGCATCTGTGGAGAAGCTCGCTGTCAAAATTTAATAAGCTCGTATGAATGTCTCTGTGATGCAGGCTACAAATATGATGAATTAAGAAAGTCTTGTCAAGGTATGATCATGGAAATGCTTTGTAAAAGCACTGTTGCATGCTACTCTTTATTTGGTCTTGTTTTCGATTTGGTTCCTTGTTTAACCACCAGATACCTGTTTGCTTTCAGTGTCTACAAGCAACTCTTATCAGGTTTTCAGTCCTCTTTAATGTCTTAAATAGAACAAAGTAACTGTGATTTCTTGTGTTAATGACAAGCATAGATCTGGCTGGGATCCAGGAGAATCTGGTCATACTGCTGTCTCCATCTGTGGTGTCGGAACAATACAGAGCAGCAGTTGTTGTCTTTTCAAAACCTCCATTTATATTATTTAGCTAGAAGAACTAGGAGACCTGTGTACGCTGGGTCATGTACATCTCTGCTGACTAGACTTTCTGCTGCAAACTTTTGCAACAGAGAGGGTGTTGTAAGCATTCCAGAACTGCGGTTGCCTTGAGCCATTCATCTGAGAAGCTTAATGACAAGAATCACACAAGCTTTACTGAGTGCAGAGTATTTGTTTGTAATGACATACCTGTGGGCCATAAAAATGGCATTTATTTTCTACCTTATTTTTGAAGTGTGTGAGAAAATGCAAAAGGAGGAAAGAAAATAGTGATGAGAAATCCTGGAAGTGCTACCAATGTGTTGTTAGGGTGTGTTTTGTTGTTGTTTTTTGTTAACAAATTATTTATGCAGTTAATTACATTGTTAAGCAATTGTAAGAGGAGTCATATTAACTTAAGCTGGACATGTACGAGCTAGTCAGCACAAGAATAGCAGAATGGGCTCAAAGAAAGGATGTCTGACCCAGTGGGTTAAGTGCAGGCTATGAATGAAAGGTCTAGGCCAGATCAGGAGTCAAAGCTGTGATCCCATTCACTTGGGCAGCAGAACCTGTCTGTGAATCAGATTCCTTATCTGTGAAATGGGGATGATGGAGGTGGTCATATTTCCCTGTTGTACATGGGGGGTGAGGTGTAGTCACTGATTCTTAAGCATGTAGTCATAGAGCTACAGGCAATCCCTGCTTAACGTGGTTCTGCTTACCGTGGTTTGGCTATAGCGCTCATTTAAAATACCTGATTCCACTTAGGACTTAGCACGTTTCGTTTTAATGCTGGGTGCATGGGTGGGGAGAAGTAGCAGCTTTGAGTGAAATGGTGAACGGCGAGGCAGCAGGAGCACAGGCTCTGCTCTAGCACATGATGCTGGAGTGGTTGGCCAGTGGACAGGCGGGGTGGAGTGGTGGTGGTGAGAAGGAGCAGGTGGGAGAGTGCTTGGGGGGCATGAGCATGGAGCCCAGGCTGGTGCCCAGGGCCAGGGCTGGTGGGGCCCAGGGCAGGGGAGCAGGAGTGTGGCGTCTGCTCTGGCACATGGTGCTAGAGCGGCCGGCAGGTGGGCAGGGGGGAGCGGCAGTTAAGAGTACTAAGCAGGGGTTGCCTGTATATGATTAGAAGGGATCTCAAGAGGTCACGTAATCCAGTCCCTTGCTCAAAGCAACAGGATCATCCTTGGGTAAACCATCCCACACAAGTGTTTGTCTAACCTAGAGGTGGGCAAAATATGGCCTTTGGGCCGGATCTGTCCCACAAAAGGATTTTGTCCAGCCTGCAGTGGGTCCCTCAGTCCTGCCTGGCCCTGCCATGGGGGGGCAGCCCAGATCATGGTGTATGCAGTTGGTCCTGCTGCCCCTAGGCACACAGCAGGTCTGAGGCAATGTGGTGGCCACGTTTGCTTCCGGCAGCCCTAGCAGCGCCAGCTTTTTCCAGGTGCCACTGCCATCAGACCTGGCCCAGCTGCCTAGGCACCCCAGTTCATTTGCCCTGCACCCACAGCCGGGGGTGGGACGTGCAGCTGGGTCGATGGGATGGGGCTGCAGGCAGGTGGGGAGTCTTGTTCAAGAGTGGGATGAGTGGGTGGGGCCAGAACTGTGGGACAATGCCAGTATAGGGCCAGGGCCCAGGGCAAAGCTGCGATCCATCTCCTGCACACATCCCTGCATCCACAGACAGGGGGTGTCACCATGCTGTCACCGCCCTAAGATCCTGGCCCCACCTGCTCATCCTGCTCCTGGATGCTGCTCCCCACCGACCCACAGCCTCATCCCATCCACCTGGCTCACCCACCTCTCCTGCTCCCAGAAGCTGCTCCCCACCTGCCCATAGCACGATCCTAGCCACCCAGCTGAGCATGGAGCAGAACCACTTAGGGAGTTTTGGTGATCTGGAGAGTGCAGTGTGGTGGGGTTAGGGGGGAGATGATGCTGACCTGGCCCATGACAGCTCAGCAAAACTCCCTAAGTGGCCCTCAGGCTGAAATAATTGCCCCACCCCTTGCGAACCAATACCTAAAATTTCTGAGGATAGAAATGTACAGCCTCACTCAATAGGAGAGAACAGTGCTCTAGAAGGACAAAAGTAGTATATACTTTCTGGGCTCTGTTATAAAAAGTAGTAATAACAACAGCTGGTAATTGTCTTCTCCCCCCTCACCTTCTTGGTGATGTACAGATGTGAATGAATGCGAACTGAAATTCTGTGAGCAGACGTGTGTCAATTTTCCAGGAAGTTATACCTGTCACTGTGATGGCAGAGGGGGAGTTAAGCTTTCCCAGGACATGAACACTTGTGAGGTACGTTAGCTTGCATTTTCATAAGTGGGAAAAAGGCATATTTTAAATGACTATTAAGAGTTTTGAAATGATGATATTTGAGCTAATATCCAATCCTAGTGCTAAGCTCACTTGAGTTGGGCAAAAGGATACTGTAAGAAGCCAGTATCTTTCCCAAACAGGGTGCCTTTTTGGGATGGGGTTTTCTTATGGTTAGTGTGCTTGGTGTGCTGTCCCCTTTCCAGAAGAGGATGGCAGTAAGAGCATTGTCTGTCCTGCTTAGCTGTAGGCTGCACCTGCCTGAAATGCAACTAATTTTATTTTGTTGTAGAAATAATATGCTTCCACTGGAAGCTGGTGGAAGGGATTAAGTATGGGCGTTCTTGTGACTAAGATTAGTGTATTTTGAGAGCATGTCTACTTTTGGAGTATAATAATTAAAGTATCCTGTTCACCAACTACATGCAAATCATCAGTGTTGAAGAGCAGAAGAAAGCAAATACTGCTTAGTCTTTTCTTCTTGCCTTCATGTGTGAACAGATACTTAAACTATCAATGTTTTGATTATAGGATATTGTACCCTGTGTGTCTTTTGCTGTTGCAAAAAGTGTTAAGTCTTTGTACCTGGGGAGAATGTTCAGCGGAACCCCCGTTATAAGGCTGCGCTTTAAAAGGAAACAACCGACAAGGTGAGAATAAACTTAAGAGAGCTGAAGACTCTTCCCCCTTCCATGTGTGCATGTAATTAAACAGCCATTTAAGATTAAGATTGTTCATGTTTTTCTGAATCTTTTATCATAACCGGGAATCTTAATTAAGGTTCAGAGACTTATTATGCTAGGCACTATACAAACAAGTAACCAAGAAGGCATTCCTACCCCCAGAGATCTTAGGTTAATCTCTCAAATATGGCCAGTCTTTAATTCCTGTCTCCATATTATTATAGCCTCCATAGTTTAACTTTTTAGAATTGAGTTAAAAGCTGCTACTTTTTAACAGTGGTCCTTAACAGTAGTCTGTATTGATGCTATCTTTATGGAAAGCACACAGGTTTTTGATCTCTGCATAACTGTAATTTGTTTCTTGACACCCATGTGGTCAGACTTGTGGCTGAGTTCGACTTTAGAACCTTTGATCCTGAAGGTATCCTTTTCTTTGCTGGAGGCCATCAAGACAGCACATGGATAGTCTTGGGTGTGCGCAAAGGGCGGTTAGAACTGCAGCTGAAGTACAATGGCATAGGTCGTGTGACCAGTAGCGGACCAGTTATCAACCATGGCATGTGGCAAACGGTGAGTATAGGCTGCTTGTTCTCACAAATGTCATTCTTACATCGTTTGTTTTTTGTGGGTTATGTAGTCAGCCTTTTTTGGTTTCTTTGCAATGGTTGACAGGATACTAACTGGAGGTATTTATTATTGGGTAGGCAGTGCCTCAGTGTTTAACATGCATTTGCATTTTCTATTTAAAGCTGGAAGTGTGCTGTTTCTTCTACAGGCGGCTGATTTTTCTGCACTTGGACAGAACTTTTGCTTTCCCCTCTGCAATTACTGATCTAGGACAGAGTGCACAGCTTCCTTGCTGTTGCAGACCTCTATTGCTATCAGCACCTCACTGACATGGTGCTGAGAAGGCAGGTCTTTATTTCATAACTAATTTTAAAGTTTCTTTTAAAAAAGAAAATTGAAGTAAGAGCAGTATTTCTGCTCTGGAATGCCAGTGCAGCAATAAACCAGATCCTGAAGCAGGGAAGAGGTGTAGGAGGGAACTGAAGGAGCATAAGAAATATTATTCCTTCTTGGTGAAGGTGCAGCATATGTATTTTAAACCCATTCCACACCTAGGGCCAAGTGGCAGAGTTAGAGCTAGCTACCTTTTCATCTTCCTATTCCCCCACAAAGTCTTGAGGCTGGTTCATCCCCTCAGCTAATTAGAATAGCTCTGATAGTTGTGGGGCCTGATATGTAGCTGGCTTTATCATTGGCCCCAGATGATCTTCAGCTCACTTTTCTGGACGGTTTTAAGTTTTTCTTACTCCACTGAAGTAGCACAAAGGATATTTTATCAGAGAATGAGGCTGAGCCCTGTGACTTTGTCCTTTTTAAACTATAGTGTGTGTTTTAAAATGGTCTATTTCTCCCATAAGTATACAGTAAAAGCTGCCTTAACTGGCACCTTATAAGCTGGCGTAAGCTTGTAAGGTAAAAGCAAAACCGGAAGTGCCCACTGTGGCACTTCCGGTTTCACTGAGCCCAGCCCACCTCTCTGTCCTGTGGGGCCCACAGGAGGGTCGGTGATGCAGTGGGAGGGTCGGCGATGTGATGGCAGGGGCAGTGATGCAAAAACACCTGTTCAGGCCTCTCAATTAACCGGCGTATTTTGTTATCTGGCACCCCGCATTCTTCATGGGTGCCAGATAAAGCTTTTTCTGTACTAGAAAATAGAGGTGCACCAATACATATTGGTGGTCTGATATTGGAACAGCACCGATATAAAGAAAATTGAGTGCATTGAAAATCGGCCTGATGTGGCCAATAATTTGGCTGATAAATGCCTGTGTGTGCACATAGCCACAGCACAGTGCACAGGCAGCGAGGAGCACAGACCAGCAGCTTAGAGAGCTGTGTGCAGCTCATAAGTCTGTTGTGGTAGCAGGGGAGGGGGGAAGGAAGGTGCGTGGGGGGGAGCAGTTCAGTGCCCCCCATAATAAGGGAGGGAGTGGGGCTGGGCAGGGCAGGGTGCAGAACAGAGCCGCAGCTTGTCTGGAGGGTGTCATTCACAGTGGCGGGAGCCACCCCCATGCATACCCCAGGAGGTCATGGGGAGGGAGATGTGTGCCCCTGGATCTGGACGGAGCAGGGTGGGCTGCAGCTGTAGGCTGGGGTGGGGGGCTGTGCCGGGCTCTTTCTGGTAGGGGAGACTTCTGCCCTCGGGCGGCAGTGGTGCTGGGAGGAGGGGTTATGGGGGGCTACGGTGAAATTTGGTGTGGCTGCAGCCCCCCCATAGCCCCGTTCCCAGCGCTGCCACTACCTGCCCCAAGCTCAGCGTGGCCCAGTCCCCTACCCTGCTGGGAAGAGCCCAGTGTGGCCCTCGGCCCCAGCCCACAGCTGCAGCCCACCCTGCCCCACCCCACGCAGCTCCAGGGACACGGCCCCCCATGCCCTCCCAGTGTGTGCACAGTGGAAGGAGCTGCTCCTCCTCCCTGTGCCCCCCCAGTGGGGCAGCACCTATCTCAGCCCCACTCCCTCCTTCACTGCGGGGGGTGTTGATCTGCCCCCTCTTTCTACCACAGCAGACTTACCACCTAGATGCAGTTTTATTGGAAATCAGATCGGTATCAGCCAATATGCCTCCTTAAAAATCGGCTATTGGTATCAGCCCCCAAAATCTCTGGGAGTGCACCCCTAATTTTCAGTCTCTGGAGATGACACAATAGATCTTTTCAGCTGTTCAAACAACTTTTCAACTGTTCAGACATCTCTTTAACTGTTCACCTTCACATTCCTCACCCATTCCATTTTCACTACTTCCTCCACAACTTTCCATTTATTCTTTTTACTTTCCTTTTCTCCGTTTTCCCTCTCTTTGCCCACTCCCTTCTCTGATTTCAACATTTTTCCTCTTCTACCATATAAAACCTCTGGAAGCCCTTTTCTTACAAACTTTCCCTTATAATTTTGGATTTTAAAAACATAAAACATATAAATCTATATGCAAATAAAGTAGCCTTAGGAGCTAACTTAGCACATGCTTATTCTTTCCCATGTTTTATTGACTTACATATTGCTTCAGTTTCCTTTTGTCTGACACTTTAAGATTGTAAGCTCTCAGATGCAATGATCATATTTTAACTGGCTCCATTCTTTAAACACTAATGCAAGTGCTTCTTTTAAGTATTGGCTTCAACAGGACTCCTCATGCTACCAGTTAAGTGTGTGCATAAATACCTATATAACTGGGGCCAAAGGATCAGACGCAGCACCATGTAAGTCAGTGGGACCTCACCTAATGAGTTAAAGATCAGGTCCTAAACTTGCCTGGTACAATGGTCCTGGGTCCTGACTGAAGTGTAGTTTGATAGTCCAATGGTAAATAATCCCTTTCAGCAGATGAAGGAACAGACAGCAAATCCCTTCCCCAGGGAAAAAAATAAGTTTTTGCCAGCAGAAGCCTCTCTTACCTCTTGGGGGGCTTGCATTATTTGTGTAGGTCTTAGGACAGTAGTTCTCAACATGTTTAGGCTCAGGGCACCCCTCCTTTGGCTCAAGGTACCCCTCGAAATGTGTTGCAGGATCTTGATTGAGAGTCATTGCTTTAGGACATTGACAAGATTTTAGACCACACCAGAACTTTTGCAGCCCCTGCCTCAGTAAATATGCATACCTGGATTTGTGAAGCTCTGTGCTTTAGCCAGCTGTTCCCAATGTCAGAGACTCTTCTTAACATGTACAGCTGCTGTTATTGAAGCGTAATGCAGAATAAGCAGAGTGGCCCATGTGAGTTAATAGTGATAGAAAATGCATATGCCAGACTGTTTGCTTGTTTTGCAGTTCAAGGTGGAAAATAGGTGTTTTGTGAAGGTTTCAGGGTTAAGTTTTCCCAGTGATACTTATAAACTAAATAAAATCACCAAAATGCACCACTGAATGTCATAGCTGAAAGTTAAAAGGCTGTCAGAATAGATTAATTTTTAGCCTTCTAACCCCACTAGTCTCTCTTAATTTGCTTTGTTTGATTCTGTTGATTCATTTTCCAGAAAAAAATACATGGGTGCCTGTGAATGTACCAGACTTCTGCATTAGAATGCAAAACTCCTTGCCCCTATACCAATAATAATTAATAAAAACACTTATGACCATGTAGCCGTTATCTTTTCCATCTAAAGACCTCACAGCATGCTATAGGCATCAACTAGTAAATCTGTATGCCATTCTCGAGAAGTCTGTAGACTATTTCACTGGTTGTTGAAGTGCTCCAGCTTATGCAATGCAGTATAGCCATTGGTTGCTTTTATGGTCTGCAGCAGTTATGTTCTGGAACACCATATCCATTTGAAACTGCCTATGGGAGAAAGGTTAAGTGGGCAGAATGTAATTGCCTCAAATGCAGTGTGTGAAATGTGTGCCTGTGATCCACAAGCAGTTTCATGACCATGGGTGGCTACAGAGCTGAGGCTGCTGGTCTTGTTAATGCTTAAGAAAAGTTTTCTAATGTGAGGTTTGGGCATTTAACAGTTCCAGTGCTGACCAGAGGGTGCATAACATGGACACTGGCACAGCAAACTTTTTCTTCCTTGCATGGAGAAATCATTTTAATGTGTGGGTGGGACTTCAGCCTCCCTTCTTGTTCACTTCTGGGTTCTGTATAGTCTTGCTGCTGGCAAAGGTGCTATTTGGTGTGCGGTGGTGGTGTTTGTTTGTTTTGAAAGTCCACTATACACCTATTTCCTAGGAAATGGTCTGAGGGCAGGTCTGTATTGTGGTCACCAGTGACTGCAGTGCGTGGCAGAGACAGCTGAGCTTGCTTTGAAGTAGCTGGCTTGGATCTAGCTACACAGCTCAGCATAAGCTAGCTTTGCCTCTTAGGCTGCTACCATGCATAGACCACTGTGGAAGCCTATGATAGCTAGTTTAAAGTGAGATTTAGACATGCTTACATTACAAGGTAGTCACTTCAACAACGTTGTAGGTAAAGCATGAGAAAAACATAGCCTACTGTATACAGTAAAGCAGTGGTTGGTAAGGTTTGGGTTAGATCAACCTGGCTTGGGTCTGAAGTAGACTAATACTTCTGGCCTTGTTGCAGCCACCGTTGATGCTTCTCCTGGCTGCCTGCCCCCCCTTTTTGGGTGAAGCTGTCCCCTTACCCACTGCTTGTGTGGTGCAGGTGGGTGGCAGGGAGGAGTGGCGGCAAGGTGCCAAGTGCCCAGTATTGTGAGCAGGATGTTACCACTCTCTGCAGTAGGGCACAGAGCAACCATTGGTGTTCAGTCATTCCTAACTTAGTTTGGATTGGACCTTGTGATTTAAAATAAATTCTTGGTATTCTATTAGAAACATTGAGTGGCTGAGGGTCTTTACAGGGATGTCATAATTTCTGCCCTAAGTTCTCAACTCAAAGATGTCCTTTTAAATCTGCTGCAAACAGGATCCTCCACAGCCATGACAGATGGGGAAAGATTTTTTTTCTTGATTATCCAAACATCTTTCTTCATTAAAGATATATTTGGGGAGGTAGGGGAATGGGGGGACAGGGTTGGTATTCCCAGACATTTTAGAAGCCTCACTGCCTTGTCACAGGTTTTCTTTCTTCTACTGTAGCATTATTTTCCTTCTTCCCATTAACCAGAAGACCTCCCACTTCCATATCACGGGTTTGTAAGCTTGACATCCCTTGGGTACATTAGTTATCTAAGACATCTGCACCAATGTCCCCTCAGGGTTATGGTATCCTGGAGTTCCAAATACTTTAATAACTAGTCCAGGAACATTTTTTGAAGTCCTGTTCTCCTAATCCTGAAGGGCTGTTGTATACAACTTTTTCTCTCTCTTTTTTTTTTTTTTTTTGCATTCCCTTGAATTCTTATCCAGTGAGGTTGGCCACTATGTTCTTCATTGCTATGTTGTGGATCACCAGTCATTGCAGATATTGTAAGGAATGCAGTGCACTAAGAGCTGCTTGTATCCTCAGCATTATGATAACAGCTGCAGGACTGTTCCTTGTCAGACCCTCCCTCTGGACCCCTCAGGCATTCTCTACAAGGGGAGGATTTATCCCTTAAATCATATTTGTAGAGAAGTTATGGTATAAAGTAGACAAAAGCCACTTCAGATATTTATAAATCAATGGTCCTGGTTGTCGTATATCATGAGCTAGGTTAGAAGTATTAGTAAATATGCCAAACAGTTGTCAGCGTATATGAAAATCATAGGCAATGCTGGAAGATTGGAAAAAGCAATGTGATAACATTTTAAAAAGAGCTACATTACTTTACAGTGAACATTACAATCTTTGGTGTATTTGCTTTCAGAACCATTGACCCAGTTTTTCAGATAGGGCCTTAGGACAAAGGGCACTCAGGCAGTCTGTTACAGGATGGAAAACAAGCTCTGCTCTCTAGATCTCCGCACATGAGCTCCTAAGCATTGGACACATTTTCCAAATTTTTAATCTGAAATCCACATCAGAGCCAAAAATCACTTTTTTTGAAACATCTTTGAAGGCTTTGAGATGCACGACAAATAGAACCAAGGAGGTGATCATTCCCCTCTATGCGGCATTGGTCAGACTACAGTTGGAATACTGCATCCAGTTCTGGGCGCTATACTTTAAGAAGGATGTGGATAGCCTCAAGAGAGTCCAGAGGAGGGCCACTTGTATGGTTAAGAATTTACAGGCCAAGGCCTGTGAGAAGAGACTAAGGGACCTGGACCTCTTCAGCCTCCAAAAAAGAAGGCTGAGAGGTGATCTTGTGGCCACCTACAAATTCATTAGCAGGGAGCAGCAAAGAACCAGAGATGCTCTGTTCACCAAGGCACCTCTTGGGGTAATAAGGAACAATGGTCACAAACTGGCAGAGAGAGCAGATTTAGGCTAGACATCAGGAAAAACTTCTTCACAGTGAGGGTGGCCAAAACTTGGAATGGGCTTCCAAGGGAGATGGTGCTCTCTCCTACCTTGTGGGTCTTAAGGGGAGGTTGGATAGGCATCTGGCTGGGGTCATATGACCTCAGCACCCTTTCCTGCCCAGGCAGGGGGTCGGACTCAACGATCTGTTGAGGTCCCTTCCGACCGTAGCATCTATGAATCTGAGTCTCCAGAGACAACTGGTAATGGGAATGAACCTGTGGAAAGGAGAAGTTTGGATAGGTAAATGTGCTTGCTCTTTTTTAAACACACAAACTTACAAATGAGTAGCAGTGGGGAATGTAAGATTTGTCATGTGATGTGTTTGGCTCTTAATTAGACATTGATGCAATGTTACCTAAATTCCACCTCTGCAAAAATGAGTTCAAATTACTTTGGCTATAAATGCTATCTCAGTGAAAACTACCTGGAGGAGTACCGGAAAAGCAAACAGGTATTTGCTGTGCAAACAGTGCACTGAGTTGCACTGAGTTGCTGTCGAGTCCAGTATTAACAGTAGTTGTAGTTTGCTTCTTTTTCATGGTTCATTACATCTCTAATGCAGTTCAGAAACAATATTCAATTAGCCGTGTTTGGAGAATAGTGATGAAAACAAATACCAAGGAGAACTTGAGCTGTTTAAAAGTGTGGGTAAATATAAGAAACAGTTTCGGGTGAGAAAATGCAAAGCTGCTCAGTGGTTGGGGGAACCTGGAAAACAGCAGTGCCAACAGTGATAGGGCTTGGTGTGAGGTCTTGCTACTTCTAGAAAAAAACACAAAATCTTCCCTGTGCTCTACCTTGAGATTGGGCTACTTGTCCCCCCTGCAGAAGAAACTGCCAAGACCCACAGGATCTATCAGGTTTCGGGGGGGATTGCTCAGAGGCTAAGCTAACTTGCACAGATGCCCTTCAACTCTCTAGGGCCTTTTCTTTTCTTTGTAACTCCTGGGCAGCATATTTTTAAACCCCTTATTTGTCTGTTGGTATCCCCCTCCCCATGCACACAAAGATGGAAAGGCTTTTGGTATTTGGGGGTAAATTTCCAGAATCATGTAAGTAAATTTCCAGAATCATATAGGGTGCTAAGTCCCAAGATCCTTTGACATTTAGGTTCCTGAATTAGGCATTTCAGAATTCAAGGCTGAGTCACTCCTCAAAATAGGACTGAGGAGAGTAAAGGAGCAATTTACAGTAGGGTCAAAGGAGGTTGGGCTTGACTGCATGTTGTTTGCTTCTTGGTAACATTCTTATCCCGTGATAAATATTTTATGTCGATAACCTGAGTTGTTTATGCATCATTGAGAAGTTTATCCTTAAACATAAAATTTGACGTGCCTGTACTTCACAGGATTCCAGGTTCCAGACCAGACCAGTAGGATCAACTTAACCTGTTAACTTGCAATGCACTGTGTACATGCCTGTGTGTATAGTCTAGATGGAAATGTAGAGCAAGGGAGCTGAGCTCTTTCCTGCTCTGTGTAGGTGTTAAAATCCTCTGGTATGTCTTCAGAGAGCAACATTTACCTTAGGTCTTTGGGTGCAATTTATCTGAGCCACTGTTTTTGTGCAGTATGGTATGCATTTGTTTTGTGCCTCCCTTCCCTTTCCAGAGGTGGCTGTATTTCAGTGCTACCAACTGTATTTGTGCCTTGGTTTTGCAGTGAACATATGCAGGCAGACCACTGGGCCTACTTGAACCCCCAGGAAAGTTTATTTGGTCCTTTTGTGTCAGTGCAGGAATCTACCTGGACATCTCTATTTTTAAGGCTCCTTCCTGTCTCTCTGAGATGACAAGTGCTGTATAAAAATACAGTTTTTTTTGTGTGCTGTCTCAGTTATGAACCTTTATTTCTTTTGTTCTTTGCTAACTGTCAAATTCAAAGATGGAATGTATTCATGGTCTGAAATCATCTGTGTTATCCACTATTTACTGGTGCAACAGCAGACAACCCCTTATCTGGCCTTCAGCTTTTCCTTTATGGCTGCAATAGGAAGATGAAAATAATTTAAAAACTTGTTATTCCACTTAAAACCCATGTAGAGGTTTACATTCCAAACATTATAAAAACATGAAGTAATTGTCAAGAGACTGTCTTCTCTTTCTTTTGCAATCCTAGCTTCAACTTGGAATGAGTAGACTTTCTTTTAGACTAACTTCTATTCGGACCCTGGAGAGAAGACCAGCAGACTCACCCTGTGCCTGAAGAAGGGTGCCTGTTTCTGAAAGCTTGCAAAGAACATTTTTTTCAACTTTTAGTTGGTCTAATAAAAGATACCACATTTACTTAAATAACCTTGTCTGCCTGTGTCCTTAGACCAAGACAGCTACAACCAAAATCCCTGAAACATGGGTAGAATTTCTTTTGTGCTTAAGGTGGGTGGACTTTGGTGTCATGACTGCTCCATCTGCTTGCCTGCACCAAAACTTCCCTTATCAAAGGACAACATAAAATAGATCCCAAAAAGTTCATGAAATAGGCTTGAGAGAGGAGATGATTTCCTATCTTGTGAGTTCTGTTGCTTGTGTTTGTATTGTATATGACTTCTCAGTAGTTAAATCTTTCCACTGCAGAATATTCTCATTGATAATTTTGTTTCTCCAGATCTCTGTTGAAGAACTGGAAAGAAGCTTAGTTATAAAGGTCAACAAAGATGCAGTTATGAAAATAGCAGTTTCAGGGGATTTGTTTACTTTTGACAAAGGATTGTATCAGCTGAACTTAACAGTCGGAGGCCTTCCTTTCAAAACTAAAGACCTTATTCAGCCTGTAAGTACTTTTACTCATCACTTCAATTGGTACAGATTGTGTTATGGGCCTGTTTTTGGCTTCACTTAAAACAAGTTAACTCTATCGACCTTTGTGGAGTGAGGTCCGGCTAAGTGAGAGGGTAATTGAGCTTGGTGTGTGTTTGGAGCCTGGGAACAATGCAGGTGGAGGTTTCCTTCCCTGCAGTGTGTTTTAATGTTTGTATTCCGTACATACGGTGCCAGACTCTTATTACGAATTACTTCTAACATCTATTTTTAGTAGAGAGCTCCAACTGTGCTAGTATGGGCTGTTTCTCAGCATGTAAAAAAGGGCTTTTTAGTGACTCAAAGGTTATTTTTATTAGTATTTTTTGCCTTCTGTGAAAGTCAGCCTCAAGGAAGAAGTCTAAAAACTAAAGGCACTCCTTGGAATAGTTTGGCTGAGGCATGAAACTAATTTTGGAAGACTCTACAGTAACTTACCCAAAATTTCCATGGAAGCTGTTGGTAGAAGGAGGTTTATAGACCCCAGGGGAGGTGCACCTAGGCCAAGGGTTAGTGAGGAACTAGTTAGGGAACTTCTGGAAGGTCTGGATGTATTCAAATCAGCTGGTCCGGACGATCTCCACCCTACAGTACTGAGGGAATTAGCTGAGGTCATTGCAGGACCCCTGGCACAGCTTATGAGAACTCGTGGTGCTCTAGTGTGGTGTCAGAGGACTGGAAGAGGGCCAGTGTGGTTTCCATCTTCAAAAAGGGGAAGAAGGAGAACCTGGGAAACTGTAGGCCAGTTAGTCTTACCTCAATCCTGGGCAAGCTTTTTGAGAAAATTATTCTGGCGCATATCCACGAGGGACCAGCAGGGAGATTATGCTTAGCGGCAATCAACACGGGTTCATTAGTGGCAGGTCCTGTCAGACAAACCTGGTGGCCTTCTACGACCAGATCACCAAATCCTTAGGTGCAGGGGTAGCAGTAGACATAGTCTTCCTGGACTTTCGGAAGGCCTTCGACAGTGTCTCTCACCCCATTCTCATTAAGAAACTGGGGGACTGTGGTGTTGACACCCACACAGTCAAGTGAGTCGCTAACTGGCTGGAGGGCCGCACCCAAACAGTGGTGGTGGATGGGTCATTTTCAACTTGGAGGATGTGGGCAATGGGGTCCTGCAGGGCTCGGTCCTCGGGCCTGCACTGTTCAACATCTTCATCAGTGACTTGGACAAGGGGGTAAATAGCACCCTGTTCAAATATGCTGTGGAATAAGATGTGGGGGGACGTGGTCATGCTAGAAGGGAGGAATAGGCTGCAATCAGACCTAGACAAGTTACAGGGGTGGGCGGATGAGAATAGGATGGGATTCAACACCGACAAGTGCAAAGTGATGCACCTGGGGAGGAACAACTGGCACCATACCTACAAGCTGGGAAACTCCCTTTTCGTCAGTACAGAGGCAGAAAAGGATCTTGGAGTCATCATTGATGCCAAGATGAACATGGGCCGGCAGTGTGGGGATGCAGTCAGGAAGGCCAACTGCACCTTGTCATGCATCCACAGATGCATCTCAAGCAGGTCCAAGGAGGTGATACTCCCCCTCTATGCAGCACTGGTCAGGCCGCAGCTGCATCGTTTTGGGCGCTGCACTTCAAGAGGGATGTGGACAACATGGAGAGGGTCCAGAGGAGGGCCACTCGGATGATCGGGGCAGCAGGGCAGACCTTACGAGGAGAGGCTATGGGACATGAACCTGTTCAGCCTCCACAAGAGAAGGCTGAGGGGGGATCTAGTTGCCTATTACAAACTAGTCATAGGGGACCAGCAGGCACTGGGGAAGTCCCTGTTCCCCCATGCACTACCAGGAGTGACCAGGAATAATGGTCACAAGCTGGCAGAGTGTAGATTTAGGCTAAATATCAGGAGGCGCTACTTCATGGTCAGGGCGGCTAGGATCTGGATCCGACTTCCAAGTGAAGTGGTGCTGGCTCCTACCCTGGGGGTCTTTAAGAGGAGGCTAGATGTACACCTTGCTGGGGTCATTTGACCCCAGTACTCTTTCCTGCCATGGCAGGGGGCTGGACTCGATGATCTGCTCAGGTCCCTTCTGACCCTACAAACTATGAAACTATGTTCAAATACGTATGCTCAATCCCATTGTATAGCCAAGGGGGTGGGGAGAGGATGGGGATGAAAGACAACACAAAAATAGCTATTGCCACTTTTGCCCAGAATCCGAGAGCTGCATTGTTATGTCTCTGGTTTAGCGTCTTTTTTTGATCCCCCACCAAAGATAGAGCAGGCCCCTGGCAACAAGAGTTCGGCTTATTACTTTTAAATAAAGTGACAACCCTATGGCTCCACAACTTTGAATACAGCCATGTCAGGAGGCCTTTTGTCTCCACAGTAGCTAAATACAGACAGCCAAAAAGCCCGAGGCTAAATTGATTCACTCTTTGCAGGTTAGTCGAAGCTGCAGAGATTCAACTGAGAAACAGCTAGACACATTTACGTTTGACTCGGGAAATGCAGCCACATGCCTGCAGTGGCTCAGGCCATAAGCCAGGGGCACTAGAGTATGCCTCTCTGGCATGTAGCTGCATGGGCTGTGTGTTTTCTTCCTCTTCCTGCTGCCCCTGAGGTCTCTGGTATTTGCAGTCCAGAATCACAGCAGCAGGACTCTGCAGGGTTGCTCATCACTTCCTCTTTCTGCTTCTAGGTGCCTCTGGGATTTGTAATCTACAGTCACAGCCAGAAATAAGTTTTAGTAAGTTTAGCAGCAGGGCAGTTCTGTACTCAGGGGAAGGTGGGTTTAACCCCGCTCCCTGGCCCCAGACCCCAGTTGGGGTTTGCCTGGGGGAGGAGGGGTAGTCCCGGCTTCCTCTCTCCCTCAACCCTTCTTTGATGGAGCAGACATCACAGCCCATGGGTGGAAAACATGCTGGGGGTCTGTGATTTCACTTGAACAGGAAGGGGTCTGGGGCAGAAGTTTCATAAACCAGTTTGACTGAACTCGGTGAAATCTGATACTTTGTTCAACCAGGTTTATCTTAAACCAGTTTTAGCTATTTTTAAATTGGTTTATGTGCACTGAGCTTCTGTTCTGTTGCAGGTTTAAATGAGTTTCTGTTGACTTAAATTGGTTTATGTGTAACTTCTGTCCCTAGCAAGTAAGTCTTTCAGGGTAGGGCTACATGTTGCCCTGTGGTGATGTCGCGATGCACTACATTGCTGTATGGTATCCTATGGTAATGTAGCGATCATGTGGGTCTACACATGATTGGCAGCTACATCACCATAGTAGCACACTTCCCTGGTAAAGCGCACCGCTATAGCACCGTAATGGCGAAATCTAACCATGTGCAGTGTGTACCATGCAGTAACTACCTGTACTGCACTGTGCTTTAGTAATTCCAAAAGGAAGTATTAATGCATGGCAACGTGTAGACATGGCCTCAGTGTGATAACTAGTCTGAATATATTAAGCTAGAATGTAGTGTTGTCAGGAGATTGGAGTTTTTATCCTGACTGTGACACTTATTATCCCAAATTAACTGAGGATGCAGGCCATTTATTCATGAGGTGGTTCACTTGGAATTATGCATTATGAGTCCAAAGAAATTAACTTCCCAGCCTGTAGGATGAACTCTTTGAGCATAATGATCCAACCAGTGAACTTGTCAGCCTGTAGAAATGGATATCAAAGTCAGCATGGTGGATTTAGGCCTGTATAAGCCAGACCTCTGCAATGCATTGAGATTCAGTGAATTCAGGGGAGCTGTTTTTGGGCACAGATGTCTGTTTCTGTGGGTGCCATTGTAGGATTTGGGCCTTAGCCTGCTTTAATGAGATTGCACATTGGTAACAGGACAAGATGTTTGACTATTAGGGTGGTCAAGCATTGAATCAGGCTACCTAAATAAGTTGTGAATCTCCATCCCTGGAAGTTTTCAAGAGCAGGTTAGACAGACCCTTGGCTGGGATGGTTTAATCAGAGACGATTCTGCCTTGAGCAGGTGGCTGGACTAGATGACCCCATGAGGTTCCTTCCAGCCCTACTTTCCTATGATCTGAGGATTATTTTCTGCCTGATTGACATGATAACATTGCTTTATCTTGTGGGCTCCTCTGTGCACCTGATTTTCTCTTGTAATGGAATAAGAGTTCAAGGCTGAAGTATTTCATTATCTTACTAGATAAACCCTCGGCTGGATGGCTGTATACGGGGATGGAACTGGTTGAATGGTGAGGATACTACTATCCAAGAAACAATAAAGATGAATAAGAAGATGCAGTGCTTTTCAGTGGCAGGACGAGGATCCTTCTACCTGGGCAGTGGTTTTGCTCTATTTAATTTTAGTTACAGTAAGTGTTCCTTGTGTTTTTAAGTTACTGTCATGCTCTGATCTCCATACTTTTATTTTTACAGAACTAACAATTTAAAAAATATATGTATTCCCATATTGTCAAGGAAGGATGAGTGGTTTTCATTTTGTTTATTCTGTTTTGTATGTTGCTTTTTTTTTTTAAAGATCTATTTACTGAAATTACTTACATGGGGAGGGAAAATCATTAGCTGTGTGCTGAAAAAGTAAAGTGGTTGAAAAAAGCCTTTCCCCAGTTAAGAAGTCTAGCAGCTGTAGAGAGCAAATGAACAGCTGAATTTGTAGTTCATGGAAATAGGCAGACAGGCTTCTTTGGGTAGATGTGATATCTTTTATTAGACCAACAGAATAGTTGGAAAAATTGTTCTTCGCAAGCTTTCAGGCACAGAGAGAGTCTGCTGGTGAATTGTATGCTGTCTTGAGTAGAATAGAAGCCAATATGCAAAATGCAGGTCTGAGAAAATGCAAATACGTGGCAGTGAGGATCAGAGGGATGGGAGACAATAGGCGTGAGACAGGTTTGGGGGGGAAGTTATAATATGCCATATTATAACCTCCCTGCCATCTGATAACCCCAGGGAACCTGTCTGCATTTTACCAGCTACATTCTTCTATCACCAGTTCAACATTCCCCCTTTCCCCTGTACCCCACACCTGTCTCACACCTATTGTCCCTCTGATCCTTACTGCCACACATTTGCATTTTCCCAGACCTGCATTTTTTATATTGGCTCCTATTTTACCCAAGAGAGCACACAGTTCACCAGCAAACTCTCTCTATGCCTGAAGAAAGGTATTTGTGCCCGGAAGCTTGCAAAGAACAATTTTCCAACTATTTTGTTGATCTAATAAAAGATATCACATCTACCCAAAGAACCTTGTTTTCCCATGTCCTTAGACCAACATGGCTATAACCAACAACCCTAGCTCATGGAAAGGAAGGTCTAAATTACACTGGATAATACCCAACATCATATGGGAAACTCTGGTTTAAGTTCCCTCTGAGTGCATTTGACAATGCATTTCATCTTTAATGCATAATCCTCTTCACTACTATTTCCATTGTGGCTTCTCTGATACACATTTTTGTGTTTAGCATGTTGAGATTATAGCAAGCAGAACATTTTCAGTACCTGACATGAAATACCCAATTTTATCTTGGACCTAAATGATATTTATGGCATTTGAATATGGTTGCTTTGTTGGTGATAAGTGATAGTGTGAACAGCACCATAAGGTGGGCAAAATTTGGCCTGCATTTTGTATTAACTTGTTCCAGCCCATTCTTCGGTCTATTAATTTAGCAGTTTGAAGGATAGTTTAGTCTTTGTTCTAGAGTCTTCTGTTTATCCATGTAATCAGCTTTGTCAGGTTTTGAAATCTTTATAAATGCCAGTGGTCTATTT
Organism: Crocodylus siamensis; assembly: GCF_052110815.1. Taxonomy (NCBI): domain Eukaryota; kingdom Metazoa; phylum Chordata; order Crocodylia; family Crocodylidae; genus Crocodylus; species Crocodylus siamensis. The sequence goes on from NC_143395.1 coordinate 304,844,377, forward strand.
TAGTCTTGTGTACACATTCTCTTCTTCTTAAACCTTCTGTGCAGCATTATGTGGATTTTCCTCTGCTTTTGTAAATTAGAGAACATCTTATCAGGTGACAGTCATCCTGTTTAGTTAGGTGCAAGAGCTACAAAATCGAGCCTGGTATTGGAAATATCAATGAGAGAAACCTTCCAACTGAGATGTATCCTCAGCACTTACATATTTATATTATTTTATAATAAACGGTTAACTTTGTTTCTGCTTTAATAGCAGCAAACTACATAAAGAAGTAATTTATCCTGTTTACAGCTGCAGTAAAGCAGAATCATTTATGGCATTGCTCAGGCAGGTCAGGAAAACAAAGTTGGCATTTTCTTTGTAGCCAATATAATTTTTGATCTCTAAAGGTGCTGCATTAGTAGGAAAGATGGCAACAAAATCTGCTTTTGTAGTCATCGGGAGACAAAACTTGTGAACTAGAAGCACTTCAGAACATTCAAAAACCTTTGATTGGCTGGTGATTAGGTAATGTTCAATGTGTGCTGTTTATAGCCCTTCAGTTTAGTTTTGATACTTTTGTGAAAGTGATCTGTTTCTTCTGGGTCAGATTTGGAAGCAAATCCTTCAATCATTGTGTGATATTGAAGTTGGATATAAAATTGCATGCCCTGTCTCATAGGAGCTCTAATAATGTAATGGATTGACAGTCCTTGGCAACTGAATCTTTCTTCTCGATTAAAAAGCTCAACCCTGACTTTTGGCATTCTGAAAAGCTGCAGCTTTCTCTGTGGAGAGTAATAAGGCAGAGCTCTTACTTTTTTCCTTTTTGTGTTCAGACACTTTTGATTTTTCCTCTGACTAAAAGGAATACAGCAAGCTGTCCATAAGCTCAGCTATCCATTCTGTCTTTGAGACAAGAATCACCTCATCTGCCAGTTGTTGAGCACTCATTCTATTTTTTGACATGTGTCTTTTTGTCTGTAGTGCAACCACCTGCTGGAAATGAAACTGAACGGAATTGGAAAATACAAGTAAATGCCATAATTCGGCCAGCAACAGACACTGGTGTGCTTTTTGCTTTGGTTAGTGCAGAAGAATCAGTCCCTTTATCATTGGCACTGATTGACTATCACTCCACAAAGAAACTTAAACAACAGGTACAAACTTTAAGCATCTTCCAGTGTAAACACAAAAGAATCCCCAAGTGTATGCCTGCCATTCATTCTGTGCAGTCATTTGAACTCACCAATTTGCAATTTTGGACACAAAACAAGTGCCTGGTTATCGTGGGAATTCTGCTTTTTGTAGGTGTACATTTAAGGGCAGGATAGCACTCTTTGCAAGTTTGGCCTTTGTAAAAGACACTGTATTGCTGGGAATAACGTCACACAGACAATATCTGTACAACCTTTTCAGTCTGAGCCACTGTCCCATTTTATCGTGCTTGTCTGTCTGAATTAAACTGTAGATTTCTGTTGACAAAGCAACTGAATTCTCAGTTGAGTTTGAGCCTGACCTTTTCATTTCAGTAGTAACAGTATAACCCCATGGCTGCTGTGTCATCAAGGAAGTGACCTAGGTGTAATTCCAGGGCATCTGCAAAATGCCAGGAACGCTTCTAGTGAAATATATACAATGTAATCAGTTATATTTATGACATAGGACTAGATTTTGCTATCTTGTTTGCATAAAGTAGGAGTAATTCCACCAGAGTCAGCGAGCTGACTTCTTTCTTCTTTCAGCAGTGCAAATGTTAAAGATATGCTCCCTTTAGGGTTCCTTTTAAACGGTCAAGGTGATTTAAAGTCATCTTAGGATAAATGAGAATCAGACCCCTGTTGGAAAACAAGGCAAAAGTTGTGCATGCTCAGAGTGTGACCTTCAGAAATACTCATATGATGATGAAAACCTTCCTATAAAGGCCCACAGAAAGGATTAATTTGAACCTAGAAAAGTATAAATCATGTTTTAGCTTTTGTGTGTGCCTTTACTCATTGCAGTCTTCTTCTCCTCAGTTCATCATCTTGGCCATGGAGACAACAGTTGTGTCCAGACTGGCAATAAATGTATGTGATGACAAGGAGCACTTGGTGGATGTCTCCATCAATAAGTATCAACTGTCATTTGCTGTGGATGGGATTGCAGGAGAGAGTGAATTCAGCCATTCCCAGCTAGAGGACAGTCTGACTGTCTTGGAGAGCTATCTGCAGTCATCTGTGAAGACATACGTGGGAGGACTGCCAGGTGACTATCCAGTCCTGTAATGTGAAATGCAGGTTCTAATGAAAATAAGAGTGTGTGGTCAGGAGGGCAGTCAGCATGTTCATTAGAGCTTGGGGTCATGCTTTCCATTTCTGCCTGAGTGAATCTTGTGCAAGGTGGGCATGTGACATTGATCTGTTTGGGTTTTTGATGTGTAGTCTTCTTTGAATGACTTTCCCAACCCCCATGGAAGAAAGGAAAGAACAAAACAAATAGGAATCTCAGGGATTCTTCAGTCAGCAGATGGGAGTGACCCCTCCAAAGGAAGCTGAGAATAGGGCTGCTGTAAGCCTGACAAAATATGTGGAAATTAGTACCTCAAACTCACTGAGCACTGAATTACCAGGTGGAAGGGCTGTCTGCTTTTTTTATCCAATAGCTCAGTGTCTAGAATGTTTAGCCAGGACTTGCTTAGCTTAGGACCTAGAAGACTTGGGTTCAATTCCCTCTTCTCCTGACACAATTGAAGCCTACATTTCACAACTGTTAGGAGAGCACTTTAACCACCAGGCCTGTTGGAGCTGTTGCTCTTCACCTAGAATAATTATTTGTTGGCCTAAGCAAAAGAGTGAACACAAAACATGGCTTTTGAGAGGGGAGACCTGGTTTCCAGTCCTTGTTCCACCAAATAACTAATTCAGTACAACCCAGATTGTTGGCATTCAGTGGCTTCAGCCTGCTTGGTTCATAGTAGGCTGACCAGTTCAGGGCCTTACTTCAAAGAGCACTGCTTCTCCAGTCAGTGGGAGCTCATCAACCCACACTCATGGCTATTTGCTGAGCTTTCACGAGCTTTTATTTTAGTAGGGCAGTGATTCTTAACTGGGTTGCTGGGGCACTTTGGGATGTGAAATCTTGCAAGTTATGAGGAGATATGTGAAGAGATAAGTGCAGCCTCAGGCTCAGGCTTCTCCCTGCCTGGGCACTGCCCTGTTCTGCCCCTACTGCCTGGCCCCTCTGCAAGGAGGTAAACACTGTAATAAATAAATTGTTTTATATAGTGGGGTGCCATTCAATTTACAAAAGTTATGGGGGGATACCTTGAGTCTAAAAAGGCTATGAACCACTACTGTAGATTGTAAGGACCTTAACCCTGCAAAGTATCTGGGTTCTACTGCATATTCTTATGCATTGTGTAGGGAGACTGGGTACCTAACCCAGGGTTGTGCTTATGGGAGCCAGGCATCTCACACTTTGGAACCACAGCACTTAAGCACTGTAGCGTCTACTCACCTCTGAGTTTGTCTCTGAGGCAAAGCAGTGCAATACCTAGACATGCACCTTGCTTGCTCCCCACATGCTAACTCCTAAACCAGAAGTAGTGTGGTGTTGTGTGTGCCCCAGTATGCTCTAGCACTCAGCAGAGTTGGCTACATTACTTTTGATTTGGGAGCTAGTGGGTGTAGTAAGCTTATGTCTAAGCACAGCATTGCCTTGAACCATATAAACATTTCCTTTTTGGATCTAGCCAAAAACACTAGAATGTGTCACCAGAATTTTTGAGGATCTCAGTCCCTTTGTCTCCACAGCCTTGTAGGCTGACTTGTAGTTCCACATAGACCAATGATACTCATGTCTGTCTGTCATGTGGGTGACACACTGATGGTGATCTCACGTTTCTTAGGCCATGTACAGACATTCAGTTCCATGTGGGAGAGTTGCTGCTCCCCCAGGAGAAATCATAAGTGTAAGATGTTCAGGATTTTTCTCCCAGAACAAAAATGGCTGCTCCAGGAGAAAAATAGCCTGGGAATAACCAGGGTTAAATGATGATCAGGAGAGTTTTTCCTGTGAGAACGAACGTCTGTACTCACAGCAGTCTTCCAGCATCCCAGGGCCTCCAGGTACATTTTTCTACCAGGAGAACAAACCCAGAAGAATTCTTTCAGATCATTTGAATATGTGTATGCTGCCTTAGATTGCCTAGTTTCAGGGAATCAGCGCACTGGTTCTGAAGCTTTTCTGCTGGTGAGTTCTAACAGAGAACAGACCAAGTGCTGTTTGTGTGAAGTTACCAGCCAAAGCGCATCAAAAAGGCTGCAACAACTTTTAGACAAGAAAACCACAGGGTCCTTTGAGGGAGGTCACTTTGCTTCTCTGTTCAAAACCTGACTGAGCAAGGTTTTCCTGACTGAGTTGTGGGTTGTTTCTCATTCTAGCTGAACTGGTTTACCATCCCTCTTATGGGGAATGCAAATAAGGAAGCAGTTGTCTCTCTCTATAATAGTACCTGCTACGTGCATTACAAACAGCAAGGCAGAATCCTGCCTTTACTTGTTCTAAGCCACACCTGGTAGGGAGGAAGAAGTTGGAGCAGTGCTGGCCTTATGTAGGTGCTTGAGTAATCAAACCAGAACAGCACAGCTGCTGGGATAGTATGTGGTGATGCTGTGCACTTTCTGCTGCTCCTAGAACAACCAATATGGACTCTTCCAGAGCTCATGTTGCACACACATTTATGCCTCAGACTAGCTACACCAAAAGATGGGGCCAATGCTTTTTTCAACACTCATGTATTGACAAGGACACAGGCCGGTTGCCAAGCCTAGTATTTTGGGAGTGCCGCATAGAAATCCCAGCCTGCTGTTGTCAAGAAAGAGGTACCTCTCTTCTCTCTTCCTATGAATGCAAGAGAGCATAGGGATGCTTCCAGAATAGTTAGAAAGTCTCTGGGTGCATCATGGCTGTGCTGTTGCACTAATGTGTGCTAGAATTAGTTTACTGCACATTAATGTCACTTAAAAGGCACACACTGGTGCTACTGTGCAGTAGTGCCAGTTACTGCACCCTTAGTACCTGTTATTACAGGTACTAAACTTAATGCACAGTAACCACAGTGCATTAATACATCTGTAGATGTGCCCTCTGACACATGCCTGCTGTAATTCAGAAATAAATGTTTATTCTGTAGCTCTCTAGAGCAGCATATTGTTATCTATTAGTACTGAGCATAGTGTACTTTTATTAAGTTTTTATTGCATTATTTACTAGGCCTGCGTGAAGCAGCTAGTATTTGCCTCGGATTTGGATTCAGCCGATTCGGGGGACAGTGATTCTATTTGGTGATTCAAATCACTGTCCCGAATCAATTTGGCTGAATCAAACAGGCCCCATCCCCTGTCTGCTTTCCCTGTCCCTTCAATGGTTGCCCCACCCAGCCCATGTCCCGGCACTTAAAAAAAAGCCCAGCACTCACCAGCTCCTTCCAGGTTGTGGGGGGGGCAATCCCCACCATCCCACGCTGCATGTGGGGGCTCTGCCCTGAGCCCCCAGAGACCCCAACAGCTGCTGCACCAGCCAGCGAGTGCAGGGCTTTTTTTGTTGTTGTTGTGTCGGGATGCTGGGGCCAGGTAGGGCAGCCATTGACAGGACTGGGAGAGCAGGCGGGGGGTGCTCAAGGGGGATGGGGGAGCAGGCAGGGGATGGGGCCTGGCGGGGGTCCCCCCATGGTCCACTCCTCCACCCCCCCCGCCCCCTACTTACCAGCACAGAGCCCAGGTCCAGCTCCCTGTGGCAGTGAGCAGGGACTGCCCGAATCTCTGATTTTTTTCTGAATCAGTTCGGAGGCTTCAAATTGATTTGGACCTTTTACTTGGTCTTCTGATTCGATTTGGAGATTTGGCTGCTGAATTGGGCCAAATCTCCTTTTGAATCGAATCAGCAACCGAAGCTTCACGCAGCCTTAGTTTTTATATTTGCTGTGGCTAGTCAAAACTTTGGGTGGGGGAAAATAGGATATAAATGTGAGGCTGAGACAGTTTTCCTGCTTCCCCCACCAAAGGGGAATCCTCTCATCCTCCCTTCAGTTTTCCTGGAAACTTGGAAATTTTGACTAGCTGTTTAGCTCACTGAAACATTAGGAGTGTTGGGGGGCCAAGGGGTGCACAGGCACTGGGGGAGTTCTCAATCAAAATTGCTATGAATGTTGTACTCCAAATTTGGAAATTTTGTACCAACTCTAATGTACCAGTGTGTTATCAACACTGGAAACGAGGTCTCTTTTCACACTATGTGAGTGACATCTCTGCTTTTTTCTATTTCATGGATTTCCAGACCATGCACTCAGTGGTCTTTAGTCTGTGGAAGGTCATAAAGAAGCTCAACATCATAACATGTGGAATGTTTTTCTTTCTTTGCAGAAGAACACTCTCTATATTGCATACTGTGCACTAGCACAAATGCCTCTTCTCTTAATAGAGCTTTGTAGCATCAGAAGCACTTGATATTTGTATTTAAATGGTATCATTTTAATAGTGCTGAACAGTTTGAAGGGTAGTTGCACAAGATGGAAATTCTTGGAGATCTCCTTTTTAGTTAAGCCAAGATCATTATGGTAAAGAAACCATTTTGGCAGAAGTCTCTTAAAATTGCGCTGTGTCAACTTTGTCTACTTTGACTTTTGTAGCTATATTGCACATTGGATTGACTTTGAGTAGCTCATCAAGATTAAGTGACTCCTTTCATTTTTATGAGCTGATCTGCTTATCAACAAGAACTTCTGCAAGTGTGTCTGTTTTGTTGGGTCCATTGACTAGAATCCTTACATTTGAATTGTCTGGATTTACCTTTAATAATCTGAAGTCATACGTCCAGTACTATATATGTACTATTAATGTTACAGGTATGGAGGAAAAAGCTAGGGTTCTAAGAGGAAAAGGATTAAAAAATTATATTGACTATAATAATGTTCAATAAAGCTGATTCTCCTGTATATTTTGCTGCATTCTGTATTCCCAGAAATGTTATGCAACCAGATTTATCCTGTTTCTATCCAGCATACAGACCAAAATGCTTACATGAGATTCTGAATATTTTAGATTCTTAAAATTTTTCTGATGTGCATCCATTCTGATGCGAAATGAGAATTCAGATACACTGATAGGTTTGCTGAGGTGTAAAGACAATGCAATGAAGTTTACGTAACATCTTAGAACTCCTTGCACCCTTCAGGTAATCTGCTTTTGCCATGCCTACACTTTCTATAAACGCACTTCCACATGGCATATGGATCTTGAGGACATCTGTTACCTATGTTGAGAGAGAACTCTCTAGACCTAAACCTACATTCTTTGATACAGAGAAAAGAGATTTGCCCCGTTTCCTCCACCCTTGTCAGATGAAATCACTCGCTTGCACAACCAACTTGTTTAGTCTAGCTTTAAAGTGCAGATAAACTAGTGTCCTTTAGGGCATCAAGGTGAACACTTCTTTCTTTAACTTTTCATGTGACGTTTATTGAATGTTTTTTTAATTGCTATTTAAAGTGACTAGGTTATCAACGTGAGTAATATCAATTTATTTCAGGTGCTGATACTTGTTAAATTTTTGTCTCTTCCTAATTCAATATTTACATGGATATTTATGGGCATTAAAAAAAGGTGTTTCCCTCCCCCTCCTTCCATGGCTGACAAAGCTGTGATTAGAGGGCTGCAAACAGTGTGTTACCATAGGGAACATTAAAGCCTCATTAATTCAGTTCATTCCCTTCAGTACCTTTCTGAAGAATGTCCTTAACTTCTGTGCACAGTTGCATTGCATAATCAAAGAACAATAAATATTCAAAACAGAGTGAGAGGTAGGTACTGCATTCAGGCTGGACCTGCCTGTCACGAGGCCCTTCGTAACCAGGGATCCAGGTTTCTCATTTGCAATGGAAAAATGTGGTAAAACCCGGATTTTCTCCTTTAAAGAAGAAAAAAGCAGGAAGTGGTGGGTTTCCCCTTACAGGCTGGTAGAGATCCAGCCTACAAGGAGCTGTCAGGGAGGAGGGTGCCATGTGTATGTGTGCGTGTACACACGCCCATGGCTTCCAGGCAGCCTGGAGAGCAGCTCCCCACAGGGGGGAGATTGAGGCCTCCATAGTGAGAGGCTTGGGTGGTGTGTGGGGTTTGGAGCGTGGTGCTGGAAAGCATGGCTGCAGGGCCTGAGCGGGGAGCAGGATGGGGCCATGGGCAGCTCGTCTAGGGGCTGGCAGGGGGCTGGCTCCCCAACACTGCGTGCACTCCTGCAGGGACATGGGAGGCTTGTGTCCCCCAGATTTGTGCATGGGGTGAGTGTGGGGTGCCCGCTGCAGGCTTGGGCTCCCTGCCCTGCTGCCCTTCCCTCCAGCAGCCTCTGGGGCCTGGTGGGTGAGACTTGGCACAACAGGGCAGAGAAGGGCAGCAAAGCTCAATGATGCTGCTGTGAGACCTAGACTGCTGTGGCAATGTGTCCAGCAGCAGTGAGGGGCACAACTCCATGCTGCCACTCCCGCTGTGTTATCCTTGTTCATAACACATTTTCAGCAAATACCTTAGAGAGCAAGAATTCACAAATGCAGTGCCACATTTACAAACAACCAAACAGCAAGAGACTGGGAGGAGGAAATACGCTTTGATGCTTATCTTGCTGGGGTCTTCTGACCCCAACTGACTTCCTGCCTCTTGGGCAGGGGGCTGGACCTGATGATCTTGCGAGGTCCCTTCCAGCCCTAATGACTATGAAATCTATGAAATGGTGAAATAGAAAAGCAGTGGGTGTTTCATGTTTGAAGTATGGGTCTAAGTCCACAGGTATGTGTAAATCAGCGTATCTCTGCTGAAATGACTGGACCTACACCAGGATGATCTAACTTGAGGCTTCTGTTTTGTATATGAAAAAACAAGCAAACTTGAGGCCCCCTTTGGGGAAAAAAAGACTGAAAAAGAAGTACAGATTCCAGAATGGGAGAGAGGAAATATGGATGCATTTGAATTTTTCAGAGTAGGGGGTGACCCAGACATGGTAGGAATGGTATTTACTCGAAGCGAGACATTACAGGATATCTTCCTTCCCTTTTATGTAGCGGTTCCTGTCACTTCAACTCCAGTCACCGCTTTCTTCCATGGCTGCATGACTGTGAAAATGAATAATAAGGCACTGGACTTAGACGAGGCTCTTTACAAGCACAGTGACATCACATCACATTCTTGTCCTCCAGTTGCGGTTGGTCAGTAGGTACTACTGCAATGCAGAGTTTTATCTTCAAAAAACTTTCAATGCTTTTCTTTTTTTTAAAGATATAAATTATTCAGACTTCCCGCACTGTGTGTATAGTTTCTCTTAAACACTGAAGTTCTGTAGGAGCTACTGATCCTCATGTCAGATTGTTAATTGAGATATTTCTTTGCTTTGAGGTTTAAAGTTTGTAATATATTTGTAAATAGTTCAGAAGACTAATATTAATAATCCAAAGCTACAAATTATGCTTAAGGTGAACATTATGTTAAAAGACAGGTGTCTGTAACCTGGAAAACCTGGTAAATACATGTGCATGAACTGGAAGAAAAAACTATAGTTCTGTATTATTTTTTATTACCAAGCACTGCTTTCTGATTTACAAAACATGAATAAATAAAATATTTACATAAAACTTTTTAACTTAATTCTATTGAGGTTATGCTTTGTTTAGTATACTTTGGAACTGTTGCTTCAGACTGTGGCTGATTTGCAAATCTAATACCCTTTTTTTTTATTTGTATGTCAAGGAATGGTATTTGACTTCTAAAAATGTGTAAAACTCCTCCACGGGTTAGTTTTGTTTCCTTTTTTGGTAACATGCCTTTCAGAGACAATGGGCTTAGTCACAACCGTTAAAAAAAGCATTGGTCAGTGCAGAATTTAAAAGTTAAAGGAAAAACTGGCCCAGCAAGACACAATTAAAAAGAAAGTCTGCATCATTTAGAGCTAGAATCACTTTGTCTCAATTATCAGCAGGGATCCTGTTTTCTTCTGATTTAAAAACCCCTCAATTTTCAGTTAAAAAAAAAGTTCCCCATATTTCTGTGTTTTAAATGAAACACCACTAATATATAGATGTATATGTAGTGGTGCTTCATTTTAATCATGGAAACGTGGATTTAGGGTTACTTTTTTTTAAACCCAAAATTGGGGATTTTTTTAAATTGGAGAACACCGGGGCCCTGGTTATTAATGAGGCAAGCAATGAGAGATGGCAAGGATGGGGAATATTGTTCAGTGATGATACTTTTGCTGCTTATTTTTAGGTTGGCTCACTGAGTTTAATGGGGAGCACTGAGGTGTGGGATTGTGCCAGCTACTCAGGCTGAATGGCAGTAGGGCTGAGAATGTGGACAGGTTTGTTCACTACAAGATGTAGCAAGGTGTTTTTAATTCTTCCAGTACCAGCCAAGGTTCTTCAGGATAGACAGGGTTGACTTTGCCTGCACTGTGCTGAAGCAGGTCATGCTATCTTTCTCACTTTTGGAAACCATCTCTGAGCAAATCTTTGATAGTAGCAGCAAAGGCCTGATTTCAGAGGGTATTAATAACATGGGGCTGACATCTGCAATGTGCTGATCACCTTGTAAGATGGTGCAGTCCATGATACTTGAAGATGATCTGCACTTCTCAGGAGATGCTTAGAACCATTATGGCACTTAGCCCTTACTGGGTGCATCTACATGCGAGACACCACATCACTGTAGCAATGAGCTACGGTGATACAGCATTGGCAGGCACAAACTGTGACACTGATGCTACTGCACAGTAGCAATGAGCTACATCGCTGTAGCAACATAGTGTCTAAAAATAACCATGAGCTGCTGGGACCATTAAATAAGTACCAGGACTGTTAAAATACCAAATGTACAATCAGGGGCACATGTAGACGTGCCCACTTTGTACCAAAATTAGAGCAAACAGAATCCCATATTTTCTGTGGTTAGAATTCAGACACTTTGTGTGGATAATATTTTGGAGTGAGTGGCATGCTGGAGATGCTTGTGTTTTATTTTTATTTTTTTGTTAGGAGTTTTATACATAATTTCTACAGATTCCTTTAGATTTAAAAGTTTTATGTTACTAAAACAATTGGATCTATTTGTACATAAAGTTATTTGTGGAGATTCTAAAGGCCAATATGGAGATGATCTCATTTTGATTTTTTTTTTAAGAATGTATTGAGCAATTGCATTCAGGGTTTTATTTGGTCAAAGTTAGAGAGATGACAGATGAACCTAATAATGGTGCACATTGCCAGCACTTGTGATCAAGCTATCCAGCAGGAACTTTCCCCAAGGAAAGCATGGAAAAATAGGAAGAATATTCCAAATGCTTGCCAGTCAGGAATTCGTTTGAACAGGAAAGTAGAAACTACTTCTCTAGCTGCCAGATAAAGTAACATCTAGGTTTAATTCCTTGAACAAAAGAGACTAGGGCGAAGCAGTGGGACCAGAAGTGTCAGACCAGTGACAGAGAAAGCATCAGCTAACCCAGAGTCAGCCCTTGAAGGTCTGATCTGGCATGGGTGATGAGTAGCAGAGTGCTGTGACATCATGCCCACCGTGCTCACCTCTGCTGTGAGGCCTGCTGCTTTGCCATATCAGCACTTCCCCCATTGCAGAAGGGTCAGAAATCTGCAGTGACAGTTGGCCACTCTGGGAGGCAAAGACTTACAGCCCATGGCCAGATCGCAGGTTCCAGCCCATCCTGGCAAAAGGCTGCTGATCTCTGAACTAACCAATTCTTTCTACGGTTTGGAGAAGGCCAAGTACTAGAAGTTGGCTTGCGTGCCAGTGAGGTCAGATAAAAGCATGGGGAGAAAATGCCCCTCACTTTTGATTTGACTCCAAGGGATAAGGGGAGGAGGGAGGGAGTAGATGGCTCCGACCCTCATCTGGCCTCCGGATCAGAACTGCAGCTGCTGCCCCCCCCCGCCCCTGCCCTTGCCTCTACTCCCCTTTGCCTTACCCTACATCCCCTTCCCTCCCACCTTCATATATAGAATCTAATTATTGGGGGTGTTTTCTTAAATTCAAAGTTGTCTTGGATTCATGTAAATCTGGTACTAAATTAGTAAAATAAAAAGAGACAGAACTACCAAAGGAAAATACGTAGGACCAGTTTGCTAACAATAAAGTTATTATTCTTACTGGGAGGACTAAGGGAAGGAAGTCTTGTATCACTGATGCCAGGGTGGATAAAAAAATAATAAAAACAATTGGATTTTTATTTAAATCAGATTTCTTTTATTTAATTTTTTTTGTTTTTTAAGATGCTTTTTTAAAACAATAAACCTATATAAAGATAGGTTTGATTTAAGATATTTGAGATTTTGATTTAAAGCTCAAAGATATCATTATGGAATACATATTTTAAATTCTAATTTTATACTATTTGAGATAATATATTCATGTAAACTTTTTAGAAATTTTTTATAAATAGGTCACAGTAAGACATGGACTATATTAGGGGCACAATTTTATGGGGTTCCCAGAGTCTCCTCTATAGATTAGTAAAGATTAAAGAAAACCATTCTCCCTAGTGGGACCAGTGCTCAGTCTAGAAGATCCCATTAAGCATCTGTGATGCTTAGTTTCAGTTCTCAAACTGGGGATTTGTATCTCCAGAGATAACATCCTTGTTAACAACAGTATATGTAAATGAGAGATAACAGACCTGATTACCTACCCATCAGCCCTCTCATCTTTCTGCAAGTTTGTGTAAACAGTCAAGACCTTACCTCTCTCTAAAAGTGCAAAGTTTCAAGAAGTAAAATGCAGGGTTCTCCACCTTGGGAGGAAAAACCTGCAGCATCCTTATAGGCTCGGCAGTGCTATGTTGGATAGCACTACAGAAGAAAGAGACTTGGGGATCATCATTCACCACAAGATGAACATGAGCCTGCAATGCGATGCTGCGGCTAATAAAGCGACCAAAATGCTGGCTTGCATCCATAGATGCTTCTCGAGCAAATCCCGGGACGTCATTCTCCCCTTGTACTTGGCCTTGGTGAGGCCGCAGCTGGAGTACTGCGTCCAGTTTTGGGCTCCGCAATTCAAAAAGGATGTGGAGAAGCTTGAGAGAGTCCAGAGGAGAGCCATGCGCATGATCAGAGGTCAGGAAAACAGATCTTACGATGACAGGCTGAGAGACATGGGACTCTTTAGCTTGGAAAAGTGCAGGCTCAGGGGTGATCTGATGGCCACCTATAAGTTTATCAGGGGTGACCACCAGGATCTGGGGGAACGTTTGTTCACCAGAGCGCCCCAAGGGATGGCGAGGTCAAACGGTCACAAACTCCTGCAAGACCGTTTCAGGCTGGACATAAGGAAGAATTTCTTTACTGTCCGAGCCCCCAAGGTCTGGAACAGTCTGCCAGCGGAGGTGGTTCAAGCACCTACATTGAACACCTTCAGGAGTAAATTGGATGCTTATCTTGCTGGGATCCTATGACCCCAGCTGACTTCCTGCCCTTTGGGCAGGGGGCTGGACTCGATGATCTCCCGAGGTCCCTTCCAGCCCTGATGTCTATGAAATCTATGAAAGTCTATGAATAGAGGATTGTTGGGGGTGGAGTAGATCTGGGCAAGGAGGAGGAGTTTGGAGATAATTGCAAGAAGGGAGGGGCAGTAGAAACAAAAGAGAAACATTTTGAGCATAATATTCTGGAAATCTTGACATGTTTCTGAGTATTACCCTCTCCATTGATTTGAGAGCTAGTGAGGGAATGGTATGGTAGAAAGGAAAAGCTATCATGGCAGTAGGCTTGCCAAACCATAAGAGAGACCCTGTTTTGGGAATATTTTAATGAAGGTTATATCAAACAACAAGAATGCACTTTTTGTAGAAAACAATGATTAAATCAAGGCTTCTGATTTAAATCATGATTTAAATTTATTTGATTTAAATCAGATCCACCCCACCTGATGCTATTTCCAGTAGACAAAAAGGGATGATTCTAGTCAACTGGTGAAATGATTAAGGAACTAGGAAATGTTTTACTCAAGTTATTCATTTTCACTTTATCAGAGGACTCCTACAGGAATCATGGCAGAAGGCAGTTCTTTACTGTTTTTCAGGTCATTGTTTTTACCTTCCAACATATTTTATCCCATTCTTTCAGTTTAGGCAATTCCCAATATTTTTTATCAAGGATAAACCCAGTGTAAGCTCCATTCTTGTCAAGGACGACACATTAGCAAAATAGTTTCACATTTGGCATTTGTGTAACTTCTGCAGTTGTTTTCCCAAAAGAGTTTAAGTGAATCAGAAGACCTCTGTGTTAATGCTAGTGGTTATACTTAGTGCTAGAAAATTGTCTTTAATACTAACAGAATTCTGTGCAATTTCACCTCAATATTATGAAAAAGAGAATATAACTTAAATGTCATTGTCCTTGAACATTGTAACTCAGTTCTATATAATTGTAACAGATGGGATTTTGATGCAAAAAATGCTCTGGCTAATTTTTTTTTATAGTTGAATAGACTTAAATATTCTGCATGGACAAAAAAGTATGATCAACAAAAAAGAACCATGTTTTCAAAATACAGAGATACGCAATACTGTAATATTTCAAACTGATCACACACGTAACGCTGTACTACAGTAAAGGGGTATGGTGATAGGAAGTTTCTTCCATGTACCATTTTCTTCAGAGAGTACGATGAAGTCAGACCTTCTTCCTCTGACTGTTGTACAGTCAAATAAGTCTTCCTTCTTCTGTTTTTGAAGCAGTTCAGTTAGTGAGCTGAATGCTTGGAGTCAGTGGAATTTAGCTTGCTCCAAGGTTTCTGGTTTGGTCCAAATATGAGACACATAATATGGAAATGCTATCTGCTGGGTGAGTTATGTCTGTATATTTTCAATTGTGTAAAACCAACACTTAGTATAAATTAAAGAAACTGTCTTGTGTGCAACTTCCCTTTCTCTCACTTGCTTAAAATAATGTTAAGCTTTATGTCAAAATTCTGCCCACCATAATCCTGTCCTTTTGACCTCAGTGGGTTAAAACCTGGACTTAATCCAAGAGACCCTTCTGGATTGATCAGAATAGGATGTCTTGGTCCATTTTTAAACAAATAACTTTTCATATTTGCAGGTTTTAATAGTGTATATTTTAGCAGTATACAGTACATAATTAATAGAAAACTGATTGATAGGTAAAAACTATTATGACATTTTAGGGGCTTCTTTTGCTTTGTTTTCAGCTATTTACTTGTTCTTGCATCCTTTCAAAGGAAACTGCATAGTGATTTTTTTTAAATGACTTCTATACTTCCACTGTTTGAAGCAGCTACCTAAAAGCATAATGATACATACTATTCCCTCTTCCATCTTGCACGCATTGAGAAGAATTTTTATAGTTTTCTAATGTTGGCTAACTGCTCCCTAATGTGCAAGATCCACACAATAGGGCTGTGGGAAGGAGCTACTATTCACTTTGGATTTGGCCAGTTCGGGGGACAGTTATTCGAATCGGTGATTCAAATCACTGACCCAAATCGTTTTGGCTGAATCTGATTCAGAGATTTGGCCACTGCCGAATTGGCCAACTCTCCAAATCAAATAGACCCCATTCCCTGCCTGCTCTCCCAGCCCCAGCTATGGCTGCCCAGCCCCAGCATCCTGGCTCTTGGGGAAAAAAAAAAAAAAAAAGCCCTGCACTCTTGGGGAAAAAAAATCTGTCAGGCCGGGGGGCGGGGACAGCAATCTCCACTGTCCCGCACTGCGTGGTGGGTTCTTCCACGAGCCCCCAGAAGCCCCAACAGCCACTGCAGCATCTGCTGAGTGTGGGGCTTTTTTCTTTTTAAAGAGCTAGGATGCTGGGGCCGGGTGGGGCAGCCATAGACAGGGCTGGGAGAGTGGGTGGGGGGCACTCAGGGGGGCTGGGGGAGCAAGCAGGGGATGGGGCCTGGCAGGGGTCCCCCCCATAGTCCCCTACTCCCTCCTCCAGCCCTACCCCTGCCCCCTACTTACTGGGTCCAGCTCCCTGCGGTGGTGAGCAGGGACTGCCCAAATCTCCGAAGTTCTCTGAATCTTTTCCAAATTGATTCAGACCTTTTAATTGGTCTCCCAAGTTGATTCAGATTTGAAGATTTGGCTGCTGAATCGGGCCAAATCTCCTTTGAATTGAATCAGCACCTGAAGCTTCTCACAACCCGACTACACAGCTAATGACAGTGCCGTAACAGTGGTGCCACAGGAAACATTGTACCAGGACTTGGCAACAGAGTAACTTTTTTTTTTTTTTAAACCATACTCAGGTGCTCATTTATGGGTGTTTAGAGTTGCTACTTAATGATGCACATCCAGCAGAGGGAGTAAAAGACCATGCATTTCCTTTGGATGTTACGTAGGAAATACATTGTTCATATAATGTGAGATGCATTTTTACATTCTCTGTAGTGGGAAGGTGGAGATGGAGGAAAACCCAGAAAACCATTTGGTTACTCTGAGTCTTCATCAAACCATTCCAATTGTTACAAAATTACAGAACTCTCTCTTTTTTTTAAATAAGAATACTTGAGGTCAGCATACACCACTTCAAGGTCTTCTGGTTTGTCTCGTTTTATTTTTTTCCTGTAGTAGAAAAGAACTCATTTTGTTACAATCTCATCTACTTTCTACAGTATATGGAAAAATACAGAACTTTTAACACTTTAATAAATATATAGGTTAAATACTTATGTGGAAATTGCACCCACAACACACTGACATAACTTAACTGGACTGGTACTATATTCACATATTTCAGACGAGAGAATTAAAACAGCCCTATTAAAATGTAATATTTGAACTTCATCTTTCATAGTAGGGTAAAGCTCATTGGGATACTTTACCTCTGTACTGTGCTTCCCCTTCCTTGTGAAATTCATGCAGTCTTGGATATAAACATGGCCTGTTCAGTTATAAAATAATTGCCATGTTATTTTTATTAGAAAGCTTTCACCAGAAAGGGGCTACTAAAGAATAATATTAAGGTAAATAAATTCTAGTTTCTTTCTATCCAGAATGATTCAAAGCCCTGGACTACCCACTCATATAGTACATACTATAAGATAAGATTTCTAAATCAAAATTACAAAACCACTCTATTATCAGTTTACAAAAATGGAACCAAGCATCCAAAGTGGGTGTTTGTTTTTCTTTTTTCTTGTTTTTTCTACTGAGAAAAAGTCACTAGGTATTATGCTGAGAAGAAAAGTCATGCTTATGCTAGCCAGAAAGCAGTGTTGCTGCTGACTACATAAAAACCAAGTGGTAACTAAGAACTTCCTCTGGGTGATATACCTGCAATAGGCTTCCAGCATTCTGTTTAGTCATAGTGATGTGTAAGTAAAAATTGAACAATCATAGCACACCATATGGCTTCTTTGATAGTCTGCTGCCTGTGCAGCAGTTTCCAAAGGTGTCTGTCTCTTTAAAGAAAGGTGGGGGGGAGGGGCAGGACTGTTTGAAATATAATTCTCTGCTCTAGGGGGCATACGGTGGTGGTTTTTCCCCTGGCAGGAAATAAGTTGGTGTATACAGTGGTGGAGCATTTGGAGGTAGACCATAATTAGAGCTGGAGTGGGATGGAGGCTGAGTATCATCAGATAAAGAAATATCTGTAGATGACGATCCTGGAAAATTGCTGGCAGGCTGTAATCAGACAAAGAAAAATAACTTCTTCAGTACAAGAGTGCAACCAGGTTTGCAGATTTGCTGTATTAAGTGTATTATATATAACATATCAACATTAAATAATAAATCTTAGAGCTAAACCTCTTGGGCATCTTTATTGCAGCAATTACTGTAATATAGGTTTCATTAAGATTATTACATACAGTACATATCAAGGTGACACAGTTTATACTTTGTAATCCAGGTTCAAGTTTTCAGTAAGACTTAAGCTACAAATTACCCTGCATGAAAGTAATTGTAAGAAAAAAACCCACAAAACATACATTTGTAAGAGAGACACTCTACTTTCTCAGGTAAGTCACTGTATCTGATTGATCTTCAAGATGTGTGGAGCTGTTTATTTAAATCCATGTTGATACTTGGAAAGTTTAAGGCAGGAGTGGCCAATCTGCAGCACAGGTGCCATAATGAGCATGGGTAGCCCCTGCTTGTGGCATGTGGTAGGTCAGGGAACAAACAGGCAGCACAGCAGCAGGGAGCAGAAAGAAGAGCAGCAGGAAGGGCAGAGGAATGGGACTGAAGTGGCACTTAGGAAGGGTGTGGTGCTTAATTTGTGGCACACCTGCCAAACAGGTTGGCCCCTGCTGATGTAAGGGCTAAAGGCCTTATATAGAAATGTATTATTTGTGGATAAAATCCACATTCTTGTATCTACTGGAACTATTATGGCCTACAGGGCAAGTACTTTTGAGTGGCTGTACTTCTGACCTGGTTTAACACTGAAACTTTTAAGTCAGTGGTGCCAAGCATACAGCCTGTTATCTGTCCCCAGGCTGCCCCTCTGTCTGAATGGACCTGGGCCAACCTCTGGGCAGGACATCCATCCTGGCCACTCCAGGAACTGTGCCACACATGGTGCATATCCCAGGTACTCCTGGATGTGTACTGCATGCTGCGCCTGCTTTAGCTAGTCTGGAACCAGCACTGCACGGGGTGCCCACGGGTCCTGGACCATGTGGAGCAGGCACTGTGCAGCAGTCCTGGAACAGCTCCCTCCCCAGTGGCTGGAACAGGTGGCACAATCTGGCTTGGCGGGTGTCATGTGTAGCATGGTGCCCACTGGCTGTTCTGGGATTCATGCTATGTGTAGTGGCTGCCCCAGCTGGACTGCACTGCCCATGCCACTTGTTCCAGCTGCTCCAGGATCTGCACCACATGTGATGCCCACCTTAATCGCTCTGGGATGTAGATGACATGCAGCATGAATCCAGGAACAGGGGCTGGATGCAGGGGGAGCATGGGATCTGGGATCCCACTGACTGACCCCATGTCACTCATCTGGACTGTGGGGCCAGATGAATGTGACACCCCTGTAGGCCCTTTGGGCTGGTTCTTCAGTAAGAATAGTGCTTATGAAACCAAGCCCTGTTTGAGAGATAATCAATTGCACCATTTGTTTAAAAAATCACAGGGTGAAGTTCTGGACAGATCTGGAGTGAAATCCTGGCACTGTTTGCAATGGGAATGTTACTTTCAATAACCCCCACATGTTAGCACATGCCATGCAATGGGCTTCAGTGTAAGTGCATGGCAAATGCAATATCCTGGCAGATAAACTCCACTGTCCCAGTATTACCTCACCCATTCTTTCCTAGAACACTGGCACCATCCCTGCAACTAGGCTAGCTCCTCCTCTTGGAGATGGTGTTCTCTCCTTACATGCATGGATCTCTCAAAAGGTGTTCTCTGAAAGCAGATAGCAAAACTTTGAAGTCAAGAGCCCTTGTGTGGGTCTGAAAGGAGAATTGTGTCCTCCATTTATATATTAATTGGTTTAAATAGGGGAGGGGTATATCACACACAAGCTGAACTTTTAAGATACAAATGCAGTATTGACATATTACAGTTGAAAAGACAGAATAATAGAAAAGCAGGGCTGGAAGGCACCTCCAGAGGTCATTTAGTCCAACTAGATAATAGTACTAACACTGCTACAGAACATGGCTTTACCAGCCCTTAAAACCACTGCTGACAGTTTCACAATGAACCAAGAATCTTCTCTCTCATCTGATTTCTGGTGGTTGGTAATGATTGGAATGGCAGTCACTCCTGTTAGAGTCATTTACACAATTATCCATTCAGGATAATTACCAAAGAGCAGGACTAGATTACAACGTTAAAGAATAACCTGTGTTATTAATCCCTTCTAGAAATAGCTCTAACTTTACGAACAGAAACTCTGTCTTATATACTTGTAAAATCCAAATTCCTCATGTCGTGTTTTGCTATTATCTGCTTGTGGGAGATGTATAGCAAACGGCCATTGAACATGCACACAAATTCATTGGTGCAACTGCAAACCACTCACCCAGATGAATGCACTAAGGTAGAGCATCAGCTTCTCTCTTGAACATACTCTTCTCATTCTTTGTAGCCTAATGAATCTTTGAGTGTTCTGTGAGGTAGAGATGTGGGTTTGACGCCCTCAGACAGAGAGAGAAACTGAATTCTGATCTCTCTCAACCTGCATGAATGGGTGGTGGTGGTGCTCTGGTTTTGAAACAGAGCTTAGCAATTTTGCACAAGGAGAGCATTCAGAGGTGTGCATCCTAAATATAGGAAGGCATCTCCTTTCAGCCTAGAGTGAGGCACCAACATCCCGTACACTAGAACAAGCTGAAGTAACTAACCATATTGGATTTTCAAGATTTGACATTTTACAACTTTACTGCTGCCAAATTTCTAGACTTGTGAGGAGCCTTGGGCCCTATGGGCTGGATCTGGTGTCTGAGCAAGAGCTGTGTCAGGCCCTAGTGCCCAATCCTACTATGAGAGGCTGAGAGGGGGTAGTGCAGGGCCCCTGGGACCAAATCCCAGCATGCAGACTGGCCCAGTGCCACTTACCTGGCACACATGGCCACAAGATTAAGTACAGCTGGTCTAGGGAGCCTGGCCATCTAAATCGGTGATAGATTCCACTGTGGACAATATGTTTGGTGGTGTAACTGCATCGTCAGTAAGATATTTGCTGGAATAGCACTCCAACCCTAAATAATTATGC
Source organism: Crocodylus siamensis (assembly GCF_052110815.1). Lineage (NCBI taxonomy): Eukaryota > Metazoa > Chordata > Crocodylia > Crocodylidae > Crocodylus > Crocodylus siamensis. The sequence goes on from NC_143395.1 coordinate 304,865,069, forward strand.
TGGCAAAATGAAACTGTAGAACCAGCTTAAGGCTCCAGAAGGTGTAAGTCACTTGTGACTTTCATTCTGTATAAATAACTAACCTGATTTCCCTGTTGCATATATTCAATTTGATCTTTGGTTTATCGGTAAATTAGTATGGAGCAACTTAAAACTCACAGTTTGTCTCATTATACATGTCCAGCTAAGCTGTAGAATCATAAAATCATAGAGAATCATAGAATCAATGGGTCGGAAGGGACCTAGACAGATCACCTAGTCTGACCCCCTGCCATGGGCAGGAAGGAGCACTGGGGGTGGCAGGGGTCATAAGATCCCAGCCAGGTGCCTATCCAGTCTCCTCTTGAAGATTTCCAGGGAAGGTGAGAGCACCACCTCTCTGGGAAGCCTATTCCAGGCTCTGGCCACCCTTACAGTAAAGTAGTTCTTCCTAATATCTAACCTAAACCTATCCTCCCTCAGCTTGTGGCCATTGTTCCTGGTGACCCCAAGGTACAATACCTAGGGAGACTGATGTTGTATTTAGAATGGTATCTATAATAGCTAGCATGTGGATGATATTCTGGAAAAGATGCATCTTAAATGTCACCCCACTACAGAAGATAAACAGGCTACTTAGGGCTACAGGCCAGAGCTATCTCTGATTGAAATATACAGTTCCAACGCTTCTCCTGGAATTGGCGTTGGCATCACTATTTTGTATGGGGCACAGTCTGGTCAGTGAGCTCTGAGACCACCTACTGCATCAGAGCTTGCATGGGGCCAACACGGAAGAATTCTCAGTTTGTGGGTAATAGGGCTTAGGTACTCAGTAGTGTCAAGACACTGGCAACTCTGGATATGCTTAGATGCAGGCTTGTAGGGACTGATGATGAACAAGTGTCCACCTCTGGACATTCGATGCTTCAAAGGCTAAGAAGCATCTGATTTGGATTTGGAAGATCTACCTTTTGGACTTAGGAGACCTCATTTGACTGCCCTCCTTTGACACCTAAGTATTTTTCTAGACGTAACCCAGATATCTCTTCACTAATAAAGTTGGTCATAGCCTACAAATATGGTTATTTCAGAACTGGTTTGTTGTTACTTACAAAAATTTCAAATAGGATAATAATTGTCTCGGTAAACTGAACATCTTCACTAAGCTAGCAATTGCTCATATATATAAGATTTTTATAGTGGTGCTGCAGTTCATTCCCTCCACACTGCAGCATGATTATATCTTACATTTAGGAAAGCTGTTTTTTCTTGGAAAGGGATTAATAGCTTGAACTGTGGAAGCCCAAGCTTTTGACTGACTGCCTCTGACTATCAAGTAGAAAAGTAAAGGAAAATGAACTCATTTAAAAATATTTAGCAATATATGAAGAAGGATGAAGCTGTCTATTCTGCAGCGTATTTGGAAATTCTGGTTAAAGACAGCAAGCAGTTTGTATGGTCTGACATGAATTCTACAATTACTTCTGCGGTTTCTTCAGTTGTTTTATATTGATCCTCTTTTCTCTAAAGACCATTTCTCTAAAGACCATTTCTCTACTCTCAATCTACACTTAATTGCTCTCTGTTGAACTTTTAGAAAACTGGAGCATTTTCATTGAGAATTGGAAGTGGTCCCTCATTCCTGTCTCTCTGCCAGTGCATGAAGGTATGTGATGCATACACTAGACTCTGCAAATGGGATTGACTATGTCAAGTTTTCAGAATCTGATGTTCTACAACTGTACTGGCCTCACAGCTCTTACTAGGCATTTAGTGATGTAAGTATTTATGAGCTCCTCTATGGTGCGTATCAGTTTAATCCACCTACTGCTGTGGTACCTATGTAGCCTGCAAACAGTTAAATTGATTTATCAACATGGCCTGCTTCTGAAGGATCAGAGATAGAGATAGCTGGATTCAGTGAAAGAGAAAAGGGCCTATCTCTTTGCATGGTGCAGGGGGAGAGTTTGATGTCTCTGAATAGCGATCCAGAAAATCTGCATGCTCAGAGAGCTACCTGGCACTTACTCCCCACCATCCCAGCCTTTCCCAACAATAAGTGAACCACCAGCCCTTTTTCTAGGGTGTAGGCATCTGATGGAGGGTGCAGGCAGGCACCTCCCTCCCCTCAGGCTAACTAACTAGGCTTGTTCTATCAAAAAAACAGACAGGGCTTCAAGCCACAGGAAGAGGAGGTTGTGGTGATGCTAGTGGTACTTATCTTGTTCCAGCAACCTTTAACAAGCCATGGGCCGGAACAACCCTGCTCTGGTCCAATGCAGGCTGGGTACCTCTGATAGCACAGCAGCAGAACGGCCTTTCCTTTCAGCTGCACCATAACCAGGAAGCTAAGAGCTACATCTGCGCTGCTACTGCTTCTCTCTGTGCACTCCCTCTCACTCTGTGGCTGCAGCATAGGCACAGCTTCAAGCTAGTGGGGAGTTGTGTTAGGTCCTGAATGCTGGAAACTGCATCTGCACTGCTACTGCTCTGACCTGCTTCCCTTTCATTTCCCCCATTTCTTTTGTGCCCCCATCGCATCCTGGCTGCAGTGTGGGTGCAGCTGCAAGCTGCTTAGCCTCAGTGCAGATTCCCACCCACTGGAAGCTGCCCACACTGCAGCCAGGGGGAGGAAGGAGCTCCTCACTGCTTGACTCCAGCATGGGCCACCGGCACTGACACAGGTAAAACCCTTGAGCTCTATGGCTGGATCCAGTGGTTGCATGGGTTGCATCTGGCCCACAGGTTATATATTGCTTTATAACTAACTTGTGGTTACCATATTTTTGGTGTATAAGACCAAAAGTAGCACCCCTCCCAAATGATAAAATTGCACCTTCATGACACTCTCCTTTCCTGCTTTCCCCAGCAGTCCCTGGAAGGCTGTCCCCTAAAAGTAACTTCAGGGTATACACAGGGAAAGATGGGGGTCTTCTACTATAGCTCCTCCATTCTTCCCACTGGTGTCTCCCAGCTCACATTCAAGGTACAGCTACTCCTGGCTTAAAGTTGTAATTATGTTCTTGAAAAATGTCTTTAAGTGAAATGATGTTAAGCGAATCCAGTTATGTCACAGTAGTTACCCACCAGCAGGCAGCAGCCAAACAATGTTATAACTGAACATCGCACGACTTTAAACAAGTATGTTCTCTAATAGATTGGCAATGTAATAATGAAACAATGTTAACTGGGATGATGTTAAGTGACGAGTACCTGTACCAGTACCTAATTTCAATCACCTGGTATTTTTCCTTCTGTAACTTTGGTGTAAAAGGTGCACCTTACATTAAGCACTCTATTTGTGTGAAGGGAGATGAGACATCTTATACACGGGAAAATACGTAGTTCATTTGCCCAGGAAATGGGAGACATGGATTCAATGCTCTCATCCTGGGAGAGATCAAACCCGAATCTTCCACATGGCAAGACAGCATCTGAACAACCAGGATAAAGTAAAGAGAAATGGAGAAGGGAGGGAGAAAAGAGTAACAGATTGAGCAGAGGATGTCTGGAGTATGGGGTATGTTAGTTTTATGACTGTAGGAGGATGACAGGAGAGAGTTGGGAGAACAGATCAGGTTTCTTTGGTTAATCAGGTTAGTCCAGGGCATGCTGAGAATTCAGAATATGCTCAGTGAGTGGTGTGCTGTCAGCTTGCTTCATTCAACAATGAAGATAAATGATGCAGCGAGTTGCATTTTAAAGTTACACTCCCCACACAGAGCAGAGGCACTTCACAATGTTGTGGAAGCCAGCAGCTTTTTTTCAGTATTTTTGTACACAAGGCGAAGGCTTTACTTTCTTGCTAAACCTGTTCAGTTCACACTCATCTTCCCAACTTTGCTTCCTCCCTTTCTGTCTGTTGCATCCAGTCTGACACATGGGCTGTGAGCTGTACAACACATCTGGGGCCAGATACTGGATTGAGTGTCCTAGACATTACCATAGTACAAATAATAATAATCAGTGAAGATTCCTGAGAGCTAGAGCTAGAGCTAGACTGACCTTTGCGCTAGTAGCAAAGGGGAGTCCATTCTTCTCTACTACCATTAAATCTCCAAAGCATGTGACTTACTACTGCAGTTTATATACTGATGAGTATCCTCTGGTTTCCAAGAAGACTTACAAGGGGAACAGAATTTAGTACTCTACCTGGAGAGGTAAGGGATATGATGAGTATGCAGGGATGGCTGCTGCAGAGGGACAAAAGCCAGCATATGTCAGGATCTGCTGAGCTGGATTGTACAGGATCTGAGGAGGAGGGGCAGAGCTGAAAGCAATTTGTGACAGAGGTACCTGTTGGACATAAAAGATGACAGTATTAGTGAATGCATCTGTAATTAGCTTTCTTTTTCCCCCTCCCCTAATTTCTCTTGCATCAGACTAGGAGTGATTCATTTAACACCTTTGTTTTTCCTATTTTTGTATTTCCCTGGCAAAACTGGTGTTATATGTCACAACTTTTCCTTTTGTGGTGATTCAAAATGTTACCTTGTAGCGTGATCTCACCTTCCATCCTTCACATGTTACTATATTAAGCATCACAATCTGCCCTGTAATCTAGATAACTAATCTGGACAACCCAAGGCACTCTGGTATTATGTCCATATACATCCTTCCCCAGAGACACATGGGGTATGTGCATGCACGGTGCTTTAGTGGTTGTTTTCTGGGGTTGAGGTGAGGGGTGTCTGAAGTTAAAAAGCAGCTTTCATTTTCTTCTTCGAAGGATTTGGCACTTCCTACTCACTACCTGATAATGCAGTGGCAGGACCCTATACTGAGAAACCTGAAGGCTTGACTCCATCTCTCTTCTGCCTTTGTACCAATAGGGATATGTCTGCACATCTGTGGAAGTTGGTGCAACACCTCCACTATTTGCTCTGGCACAATTGTTCAGTATCTCAGTCTCAAGCTGCACTTTGTTTTCTCACTGGGTCAGGACTGTGCAATTTCTAAGCTGCTAGGGGCTGCTCCCTGTACAAGTCACACCAACAGGGGCCTCAAGCATGCAGCCATGGGCTCGCTGCCTCCCCATCACTTCTGCATTGGATGGCACAACCCTCGGCAAACTGGCTGTGGCCTTCCCCCTGCCTTGTGCAGTGGGTTTCTGCAGGAAGTGGAAACCAGAAGAGGGACAGGAAGCCAAGAGAGCCTGGCTGCAGCCACAGCTGAAAAAATATGGGGAGTGCTGGCCTTTTAGGAACCTGGAGCTGCAGATTAACCCATGCCAGGCTGCCACTGGATGGCCCTACACTAAGTGAAATGAGACTCTGCCCTTCTTGTCTAATTTGTGTCAGCTGACCATGTAGGCCCCTACCTCTGCACAGCAGTTGGAACAACTGGCACTCAAAATGATGCAGGCACAGAGAAAGGACTACCAGGATGCTGAAGGAAACGGAGCATCTCTTAGGACAGGAGGCAAGAAGATCTTGGCTGGCTTAACCCAGCAAAAAAGAAGGCTGAGAGAGGACCTGGTTGGTCTCTAGACCTAGCACCAGGGGGAAAAAAATCCACTTAAGCAAAGAGACAAATATTGGCATAAGATACAAAATGGCCATGAATAAATTTAGGCTGGAAATAAGGAGGTTCCTAAGCACTAGGGCTGCTTACAGATATATTAAAAAAACGGTGTTTTACTTCAAACTCCATGCACCCCCGTGCTAAGCCCAGCGCATGGCCAGAAGAGGCTTCATACTAGTTGGACCTGGCCTGCCAAACGTCTGTATAGATCAGGTGCTTCAGCAGGGCTTTTTGGCACTTTTATCTAATAGCTGATTTAATCAGCTTAGCTAAAAGCGACAAAAAGCCGTGCTGAAGCACCTGATTTATACAGATGCAGAGGAGCCAGGTCCAACTAATGTGCTGCTGCTTCCAATAAAGTGCAGTTTGTGGCACTTTTTCCATGTATGTCAGTGCCCTAGAGCACTGAGGTTTTGGAAGTGCTTTTGAGTAGGAAGAGGGAACCCTCCTACCTCTAAGACAAAGCTCAGCCAGTTTATGAAAGTGATTATATAACCTGGTTACCTCCAATAACAGAGAACTGGACTTGAAGACACAGGGAGTCTCTTGTTCCCCAAATTAGGTGTCAGGTTACAAGCCCCATGGGGCAGGGACCGGTCTTCCAGGCCCACAGCCAGCCATGGAGAAGCGGGGAGGCATCACATGTTATAAGAATTCCAGGGTCTACCCCAGAAAAAGTCTGAAATACCGGGCTCAATTCCTTGCCCTTTTGATGATTTTAAGGCAGCCTTTCTCCACCTGTACTCCCCCCCTTTTTCTTTTCTGTACCTCACAGCTCTCAGTGCCTCTATCTCCCTTACCAGCCAATGTCCCCTTCCAGTTACTGTCACTTTACCAACCCCACTTAATGCTGCTGCCTCCCACCCCTACACTCTATGCCAGGGGCAGGCAAAATACAGCCCGTGGGTTGGATGTGGCCTGCCAGGCCATTCTATCCAGCCTGTGGGGCCCCTAACCTGTTTAGAAAATTAATATTTATCTGCACCTGGCTGCCTATCATGGGGCCCTCAATGGCTTGCCAAAACTCAGTAAGTGGCCCTTCACCCAAAATAATTGCCCACCCCTGCTCTATATGTTTGTCCACTTTTTCAGCTGATACTGCTCCCCAGTACATCAGAGGTCTCCCACCGGCGGGGGGCCTGTTTGCCTGGCTCCAACTCCCCTGTTCAAAAGTGAAGTGGCTCAGAGGCTGCTTCACTCCAGGGCTCCCCATGCCCCTCATATAAAGAGAAGCAGTCTCTGACCACTCTGCTCATTACTCTCCCTCGCAGAATGAAAAAGAACTGATGGTGCCTGACATAGTCTTACTCCTGCATCCCCCCATGCTCCTCGGTCAGAGGCAGAGATACACCTGCTCTGCAGGAGAGGACCATGAAGCCACCCAGGCAGTCTCTTCCCAACAGTCCAGTCCAACTGAATGGAGGAGACAAGGGTACATTTAGGGGTTTGTCCAAGTTGACCCAGTATAGTTGTACCTTCAGACATCTTCATGCCCATGGGCCTTTGTGTTGCATACATACCAAAAGCTATATCTGCGCTTAAAGCATAACAAAATGAAATAGTGATTTCCTCTTCAATGTTGGCTAGACAAATATTTCTTATAATAAAGATCAGGTATCATGAAAGTAGGATCTGTGGTGGGGGTTGTATTTTTGCAGAAGAGAGCGTCTCCAAGGTTTCTTCATGCCCCTGTAAAACTGTTGAAATGGAAAGAAATTGCCCTCCCATTGCTTTCTATGGGAAAAACAGTTGGCTATGAGCATGAAGGCTGCGGGCAGTTGCACAACATTTTGCTCTGAATTCATCCTTTTGCAAAAAAAAAAAAGGAATGTGGTCTTCTTTGTTTTTGGAGAGAGACATTTGCTATGAAGGTTTATGGTGAGACAGCATTCTGCTGTAACTGCTGCATTTCCAGAACTACTGATGCCTCCATGGCTGGCTGGGAAGAGAAGCTTCCCATCATTGAGAATGGTAACAATATAATGAAATTAAGGCCTGCCTTTCACTTTGATAAAATGACTGAGTCAGATGTGTCAAAATGTGGCTCAGTCTGAATTGGAACAAAGCAAGGAAGGTAGGCTCAGCCTTAACTATCTGTTGACATTAGCAAAGCGACAAACACGTCTGTGTAGCAACAGGAGACCCATACATTGCATTTGTACTCATTATCACTATAACCAACTCCACTGCTTGTTTCATAGTAGATACATAGGGAGTTTTTAAAGCTTCTGCAAAGCAAAATTAGGGATTCTAATTTTTAAAGACAAAATACCAGTATACTATATATTTTTTGCAGGAAAGTCCATTGGTAATTGCACTTTGGTAATTGTAAGTAATTGCACTTTGTTTTTCAAGCATTCTCACATAACATGTTCTGCAGCCAGAATTCTCCAAAGATGCACGATTTTTCTTCTAGGGACATCCTTGCTGTCTCTTGGAATTCATCCTTAGAGCATTGCTCTGAGGCATGATGGACACAAATTATCTTCACAAGTGCCTGTGGGCATTTTTGTGGTAAGTCTACATCCTGAAAGAGAGATGATGACTCAGGTTTTAAATATTTGTTAAATCAACCTTGTATCATTTTGTCTGCCTTTTCCTGCCCTGCTTAATGTTTTCTTAGTCCCCAGTTTCCTAAAAGCTGTGTATTCATATGCTAGTTCTTCACTGAGGCAGAGTAGCAAGCCAGTAAACTAAATACTGAAGGTTACCGGAAAGGAAAAGAATCTGCTGTAGTGCAATTCTACACTATTTGTTGTTGTTTTTAAAGTGCATTTCCAAAACTGCATAGCTCCCTGTTTAAATAAATGGTTGTGGTAATTCATACAAGTTCATGTTTCCTCCTAAGCAAATAAGGGGCTTGCTTCCATCCCTCAGCTTCTTTTACTTTTAGGGTCATAGGAAAGTGGGGCTATAAGAGACCTCATAAAGTCAATTAGATCAGCCCCCTGTTCAAGGCAGGATCATCCCTAACTAAACCATACCAGCTAAGTATCTGTCTAACCTGCTTTTGAAGGTTTCCAAGCATGGCGATTCCACAACTTCTGTAGGTAGCCTGCTGAGATGCCTGACCATCTTCATAGTCAGAAAGTTCCTCCTAATCTCCAGCCTAAACTTCCCCTGCTGCAGCTTGAAGCCATTGCTCCTACTCCTGTCCCCTACTGCCATAGAGAAAAACCCATCTCCATCCTTTCTATAATCACCCTTCAGGTATTTGAAGACTGTTATCAAGTCCCGCTCAGTCTTCTTTTCTCCAGGCTAAATCACCCTAGTTCTCTTCTTTTCCTCATTAAATCTTATCTCCCAGGCCCTAATCATATTTGCTGCCCTGCACTGGACTCTTTCCAAACTGTCCACATCTTTATTGATGCAGTGCTCCAGGTGGGGCCTCACCAGTGCTGAACAGAGCAGAAGAATCACTTCTCTTGATTTGCAACTGACAGTCTTGTTAATACAACACAGGATGCTGTTGGCTTTTTTTTTTTTTTTTTTTTTTTTTTTTGCAACAAGAGAATATGTTGGCTCGCTTACAGCCTACAGTTACCCCCGAATGCTTCTCTGCAGTACTGCAACCTAGACAGCTATTCTGCTGTCTGTAATCAGATCAGCTTTGCTCCAGAACAAGTGACCGAGAGGCTGTCACTACATTTTCGTTCCATTGCTTTTTGCTGCTTTGACAGTTGAAGCGAGTGCTCCCATGTATAAATGCACGCTTAGTATGTACTGACATGTTACACATTGTTTCTTGTAGGAACATTTCAACAGTTCCACATCCCATCAGATTAATGCAAAAATAGCCATTTTGGGTTAAACTCACCCCTCCTCAAGGTGCCAGCCTGATTCTCATTGAAGCACTAGCTAAACTAGAACTTGAGTGAGTCACAGACCTTATGTATGGTATCTGCAGGAGTGAATTCCGCTATTCCAGCCTAACCCTCGAGTAGCATTTGCAATTCCTTTTGGCTTTGGTCAGACTTCAAAATTTCACAGCTATCTGCAACTACCCTGATCACCCAATGGAAGGCACTAGCCAGGCTTCTATGCACTGACCTTCATGCTCTACGGTACCCCAAACAGTGGAGGATGACTAAAGCTGAAAATGAGTAGTCACAGCTGAGCAGGAACTACACCATAGGTCGAGTCATTTTCACTCCTGATTCATGTCTAAGCAACTCATGATCACTGGAATGAACCAGATTGGAAAAACATGCTGGCCCAGGAACACAAGAACAACTGCAGCCAAAGAAAGGCTTTGGGGACCCAATAGGGAAGACAAGGAGAAAGCAAAATGGATGTGTCAGCACTGTGCAGTCGACTACTTAGCCTAGGGCCAGGCTTAGTAGTTGGCCCTGGGCTACAGCACCCTACAGCACAGGGCCAACTATTTAGCCTAGGGCCAGGTTGGATGCTGGTTTCTCAACCTTTGATTTGTCTTATATTGTATTTCTTTTCCCTCCTTTCACCTTTGTTCCTCCTTTATCCCCTCCTTTGCCATTCTCCTTGTGTCCTTTCCCTACCTGCTCTCACCAAATGCACAGAGAGGATATGAGTAGCAATGGAAAGCTGCTTTTACTCCCTAGAGTGAAAGCTGGCATGGGCTGCTCATAACTAGATGGCTGCTATTTATTACTGGCTCTATGGTAACGCTCCTCACACCAGTCCCTTTGGAACCCACAAACCCCCCTCCCAATCTCGTGTACAGACTGTACATGTTGCTAAGTGTGCTCATTTACCCCAGGTAGGAGGAGGACAACTTCTACTATACCTTTTGCAGGCTTCTGACCCAGGCCAGGTTAAAATAACTCAAAGACTAGGGACAAACTGGTGTATGTGTAATGTCTAAGTGATCAGAAATTGGTTTAAACCTGTAACAGAATAGATGTTCAGTACACATAAGCCAGTTTGAAAATGGCTGAAACCAGTTTGTGATAAACCTGGCTGAATCAGGCTTAACTGATTTGGGTCAAACTGGTTTATGCAATGTCTGTCCCAGATCCCTTGCTGGTTTAAAATAAACCAGACACCCCCAGCATCCTGGCATGCTCTGGGTTGGGCAGGGCTCTCTGTTCCACAGCAGGTCTGGCCCCTCCCCTCTGCTCCCTGGCCAGAGCTCCAGGAGAGACTACAGCAGGGGTGGGCAATTATTTTGGGCGGAGGGCCACTTACTGAGTTTTGGCAAGCCATCGAGGGCTGCATGACAAGCAGCCAGGAGCAGATAAATATTAATTTTCTAAAATTTTTAGGGGCCCCGTAGGCCAGATAGAATGGCCTGGTGGGCCGCAACCAGCCTCCAGGCCTCATTTTGCCTATCCCTGGACTACAGGTACAGCAGGGTCTGCCTGGCTTCCCCCTGCCCTACTTCCCCCCCCATGCTGTTTGCTGCTTAAGCAGGAATGCCCCCTCTCCTCCCCCTCATCTCCCACAGCACGGACCCCAGCCTCATGGACCATAAGCATGTGGTATGCTAGCTAATATGTCCAATTTCACTGGGACAGGCAAACAGAACAGTCTTTCTGGAGCTAATCAACGGGTCAGCTGTAAGCTGATTAAGAAGAGTTTGAACTAAAGGAGAGAGCCTGTTGTTTTGCCGATGAGGTGATAAACACTGTTATCACTGGTTTCGCCTGTCAGTTTGCTGCAGATAAGTATAAAGAAGCAGGGAGAAGGAGATTGAAAAGCTCTGCATCATCAGCAGATGCATGCACTGCACCCTCCCCCCTTGCCTCAGAGTGCTAGCGGGGGACTGGGGGCTGGCACCACTCCCGCTCCTTGAGCAGCCAGCAGGGAAAAGCAGGCAGACCTTCTTAATCAGAGGTCCTGTGGGAGCCTGACCATGCCCTCCCTCAGCTCAGTACTGTCCAAGGGAAGGGAGGGCTGTTCTAGGTCCCCCTGACTTCTAGCCTGAGCCACTCCAGGCACATGCCTGAATTTCTTCAGTCCAGAGAGAATGTTCAGTTACAAACTGGTTCAGCCTAGCCAGGTTAGACTAACCTGCAAAGATTGAATCAATTTAGGCTCAGACTTTTTGAATGTCTGTCCATAGCCAAAGACAGCCCTGCTCTAATGCATGTTCATTAAAAGCCCTGAATCTGGACGTAGCATTACTGACACCTGTTTGACCTGCACATATTCCACTGAGGAAAGCATGAAGCATTGGTCGTACTGTAGGATGAAGTACGAGAAGGAGGAGACGCCTGGTGTTCAAAGCAAAGGTGTTCAAAGTATTCTGGGACAGTGCGTTGATACTTGGGGAGGGGAGAATATATTTTAGAAAGGAATGTCTCCAAGTACCAATGCACTGTCCTAGAATACTTTGAACACCTTTGCTGCCAGACACCAGGCATCTCCTCCTTCTCGTACTTCATCCTACTGCTACATGCAGCCTTTCATCTCTTTCATCTCAAAGGATCAAAATACTTTACAAACTCTGTGCTGTACCACACACATACCTGCAGAATGATAAAACTGAGATCTAACACCACTTCTCATTATTAGGCATTGAGAGAAGGGATTGGTGCATGACTTGCCTGCAGCATGGAACCACAGACTTATAGGGAAACAGCTGGCTGGATCTCCACATATCTGTGCAGTACAACAGCTCTTCGGTGTGACATTCCTGTCCCCAGCAGCCTGTTTGGCTTCAAGGCCATACTGCCTTAGCTTCTACCCATTCCTCTGACAGAAGCAATGCAAACAGTCTGAAGTCTGGAGCCTCCTGGAAAATGTATTCAACTGAGCCCCCCCCAGCCAAAATTCATTAGGTCACATTATGCCACTGCCCCTTTCCTACTCAAACTTATACAGTGAGTATGTGCCAGCCTGGTGAGAAGGAGAAATTCTGGTTGGAGCCTGTGGTATTTTCCTTGCCAGTGTAGGGGAAAAGGAGAATGCATAGTTCCCTAGGGGGATTATGTTATCACCACAACTGAGCTCCCAGTCAGCACAAAGTTGCTTGTACTTCCAGCCAAAACTAGAGCATAACCAGCCAACATCACAGCACTGCTTCAACCCTGCAACTGTGGGTTTACTGGCATTGCTTGAATCCATCCCATCCTCTGAGGGGTGATAAAAGAGGCATGTCATGAATTACTGCAGAGTTAACTTAAACACTGCCTCTGCAGATAAACAAAGGCAGCTTGGTGGGAAATACTCCTCAGTCAGTCTAGCCTCCTTTCAATATTGGTATGTTGTGTCCTAAAATAATGCCAACGCTAGAAAACAGATGCTGCCAGACTGGTGGCCACATGGGAGGGAGACAGAGGAAGCATGCTGCTCTGCTGTGGCCCCCATCTGTTCTGCTTCCCTAGTCACAGTCATGCATTATCTGCAGCACTTCTCATGTCTCTACACCACATTTGACCATTTTGTTATGTATGCTTGTGCTCATTTAATGCTACAAACTGGTCAGGGGGGATCAGCAGGTATTGGGGGAGTCCCTGTTCCCCCGTGTGCTGCCAGGAGTGACCAGGAATAACAGTCACAAGCTGGCGGAGGGTAAGTTTAGATTAGATATTAGGAGGCGCTACTTCACAGTCAGGGTGGCTAGGGCCTGGAACCAGCTTCCAGGGGAAGTGGTGCAGGCTCCTAGCCTGGGGATTTTTAAAAGGAAGTTAGATGAGCACCTTGCCGGGGTCATCTGACCCCGGTGCTCTTTCCTGCCAAGGCAGGGGGTCGGACTAGATGATCTACCTAGGTCCCTTCCGACTCTAGCTACTATGAAACTATGAAACTATGAAACTACTTCATGAGGTACTTTGAGCAGCAGGCACTGCAGCAGGTGTTGCAGAGTCTGAGGCTCTGTGCCACCATCACAGGTGGTTGAACCAATGGTGTGGCCCCACTTTTTCATTAGTTCCTTGGAATGGCAGACTCCGGTATGTAAGAAGTTGAGGTGAAGCAGAAGGAGCCAAAGCAATGACTTTGGACATAGAGGACACATCTACATGAGACGTTTACTGTCACATTGCCTAATTAGATCCGCAGTAAGCATCTCAACATCTACATGTGCAGTGCTATCAGGACAGCGCCAGCTAGTTAACTCCACTGTAGGTTAGTACTTGTAAATACACATACTATCCTATGGTGGAGTTTTTTACTCCACAGCAATGCACGTGTAGATGCTGATGGGGCTGGCTGGGGCATGAGGGGGCTTTAGTGTGAAGGTTGCCCCAAGCCAGCCGGGGCTGCTCTGACCTGATTCAATGTGCTGCAGTCCCAGGCACGTGTTCAAACGTGGCATCTGGACCAATAAACCCCAGTATGAACTGAACCAGAGTTTATTGTTGTGCATTACTTGCATGTGTAGATGTGCCCACAGAGAACTTTCTGGATGCTCCCTGCTTTGTTCCAGCTGGATATCTGCTCTCTCCCCTTCCTCCACTTAATTTTTTGTTGCGTCACATCCAGGCCTCCACCTTCTCCCCTCATCCCTTCCTTTTCACTTTTTCTTTCCCTGAGTCCCTTCCCAAAACAGAACAAATACAAAATTTGCTGCTATTACATTGTTCATTCTGCTTATGCAGCAGACTTCCTCCCCCTACCCTGGGTCTGTCCTGTCTAGGAAGGCTGTACATGCTGACGAGGGAAATAAATGGCTGTGTTTGTACAGCACCAAGCCCAATGGAGGCTCATTCTTGGCTGCTGATTCTGAGCACCACCACATTGGAAATGCTGTATAATCTTGGTCTTCTCTTTAGGACCGCAGATGTAAATGTCATTTACAAATGGGGACTTTGCAGCACCAGGCTGGGACATTTGCTTAGTGCTGATTCAGAAAAAGGGTAACACCTACCGAATGACATGACAACATGACTTTCTAGAAACACCTACTCTTTCCCATCCATCCACATATCGACCAAATCTTATCTATTTGGTTACGGCAGCAGACAAGAGCACAACCTAAAAATGACTGAAGGCTCAAAGGTCATGCTTTTTTGAGAGTTCTTGATTATATGGTTACAGTTTCTGTCTTGTTTGACCCACTAGCTGTCACCATATTGCAAGAAGCAGGAGCCACTATTAAGAAAAGATAAAAAGAAGTGCAGGCCTTACCATGTCTTTAAATGCCCCAAGTATGGCTGCCGTGATTATCCCAAGAAACAATCCAATGATATTCAGGACTGTAGAGGACCACAGAAGTCGGTATAAATGAATCACATCCTGACAGCTGTTCACTCCAAGGAATTCATAGTAGCTGGGTGACTGCTCTGAACTGAAAGAGGATAGAAATGAAATCATTGTTATGCCAGGGGTTTCATACATGGTATAGAGCAGTGGTTCTCAGCCTTTTTCCTACTGGGACCCATTTGCAAAGATTCATGCCCTGTCCCAACCCACACCCCCCTTGGCCCTGCCAGTGCCTTAACCCCAGTCCCCTCTCCCCCCCGCCCCAAGCCATGCTGGTGTCCTTTACTCCTGACCCACAGACCCCTGCCCTGCAAGAGGGGCCCCCAGCTGCACCCATCCCATTCAGCTGGAGTGCAGTGGCTCTGGCTCATGTTGGCAGCAGCAGAGTGAATCTGGCCCTGGCATAGGCTGAAGAGAGGAGGAGGAGAGGCCTGTGGCATGCCTCCTGCCCTGGGCTTGGGTGCTGCGTTAGGCAGCCTGGCCATGGCCCCTCCTGCCCACCAAGGAGTGTCTCCTGGATGCCCCACCCCTGCAAGCATAAGCACTGGCCCCAGTGCTGCCAACCCAGCCATGCAGGTCTCCCCTGCCCCCTTCCCCCACTGGAAGCGGCAGCCATCTTCCCACTGCTTCTGCCCTGCCACAGTTCATGACCCTTTGAAATATCACGACCCACAGGTTGAGAAATGCTAGTAGAGAGCATCTAACTAGCTGGAACTCCAGTGGGTAATTTGTCTTGGGCAACTGACTCGAGTGCAAAATGTACAGCCTTGTCTGTACTACTAAGAAATGATTAATGAATGTTACTAGCATTGCTCAAGCTGAATGCGAGAAGTTCTAGCATAGACTGGAATCTACAGCCCAAACTGTTTTTTTTAATGACTGAGGCAAACTTTTAATAAATATGGGTCTGGTCCCTGGGTCGTCCCACCTATGCCAGCTCTATATTAGATGACTAGTGTTTGGCAGCAGTGGGATTGTTTAGTAAGATTCTCTAGCATAACTATGGTTTTAATAGAAAATGCTACACTTTTTTTCTGAAATCAGGCTTAGGGCATGTCTACACTGCTCTGACAGCCTGCCTTAGCTGGGACCCTCCTCCCCCTGCAATCATGATCCACCCTGTCCACTCTAATACTGCAGGGCTGCTCCCAAGCAAGGCACAGGCCAAGATCTTCATGGGTCCATTTTCATGTTTGGAATGTATGAGCAAGAGGTGATGGCAAGGACAGACTGGGACTGATGTGCTTCAGCACACCACCACCATGGCTTGAATATGCCCTTAGGACTGTGAGTTTGTGTGCAACTACCAGTTCAAACCTGCTTAGCAGAGTTCCCCCTTTATCTCCCCCTTCATCTCACCAGTTAATTAAAGACTTCTCTTTGGAGTCTCATCTTTTGTGGGGCACAGGCTGCCTAAGAAATGAGAGGCAAGGAACATTTCCCCAACAATATCCCCCACTTGCTTATGGTGCCTTATGGTGTCTAAGTGACAAAGGCAACACGAGAGCTAACGGATACCATAAGGATGGTCCTTTCAACTGTGGATTGTGCCTTCTAGAAGTACTATCTTGCTGGGATCCTATAATCCCTGCTCACTTCCTGCCCCTGGGGCAGGGGGCTGAACTCGATCTTCCGAGGTCCCTTTCAGCCCTACTGTCTATGAAATATATAAAATATTCTTCTACATGTATTCAAAATGACTACAATTACCATTCACAGCCATAGGCTTTGTTTTGTGCTGAGATCTCTTTGCTGTAGAGGCTATGTAATATGTGGGTATTTGGAGAAAAGAAAGGCAGTGTCTTGAAGCTTTTCCATTGGAAAGCATGGTGAAACGGTCCCAGGGTTTGTACTTGTCTTAACTTCTTCCCTACTACATCTGCTCCTACACTCACAATCTGAGTTGAAGAGACTTTGTGCCAGCTCTACTAAAGCCCTAATGCATGACATTTGCACTTCTACATCGTCATTTTGCTGAGGAGCAGAGCACAGCAACCCCTGAAATTTCCTGCTTTCTAATCAGGCTTATGGGATGCAGATGGAAAATTGAGTGGCAAAACCATGGAGAAGAAAGGGGATGGCATGGAGACTCCTCTCTGACAATGGCCATCACCAGGTGTTAATGACTAAAAGAGGAAATTTTCTCTTGACTGCTCTCTCTTACTAGCTTATGCCTTGAAGCAATGGGATCTCAATCCCTAGCATTTTTTTTCACCCTAAATAACTTCATAGATTTCATAGACATTAGGGCTGGAAGGGACCTTGGAAAATCACAGAGTCCAGCCCCCTGCCCAAAGGGCAGGAAGTCAGCTGGGGTCATAGGATCCCAGCAAGGTAAGCATCCAATTTGCTCTTGAAGGTGTTCAATGTAGGTGCTTGAACCACCTCCGCTGGCAGACTGTTCCAGACCTTGGGGGCTCAGACAGTAAGGAAATTCTTCCTTATGTCCAGCCTGAAATGGTCTTGCAGTAGTTTATAACCATTCGACCTTGTCATCCCTTGGGGCGCTCTGGTGAACAAATGTTCCCCCAGATACTGGTGGTCACCCCTGATAAACTTATAGGTGGCCATCAGATCACCCCGAGCCTGCGCTTTTCCAGGCTAAAGAGCCTCATAGATCTCAGCCTGTCATCGTAAGGTCTGTTTTCCTGACCTCTGATCATGCTCTTCTCTGGACTCTCTCAAACTTCTTCACATCCTTTTTGAATTGTGGAGCCCAAAACTGGATGCAGTGCTCCAGCTGTGGCCTCACCAAGGCCGAGTACAAGGGGAGAATGACGTCCCGGGATTTGCTTGAGAAGCATCTATGGATGCAAGCCAGCGTTTTGGTCGCTTTACTAGCTGCAGCATTACATTGCAGGCTCATGTTCATCTTGTGGTCAATGATGACCCCCAAGTCTCTTTCTTCCATAGTGCTAGCCAGTGTAGCACTGCCAAGACTATAAGGATGCTGCAGGTTTTTCTTCCCAAGGTGGAGAACCTTGCATTTTTCAGTGTTAAACACCATCAGGTTCTCATCCGCCCATTTGCTGAGCCTGTCCATGTCAGCCTGGATCACCCACCTGTCTTCTGATGTGGATGTTTTGCCCCAAAATTTGGTGTCATTGGTGAACTTGGCCAGTCCGCTTCTGACTCCAATGTTCACATCATTAATGAAGATGGTGAACAATATGGGTCCAAGGACAGAGCCTTGGGGAACCCCACTGCTTACAGCACACCATGATGAGTGACTTCCGTCAACCACCACCCTCTGGGTCCGACCACGGAGCCAATTCCCCAGCCACAGTTGGCCAGCTCTTCCAAGAGGTGATCATGGGATACCAGATCAAAGGCTTATTTGAAGTCAAGATATATGACATCAATCTCTTCTCCCTTGTTCAGGTAATAGGTCACCTGGTCGTAGAAGGAAATGAGATTGGTCAGGCAAGACCTACCCACAATAAACCCGTGCTGGCTATCCCTTAGGATGTTGCCGTCAGCCTCTTTAATTAACTTTTCTAAGATCTTCCCCAGGATAGAAGTCAGGCTGATGGGCCTATAGTTTACCAGATCCACTTTCCTCCCTTTCTTGAAGATCAGCACCACATTGGCCTTCTTCCAGTCTTCGGGCACTACACCAGAGCACCAGGAGTTTTCAAAGATTTGTGCCAGGGGCTGGGCTATGACGCTCGCCAGCTCCTTGAGTTACCCTGGGGTGCAGATTGTCAGGGCCGGCTGACTTGAAGGTATCCAGCTTCTCAAGGTGTATCCAGCATTAATGAAGGGCAGGGGATCTCCCTCACCTGGACCACCCTGTCCCGTAGCAGGCATGGGTGTCCCATGGGACTGATGAAAGATCGATGCAAAGTACCCTTTTAATAGGTTGGCTTTTTCCTAGGTGTCAGTTGTCAGCTGTTCCATCTGGTTCAGCAGGGTTCCAGTGTTGCCCTTGCTTTTCCTCCGGCTCCCCATTTATCTGAAAAAGGACTTTTTGTTGTCCTTATTGCTCAGAGCCAATTGGAGTTCAGTTGCAGACTTGGCTTTCCTGGTTTGCTCCCTGCAGGACCGGACAAGTGCAGAATAATCCTTGGAGGTGAATCCCATCCTCTGTAGGCCTTTCTTTTTAGCCTTAGGAGGTCTGCTAGGTCCCTGGAGAGCCAAGGGGGCTGCTGTGTCCTCTTGCTGCCTTTCCTCCAAGATGCAACAGACTTAGCTTGTGCATTGAGGATCACTCTCTTGAGGAGCAACCACTCTTCTTGAACTCCCCCCTCCTTGGGGTCGTGGTCCCTTAGGGCCTCACTGACAAGCCTCCTGAGCTTGTCAAAGTCGGCTTTCCTGAAATCAAGGACTTCTGTGTTGCTGACTGACTTGCCAGCTTTATGGTGGATGGTGAAGGTGATCAGCTCATGGTCGCTGTCACCCAGCTTCCCTTCAATCACTAGGTCTCCAATTAGGTCATCCCCTGTAGCCAGTACCAGGTCGAGCAGCACTTTACCTCTTGTTGGCCCATAGACTTCTTGAGTCAGATAGAGGTCATCCATGCACGAGAGGAAGCTTTGTGACTGTTCGGATTTTGCTGAGTGATCCTCCCACAAGATGTCCAGGTAATTGAAGTCACCCATGACAACCATGGTCCTGCAGCCCTCAGCCAGTTCCCAGGCAAACTCCTGGTCAAGCTCAGGACTTTGGGTGGGAGGTCTGCAGTAGACTCCAACTGTTGTGTCCCCTGTCCCCATGGATTTTAACTTGGAGGGTCTTCAGTCATCCACCATGGTTGCCAACATCAGCTTGCAGGGACACGTAGCTTTCCTTAACATAGAGAACTACACCCCTGCCCTTTTTATCTACTCAGTTCCTCCTATACAAGGTAGAGCCATCTATACCCATGGTCCAGACATGGGTGGAGTCCCACCAGGTCTCCATTATCCCTGTGACATCATAATTATTTGCATTAAGCAGGAGGATGAGCTCCTCCTGCTTATTCCCCTAGCTCCTGGCATTTGTGTATAGGCAGGCAAGAGCCCCCAAAGGGAACTTTGGGGGCTCTTGCCTGCCCACAGATTGTACCAGGCAAGTGTCCCTTTGGGGGTTCTTGCCTTGCCCACAGATTGTACCAGAGTTGGGGCAGGGGTGGGCTCCCTTAAATGCCTTGGCCTGCTGGCTTTGCAAGGGTAGCTCAGCAAGCCAGCAGTGGCGGTAGTCCCCCCATTCCCCAGCAGCCTTAATTTAAAGCCCGGTGGAGCAGGTCAGCCAGTCTGGCTGAGAAGAGCCTCCTCCCCAGTGGAGAGAGGTGAAGGCCATCTCTTCCTAGCAGCTCACTGCCTCTCTTGCCAAAGAGATGGCCTCCACCTCTCTCCCCTGGGGAGGAGGCTCTTCTCAGCCAGACTGATGTTCTCATTAATACTGATGCTCTGATACCCTTCCCTTAGCACTGTCTGATACTGTGAGCACATACCATAAAGAATCTAGTTCTTGTTTTGAATCCTGCTGTGCTCTTGGCATCAATGCCACCCAGCAGCAATGAGTTCCATTAATTGATGGCATGTTGCATAAGTCTTTCCAATGTAAATGCCTTACTGTTCAATTTAGCTGAATGTCTTTTTGTTCATATATAATAAAAAAGGTAAAGAAAAGCATTTGCTTTACTTGTTCTATACCAGGGGCTCCCAAACTGTGATTAGCATATCCCTGGGGGTACACAAGACATCTCTGAAGGGTATGTAGGAGAAATTGTGTAATGGTAGGTTTAATTTTCATTGTAATAATAACTGGCATTTAAGGAGTTAAAATATAAAATGTATGTTGGTAGGGGTATGTGGGCAGCTGGTAAATCTGGAAGGGGGTATTTAATAAGAAAAAGTTTGGGAATCTTTGTTCTATACCATTTATTATTTTGTAGGCATCATCTACCCATGCCAACTGATCCTTTAAAACCTGAAGACTGAAGTTAAATAAAACACGTGCAAGCACTAGGATGAGCAAATAAACTGAAATAGTTGTCATTGGTCTGGTCATCAGCAGACATGCTGCAGTAGTTCAATTTAGCATCTCCTAGGCCAGGATAGAAAAGTATTTGCTCAGGCTCTGACTTCATCTTTAATTGGTTCCATAAAGCTGCACCCCAGAAGCTCACTTGCCCAACATGACCCTGCTGTTCTGGGGAAATCTGACTCTTTCTCTCTAGTCCCCAAATTCACTTTATTTCTTCAGGGAAATGAGGGCTTGACATAATTTATTGTTTTTGCAGAAACAAAACATACTGGTCTGGATCCCTGTCAGATTCTCTGTAAACCTTGTTCTTGTAAACTCGTGTGACCTTTTGAGTTCCCATATCTGGCACTGGCCCATCCAAGGCTCAAAGAGGGCTGCGTCATTCATGCTCGCAATAAATAAAGTGGGGGGAGAGCACTTTGAAGTAAATCTACAGGATTAAGGACTCAGTCTAGGAAATGTGACATTAAAATGCAAGGTAGCACTTCACAGCTGGCACATGGTGAACTCAACAAGCAGCACCTACAGCCCCTGGAGACTGCCCAGAATTTCCCAGGCTCTACAGAACATGATGCTGCTTTCAAGGATATTGTCATGTACAGACATGGAGCAAGGCACCGGGCAGGGATCTGTGTGCGTTTCAGGTTGGCAGTAAATCTCATGAGTTTATTTTGTCTGCTCTTGGGTTAGGCAATAGTGCTGTTTACCCACTATGCATTCACATGTCAGACTGTTGCTTCACCACACTGAGCTCACAGCCCTTTTCTGAGGACTGGTGTAGTCATGCAAGCCCAGATCCAAAAAAGCACTCAGGCTCCTAAAGAGGGACTCACAAGGAATTTAGCTGCCAGTGTCCAAGAGCACAATCCGCCATAGGCCTGGCTACTCTCTTCCACAGGATTCAAATTACACTTTGACTTGGGGGCGAGGGGAGGGGCAGTTCTGCAAAAAAACACATGGGTTGCCCATCTACCCTAACAAAATCTGCCCTAATAAAATCAGAGATCTCCCAGGTTATGATTTTCATATCTTACAGTGAGGTTTTCATTTCTTATGGGGGGGGGCTCAGCCTCCCTGAGCTCCCCCGTAATTCAAAACCTGCTTTTAGTGTGTGCCCACCTCTCTTCCATGGGGCTGCTATGGACAGAGGTGTAACAACGCAGCTAGGTGCCAGAGGTGACTGCAACACACAGGGGAAGTGGTGACTTTTGTCTGCTACTGTGCTGCTGATTTGATTGTGTGGCTGTGCCAGCAGCCATTTCTTTTCTGCTCCCCGTCCTGCAAATTGACTTCCAGGGCAGCTGCCCCAGTCACCCTACCCTAGTTATGCCACTGGCCAAGGGCACTCCTAAAGGATTCCCCAGCCAAGGGTTGGGAGCAAGAATAGGAATCTAGGAAACTATTTCCCAGGTAAGTGCCCAAGTCCACAAGCTCCAGCATGTACCCTTTTGCTTGTTCTCCCTTTCAGTCCTCAGTTTTGAACCTGAGCCACAGTGTGGCCAAGAATGCAACAAGGAGAGTGGAGAATCTCTCCCTTCCCAGCCCAGCCTGTAGCCTGGGGGCTAGGGCACTCTTTCTGATGCAGCTGCAGGGTTTGAATCCCCTGGGCTCTAAAAGGCTTAGAGGCCAGGGATCTCTCACTTCCTAAGTGCTCTACCGACTAGACCAGGTAAACAGTGGCAGCACCTCCTTGGCTATCCTTCAGAAGAAGAGACTGACCTAGTCTTGGGCACCTCAGAGCAAGAGGAAATTTGAGGTTGTAAATCCCTGTCTCCAACAGGTCTATAACCCAAGGTAAGTATGTTTGGGAGGGAGGCAGGATTTCAGGCCCACTCCTCTCTTTACTTGCTTTCTTAGATGGCTCCTCACTTTCCAAGCTTTTGGTTAGGAGTCCCATTTGTAGTCCCTACACTCTACCCCTGCTTTGTATTGGGAACCTGGTCTCCCAAACTAATTCATTCCCCAAATTAATTTGACTCACGAGGCAGGGCAAATTAAAAGTTAACCCTGTGGATAAAGAACATCACTATGTCTAGGGCCCTTCATGGATTTGGTCCAGTGTTACCTGACTACCCTGTTCAGGTACTTTCATTGCCATATTTTTTTCAGCCTGTGGTTTGGTAACAGTAAATTAAAATTAAGATCTTTAAGAAACAGTATTTAAAAAGCATTCTCTTTGTACCTTCTCTAGCCTTATGGCTATTGAATTTAACCTCTTGAGCATGTAAAGATGATACCTGTAAGACCGTCCTTGCTTTGCCTAACATGTTAGCACCTTGAAACTATCCTGTAATTTTGCTTCCCCTAGTTCAGTGAAGAAGGGATCAGTTAAATCAATTTGGAAAATACTAGTGCAAGGTCAACACAAATCCTGACAAGGCTGTCTACCATGTATTTAGTCTGATTGCCTGACAAAACCCGTCAATACTTTCTAAATAAAAACACACAAAAGTAATAAAAGCAGAGAGGAAAATCCTGACTCCACCTCCACCAAGCATGGAGTCCCCCCTCCTAGCTGAGCCAGCATAGTTATCAGCTAAGTCTCCTTCTAAGGGCAAGCACTCAGACTAATTACCCATGGCATGAGATCACAGGGGTCCCATTACCCTATCCAATTTGCAGTTGGGGTGCAGAAAGGACCCACTCTTTCATCTCTACCCAACATGGCTGATGCTGGCCCTGGAAGGAATTGGCAGAGTCTATGACACTTAGCAGTTCAGAGCCCAACACACACTACTATGTGACTGAATGCATGGGGACAGCTCCATATATATTGTCTGCCATGGTGACTGTATGGTCCCCTGTCCTCTCAAAAGAGTGCTGCAGGCAGAACAGGGACAGCTGTAGGCACTGGTAATTCAACAGGCTTTACAACTGCCCTATGACATGTGAAGGGAGGGCTCCTTCAGTCTTCCACAGGGTGGCTGCCAGTGTACGGCCTGATATCCAGCTATGGACTGAGTCCCAGAATATGGGTTTCAGTGTAAATATCTGTCCTTTTGGAAACAGAACAGATGTACAAATACATTGTATTGCTGATGTGTACTGCTTTGGAGGTACTTACTTTTCACAGTTGTAAAGGTCACAGCAGTAGCATGTGTTACTTTTCACTTTAAGCTGGCATTTGCTGTTTAACGTGTAACACATTACCTGGAGAAGAGAGAGGGGACAGTTCTTTAAGCAGAGGCCTACAGGTATAGTACCTGGAGACCACTAGTTTCCAAGGTATCCCACTGATCACAAAAACATCTGCACATTTTGTTTCCTCCTAAGCAGCTGAATGGTTGCATTGAAGAATGCTGCCCCATTTAGCCTGGAATGTTTCATTCAATACATCCCTCGCTCAATCCATGAATTGTTCACCACATCCAGTGCACGGATGCACTGAATGCAAGGAAACATGGCTGGATTCATGACAGATGGTCTCAGGACTCCAGGTCCCTGATTCTGGGAAACCTGCTCTAGAAGAGCCACTGTTCCCTGCTCCCCAGGGGGAGGCAAGA
The DNA here is from genome assembly GCF_052110815.1 of Crocodylus siamensis. NCBI lineage: Eukaryota > Metazoa > Chordata > Crocodylia > Crocodylidae > Crocodylus > Crocodylus siamensis. The sequence continues at coordinate 304,889,170 of NC_143395.1, forward strand.
GGGAACAGATACAGGAAGAAGGGACCTGCCCAGCACTGCCACTGTCCACCACAATCTGGCCATAGAGGGAAGCCCAAGACTGCTCCTGCCACGTTTCAGCCATGAGGTGGCCAGGGATAGCAACAGGCTAGGTGCCTCTTTGCAGTGCCTGCTTCTCAGGTGGTCAGGCTGGGAGCACGTACAGGAAAGGAGGGCCTGCCCATTGCCACCGCTGTCCCCAGTGAGCTGAGCACCCCACACAGCTGCTCCCCACAGACTCCACTGGAGTGGGGCAGGAGCAGCTCTGGGGGTTACCCCAAGCCCAGGTCAGCAGTGGTGGCAGATGGGTCCCCACTTCTTGTCTCAACACTGAGATCTAGGATAGACAACAACCTGACAGCCTGAGACAATCTAACATGAATCCTGTCCGGCCCCCTGCTAGCCTGGGAGCTCCAATGGTACCTTGCCTCCACCCCACCCCCAGTCAAAGGGAGTGGCACACTGTACACTCTTTACTAAATCCTACATCCACTTAAACAGTCCTCAATCTCTGATGAAAGGAAAACAGCATAAAAGTCATGGTGGGACTATGGCAACATGATGTCTGACAGGTTATCTACATACCACTTTGGGTAGGCGAAGATTAAAATGTCAGTAAATGATGGCATCATCCTTTCTGTACAAACCACACCTTGCCAGAGTTTCAACTCACCGTCCAAGCATGACACACACAAACACACACAACGCCCTGGGTTGTATTAACAGGAGTGTGAGTTGCAAATCAAGGGAAGTTATTCTTCTGCTGCATTCAGCACTGGTGAGGCCTCACCTGGAGTAGTGTGCCCAGTTTTGGGCCCCACACTTCAAGAAAGATGTGGTCAGTTTGGGATGATTCCAGCACAAGGCAACAAAAATGGTGAGAGGTCTGGGAAGCAATACTTACAAGGAAAGGCTATCAGAACTGGAGTTATTTAGCCCGAAGAAAAGAAGACTGAGGTGGGATTTGATAACAGTCTTCCAGTACCTGAAGGGTGATTATAGAGAGGATGGAGATGGGCTTTTCTCTGTGGCTGTAGGAGGCAAGAGTAAGAGCAATGGCCTCAAGCTGCAGCAGGGGAAATTTAGGTTGGAGATTAAGAGGAACTTTATGTTCTACAAGAGCAGTCAGACATTGGAAAAGGCTCCTCAGAGAAGGTGTGGAATCTCCCTGCTTGGAAACTTTCAAAAACAGGTTAGACAGATACCTGGCTAGGATGATTTAGTTTAGGGATGGTCCTGCCTCGAGCAGGTGGCTGGAATAAATGACCTTGTGAGTTCCCTCCAACCCTATTTTCCTTTGATTGATTCTATGATGACAGAACATTTTGTATTTACAGTGGAAAAACAATACTGGAAATATTTTCCCCTAAAAAGTTACTGAGCTCCTTTGGTGTCTTGAAGCTGCATGAGGAAATCTGTTCACCATTTTAAGTTGTACATTTGAAGCATGGTATGGGGGGTCTGACCACTGAGGAATAAATTGTCTGGTGAATAATAATAAGCTTCTCTAACTAGAATGCTGTCTCTTATTCCTTCATTCTTCAGCCTTTATTACACCACAATCAAGAGTTTCAAACAAACAAACAAAAAAACAGGGAAAAATTTCAAGTAATTAAGCAGACAAGTACCCTTTACAGGAGGCTGTCTGGAGTATTGAAATAATAAAGGTTCATTTGTGTGAATATGGACTCTAGAGAGAAGACAGATGTTGGAACAATAAATGCAGGCACACGAGTCACACTCCACTCAGACAAGAAATCATGTTAATGACCCTTAAATGCAGTAAGCGTACATAATTCCTACTTGACATAAGAAGCTAACTATAATATTTTATGCCTGAGATTCTTACTGAAATTTTTCAGCTTTGTTAATAGTTTTGAAATAGTGCAAATGCTGTCAGTGTTAAAACAGTTCATATCCTTGAAAATATATTATTTAAATCTTTTTAAAATATATAAAGAAAATATGCTGTAACCATTCAGAGGGTTCAGTTTGCACAATGGAAAGAACTGAGTATTGACCGCATATGATAATATATTTAGGAATAAACTGTCTTTTAAAATGTCTGATAAGTGCTCTGTGACATATTTTCATTTATCAATATATTATTTTTTTAAATAATCTCATACTGAAATTGTGAACTGCAAGCTTCTGCTTTTTGGGGGAAGGTCTGAATCACTGTATACTCTTTGGTGTGAAACCTGGGACTTCTATAATGTGTGTGCTCTTGAGAGAAAGAAAAGTGTTGAGGTCATCTGTACACACAAAAACCCATGTACAAAGAAAGCTATACATACTTTTAAAACGTGGCTTAACAGGAAAACTGTGAGAATAGGCAGGGTTTTTCTTTGAGTAGTGGAAATAGTGGGGGGGGCTCAGAAAATCCTAGAACATTTAGGGCCTAGAAAGAGAACAGCTTTCCTACCTTTAATGAACAAGGCTTAGGGTGGGTATTCAGAGAACATGATAACTATGGAGAATCTAAAAAGATCAAAGACAAAAAGGGTCAGGGAAGACGGGTGGAAGAAAATGAAAAGTCCACAAGAAAAGCAAGTAATGAATAAAGAATCAAGAAGGGACTGAAACTGCAGGAGGCAAGCTCTGGAAGGTCAGGGATCATCAGTGAGTGTTTTCTCCCCATCTGTATTCTAGGACAGCAGCCAAAAGTGCAAACCAAGACTATGGCCCCATCAGAATCTTTACTGTTATGGGGAGCTCCTCTGAAGTCAGGCATAGACGTGGATGCAATGTGATGTACTTGCCTCACGGGACCTATGAGGACATCTCTGAAAGTGGAAACGCCAGGGTGGCAAAGTACAGCAGCCAAAACAGAAGGGAAACAGTCTGATCATAAGAATCCAGAAACAGGGCTCAACACGCAGAATACTCATGTATGGCATGAATCTATCACTAATGTCCACATTAACTAGCACCTTAATTCTACTGAAACCAAAGGGCTGTCAGTGGCTGAAAATTGTTCAGAAAAAGAAGCAATAAGGAAAAGGAAAGAAGCATGCCTGTGGGGTAGGCCAAGGGTGTGAAACTCATCTGGTGCCTTGGGCCAGATGAGCAGCTCAGAGCCAGTCCATGGGCCATATCTGGAGCAAAGAACTGTCACCTGGCCCATGGGACTAGAAATTTGGGAGGGCACAAGTGGTATCAGTATCAGTGGACAACCACTGCTTGTCCCACCACAGGCCAGACGACATGCTGCTGTGCTCTGGATCCAGCCCGTGGAACTGCCCACATGTCAGAAATTAGGTGAAACAAGCTGCCATAGCTCCCAGAGCCACAGTGATTAACACTAACACTGCTTGCCCAACCACCAAATTTCTAGCCCTGTGAGGCAGAAAACAGCTCCATGGGCCAGATCTTTTGCCCTGGTCTAGGTAGATATCTCAAATAAAAGACAGCTGATATATGCAAACTACCTGACAAGCCATAATCACATGACATAGGCACCAGATTCCAGTAAGAGTTGAGACACACGTTTAACTTGAGGTATGTCTCTATGTTACACTGAAGGTTTGTTCTACAAGCCCTGTCAAAACTCCATAAGGACAACAATCTGGACCCAACTGCCTTTTAAGACAACTGTGTTTGAGTAATGCTGGGATACTGTCCCTAGCTCTGTGTGCCAGGATTGGTGCCCTGGTGCAGTTTCTACCAGGCCCCATGTGCTGGGATCCCACTGGGACTTGCATCCCAATTTCCTCTGCCTCCACTGTGATTGGTACCCTTGAGTCTTGCACTGAGCCTGCCTAGCTCCACACGCCAGAATCAGTCCTTGCACAGCCAATATGGTGCACAGGACCACAACCTATGGGAATCCCAAAGTGCCTGTGTGGAGCCCCACAAGCTGAATGGGGCCAGATCTGGCCTGCAGGCTGGGGGGTTAAACACCCCTGCCCTAAGACAGACTCAAGTTTGAAAGAGACCTCAAGACTCATGTAGTCTAACCCTTGTGTCCTAGTCCCTCCATCATGTCCATTCAAATAGGTGTCAAACCTCTTTTCTTGGGTGAGGTTATACCCCTGTGAAGTCCCAAAAACAAAACGCATGCTCTGATCCAATAAGAGAGGGTACACTGTGAAGTGAAAGTTCTGATGAAGGTCAATTTGAGATATAGGTTGCACTAAAAAAACAACTTCCTGGTGTGATATTTTTGTTTGCCATTATTTTTGTACTTGAAGTCATTTGGAGTTGAGCAAATGTGCAGCTACATAGCTAAAATGAACCTTAGAATTACCAAGAGTCTGATTCTTCCACCCTTCCTAACCTGAACTAATATCATACTCCATGAGGAGGTCCATTAGTTCCAACAATGGCAGCAGTCTAACTGGGCTCCAGATTAAATTATATTTCCACAGACATCAGAAAGACACCATTTCAGTGTATCTGAAAACTGAAAAATCAGTGCAGAATGTATTTGTTACTGGGGACATCTTGCTGGGCACTTACTGCATCAAATTTAATATTCCATTTTTAACCTAACCAATATGTTCACACTGGTCTGAGATTTATGTACCTGAAAGACCAGCCACCTCCCTGTGACATAGCCCCAGTGTTGAGATCAACAGGAACTCTTGATTTCAAATGGGCCTGATTTATAAACTCTTAGTGCATGCTACAAAGTACCTTTACTTACCCTGGCTGCAGGGGGTTGGAAAGACACTAGAGGGAGAATAGTAAGATCTGATCTAAAACATGTTTTAGCATCTTTGTTACTATGCATGCTAATTACTGGGTGAAGGGGCTAATGGAGTTGTCCATCTTTATAACTATCTTTTTTTAAGGTGCAAGAAGAACCAAGAGAGGGCCAGGTACTCTTTTTATGAGATGAGTGAATAAATGCTCAGGAGGAGCTGGGGGGTAGGATCAGGATGTTTGTGGGTACTCTGCATGCCAAATCCTATTGTTTCATGTCAGAGGCCAGACTGTTAGGCTTCTTAAGTTTGTGGTTTTCCATCTCCCCAGCACCAACTTGAGAGATGTTCTCACCTCACAATACCTACAAAAAAAAATCAAATGGCATCCACTTCTGGCAAAGAAAAGTAATACGTTGAGAAAACTCGGCAAGCCATATACCTGTTGCATACTATTAATGGCATTTTGAACAAAACTAGTGCCCTGGAAAATTTTATAGAACAAGCAATTGGCCTTCTTGGTAAGAAGTATTGCAACTGATTACCAGTTGGCTGAGTTCAGAAAACAAAAGCCAAACTTGAAAGCTATGGATCATTAGCTCTGAATTAGGTCCAGATCAGTGCAGTTGGAAAAACATGTCAGTGGATAACCAGACAAGAAAGTTATTCTTTAGGCCTTAAACCAACATGCTACAGAAACATAGTTTTTATTTTGCCAAAAAAGGTCTAGGTCAGAGCTTCTCAACTTCATACATTCTTAAAATCTTTAGATACAGTCAAATACCTCCAATCTCTTAAAGCTGGGGTATCAAACATACAGCACACAGGCCTGCACACCCTCTCTGTTCAGCCTGCCAAGGATGGCCCTGGCCATCCGTGGCCTAAATTTAGGGCCATTTGGCCTTGGCTCATTGCCACTGCTCCTCGACTCACCCAGCCCACAGATCCACTACCAGAGATCTTATCACTTCTGTCACTAGACCCGATGCTGCAGCTGGATCCCCACAAGGATCCCTGTGGTTCAGATCCAGGCCAGGGCACTAGTCTGACGTCCCTGCCTTAAACCATTAAGTGATGTGCTTGAGCTTACTTGCAGAGAAGCTTAATCAACTTCACTTTAGCAATCAGAAAGCTCCATTTACTTGGTAGGTACTGACTGAGTTAATCACATCTTAAATTGTGATCCAACCACATGTTCAATCAGTTAAAGGTGTGATAAAATGAGAAATAAACCACAAAGTTATTCCACAAAAGTGTGTAATCACTTTGTGGCTGATTCCTATCAGGCTATTAACTGAATGTGTGGCCAGATGCTCCATCGTGGTTGTGAGCCCTGTCAGCTGATGGGACTCCCAGCCACAAGAGCACATGGGGTGCCCCCACAGCCATGAGCCCCATCAGCTGCAGGTTCCCAGCCACAGAAGCTTGTTACTTGCCAGTGCAGGGGGAGCCCAGGACTATGATCTGAAACACTGAAACAAATCACTATCCTCTGAAATGGCCGAATCTCAAACCAAATCGAAACACAGCCATTTTGTACAGCCCTAGAACTAACCATTGGTGCACTCAGCACGTGGACCCAAGTGACAGGAGCAGCCTGAAAGCTTTCAGAATATTCTGACACTGCTCCTAGTTGATGAAGCACTTCATGGTATTGGTCACCATCAGATGGTCATGGGACATTTACGCTGAGCACATCACCAGCCACCGTCAGTATGAAGAGAACCAACCAAATCACCTGCCAAAAACAGAAGTGGAGCTACAGACTGAAAGAGACACCTTCCCTTATACTATGGACTCATATAGGATGCAAATGCTACTAGTATTATTTCAATATGGGTACATGTAGGCTGCATGCTAAAGATAATAACCAGGGATCCTGGTTTTCTCTGATAAAAAAAAATCCACAATTTTTGGATCAAAAAAGTAACCTAAAATCCACATTTTTCCATGATTAAAATGAAACACCACTAAAATCTATGTTATATTTATATATAAAAATAACAGATTTTTTTTTTTAATCAGAGAAAACCAGGATCTAGTAGTCCTTTGTGCTGATCAAAAATAGACTGGATGCTTAAAATGTCTGAGACTGCTTTACCATCCTGCAAGCATGTACCAATGTGGTTACCATGTGAGGGGGTTTGCTCTTCATAATTCTCCCATATTGTACAAATATTTTCATCTTAGCAGTTTCTTACATGGTTCCTTTCCGTTCTACTTTGGTTGATTTCTTTTTCACTGCCACCAAGTTAGTATCCTAGATTGCAAAACAAGCCCTACAGAATTAATAGTAACAGTAAATAAAATTTTAAAAAGAGAGAGAGAAACTAAGTCAAGATTGTTTCAGCAAGCACTGAATTTGTATATGGACACACTTCCTGCCATTTTAACACCGTAATAAAAAAAGCAGAATACAAAATATCCATGTTCTTTGCTCATGCCACATAAACCTAGAGAAGATTTGAAGTTTTCTGCCCAGCATAAATTAACTTATTTGCTAGAGAATTCTAGTTAACAAAAGCCTCTTTAGAGAAAGACACAAATGTAACAAATATATTCCAGGAGACCACTACATAATAAAGATGGAATGAGAATTGCTCCTTTTCCAAAGTAAATACGCTTAATATTAATATTATCAACAACTCAAAAACACACAGTGAGTAATGAATTTGCTATTCAGTGGTGTTTGCTATTCAGAGAAAAGCACATTTGGGTTTCTAATAAGCCCGCAGCCCACACCTGCCCAGAAAGCTACACAAGAAATACGAGATGTTTGTTTACCTCAGTCTGGTAGGCATCATATAAGAATCCTATTCCACTTGAATAAAACTGACACCTTCTGTTATACAACGGCCTAGGTTCCTGTAACAAAGAAAGGTACAGATAAAAGCATTTGTCTATACTAAACAGGCTGGCACAATGTTTCTCCCACCTCCACTGCTGTCAGGTTCTCACAGTTTCCTGGAAGTGAAACCAAAGCAGCCTGTTGGACAACCAGTTAGGCACACTGCAAGGCTGTTTTCTTTTCAACCCCATTACAAAGGCTTCCTCTCACTATCCACTCTATTTCCAGGAGGAGCAAAAATAATTTTTTTTCAACTGATCTGATGATATTCTCTGATAAAAAAATCTCCAATTTTCAGATTTATAAAAGTAACCCCAAATCCAGAGTTTTCCATGATCAAAATGAAACACCACTATCTATCTATCTATTAGTAATGTTTCATTCTGATCATGAAAAAATGTGGATTTGGGTTTTTTAATCTAAAAATTGGAGATTTATTTTTTATCAGAAACAACCAGGATCCCTGTTAATGACCTCCTTTGTGAGACCAGCATCTCAGTTGTTTAATACTTTTTCCCCTTCATATTTGCCTTGTTCCATACAAGATTAGGATAAATAACCTAAGACTATTCATTTTAGGTTAGTCAGTCTAACCTATCAGGATAAGGGTCTTACCCAAATCAAACATAAAAAGCAACATTTAGTTGGCTATTTATTTGGTATACTATCTTACTTGGAAAGGGTTTAAACATGTCTACAGCTATAGAGAAGACACGGAAAATAATGTAAGCTATAACACTTAATTTTTACTAAAACAGGGCCTTGGAGCTTTTTGCATTCAAAGGTCCAAAAACAGTGAAGAAATTAAGACATTAATGGAGGAAGAAATCTAGAGTCAAGCATGCAATTCGCTGTAAGTCGATTTTGCTTCTATTTCTGTTCACAAATATCTGCAAAGAATATAATTATCTTAAATGTGTTTGCTACCCAAAATATATTTCCAGACAAGATTTGCTTGTGCCGGCTGACAGACCCTAAGGGTAGGGACAGACACTACACATAAACTGATTTAAATGATCAGAAACTGGTTTAAACCTGTAACAGAACAGATATTCAGCGCACATAAACTGGTCTGAAAATGGCTGAAACTGGTTTGAGACAAACCTGGTTGAATGTAGTATCAGACTTGACTGATTTGGCTCAAACTGGTTTATGAAATGTCTGTCGCAGACACCTTCCTGGTTTAAATTAAATCAGAATCCCCCAGAATCCCAGATGCTTTGCAACTCTGGGTGGGGCTCTGCTCTCTGCTCCAGCCCAACAGGGCTTGCCCCTCCCCTCTGCTGCCTGGCTGCAGCTCCAGCAGACTGCAGGTACAGGGTGTCTCCCTGGCTTCTTCCTGCTCATCTCCTCCCTACTCCCTGCTTCAGCAGGGATTCCCCCCTCCAATCTGCCTTACACAGACACCTCTCAGCATTAGCTAGCATACCACATGCTGGCTACAGTCCCATCTGTGCTGTGGGAGACAGGACAAGGACAGACGGGGCAGTGTCTGCTTAGGGCTCTTCAGAGCTAATCGACAGGTAGCAGGTAATGCCCCTCCTTGGAAAAAAGTTGTTTAAGAAGAGCTTGAACTAATGAGAGATACTTTTGTTTTACTGATAGGGTGATAAATGCTCCCCCTGTAGCTTCATGCTGTGTAAGTAAACACTGTGCAAATCCCTGCTGGCTCCCTCGCTGACCAGAGGGGGGGACCCCTCCATAATCAGAGCATCCTTCTGGGGCCTGGCCACACCCACCTCAGCTCAGGACTATGGAAGGGAAGGGGCCCCGCCTCCTCTCCCCCAGCTTGTAGCCTGATCCACTGCAGGCATGTGCCTGCATTTTTCAGTCCAGAGAGGAGTTGTGTGTGGTTACAAAGTGGTTCAGCCTGGGCAGTTTAGACTAACTTGCAAAGATTGACTCAATTCAGGCTCAGACTTTTTGAATGTCTGTCCCTAGACTCAGAGTCAGTATGACAAATGCAAGAAAGGAAGTTAGGATCACCATTATCCACTAATATCTTCCTTCCTGCAAAAGTATAGGGGCTATAAAACCATCACTAGGAAATCCAAGCTTGTCTTGCTTGGACTTCATTGTGCCAGCCTTGGTTTCAGTTAACTATAGAGCTGCTTCGGGGACAGGCTGAAGGCTGAAGACAGGCTTCTGCTAGTTAGGATCTGTTCTCATTATATTATATTTATCTGGTAATGAACTGTGAACTGTATAAATAAAGCTATAAAACCAAACAAGGCAACCAGAGAAAATGCCAAGCCTGGCAGGAACATAGGTAGATTAATAGTACTCATTCATCGTGTTGCTGTTTTTCTGGCTGTGACCTTCTGATTTCTCTGGCAAGCCAAAGTAAAAGCCTGAAGACAATTGCTGGGTGAAGCCTAAGAGCATCCAATAACATCTATTTATACCACCCAAGAAGAAAACCTTTTCCCAAAAACTCTGATTCTTTGGAAGGAAATACCAGAGCGATGCAAACAACGTGCCATTTCTAGCACTTGCAGGAGTAGAAGAATGGGTTTTTTTTTAAATCCAGGAAAACATTAGGTTTAGCCAGAACTTCTTCTACTCCCTGAAAGAAGAGGAGCAGGGCGGGGGGAGAAAGGAGGAAAGAGAAAGAATACAGAGCGTAACAGAAAATATGCAGAACAACAGAATGTTTTATCCTCCTAACAGAGAGATTTAAAAATTGTTAATCATTATGTCTGCCACGACAGCATGCTCCATATCAGATAATGGAGGATCTGGAGCTATCTTTCTTAGTGCAGAGATCCAGCACAGTAGGAATGGCTCCAGCAGGCATACAGTGCTTATGCTTTCAAACAACACTGGGTTTGTGCATTTTTAGAGAAAGCAAGAAAATTCCCCTTCTGCCATTACCACTTAGGAGGAGGCCTTCAACTCTAATCTCTTAGTTTACATTCTATTCTTGCCCATCTCATCTTCATATTTAAAAAGCAAACAGGCAAACTTCAAATTGTGAACCAAATTAATGCCAATTGCCTCACTATCACTTTGGCCACCAAGGGACATGAGAGGTTGCTCTTTGGCCATCAGATACAGCTGAAGTGCTGGGTTGTTCCTGTGAGCAGTACTAGTCTCACAGAACAGGATCGATTGATTAAGCTGTTCAAATCCACCCTTGTTTTATGGGAATGTTATGTAGAAGAAAAATCAAGACTTTGACCTGCCACTGGCCACCATGAACACAGTTCATTCAGTTGTGGATACAGTAACTACCTACATTTTTACATGCACTTAAGCTTGACAATTAAGTCTTCTGAATATAAGAGGCAGATAACATCACTGTTAAGGGTTCTCCATACATCTATGTGTTCGGTGTATCTGGCTAATCTAAAATAGTTTTAAGGAGAAAAAGGTTGGACTTAAACAGTTCAATGTGCCATCAGAAAAACAAACATTAGATAGTACTTAATTTATTCAGACATGCAAATGAATCAATAATCCACGTGTGCAGTAATCCAGGTTTGACTGTATACATATATTAAGAGTGCTGACAATTAATTCTGAATATTAGTTTTTTAACTGGTCACAGAGATCATGCAATCTGTCTGAAAATTAAGACAAACTAATTCAAATGAACAAGACATACATAATATAACTCCACAGGCATTAAAAAGTATTTAAAAATTATCCTACAGCATGTCATACTTTATTAACGGTCTTATGATTTTATTGCTCCATCTAATGACAAAGGCAAATGAACCATGTGTCAAAGCTGTGAAAGTATTCCTGCTGGACACCTCATAAAGCACTATATAGTTCTTCTTCTATGGCTATCTGTAGACTGAAATAACAAACAATCTTTGCTTCTACAGAACAAAGTAGCACTTGCAGAGATACATTTATCCTCATGAGCTACTAGTATGCATTATTTTCACCTATTAACATAAGCTTTAACATTTACATGAAGAACTGTCTTCTGTTACGTTCCCAACTATTACTTAACATAAATTAAAGAGGTGAAATTAAAGTTTTTAAGTCAGATTGATGGCATTCTTATTGTATCTGCACATTATATGCACAAGTACATATACATACAGTAAAAATGTCAGTGGTGTATAAGAGACCTTAAAGTACACACAGAAAGCTAAAGAGATTACAAGGGCTGCAAAGTGCTGCACTAATGCAGGTAATAAAGAGAAGCAGCAGCAGCAGCACATACATTTAGCGGAAGCTACAAAACACCTCTTTATTAGTTCTCAAGAGCAATGAAATAATGTTTTATTTTCTAACTAGTCGCAGGTGCTCAAACACGTTTCTATACAACATTCAAATTCATTTTACCAGGTAATCAGGGCTTGACTGGTGCCCTCTTCAGCAGAGCTGTAGCTAGTGGTGCTTTGCTATAGCCTGTTTCAAACCGTTTGTCTTAAGAGGTGTTACCCAAACCACTTTGCTTTTTGAAAAGCATAAAAAAGGGAAAGAATAGCAGTGCATGCTAGCCTCGTGACACAGCCCCACAGCAACAAGATGGAGTGATGCAGTTTCCCCTAGGACCTGATTACACAATGTACTGAGCTAGTTTACACATAAGTTTCAAAAAAATGTTGACTGAGGGGCAATCAGAGTGAAACCCTGACTCAGGAAAGTCAATGGGATTTTCATTACTGTAGTGAGCAGGACCCAGTCCAGGACCTTATGAGAACACACTGTTGAATAATGTCTTTGAGCTTCTGGGATCTGACTGGCATGGACCTGACAGGGACTTGTTACAGGTTATATATAAGGGTTTTTGGCAAAGATTTTAATGATTGCCTAATAGATTTAGGCATCTTTTTTCCATTAATCTCACCAAAATTTTGAAGTCTGAGCCTTTTTCTACAGTCGTCTAAACCAAAAAGAACTAAATGGGTAGGTTTATTGCATCTTGGTTTTTATTTCTGGCACACAGGCAAGCATTGGTGATGCGTAGGGGGTGCACACATAGAAAAAGCACTGACAACGCTGCCACTGGCACCTGTGGGTGGTTGCCACTGCCCCCTCCATGAGCAGTGTCTGCAGGTGGCCCCTGATTGCCAGCATCTGCTGGTGATGGCTGACCACCGGTTGGCATTCACCATGCCCCCGCCTCTGAAAACGCTGCAGCCACCTGCAGGAGATGTCCATTTACTGCCACCACACCACTGCTGCCAACACTGCTGCCTGCAGGTGGTCACCATGCCAACCCAGCCTCCGGGGGCACACGGCATTAATGTAGGTAAGGACAGGGGGCTCATGAACAGATGGCTGGGAAGACAAGACTTAAACCCAGAAAGAAGAGATTCTGGCCCAACTGCAGCTAGTTTTTGTCTTGCTTAGTTTGCGTTTTTTAATCATATAGAGGCAAGCTCAGATTACCTTTTTTTGGCTGCACAACACTGCAGTATTTTCATAAGGGACAATATTCTTTGAGCCATCTTTCCACCAGATGTGACATCATTGGGTTTTTTAGGTTTGTTTTTCAGCTGAGGTACAGAGGGAGCATCTAGCCACGTTTAGTGCTTCCAAAAGGAAGTATGGGTGGTTACTGCACTATGTATGCAGCACATGGTTAGATTGCATTGCTACATCATCGTAGCGGTGTGCTATACTAGGTGAGCGTGCTGCTACGGCAATGTAGCTGCCAATCACATGCAGACCCACGTGATCGCTACGTTGCCGTAGTGCGCCATATGGTGACATAGCGCATTGCTATGTCATGGTAGTGCAACTTGTAGATGCACCCAGAAAGCAAAATTTTCTATCCCAAATTTTGTTTCCTTGGAAAACACATGCATTGTGGATAAAATTTGGAAAATTATAGTCCCTTTATGATGGAGTCCATATTAGAATTTCTGAAGGCCATGATGGAACATAAACTTTATTAAGTAATGTTTACACAGCACTTTACTATATATATAAATTGAAAAGTTTACAAGAAATTATTTTTCCAGCTAAAGAATTTTTTCCCCTCCAAGACTCCAACCATGGACTAATAGCTGTGGAAGGTTTTTTTTAAATCTATATCAGGGCTATCAAAGATATGGGCCTGCTGTGGCCCACAAAGCCAATCCTTTTGGCCCAGCAGACTACCAGAAAACTTTGGAGGCATGACTAGGGAGTCACATGATCTGCTGCAGAATTTGGGACCCCAGGGCCTTGATGCACATGGCAAATCAACAGCAGGAAGGTAATCAAGAGATGTGCTGACGCAGCCCCACTTGCCATGTAGACACTTGGCTCACCACTTCCTGGACCCACCACAGCCACCACTGGACCCACTACATTGCAGCTACTGGCTTCACAAATCCAGCCCAAGAGAAGCCCCATAGTCTAAATCTGGCCCGGGGCTTTGGGTGAGTTTAACACCCCTGATGATCTGCTAAGGGCCCTTCCGACCCTTCCTACTAGGAAACTATGATGTACAGTATAGGCAACTTCTGGCATATTAATGAAAGTTGCCAAGATTTTTCAAGATTAACCAATCCAAATCATCAAGACTTCTCCAGAGACAGTTTTCTGAGTACCAACAGTCAGATCTTTCTAAATATCCTTATACACTCCAAGAGCAGGCTGTCTGTTGACTTCTCAACAACACAAATGCAAATACGAACAAGTATATAAACATCTTGTCTTTACTGCAGCACAGCAATGGCAAAACCATCAACTCCAAAGCTTGCTCTCTGCATAACTGAGTACAAGGGACAACATGTCTTTGTTCAGATAGCCTAAATTATATTAACAACATGCAAGTGGATGTTGTGGATAATCTGCCGTTCCTGAATCTTTTAATCAAGAACCATTCTTCTAGGAAGGTGACAACCTCAGTCAGTCAGACAAGGAGATGTATGGCTGCTAATCAATGGTTTCTGTAGAAAAGACTTGAATCCCAGTGACTGTTATGAATGATCAGTTTCTCATTGGTTCTTGAGTCATATGTAAATAAGTATAGCACACATTTTTGAAAATAAGACAGGAAACTTTCAGAAGAGTCTCTGATCAGAAGTTTATTACTGAACAACTGGGTAAAATGCATAGGATTGCATTCTCCATACTGAGGTGATGACAGCAATCCACAAGGGACAGATCATTCTATTACTCTTTGTATAGCTGAGCTTTGTAATCACTAAATGAAGAAGAAAATGATATGTTCTGTAATTAGGAATGTGTGATCCTTTTTGATAATTATTTTCCCCCTTCAACTGTTTGATTTTCTGTAGAGCTGGTAAAACCTCAGCTTTCTATCTGCAACCTTTTGCAGCAAAAGAGATTTTTCATGACCTTTAACACAGTGGCCCAAATACCTGTTTCCTGTACATGAGTTAGTAGCACTTCTGAGCTAACTTCATCAGCTTAAGTGGCACTTCAGAGCACTTACAGAGTTTAGTTTCTGCTCCTCTTGCACAACGTGCCTTGACCTTCCAAGTGTCCACAGAAGGGTTCTCCTCCACCTACTCCTGCTATATCATAGTCTTATTCCACACAGAAAAGTATATAAACTCCCTGTAAATCCTGAAATGTTTGACACCGAAGGAGGAAGAGAAGTGGGCCCTGCATCTGGCCCCAGGTGGTGTTTCTGCATCTTGCATTTAACAGTCATTTGATAATGTGCATAGACAGCTTGTGCTGCACTGGGGACGGAAGCCAGAACCGAGGGCCAACTCCTTTCTAGGCCAGAGTTACTATTCATATTAAACAAAACTCTCTCTGGCCTCACATATCTTCCTTTCTTGGTCATCCATTTGGCCAACTTCAAGAGCAAGGATGGAGACTGCCCTTGACCACACCTAGATCATGACCTGTTAACTGTGGTTCTCTGTTAGGAAGTGGAAGATGTAGGTTCAAGCCCTGCCTGAGTGAGGGAGATTAATTCCCTGGATAAATACCCTAATTACTGAGCTATTGAGCTAAAAGGTAGAAGGGCCCCCTTCTCCATTTTTTCTCCTGGGTGGTGGAACAGGGTCTAAAATTCAGGTAATTAGTGCAAAATGCAAATCTGTCAATCTTACATGGCTAAATTAAGCTATTTACCTGTCTAAAGAGTTGGTCCAATTTATTTTACGTAATTTAATTATGGAGGTAGGGTAATAACACCTCACTCTTGGATTCTTTTTCCATGCATCCATATCCTAGGACTTGTAGGTCTTAAGAAAATAAGGCACAAAAAGCAACAATAAAAATGTTAAAATAATTCTCTGAGCATCTTTTTCATTCCTACACCTTTCCATATACTGGGAAAAAAAATCCTAAATTTGGATTAACAGGTGGATTAACAGAACCCAAGTATTCGGAGGCAGAAAGCACATAACTTCCAGTTTTATAATGCACTATTTACGTATAGTGCATGAAACTACAACTCTTCAACCGCCTCAAATGAAATTTAAATAAACCAATGGTATTAATTTAACAAACTAAGCAGTTAATCCGTTGTTTAAAAATAAGGGTATGTGACTTTAAGTACTGTATCTGTGTCAATATTAGAGCATGTGTGCCCTCTAGAGGAAAATGTATGTATCCACTCTGACAGAACAAAGTCCATCCAAGTGTTAGGAACCACAAATATAAACACCAGGACTTTTGGTGACTACATGTTTCCCCTCAGTATGTGCCATAGAGGGGACTATTGGATTTGGGGCAAGGAATTTTGCCAAAGAGGAGTAGCATGACAAAGTTCCTCCTGCAATCCAATCTCACAGAAGAGAAAATGCCCCAGTTGTGAGCTTTAGCTGGGGATTGCTGCTTTGGGTGTCATGCTCATTGCAGCTAGCCTGATGGGCTTTCAAGCAAGACCTCATGAAGCACTTTAACTCTGGTTGCACAAGCACCAGGTCTCCTTCATACCCCTCAAATAGCAGGCCAGGTGGATGCACAGTGGAGGAAGAGTCACTGAGGAATATGGCTGGATTTTCAGCACATATTCCAGGATCCAGGGTTTGAACCCGTAATTCCCGGCAGACTTAGTAGTTTGGCAAAAGTTTTTAAAGGCCATGTCCTTCCCTTCCTTCTTGGAGTATAATGCACTATTTTTTAAGGGATCATAAGTGACCATATGGAGTTCTATGTGTAGTCTAAACTCTTCATCCTTTTCCATGATTTTATTTCTGAGAGAAGAAATTGTGGTCCATAGTCAATAAAAGTAGTTATTCAGGCTGAACTCTGTTTTCTAAAAGCTCAGAATACAGAAGTTTCTATGGAAATTGACTACAAGCAGAGACTGACAATGCATTACAAAACTGATAGCTACAAAACCAAAGGTCTGAAAAATTAAATATGGAACTGAAAAGGAAGGATAATAATCTCACAACATGAGAGGACAAAGCTACCAAAATTGTGTAGAAAAATTTGAAACAGTTGTTGTGAAAAATCTGTCTGAGATGTGTGGGGGGGGAAACAGTAGGATGGTCTGGCTGGTAGAAGAAAAATGACTTAACTACATACATCTTGTTTTTGTTCTGGCTATTTGAACCATACTGCCCTCTCTAGAGTTGTTAATGCATTAGACCTGGACAATACTAAATATCTCACAGCTCGTCCTCTCCTGCTTGGTTTTGATACTGCTTTTGAGATAGACAGGGCTGCCAACTCTCTGTAAATTTATGGATGGTCAGTAAACTTTCGAGCTAAAACGGCCTATGAGATCTGTAAAAAAAACTTAAGCCATCCATAAAAACCCTAAGCAGTCAGGACCGATTGAAGCTCCATGGTTGGAAAGAAGCTGGGTGCAATGTTGATGGACAGAAAACAGCAGTGTCACCTCATGTCCAAGTGGGAGCACAACACCCTACACAAAGCATTCTCTCAGTGCTTTGTAGCTCCTTCCCTTCTACCCATATGCTACTGCTGCTGTTGCTTTTGAGTCCAATGAGCTGTCTATAATACTGCTGGGACATGAGTAGGCTCTTTACAGGTCTCTGCTGGGAACAGCAGAGCCAGTGGGTGAAAGGCTGGGAGGTGCACTCATGGGGAACAGCATAACCCAGGGTGTGGTCAGGGCCATGAGGGTGAGTAGGGAATACCTCAGGGGAAAGAGCAGTATAAAACCCAAGAATTTTTTTTTTACTGAAAACTTTTTACTTAACCAAACTTTTTTACTTTTTTTACTCCAATTGGTGTTAAACCCCTAAACTTGAACTCAGCCCTTGTATCTGGGACTTGGCAGCAGGGCAGGGCCTAATAGAAGAGCTACTTTCACATTATGTAAAATGTGTATAAATTAAAACATGTCAGTAAAAAGTTTGATTTCAGCAAAAAGTTTGCAGGTTTTCATTTTTTTTCTTGGGTTGGCAACCCTAGAGATGGAGGATTCCCCTCTTTTTCCCATTATTGTGCAGCCACCTATGTCTTGCTGACTGGGCACTCCAGTGCTCTCCTTTTCCACTTGCATGGTCATTCTCTGAAAGTGCCTGTAACAGGATTGGGCCCTCAGAGATGTCCATGATGACCCCTGATTGTTGCACGCTTCCTGCCCCACTCTGGCTCCCTAAGTACACTCCTTTTGCTCTTCTCTGCCATGACTTGATGTAATTACTTGATGTATAGAAAGGGAGGCTGCTGTCGGGTGTCAGATTGAGCACGTGTCTGCTTTTTGGCCAACAGGTCCTTCTCAGACTCCACTGGTCCTAATTCTGCCCTTCAAGTGTTATGTGGGCTCTCTTGGCCTGTCTGTGTCCCCAGGGTACCTGTCACCTTAAGGGCTATTCATGGCCCCCTTCCACCTCTATAGCCATGCTCATGCCTGACAGATGTTCCGGATCAATCACTCCAATGTTAGGCCTTCTCAGGCCTTCATGCCCTTGTTTGGGCCTTGGTCTTCTCAGCCTCCACCCCGTTCCTATAGCTGGTCTCCTTAGCCTAGACCCACTGCACTGGGCCTCAACTTATGGGCTCCAAGCCTCATCTCATCCTCTTGGGCTTTGGCCCCCTGGTCCCAGGTATCTACCCCTTTTGGGTTCTGGCCCTCATCCATCTGGCTTTAGGCCACCCCCCACAGGCTTTAATTCTCTAGCTTTTGGCCTGCCTGTGTTTTCAGCCTGGCCCCGATAGGGCCCAAAACACCCTTGGGCCCCTTGGGCATCACCGTGCCTTATGCCCCTGCCAGACTCAAGCTTTCATGTGCCCTCTGACACCCTCTGTGGCTCCACATCACCCCTTATAGCCACACCCAGTCCTCCGGTCTAAACCTTAAACCAAAATACAAGCCCACGGGCTACAACTATCCCCATATTGGATCTTACTCTCCTGCAAGCCATGAGTCTTACCTGCAGCTCCAAGAGCAGCTCAGGTGACAGTCAGTCCCTCTCCTGCAGCCATCTTGCTTCAGACTTCTTTTTCCACTGCCTGCAGGGCCAGACTGACTGCATGGTCTGAGGCACTAGTTTTATGTGCCTCTGTGATAGTGGTGAGTGCCAGACACACGGATATCGGCACAGGAGGACCCTAGGAGGCATGTCAGGCTGCTTGCTATGAGTGACCAATAGCCTGGTAAGGGAAAGAGATGGCTATTCCCTACCTGCAAGTGTTGTGGCATTGGCAATGGAGCAGTGCACACAGCAGCCGCCTTGTTTTATAAGTATGTGCTCACTGCGGGTTGGTGTATGCGTCAGGGCTGATGTCATAAGCCCAGGGCCCAAGCCGGTGAGCAGAGAAGGAATGGGGCAGTGCAGAAGCAGCTTCAGAGACTCTGTGGTAGCAAGAGTCCAGCTACCCTGGGGCAGGCAGAAGATGAGACAGGCTCCACTGACTGAAAACCTGGAGTGGTTTTCAGCCACCTGGTAAGACCTGACTCCTGGGAGAGAGATAGCAGGAGCGAACAATGAGAGAGGCTCCACATGGACCTTTGTACACAGACCCATGGGAGAAGAGGTACACATGAGTCTGGAGACATGAGTGACCTGGAGACCCGGGCACTGAAAAGTCGCCATTTCTTTTCTGTTATTTGAGGTTTAATTGGAAAGGGGACGAGTACCCTGAGCAGGGAGAGGGCTGACCTACTGTTCAATTGGAAGCCCCAGTCAATTACTGTTATCCAGGGTCAAAGAACTGATTTATTTATATGTTTAAGAGTTAATAAATTTGCCACAAGGGGAGCTGGTGAGGTGATGCTTCTATGAATTAATGAGGATTAGTGTGGACCTGTAATCACAACATTTAAGGACACACCCAGTGCATATTTGATAAGCGCAAGCACCTAAGTTGCTTCAGGAGTAGGCTGTTGGCCCTGGTCCTGTGTACCCGGGACTCCTGGCCTAAACCACGATTTGACACCTGGTTGGTATGTGGAAAGGGCGAAAGGTGAGGAAAAGCCCTGAGAACATCTGCCGCATGAGCATCTCATGAAAGTTGTTGCTGACACTCCAGGACCCTCTCTCTAATTGCAAAGATCAAGGCATGGCAGATGAGTTGAGGGGTATACCCCATGAGCTGAGCGCTCTGAGAGTAAAACTGTAGGGCCATAGATCCACCTGAGATAAGACCTCCAGAGCCTGAGGGCACAGCCAGTTTTGGCGTGTTTGGCTGCAGTTTGGCTACAGCCATGCCACTTACCCCGGGATATACTCCCCGGAGGGAAAGCTGGAGCAGCTCAGTGCTGTGGTGGCAGGGAAGGTGGTGGTCATTGCACTCTGGGTTGCTCAGCCCCTTTCCTCCCCCCAGCTCTTGAACTTCCGTGGAGGACTGGATGCGCACAGATTAAATTGAAACAGAAGTAAACAGACATTTACCTTTGATTCAGGAAATGCAGCCACTTGCCTGCAGTGGCTCAGGCCAGACGTTGGGGGGTGACAGAGCATGGCTCTCTGGCTGTGTGTTCACTTCCTCTTCCTGCTCTCCCCAAGGTCTTTGGGATATGCAGTCCAGAATTACAGCAGCAGGACTCTGCAGGGTTGCTCATTACTTCCTCTTCAAGATACTGCTGGGATTTGTAGTCCATAGCTGCAGCCAGCAGTAAGTTTGAGCAGGGAAGGTGTGTTTAACACCCCTGCCTGGCCCCAGACAGGGTTTGCCTGGGGTGAGTAGTCCCTCCCCCATAGACTAGGCTGTATCCCCAGCCAAGCTTGCTCCCCCCCAATCCCCTTGTCAGCCACCCCTCGCTGCTCCAGCTCAGGAGCAGACGAGTGGGGCCAGCCCTGGTCCCTGGAGCAGACAGCCTAGCCCAGAGCTGGAAAGCATGCTGGTGACTGTGATGTAACTTGAACAAGGAAGGGATCTCGGGCAGAAGTTTCATAAACCACTTTGACCCAAATCAGTTAAGTCTGATACTACATTCAACCAGGTTTATCTTAAACTAGTTTCAGCCATTTTGAAACTGGTTTGTGTACACTGAATTTCTGCTCTGTTACAGGTTTAAACCAGTTTCTGATCGCTTAAACCAGTTTATGTGTAACTTTTGTCCCTTGCCTTAAAGTAACAGGGAGCCAAAGGGCTCCTGTTACAGTCCTGTCCCCCACGCCCACCCCCCCAAGGAGAGTAGCTCATTTCATCCCCTCCTAATTTCCCCATGGACACTTCTCAACCCTCTTACTGGGCCACTAAACCTTTTCTTTGAATATGTGTATTTGGTAATGTTATATCTGTTCTCAATTTATAGTGTTTGGATGATCTCTAATTACAGTTAGGGAGGCTGCAACCCAGGGATGAATGAGAAGTCAGAAGTGGGGGTGTTCACGAGCAAAATAGAACAGGCACACTTGCTTTTTTCCATAGTCCCACTGTTAAGACTAATCCCCAGGAATCAGACAGAGCTGTCTTTTTCAAACACATTCTTTGAAGAATGTATTTTAAAGCTTGTCTAATTTTATTCCAACTACAGAGCTGGTCCAATAAAAGATATCACCCTACGAAATACTTTCCTCTCTCATAATTTCTAGACCACCACAGCTACAACATCACTCGTTCACTGTTGAGATTCTATTTGAAAGCCATCATCTGGAGCTTCCCTTCTGCTCATAGAACTATCTCTTGATTCTTTCATAAAAATCAACAGATCCTTCTAGTCTCACATTAGCCTGCTGAGAATATAATTTGACCTATTAAATAATATGTTAAGGCTCTAGATCAGGGGTGTCAAAAACTTGGCTGGCATGCCATATCCAGCGCACAGAGCTGTATCATCTGGCTTCTGGTACATGTATGGGTGCGCTGGATGCAGGATGGAGCATGCAGGGTGGTGGAAGGCCCCACATGATGTCTGTGGAGTGGCGGAGTGGCTGCCACATGCAGCACAGCCCTGGAGCAGTCACTTGCAGCTCTGGGGCCATGCTGCATGCCACAGCAGATCTGGAGCTGAGCAGTGCAGCCAGAGCAAAACTAAAATGCAGAGTTAGTCTGTGGGTCTGGACCAGCCCATGACCGGCCCTTCACCACTCATCCAGCCCACAGAGCTAAATCAGTTGGACACCATTGCTCTAGAGCACTGGTTCTCAACCTTTTTAGATTTGGGGCACCCCTCCATAACTTTTGAATTTGGTGGCACCCTAGTTGAGAATCACTGTTGTGCTGCCTCATTTTACCTTAGTGGTTCTTAACCAGGGTGCTGCTGCCACCACCATAGCCAAATGGAACTGTCTTATGTGAAGCCAAATCAGGAAGGGCTCTGGCTGGAACACATGCTACTGCCTGCATTAAGCTTACCTGATAAACCTAAAGGAAGCGGGAATGCCCATTCTCGCTGTAGCCCTTCCCAGTCCAATTGCATATACTCCTCCAGAAAATAGAGGTGTATGCAACCTGTGCAATGCCTGTGGTGGACACCCACACCACAATACCCCTGAAAGGCTCTCATGGTACCCTGGGGCACCCAGGTTGTTGCTGGGTAACTGCTCTACTTTGAGCCACTCAGATAGGATAGTAGGGCAGTAAGGCAGATAAAAGAATGGCAGAGGTTTAATTTTACACTCCCAGGGATCCAGGAAACATTTGTGGTATATTTAAGTATGTATGTGTGTTGGGGAGTTGTTCTTATCTGATCATCCCAAACTACTATATATGTGTATTCAAAGCTCAATCTGAAAGTGAATATGCTCCTAAATTATTGGGCTATATTCCAGAAATCTAGCTTGTCATTTTTGCTTTTCTGACCCAGTCTGATTCTATTGCTGAAAGCAGAACAAATGGTGGGGCGTAAACATTTCTTCTCCCCCATAAAACACTGATTTTCCCATCATTCCTATGACAGATTTATCTTCCAGGCTTTATTTTCCAGGGTCCCTTTTTATAATTCCTATTTAAACTTGAAAGGCTGGGTTCTGTGGTCTTTATTGACACTTTAGTGTATCAAATTATCATTTCAGCTCTTTCTAATTACTAGGTTCCTCTGCTGTAAGCATGTGAAGAAGTTACCATGAGGTAAAGGAAGGTAGGGATTTATAATGCATCAGCTGTTCCATGGTAACTGCCAACATACACGCCTGCACCCAGTGCTAAATTGAATGTCAATCCAGAGTAGGTGACCCCTCAATTAAAGAGGAAAAGGCTACAAAAAGCATTCATTGCAATATGTAAGTTCCTGCATGAATTTCACCCAATAAAGATTTCATAGACATTAGGGCTGGAAGGGACCTCGGAAGATCATTGAGTCCGGCCTCCTGCCCCAGGGTCAGGAAGTCAGCAGGAGTCATAGGATGCCAGCAAGATAAACAATCAATTTCTCTTGAAGGTGTTCAAAGTATGTGCTTGAACCGCCTCTGGTGGCAGTCTATTCCAGACCTTGGGTGCTCAGACAGTAAAGAAGTTCTTCCTTATGTTCAGCCTGAAATGGTCTTGGAGGAGTTTATGAACATTCGACCTTGTCATCCCTTCGGGCACTCCAGTGAACAAACATTCCTCCAGATCCTGGTGAGCACCGCTTATAAACTTATAGGCCGCCAACAGATCACCCCTGAGCCTGCGCTTTTCCAGACTGAAGAGTCCTGCAGCTCTCAGCCTCTCATCATAAGGTCTGTTACCCTGACCTCTGATCATGAGTGTGGCTCTTCTCTGGACTCTCTCAAGCTTCTCCAAATCCTTTTTGAATTGTGAAGCCCAAAACTGGACGCAGTACTCCAGCTGCAGCCTCACCAATGCCGAGTACAATGGGAAAATGATATCCTGGGATTTGCTTGAGAAGCATCTATCGATGCAAGCCAGCGTTTTGCTCACTTTACTAACAGCAGTATCACAACGATGGCTCATGTTCATCTTGTGGTCAATCATGACCACCAAGTCCCTTTCATCTGTAGTGCCAACCAGCGTAGCACTGCCAAGCCTATAAGCATGCTGCAGGTTTTTCCTCCCAAGGTGGAGAACCTTGCATTTTTCAGTGTTAAACACCATCAGGTTCTCATCAGCTCATTTCCTGAGCCTATCAAGGTCAGCCTGGATCACCTTCCTGAATTCTGGTGTGGATGCTTTACCCCAAAGTTTGGTGTCATTGGCGAACTTGGCCAGTCCACTTCTGACTCCAATGTCCACAACATTAATGAACATGTTGAATAATATAGGTCCAAGGACAGAGCCTTGAGGGACCCCACTGGTCACAGCATACCACAACGATTGACTTCCATCAACCACCACCCTCTGGGTCTGACCACAGAGCCAATTCCCCAGCCAGCGGATCGTGGTGGACCCGAGGTCGCAGTTGGCCAGTTTTGCCAAGAGGTGATCATGGAATACCAGATTGAAGGATCTTTTAAAGTCAAGATATATGACATCAATCTCCTCTCCCTTGCCCAGGTGATAGGTCACCTGGTCATAAAAGGATATAAGACTGGTCATGCAAGGCCTACCCGCAACAAACCCATGCTGGCTATCCCTCAGCATGTTGCCATCAGCCAGTCTGTTAAGAATAGCCTCTTTGATAATCTTTTCTAAGACCTTCTTTGGGATAGAGGTCGGGCTGATGGGCCTGTAGTTTGCCGGATCCACTTTCCTCCCTTTCTTGAAGATAGGCACCACATTGGCCTCCTTCCAATCTTTGGGCACTTCACCAGAGTGCCAGGAATTCTTGAAGATCCGTGTCAGGGGCTGAGCAGCACACTTATAAGATGGAAAACTCCCTTCTTGAGAGCACAGAGGCAGAAAGGGATCTTGGAGTCATTATCGACTCCAAGATGAACATGGGCCGACAATGCGAGGTCACGGTTGGCAGGGCTAACTGGACCTTGTCGTGCATCCACAGGTATATCTCTAGTAGGGACAAGGAGGTGATCCTCCCCCTCTATGCAACACTGGTCAGGCCACAGCTGGAGTACTGTGTCCAGTTTTGTGTGCCCCACTTCAGAAGGGATGTGGACAACACTGAGACAGTCCAGAGGAGGGCCACCCGCATGATCCGGGGACAACAGGGCAGACCCTAAAATGAGAGGCTGCGGGACCTGAACCTGTTCAGCCTTCACAAGAGAAGGCTGAGGGGGGACCTGGTGACCATCTATAAACTCACTAGGGGGGGACCAGAAGGGTTTGGAGAGACCTTGTTTCCCCTAGTGCCCCCTGGCATAACAAGGAATAACAGCCACAAGTTGCTGGAGAGTAGGTTTAGATTACACATCCATAAGAACTACTTCACTGTCAGGCTGGCTGGGATCTGGAACCAACTTCCAAGGGAAGTGGTGCTGGCTCCTACTCTGGGGGTCTTTAAGAGGAGGCTTGATGCCTACCTAGCTCAGATCATTTGAGCCCAGTTTTTTCTCCTGCCCAGGCAGGGGGTCAGACTTAAAGATCTACAACGTCCCTTCCGACCCTACTTCTATGATTCTATGATGTTAGCCACCTCCTTGAGTACCCTTGGGTGTAACCTGTCAGGGCCGGCTGACTTGAAGGTGTCCATCCTCTCAAGGTGCTCCTTCACAAGGTCAGCATTGATGGAGGGTAAGGAATCTCCCTCACCTGGGCCTCTCTTTCCCGTAAAGGGCATGGGTGGCCCGTGGGACTGGGGAAAGACCAGTGCAAAGTACCCATTTAGCAAGTTGGCTTTTTCCTGGGCATCAGTTGTCAGCTGTTCCATCTGGTTTAGCAATGTTGCCCTTGCTTTTCCTCCAGCTCCCCACATTTTTAAAAAAGGACTTTTTATTGTCCTTGATATTTGTAGCCAGTTGGAGTTCTGTTGCAGCCTTGGCTTTTCTGGTTTGCTCCCTGCAGGTCTGGACCAGTGCAGAATATTCCTCCTTGAGGTGGATCCCGTCCTCCATCCTTTGTAGGTCTTTATTTTCAGCCACAGGAGGTCTGCTAGTTCCCTGGAGAGCCAACGGGGCTGCTCTGCCCTTTTGCTGCCTTTCCTCCGAGATGGAATAGACTTACCTTGTGCATCCAGGATCGCTCCCTTGAGGAGCAACCACTCTTCTTGAACTCCCCCCCTCTTCGGGTCGTGGTCCCTTAGGGCCTCATCGACAAGCCTCCTGAGCTTGTCAAAGCCAGCTTTCCTGAAGTTGAGGACTTTTGTATTGCTCACCGACTTGCCAGATTTACAGTGGATGGTGAAGGTGATAAGCTCGTGTTCACTGTCACTCAGCTTCCCTTCAAGCGTTAGGTCGCTGATTAGGTCATCCCTGGCTGCCAGCACCAGGTCAAGCAGTGCTTTACCTCTCATTGGCCCGTAGACTTCTTGCATCAGATAGAGATCATCCACACATGTGAGGAAGCTTTGCAATCGTTTGGATTTGGCCTAGCGCTCTTCCCATGAGATGTCTGGGTAGTTGAAGCCTCCCATGACAACCAGGCAATTGGTGCATGTGGCCTCAGCAAATTCCCTGATGAACTCCTGGTCAAGCTCTTGATTCTGCATGGGAGGTCTGTAGTAGACTCCCACCATATTGTCCCCTGTGCCATGTTCACCATGGATTTTAATCCAGAGGATCTCCAGTCGTACCAATGTCAGCCTGCAGGGACGCGTACCTCTCCTTGACATAGAGAGCTATACCTCCACCCCTTTTATCCACTCAATCTCTCCTGTACAAAGTATAGCTGTCTATATCTGTGGCCCAGTCATGGATGCAGTCCCACTAGGTCGCCGTTATCCCTATGACATCATAACTATTTGTGTTGAGCAGAAGGACAAGTTCCTTCTGTTTATTCCCCAAGGTCCTGGCATTTGTGAACAGGCATGCAAGTATCCCCTTGGGGGCCCTTGCCTTGCCTACACATTGTTCCAGGGCTGGGGCAGGGTTGGGCTCCCTTAAGTGCCTTGGCCTGCTGGTTTTGCAAGGGTTGCTCTGTGGGCCAGCAGTGGCAGTATACTCCCCGTCCCCTGGTGGGCTTAGTTTAAAGCCTGGTGAAGCAGGTCAGCCAGTCTGGCTAAGAAAAGCCTCCTCCCCAGCGGAGAGAGATGGAGGCCATCCCTTCCCAGCAGCTCACTGCCTCTCTCACCAAACAGCAGACCGTCATGGAAGCCGAAGCCCTCCTGATGACACCAGTGCCACAGTCTTTGGTTCACTACCTTGATCCTCCTCTCCCTGCTCAGCCCGTAGCCCAAAACTAGGAGGATCGAGAAAAACACCACCTGTGCCCCCAACCCCTTAAGCCCTGCTCCCAACTCCTTGTAGCGCTTCATGACCTGGCTGGAAGGGCTCTGGGCTGTGTCATTTGTGCCCACATGGATAAGGAGCATGGGATAGTGGTGAGTGGGCTGGAGAAGCTATGGGATCCTCTCCGCGATGTCTTGTATACAGGCTCCCAGGAAGCAGCAGACTTCCTGGGATAAGGGGTCAGGGCAGCAGATTGCCCCCTCAGTCCCCCTCAGGATGGAGTCTCCCATGACAAACACTTTGCATTTTGTCTTAGGGAGAGCAGGGGCAGTAGCTACTGTTGAGCCTATGTTGCCTACAGGATCAGGCATCTTGGCAGGCTCTGCTGGGGCTGCAAGAGATTCAAACCGCCTTGGTCCATCCCCTTGGCTGGACAGAATGGGAGGTCCTAGAGTCCTCCCTTGTTCTGGAAGGAGACCTTGGTCTACCCTCTGCCTCCAGGGGGAGAAGGGCCTGGCAGTAAGAGTCTATGTCCCATTAACCATCCTTGGACTGCTGCCTGGAGCTCCTCCATCTGGTACACCAGAGACCCCAAAAGGGAGCAGAACCCACAAGGGGAGGTGGCCACACTCCCAGACCCCAGAGCCTGAAAAAGTGACAGACAGCCCCTGCAGCCAAGAGCCAGGGGCTCCATCTGCGTGGAGCCTAGAAACATGGGTTCCATCTGGGTGGAGGCCTCTGAAGCACCAGAGGGGGGAGCTGCAGACCCTGAGGGGACCTCGGGTTACAGCGAGTCCCATCCACATGATGCCGCTGGGAGGCTGGCTGCAGCTGGGATTGCCTTCCTTAGGGCCCTCCCACTCGCCCTCCTGCGGAAACTGCACTAACTCATGCACCGGACAGACAAATGCACCTGTTCACAAGGCTCTGGTCGCGTGGCTACCTGGGGGGCTGGGAAAAGCAAGAGCTGGGGCAAGGTGAGACCCTCCTCGGCCCCACTCACCGCCTCCTCTCCACTGCCTGGGGTTAACCTCCTTCCACCATGGGCCCCACTTACCTCCAGCTGTGCTAAGGGTCGCCGGGGTGCTCCACGGCTGCTGGGAGGCTTTGGAAAGCAGGGGAACAGCAGGCTTGTATCTGCGCATCTCTTGCTGCTCCTGGAGCCTGACTGGGTTTTTGTTTTTGCTTTGGCAGACCATTTTAAATTGCACACATGCATAGTGGGCCTGCCGTTGGACCCACACTACTTCCGGGCTAGGGGGACCCTACCTGGGATTTAGGGGACTCTGTCCCACCGGAGAGAGACCGGTAGGTAAACCTCTCCCCCTCACCTACTCTCTCCCTGGGGGGCTGGGCCAAGTAGGAGCCGAAGCAGGACAAGACCCTCCTTGGCCCCACTCAGCCTCCTCCTCTCCACTGCCTGGGGTTAAACCCCTCCCACCATGGACCCCACTTACCTCCAGCTGTGCTGGGGGTCAGTGGGGTGCTCCATGGCTGCTGGGGGCCACTGGGGGGGGCTTCAGGGAGTGGGGGCACAGCAGACTTGTACCTGCGCATCTCTCACCACTCCCAGAGCCAGCTTAGGTCCTAAACAGGCCAGCACTAGGACCTGGCTACTGCCATCACCTGCTGCTTCTCCCAGCTGTCTGGCTGTGGCACAACATGTGAAAGCTCCCTGCTACCAGCACGGTACCTAGACTCCTGGCAGCCCCAAGAGAACTTTTAGTATCGGGCCCCACTTCACCAGAAATAATGATAATAATAATCATTATTTTCACCATTTTTGGGCTCCCTTTCTTTCCAGGCCACAGGTGGCCACCCAATTCACCCATGCCTGTGTCTGGCAGTCGAGGGGAAAGGGACTTAACGGTGGGAGTCTAGTACAGACTTCCCAACCAGGGAGTAGAGCTTGACCAGGAATTCTTGGGTCAGCTCACACAGGTAGTGAAGGCTAAGGATGTGGTAGTCATGGGGGACCTGAACTTCCCGGACATCTGCTGGGAAGAGCAGTCAGCCAGGTCTGACCGCTTACGTAGGTTCTTGGCCAGAGTGCAGGACCTCCATCTAACCCAAGAGGTGCACAGCCCCACCAGGGGGGACGCCTTGTTGGACCTAGTGCTGGCCATGGGTGATGACGTGGTGAGGGGGCTGCGGGTGCTCGACCACCTGGGCAACAGCAATCATCACCTGCTGGAATTCACCATCCAGCACAAGGTGGCAAAGGCATGCAGTAAGGCAGCGGCCCTAGATTAGGAGGGCAAACTTCAACGAGCTAAGGAAGATAGTTGGAGAAGCACTGAGGTCCCGGAGGGGAGGAGAGCCAGGTGTCCCAGGAGAGTGGTCGCTCCTTAAGGAGACGATCCTCCAAGCCCAAAGGAAGGTAATCCCAATGAGGATCAAAGGGAGCAGGAGAGCACACAAGCCTCCGTGGCTCACCCAAAGCATCCGGGAATGTCTCCTTGCTAAAAAGGAGGCTTACACCCAATGGAAGGAAGGGGTCATCACCAGGGAGGGCTATTCTGTAGTTGCTCGGGGATGTAGGGGGGTAGTTAGGAAGGCCAAGGCAGAGATGGAACCGGGGCTAGCTTCCCAGATTAAGGACAATAAGAAGTCCTTTTTTAAATACGTAGGGGGTAAAAAGAAGGTCCCGGGCAATGTGGGGCCCTTGCAGGACGCCATGGGAAACTTGGTCGTCACACCAGATGGCAAAGATAACAAGTTTAATGATTTCTTTGCCTCCGTCTTCCTAAGTAGGGACCAGAACAGCCACCTCCCTGCTGGGCCCCCTTCGGGCCCCGGGGGAGGCACACCTGGGCCACGGATTAGCGAGGATTTAGTTAGGGAGCTTCTGGAGGGGTTGGACGTATTCAAGTCAGCCGGCCCAGATGATCTCCACCCTAGAGTTCTAAAGGAACTGGCCGGGGTCATTGCAAGTCCCTTGGCACAACTTTATGAGCACTGGTGGTGCTCTGGTGAGGTACTGGAGGACTGGAAGAGGGCCAACATGGTCCCCATCTTCAAAAAAGGCAGGAAGAAGGACCCAGGAAACTATAGGCCGGTTAGTCTCACCTCGATCCTAGGCAAGCTGTTCGAGAAAATTATGCTGGCACACATCCAGGAGGGGCCAGCAGGAGACTGCATGCTTAGGGGCAACCAACATGGGTTCATCAGTGGCAGGTCCTGTCAGACCAACCTGGTGGCCTTTTACGATCAGATCACCGGATCGTTAGACGCAGGGGTAGCAGTGGATATAATCTTCCTGGACTTCCGGAAGGCTTTTGACACTGTCTCTCACCCTGTTCTCATTAAGAAAATGGGGGACTGTGGTGTAGACACCGACACAGTCAAATGGGTCGCCAACTGGCTGGTGGGCCGCACCCAGAGGGTGGTAGTGGATGGGTCCTTCAACCTGGAAGGACGTGGGCAGTGGGGTTCCGCAGGGCTCGGTCCTCGGGCCCGCACTGTTCAACATCTTCATCAGCGATTTGGATGAGGGGGTAAAAAGCACCCTGTTCAAATTTGCTGATGACACTAAGATGTAGGGGGACGTGGGCACATTGGAAGGATGCAACAGGCTACAATCAGACCTAGACAGGTTACAAGGGTGGGCGGACAAGAATAGGATGGGCTTCAACACAGACAAGTGCAAGGTGATGCACCTTGGGAGGAACAACCAGCACCATACCTACAGGTTGGGGAACTCCCCTCTTGTCAGCACGGAGGCGGAAAGGGATCTGGGGGTCATCATTGACTCCAAGATGAACATGGGCCGGCAGTGTGGGGAGGCAGTCAGGAAGGCCAACCGCACCTTGGCATGCATCCACAGATGCATCTCGAGCAGGTCCAAAGAAGTGATCCTCCCCCTCTACGTGGCACTGGTCAGGCCGCAGCTGGAGTACTGCGCCCAGTTCTGGGCGCCGCACTTCAAGAGGGATGTCGACAGCATGGAGAGGGTCCAGAGGAGGGCCACTCGTATGATCAGGGGACAGCAGGGCAGGCCCTATGAGGACAGGCTGCGGGACCTGAACCTGTTCAGCCTCCAAAAGAGAAGGCTGAGGGGGGATCTTGTGGCCTGTTATAAACTAGTCAGGGGGGATCAGCAGGCATTGGGGAAGTCACTGTTCCCCCGAGCACCGCCAGGAGTGACCAGGAATAACGATCACAAGCTGGCAGAGGGTAGGTTTAGGTTAGATATCAGGAGGCACTACTTCACGGTCAGGGCAGCTAGGGTCTGGAACCAGCTTCCAAGAGAAGTGGTGCAGGCTCCTACCCTGGGGGTGTTTAAGAGGAGGCTAGATGAACATCTTGCTGGGGTCATTTGACCCCAGTATTCTTTCCTGCCATGGCAGGGGGTCGGACTAGATGATCTGCTCAGGTCCCTTCTGACCCTAGAAACTATGAAACTATGGCCCTGCCTGCTACCAACTACCCGGCCACAGCACAGTGCAACATGGCATGGTGCAGTGCAGGCAAAGCCCTGCTACTCCATATGCCACCAAAACCCCAGCTCCACAAGCCCGGATCCAGCTTGTAGGCAGATAACCTCTTTATCAGTATTATGTGACTCAAAAATTATTATTTGCTTTTAACTCTAAGAGCTTCAGAGAAGGCAGAGCAAATGTGGCTCTCTCAATTCCATAGCTACATTCCATTTCAGTAACAACAAGGCTGCTTTCTGGGCCAGCTCCCCACAGCCCAAAAAGTCCTTTTAACAATAGTAGATAACTGGCCATCTTGAAAGAAATGGTGGGCCACTGGTTAGAATGCTAGTGGGACTCTAAGGAGAGAAAAGTGGAGTAAGAAAAGACTCTTCTAGCCCCTGCAGAACTCCAGTGAAAGGGCCCAGTGCTCTGGTTGCTATGCAGTAGAGCTGCTGATGTATTTTTTTTCTCTGTTGGTCTGGCATCTAATTTAGGCCCCTGGCAGAAGTTACATTTGTCACATATTATATGCAAGTATCACATGACAAACTGTAAGATGCCAGATGTTAAACAAGTTTATACCTAAATAAAATGGCAGATCAACCACAAGGAAGTTGCTCATCGAAACAGCAAATTTTGTGGCATTGAAGTATCCCACAGTAATTTTAATGTGCTCTATGCAAGTAGCCCATGAAAAATTGTAACATGCCAACTGGCCACGCATGTCATGTACTGACTGCCAGGGGCCTAACCCTGCACATTCTGTTAGTGTATTCCATTCAATGTATTCCATCTGCCTTTGTTAACATTGCAGTGAGAAATTTGATTTTAATTTTCTGAACAATGGGGCCTGGATATTGCAGTGATGCAGCCTTAGGAATCCCAAAAATTTAAATAATATAATAGTTTTGTATACTGAAGTCCTAAGCCAAAAACTTGGCTTTAACATAGTATTTTAAGCACATGGTTGATTGATATTACCCACAGCTGTGATGCCAGTTATTCCTTGCTGCAATTATACATTTAATGACTTATTATATTTGATTGCTTACATTGCTTGATGATAGGCTTCACTATGTGAACTGATTGCTGTAGCATGATTAGAACTGCATTGTGTCATGTACACTGCATCACCCTACCTCAAGTGGCACCAAGGCTTTTTACTGTAGTGCTGCTAATGCAGTACACAGATATCTGAAGTACAAAAAACCTTTGCCCTTAACAGTACAACAACTCTGAGTCCTTAAAGCATAAGTCAGGAAAATCAAAGCTATGGTTCCTGGGGGAACCATAACTCTGGAAACTCTTAACTCTTACATGATTAAAACATGGAGCTTCTTGAGGCATTAGTAAATGTTTTCCACATTTATTTTTGTTTTTATTTTATGTCAAAGAGAAGGAAAAGGAATCACTAGTGCACTTACCTGAATAATCACATATCTAAATAAAACGTTCCGTATTTTTCCTTATCATTAGTATTTAATACAACCTGTAAATATACAATGTGCTTAATAGGAAAATACTGTGGGGCCAACCCTTTTGGCAGGTATACTGCAAATTAAAACCCATGCCCCCCCTTAGTGTTACCCTGATTTTCTTCTCCTGCCCAATCTGCTGCTCTGCTTTCTGCTCCCTGCCCTGTGCTCTATGCCCAATTTGCCGCTCAGACAAATTCTCCTCAAATTGGTTATTTGAACATATATGATCCATGTATATGGAAGTTATAATCAATGAAAATGAGAAGCTTAGAATTTAAGTATTATTTTAACTGGAAACTAAATTCTGGTTTCCTTTTATTCATGCACTTCAGCAAAAATATCTATGTATATAAACTGTGCAGGATTTGGACACTTGGAAAAGGGCAAATATAGAGCCCATCTTTAAGAAAGAGAAGGAGGATCCAGAGAACTATAGACCAGTCAGCCTCATGTCAGTCCCCTGAAAAATCATGAAGCAGGTCCTCAAAGAATCCATTTCTAAGCACTTGGAGAAGAAGTTGATTAAGAACAGTCAGCATGTTACTACCAAGGGCAAGTCAGGGCCTAAACAACTGGACTGCCTTCTATGATGAAATGACTGACTCTGTGGATGCGGGAAGAACAGTGGACGTGATATACCTTGACTTTAGCAAGGCTTTTGATGTGGTCTCCCACAACATTCTTGCAAGCAAACTAAGATTTGGATAAATGGAATATAAAGGTGGAAAGAAACCTGTCTGGATTGTCAGGCTCAAAGGGTAGTAATTAATGGCTCGATGTCTAATTGGAAGCCGATATCAAGTGGAGTGCTCCAGGGGCTGGTTTTGTTCAATATCTTCATCAATGACCTATAAGATGGAGTGGAGTACACTCTCAGCAAGCTTGCAGATAATACCAAGCTTGGGGCAGTAGTTGATGTACTGGAGGGTAGGGCTGGGATTCAGAGAGATCTTGACAAATTGGAGGATTGCATCAAAAGAAATCTTATAAGGTCCAATAAAGGTAAGTGCAAAGTCCTGAATTTAGGACAGAGCAATCCCATGCACCAGTACAGGCTGGGTACTGCTTGGCTAAACAGCATTCCTGGAGAAAAGGAACTGGGCATTACAGTGGACAATAAGCTGAATATGAGTCAGCAGTGCACCCTTGCTGAAAAGAAGGCTAGTAGCACGCTGGGCTGCATTAGTAGGAACAATGCCAGAAATCAAGGTAAGCAATTATTCCTTTCTGTTCAGCACTGGTGAGGACACATCTGGAGTACTGTGTCCAGCTTTGGGCCCCCCACTACAGAAGGCATGTGGACAAATTGGAACGAGTCCAACAGAGGGCAACAAAAATGGTTAGGGGACTGAGGCACATGACTTTTGAAGAGCGGCTGAGGGAACTGGGCTTATTTAGTCTAGAGAAGAGTAGACTGAGAGGGGATTTAATAGCAGCCTTCAATTCTCTGAAGGGTGGTTCCAAACAGGATGGAGCCAGACTGTTCTCAGTGGTGGCAGATGACAGAACCAGGGATCCTGGTTTTCTCTGATTTTAAAAAATCCCCAATTTTGATTAAAAGAAAAAATAACCCCAAATTCACATGATTGAAATGCAACACTACTAATATGTAATACCACTAATATGTAAAAAAATTTTTATATATATTAGTGAACTGCCAGTCAAGAATGACGGATGAATTTCAAATAATGCCAGTGCTCACAGTAGCAGGGTAATTGTCTTCTCACAGCAGCCTCACAGTAACCAGGAACCTGGCTCCTGCTTTTCCTCAGCTGGTCCCTCCCTCTGCCCCGCTCCCCCCCCACCCCACTGCGCTGCTGCCCATGCCCTTAAAGAGCATTAGGACTTCTCACAGTAGCCAGGTAATTGTCTTCTAATACCGTGTTTCCCCGAAAATAAGACACTGTCTTATATTTATTTTTCCTCAAGAAGACACACTATGGCTTATTTTCAGGGGATGTCTTATTTTTATTAAGTATAGTACAACAATCTACATTTATTCAAATACAATTAAGTCGTCTTCTTCTGGAACGTAGGTAGGTAGGTGCTGCCTGTGGCAAGGGAGCGTGGGCGGGGCCGGGGGCGGGGCCTCGGCCGGGCAGTCCAGCTCCACAGACAGGTGCCGCACGCGCTCCCACAGCACGGCCGCGCAGGGGCGGGGGCGGCCGCGGTCAAAGTCAGGACACGGACCTCGCACCGGGCCGGCTGTCACGATGCGGCAAATGAGAAGGGCTGCCCGTCTTATTTACCGCTTCGCGCCGGTACACTTAGCCACGCCTATCACTATGTCTTATTTTCGGGGTATGGCTTATATTGCGCAAATACGTAGAAATCCTGCTACAGCTTATTTTATGGGTATGTCTTATTTTCGGGGAAACACGGTAGTTGCTGGAAACCCAACTCCCATATTTCCTCAGTTGACCCCCTGCTCTGCCCCTCCCACTGTGCTGGGCTCCCAGCACCCTTAAAAAACATTACAGACAGACACACACACACACACAAATGGACTAAGTCCTTTATATATTAAAAATAGTAGTGTTCCATTTTAATCACAGAAAAATGTGGATTTGGGGTTACTTTTTTAAACTGAAAATGGGGATTTTTTTTAATCAGAGAAAACCAGGATCCCTGGACATAACTGTGAGAAAGAGAAAGAGTCACTGGGCTACAAAGCACAAGGGCTAAACAAAGGCTCAGTGACCCCACCTCCACAGCCCCAAAGAGCCCGGCAGAAATCTCCCTTACCCAGGTGTTTCTGGAGGGGAGGGGCAGGGAGCTCCAACGCCGGTATAAAGAAGAGCCCGGAACAGGCAAGAGGGGAGAACGTAGAGCCGGGAGGAGCAGGAGCAGGAGCAGGAGCGAGCGACACACGCTGCATGGAACCCTGAGAGCAGGTGGAGAGCCGGTAGGAGACTCTTGCAGAGAGTAAGCCCCACAGAGGCAACTTAGAGCAAGGAGTACTCACCCGGCAGGGCTCAGAATTATTTTGTTACCACACCAGGAGCTGACAGAGCCTGGCAGAGTTTTGTACCGTAATATCCCTAATAGAGGGGCACTATAGATTTTGTGGTACCATAAAGCACATAAAAGTGGCCCAAGTCAAAAATGGTGGTCACAGATGGACCTAATGTGATAAAGAGAATGGTGGCAACCTCAACAAGAGGCTCAGAGACAGCCACCAAAGAGAGGAAAGGGGCAGAAAGGAGGGACTGACTTCCCGAAAGTCAATTTGGTTTGCTCTTGGCTAAAAGCAGTCAAAACAATAACCTAGGCCAGGAGTGCCTGTTTTGTTTTCTTGTTTTCCTGTTTCGATTGGAACAGAGATCACATTGAAAGACCAACTGGCTGATCAGATCCTGGTGTAACGGGTGAGGATGTAGGAGTGGTGGAGCCCTCAGGAATGTAGGACCTTCGCAGGACGACAGTGAGACTACTAATGGGACTACACACACAAGTACTGAACCAACTTCTTTAACAACAAGTCATGGCAGGAGAAATGTGGGGTGCAGATTCCCAATTAGAAACGGTCTCACCCTAGTCAGCTGGCAGGTGGTGTCCTACAGGTCTGCAAGTGACTGAGATACCACACAATAACTAGGAGCAATGGAGGGAAGTTTAAGTTAGATATTAGTCAAAACTTTCTCACATGGAGTACCCCTACCCTCACATGGAGTAAAGCACTGGAACAGACTACTCAGAGAGGTGGTGGAATCTCCATCCTTGGAGGTTTTTAAAACCTAGCTAGACAAAGCTTTGACTGGAATGATCTACTTGAGGATAGTCCCGCTTTGAGCAGGAGGTTGGACTAGATGACCTCCTAAGGTCCCTTCCAACCCTAACTTTCTACGATTCTATGATTTCCTTCTACATGGGTAGCCTCAATTTCCAGTATAGTGAAATATATCCACACAGGTTTTTATTAAGTTAAAGGCTATATTAAAAGAAAGAGATTGAAAGAAATTTGAGTTGGTCTAATAAAAGATATCAGATTTACCCAAAGAACCTTGTCTGCCTATATTAAAAGAAAGTTACTTATGTTACAAAATTAAGTCTTTAAAAGTGTCACAGGTTGGCGTCCCCGGAGGTGGCCACGATACCCCTAGGGCCCCTTGACCGTGCCAATTCGGCCTAATGAGCACCCTCTTTCTCACCTGCCACATCTTGTTGGTAATAATTATGAATAGGGAGGCTATCCTCAAGTTTATGTTGGGCACAGTCCTGCTGGACCCCACTGGACCCTGTGGGTTCTCTGACCCCTTTTAGGTCCCACTCTAAAATGGATGTCTCGGGACACCTTCAGCCTTATGGGCTAGATGTATGGCTCCAAACCACTCCTTAACCATGCCCCAAGCCTTGCAGATGGCATTCACAGTGTCCCTCCGAGGCCTTAGTTTCACTTGACCTCTGATCATTACTGGGCTCCCCACAGTCCTGTCTCTCTCTCTCTCTCTCTTCCTGCACCCCCACTGGTGCTGGGGTCTGTACACCCTGGATACTGTGCCCACACTGGTGCTGGGGCCCCCACACTGTAGTGGGCCCCCAATGAGGCCCCTTCCTTCCCCAATAGCCTCAGCCCAATCCACCAGTAAATAGAAATCAAAATATAAGCCCCTGGGCTATAACATAATGTAAGCAGCTCAGGGTGTGCTCTGCCCCTTTGAATAAATCACTCTTCCCCCAGCACAACATGTCTTGTAGACCAGGGTCTGGTGAGCTCTTGAATCTCTTAACCTTACCAGCAGCAGAAGATGGGCCATCAAGCCTCTCCCCTTAGCTTCCTCTAGGAGAGCTCCTTCCCCCTTAGCTGCTGGCAGAGAACTGATCCTCTAGTCCCAGCCCTGGGGTTTATATATGCCCCAGGCCCTGCCTCTGCCAGTCAGCTGACCGCCTGCAGGTGCAGGCTAATGCCCTCATTCCTGCTGCCCTGGTAAGTTGCAGCTGAGGGGTTCCTGACTGACTGCTATGGCTGTTTCCCTAGCAGTTTCAGCCCTTAAAGGAGCAGGCACCTTAGTACCCTGTGACAGTTAGGAAGAACTAAATGTACTGCTTGCCATGTGGCTACAAATTCTGCGTATTTATGCACTTACCCTGTACATGAAGTGAGGTAGGGATCCTCCAGAAAAAATAGTCAATGATCATACAATTAACTAAGTGCAGCACTTCTATCTTTCAAACACAGTGGGTAAGTACAGACAGTCAAAAAACAAGGCTGAATCAGTTCAATCTTCACAGGTTAGTGTAAGCTGCATACACTGAACCAGTAAGCAACTGAACAGATATTCACTTTTGATTTTGGAAATGCAGCCACATGCCTGCAGTGACCCAGGCCAGAAGCCAGGGCACTAGAGCATGCCTCCTTGCTCCACTGGAGTAGACAGCTTGGGTCAAAGCTAGCCTGCCCACCATGCAAGGTGCGGCTTGTGGGGGCAGTGCTGGGGAACTGTGAGTTAACTTGAATCTGGAAGGTATCTGGGCTAGAAGTTCAATAAAATGATATAACCTAAATCAGTTAAGTCTGATACTACATCTATCCAGGTTTATTTTAAACCAGTTTTGGCCATTATGGAACCGGTTTACATGCACTGAACTTCTGTTGTGTTACAGATTTGAACTGGTTTCCAATTACTTATACCAGTTGATGTGTAATTTCTGTTCTTAGCAAGTAAAATGCTGAACATACCATCCTATAAATGTTACTAGCCATTTGCTGAATCCTATTTGTTTCAATATTGTGCTCAGTGCAGCCAGTGGTGCTCAACCTATGACTCGTTGGTTGAAACTGGCCTGTGGAGCTGTGTGATCCAACCTGTAGGGCTCCCCATGGATTTGGAAATTTGAAAGTGAGGGAGCAGTGGTAGGATCCCACCTGCAGCAGTGGGAGAGCAATAGTAGTGTTAATTACCACAGCTCCCAGAGCCACACCATTTGATATTGTCTCTGCTACCAAATTTACAGACTCATTGGGAGCCAGATGGCATGGCCCAGCACACCAGATCTGCCTACAGTGGGGTCACTCTACAGCTGGATGTGGTGCATGTGGCTGAGCCAGCACACAGGGCTGGGTCAGGGCACCAGATCACACCTGCAGACTGACCCCACACATGGGATCTGACCCATGGGGCTGGACAGGTTAAGCACCACTGCCATAAGCCACTTAAACTCACTCACTAATATTTGCACTTAGAAAGCTCTCAGCTTTCTGCACCTCATTTTTACTCAGAGCCCAGCCCCAAGCTCTGCTCAGCAGTTCCCCCCACAGTAGGACTCCTTACATTGTTACTCAGAGTTCCTCACCCATAACAGAGTCCTTGAACTAGCAAATTAAGGCAAGTTTGCTAATTGACCAATGTGTCTTAGACTTCATAGATTTCATAGACATTAGGGCTGGAAGGGACCTTGGAAGATCATCGAGTCCAGTCCCCCACCCAAAGGGCAGGAAGTCAGCTGGGTCATAGGATCCCAGCAAGATAAGCATCCAATTTGCTCTTGAATGGCAGGCTGTTCCAGACCTTGGGGGCTCGGACAGTAAAGAAATTCTTCCTTATGTCCAGCCTGAAATGGTCTTGTAGTAGTTTATGACTGTTTGACCTCGTCATCCCTTTGGGTGCTCTGGTGAACAAACTTTCCCCCAGATACTGGTGGTCACCCCTGGTAACCTTATAGGTGGCCATCAGATCACCCCTCAGCCTACGCTTTTCCAGGCTAAAGAGCCTCACAGATCACAGCCTGTCATCGTAAGTCTGTTTTCCTGATGATGCCAAACATTCCTTTACTATAAGTTTAATGCAATTTCCTAATTTACTTTAAAATAAGAAAAAAAACTCCACAAATCCTATTATATTCAACTGTAACAAAACCTCCCACAATTTGAACTCTGAACCTTCTGCATTGCAGCACTGAATTGCCACTATACGAGTTACCAAAATATCTACACAAGTTGAAAACAAAATATGGACTACTGAATTCCGCAGAAGGGGTTAACCTCTGGCAAAATGATATGGTACAGTGACAAGAACCTGGCTAAACTCTCTTCCCTTTCCCAATGAGATAGTGGGAGCTCTTATCCTATGTTATGCGGTGCCAGTTGTGGGCTCTGGTGGTCCTGGACTGGCTTGTTCCCTCTAATCAGCCCTAGGGACCTGGGACAGTTGGGCTGCATGCCACATTCAGGGAGGTATGCCTACCATGTGGAACCTAGTGCTTCTTTCATCCCATCATTACTGCTACAGCTGCCCCAGACAGACCCCCCCAAACACTCTACTGCAGTGGGAGCTCACGCCACTATAGCACAGGCCTAGCAGTCCAGAATGTCTGCATTTGGATATTATAGAATCAATGAGTCGGAAGGGACCTAGACAGATCATCGAGTCTGACCCCCCGCCATGGGCAGGAAGGAGCACTGGGGGTGGCAGGGGTCATAAGATCCCAGCCAGGTGCCTATCCAGTCTCCTCTTGAAGATTTCCAGGGAAGGTGAGAGCACCACCTCTCTGGGAAGCCTATTCCAGGCTCTGGCCACCCTTACAGTGAAGTAGTTCTTCTTAATATCTTACCTAAACCTATCCTCCCTCAGCTTGTGGCCATTGTTCCTGATGACTCCAAGGGGGGCCCTGGTGAACACTTTCCCTGAGTCCCTGCTGCTGGCCCCAATAAGGTTGTAGGCAGCCACAAAATCTCCCCTCAGTCTCTTCTTGTATACTGGTACCATGCTAGCATTTCCCACACCCCACAACAGAGAAACAATGATATTTAATTATTTACGATTCAACTAAACCTGAACAGAATTTCAAAGGAACAGGACAGCTAGGCAGGACAGCTTTCTCTCTGCCAATTTGAAGGCTTTCTGCAAACAATGGAATTGTTAGACATTCTCCAAGAAAGGTCTCAAAAATACTTCAAAATAAAAGAAGTGTCAGGCAATTTAAATATAGTGGGTGCCCTACCAGTTACCCCTACACAATTTTAATCTTCCTTATAAGAATTATCATATAATAAAATGTGGTATTAGACTACTCTCTATGGCTGCGATGGACAAGACAAGAAGAAATTATCTCAAATTGCAGCAAAATAAATTTACATTGGAAGATCTTTTTCGCTATGAGGGTGGTTAAGCACTGGAACAGGTTATCCAGAGAGGTTGTAGAAACTTCATCCTTGAATGCTCTTAAAATCAGGTTAGACAGACATTTGACTGGAATATTTCTCTCAGGGATGATCCTGCCTTCAGCAGGTGGTTGGACTAGATGACAGAAAACTAACAATGGTTGACACTGTGGAGACTAAAATTTTTAATGCTTTTTTTGCTTCAGTCTTCACTCAAAAGTGTTAATTTTGATTGAACTGTAACTTATGTAATCTAAGTGATAAGAGAGCAAGAGGTTACTTACAAAAAGTTAGATGTTTTCAAACTACCTTGGACATACAAAATTCTAAAGTTGTTAGGGAATTGGCTAAAGCAATCTCAAAGCCATTAGTGTTTTTTTCAGAGCCATTACTGCTAATCTTTGAGATGTCGTGGCAAATGGATGAATTTACAGAAGGCTGGAAAAGGGCAAACATAATGCTCATCTTTAAAAGTGTGGGGGGGGAAGGATCCACAGTATTATAGATCAGCTAGTATAATTTCAATTTCTAAAAAGTTTTTGAAACTATATAATCAATCTATTTGTAAGCACCAATCCTGGTTTTCTCTGATTTAAAAAAAATTCCCCATTTTTTGGATATAAAAAGTAATCCAAAATCCACATTTTCCATGACTAAAATGAAATACTGCTCTCTGTCTCATATATATATATATGGGGTTACTTGTTTTTAACCAAAAATTGGGGGGGGGGGTTTAAATCACAGAAAACCAGGATCCCTGGCAATCACCTCTATATATGCTATATTTATTTTTTTAAATAAAATTAAAATGTTACATCAGATGTTTGATTTTTAGAATATGATTATGTTTTTTATCTATAAATTGTTAAAATGATATATTCTAAAACATTGTGCGTGCATGGCCATCAACATCTCACCAAAACTTGTGAAGTGGTCCACTAGCTGAAATAACTGCCCACCCCCTGTTTTACATCATCATTAGCAAACTAGAGAAATATGACCTAGAAGAAACTGCTTCAAGGTAAGTAACAACTGGTTGGGAAAATGTACTCACAAGGTAATTATTAATCACTCAAACCAGGAGGATCTATCAAAGGGATCTCTGTAGAGTCTGTCCTGCATTCAATAATATAAATTTTTTTCATTATGACTTGGGTAAAGGAATAGATAATATGTTTATTAAAATTTGAGGTGATACAAAGCTAGGAGGGGTTGCAGGTATTTTGGAGGATAGAATTAGAATTCAATTTCATCATAAGTAGGAGAAATTGTCTAACATAAGAGGCAATTCAATAAATACAAGCAGAAATCATTGTACTCAGGTAAGAATAATCAATAGTACAAAACAGGCAACAGTTCCACAGAAAAGGACCCAGAGTCATAATGGATCCATTATTGAACATGAGCCAACAATTTAGTGAGAAGTGCCAGTATCATTCTAGAACAACTGCGATTGTGAAATAATTCTTCCAATCTACATAGCACTGATAAGGCTGAAGCACTGTCCAGTTTTGGGCACTGTACTTCAAGAAGAGATGTGGACTAATTCCAGAGAATGCAGATGAGAGTCACAAATACAATGCAACTCTATGATGGGTAGGGAAAGACTGAAAGAATTTGGCTTGTCCAATATAGAAAGAAGATTGAGGGGAGACATAAAAACAGTGTTCAAATGGTTACCGTAAAGAGTAAGGTATAAACAATTTTCCCTACTTTCATTGGGAAGGGCAAGAAGCATGGGGTTTAAACTACAACTAGGGAGATTTACGGTTCAATATTAAGTCCAGCCTGTCAGCATCAGGGGTGGAGACACTAGCCAGCGGGTCAGTCAGGCTAATCCCACCAGGACCCACACCAATGCTGGTTCACCCCTGGTGAAAGGGGTTGACTGAGCACGATCAAACCATGCAGGTGTCACCTACCTGGTTGGCAAGTGGACAGGGTGTAGGGGAGGCGGAGCCCCATTGAACATCGTGCCCGGACAGTGAGTACTACCATCCCCAGGGGCCCTCAGGAAGAGGATCTCCATGGAACCCCTCCCTTTCATTCAATAACACCAAGTCATGGCAGATGAGTTGAGGGGAGGGGCCCTGCATCAGATGGAGAGTACATCACTCAACGTAGACCCCACCTAAGGTGTCTTTTTGTATCTCACAGTCCAAAAAAGTTTAAGAATTATTGTTCTGGGCTGAACTTCTGCATAATGCAATCCAGAGAATTTCATCTAGTGATTCCTGTACAGACCATAAGTAGGGACCTCCCTACTTTGGGGTGGCTGCCTTCCAATTTCATAGTCCCAGTGTGGCATCAGGTGCCATTTTCAGTGCAGTCCCCCACCCCACATCTCTGATGGGCCAGAGGGCCCCAGAAGTCCTGCCCCTCCCTCCCTGGAGACTGATTGATGGCCCCAAACCAGGGCTTGTAAATGTGGCAATTAATGGCCTCCCAGACTTAATCAAGGGATTAAGCCTGCGGAAGCCATTAATTGCCACATTATTAAGCAGTCTAGGTCATGGTTAATGGCTTCTGTGGGTCTGATCAAGCCTGTGGAAGCCATTAACCATGTCTGAGACTGCTTAATAATAACACGGCAATTAATGGCTTCCCTGAGCTGAATCCCCTGCTGAAGTCCAGGGAAGCCATTAATTGCCAAGTTATTTTTAAGGCATCTAAGCACCTAATTAATATGTAAAATGAAATATCTTATTGAAATAAAGGAATAGACACCATGAATTGTTACAAATACTAACTATACACTTTATTAACTAATACCAACTGCATACACTTTATTAATACCAATTACATAGATTTTATTAAATAAGGGCAACTAAGCATTTAATCAAACTCTAAACTGAAATATCTTATAAAATAAAGCTGTACTATGTGCAATATGAATTGTAACTAATAACAACTATATATACTTTATTAAAGGACATTATAAGAAGTTTACTGGAACTGAATGCTAACCTTAAGACAGGCAGTTCAGGCTATGTATTAAATGCAGGTATGGTGTACCCAGCCACAGCGGCTGGAGACATTCTCTGCCTCTGTGGAGTGAACACTTGTACACACATAGACATGGCACACTTAATGTCCAACAAGTTCATTGGAATGATGAGGCGGCATCTTGCCAGGGTGTAAAGATGTGGAAATCGGTCACAGACAGAGTAGAGTCCCAGAACACAGGCACAGACATAGGCATCTGGCAATCTTTGACAAAGTTCATGTAGGCAGCATGTTCACTGTCATGCTGTTTCCCCCATCCTGGTATTGCTTTCAGTAGCTAAGGGTCACAGCTCAGCAGAGACATCTGATTGGGGTCCAAAATATGAACAGCACTAAGGAAGTGGACAGCCCGCTGTCTGAACTGCAGTGGCAGTGACAGGTCATATCTGTAGTAATGGTTCAGCTTTGCAGCTATTGCCTGGAACAGCTCCCTTCTGCACTGGTTTTTAGGAGGACAGCTTGACAGTTCTTGCAATGCTCTGTCTTCAAACCAGCTTATCAAATCCATCAGCTTGTGTGTGTGGTGGATTGCAGCTACTGGCTTTCAAACCAGGTCAGGAGCTCCATGAACCAGGTGGCACTGTCAG
The DNA here is from genome assembly GCF_052110815.1 of Crocodylus siamensis. NCBI lineage: Eukaryota > Metazoa > Chordata > Crocodylia > Crocodylidae > Crocodylus > Crocodylus siamensis. The sequence continues at coordinate 304,933,684 of NC_143395.1, forward strand.
CCACAGATGCCACTTGATCTTAAATATTGCCTTGCCCTAAGAGACCGCAAAGCTACAGCATGCGCTATGTGCTGGGTATGATTTCCAGCTCCTTACTCACAATGTGTTGGTAGTGCTGCATATGCTTGGTGTGGTAATGGACCATGCTGAACTAGGAATTCTATTGTGTGAGCACAGGCTCTGGTGGCAGTGGCGAAGTGACAAATGAATCCTCACTTTGACTGGCAACGGACAGCCTGTACCAGATCTTATGAACTGGAAGGAAGGAAGACACCAGGCTATCCACCTGAGGGAACTGCATGTATCTGGTGTCACTTAGTAGGGACAGAATGTGTGCATTGCAGGTGATATGAACAGTGTTAGGCAGCACTCTTTAGAGCACATTGGAGAAAGCCTTGCACATGTATATGGCCTTGTTAGACAAGAATGCTGAATTCTTGTTAAAGTCTACACCATAGTTGACAATTACCTTTGTGATGACTTGGGATACAGTGGAAAAAAACGAGACGTGAGGTGGACTGGCTCAGTTTTAAACACAGGCAGGTCCCAGTCAGTCCAGCTCCCCAGTACAAATAAAATGTGCAGCATGTAGTTGTCCTGAGGGTAGGTGGCTTCACCAGCCACAATGGAAAAGAAATGATACGCTGTCAAAGCAGCCTTTGTGGACTCTACATGCAAAGCAATCATTGCAGGAAGATAGTCCTGGTGAAGCTTGTTGGCACATGGAAAACTGCAAGCATTGGGCATGTTTTGTTTCAAATATTCCCTTAACATGGCGTGATCAAGTTTCTTCAGTGAGATGTTAGCCACCACAAAAACCTCCATGAGGGAAAATGCTGCCTCTCGCCTTGCCAAGCTGCTTTCTGTGGTCCTTTCAAACAGGGAGGACACAGTTGCTTGCTTCTTGTCCTGACCTTCAGCCTCTGCAGCAGCCTTCTTCTTCACATGTGCCTTGAACTCCAAGCAATGATCCATGCTGGTTTTCCTGGACACATCCAGAGTTAAATCGCAGGCAGTACACAAGCGTTTGCCTCGATCTGCACACAAGTTTCCTGCACGATACTGTCTTGCATGGCCCACCGCTGGAACATATCTGGTGGTCTTGGAAGACTTCTTTGTGTTCATCTTTACTCTCTCAGGCAGAAGCAAGCAGACAGGCTGAAGGAGTCTGCCTGCAGGTGCTTTATAAACTGGCACCAAAACCCTCCTGACTTCTGTGGCTGGCCCCTGACTGGCTCCTGGACTGAGCCAATGTCAGGGGCTCAGCCTCCAATTTGCTTTGCTCCCCACCCCCTTCCCAATGCCTCTTCTCTTTCCCCTGTGCTTCTGGAAGCCAGGGCTTCCCATTTTCTATCTGCAGCTCCCTTCCCCCACAACTTGCCAATTTTGCACTTTTTTTACAGGGACCTACTTTTATTTTGCAGTTTCTGCAAAAATCACAAAATCGCCACTTTAGTAGATCCCTATCCATAACTTCTGGCTAAGCAACAGCATACCTTTGAGGGAGACTATCTTTAATTGCTTTAATGTCAAGTGATGGAGAATCTGCCATATCTCTAGCCAAGTTTTTCTCTAGTTAATCGTTAAGTTTTGGGCATACTGTCCAGTTTGAGTTGGGAAAAAGCCTTATGTTTTCCAATGAATTATAAGATGTGAGATGTAGTACTAGTACCTAGCACTTTTGATACATAGAGCACCAGGTTCAAATTTCAGTGTACTTTAATTTCTTGCACTTCAATATTAACAAGTTCTTCAGCAAAATGTTCCTGTATTCTGTTTTTTCTTCTAAAGCATTAAAAAAGTAGCTACAAACTTCAGTGCATCAAAAAAGGAAAAAGCTTGTCTAGAAATTAGGCATTCAACAGATAAACACTGGAAGTGAGCTAGTATTAGGTTTCAATTAGCAATGATTAGTGCTGGCTCCATTAAAAACATCCTATGGTATACACCATGCCATGCTATTATATCAATGAGTCATACAGGATGGAAATGAAATTAAAAGTAATTAGCTATAATTTTGCATCGTATGTCAGTAAGAGAAAGTAAAATGCATTTAGGGCTCCCCTCCAAAAGAGCTTGCTAACTCAATTGGGGTTAGAAATTACTTATTACTTGATTTAAGTTTTCTATTACCAGTTGCCAAGGTAACAAGTTATATTAGAAACAAAATAACGTTATTGTTTTTCCATTAAATGAAAGGCCAACACCATTTACTCATACATTTCAAGTGGTTTCTTTAAAGGATTTACACAGCCTGACTTTAAATGTGGAAGGTTTGTGGATAAAAACTTAACGCTTATGAAAGGTGCTGGCTTGATAACTGAGGAAACTGAAGTCACATTGTTATGCACAAATACAGTGATCCTTATGAAACTGACCAAATGACATGGCCTTGCCAAGATTTTAGCTTCAGCTTTTGTAGAGGGTGTGAGAAAACCCAAGGAAAAAATGTTTGAAATTGCCCTGCCATTTTAGATAATGGCATGAAATCCTTCAATTCTTGCACTTCAAAAGGTACATAACATGACTAAAAGGCCAACAGCACCTTCCTCCACATTGCTGTTCATACTGTATACATAAGCTGCAAAGAACTTCCTACCATCTGCCCACTGCATATGATCTCCCTTCCTGATTCCTTCCCAAAGTTTGCTTACAGTGATATCTGAGACATGCTGTCACTGGGTCTATATGTGAGACTTGCTACATGATTTTCCCTAAAACTTATACCCTGGCCATGGGGCTGACTGCTTGATTATTTCAATCATTAAATTCACTGCTTCTAAAAATGTAATCACCGCTAGCTCTTTCTGACTGCAGTTTGCTGGATCCCAGTATTTAAGAACAGGTAATTGTTAGCACACCTGCTCAATTTCCACCAGCAAACTACCAGTCTTTAATCCTGACAAAAAACTACAGCATAGTTTAGTTCAATGTCTCAAAAGAATCTGAAGGCAAACATGCATCTGAGCTTTGATCTTGTTAGTGTGCATCACTTCCAACTTAAACATTCATCTGACTTTGCCCTAACAGTCTTGGAAAGACAATGTTTTCCTTCAGTTCTACCAAAGTTCACTGTAGTCCAGCAATTGTAGGCTTTACCAAGAGGCAAACGGGTTTTGCGTAGGGCCTGCTAGCAGCAAAAATATGGGCAGTTATTCTAGGTTCTAGGATTGAAGTAGTGTCTCAGGTGAGAACGTGTCTTTTGGAGAGGGGCAGGGTTGTCAGTTAGGGAACAGATCTCTCCCAGGTCTTAGGATGGGCAAGCCTCACTGACTGTTTCTAGTCTCCATTAACTGAGTAAGAAGAGCTCCTCTGCCAATGGGGGGAGGAGATTTGGTGGCCTGCCTAGTACATCTGTTTGTCCAGTCAGGGCTCCAGTCTGCCACTAGGTAACAAGCTGCCTCAAGAAAACATGATTTGCAGATAATAGATTTTATCATTTCCATATCTTGTCTGACATAACATAACTGTACCTCATTCCTAGCTTTGATTTGTTTCACTTGATTCTGGCTCCTTTTTTTTAAAAACGTGAAAAGTGCAGTTGAATGGCCTAATGATGAAATGAACCTTATACAGTGAATTACATCTGCATTATTATTTCTCAAATGCATGAGTACTACTTTAAATCAAGCTACTTTTATTTTAGTGTCTTTCATTTTATAAGTGCTTTGCTGCAGAGCTTTCTATTAGGCAAAGTGTTTTTAAGTGAGTCTTAAATAATTTAAATACATCTTTTCTGATATATCTCCCTTTCTAGGCAGAATTTTGTCAATTTTATGTCCTTTTTAAAAAGCAAAAAGCACAGCAAATTCTTTATTTATCTCACAGCTTTATAAAAGCAAGAGAAAATGGGCAAAAAGAAATATCCTGTATATTTAGATGCAGGCACATACTGGCAAAGATTTATAATGCTTTGATTTGTCTTGTTTCTACCTCTTCCAACTTGAATGAAGTCAGGAATGAAACACAAAAAGGAAATAATTCTCAGTTTGAATAAACAGGAAAGATTATGTTGCATTTGTTGGAGCCCCACTATTTTCTCATCCTTTCTGAGCCAGGCTCCTCTATCATCTCAGTTCTGCCTTTCCTCCCTCCTCAAGCTCTCATACTAAATTTTTTCATCATTGTGGATCATTTAAAGTGTTTGGTTGGTGGTTTTTTGTTTTTTTTTTAATGCTGTGACATTCACCAGCACAGTCCTGCAGAGGTAACTGGAAACGGTAAGTGTCTCTTTATGGGGCTTACAGGTCATTGTAGGATTTCATTGTGGGAAGAAAAGACTGTTCCTTGCCTTGAAGTCCATCTACAGAATGGAAAAGAGATTCAGAATGTCTACCCAGAAGACCTCTAAGGTGGTCAAGGAAGACGTATGCCCTTGCACTGCCTTTCTGGTGGTCTTCCATGTTGGAAAGAATTTTGTGAAAGGCTCCTTTATCAGAAACAGGCCCCTCTTCAAGACCGAGGTGGCACCACAGCCCAACTCCCTCCCAATCCAACAATTCCTGGACATGTTTTTATAGGGAAAAGAGAGAACAATGCCACAGCAGTCCCTCTGAGTTGCCAGGATTTTGCCCTCAGAGGACAGTTTGACCCAAACTCTGTAAGTTATTCCCAAATGATAGTGGCCAAAATTTTAGTTAGGAGCATATTTGCATCTGAATTCTCTTGGCCTTAGCCTGTAAGGAAAAATTTAATGTGTTAATTACTCCTCTCACCAGTAAGGAATATATGGGTAAAATATGGTAAAAGTTCTCTGAACCCCAGCTCCACAGCCCTGCAGCTGTACAAGGGCATGCCAGGATGTAAAAAGGCACACAGATATTTATATTCTGATAAACAGCAGATGCAAATAAACTGTGAGACTTATGCAAGAGATTTTTTTTGTCACATGTAAGAGTATACTTACATACTCATATGATACTACTGTTGGATTTAGATAAGAAAGCAATGCAGTTTCTGAAGTAATTGTACAAGTTGTACATACATGTAGTTTAAAGGCAAGAGAGTGACAAACAAATAGGAAAATGCCTAGAAACTTTACAGGGTTATTATTAGTCTCTGCATTTAAGATTTTGCATACACAGTGCACTCAGATGTTATACTCACATTGTGGCCTGGGCTGTATCAAACTCACCTTCTGGCCCAGGCTAGATCTGGACCTTAGGGATCCTTGCAAACCAGACCCAGCCTAGGGCACAGGCTGGTGGCAGAAGACATTGCAACGATGGTGACAGCTACTGTTGAGGTGGTGGAGCAAGCAGCAGCAGGCTAGGCAGGTATTTCCTCATGGTACAGGCACGCAAGCAACACAAGGACAATTGCGGACTGTAGCCACATTCCTTGCTTGTCTCCCTACTGCAGCCATGTCCACTGGGGCCCCATGCCCACTGGTAGGTTACTGGGCTGGATGGAGCAACTCTGCAGGCCACATCTGATCCATGGGGCCATGTTTAACATTACTGGCTTACACCAATATACATCAAGAACCACCAGTGATACAGTGACAAACCAGCATTATAGGGAATTGTAATAGAGAGCCAGAGGCTCCCTAAGTGGAAAGTGCAGTGGCCTATATTTGCTGTATGGGGCTACAGCAGAGGGTGGGTTGGCCATTAAGCTAAATGGAAATACCTGTGGGTGGCTAAGAAGCCACCTGACCAGAAGGGGCAGTGCTTAGAGGCATATAAAACCAGTGCCTAGAGCAAGGAAGGCAGTCTGGTGCCAAGAGATACCAGGCCTGGGGCCCTGAAGCTGAGGTCTGAGGCAGTGGACTTCGGATGAGGGAGCACAGCCAGAGAAAGGAGGCCAGTGCTGGGAAGGCTGAAGCCCCAAGAATGGTTTGAGGCATCAGGGGGATAAGTCTTGTGGTAGGGCTGGGGCAGTCCCACTGAGTTACCTCTACAAGGCATGGGCATGGCTATAGGGGTAGACAGAGGCCACAATTATTGCCTCTAAAGTGACCTATGTCCTAAAGCATAGATAAGGTCAGAAGGACTATTATTTAGCACCAGAGGGGTGCAACAGATGCTAGCTAGGCACACAGGGCAAAAGATAGCAGAAGGACTGAGCTTGCTTTGGGACCCTGAGGCAGCCTCTCTAAGTATTACAAAATACATCAAAGGGTGGCAGGCAAGGTAGAAAAGGGAGTTGTCACATGCATACCATAATGGTGGCATCGATGCGTGAGGCACCAAGATGGCCAACCCCGCCCTTCTTCCTCGCAACCATCACAAAAGGGTAAAACAAACGCTGCCATACCACTACTTTCATTATCAGAGCATCACCAACATAGGTTGCAACGCCAAATAAGGCCGGGACACAGAACCCTGAGAGGTAATAGGTGAAAACAGCCAGCTCACCGTTGAGCGCGTCACCTGAGTGATATAAGGGAGCACACAGCCGCACCCAAGCGAGGTCATTCATCACCCGCTTTGATTATCACAAAGGACGCTAGCCTGATCACCTAGCTTCTGCTCCTGTTTGCGATTAGCAACCGCCAAATGCCTCTTCATTGCCGGCCCGACATGATTAACAGTCTACTTCTCTGCATCTTGTTTCTCTCCTCAACACTCACTGTGAGTAAATAAACCTCTACCTTCAACTACTCTCCATCTCCGTGACTATCACCTCACCGCCAGTCTTTGTGGGCAACGTGAGCTGGACTCACGTTAACCGTCCCATAGAGAGCTAATCGGCCCTTCCAGCCCCGCCGTTCTGGTCCCTTGCGCTGCGATTGGACAGCAGCATGACAGGAGTGTACTCCAAGGAGCTGGAGTTTGACAGGAGTTGCTTGGCCACCTGGGAGTATCATGGCCAACCCTAGGGTCTGGTCATGCTATGGGAATAATATTAGTGGGAGAAGAAAAACAAGTGTCCTGATTCTAATGACAGGGTTCAATTTGTTGATTATGGTAGCACAAAAAGGGGGTATTTCCAATTTTCCTCTAGTTTGCACTGCAAAACTCACTGTACCATGCCACTAGATGTCTCATTCTTTGTACAACACACATACTCTTTTGAAATTGACATTTGATTTAAAGGTCCCTTTCAGTGACACTAAAACAAATGGCCTAATAGTTTCGGGCTCCAAATTATATATGGCTCAATTTTTCATGTGGTTTCATCAATGTAAAATCAGATGAAATGTTACTGAGGGCAAAGAGCTCTGCCACCACTTAAGTGGTATAAATGAGAAGATGCATGGGCCTCTAACATTTTGTAGTAATTAATGTATTATCAAAAATGAGTTTATTATACATTATTAATTATTTAATACATTATGGACATGCTAAAAGCCATGACTTTACACATTCTGTTTCTTAGGTCCCTGGCACATGTTACATGTATGGTGCAAGTACTATGGTTAATTAATTACGATAAATAGTAACAGTGCTACACATACAGCTGCTTTATGGTGCCATGAAATGGTAAACCAGCCACAAAGATACTCCACAAAATGTGGAATGTCTGTGGTTTATTTGTATGGCGCTATAATTGGCATGTGTAGCACCCCAATGACAAAAGTGGGCTGAAGGGGGAAGCAGAGATCCAAAGTTAAGTGAGCAGGGGAGTTGAGGGCCTCCCCCTGCTGGAAACCTGGGAACCCCCATCCCCGGCAGCCTTTCCTGCCTTTCCCCACAGCTCACTGTGGGAACATTTAGCAGCTGGAAGATGGTCAGCTTTTGGCTGTTCATCACTTGTAGGTATCACTTCAGTTCCCTCTGATCCTAATCAAGACTTTTCAGTCTCTCTGTCTTCCTCTCCATCAAATCAATTCACTTTCTTCTGTTGCAGTACCCCACCCCTTTGTTAAATGATCTTGAAGCCTTGGTGCTGTTCAACAGCTTTGTGGATACTAGCACCATGAAATCTGGAACAGGGCAAACCCTGACTTGCTATGAATGGATTTTAGGTGCATCTTGAGATCTGGAAAATTGAATAAAGCTTGGTGAAACCTGAAATGTCCTCAACATTAGTAAGCAGGCACTAGTTAGAGAATCCTTATCATTTCATCATTTAATTTCTCCTCCGTATTTGGAACTCACAGAGATATGAATATATTGCTTGCACCATCACTAAATATTGGCATTGATGGTGTCTCCTATTGGTTTTGTGCCAATAGCAATTGTACGATGGTCAACATATATATTTTCTCAAACAAAAATGGGCTACCTAGTTATGAAAATGGCAAAAGCATTCCAAAGAGACCAACAACAGAAAAATACTGAAAAGACCATACTTACTATATGTCGTGCTGCAAATACTCCATCAACTATTGCACAACAGAAAGCTGCCACCACTCCAAAGCTGATAAAAACGATAGATGCCACTAACTAGAAAGGGAAAGGAAGGTTTAATTATTTGTCAGACATAATCCTCTAAATACAACTATTAAATATATTTTTCTGGCAATCTAGAATGGTATTTTTCATTTGTGTCATCAAGTATAATCATTTCCTTTGTACCACTGCAGAAAAAGTCTTCCTACTATCTGCACTTCAGAACAAACATACAATCTAATCTGTTGAAAGAAGCTTCAATCATTCTATTAAAAATGAAGTATGCAGTAAAAGCTATTAAATTCAATAATCGTTTTTCTTAAATAAACGGTATTAAATAAACCAGCACTGGTCTCTGCGGGAAACATGGCAAAAAGCCACAGTCCTGTTGGCTCAAATAAATCAGTAAATCTTTGAGGCAGCAATTCACCTGCATAAACAGAGAACCAGCTTGTCAATTCTTAGAAAGCTTCTCCAGTCTAATCAGTTTATGATCCATTATCTCAAAGAATAATCTTAGGGTTAATGTTATATTATATACTTTGCTTCTCTTCATGGTTTCCAAGATTTTCCAGACTAGTTCCTCATTTCTTTTGGAAGTAAAAAAACTGAAAAAACCTTTTCCAAATGTTTATACTTGTTCTGAGTACCATCAAATACCACAACTATGAATTAACCCAATATACTACAATCATTTACAGCATCCCATTTATATATAAATGTGACTTCACAGTAGTTTTTAATTATAGAAATGGAAATGTAGGCAAGTCCAGTAAACAACGAGAGATGTGAATGACAGGTAGCTAGCAGAGAAACAAAGAGGATAACAGAAGGAATGATGGTTGTTTGAGCATAGTCAATCTTATGGATTACTAACGTCAATTATTTACATTAAAATTTTTCTTCAACATTTCTTCTCCCTTCACCTCAGTGATACAAACTTATACTAGCTACTTACATCCTTTACACACTATAAGTAGCAGTCTGACTGAAAGGGGCTCACACTACATCAAAATAAGCATGTGCAGGATCTGGTTTTGCAGAAGCAGGAATTAATAGATTCTCTCACTCATATGGAACCCACCAAAGAAAAAATCCTTGAACATTCCCTCCTCCCCACCCATTATAGAAGTTGCTCTCAGCGAGTGAGTCTACACAAGGCACTTTACTGCACAGTAGTATATTTTACTATTCAGTAACTGCATGTGTTTACATGTGCATATGCTTACTGCACTGTAAATGATGCTACTCATGAGTAAATTTGCTACCTGTAAATGCAAGTAGCAAATTTACTCACGAGTAGTAACTGCACGGTACCACATGTAGACACCAACTGGGAGCAAATTTGCTCCCGGTCAGCCCTGCTACTAAAGGGTTAGCCTGAGGCTGGCCCCAGGGCTCTGAGCCTGGAAGCCTCTCCTACTCCAGGGCTGGGCCAATTCTATGGCAGCCCCAGGCCCTTAAAAACCTTCAGCCATTTCAAGCCCTGGGACAAACGCAGGCATCTGAGGCCACTCCAGGTCCCTGCGTCCCCCTGGGCAGGCCGCGGTCTAGCTGTACCAGCCTGCCTACACCTTGTGCTGCTACCTGGCACCGCAGTGCCATGTGGCTGCTAGGCCCATGCTGTCCAGGCCTACAGCCTGCTGCAGGCTCCTGGCCAACCCAGACCCAGCTGAAGGCAACTCCTGGCCACTGGGGCTAGCTCCAGTTGCCTGCAACGAACCCCCAGCAGCCTGTCTGGAGCCTGCAGGTGATGTGGAGCATTGCCTGACCGCACAGCTGCAAGTCCCATGCCATGTCCCTGGGCTGGGTGCTGCAGGCTACTGCCCAGGCCCAGCAACACAGGGACAGCTTAGTGGAGGCTCACCTTGGCATCACCAATGCCAGCGCCCACCACCCGTGGTCCCAGCTGGTTGCATGAGGAAACTGGCACTGTGGAGTGAGGCAGAAGTCCAGTCCCAATTTATGCGAGGCGGGCATTCCAACACCCATGTGTATGAGGGGCTGTCAGACCAGATGCAGGAGCATAGGCATGGCCAGTCAGCATGGCAGTGTCACAGTGGGTCACCATCAGCAACCACAATCACTGGTCGGGGAGTGCTAACAAGTCCATGCCCTTTATGCAGTGATTGACAGAAATCCTTGTGCACTGGGACCCAGGCCTCAGCCATGCCATGTACAGCATCATGGGCAGCCTGCCCGAGCACCTGCCCTGGCATCCATGGTGATACATCACCAGGGGAGGGTCCTCTCAGGGTGCCAGCAGCCCGTCCCACCAAGCTCCCCACCTATAGCCTCAATCAGCAACTTTGGGAGCCCAGGCCAGTGCCTTGCCTGACAACTCTGCATCCTCAGCCCCAGCCATGAAGTATAGCCAGCCATGTCACCGCCAGCTGCCAGCAATGCCAGCTTCTCCCCGGGGGGGGGTGGGGGCCTGCCTGCACGCGCACCTGCACACCAAGGCATGCCATCCAAACAGTCTGCCTGGAGCTGTATGCCATCACCACCAACTGGGAATGAGTGGAGCCACTGGCTACACCAGCCCCAGCCATGTGGTAAGGCCCACACTGGCGGGGGGAGGGAGGGCCTTCCCCACCCCGGCCCCTGCCACCCCTCCACACCTAACACAGCTGCATTCCCCTGGCCCCTCGCCCCCCACCCCACCCACAGCATGCAGAGAGGTGAAAGACAGTGCAAAAATTTACTGAGAAGCTAGGCAGGCACATGCCAAGGAATGCATCAATGGATGCTGAGGAAAGTGTCAATGCCATGATGTCCTCTGTGACTGCAGGGGGCAAGGACATGTAGCACAGACACAGATAGCCCTCCAGGTGGCAGGAGAGGTTGTAGGGCAGCCCAGGCTTGTCCCCTGCACTGCTGAAGCTCAGGGTCCTGTGCCAGTTGCTGGGGCATCACGGCAATCAGCAGCAGTAGAGCATAGTGAATCAGGTACCACTTAGTCCATGCAAACAGCTCCTCACACAGTGCCTGTGACATGTTCAACAGGGGCATGCTTGCCGGCACTGAGGTTAGGGGTGCTGGTCCTGAGGCACCTCCCCAAAGCAGCCCCCCGTGGGGAGGGCAGGGGTACAGGCAGCTCCTTATCCCAGTCATCCAGGAGCCCCATGCCCCACAAGCCCAGGTACCAAAAGCTTGGTGGGAGCACAAAGGAGCAGCTCTCCTGCAGGAGGAGAAGTGAGCAGCAGGTCTGGAACTCTTGGTAGTTGCCAAGAGGCTGGCCTACCTTACCCTGGGAACGGGGCAGGGAAGGCAGGCTGCCTGTGGCCAGCACCCAGCAGCCCACCTTCCCCTGAGGAGCAAGCAGGGAAAGAGGGTTCCACCAGCAACCGCTTGGGTCCAGGCCTGGCCAGTCAACTTACCACAGTCCCTGGGCACCTGTGCATGCCAGACCTCCAATCTGAATCTGGGCAGTGCACAGCCCTTGGTACAGAGCATCTTAGCTCAGAAATATTGCAAACTCTCACAAACTACTTCTTTCTCCTGGCTCTGCAGGCCCTGCAGCAGCACGCAGGGGAGAGGCTGCAGTTGGCAGCTGGGATGTGAGCTCAGAGTCTCCACCACCCACAGCCGGGGCCCTGTAGATGCACCAGCTCTGTAGGAGGACTACCCAGCATTGCACCAGGATTGCTTCTCCTGAACCAGCTGGTGATGGCATTGGAGGACCATCTTGTGGATACACAGGTCTGGCAGGAGGAGGACATGACAGGTGGAGAATGTGGCCTGTGAGGACATACAGGACCGGCATAAGCAGGCATGGGACTGGGCAGACGGGATTTCTGAGCACAGCATCTGGCCCTGGAGTGTGAGCAGGTGGAGGACATGCAAGAAAAGACCTCAGTCCTCAGTAGGGCAGCACATGCTATGGACAATGACCACTGAGGGCTGGACACAGTCACCTTTGTGCCACCTGCTACCTAGCCTCCAACCATAGCCCTGCCTACCCCCTGGCAGCCACCTGCTGCCCAGCACAAGCCCCCCCATAGGCCTGGGTGGAGGTCCAGCACTGCTTCCACTAGCCAGGAGACCCTGCCCCAGAACCTGCCTCCAGGAGAGCTACAGTGGGGAGTGCAGGAGATGGTCAGCCAATGCCTGTTACATGTGGTGCCCTAGTTCCTGGGGATGGATGTGTGGTTCACTCAGGGCCTGAGTGGGGCAGCATTCATGTTTGTGAAGGTGCCCCAGTGGTCAATGGAGCACAACAGGGTGAAAGCCCCTCCAGCTATAAAGGGGTGGTCACCATGGGGTAGGCAAGTGACAGGAATGTGTGTCCTGTCCAGAGTCCCTATGCTCTGAGGGAATCCCAGGGCATTGAACCCTGCCACCACTGCCAGGGGGTCATGCACCCAGAACACCATGTGCCCCAACATGTCCAAAATGACCTCCCCAGCAGTGGTCTTGCCTACCCCAAAGAGACGGCCCACATAGCAGAGACTAGCAGGCATGGCCAGCTTGAGCAGGGTGAAAGCTAGCTGGGTAGCTGCAGGGAGGGGTGGCTAAATGGTGGTGTCCTGCCACTCCAGGTGTAGCCAGAACTGCTCCAGGAGCTCCTAGAAGGTGGCCCATGGTCATCCAGAATGCCTCCAGCTACTCGTCATTGTTCCATGTCTGCTGTATGATGTGCAGATACCAGTCCTGGCTGGCCTCGCAGGCCCAGAGATGGTGGAGTTGGTGGCTGAAAAGGATGAGGGCAGACCCAAAAGTAGTGTCCATCAGCTCATTGTTGGCATCCCTGCCAGGGTCTGTCCATCTGGATGTGGTCTGGGCAGCAGCTGCGCAGCAACGGTCACCCTGGAATGGAATATTGCGGCCAGGCAGGCAGTCGCTATAAGTCGGGGAGCCAGGAGGCCACAGATGGTTGTAGTCCAGCTGGCAGTCAGCACAGCGGGCCAGCAGGGTCAGCACAATGGCCAGAAGGTAATTAATTGGTGGGGCAATCACCAAGAAGGATTACACCTCCGTTGCTCACAATTGCGGGGGGATAGTTAGGAAGGCTAAGGCAGAACTAGGGCTGGCGACCAGAATTAAGGATAACAAAAAGTCCTTTTTCAAATACATAGGGAGTAAGAAGAAAGCACCAGGTAATGTGGGGCCCCTACAAAATAGGCTTGGCAATCTGGTGATTGCAGCAAAGGAAAAAGCTGATCTCTTTAATGAGTTCTTTGCCTCCATATTTCTGAGCAGGGACTGAGACAATTCCTCCACTAGGATTATGGACAGGCTCAGGGGACACGACACCATCCCTAGGGTCAGGAATGATGTAGTTAAGGAACTCTTGGAGGGGCTGGACAAGTTTAAATCAGCAGGTCTGGATGCTCTTCATATGAGGGTACTGAGGGAATTGGTAGAGGACATAGCAGGACCCCAGGCATGGCTGTATGGACACTCATGGAGCTTGGGCCAGGTCCCAGATGACTGGAAAAGGAACAATGTGGTCCCCATTTACAAGAATGGGAGAAAGGAGGACCTGGGTAACTATAGGCCAGTCAGTCTCACCTTGGGCCTTGGGAAGACCTTTGAGAAAATTATCAAGGAGCACATCTGCAGGGGTCCAGCATGGGAAGTAATGCTAAGGGGCAACCAACACAGGTGCATTGCAGGCAGATCCTGCCTGACTAACCTTGTTTCCTTTTACGACCAGGTCAGAGTCCTTGGATGTAGGTGATGAGGTGGATATCGTCTACCTGGACTTCAAGAAGGTCTTTGACACTGTTTCTCACCCCATTCTCATAAAAAAGTAGGCAACTGTGGCACTGATGTCTACACCGTCAGATGGGTGGCAAATTGGCTTGATGGTCGCACCCAGAGAGTGGTAATGGACAGGTCATTTTTGACTTGGAGGGATGTGGGCAGTGGAGTCTCAGGGCTCGGTCCTCAGGCCTGTGCTATTCAACATCTTTATCAGTGACTTGGAGGTGGGCGTGGAAAGCATGCTGTCCAAATTTGCTGATGACACAGATGTGGGGAGAAGTGGGCACACTGGAGGGGAGGGACAGAATCCAACTAGATCTAGACAGGTTACAGAGGTGGATGAGAATAGAACTTACTTCAACACAGACGAGTGCAAGGTGCTGCATCTAGGAAGAAGGAACCTGCAGCATACCTATAGGCTGGGGAACACCCTTCCCAACAACACAGTGGCTGAAAGGGATCACTGTTGACTCCAGGATGGATATGAGCCACCAATGCGAGGAAGCAGTCAGTAAGGCTAACTGCACCTTGTCGTGCACCTACTGAGACATCACAAGCAGGTCCAGAGAGGTGATCCTTCCCCTCTTGTGCGGCACTGGTCAGGTCACAGTTGGAGTACTGTGTCTACTTCTGGGCACCACGCTTCAAGAGGGATGTGGCTAACCTTGAGAGGGTCCAGAGGAAGGCCACTCACATGGTCGGGGGCAACAGGCCAGGCCCTACAAAGATAGACTAAAGGGCCTATCTATGCAGCCTGCACAAGAGAACAGTGAGAGGGGATCTTATGGCCATCTATAAACTCACCAAGGGGGACTAGCGGAAAATGGGTGAGGCTCTGTTCCCCCAGGCACCACCTGGGATAACAAGGAATAATATCCACAAATTGATTGAGAGCAGGTTCAGGCTAGATATCACAAAGCATTACTTTATGGTTAGGGCTGCCAGGCTCTGGAATGGGCTCCCGAGGGAGGTGGTGCTCTCTTCTACCTTGGGGGTCTTCAAGAAGAGGCTGGATAGATATCTGGCTGATGTGTTATGACCCCAGCACTCATTCCTGCCCAGGGCAGGGGGTCAGACTTGATGATCTGTTCAGGTCCCTTCCGACCCTAGAAACTATAAGGAGCCCACGACACTGGTCATGGTTGCCAGGGGAGGGGCTGGAGCAACCATGGTGTGGGAAGGTAGAGGCAGTGGGGAGAGATCTGCTGAATGCTGCCCCTGAGCTGTGCACACTGTTTCTGGCCAAGAAAGTAGCTGGCCAGGGAGCAGAGAGTGGGCCTGCCTTTTCAAGATGGCTGCTGGCAGTTGCAACAAAAGCCTCATGCTCCCCACAGTGGCAGCAGGGGCCCACTTCAGAGACACAGGAAGTGGCACCAGTTTGTTGCTAAGAACAACAAATTTGCTGCCAAATCTCTGCATGTCTTCCTGCCTGGGAACATTTACTTGCAAGTAGTTTACTTGCAAGTAAACTGATCTCGACTCATATGCACATGTAGATGCATCCAGTAACAGCAAGGATCAGGCAAAGCCATTCAATTAGGATGGCTAGGATCTAGAACCAACTTCCAAGAGAAGTGGTGCTGGCTCCTACCCTGGGGGTCTAAGACAAGGCTAGCTGAACACCTTGCTGGGGTCGTTTTACCCCAGTACTCTTTCCTGCCATGGCAGGGGGTCGGATTCGATCTGCTCAGCTCCCTTCCGACACTACTAATTATGAAACTATGAAACTCTTTTTCTTACCATCCTCTGTCCTCTTCCAAGTCCATTTATTAGCCTAAATCTAAACTGTGCGGTGAGCAAGCTGGAGGAGATCACACTGGTATAAAAATGGTGGAGCAATTTGTCTTCCTGTGAGAATTACATTGCTTAGTGTGTTTAATTGTTAGCAGAGGATAGGCAACAACTTGATAATTCTACTCTTACATTCGACTAGTAAAGGGCTCAATAATTTATATTTCCTTCCTTAAGAGCCTAACTTACCTCTTTCAAGACCACTGTTACAGCTCTTGGGTAGTGTTGGCCCTTGCCTGCCATCTGGTGAAGGTGAGGCTAGGGATGCTTTCCAGTGCTGAACTCTCTTCCAATTTAGAGGACTTATCTCCTCAGAGACCAGTGAATTTCCACATAAACACAATCTGAATTTGATTTACATTTCTCACCTACCTAACCTTCTTTCTTTGTACTTGAGACTTTAAGTTACAAAACATAATCTTAAAATGTATTTTATGATGGCTTAATTTTCATTTACAGTTAGTTGTTTTTTAAAGTTATAATTAAAGAGTAGCTACTGGAATATGTTTTAAAAAAAAAAAAAAAAGGAAAAAAAGGAATCTCTCCAGAATCAATAAAATAGCAGCCTTAACATGTAGTTCCATCACTGAATTTTTAAAATGCCTGTTATTTGCTATACTGACATCAACCTCTCTTTCAAAAACACATGATGTACCCAAGAAACATGCAGAGCTGAATTATCAAATTGGCCCCTAAAACTGCACCAGCACATTCTGCATTATATATGCATCAGAATGACTAAAAACCTATATTTGCATGTCCAAATACTGGTTTCACATACAGAAAATGTATTAGTCTATCATCACAGGCCTTTTTTTTAAATGACCTTCCCTGTCTGCATTTAACATTTTATTTCTTTTTAAAACACATGTTATTTGCTTGTTTTGGTGATCTAATAATCTTCCACCACATTCTGCCATCCTATCATTATGTTAATACATACAGCTTATTTTTTAAATGTTTTAAACAGTTGGCACGTAAAGAAACAAATGGGTCCTTGCTTAATGACTGATTTTTAAGCACCTGTAAGTAATTACTACATCAGACTCAGAGGAGTCAGAGTAAATTGGACACTTCAGGCAAAAGCTGTTTTTCCAAGTCAAATATATTTTCCTTAGGGCAGGCCTATGCTATCACTTAAGTCAAACTATAAAGTCAGTGGGGGTGTCTACATGCATAGTATTATTGCACAGTAACTAGGGCAACTTATGCCGAATTGGGCAGAAATTTTCTACCTGCATAATGCAAATTTATGCCCAAATCGGCATAAGTCCGAATTTATGCCCCAGTAGTTACTGCACTGTAAGGCACATGTAGATGCCTTCCCTTGCAGTAACCCTGTTTGTGTGGACTGACTTGGGACTAACTTGCATCCCAAGTCAGCCCACACACAGTACTGCCTGCATGTGTAGACACTGGTATAAAAAGCCATGTACTGTGCAGTAAGTTACTGCACAGCAGATGCATGTGTAGAAATGCGCACTGTGCACACACATAACCCGGCCTGTTCTGCACTTTCTGTGTTTTAATCTTTTTTCCCTTTGTTTCTTGGCATATCCCATACTCCTCTACTGGTTCCTCTTTATCTATCTTACCTGTTCTTTCTCCTAGCCTCTTCTGGAAACTCTGATGAACAGTCAATAGGAAAATGTAAACTAGGTTTGTTTTGACTTATTCATCAAATCTACTGCACTTTAGTGCTTTAATTTAAAAAACAAAAACAAAAACAAAAAGAGCTTAATATATAATAACAGTTGCCTACAAAAATTCAGTGCTGTTATTTATACAAAGCCTTTGTATCCTGAGGAATAACAAAACACTCTATAATTAGAATCCTAACAAAGATGCTGTTTTTTGATTAACACAACCACAAAAAGTACATTTAAAAGCCAACTGTTCACTTTATGGGCACCTATAACTTAATTTATTTTTTAAAACTGCTCTGTAACAAATGCCTTAAAGAGTATCAAGCTTCATCCAAGAGCAAAGTATTGCAGACATGCCAAACCTGTTAAAGAGAGAAGTTAGATATTATAGCTTGCCAACCCCTTAACTAAAGCAGTATTTATGGGCACAGTATGGCAGCACCACTCAGAAAAATGTGTGCTGTGGAATTATCTAATTATAACCTTGGATGGATAAGCATCTATCTGGATGTTTTGGGAATAAGGAATCCTGGATCTGTACAAGGAATTGGATTAGATGACCCATGAGGTCCCTTCCTGAGTTGGGGCAGGCAATTATTTGGGCCCATGGGCCACAGAGGCTGTTCTGGGAAGCTGCCATAGGCCAGTCAGCACCCCCCACCTCCACAACAGCCCAGAGCCTGCACAGCAAGCGGCTCCTCCCCACCACTGCCAATAGCGCCCAGCCATCGCTGCTTATTATGGGCAGCTGGATCTAGAGCAGGTGTTGGGGACTAGGGTCAGGGCTGCATACATTGGTCCTGGCTGGTCCAGAGCTGGTCCTCTCCAGCTGGAGCAAGTCTGGAATAGATGCAGGGTGGGCCAAGGCTAGGGCTGGGGCTGGAGCTGGGGCTGTGAACTTAGGTCCCCACCAGTCTCTATGGGGTTGGGGCCAGTGGCAGCAGCAACTGGAAGGAGCCACCACCACCTGGGCTGCCTAGAAATGGAGTCCAGCCATGGAACCACCCCAGCCCAGCTGTGTGCCTGGGTGTGGTGGGACACACCACAGGCTGGATGGTGCCTGAGCCAGGCTGGACCAAAGGAAACCACTATAAGCTGCACGAAGTGCCTCTGTGGGCTGGATCTGGCCTTCAGGCTATATTTTTTTTCCACCCCTGCTCCAAGTTCTGCATTATGAAATACATATGCGTTCAGCAAAGTCGTACCACTCTTTAAAATTATAATTCTCAAGAAGTCACAAGAATGTTCTGCTTTAAAGTGATGCCCATGGGCAGTTATGCCCATGGCTTCCAAACAACATTACTCTACCTACTGTTTCATTCCTCAAAAACTCATGGGGCTATAATTAAAGCGTATTCTAATTATGTATGGGATGCTGGACTGCACTGTTACAATGCAAGTACATTTGCTAAGATGCTAAATCTCTTTATTTAAAAAACAACGACAGTTAAAATCCCAAATCAAGGCCCCTGGCAGATATTGAAACAATGGAGGAATTTCATACTGCATTCCAAACACCGTACCTCCCGCCATGCCAGATGTGCTGTGTCAGATGTGCACCACTCCTGTGCTGCTCCCAGCCCAATCCTGCAGATCAAGTTGGGGATGGCTTTGTCCTGGACCCAGAACTGCCCAGCCCTCTCCAGGTCCCAGGGCTGCTGGGGCCAGGGCTAACAATCAGCAGATTGTTGGACTAACTCTGACTTCCAGGTGGGTTTGAAACCCTGGGCTGCTGAGGATGGGTCTGACAATCAGATTGTTGAAACAAGCACTGACAGCCCCAGGTCAGTTCAAGACCCCAGCTGACTTCCTTAGCAAATGTCCTGCATTGATTTTGCCAGTCTCAGGCTCAGTTTGAGAACCAGGCGTTGTTGGTGCTGGGTCTGACAATCAGCTGATTGCTGGCCAAGCCCCGGGACAGCACAGCTGCATGTGTGGGAGCTGCAGGGGAAGGCAGGAAAGGCAAAGCAGGTTTGCCATTTTATGGAGCCATAAATCAGCCAAATATGTAGCACAGTTACTATATATTAATCATATCATAACTGTAACATGTGCCAGGGGCCCAAGTCGATCTTGTAAGATAGTTCTATCTGGTTTTTCAAGCCACAGCCGTCCATCAAACAATTAGTGTACTTATCCAGGTGCTATCAAATTGCTTATCTGAACTCAGAATGAATTTACTGGAAATTGACCTTGAGCTGCCTTTCCTATTTCACACATGAGGAATTTATTGATGATTTACACTCCAAAAAAATCAATGCTTTACCCTCCTGAGATTGCTTAAATCATCTAACAAGATTTTGCTAACCTTTTAGCTTCATCGTTTCAATACCAAGCACATCTATAAGACACATACACAAAGATGTACAGTAAATTGAGATTAGGAAAGAAACCATGGGGTTGATTTTGCAGCACTTACAGACATTCGTTACCATTTACTCAAGCAATTTCATGGAATTCAATAAAATTGTCAGCCAGATTCTACCACACGTGCTCGTGATGACAACAGTTTGGTCAGTGAGTGTCCCATTGACATAAGTGGAACAACTGATGGAGTAAAATAACACCAGGTGTAACCCAGGGTATCAGAATGAGGTGCTCCTTTAGCTGGGTTGTTCAAATTCATTCAAATTTATATAAAAAACTATTCAAAAAACGATAAAAGAAACTGAAAGATGAACACAAAGGATATTGTAAAATCATAGATTAATATTCTCTCTCAAACTCTGCTTTTTCTTAATGCGTGTGGGAGGAAAAAAGTCAAACTGTACAATGAATTACTTAAAAAATATGTGGCTAGACAGTTACAAGAAGTGTTATTTTAATTTCAAAAGCTTCTTGTCATGATGAGCGGATGACTACAAGAGGTGTGATGTTACAGTGCATTTCAATTGTCAGTCACCGGGAATGACAGTGCACCAGTAAACAAACACAGAAGAATTTCTTTTCTGTGGCCATCATCGCAAAATGCAGGTCTATAACAAGGAAAACAGTAGTTTTAAAAAAATACTCCTGATTCAGATCAAGTACATTACTTAATATACAGGTTTAATACAAGTATTTTTTAGAATGCCTTTTAATGTTTTATTCAGTAAACAGCTTTGCTGTCTCTGTTGTTCTGCTATTGTCCTGAGCTGCTCCACCTCTGTTATCACTGGAACAAATTTATTACAGAAGTAGATCAATAGATATGATGTGAAATGTAATTGTATAAAGAGCAGAATCCTGAGCTTAAGAACCAATACCAAGAATGTATACTATATCTTGGAGAGCTGTTAGAAAAGGTCTTGGGCCCCAAGTGCCCTTCTTCAGGTACTTGATGCCCAAAAGTAGGGGTGTACCAACAGAGATTTTTCGGGGCTGAAACTGATGGCCGATTTTTATCGAGCCATATCAGCCAATACCAATCTGATTGCCGATACGTGGTTCAGCAGCATGAAGAGCAGCGTCTGGCTGGTAAGTCTGTTGTGGTGGAAGGGGCGAGGAAAGTGGGGCGGGGGGAGGCAGACCAAAGCCCCTGCGGTGAGGGAGGGAGTGGAGCTAGCACTGGGGCTGGCACTGCAGAGCCAGGGTGGGGGGCGGGGCAGAGCCACGGCTTGTCCAGAGAAGCACAGAGAGGGGCAAGGGGTGTGCCCCCTGGATCTGGGTATGGGGTGAAGGTAGGTTGCCCCTGTGGGCTTGGGCCGGGGGTGGAGTCGGCCTCTTCCTGGTGAGGGGGGCAGCTGGGCCAGGCTGTGCACAGGGTGGGCAGCAGTGGTGCTGGGACAGGGGGCTATAGCAAATTTTGGGGTGGCTGTAGCCTACCCCATAGCCCCCCTCCCAGTGCTGTCACTGCCGCCCACCCCTTGCACAGCCTGGCCCAGCTCCCCCACCAGGAAAAGCCCGGCACCATCCCTGGCCACAGCCTGCAGTTGCAGCCCGCACTCACCCCATGCGCAGATCCAGGGGGTACACCCCATCCCATACCCCCTGGAGTGTGTGCAGTGGTGGGAACCACCCTTCCCTTCCCTGCACCCCCTGGATGAGCCATGGTTCTGTCCCATCCCCTGACCCTGCTGGACAGCACCTTTCCCTGCCCCAGCCCAACTCCCTCCCTCACCGCTGGGGCCTCAGTCTGTCCCCTCCTTCCCCCACAACAGCCTCACCAACCGGAGGCCGCTGCCCACGCTGCCAGGCTGCACTCCTGGCTGCCTGCGTGCTGTGCTGTGGGTACGCACATGTATTTTGGCATTTATCAGTGACATTATCAGCCACATCAGCCAAAAAAGCCAATTGTGGACAACGTCAATTTTCCTTTTATCAGTGCCAATACAATATGGGACCAACGTATCGGTGCACCTCAACCCAAAAGTTTGTCCAACATCTCTCTAAAATATAGTACACATTCTTGGTATTGGTTAGTCCACAGTTAGTCCAATAAAAGATATCACAAAAAATACTTGCCTCTCAAACGTTTCCTAGACCATCATGGATACAACAACACTCCTACTACAATTTGAAGATTTATAGATTGGAAACAGCAGAGGAAGTGCGAGACCTTACTGCGTTGACTGATCACAGGATGGCCAGGAGTAAGCAGCAAAATTTGGCCATGAAAAAGGCTAATGCGATACTAAGAGATATTAGGTATTTTTTAATAGAACGTGGGAGGTACTAGTACCATTACAAAAGGCATTGGGGCAAGATCCATTTAGAATGTTGTGTATAGGTCTACTCCCTGATAGTTAAGGAAGAAGAATTAAACTGAAGCAGTTGCAGGAAACAACTCCTAGGGTAAGGGGAATAGGGAATATACCTTAGCAGAGGTGACTGATAAGTTTGGCTTTTTTTGCTTAGCAGAATGAAGGTTGATTTCTCCATATCTGAAGTATGAATGTCAGAGAAAGCGATAAGATATTCAAGTTAAAAGAAAATACCTGTAGAAGTTCAAATGGGTACATGAAGACATTTAGACTGGAAATTAGAAGAAGGTTTCTAACCATTAGGGAAGTGAAGCCCTGGATTTGTCTTCCAGATTAAACAGGAGGAGTAAAGAATCTGAACTGCTTCAGGACAGAGCTTGATAAATTTTATGGAGGGGACAGTATGTCAGGGTAAGGATGTTCTCAAAGAGAAAATAAGATATGCGATATGAGGCTTCCAGGTTCTGATGTGCTGAAAGGGAAGGAGCTCCCCCAACCCAACAGATGTTCACCTGTTGGGTTGGGGCAGGGGGAGGGGGAGCTGCAGCCTGCCTGCACCAGCCCTGGCTAGTGGTGGGGGTGCTCCAGAAGCCTCCAAGAAGGCTGCTGAACCATCCCTATCCCCATCCCTGTCCCCTGCCCACTGATGCTGCCAGGTGGGGTTTGCTGCCTGGCTGGAGCTGGGGGTGGGGCTTGGAATGGAGCCCCCCCCGCAGATCCCCCTCAGCTGCATTAGCTCAGGTATTGGGGGGAGCTGGACCCACAAGGTGAGGGGGCTGGGTTCTACCCTGCCTTCCAGCTCAGGCCAGGCAAGCTGGCAGCTCATGCTGCTCCTTTCCTACCTCTCTGCTTTGCCCAGCCTCAACTGGAAGTGGGGTGGGGAATACAGCCCCTTGCCTCACAGGCCTGACCTGGCTCCCTACAATACCCCAGCCAGAAGCTCACTGCTGCTCCCTCTCCCTCCCAGCTGACAGCCCCAAGGGCAGCCCAGTCCACAACACATGAAAAATTAACCCTAGGGAACACAAGTTTCATAGACATTAAGGCTGGAAGGGACCTCGGGAGATCATCGAGTCCAGCCCCCTGCCCAAAGGTTCCCTAAGGCAGTGTTTCTCAACCCATTGGTTGTGACCCAGAATACTTGAAAGGGTTGTGAACAAACTTTAAAAATAGATTCTCCTTTAAAGAAGAAAAATGTGGGAAACCAGGACTTTTACCTTGCAGGCTGTCAGATCTCCAGTCTCGCAAGGGGCTGCTTGGGGCCTCCCATGCCCCACACACATCCACACCCTGGCCAACACACACGGGGGCTGTGGCCTTGGGGTGGGAGGCAGTGGGTCAGGAGTGAGGGGCACTGGGTCGGGACTGGCTATCAATGTTTACAAATGGGTCCTGATACAACAATAGTTGAGAACCACTGCCCTAAGGCACTCTAAAGCAGAGCACCTTCCTCTAATACCTCACTTGAGAAGGGTTAATTTTTCACATGATCAGCCATTTAAAAAGTGCTCTGTAGCCATGCACATGTGTCATGGCATGGCTGTAGCATGCTTTCAAGGGCCCAATTACACCAAAAATGTAACCTGTGCAAGCACCTTTTCAGGCCCAGGTTGAAGCTAGAGTAAGCGGTTCTAGGGTGACAGTCCTGGCACCAGAGGTAGATCAAGCATCGGAGCAAGTCTTCACTGAGAAAGCAGGTATCCAGTATCCCAGGGCACTGGAGGTAAGTTTCTGTGGCAAGGATGTGTTTCAATTTACATTGCAATGATTTCCCTTGGTTGCGTGTGTGCAAATAAAGGAGGTCAGGCCAGGTATCTATGGCAGCCTTTTCCAGATTAGGTTTCCTTCCCTTATTCATTCTTCTGCCTCTTCAATTTTTAATGCTTATTTCTTGGATGGTATTCTACTGTATTCACCCCATGCTTCAAGGCTTCTTTTCCATTTTCCCTTGAAGCATCAGATACTGGCCATGGTTAGGGAAGGAATATTGGTTGTGTAAATTCCCTTCAAAACGTTTGCTTCTCAGGTCCTGGTGCTCCGAAACTGTATTGTAAAACCTCTCAGTTGTGTGGCTGTTGGGTCTTGCTCATACATTCAGCATTAAACCAGCAACCAGATTTGGAGTCAGGAAGAAATGTTCTCTCAGGTCAGATGGGCAAAAAACCCAGTATCCTTAATATTCTCTGTAGAGTCAGGCACAGTCCAAAAATCATTTGGATTTCTTTTAGCTTCCCTTATTCCCATCACAATGCCATATGTCACTGGTGCCCCTGTCTCTTCTCTCACTTCCTGTGGTACACCGTAGGTTTCTTTTTTCTTTCTCTTGCTTTTTACACAGTTGTCAGAAATCACCAAGGGCTGGACTCAATGGACTTGGACCCTTCAAATGCTACATTCCTTTTATGAGTCCTGGTATAGATTGAAATCATTTGACTACATGGACATTGAAGGTCAAAGCTTCACATCGGTAACTTAACCAAGATGTTTTTAATAAAAGAAGAAGCAAACTAACACTCAGCAGATAACAGTCCTGGGAACATGACCAAGTAAAGCCATTATAATCACAACCAAGCAGTCACACTGAAATATATAAAGACAAAAATAGTCACTGAGAAAAACTTTTAAAAAGGGGTGGATTAGTGAATTGCTACATAACTGCCTTCTGAAAAACAAATTTGAGCATTGCACTCTAGAAGAATCTGTTCATACTGGATAAATTCACGGCTTTATTATTAGTCATTCACCACCATAGTTTTGTATGGCTGAATTCAGAGACCACCTCATTTTTAAAAACCTGAGAATGATGTATCCTGAGAGTATATCTATACTTGAATCACAGTATTAATTTCAGGATACACTAGCTATACCCAAGATTTATATTCAGCTGGATATAGCAGCATAAAGCTCATTGTACACTGTAAAACCTGCTTGAGAAGCAAGGTAAATTTAGCCTGCACACGGCTCTGTGTAGACGGCTAGCTAGTTTAACACTGGTCAGCCATACTGAATGCTGCCAAACAATTGAGGAGTATGAGCATGGGTTTGAGTTCAATCCAGTGCACAGGGGGGTATTTCACATTTTAAGAGTATTTATTAACAAGTTACACCTGACTTGTAGTTGTAGGAGTGGAAGAAACAGTTAAATTTTGCAGCTGCCAGAGAAAATGTTTTCATCACTTCTACCCCTAGTGGACGCTTCTATTGGGATTTTAAGTGTGAATTTAATAAGCAATCAGGATTCAGGTAGGGCGAAGAGAAGGCACAGAGCATAATTTATGCATATAACTGCACTCACCTTAAATGCTTGCAAAAGTGACTGGAGGAGTACTAAGTTCGTTGATCCCTTTTACATGGAACGAATGCAGAGGTATCCACTAATGCACCCTGTAAACTCTCATCCATGAAGTTCCACTAGGCACAATTTCCAGTTTTATAAAATTAACAGGAGAGTCTATGCACTGTTAGAAGCTTAAAAGCCAGCAGTTACAGACATAATACCCAACTTTACATGCAGCTTGTGGCAAATACACAAACCATCAGTAGATAGATGTCCCAACCTCTGAATGAAATTTAGCAGTTGAAAAACAGGAAGCTGGAAGATGCGAAACCCTGGGAATATAGAGGATGTGGAATTACTGGAGTAGTGACCATGCCACTTGGCTAGCTTTTATGCATGTGGAAGAGTGTACACAACTGTTGGAACCTGTAATGAAAATTTTGCAACCAACCTGCCACCTTCCACCACAACTTTGTCCTCTTCTCCAGTTCTGCCACAATTCTAGTTAAACTCTATTTCTGCAGTTTGACTGAATTCCTAACTTGTAATACTAGCCACTTCTTTACCAGTCTGACACACCCTCTCAAACATACTCCTCCTGCCTCCACTGCTCACTTTCCATTCAGAATCTCTCCAAATGCTTCCTCGTGAAAATTGACAACATCCGATCTGAACTCTCCCTTTGACTGGTTTTTCTTATCTTCTTCCCACCTCTAATTCCCTGCTTTTTTTTCCATCACAGACACAGAACTCCTCATCTACTTCCTCCTTGAACTCCTCCATTTCTCTCAGTGAGCTTTTCTCATTCCATCCCTTGACTTCCCTTCAACTGCTCTCATCCTTTCCTTTAGTCTTTGTCTCACCTGCTCATCCTGCTGTGGCTCTTCCCTTTGAAAATACAAATATTTTCTCTATCCATTGCAAAGCTGGCATATCAGTCAGCAATGCAGAAATCCTCAACTTGAGGAAAGCTAACTTTCATAAGCTTAGGAAGTTGGTTGTAGAGGCCCTGAGAGACCATGATCTGACAAGGAGGGGAGTCCTCAATGAGTGGTCCCTCCTTAAGGATGCAATCCTTGAAGCACAAGAAAAGTCCACTCCTTGGTTAAACAGAGAACTCATGGGCCTCATGAAGAGAAATTTATAAGGGATGGAAGACGGGAAGCACCACTAAGGAGGAGTATTCAGCACTAGCCCACACCTATAGGGAGTGAACTAGAAAAGCCAAGGCTGAAACTGAACTCAGACTGGCTACAGGCATCAAGGACAATAAAAAGTCCTTCTTCAGATATGTGGGAAGTCATAAAAAAAAACCAAGGGCAAAATTGGACCCTTTTTAAACCAAATGGGGCAGCTGACAACTGACACCCAGGAAAAAGCTAATCTCCTTAATGACTACTTTGTGTCAGTTTTCTACCAGCCCAAGGGGATTATCCTGAATGACAAGATGCAGATTACCAGGGTAAGGGCAAACATACCCTTAATTGGCAAAGAACTTTTAAAGGAACACCTCAAGAGACTGGACATCCATAAATCAGCTGGCCTGGATGGAATGCACCCAAGAGTGCTAAAGGAGCTGGCTGACATCATAGAATGGCCAACGGCAAGGATATTTGAGAACTTGCGGCACTCAAGAGGGGTTCCTAAAGACTGGAAGAGGGCCAACGTGGTGCCCATCTTCAAGAAAGGGAGGAAAGAAGATCCAGGGAACTACAGGCCAATCAGTTTGACCTCAATCCCTGGGAAGATCTTGGAAAAAAAATCAAAGAAACCATTAAAACAGGTTAATGAAAGGCAACATTCTGAGAGATAGCCAACATAGCTTCATTGCGGGTAGGTCTTGCCTGACCAACCTCATTTCCTTCTACGTACAGGTATGAACAGGCTTGATATCATATATTTGAACTTCAAAAAAGCCTTTGATTTGGTCTCCCATGATGTCCTCTTGGTAAAATTGGGGAACTGTGCCCTCAACAACCTTATGGTCTAATGACTAGGGAATTGGCTCCATGGTTGGACCTAGAGAGTGATAGTCGATGGAACCGAATCAATATGGCACATGGTGACCAGCGGCATCCCCTAGGGCTCCATACTCGGACCAGTACTCTTTATTGTATTTATAAATTATCTGGATTCTGCTGTCAGAAGTGGACTGGCTAAGTTTGCTGACAAAACCAAATTATGGGGAAGTGTGGTCACACAGGAGGACAGGCTGGTGATTTGGGCCGACCTGGACAAGCTCACAAGGTGGGCGGATCAAAACCTAATGATATGCAACACTGAGAAATGCACAGTGCACCACCTCAGGAGAAAAAACCCACATCATACTTATAGGCTCAGCAGTGCTACACTCACTAGCACCACGACCAAAAGAGACTTGGGGGTCATGATAGACCACAAGATGAACTTGAACCACCAATGCAATACCACAACTGACAAAGCAAACAAAACTCTGGCTTGCGTCTATCGATGCATCTGAAGCAAGGCCCAGGGAGTCTTCCTCCTGCTTTGCTCAACCTTGATGAGGCCGCAGCTGGAGTACTGCATCCAATTCTGGGCTCTGCATGTTAGAAAGGATGTGGAGAAACTTGGGAGAGTCCAGAGGAAAGCCATGCACATGATCAGAGGACAAGACAGCAGGCCTTATGAATAGAGACTGAGAGCCATGGGACTCTTCAGCCTGGTGAAGCGAAGGCTCAGGGGTGACTTGGTGACAGCCTATAAGCATCATGAACTGGGAGAACATCTGTTCACCAAGGCACTCCAAGGGAAGACAAGGTCTAACGGTCACAAGCTCCTGGAAGACCATTTTAGGCTGAACATAAGGAAAAACTTCTTTATTGTCCAAATCCCCAGAGCCTGGAATAGACTCCACTCAGATGTGGAGCAAGCACCTACTCTGGACATATTTAAGAAATACTTGGACGCTTATTTTGCTGGGACCATTTGACTTGGGTAGGGGGCTAGACCTGATGATCATGCAAGGTCGCTTCCAGCCCTGTCTATGAAATCTATGAAATATGCTTTAGTCTTTCCTATCTTAAAAAATATGAAAAAGCACACATGCACACCTTGACCTCACCTGCCTCTCGAATAGACTGTCCCATCTCTTCTGTCTCTATCTTCCGTGGCAAACATGAATTCAGCCAACATCTCTAGGCTGATGCCAGGGATCCTGGTTTTCTTTGTTTAAAAATGATGAATTCTCTAATTTAAAAAAACTGCAATTTCTCTGATTAAAACCCCCCAAATCCAGATTTTTCCACGATTAAAATGAAACACCACTATATATGTAAGTATCAGTTGAACATAATGTTTTATATATAGTGGCATTTCATTTTAATTTAATTGCAATTTTGAAGCCTACCAGTACCTCAGTTACTATAATAAAATAAATTCTAAATACCTATAAATTTTGGTGTTTTATTTTGGGTTTTTTTATCATGGAAAATCAGAGTTCCCCCTACCCCTTCGCTCACCAGGACACGGGCCCAGCAGCAGCTGTCCCCCCACCACTGTTCTTTGGTGCTAAGCAGCCCTGATGTGCCAGTGCTCTGCCCATGCCATTGCCCCTCACTCCCAACCCTCAACCCCCCAGACCTGTTCATGCCTCTCACTCCCCAGCCACAGTCCCCTGGGCCCCACTGCTGTCCCTCACTCCCTAGCCACAGACCCCTGGGCCCAGCCTATACTGGATTGCTCCCATTGGGAGCATGTGTAGACAAGCTCCCAGGTAGACTTCAAAGCCTACTTCAAATTAATAGCATATGTAGATACACCCACCAACTCCTTCATGGCTTTGAATCAACCACTGCATGGCTTTACTCACACCTGTCACATATGAGTGCTGGATGATTCTTCGGATACTCCATTTCCTGCTTTTAAACTTCAACCACTCTGAATCTCTGGAAAACATATGGGTTTGTTTTCCAAACCACTATGACATGAGACATCTCACTTGTACACATGATGACAAGCTCATTTTATTCATGCTAAATGGTCACTTCTACATTGTATACAGGCATACCTCGGAGATATCGCGGGTTCTGTTCCAGACCACTGCAATAAAGCGAGTCACACGAATTTTTTAGTTTCCCAGTGCATATAAAAGTTATGTTTACACTATACTATAGCCTATTAAGTGTGCAATAGCATTATGTCTAAAAAAACCCAATGTACATACCTTAATTAAAAAATACTTTATTGCTAAAAAATGCTAACCAATGGAAAAATGGTGCCGATAGACTTGCTCGATGCAGGGTTGCCACAAACCTTCAATTTGTAAAAAACGCAATATCTGCGAAGTGCAATAAAGCGAAGTGCAATAAGACAAGGTATGCCTGCTATACTCTGATGTCTCAGAATACCATACTCCTCATCAACTGGAAGTTTTTCCAAGCAGAGGCAGAATCACAATTATCTTTAATCAATGTAATTTGAGAAACACTGTCATCTGATGCCTTTTGTTTTGAAAAGTGAAGGCATTACAGTGGCCACATGAATGTTACATCACCAGTTTGCAAAGTACTTTTTAAATGTCACACTGGGTACAGCAAATAAATTTAGTGCAGAAATACAGGAGACATTTTGTTGTAAGCATTGCTCAAATTAACTTATCAGATACAGAGTTTAGTTTGGTGCAGCTTTTACTACTTTACTTCCATGCATCTCTAAGCTTAGTGATCAAGCTACAGTCACATACATTTAGTGTACATTTTTAGCTGAGTTTAAGAATGAAGGAGCAGAAGTTTACAGACAGGTTGCACACTATCTCACTGTCCACAACCCATGATGACTTTCAATACCTGGAACAATCCTAACTGGGAGTTGTATTTGTTACTATGGCAACTAAACAAGGATATAGATTAACAGCCCTAAAGCAAAGGGAATAAAACTCATTGCATTCTGCTAGCGATGCTGCTATCATTAAAGAGCTGCCCATGATGTCAGATGGAAAAAAATATCTATCTTCAATTTTTAATTACTGTATTCTGATTTGGGGCTTCCAATTCTGTACAGGCTTTTTCTAGAACAGTACATTTTGCCTGCTACCATTGGACTGAAATCATTACTCTGCCTCTACAGTGAAAATTAAAATAGACAAGGCTCTTACCCCAGTTCTCACTCCTAGACTATTAAGGAGGCTTACCACTGCACTAGGTAATGTGCCTTACAATTTATGGCCTGCCAGTCCATTCTTTCCAAAGGTCGGTTCCTCAGTAATAGCATTGCTGTAATTGAGACTCAGCTTGAGGGCTGTCACACCATGGGAGAGATGATTATGTCACGTGTTGGACGTTCATTATTCATTAATGTCAATTCTAGCGGTAGCACTGACTACAATTACATGAATTTCCAATGGCAGAAGAAATTTAGTGATGCTCACCCAGTGCCTGTGGGATCATTTCTTAGACTTGACAGACTTTTCTCTTGAGAGAAAAAACTAAAATACTGTTATTATAGTGCTCTGAGCAACTGAAAGAACCAGAAGAACAAAAAATAATCTATTAAGACAAGAATTCAGTTATATAAATTTTATCTTAAATAAAACCCCACATAACTAAATATAGTATTTTTAACATGGATAACCATTTTTAAACTTATATCTTATGTACTGAAAAATGTGGATCCTGCTAGCCCAATCTAGAAGAATATATACATAGTCTTCTGGAAGACATAACTGGGAAGAGCCTTGGCCAGTTGTGAAATGGAACAATTAATATTGTGTAACTGATTCAAAGGCAGTCATACCTGAAAATGCAGTCCAATTCTTTCATTGCTTTATTCTCTCCTTTCATACAATAAATATAATACTAAAAGAGCTTCTGAATTAAAAGTGACCTTTAAGCATACTGTATGATTAGATTTCTAGCCAATGAAACAAGTTTGCATAAACATCATGGGCTTGGTTCTTCATTGCCTTGCAGTTTAGGTAGTTGTCCATTTGTACATAGGAGCACGTTGAGGGTATTTAAAACATTACTAACTATTCTGATTAGGTAGCATTTTATACCAAATTTGCCCATATGTAAATAGGTACATCAGCAGTAAGGGAATAAAAATCAGATTCAATGCCTCAGATAGCCTAACATAAAAAAGAGGATTCCTTCCACTGCCTCAGCTAGTTTAAGGTGTTTAAATGGGGGGGAGGACAAAAATTGAACAAACAAATATATACATTTTAAAAAGTGGAGAGAAACAACTTCTAAGAGACTTCTTACAAACACAGTTTTATTTTAAGCATAAAAGGAAAAAAACTTTTGTCATAGCAGTCTAATGGACACTTTTACCATGAAGATGCATATACTCAAAATTCACCAAGGAAGACAAAAGGGAAAGCTGTTTTCTTTTTACCATGCTCTGAGTTGTCATTGTTTTGCATCTTCGGACTGAAAAGAAAGAAGTTGCATTGGGTCAGGGTATACAGTCTGGGATCACAAAATTCTGTGTTCCAGTCTTGACTCTAACACCAACTTGTGAAGCTTTGGGTATATCCCTTCAGCTCTTTGTGCCCTAAGTTTCCAGTATGCAAAAGGGAATGATACAGCTGACCTACTGATCTACATGAATAGATTAAATATTTTAACATCATTCTGCAAATGATGGGTCAAATTCTACTTTGATTTGTCTTGTGTAAATATAAGGAACACCATCAGAACACCTAGAACTACACACATATATATTTACATAGCTAACACAAAAGTCCAAGAAGTCTGAGAAGCACTAAATAAGCAAAGTTCTTTTACAGATATCTACATTATAGTAATGAAATAAAACTTCTGTAATAATTTAAGTGCATAATTCCATCAATAGAGTTCCAGTAATTTATAGTAGCCAAAGATCTGATCAAATACTTTCTTTCATAAAAGAATGAAATAATAATTAAAACCACTATTTTTATCAATATTGTTTAACTTGTTTATTGAGTGGAGAAATTGTAAAATTTGTAACAGTTACAACCTGCAATTCTTCCACTCATATCTTTTTCTCTATGGCTTTTTGTTGTTAGATTATCAGTGACTACTCAAGCAAAACATAGGTTTTATTTATAATGAATAAATGATAGGAAGCGGTTTTTGTTTTGTACTATCTTGTTCTCAAGTGGTCAAGGACACTTCTGTTTTCCTCCCTGTGACGAAGTTAACTGTTTATCTGTTAAAATGTCAGGAATAATTAAGTAAAACAGTGACATGAAAATCCCAGTGGAAGTAACAGACAGACAAGAACTCCCAGGAGAAATTTTACAAATCTTATTTGCATAAAGATGCATGATTAATTAGTTAAACCAACATGTGGAGAAAATACAGGATGTCCATAGCTGAGGTGTCAATTATTTTGCCTAGGAAAAAAATTACTTAATCTTCTTTCATATTAAAGGGCACAATTTAATCCTCAAAAAATCCTCTTTTATATTATTGTACATATAAAACAGTGTTATGATTGAAGGTAAAAAAAAAAAATCAAAAGATTTTTTTTTTTTTTACTTTCTGGGTGCATCTATACATGCAGATTAACGTGCTGCAATAAACTCCAGTGCTTATCACACCAGCACTCCGGTGCTCCACTCTGGCTCAATGTGCTGCAGATGTAAAGGTGCAGATGTAAAGGTGTGCCCAGGAGCAATAAACTCTGTTAAGCACTGGAGTTTATTGCTCTTGAGCACATGTGCTGCGGTCCTGGGTGCATGTGTAAACATTGAGCCAGATCAGAGCAGCCCCAGCTGGCAGGGGGCACGGGAGTTCACCTTGCCAGCCCAGGGCCACTCTCCCCAGCTCAACATGCTGTGGAAGGGCTGGTTGAGACACGAGGGTGCTTCGCTGCAAGACTAGCTGGCAGTGCCCCACCCTTGTGCCCCAGCCAGCCAGGGCAGCATCTACATGTGTGCTGCAGTTTTTTATCTCCACAGTAGAATAGTATTTGTACTTACAAGTACTCATATTTACAAGTACTATCCTGCTGTAAATTAAATTTAATTCCAGCCGTATAGGGGCACAAGCGTAGATGCACGACATTTACTGCTGTGCAGTAAACGTCTCATGTAGACATGCCCTCAGACAATAAAGTGAGTTCATACTTCTCTCCATTTCTTTTCCTCCAGCAGTGTTTACTGAAACTAGCAAACTTTCTCAGGTATGTATTCAGGAGCCACATTTTTCTCTTAGGACAACAGTTTTCAACCTGTGGTCTGTGGACCCCTGGGGGCCCAAAGACTATGTCTGCAAAAGATGACTATGATGGACCAAAATATGAATACCCCCACTTACAAATTCAAAGGGGCCCACACCTTCATTCAAAATTTTGTAGGGGTCCTGAAACATCCCATAAGCTACACTGGTTGCGGAAAAAAGGGTGCAGCAAAGGATATTCAAATCTGCTTATGCTAGCATTCTCACAGTATTGCAAGTTCTTTGTGAAGATGATTGTCTTTACCAGCTACATAAAATGTCATACATACCTGAAGCACTAATGTACATATGCACTGCTTGTTGTTATTCTTGTTTTTATGCTTCTGAGAGTTACTTCCAACATGACATTTCTGCATTTGTAAATATGAATAGTACTTACCTGTCTCAGTGGGGCACTCTTAAGAGTAGCCAGCCTCTGCAGAATACTTTGAAGATGAATAGTGCCTCAGAACTGCTAGGATATTTACTGCTATACATAACAAACCAACATGGTTTCTATTTACTTCCCTGTTTCTATATCAACATCTTCAACCATGCTAGAAAGCCCACAGTGTTGTTGGTCAATAAATATATAGCTTGTTTTCTGGCAAGATCTGCAAGAATAGACCAAACCACTGTTACTACAGTTCTTAACAGCTACATTAGCTATTTTCAAACAATCTTTGTTTCCTCATGTCTTTCAGGTTCTTAGGAATCCAGTTCAAAACTGCCACCAAATGCACTTATTTTCAAAACTACACTGGCTTATTCTAACCTGCATCCTATACTTTGTCTCTTTCATTCTCCTTCCCTCTCTGTCTCTGTGATCTAACAATGGCCTTCCCAGTCTCACCATTTTGAGCAGAAAAACTACTTCCTTTGTAGATACTGTCATCTAGAGAAATCTTACTCTCTGACTCAATGCCCCCTTTTCATTTAAAAAAAAAAATCTTCCTCCTTATATATTTCATTATTACTTAAATTTATACATTTCTCCCTTACATATGCCTCTTAATTTATCTCTCCATTACTGCCCCTCTAAATGAGCTTTTAATTTACAGATATTTTTTAATCATTCTTTTTGCAATTTACTTTATATTTGAACCAGTTAAAGCATTTGGGAAAAACTGTCTACCTGCAGGGAGCAATACAAATAATTATATATTGTACTACATTTTTATTTGCAGGCATTGAAAGAGTGGCAATAGTTCGATCTACTGTCATTTTGTAGCATGAAAAAAGGTTATGAAATAGGTTTACGTGATTAATATTTCTGCTTCCTTTCATCATTGAATTTCGGCTACAAAAATAGTTCCACTGTAGTCAGGAATGTAATTCAATGTAATGGTCATGTAATGGATTAAAATTGCCCTATGTTAAATGGTTCCTGTGCATTTAGACGTCAATGGAGCAGCTACTGCTAAGTTGCATTTAATGAATTGATTTAATACTTATGTAAATAATAAGCACAGGAAGCTAACTTTCTGACAGTTCATTAGTTGGCTTACCAATATATCTATCCTACACCAATTAAAGCCATCACCATGGTTTCAGTGCTGCCAACTCTCTTGCTTTTATTGCAGATCTCATGTTATTTAATATTCTACTTACAGCCCCAGCTCCCGGAGTCCTGCAATCCTGTTAAAATTTTAGACTTCGTTAACAAGTAAGCTTCTAGTTCTCATGAAGACGGGTTCAAATTGCACTTGGGTCAAATTTCAGAGACTCACAACACAAAGCAAATGAAAATAAACCATTTTTCTCATTAATTCTTCTATTATTTGGGCTTAGAAACTCAGATTGAATTGAACTGGGCCAACGGGACTCATTATGGAATAGGGAGGCCAAGAGTCACTATGTTACTTTAAACCATATCCTTTCCATGGAAATTGGATTCTGTTGAACGATTCACAATCCACAATGCCCTATCCAGGTATTTTAATGGTCTCCATTATTGTAATACGCAAGTACCTCATGTTCTTACAACCACCAAGATTAATTACTGTGATTCTGAAAGAGTCCATTCTATTTAATGTCTATTAATTTACAGTTGTAGATATCAAGTCTGCTGGATGAAACCAAGTAATTTATCCATGTCTGAGGGAACTGCTCAAAAATTTGCTCACAAAATAATTAAGACGTTAGCCCACTAGTAAAATAGACATGCCTGCAGGGACATCTCATCTGAAGGCAAACAAAGTAAGGATGTAAACAGTTAAACAACTATTACATTTATACCATTTACCACTAATTGTTTGCCATTTAGTGGCCTCCAGCAGGAATGGCCCTGGTTCCTTACATCTTCACCGTGCTCCTGGTGCTGCGGGTCCCAGGCTGCTGGTGGGGAGTAAGCCATGGGCAGGGGGGAGTGGGTGCAGCTGAGCCACTAGGGGGCACCGCCCAGCTATGGAGACACAGCTATCCCTAACCCCCATGGGCAGGGGCTGGGACTGCGGACTTTTCCTGTGCCTGGATCCTGATATCAGTGCCATGGTGGGGAGAGAGGTGCAGGATCCTCACAGGGGTCAGACAGGGCCTTCCCATCAAAGCAGCAAGCCTCCAAGCCACGTGGTAGGTCCGCCAAGTCCCCCTGCAATGGCAGGGCCTGGACAGGGTGACAGGCTCCCTGCACCTCCTGTTGTCCTTGTGACCTGGAGAGCTCCTCCGTGCTGTTGGGCTGGGCCCTCCCCAGCTCACCCCAGCAAGCAACTGGGGCAGTCCGAGGAGGCAGCTGAAACAGACAGCACCCGGTCTGAGGCACTACCAGCCCCTCACATGGTAAGCATGACCCCAGGGCATTCCTAGGGGGGCGACGGCACAGCAGGGATCCTGGAGGCAGCATTAGGGCTGCAACAGCCACCTCCCAGGCTGAAGTTGCTGATCCTCAGGAATGCCCTGGGGCTGGTATAAAAGGCAAGGGGCTGACAGAATCCCCTCAGAACCAGCACCACCCACGCCAGCTGCCACAGTGCCTCCTCAGGGTCCAGAGGGTCAGCCTGGGGATGCTCCCCCTGGCTCAATGTGCTGTGGAGGGGCTGCCTGGGGCATGAGGATGCTTCAGCATGGGGCTAACTGCCAGGCAGCCCCTGCACCTCGTGCCCCAGCCAGCCAGGACAGAGTCTACAC
Source organism: Crocodylus siamensis (assembly GCF_052110815.1). Taxonomy (NCBI): domain Eukaryota; kingdom Metazoa; phylum Chordata; order Crocodylia; family Crocodylidae; genus Crocodylus; species Crocodylus siamensis. The sequence continues at coordinate 304,970,359 of NC_143395.1, forward strand.
ATGCACTGCTGTGGAGTTTTTAACTTGTAAAATACAAGCTCTATCCTGCTGTGGAGTTAATTAGATTACTCCACCTAATAGAGGCACATGTGTAGTCATGAGACATTTACTGCACAGCTAATTAATCTACTATACAGTACACATCTTGTGTAGACACGTCCACTATGTATGATATCAGTCCAAAGCCAAAAGGCTCATGATTCATCATATAGCTCATTGGGTTGGGCACCAGCAGCTTCAATAGCATTGGAAGCCATGATGGCCCCAAAGCCCAACACTGCTTCGTGTGTGTTTGTACTTCAGACACCCCCCACAAAGCATAGATGTGCTATTTAGTTCCCCGCTCATGACTGGAACTGGGTGCCCAGAATCTGAGCTGGCCGTGATGTGCCAAGCAAAATGGCCTTGTGTACCATGCTCTGACATGGGCGCTGAAGGTTGCCAATCTCTATGGGCTGTATTTAATCAACTTTATAGTTGGTTTCTATTACTGAGCACATGCTGCTTCTGGCAGTAGTTTAATGATAGACAATGTATTTAATTTACAGTGAGTTGTAATACCAAAGTAAAATTATTTCATATGAGGACTCTAGTGATGTCTTACAGTATGCATGCACCCCCTCCACACAGAACAGAAATGTACTGAAATAACATTATAAGATTTCACACAGTAGAGCTCTGTCTGTAGCCCACAGACCTGGAAGACTGCACCAGGTCAGCTGGAGACCCATCTCCTTAATTTGATCTTCTTCTTCAAAGAATACTTCAAAAATGCTGTGTCCATCCCAACTCAGATGCATGCTACCACCTGCCTCTCCCCCCTTTCTCATACACACCTACTTACTCAGGACATATTACTAAGCTTCTGTTTATACTGTCTTCTATTCACTAGGCACAAGAATCCATTTCTTTACTGTTCCACAAACACATTTCATGGGTCATTTTGTCTTCAGATGTGTGACAGTAAAGTAACCAGTGCTGTCATTCCATGCATAGTGTGAGGGAGTGGGGCCTAGGAGCGGCTGTGTACTCCCTAGTGCCCCCTACCATCACGTAAGGTGGACTCAGCACCCTCGGATCCTTGCCCGCCACGACTTTGATGATAAATAGGTTTGTATGGGAGGCTACCTTTATCCCCCTGGTGAACGGTACGTATGTTCCTGCTCCTACTCCATATGGGGTACCTCTGTATGCCCCTGCCTTAAGGGCTATGCGTGCCTCCAAACCTCCCCTTTAGCACGCCCCAAGCTTCGCAGTTGTTCCTGGACATTTATCCTGTCCTGGTCCTCCGACTGGCCCTCACTGTCACCCCTTGGGCTCATCCCACCCTGGTGCCCCTTTCCAGCAACCCCGGGTTTGTCCACTCCCTGGCGCCCCTGGGGCTCACCACACCCTGACGCCAGTCTCCAACTTCCCGAGGCTATCACGCCCCCTGGGCCATCTTCCGAAACCTTTGCTAGTCACTCCAATGTCCGAATACTGGTGGATACCGGATTGGGCTCAGGTGGCTGGAGCCTTACCTGGGCTCCCCGACCCTACTGGGTAATGTTCAAATACTGGTGGATACCAGATTGGGCTCAGGCGGCCGGAGCCTTACCTGGCCTCCCCGACCCTACTGGGCAATGTCCCCCTGTTACTGGGTTCCTAATAATCAGAACCTGCCCCACTCTGGGGCCTGTGCTGCGCCTCTCACGGCTAGGGCTACAACCCCACACGGCGAGCATCTTTCCAGCACTCCTTATGCTGTGCCGGCTGTGGCACTGTGCCCCTACTGGGCACCGGGAACCCCCACGCTGCTAGGGAATCCCCATGAGGCCTCCTCTCACCCCTACAGCCTCACCCGGTCCTCTGGGGTAACTATAACTGAAACCCGAGCCACCTGGCTACAACATAAACAACACAGAGCTTCCTTGCCCATAACATAAACTCCAAGCCCCTCAAGGGCTTGCAACCCTACCTCCCTTTAGGGTGTTCTCATCCCCAGCATCGTCGCAGCCAGTCAGCACAGTAAGGCTACAACCACCAACGCAGGCTGCTCAGCTCAGCCGCAGAGCTCCTGCTCCTGCAGCCGCCAGAAGGGAACTGCTCTCTAGCTCAGGCCTGGGCAGTTTATAAAGGCCTGGCCCTGCCCCCTTTTGGTCACCTGACCTATCTGGTTGCTGGAGCAACCAGCACCTGAGCTGCCTCTGGCGATTGGCAGCTCCTTAACCCTCCATTAGTCACAGGACATCTCCTTGATCCTGTGACACATAGCATAAGGAAACACAGAAAAAGAAAAAAAAGCCCAAAGCAATAAATCCTCATATACAGTCAGTTCTGTGCGCCCACTCTAGGTCATTGAAAATCAAGTGGCAAGGGCCACAATCTGAAGCTCATCTACTCATCAGGATGTATAGACTTAAACTACACTGGGGCAGCCTGAGTCTTTGGTTCTGAAGTGCAGTGTTAGCCCCCGCAAGCTCAGCTGAGTTGGGATGGGGAAGGTGAGCTTTGCCAGTGTGTTTTGCAGCCCTTTAAATTTCTTTTGCAAAAGGAAGTTTACATTCTGTAGAAAATGAAAGCCCTTCTGGTTGCAAACGAAGCCCTCTAAATGTGAATCAACACATTCCTATTCTTATTGGTTGTGTCAGCCCTTAATTTAAAGTCCTTCTTCCTGCATTGGCCTAATCGTTCTATCAATGGAAATATAATAGTGGAATGAGCCCTGGACAGTAAAAAATATTTCAGTCCTGACTGCAATTTTAGTGCTGCCCTGAAAGGAGCAGTACTACAATTTTCAGGGGTGCTAAAAATTCCCAGTTTTGGGTAAAACAATCTCATACTCTGCAAATGGACAGATTGGAACAACAGCCTTCAAGAGAGCACACTGTTCTTATCTACCTGTATACTGTAGACAGAGGGAACAGAAGAATAGTCCTGATAGTGGAACAGAAGAATCACAAAGGCCTAAGCTACACTTAGACTTTTGTCAGGGTACCTGTACTTAACCCCATCCAAGTGTCAAAATGATTATGGTTGCACACAACATAGTTATGACAATACAGGTTGCTCTGATTTGGTGAGAAAAACAGGTGTATAAAAATAAAATTAAAACAAAATAATTTATTGCATCTATTCTATTGCTTTTGCTAGCACAACTATGTCATTAAGTTAATAATAATATACCTAACTGACATGACAATGCTGGTAAAACTTCAAGTGTAGACCTGACATGAGATCTGAACTTTGATCCCAAAAAACAAGTATAGAAGAGAAGAACAGCTCTCCTTCAGATGAAGAGAAGGCATTCTTTCATATGGTGAAAGCATTCAATCATGCTTTTGAGTCCCTGAACTTCAAGGGTCTCAAAACACTTTACAAATAATAATTGATTGCACCACTCACAGCACCACTTTGAAGAAGGTGGAAGTACTATACCCATACAACCAATACAGAAAGAGACACAGAAAGGTTAGTTCCCTTCCCTCAGAACAATGATACACAACCAGCATTTTGGGATGTCATGAAATCCTTTTAAGGGAGCCAGACAATATTAACAGTATTTAGGTGTGCAAACACCTCCACATGATTCATAAGATGAATCCAGACATTTTAAATAGGAATACATAGTGTCAAAAACTATGTAAAGTTTTTCTTTACATAATTCTGTAAATTCCAATCTGGTCTTTATGAGTTCCTTGCAACAGAACTGGTCTATTAGTTTTCCATAGTCAAGACATGAATGAAAGCTAAGAGCTGCTATTTTTTGAGGAGTGTCTTATGTCTAACAAAGTTGAGAACTACTGCCCCAGGACATGAACAGAATTCTCTATGACACAGTTGTGAAAAGAAAATAGTCTTCTGATTTATGGACTTCCTGCTAAATCACACAGCAGGTAATGAAAGAATCATTTTGTTATTTATAAGAGGTCAGCGCAAGACAGCTAATTTGGCACAAAATAATAGAAGTCACCACTCCAATCCTAACCTTCAAAGAGAAAATACACCTTGGAAAAGTCAGTCAAACCACTCTTTATCAAACAAAACAGAAAAAGGATCATGATCATGCATCAGCAGATGCATGGCAAATAGAACCAAGGAGATGATACTTCCTGTCTGTGTGGCATTAGACAGACTACAGTTGGAGTACTGCATCCAGTTTTGGGCATCGTACTTTAAGAAGGATGTGGATAACCTCAAGAGGGTCCAGAGGAGAGCCACTCATATGGTTAAGGGTTTGCAGGCCAAGCCCTACGAGGAGAGACTAAGGGACCTAGACCTCTTCAGCCTCCACAAGAGAAGGCTGAGAGATGATCTTGTGGCTGCCTACAAATTCATTAGCAGGGCACAACAAGGAATTGGAAATGCTCTGTTCACTAGGGCACCTCTTGGGGTAACAAGGAACACTGATCACAAACTGACAGATTTAAACTAGACATCAGGAAAAACTTCTTCACAGTAAGGATGGCCAGAATCTGGAATGGGCTTCCAAGGGAGGTGGTGCTCTTCCCTATCTTGGGGTTCTTTAAGAGAGGGCTGGATAGGCATCTGACTGGGGTCATCTAACCCCAGCACTCTTTCATGCCCAGGGCAGGGGGTCAGACTCGATGATCTGTTGAGGTCTTTTCCAACCCTAGCTTCTATGAATCTATGAATTCGGGAGAGAAAGGTACAACCAGCCACTGTCACACAAAGGCCAAGGTGGGCAATCAGATGTTTGGTTCTATCAACTTTAAAGCAGGGGAAAAGGCCCTGAGACCATGCACTGGGAGAATTAAAAGAAATGAGCAGATAACCAAGGAAAATGGACCTGGGAAAGAGGCTGCTGAAGTGCTGTGCTGTTCGTTACCCTATTATAGGGGTGCTCAACCATGAGCCCACAGGCCAGCCCTGGTCTGCAGTGCCATGTCATCCAGCCCACAGGGCTCCCTACAGGCCCATGGAAAGTCGGGGGCCCTGAGTTCTCAGTTGGTTGCCTGATCCCAGTGTGCAGGGCCAGGCATGAGCAGCGTTAAGCTCCCAGACTCAAACTCAACATGCAGGGGTGGAAGGAAGCAGCACCAGACCCAAAGGGCCCAATTTTGGTGCCAAGAGGCAGTGCCAAGTCCCAGGGCATGAGCCCAATCCTTAAGGCAGGGAGGGGACAGTGGGGGACTCTGGGGCCAGACTGTGGCTTGCAGGCCTTGGTCCAAACTACAGATTGGCCTTGTGCAACCCATCTGGCCCATGGGGCCAAAAGAATGGGCACCACTGCCCTATCACAATATTATTTATACTATACAGAATCATAGAAAATTAGGGTTGGAAGAGACCTCAGAAGGTCATCTAGTCCAAATACCTGCTCAAAGCAGCTACTGTCCACCATAAACCCAGTCTTTTCTACAGAGTTCCTGCCCAGCCAGTCAGCCCCCAGCCTGCACTTGTGCATGAGATTGTTCCTTCCTAAGTGCAGGACTTTGCACTTGTCCTTGTTGAACAGCAAGAGACTTCTTTTGGTTCATTGTCTAGGTCTCTCTGAATCCTAGCCCTATCCTCCAGCATATCTATTACTCCCTGTAACTTGGTGTCATCTGCAAACTTGCTGAGGGTGCACTCTGTGGTTAAATACAGACAGTCAAAAAGCCCAAGGCTGAATTGATTCAGTCTTTGCAGGTTAGTCAAAGCTGTAGAAATTAAACTGAAAAACAACTGGACAGACATTTGCCATTAATTCAGGAAATGAAGCCATATGCCTACAGTGTCTCAAACCAGAAGCTAGGGGGCACTAGAGCAAGGCCCTCTGGCATGTAGCCACATGGGCTGTGTGTTTGCTTCCTCTTCCTGCTGCCCTTGAGGTCTCTGGGATTTGCATTCATCAATCACAGCAGCAGGACACTACAGGGTTGCTCATCACTTCCTCCTCCAGCTTCCAGGTGCCTTTGGGATTTGTAATCCACAGTTGCAGCCAACAGTAAGTTTGAGCAGGGGAAGTAGTATTTAACCCTCCTCCCTTGCCCCAGACCCCAGCCAGGGTTTGCCTGACGGGTGTCGGGGGGCAGTAAGCCAGCTAGGGAGGCAGAGGGCCAGGGACAGCCCTGCTCTCTGAAGCAGAGAGCAGAGCCCAGCCCAGGACTGCAGAGCATGCTGGGATGCTGGGGGGCTCTGGTTTAATTTAAACCAGGAAGGGGTCTGGAACAGAAGTTTCATAAACCAGTTTGACCATAAATCAGTTAAGTCTGATACTACATTCAATCAGGTTTATCTCAAACCAGTTACGGCCATTTTGAAACTGGTTTATATGCACTGAACTTCTGTTCAGTTACAGGTTTAAACCAGTTTCTGATGACTTAAATCAGTTTATGTGCAACTTTTGTCCCAAGCCTATGCCATATTCCAGGTCATTGATGAAGATATTGAACAAAACCAGCTCCGTGACCGACCCCTGGGGCACTCCACTTGATGCCACCTGCCAACTAGACATCGAGCCATTGATTACTACCCTCTAAGCCCAATGTTCCCACCAGTTTTCTATTCACCTTACAGTCCACTCAGCCAGCCCATGCTTCCTTACCTTACATTCGAAAATGTTGTGGGAGACTGTATCAAATGCCTTGATAAAATCAAGGTATATCACATCCACTGGTCTCCTTGCATCCATACAGCCAGTCACCTCATAGAAGGCAAACATGTTGGTCAGGCATGACTTGCCCCTAGTGAATCCATGCTGACTGTTCCTAATCACCTTCTCCTCCAAGTGCTTAGAAATGGATTCCTTAAGGATCTGCTCCATGATTTTTCCAGGGACTGAGGTGAGGCTGACTGGTCTGTAGTTCCCTAGATCCTCCATTTTCCCTTTCTTAAATGTGGACACTGCGTTTTCCCTTTTCTAATCATCAGGGACCTTTCCCAATCACTCTAAATGTTCAAAGATGATGGCCAACAGCTCTGCAATCACAGCAGTCAACTCCCTCAGCACCCTCAGATGCATACTGTCCAGCCAAGTGAACTTGTATATATCCAGCTTTTCTAAATAGACCCTAATCTGTTCTTTTGCCACTGTTGGCTGCTCATCTCATCCCTAAATTGTGCTGCCAGGTGCTGCACTCTGGGGGCTGACCCTGCCTGTGAAGACTGAAGTGAAAAAGGCATTGAATACTTCAGCCTTTCCTGCATCACCTGTCACTAGTCCCCCATTCAGTAAGGACTCACACTTTTTCCCTGATCTTCCTCTTGTTACTGACATACTTGTAGAAACCCTTCTTGATCCCCTTCACATCCCTTGCTAGCTTCAACTGCAATTGTGCTTTGACCTTCCTGACTTTATCCCTGCAAGCTTCCTTTTTGTGATTCAGTTTACTGAAGAGTTCTCTGCTAAGCCAAGCTGGTCTTCCTGTGCATCAGTATGGTTTGTTCTGGTATTCTCAGTAAGACTTCTTTAAAGTACAGCCAGTGATCCTGGACTCCTCTTCCCCTTAGGCTGACTTCCCAGGGGATCCTGCCCATGAGTTTCTTAAGTGAGTCAAAGTATGTTTTTCTGAAGTTCAGGGTCCTTACTTTGCTGCTCTTATTCCTTTCCTCAGGACCCTGAACTCAATCATTTCGTGGTCACTGCTGCCCAAGTTGCCATCCACTACTGTATTCCCCACCAATTCTTCCCTGTTTGTGAGCAGCAGGTCAAGAATAACACAGCCCCTAATTAGCCGCTCCAGCACTTGCACCAGGAAGTTGTCCCCAATGCTCTCCAAAAACTTCCGGGACTGCCTGTGCACTGCTGCATTGCTGTCCCAGGAGATGTCAGGGTGACTGAAGTCCCCCATGACAGCCAGGGACTTGGACTGGGAAACTTCCTCTAGCTGTTTGAAGAAAGCCTCATCCACCACTTCCTCCTATCTGGTGTTCTATAGCAGACAAGTTCTACAACATCACCCTTGTTGCTCTCTCTTCTGACCCTAACCCAGAGACTCTCAAACAGGCCTAGCTCCAGTTTCATACTGAATATGGCTCTTTTACATAAAATGCAACTCCTCCTCCTCTTCTCCCCTGCCTGTCCTTCCTGAACAGTTTGTACCCATCCATGACAGTATTACAGTCATGTGAGCTATCCCACCAAGTCTCTGTTCTTCCAGTCACATCATAGTGCCAGGACTGTGCCAGGACTTCCAATTCTTCTTGCTTGTTTCCCAGGCTCCATGCATTTGGGCACAGGCACCTAAGCTAACTAGTTTATTGCCATGATTTCTCAGGAAGAATGAGGACAACTCCCCTGTTGCCTCCTTTTGCTTGCTCTTCCTCCAGATCACTGACTTCCCCGCTTATCTCAGGACTTTGATCTCCATCCCCCAGCAAACCTAGTTTAAATCCCTCCTTACTACGTTAGCCAGCCTGTGCTTATATGTATCACAAATAATACCGTAATAGACACACTTGAACAGACACTTTCTGTATCGTAAAATATGCTTTTTGTCCTTTACATGAGCCTCACTATCTGTTCTTAATCTGCACAATCAATTCATATCATAACCTTTATCCCACATTATAAAATATTAGGATAATGACCTATCTGGGTTTTCATTTTTTTTAAATGAATAATGAGAGTTGTTATACATTTGTCAATGGTTCATTCGTAAGTCATATAAAATATGGGTGGATAGAGACAAAACTTAATAAACACAATATTAAAAACATAAGAATGCCACTGACCTCATCCAGACATTGAAATAATACTATGATCAAGACAATGATTATCTTTATAGGACCTTTTTCCCTCTTGAACTATAGAACAAGCATCTTTTCTTTTTGTCTAGGTAAGAATGACAGAACCCTGTGTTCAGGAGAAGAAAAACCTGAATAGTCACTTGGTTCCATGCAAACAGGATGCCTTCTTTAGTCTACCATGTAACATGGAATCTATGAACAATTACAATCTTTTATCAAAATCCCTACTAAGCCTAGTTTCCTCTAGAATGTTCAGTATGCATCTAAGATGCAAATGCGTTAAACTGTATTGAAAGTATGTTCGGTTTGATAACTGCCTTTTCTACAGTACATATAAACTACCATAATTTGTCATATATAACCCACATCTTTCCCACAAAAACATCTCCTGGAAATTGGAGTGTGTGTTACGTACAAGAAATATAGTAAGAGCTGGTTTTGCTGCTTACAGGTGAAACAAAGTAAAATTTGCAGCAACCCATATAGACATCTGGGGCCTTAGGGGGAGGTTAAATAAATTCAAAATAGCTGCCTGATCTCAAGTAAGTCAAGATGGGGCGGGGCTAGCAGGCAGTTTGGGGCCCACTGGTGGAGAGGTGTTGACCCATAAGGGGTGGGCGAGGCTGGTGCAACCCGCAGATGGGGTGGGTGGAAGCAGGCATGACCCACGGATGGGGTGGGGCTCTGTAACTCTTGCTTTTTCCATACTAAATTGGGAATGTAATCAATTACAGCCATCAATGGATAACCAATCTGAGTATTGTTGGATAAAGCTTATGAATGAAAAAATCTTTAAGGATTATTGACTTTGAACCCCATGATTTACTAGTCAAAACACCTTCCCTAAAAATTCTGACCATTAGAAATGGATTTCTCCTAGAATAGAGATACTGCCAGGATCTCTTAAACAAATATAGGTACACAGTTTAGCCAGCTAAGCATCAGATTTATATCCAAACTCTAGTACAGCCTAGATTCGCCATTTAGAAAACAAGCTTTGTATCTGTATGAAAAAAACATACAATGTGATTCAACAACAGATAAACAGCCTCAGAATTGCTGCAGATAGCTGACTTCCAATACTGATAGTGTTACAGTTTGCAATTATAGTAATCTGATAGCTCACTCTAGTTTGGGAATGATCACTCTCACACACTCACTACACACTTCTTTCATCCTCCTACTACTCCTATACTTTTCTGTGTTGAGAGCCAGGATGGTTCCAGTTCCTGATCTCTTCTCAATCCTGCTGCCCTACCAAAAGGTACTGCTGGCTGGTGGACTTGTGGGCTAGGGACAGAAAAGACACAAACTGGTATAAGTGACTGGAAATAGGTTCAAATCTGCAACACAACAGACGTTCAATACACATAAACCAATTTCAAAATGGCTGAAACCATTTTATGACAGACCTGGATACATTTAGGTTAGGATTCAAAAAGCCAGAGCCTGAACTGATTCAATTGTTGCAGGGTAGTTTAACTTGCATAGATTGAACCAATTTGCAAGTGAATAGAGATTCACTTTTGACTCAGGAAATGCAGGCACATGCCTGCAGTGGCTCAGATCAGAAGCCAGGAGGCACTACAGCAGACCTTGGCTTCAGGGAAGCTGTGCTGGGGGGGTGGGGAGGGAGCCAGCCCCATCAGTAGCCTCAAGTGAATTGGCCAGGGAGGGGGTTTAATTCCCCCCTCCCTGTCCCACCAACAGAGACAAGAGCCGGGGTCTGCCTGGCACTCCCCCCTCACTGCTGCAGCAGTAGTGGGTGCAGCGTGGCCAGATGCCAGAAGCATGGCCCTCTGAGGTAAGGGGGCAGGGAAGGGGTTTATTCCATCCTCCTCCCCCTTGGGACCACACCTGGGGACTGCTAGCCTCAACCAGCACCACCACCACCAATCACTCTCTGCACAGGGCAAGCACTGGAATAAGCCCCCTCTCTGCCCCCTTTGCCTATGGGGGCCATGCTGGCTGGCCTCTGGCCATGCTCCTGCCCCTGCCAAAGTGGGGGAAGGACCCTGACAGGGCAGCAGCCCCTGAGGTGGTACCTCAGGAGCACAAGCCTCTTCCCAGGGGTGGGGACTGTGCTGTGGGCAGGAGTGAGGTTGGCAGAGATGCTGCAGACTGTGCAGGGTGAGTGGCAATGGGAGGCTATGGCCACTTCTCCAAGCCCTAGTGCCACTGCTCACCCTGGGCAGTGTGCAACAGCTCTGCCTACCTCACTCCCACCCATAGCGCAGCCCCCTCCCCGCTGGTAAGAGGCTTATACTCCCAGGACACCATCCCAGGGGCTACTCCCCATCGGGGTCCCTCCCCCCTTGCCGCTGCAATGGCAGGATCGGGGCCATGGCCAGAGTCTGGCCAGAATGGCCCCCATAGGTGAAGAGGGCAGGGGGAGGGTTTACTCTCCCCTCTCTCCGAAGTCTGGCAAAGGGGACAGGGAGAGGGCTTATTCCGGCACTCACCCTGTACAGGGACTGATCGGTGGAGATGGCAGTTGGGGCTAGGAGACTCTGACTGTGGTCCCTTGAGGGCAGAGGGGGGAATAAACCCCCTCCCTGCCCACTTTCCCTCAGGGGGTCATTACAGCCAGTGTCTGGATATGCTTCCGCCCTTGCTCTGGCTAAGGAGGAAAGGTGGAGGGGCAGCCCTGCTCTCCTGGTGCAGAGAGCACAGCCCATCCCAGGACTGAAGAGCATGCTGGGATGCTGGGGGACTCTGGTTTAACTTAAACCAGGAAGGGTTCTGGGACAGAAGTTCCATAAACAAGTTTGACCTCAATCAGTTTAAGTCTGATACTACATTCAACCAGATTTATCTCAAACCAGTTATGGCTATTTTGAAACTGGTTTATATGCACTGAACTTATATTCTGTTACAGAATATAACTGCTCACTTAAACTGATTTATGTGTAATGTCTGTCCCTAGCTTTAATATCAGACTTAACGGATTTAGGTTAAATCAGTTTACTGAACTTCTGTCCCAGATCCCTGCCAGATTCAGGTTAACTCACAGTCCCCCAGCATCCTTTGCACCTGCCCTGCAATCCACACACTTTGTAGGGTGGGCGGGCTAGCCTTGGCCCAAGCTGTGCGCTCCAGCTCAGCAGGGAGGTGTGCTCTAGTGCCCCCTGGCTTCTGGTCTGGGCCACTGCAGGCATGCGGCTATATTTCTGGAATCAAAATTGAATGTCTATTCACTTGCTTATTGGTTCAGTCTATGCAGCTTAGACAAACCTCCAAAGATTGAACTGATTCAGCCTCAGGCTTTTTGACTGTCTGTACTTAGCCCACAATGTTACAGACATCTATTAACCTGTCCCTTCTTTTATCATCACCTTTGGTGAGCCCCACCACTTCTATACATTACTTTTTAGCCATTAAACAACATGGCTTTGTCTAGACTAGTATTTATGTGGTGCATGGTTAGAATGTTTAACCTAATATCGAAATGAACCTATGCTTTAGTTAAACCACCTTATTATGTGTTAAATCCTACACTGCCTTATCTGCGCTAGACTTTTAGAAGGTGCTTAGTTAGCAGTGTTAAGTCATTCTGACACTACATCTTTAAATCCTAATTTAGAGAAAGTATACAAGAATTTTCCAGCCACCAACTGCCCTTCATAAAATGAAATGACAGACCTCCAGCAGAAAAATGCATCCACCTTCACTCCTTTCTGTGTCTCCAAGACTAAATTCAAATCTCATATCCAGTGCTGTCAGGTGCCCTAGCTCATATAAGCCTCTCACATCCCTGTATTTAGTTTCAGCATCTCATTTTCTAATTGCAAATCTTTTGTACTGTGAGGAGGTAACAAGTAAGCAAGATGTTTCATGTATTACAATCAAATTGACTTGACTTAGGAGTGACTGTATTTTCCAGACAGCAAACCGAAATAAGCAGGCCTTCCAAATACAGCAAAGCTTTACTTCCGGTTTTCACAACTGTATTGTATTCTGCTCTCTGTGAAACTAGCTGTAGACTCTTGTAATTTGGGATGGAGAGGAGATGGGGCAGGAACAGTAACATTGGTTTTTTTGCTTTTGCCTTTCCAAGTATCCTAAATCATCCCTTCCCGTGGGAAATCATCTTCTAACCGACTAAAGAAGCAGCTGTGTTCTACTGGTGTCCAGTTTTCACAGCATGGACAAGAGAGAATACTAACAGCAGTACTGAAATAATGTTAACCAGTCACTAAGACCAGACCTGATCACACAAGCTACTGGGCACTGCCAACTAGCATTGTTTTTTAATTATACTTTGAACGCTTTGAAATCAATGGAAATTGAAGGTGCTCAGAACCTTAAAGGTTCTGGCTCAAAGAGATACAAGATTTATGCCAAATTCTTGTAGCCTCTGAAGTAGCAGAGTATGTTATCACTCTACTCTGTGCTCATGGCTAACATTGTACTTTAAGCAAAAACTGTTGTACCCTTTTTTAAGCAGACAGACCTTTCACCCTCATGTTTATACTGCATTCAATTTCTTCTGGATTACTCTACTAAGATGTAACATCTTTATATACATCATAAGGGGATTAGCATTTCAACAGCAACAAGCGGATATGAACAAAGCACATACCAAAATAAATGTAACTTCAAAAAAAAAAGAAGTAAAAAAATGGATTTGCTGAGAAAAGGTCAGCTAAAAAAACAGATGACTTTCTCACTAGTGTATCTGAATCTATATAGATTTTTCAGTTTAAGATTTAAAAAAAAAAAAAGAAAGAAAAAGTATCAGGTCATTAGGAGCAGTCAGACCACTATCAGTGCTGCAATGATGTAGTTTCAAATTAGATTGAAATAGCTTTTTAAAGTGAATCCACTTGAAGAACAAATAATTTCTACTCCCTTTCTCCCAGGATTGAATTGAAAGCATTTCTGTTACAGTAATACAATATTTCTGATCAATTTCTGTACTTGGATCTGAGGTTTTATAATTATTTGGTTAATGATCACAGCAAGCCCATTTAAGGTACCCTAAATTCTTTCCAGCAAACATACTTAGTTATGATCTAGTGAACAATTAGTGCGTTAGACCACATTTAAGAACACACACCTCATCCTTAGCTATACCAGTGTTTAAAGCATTGTGTATTGTGGAGGATATTGATGAAATGTTAATTAGCCTTCTAGTTATTTTCTTGATTTGTTACTTAGACTCTCAATCATTCCTCATCCATCAGATCAATTTTGATATGCAAGCAGAAACTAATGCTAAGCAATTAAGACACTAATCTCTCACAGTCCTTACTGCATGAATGTTACAAACACACCAAGCATTTTACATTTCAAGCACCGTCTCGTTTATCTTATTTCCTTAGTTAAGCCTTTCTACTGATTTTGCAGGTATAAAGGACAATCAAATATTCAGTCAACACACTATTACTGTTGCCTTGAGTAGGGACACCATGTTAGACTATCCATAGTTCAAATCCTGCAAACCATCATTCACTTGAACAGGACCAATAACTCGTATAATTACTCACACAAGTAAAAACAACTAATTTTTTATATTGGGGATTACTAGAACCAAGATAAAGCCAAAAAAACCAGAAGGGCATAACAGCCCGTATCTAACGCAGCTAGACATAGGCCCCAGATACACATTGCTTTTGTAGAGCTACAAAGTTTGTGAATACACCTTATTATCAGCTTTCGAAAGAGACCAAACACAAAGTCAATAAAACAAATTATGGACAGATGTTTCTGTGGGAGACACTCCAAACCCCAAAATCATTCCCGCCTTTGGGGTGGACTCATGACAGAAAGAAAGACAACTGAATGACTAAACTAAACACCCTAGTTTTCACTCAGAAAAAAGTTCCATCTAAGTCAGAGGGAAATTTGCCTGAAAAGAAAAATAAGAACTGCAGGATTCAGTCTATATTTACTACAGATTGTAAATGTTCTTTCTCCTTCTTTAATTACACCTTCAAAACTGTTGGACATTAAAATGAAAAACAACAAAAAAGTTCTGTTGCTTACCATTTGCCTCCTGTTCTCCACCAGATGGATGCCAATAATCCCTAGGAAAGATCCAAAGCCAAGCTAAGGCAAAAGAACAAACCAACAGAAATACACCAGGTCAGCTAATTTATCAAATATGAGTGTGTTAAAATGATGTGTAAGGTGATATGTTTGACAGATATACCAATTAAAACAATCTCTGAGAAAGAAAGGAATACTACTTGCCAGAAATTGTGTGATGCAATAGAGAACAAGAAGACATTTAATCATATTTTTAAGTTTTATATGTTACTGTTCATGGGACAATCTTACCATCTTCATTCAATGTAAACGTTCCATTGAAGTCAATGTGGGGTTTGGGCCAAGAAAATACAAACACCTTCAGGGTTCTATAGTCAGCCTACCATTATTACACTTACTAATGTGTTGCTATTTTAATCCAATAATAAATTATATGGGCAAACACGGTATTTCACATTTGCTTTCCACGACTGTTCAGTCCATATCACATCGGCACCGATAAAAGGAAAATTAACATTATTGGCAATTAGCTTTTTTGGGCTGATAATGTCACAGATAAATGCTGTGTGCGTATGCACAGCTGCAGCATGCATACGGTCAGGAATGCAGTCCAGCAGCTTGGAGAGAAGTGTTCTGCTGACAAGTCTGTGGGAGGGAAGGGGTGGGGGGGGCAGATTGAGGGCCCCCCGGTGAGGAAAGGAGTGGGACTCGGGCTGGGAGAGGGACAAGGGCAGGGACTGCACAGAAAGGCTGGGGCAGGGCACGTGATGGAGCCTTGGCTCATCCCAGGGACACAGGAAGGGCCACTCTTGCCACTGCATGCACCCCAGGGGAGGCATTACCATTTGTGCACAGGATGAGGGTGGGCTGCCTGTTTGTGCACAGGATGAGGGTGGGCTGCCTGTTGTGCTCTCAAGGATGGGGCTGTGCTGGGTTCTTCTTGGTGGGAGATGGGCCTGGGCTGCACTCAAGGCGGGCAGGGGCAGGGGGTGATGGCACTGGGAGGGCGGGGCTACAGGGTGGGCCACAGCCATCCCAAAATTTGCTGTAGCCAGCCCATAACCCCCCTCCCAGTGCCACCACCATCCATCCCTCTCCTGCCTGCCTCAAGCACAGCCTCAGCCCAGCCCACCCACTGGGAAATCCTGGTGCAGCCCTGGCCCCGAGCACATAGTGGGCAGCCTGCCCTTGTCCCATGCACAGGTCCAGGGGGCACATGCCCCTATGCCTTCCCCGGGGTGCGCACAGTGGTGGGATCCAACCCCACACCCCTTCCCCACTTCCCTGTGCCCTCCCAACAAGCTGCAGCTCCACCTGCGCCCCACTCTGGCTTGGGTATACAGTGCCTGCCCCAAAACCATTCCCTCCCTCAATCTGGGGGCCTTGATCTGCCTCCCCCCACACCCCTTTCCCCCAACAGACTTACTAGTCAGGTATTGTTCTCCAACTGCCTATCGGCAATCGGATTGGTGTCAGCCAATATGGCTGGTTAATAATCGGCCATCAGTATGAGCCCAAAAATCTTCATTGATGCACCCCTAGTTTATTTATAACATCTTGTTGAAAATGAGTTTATGAATGAGAGAGAACCAAAACTTCTTCAGAAAACAATATTTTGCTATGACAAGTCCACAAATCCTAATGCTCTAAGACATTACAAAATGCTATACTGCTATACTGTGACTTATGTATATCTGTATTTAAAATACTGAAAAACAGAGACATGGCAATCACTTTTGGCACCCAAGGAACAGGTTAGAGGGAAGGGGAGGGGATTATGCTGACCACTGGAGATCAGGGGTGAGGGAATAAAGTCTTACCTGACAGGGCTCTCCTCTGGCAGCAGCTGTTTCTGTAGCAGCATGGGCTTGGGCTGCTGCTGCTGAGAAACAAGCACTGGTGCAAGCTCCCCTGGGGACCCTGCCAGTGCTCCATTCTCCATCAGGTTGTGCCTCCCATGGCAAAGTTTCATGAAGAGGAGCACCATTCCACACCCCCCATCCCCCGCCCAGATGCACTGCTCATGCAGGGTCTGTGCCACTCACTTCAAAGGCCAGCCCCTGGCTGGAGCAAGCTCCTTTATAGAGTTAGATACTTGAACAACAGTAACCTTCACCCCAGCAAGTGTGGGATTAGAGACTACATGTTTACAAGCTGAGCTTCCCAGACCAGAAGCCAGCTGAAGCCTGCAATGCTCTTGTTCTTCCTAAGCAAAACAAGTTTGAATTGAACAAAAAAAGGAGATATCCTGCAAGCACCTCAATCAGTAAGGAAAATGCAGATTTCTCATTTTGATGGAGAAACCCACAGATTTTACAGTTTTGCAAAGAGCTCTCTGCAGGCTAGTAGAGTTCCAGCCTGCAAGGAAGTGGGAGGGAGCAGGAAGAGAGCGGTCAGGCAGGGGGTGCTATGTGCATGTACATGGCCACCAGAAAGCCTGGAGAGCAGCTCCCACAGGTATGTGGTGGGGAAGGGATTGAGGCCCCAAAAGGGAGAGAGGGAGGGAGCTGGGCAGGGCTGAGGCATTGGGCTAGGGGCCTGGAGCCACAGCAGGACCCTGGCAGGGAGTGAGACAGGGCCATGGGCAGCTGGTCCGGGGGGGGGGGGGGCAGGTCCCCACCACTGTGCGCACACCCAGGGGGAGAAGGAGGGTCCGCCCCCCCAATCTGTGCGTAAGGCAGGCACAGGCTGCCTGCTGCAGGCTTTGGCTCCTCGCCCTGCTGCCCTTCCCAGCTCAGCAGAGGCGACTCAGCACTGCAAGGCACAGCATGGCTGCACAGGGAAGTTTTTTGCTGCTATGAGCTCCACACTGCCCTGGAGATGCATCCCCTGCCTGCAGGATTGTGCCCCACATTGCTGCTGCACAGGGCAGGGACACATCGCCTGGGCAGCATGGAGTTCACAGTGGCAAGGAGATCCTTGTGTAGCCCTGCTGTTCCCTGCAGTGCTGAGTCACACTCGCTGGGCTGTGGGAAGGGCAGCAGGGCGGGAGTCTGTGCCCCCAGTGAGGGCTGAGCACCCACCCCCACCCCATGCACAGATCTGGGGGATACTGGACCTCCCTGCTCTCCCCCAGGAGTGTATGCAGCAGCAGAGAGCCCCCCAACTTTCCATGAACCTGCAGTAGGCAGGCAGCAGCAGGAAAGCCGGGGTCCACTCTCCTGCAGCAGTTACTACCTCCTGCTGGGGGCAGGGGGGTGTGGACGCAGGTCCCTGAACCCATAGCCCTGGCAGCTGGGGGCAGGGCTGGAGGGGATTGGGTGGGGGGAGTGAGGAACACATGCAGGGCCAAGGCAGTTGTCAAGGGGAGGGAGGTGCCTTTCATTTTAATCACGGATTTTGGGGATTGTGGCAGAGCACCTTTGGTGTTTGCCACTTAAAGGCTTGAGAGCAGGCAGCAGGACAACCTGCAGGTGTGGGCTGGCCCAATGAAGCAGTCACATGACTCCAGGAGGGCCCTGGGATTGGAGGAGGCGACTGAGTAGTCTCTATTTTAGATCCACACCCTCAGGGCTGAGTCAGCAGTCTGCAACTGGCAGCCAGAAAGACACCACCTAGCTAAGCTACTCCTCGGAACATCTTGGAGGTAAGGGTAGGAGCTATGGGGATGGTATAAGACTCCTGGTCCTGGGTAAGACCTAGAACTGCACGCTGCTAAGGAAGGATGGCCTGGTTAGACTGCCTGCGATAGGGTAGTTCCCCAGAAATGCCAGGTCAGTCAAAAATGGGTAGGGGCACTTTATAACCCCAGCTCCCGCTACCTGGTGTGTAACTTAGAGAGCAGACATGGGAGGGGGACGAGGCATGTCTCCAACCACCTGAGCCCCATGGGCTGAGTGTCTATAGCATGCAGAGAGGAGGGCTCGGCACAAGTCAAATGAGGAGCCATGGTGGTATAAGACCCTGGTGGCCCTGGCAAGGGGGCAGAGAGTGACCCAGAAAGGAGCCAGTGGCTGAGTTCAGCCCAATGTGGGGCAGAAGGCCAGTGGCCATGAAAAGTAGGGATGCATGTATACTGGCTAGAGTGTATGAGCGAAGAAGCTTGAAGGGCCACGTAGAATAGGGCCAAAGGAGGACCTGAAGGGTTGCATGGAGTAGTGTGGGATGTGTGAGGCCTGGTGAGAGGCAGTATAGAAGAGGCCCTGTGAGAGGGGTGGTATATATGAGGCCTGAGAAGGGCAAACTGTTAGAGGCCCAGCAAGGGACAGAATTTGGCCTGGCCTTAGGCCAGAGCAGATGCCAACTCAGGATGCCATCTGTGAGGCATGGGATACAGTGTAGGGATGGTATGAAGCTGTGTATATTGCCCTCGACATTTAGCACATTAAATTGGGCAGCCTCCCGCATTTTACATCAGTTTATTAAACAGCAAGTAGTGGCAGGAAAGACTAGGTGGACTGTGCTACATAGACAAGAAGGCAGGCTAATGTTGAGACCAAGCCCTGAGCTGGCCTCCTGTCACAGGGGTCTTATCAGAGAATTTGGAATTTTTTAAAATCGGGGAAAACCAGAATCCCTGGTTACGACATGCCATCCTTTCCTGGAACCTATATGGAAAATCCTCAAACAACTGCAACCCATACTAGAAGAAGACCTAATTCTTAAAGAAGTCTTCCCAGAACCACCCTTCCTAGCCTTTAAACAAGAACCAAACCTTGTTAACCTTGTCATCAGAAGCAAGCTTCCTATGACCCAAACCACACCAAATGGATCCAGACTGTGCCACAACAAGAAATGTAAAACCTGCCAACACATCTCCACCACTCCCACAATAACCACACCTCACAACAGAACCATTGCCATTCCTGGATCTTATACCTGCACCTCCAGAAGTATAATACATCTCATTCAGTATACCAAATGCCCTGATGGAAAATATGTAGGAGAAAGCAAACAACAACTGTGTACCAGAATGAACGCACACCGAAAATCCATCAAAGACAAAATATCCAGCTACCTATGGGTGCCCACTTCTCACAAGACAATCACTCCCTCTCCAATTTCTCAGTTCTAATCCTCAAAGGGAACTTACAAAACACCTTCTGAAGATGAGCCTACGAACTTCACTTCATAAAACTACTAGATACAAAAAATCATGGACTTAATATAGACATAAGATTTATGACACATTACAAACAGCCTGACTTTTGATGCCCCAACTACCTGCCTCCAGCTGATCACTTGCATTACTTCACACATTTCCCTCCCTATCCCACCTCCCCTCCTATCTCTACCCATTATCTTCCTAACGTCCTCTCTTTGCATTTTCACAGACATGCTTGTTGTAAATTTAGCTTCTTTTGTACCGTGGAGAACACACAATACTACCAGAATCTTCCTATGCCTGAGGAAAGGTGTTTGTCCCTGAAAGCTTGCAAAGAACTTTTTTCCAACTATTAAGTTGCTCTAATAAAATATATCACATCTACCCAAAGAACCTTTCCATTAAATTAAGGACAATCAGCAGCCTTAGGGCACATAAACTTATTAATACAAACTAAAAATATATGGGAAGGAAAAAATTGTCACTAATATAAGATAAATAACTAGCCCTCTGGTCCTGTAAATACTTATGCATGCAAGTAAATTTATGCATGTTGGTTGACTCATTAACATCTGTAAATATTTGCAGAATTGGGACTTCAGGTTGCTCAACATTTTTTGAAGAACAAAATCACTTCAGTAAAGCCAAAGGTAGAGTTAGTGCCTTATCTTGATCCACAAAAGCAGAGGTTTGCTATTGAATACTACACAAGCCCTTGTTTTTACTTCCAGTTAAATTTATTCCCTGACAGTCTTACTTTTTTCCCTTTGGATTATACCGATAAATGTTTAATTTTTACACTGTCACATCATGGTTGAGAAAGGCCTTAATCTTACATTATAAATAGGTAAGATTGGAGCTGCTCGGATACTCCCTAAGCTAAAGAACCATAAATCAGTGTGTTGTATTCTGTGTTCACACAGCAGGAAGGAATTGTTAGCCAGGATTTCTGAATGAAATGCTACTACTGAAAGAAAAACAGAACCAGAATAGGGCAATTAACTAATGCTTCCTACAAGGTGCATTCAGCTATTTTAATCCTCACTAAACCCATGGGAATTGAAGCTACCTAGCATCCCAGACTTGCAAGGCCTCTTAATGTATCAACACAGAGTGACACCAAACACATTAATCATTGTTTATTTTTAGTTATAGATCACAAGTGTCAATAAAGTATAATGATTTTACCAACATATTATCAGCTCTAACAGTCTGGATGGGACACAGGGGGTTAAGTTCAAGATTTGCCTGGCCAAGGACCAATCCCTCCCATCAAACCAGCTGTAAATGGGTGCCTGTGCCTGATCCTTCAGGCTAAGGAGTCAAAGGCAACCAGATGTGATGCTAGCCACATCACTCTGTCATCTTCTGTTGGCTACAAAAACTGTCATTGCCATAACCATGTGAACCTGATGGGCCATCTAATCTGAGGTACCCCTTTAACCCATTCCCACTCCTCCTCCTCATTTTCAAAATGTTTCTGATAATTCCTATCAAGTGCGTCAGCCTATTAAATTACTCAGATCTAAAGATCTAAGATCTCATTTTTAAAGAACACTTCAACACAGTATGTTTTTGTTTAGTGAACAGGCACTGTCTTCTCCCTAAGGAGCTAAATTGCTGTAATTAACTAGTCTGTGCAAGATGATTTTATAATGTATTGCCCATATTAAAGATGACTACCTAAAAACTAAATTTTCTGTGAGGGAATGAATGACAAAAGTTTACTTGTTAAATGTTTAAAATTGTTTAAAGAAAATTCAAATATATTAATCATATATTTTAGCTTCATGCAACAGAAATTTGTTTATTTTTGGAACAGCTTTTAATTTTATTTTTAAAATAAATCCATTATAGATATTTACCCTAAACCCAACTCTTCTAACAGACCTTTTAGACTTTAGGATGATTTCAGCATAACTTATGATGTAAGAGAAGTTGCTTTAAGAGGACAGTTCTAATTCAAGAACATGAGTGCCATACTAAGATAGACCATCTAGCCTAGTATCCTGACTTTAACATTAGCAACAGTACATGTTTTAGAGGAAGAGTATATGTACGGGGTATATCTAGCACAATCCATCTCCTGTTATACCCCCCCTGGCATCAACAATCATTGATTTAGGGGTTTCAAAGGATACAACCCTGACAGTTCTATTTAACAGCTATCAATAGATCTGTCCTCCATGAATATATCTAATCCCTTTTTTAACTTAGTTATATGACCTACTTTTTATTCACCTGTGCATCCTGATTATTCTTGTATCAAAAGATGTCTTAAGGCCAAAAGTCAAGATTGTGACTGTGAATTAAGTGGCTTGAAATTCAAACATGGGGGAAGCAGCAAATTATGGCCCCAAACTTGAAACACACTCAGTGTGGGCAGACACCTGTGCCTAGACAGAACCTCATTAACTATAAGGGGCTTCCATGAGAAACAGGGATCTATCCAGAGATGCAACAAATCACAAGGTTGGAGTCCATGTCAGCACAGTATGGAACCAGATCTGAGAATTATGCACCTTCACTTCTTCTTCAACAGTAATGCAACAGGATTTGAAATCTTTTTCATCAGTTGGCACTGTGTGTGATAATAATGTATCTGGTAATGGTGGATAATATAAACTATATTTCTTTACTCACAATGATTCCTGGGTAATAGCCTCCCACGGTAACATTTTCTGTTCTTGTGGTAGCTGCAAGGCCTATGGTCAGTATGAAAACAGACACAACCAGCAGAGAAACTGTGAACCAGAATGAAGTTTTCTTTCTTTTTGCAAACTGCCCTGTGTGGGGAAAAAAGAGAGACAGTTTACTATTGCACATTTGGCAGGATATGATATGAAATATAGGGCAAACTTAGCTTATTTATTGTTATCCCCTTCTCCTACTAAGGGAAAATATTTTGCAACTTGTAGAGGGTCATCATGACGTGTAAAGTTTAGATGGAATTTAACGGAATTTAATAGTTCTCAATACACTGTATACACATATAAGATGAGGATTGATTAAACTGAACTGCATGTCAGGGACAACCATATTTATGTGTTTGTGTGATACATCTGTAAGTTAAATACAGCAAACCTTAAAACAAGCCTTGCCCAGCCAGAGCTCCAATTTGGCCCTGTGTGGACAAATAATAAATATGTATTTTAAGCAAGATTAGCACAAGCTGTACGTGTTATTATGAAAATTAATTTGTTCTTGATATTCATTCAGTAAGCAAGCAGTTTTATTTTCTTAATTTCTGTTTTATTTGCTTTATTTGCTTATTTTCTGAAGGAAAGCAATACTGCAGCTGATCAGCTTGTGACATATACTTATACCACTTACTGAAACAGGCACTGTCTGTGAAACTTATTGATTCATCTTAATTTGGACTCAGGTACCCAGAGGTGACTACAGATTGATATACTACATGAAGCTTGTTTAAAGATATTTAATCTTGTTATTGTAGCAATGTTTTTTTTTTTAATTTGAGCAAAAGTACACCTGATTTACAACCATAGTTTACTGAAAAAATTATTATAGAGCTGCTGTCCATAACCTAAAGTTTTGTAAGACATATTTTAAAATAAAATTAAATAAATGTCTAGGACTAACTAAGAGTACACCCTTTCAAACATTAAAAAATTACTTGGACAAATTGAGGGAGTCTACTGTAAGCAAATGGGGAAGCAAGGAGGGGATAAGGAGAACAGGAGGAACAGCAAAGCATAGAGTTAATAAGTGCATAGAAGCAATACTGAACAGATTATGCCACCAAATAAAACCATGTGGGATAGGTCAGTTTTTGAGTTTCAAGCCCCACTGCAGCTAACAGATTAAATTGACAAACCAAGCCAAATAATTTTATGAATAGTTTTAAAATGTATATTTGTTAACATCCTTCAAACAAAACAACAGAAAGATATGTCTTTTTTTAATATTAAATCATCTCAAATTCACTGTAGACAACCTGAAGGGTTAAAGCTCTTCCACCTACCCAGATAAATTCTTCACATGGAAGATTATAAATTAATGCAGGTAACTCTCCAGCCATCTCCAATCTGCATCTTAACTGTCTCAACTTCTGACAGTGGCTGTTTAATCTATGGAAAACCATTATGTGTATGGCATATGAGAGGTACAGAATAACTCATGCGCTAAAATGCATGAGATTATGGTCAGATCCCCCAATAGCATCCAAGATAATAAAACCAAATTAGTATTGCCTATCTTGGGGGTCCCCCCAAAAGAAATCAGAAGACTGTTTTAAAAATCCCATGACTTCTAACAATAATTGATGTAGGGCAGCTCTCTCTTGCTTCCTGGTTTTTTACTTCTTAAATTTTACATTTTCACATTTTCCCCTGCAATCAGGGGAACTAGAAACTTCTTCTTTTCTTTTTTTAATACAAGTGAAAACTGGGATTCTAAAATAAATCTCATAATTTTTGGAACTGGGGCTTTAAGAACAAACACCACATATATTGTGAGAGGGTTGCGGACCCAGAATAAGCATACTGACACCCTTCAAAGCTCTGTAGGTAAATCTAGAGACACACATGAGCATAAAGGCCAACCCAATAATATTCCCCCTTGGGAATATTAAATTCCCAAGGCAGTAATCCAAGAGGACAACTAGCACAAAAGGAACACAATAGGATAAAAAGGAGGATCACTCTAATAAACACCTTCCATTAAAGTTCTCTAACAAGCTGACAAGATAAGGAGTCGAAGGTGAAAGGAACTATAAAAGGGAAATAGACACATTTTATAAAGAATTGCTTTAGATATTGAAAAACTCAACAAAGCCTGAAAAGCTTTATTCATATAGATAGGAATGGGTAATTATGCAAATACTGTGTGAAAAAACTACTGTGCTTCGAAAGGCAACATTTGAGAAGTCACAGTATTCACAGAAAAAGCTATCTTAAGTCTACTACCTTTTATAGCAATTCCTCTAGCAACGATTTTCAGTGAATGCTACTATTCAAGAATGACCAACATCGCTACAACCAACAACCCTGCAACTATTCAAGAATGACATTTCATTTCAATGAGGAGAGAGAACTGAAGCATGACTCTAAAATGGCCAGCATTCAGGAGGGTCAGACCAGTCTTCTCAATTTGGAATCTCTACCCCATGTGCCACTCTAAAGCCAGCAAAATCATCTCAGAAAGTATGACAAAGTTTTACAATCAGCCTGCCTCTTCAGAATCAACAGTTTCTTTAAAAAATATATTGGTTCATGTTCAAAATGAAGCTTAGTATGTAAACTACTAAGCAATTTGGCTTACCGATCATCACCAGGGATCCTGGTTTTCCCTGAAAAAAAATCACAGATTCTCTGATAAAACCCCCAAAATCCATAATTAAAATGAAAGGTCACTATATATAATATACACACACACACACACACACACACACACAGGGTCTTCATAAAGTTCTTGTGCACAACCTAAGTTATTGTTTAAAAGCGCACAAGGACTTTATGAAGACACTGTATATAGGTATTAGTTGAAAACAAAGTTTTCTTGATATATTTACCATTTTTAAAAGCAATTTGGAAGCCAACTAGTGCCTCAATCACTATAATAAAATACATTCTAAATACCTATAAATTTATAGGATTTGATTTTGGGTTTTTTTATCATGGAAAATCAGAGCTCCCTCTGCCTCCTTAGGTCACAGAGCACAGGTTCAGGCCCCTCACTCCCAAGCCACAGTCCCCAGCCCTCCTAGAGCCCCCACCCAGCCCTGCCAGAGGGGGCCCCCAGCTGCGAGGGCTATGGGGCCAGGGACCCAGCTCCACAGCCCCCTGCACCCGGCAGCAGCGCTGGAGCCCCAGCTGCCACCTCCAGGAGCCAGCAGCTGCTGCAGTGGAGCCTGGAGCCCATTTCCCAAACCCCTGTTGCCTGCCCACTGCAGGCTCGGAGAAGAGGTGGATACAGCTCCCTGCTGCTGCACGCACTCCCAGGGGGGCCATAAGGGGCCTGCACCCCTCCAGATCTGTGCCCAGGGTGGGAGCAGTGACAGACATTGGATGCCTGCTGCAGGCTCAGACTCCCTGTCCTGCAGCCCTCCCCTGGGGTCTCCACAGCCAGCAAGTAAAACCCAGCAGTGCAGGACAGAGCAGAAATCTCCTTGCCATTGCAAGCTTCACACTGCCCGGGTGAGGTGTCCCCTCCTCACAATGGCAAGGAGCTTCCCCAGCCAACCCTGCAGCACTGGATCACAGCTGCGGGACTGCGGAGGCCCCAGGAGAGGGCAGCGGAGGGGAGCCTGAGCAAGCAGCAGGCAGCCCACACCTGCCCCAGCCCCATGACAGATCTGGGGGGCACAGGTCCCCCCCGGGAGTGCACGCAGTGGGGAGGAGCTGGCCCCACCCCCCAGCGAGCTGCCCACGGCCCCATCCCATTCCCTCCTGGGCCCTGTGACTGCATATTCTGGCTCTGGGCCACATGCCATCCAGCTGGGCAGCAGCCCCAGCCCTGCCCAACTCCCTCCCCTCCTTCCTTCCCTATGGGGGCCCCATTGCCTGCAGAGAGCAATTTACAAAAGTGCAAAATCTGTGGGTTTCTCTGTTAAAATGAAAAATCCACATTTTCCACGGGTAAAGGGGGCAATCCGTGATTTTTATCCATTTTTCCATGGAAAATGGAAAACTCGGATCCCTGCAGATCACATATTGCCTCAGAACTCACTGTCTGTATAAAGCTATTAGTAATCAAAAAGATTTGTAGAACTTACACTACAGTCAGTTTTGAACACAAGAAAACCATCTATCAATGGAAACTGCATGAATAAATTTAAAGCAGGATATATTGCTTTGCTTAAAAATATACATGCAGGTTTTTTACAATGTCTGATTTTTTTTTTTTGATTTTTTTTAAGTATCACGGGTATCAAGACTGTAAAAACTTTAGTAAATACACTCCAGGGTAAGAGTACCATGGTACTCATCCTGACCCACATTTCAACTGCTCCAATATAGCCCCAGCTGCAAGACATTTTAGCCACCCACTATTTATGAACAATATAAAACTGAGTATTTTTATTTTAAAATTTACAACATGCTTTTCATCCTAAAAGATCTCCAGCCTCTCAAACTGCATAAATACAGCACTAGTAAAATGGAGCATCTGTTGGAGGTAGAACAGCTAGTGTAATGTACCTGCTAGCTAGTGAAGATCACTGAAGTAGCAGTTGAATTAATTTTGGCCAAGGTCACCAAAGAAGAGAGTAATACTTTCAAAAGCATCTAAAAGTACCATTCCTACTTTATTGAGAGGTGTGACTGCAGTAGATGTAGATATATACCTGAGCTAGTTTTAATCTACAAAGCTCAGGTAATAAGATCTGTGAACATCTGACCATCAGTGTGGGCTATACCTACCAGTGTGGGCACTTAGCCCAGCAACAAACCTTCCTGGAGGAGGCTCCCACAATTTCAGTAGTATTAAGACTTAAGTTAAGTGGAAATAAAACCGTACATTGCCAGTTTTTACAAGGTCATTCATCAGAACAGGACTCTGCTTTAACCTTGAAGTCACATTTGCCAGAAAGTGAAACAAATTTATGTCTGTGATCCCATTCAAGGCCTCACATAAATTAAGCTCCACACCAAAATAAATGCAAGTGTCCAATAATTTTTTGTTTTGTTTTGTTCTGATGTGAAAGTTTGTTGCTAGGGTCATAACCACAACTAAACAGCAATGCAAATCCATCTTCAGCAGAGGAGTTTGACAGAGATGTGTCCCCTTGGAGCAGGTTAATCAATCATGACTTCTGCTCAGGAACACTGATTCTAAGCAATTCTGTCAAGTGATAAGAACAGATTGTCAGACTGAGGCAGTTTGGGCACCGACCACCACAGTCACATCACTACAGGTTCTGTGCCCACTTGTTGCCTGTCACCTCTGTGGGGAACCCTGGCACAGGACTCAGCCTGTCTGACTCACAAAGGACTCAGCCCCCTCCACCTCTGTCTGAACAGGAACTGATTAGAGAAAGGACTTACAAAACACAATGAAGATGCAGTGGGAGACGCACCAAAAGTCCTCCAGACAAGGGTGATAAGAGTGAAGCAACTCCCCTGGTCTCATTTACATCAGAGATGGAACTGGATGGCAACTCATTTACACGGGAGATGGGACAGGAAAGCACCTTCATTAGCATCCAGCATGAAGAACAGAGATTCCAAGGCAAGGACTGCACTGAACTTTGGAACCAGAGAAGCAGGGGAGCACTGCATATTGGAGGATCCCTGCTCCAAAGGCTAATCAACCCAGTGTGCACACACCTAGCTCAGCATTTATCAGATGGATTCGAGTAAGGACTCCTTTATTGGTACCCAAAACACTGAATCTGCCTATCTGTATTGTGAGCTCCCTCAGAGTAATGCCACCCATAGCCAGGAGTGATCAGTTCCTATTATCCAGCATATGAGCCATTGTTTATCCATAAACAAACCTAGTGTTCTCCCTTGAGCCATGTTAGTTCTCTACAAAAAACCCTTCCCAAGCTCAAGTTTCTGTCCTGGTGCTTGGATCCAAAAGCTGCACCAGTTCCACTCCTTTTCTTCCTGGAATCCCTCCACTGCTCATGCTGAGGGCTCTGCCTGTCTGCAATCTCCGACAAATACCTGGGAACGTCAACTGGTTCAAGCTTTGCTAAGTGGTGAGATCCCATCTCTTTTTTTTCTCTCTCTCTCTTGGACTGGAACCTGACTTTTGCTTTCTTACTCCAGGCACAGCTTTCTAAACCTGACTTCTGCTGATCAAGCTTGAGCTAGACTTCCCCAAATACCTAACTGAAACTATGTAATATTGTGACTGTTTTATTTGTGTCTCTTGTATGGCTATTACTACTAGTATCATCCTAAATTCAAATACCTGGCAATAAATAACTTTTACAGTCAAGCTGGTTGCTATACTCTCTCTCTGAACCTCACTTACTCTTCCTTCCCCTTGACCCTTCCCATTTGCTCTGCAGCAATGTTTCTTTTACCTAAGCCAAAGATCCCTGTAATGCCCAAAACTACGGTGGGGTCTGCTCATCAACGGAGTTACTACTAGAATCACTGTGATGGGATTGGGACGTGCTGAGTTTTGAGGCACATGAGGGTATCAGCTGAAAGTGCTGATTGGACCCAGCCTGCTCAGACATACTCTGTTAGCATATGTGTATGTGGGTCTAACTGCACTTATTACTGCCCTGCTGAAATAAGGGATGAACTAAGTTCAAGGCACATGAGGGTGTCAGCCTGTCAATCCTGAATAACCCAGCCTGACTCAGATGTGCTCTGTTAACCCACGTGCTTGTGTCTGACTGCATTTTATTGTTGCCCTAATGAACTGAGTTCAAGGCATATGAGGATGTTAGCCTGTCAATGCTGAATAACCTGGCCTGGCTCAGGCATGCCCTATTGATGTGTGTGTGTATGTTTGTATATGTTTTTGACTGATTCGGTGATTGGAGGAACCCAGCCCCATTGAAACTGAGTCCTGCAAGATAGCTCCATTGGGGGTGAGGACTTGCAGAAGGGAGAGATACAGCTTCATATAGAAACACAAGCAACACAAGCAGCATATTGATAGAATTATAGACCCCAGAAATGTACCCCTAATAAACAAGCACACCCCAAAGTGACGGGCAACTCCGGTAACACATTTGCCCATCAGAAAAATGTGTAACTACACTTATTCACTTCACCAGCCTACTGTAAGTGTTAATTAATATTTGCAAAGCAGTTTAAGATCACTAGATGAAAGTCTGTACAAGTACAAAGCATTACTATTATTCTGTCCCTTCTGCTACCACATTCACCTGGCTCCAAAGATTTTCCAGAGCTTCTGTTTGCTGTTTTTTAAAGATGGGTACAATATGTTTTAGAGTTTCTCTTAATAACACATCACAAGGATTTGGGGGGCCATAGTTACCTGAAGCCAGAAGCACTTCAAAATTGCACAATCAGAAATATTCCTATGGCACTGGGGCAGATCATAAGGTTCTTGTTCAGCATAATTCCCCATCATTCTCCGCATACAGGGCTCTGACAGAGTGTAAGATATAAAGTAGCCTTTGGAACAAGTAGATAACAATAGGGGCACCCAGTACTTTTGAAGGGTAAATTCCCCTGCAGTTCAGTAGCATGGGTGTCTGGTGCTTCTCGAGTCGGGGGGCGGGGTAGCATATGCCCCCCCCCCCATCCGAAACTAGTCAGTGACTAGGGGGGAGGGGGGATCCTCTGGCAACTGATCTCATTCACCATGAAAGCAGCTGTGCTGCTTCTGGAAGTCCCGTGGCCATTTCCAGAAGCAGCACAACCGCTTTTGCTATCAGCCTCGCTCCCCAGCCAGCACTAGGTGGGGGGCACTGGTGCTCCCACCTGCCCCACTGCCCACCGGCTAAACAGGGAGCGTGGCCTGGCAGGGGGTATACTGGTACTCTCAAGGGGCGCACCCCCTATAAGTCGCCCCTATTCAGAAGCATCTGAAGGCACAGAAGACTGTCAGTCAAATTCATTAACAGTCCAACCTCTTACTACCAAAATCATCCTCAATAGAAATTTGTCAGTCCATCCCCTTTAAGTCACACAGAATGGCTCATGATGGACTTGCAAATTATTTAGGGGTGCACCGATATTTTGGGGACTGTCACAGGGCACTTCAGTGCCCTGAACCTACAAAGAGGTACAGGTGCCGGTTGCCGGGGCAATGGCAGTTGGTCAGCTGACCGGAAGGGGGCAGGGCGTGACCTATATAAATGTAATCCAGGCTGAGGCCAAGGAGGCAGTTCCCCGCTAGCAGCCAAGGAAGAAGGAGCTTTGCTGGAGTAAGCTGAGTAGAGAAGCCTGATGGCAGCTTCTGTTTGAGGATACCAGGTGGAGGAAGCCCTGGTAGGGATTTGAATGATGGTTAGCCAGATGGCTTAGAGTTTATGTTGTGGCCCAGGGGCTTGAGTTTTCTGTTTGCAGTCTTATAAGACTGGAGGACTAGGTGAGGCTATTAGGGGTTGGAGGAGGCCTCATAGGGGCTCCACGGTAGTGTGGGGACCCTGATGCCAGAGAGGGCACAACATTCAGGGGTGCACTGACCCCAGCCCTGAGAAGGTGCACAGGATTGGGGGCCAGGTAAGGCCAAGGCTACCTGACCCCCACAGGAATTTTAGACCCGAGGAGGGGATTTGGGGGCCAGGCATGGC
Source organism: Crocodylus siamensis (assembly GCF_052110815.1). Classification (NCBI taxonomy): domain Eukaryota; kingdom Metazoa; phylum Chordata; order Crocodylia; family Crocodylidae; genus Crocodylus; species Crocodylus siamensis. Next base: position 305,001,258 of record NC_143395.1, read on the forward strand.
TACAGCCACCTGAGTCCCAACTGTGGAAGGCCCCAGTGCGGGCACGGTCATGAGAGAAGGCCCCAGTGCGGGCACGGTCATGGGGAGTGTGGGCAACTGTGAGAAAAGAGAGACCAGGGAGTGCCCGTGAGGGCAGAATTGACCAGACAACGTCAGGTATATCTGCAAGGCTCGGGGCATGGTACAGGGGTGGTTGGAGCCACACGTAGCCCCTAAGGCTTTAGTGCACTGAGTCACCTAAGACAGGGCACAGACTGGGATACATCAGGGCACTGTGTCAAAGACAAAAAGGCAGTCTCCCTTAAACACTAATAACATCAAAGACGGGGCAGGCAAGATTGTGAGGTTGCATTGACACCAGCTTGACATGGCGCTAGGGGAGTTCACGGCACCCCTAGGCTGTGCCCCATCATGGGGACCAATACCAATAGCTGATTTTCTTTTTTTTAGGAGACATATTGGTTGATACCCATCCAATTTAGCTGCATGCAGTGGGTAAGTATGTTGTTTTGGAAGAGGAGGGAAGGAGCATGGTGGGGACAACAGATCAGTGCCCCCCATGTTGAGAGAGGGGGTGGGGCAGGGGCAGATGCTGCCCAGCCGGGGCAGGACATGGGATGGAGCTGCAGCTCATCTGAGGGGTGTGGGGGGGGGGGGTGGCTCCCACTGCTGCTTGCACCCAGTGTGCCCCTGGATTTGTGTGGGGCAGGGCAGACTGTTGGAGCTGGAGCTGGGGCTGCACCAGGCTCTTCTCAGCAAAGGCTGGGCTTGGGGTGGGTGGCAGCAGCGCCGGAAGGGAGGGATATGGTGAAACTAGCACTACCACCACCTGCCCTGAGCCCAGCCCCACCAAGCCTGCAGCTGCACCCTGCCCCATCCCACAAAGATCTGGGGGCACACAGCCCCTCCATGCCCTCCCAGGGTACAAGCAGTGGTGGGAGCTGCCCCTCCCCCAAGCTGGGCAGTATCTACCCTTGCCCCTGCCCCACTCCCTCCCTCATCACAGGGGGCATTGATCTGGCCCCCCACGTTCCTTCCCTCCCCCTCCCCTTCCACCACAACAGGCTTACCAGCTGCACACAGCTCTTCAAGCTTCCAGGCTGTGCTCCTCGCTACCTGCGTGCTGTGCTGCGCTGCAGTTGTGCACATACACGGGCATTTATCGGCCACATTGGGCCAATTTCCAATACAGCCAATTTTCCTATATCGGTGCTGATCCAGTATCGGTGTACCTCCTAAAAATATTCAATTAAACGTCACTAGAATTTCCCTGTACTGTTGTAATGTCTTAGCATACCAAGAATGGAATATGTTAAAAGAATCCTCTCGGCAATCTACCTTACTAGACTTGAACCCTTGTTTTAGACAAGGATAAAAAGAAGTCTGAACAAAATATTATACTACATTAGCAGTTTTCCCTGAACAATCTCAGCTGGCTCTCTAATAACAGAGCTTAGACACCACAGTGATAGGCACTATATAAAAATATGAGTTGGATTGGCCGGGTAATGTTGCTTCCATACCACTGATCCGTGCTCTGCTTGGCACAGTCTTAAATTGTGCAAGAAAAGTGATAGCTGCAGCAGCACTCTCTGCTCTGTCTAATAAACATTTATAGGCATATAACCTGTTTAAGGCCCTAACCCCTTCAACTCCCACCACCATGGAATGTAAGAGGATGCCATCTGAACAAAGAGGAGAAGCAGTAGAATTCGCTTCTCTCAATAGCTAAGAGAAAGAAAGAAAAAGATCTCTGGAACTTAAACACGCTCAGAAGCTGGATTTGCTAGGTGATTTCCAAGACAGGGAATCCATCGAAGAATTAACCCTTCCCAACCACCTGGAAATAAGGAAGGAGACTCAGCAGAATCTCCTATAAACTTGCAGGAATAGAGAAGAAGACATTGGTGACTCCATCTTCACCAGAGGCATCAGAATAATTCCATTTGTGGGGACTGTATGTCTGCAGTGTAGCTTAATATTTTGTCAGAGAGAAAGATGGCAAATCAAGGGCTGGGGCTATGAGTTTGGAATGGGATAAAGATGAGATTCTGAAAGGGAAGGTATACCTCAACAATGGTGGACATCTATGATAGAAGGTGAGGGATGTAAGAAGGGCTAATAAAGCACATTCTGTCAATTAAAAAAAGTGGCGCACAATCTGCAACCCAACTCAAAAAGGTCCAAATCCAGTTTACTGTGTACAGACAGTCCCACTGAATGTCTATGGCATGGGTGGCCACCCCATGGTGCACATGCTGCAAGTGGCATGGGAGGCTAAATGTGGCACACAAAGATGTACCTGAGTGCTAGGCAAAACACAGGACAGCATGCATGGCTGCACCGCTGCCAGTGCAGAGGCAGCAATGCCAGCAGCAAAGCTGCTTCTCTTTCTGCATCCATCCCCAGAGTCATCACCCAGAGCTAGTGCTCCAGTCACCCCTTTCCTTATGCCCCAGGCACTCAGTAAAGGGAAGCACAGGAATGGAAGCAGAAGGGCTTGAGCCTCTGGCCACATGGAGGGGAGCAGGGGCAGGATGCTGCTGAGAAAAAAAAGTAATGCCAAGAGAGAGGTTAACCCTTGCTTGGCCCTGCAGATGACACTGAATTGCATTGTGAGTGAGACTTTGGATTCTCACCCACTATATAAACCTACAGCAGCTGCAAGGCCGCTCAGGCAAGACTTAACCTGGCTATTGGTGGCGATACCTCCCCTCACAGTAGCATCCTGCTCCCATGCAGCCAGACACTTGAGTTCTCTGGCCCCATTCTGGGCTCCAAGGCACAAAGGCTACCAAGTATGCCTCTGGGGGATGGAGATCAGAGCAGAATTTGCAGGGGGGGAGGCAGGTGTCCTTCAGGGTGGGCAGTGTGGGAGACCACCCAGGGTGCCCTGGTCAAGGAGGCACCAAACACAAAACACATGCACATTCAGGTATGAGTAACCCAGGCTCACAGCAGTGCTCTCCCCCCCCCCCCCGCCCCGCCCCACCTAGCCCCAGGCAGGAGGAGCAGTGCCCAGCCCAGCCCAACCTCATCTGCAACCGCTGCTCAGGAGGAGCTGGGCTTGGCCTGGGCAGGTGTGGTGACATGCCTGCCTACCTGGCACATGACGCTGCCCTGCAGGACTGAGCCCCATGCCCCTGCTCCTTTGCCTCTGCCTGCAGCAGCACCACTGACTTGGGGGAGAGAAGGGGGCAAAATAGAAGTTTGCTCAGGCTGCTATTTTCCCTAATGCTGGCTCTGGGGGGGGGTCACCTGGGGGTACCTTGTGATATGTATGCTGAAAAGGTTGGCTACTACTGGTGTACAAGGAAAAAAAGAGAAAGAGTTTGGCAAGAAAGGACTGCCAAGGATGTACACAAAATAAATTCCATCTGCTAGGAGATTACCACATCATTTTATCCCTTCGCTCTAGTCTAGGTGATACAGATGAAGACTTATTTCTAATAACACTACAACCAGTGCATGTTCATATTCCTCACCTCCAAGTGAAAGGAAGTACAAGAAGAAAGTTAAATGTTCACTGTTTTATACTCTACGATGTTACAAAGACTCATATAATAAACATTTATCCCACATAGCAAGACAGCATATACACTTTTAAAAATAAAGTCCCATTGGGTGGAAATGTGTATTATCAAAGGGACTAAGACAAGTTACAATATTTTGTAGCTATCAAGCTACCATTTAAAGCAATGGTCACTAACTAATCTTGATTCACTGGTAGACCTCAGAATCTCTTGTGGTAGATCTCAAAGCCTCTTGGTGTCGATCCGAGGCTGGGGTGAGGGGCTGAGTGCGTGTGCGTGCCCCAGCCCAGCAGGTCAGTCCATGGGGGAGGAAAGGGGCAGGGGCTAGATTGAGGAAAGGACAGTGCCGCAGAGGCAGGAGCAGGGATAAGTTGAGTGGGGTCCTTGGCAAGTGGGACTTACCTGCTGAGGAGGCATGCCCCCAAATAATTTTTTCTCTCTCTGCCTCCCCCATCTTCCCTCACCACAGACCTACCTGCTAGGTCAGGTGGGGAGGAGAGTGGGGTGGTAGCAGCACACAGTAGATCTTGGGTTGCTTTAAAATGCCAAAAATGATCTCCTACTTAAAAAGGTTAGAGACCACTGATTTAAAGGGATGATCTTTATAAATCTTCAGGGATAAATTGCTAATTATTAATCACTGTAGTTTTTACTCCAGTGCCAGATTCCGCTTGGCTATAAGATTCATTATGGATTTTTAAAAATGAGCTATATATAGTGAAATTAATCCTAAAACTAAATTCAATGGGCTGAGATGTTTGAGAGAGAGATTCAGACTTGCTTTTGGTGATTACTTCCTCTTTTCTGATTAAATGCTTGACTTGTCCAGCGTGCTGAAACTAATTAAACCAAAGCAGTAGCATTCATTTCAAACCGCAAGATAGCGGCTCTTATCAGTCCCTGCTCTTATCTCCATTATGAATTTGTGTAGAAGAATACGTGAGCATATTATATGTTCTAGTCCTTAAAAACATAGCTCAGGATTTGAGTAGACCTTAAGGGGGAAAAAATACTCCCTGGATACTGTAAATAGTCTAGCTATAGTAAGTGATATTGTGCAGTATCACTATGACTTCATTGCTTTGGCAGCAACTGTTTCACCAATAAATAATTTAATGACTAGCTAATCATTGGTAAAAATGACAGCATATGCATTTATTTTCCCCCGACTGTTTACCACACAGAACATATCCTACATGAATACTCACCATTACCTTTTCCTTAACTGTAGTTCTTCAAAATACTTAACAAAAGTCTGAAAAGTTGCAAAACCTTTTTTTTTTTTTTGGTCTGATCCTTGGGAAACAGAAAGATCACACAGAACACTATACTGAAGAGGTATGACCAATCCTTTCTATATTACCCTGTCTTCAATTAACTTTACAGGAACAATCAATTATTTTACTTCCTTTTTCACATAGCCTTAATTTTTCAAAATTCAAACTATAAATTTAGCAACTGAATGCAAACCCTTTTGGAGGCAGAATATTTAGCCACAAGCCAGTCAATCACAAAAAAATTATAAAATACAAAGCCAAGTGTCATGTACTTTCCAATTACTACAGTTAGAAGGGTGCTACCATTGACTACTATATAGCTGCTCATTGCCATAAACTATCTGTAAGTGGAAATGAGCCAAAGCTAACTCTCTCTCCTGGTCTGCTCATGCTCATGCCTCCAACCTGCTCAGCTCTCTCTCCTGGTTTGCTGATGCTGCAACCTGCTCAAGCATAGCAACCATTAATTTTCATCAGGGAGAGAAAAAGATATTTTTTCCACGTGAATAATTTCATGCATTTATACAGATCCATTTTTTTATGTTAGATGGCCCAGACAGTGATTTGGTGAACACAAATGCAACAGCTAAAACAAAAAAAGAAATTAAAAATCTTATGAAAATATCATAATCTTGTACTTGAGAAGAACATGGGCAACCTTTGAAAATGAGTTTACTGACACCATGAGAGGATCATTAGAATGCACCAATGCCCTTGTCCTCCTGTACTAGGACATATCATCATATTAAGTGTAAGAGTAAGGGATACAGCCACTGAATGAGAAATTCCTAAACCTTAAATCCTGGAGGCTCTCTCGCAATACAAGAACTAGGCTCACAAAAGGAAACTAGTAGGTAGTCAGTTCCAAACTAACACAAGGCAGTTCTTTTTCACACCATGTGTCATTCAAGCCTGGACTTCACTCCCACCGGATGTGGTGGAAGCTGACAATATAGCCAGGTTCAAAAAGGGATCAGGCAATGTTTTGGAGGAAAGAGACAGCAAAGGAATGAGGGGTACAGCCTTGGAGTCAGAGCCTCTCAGCCCTTAAATACTGGAGGCAACAAGTAAGAGAGGAACAGTGGGGAGAAAAACCCTGGTCATAGCCACTTCACTGTTCAGCATCCCTGCTCTGCCACAGTGCGACACAAGGTAATACTGGGCAAGATGGACCTTAGGTCCGACCCAGTCAATGGCAGCTCTTCACAGGTTCCTCTGTCTCTTTCTCACCCTCTTTTTTAAAACTTAACTAAACACTTAACAGTGTTAACTAAAAATGAGCCATTTTGGAGTGTGCAGCCTATCTCCACATCCCTCCCTTAAGGCTCTTTGTTTTGGTAGGCTCTCTCTGTTTTTCAGATTGCCATTTAAGGTGGGCTATATCACAGCAAGGACTTAGGAGGGTCAGAGGAGCTGCTACCAGGGTTGAGGGGGGCTGCTAGCAAGGTCAGGGGGCTGCTAGGATGGTCGAGGGAAGCTGCTGGGGGGCTGCTAGGAGGGTCAGGGAGTCTGTTAGGAGGATTGGGGAGTTTTTTAGGAGGGTCTGGAGGGCTCTTAGGAGGGCCATAGGGACTGCTAGGGGTGTTGGGGGGGAATGCTAAGAGAGTCAAGCAGTCTGTTAGGAGGGTCTGGGGGCTCTTAGGAGGGTCATAGGGACTGCTAGGAAGGCCAGGGGCTGCTAGGAGCATTGAAGAAACCTGTTAGAGGGATCAGGGTGGCTGCTAGGGGGGTCAGGGAGTCTGTTAGGGGGGTCTGGGGGGCTGTAAGGAGGGTCATAGGGACTACTAGGAGAGCTGGGGGCGTCTGGGGAGGGGGAATGCTAAGAGAGTCGAGTCTGTGAGAAGGTTCTAGGGGGCTGCTAGGAGGGTCGAGGAAAGCTGTTAGAGCGGTCAAGGGAGCTGCTAGGAGGGTCGCGGGGGTGGGGGGGCGGACGCTAAGAGAGTCAGGGAGCCTCTTAGGAGGCTGAGGAGGACTACTAGCAGAGCCGGGGGCTGCTAGGAAGCTCGGAGCAACGGCAAGGAGCCCCCCAAGCAGGACCTGAAAAACACAGCAAAGACCCATCCAGGCAAGCCCGGCAGGGCAGGGCACCCGCGCACCCGTCCCCGGCGAGCCCCAGCCCCAGCCCCTCGCAGAGCGCGCGGCGCTGCCCGGGCGCGCGGGGGAAAAGTTGGGGCTGGAGCGAGCCCCGAGCCCCGCGCCCCGCTCACCTGCCGGGTCCAGCAGGGCGACGGGCCCCGGCGGCTGCATCCTGCGGCTCCCCGGGCGCCAGCCGCAGCCGCCCAGCAGCGCCCGAGCCCGGCTGCCTCGCGCGGGAGGCGGCGGCCGCGCGGAGCGGAGTGGAGCTGAGGGAGGAGCGCGGAGCTCGCCCCCCCGCCCCCCCGGCGGCACAGCCCGAGCCGAGCCGAGGGGACGACCGCCCGCTGCGAGTCCGGCGCTCCCGCCCTGCTGCCCTCAGCTGCTCTGGGGGGCGGGGGGAGCAGGGGGCTGCTAGGAAGCCCCCGCTCAGTGGGGGAGCGGGGCACGCACGTCCCTTCCCTGCCAGCGCAGCGCCCTGAGCACCACGTGGGCGCGGGGCTGGTGCGGCTGGACCCCGGGCGACACGAGGAAAGACCCCAGCCCGGGCCCACCCCAGCGAGCTTCGGGTGAATTTGTTGGGGCTGGTCCTGCTGAGAGCAGGGCTTGAGCAGACAGCCCTCCGGCCCCCTTCCAGCCTCCTTGCCTAGGGGTCTGGCAATTCAGCAGGCAGCTTGCCTGGGGGCTAGCCATCACCACCTCGTTTTAGTCTAGCTGGGCCACCAGAGGACAGGCCCAGCCAGTTGCATCTACGCACCCTGTCCCAAAAAGAGCATAGGCAGAATTGAGGTACCTAAATGTAAGCCTCAGAAAACCCTTGCTCAGTCTTCTGGGCACCTTCATCCGTGGGTTTTGCTGGCTGGGTTGCCTGTGGGCAGCCCCACTCCAGCAGGTGTGAATATGTTGAAACCTCTGTTGTACCTATGCTAGTTTCATAGTTTCTAGGGTCGGAAGGGACTTGAGCAGATCATCTAGTCTGACCCCCTGCCATGGCAGGAAAGAGCATTGGGGTCTAACCTCCTCTTAAAAACCCCCAGGGTAGGAGCCAGCACCACTTCTCTTGGAAGTTGGTTCCAGATCCTAGCTGCCCTGACTGTGAAGTAGCGCCTCCTGATGTCTAGTCTGAATCTACCCTCTGCCAGCTTGTGACCATTATTCCTGGTCACTCCTGGTAGTGCTCGGGGGAACAGGGACTGCCCCAATGCCTGCTGATCCCCCCTGGCTAGTTTGTAACAGGCCACTAGATCCCCCCTCAGCCTTCTCTTTTGGAGGCTGAACAGGTTCAGGTCCCGTAACCTCTCCTCATAGGGCCTGCCCTGCTGTCTCCTGATCATGCGAGTGGCCCTCCTCTGGACCATCTCCATGCTGTCCACATCCCTCTTGTGTGGGATCCTGGGACGTATTCATTCCCTGTCCATGCCCTCGAAGCCTTTAGCTAACTGGAGGGTGTTTCCAAAGAGGATGGAGCTAGACTGTTCTCAGTGGTGACAGATGAGAGAACAAGGAGCAGCAACAGGTCTCAAGTTGCAGCAAGGGAGGTTTAGGTCCAATATTAGGAAAAACTCTCTCATGTGGAGGGTGGTGAAGCACTGGAACGAGTTACCCAGAAAGGTGGTGAAATCCCCATCCTTGAAGACTTTTAAGACCCAGCTAGACAAACCCTTGGCTGAGATGATCCAGTTGGGGCTGGGCCTGCTTTGAGCAAGGGGTTAAACTAGATGACCTCCTCAGGTTCCTTCAACCTCATCTTCTATGACTCTAAGCAGCACAGTGGCAAGGATGTTTGCCACTCAGGGCAAGCCCGCAGTGGCAGCCCGCCCTCACCCCCATGCATTGATCTGGGGGGCACATGCCCCCCCATGCTTGCCTGGAAGTGCACACACCAGCAGAAGCCACCCTCCCCCATCCCTGTGCCCCCCCCCAGACCAGCCGCTCACGACTCTGTCCTGCACCCCACCCCCACTGGGCAGCATCTATCAGTGCCCCTTCACTTTGGTGCCTGGGGCAGTTGCCTCACTCATCCCTCCCCCTCTTGCAATGGCACTCTTTCTAAGGGCTCAAGCCAGTGCTTAGATCACACCCAACATGCTGACAGGGGACCTGGTAGCAGCTTACCACTATACTAGGGGAGTACATCAAGGGCTCAGTGAGCAACTGTTCACCAGGGCATACAAGAGGAAAGCCAGGAGTAATGGCCACAAACTCCTGGAAGATCGATTCAGGCTCAACATTAGGAAAAACTTCTTCACAGTCAGGGTGTTCAGACTGTGGAATAAGTTCCCTCCAGAGGTGGTGCAATCACCTACCCTGGAAATCTTCAAGAGGAGACTAGACAGTCACCTTGTTGGAGTCACCTGACTCCCAGCTATCTTTTCTGCTTGGTGCAGGGGGCTGGACCGGATGATCTTCCAAGGTCCCTTCCAACCCTACAGTCTATGAATCTATGACAGAGCTGGGCTCTGCACAAAATGCAATAGCCACTGCCACTCATTCCAGGAGACGACAAGGAGGTGGGGTGGGGCCAGCATCCACATTTTGCATAGGGGCTTAGTAGAGCTTTCAACCAGGAATTGGAAGACCTGCCTTTAATACTACCCTCAACCTGAACTCGCATCTTTCCCCTCACAAATGAACACCCTCAGCACCTGTTGGAGCCTAGTGGGGGTAGCACTTTCCACTCCTCCTGCTTAAGGCAAGACGCTTTGCAAAATGAAATTCAAGCTTCAGGCATTGAGTACAATGCATAAGTTGCTCTGGATGCACAGATCACAATCTATATCTCCCTTGTCTTACCTGAGTGCCTTCATCACCAAGTTAACAAGTCATGCTTCTCCTTGCTCTCAGTCTCCTTTCCCAACCAATCCCAGTTTCTTCTCTTATGGCTCCCTCTCCTATAATGGTCTCCAATCACCACCTCTCAACTATTGTCCCTGCTCCTGCTGTCTTCCTGACTCCCTCCTCAGGCTCTCTGTTCAGTCTCAGCATTCCCACTCTTCCCAATGCCCCTAGCAGCTTCTTCCCACAGACAGTCACAGTTTTTCCTTTGTACTCTGATACCCACTATCATAAGGAAGCACTAGCCCCAGACCCCAACCAGAGGGAAGAGGAAGTGCAAAACAGCAGCAGCTGCTCTGCTGGGATTGCCATTGCTGTGCTGGCAGCAGTGCAGCCACTAATGCTGCCCCATGCGCGGCAGCAGGGTGCTCAGGCATCCAGTTATCTCTCTGCTGATACCTCACCACATCCAACTCCCTGCTCCAAACAAGCTATTTTCAGTTCTAGTTTCCTAGTCCATAAACATGAGCCACAGTCCCACTTCCCATCTCTCTCAGTTCCCTATCCCCAAGCTTCTTGCCCTGATGCAGTATCTTCCTTCTTTAGCCTACGGAGGTCACTGAGAACGGAGGTGACACTCCCCCTGCCATCAGATAAGGAGCTCAGCATCCCTGCAGCAGCCCAGAGCTGCAATTGCAGGGATAGTCTGGCTCAGCCCAGGGCTCAAACAGGCCGAACATCGATAGAATTTTCAGAGCTTGTAGCTGCTAAAGATTTTACTCCATTTATTCCATTATTTTTCACTGGAAATGTGGGTAGACTTTCATAGGGATAGCAAGAGAGACATCCCTGACACAGGAATTTGCCCTGTGGCAAATTTCAGGTTGCTATTTTAAAGCATGGGTGCACTAAAGCTCTCAAATCAATGTAGTCAGACCAATGGCATTTTCTCAAGTCTTGTTCTCCAGAAGTGCTGAGTAGTTTTGGCAGAAAGCGTTCAAGAAAATTCACCTTGAAGCATGCATTTGGCAAGGAAAGCTTCATCCTAAATAGAAATTTTTGGAAAAGTTAGAACTAGGTTCTTACAACCTGTCAGCGTTACCAGCCCTGCTTATCAAAAGTACCTGCTGCCTCTGATAGCACTTCTAGTATTTATCACAATAGTCAGTCATTCTTAAAAGTGTCTTTCCAGGAAGCCTTTCAATGAATGGCCTGTGCAGGAGTCCTTTCCCATTTCCAAACCATTCCTATAAATCACATTTCATACTTCCAGGTCTAAACATTATTAGCCCCTTGGGGCAAATACTAGGTTTTAGTTGCTTGTGTAGCTAGCAATGAGTTCATTAATTAAATCAGTGTATTCCGTTTGTAATCAAAACTTAGCTTGTCCTTCTATTTCTTGATCCTGGACACATGGCATATGCCAGAAACACTCTCTCTCATGTGCCGAGCCTCAGAACACACTGATTACAAAAGTTATTGATATAGCTGTCCCTTGAATCTCTTCCTTTCTCCATTTTAAATTACATGCAAGTATAAATATACAAACCAAAACTAACAATAAACATTTTTAGACTGCAATAGCAACACTGAAATAGAAACATCTAGGATGGAGGTGAGTGAAGATAGGGTTTGTTCCATGTTCTGTAGGACATCTGTCAAAACTATCCTCTCTGAATTGCAATGGCTCTCATGTCCACCTCTTATTTTCTTAACCAGTTGCTCTCCCTATTCAGCTCTAGTGACAGATCAGCAAACTGCACTTACTCTCTTTCTCAGTAATATTTACTGAGTAAACCATGTCACTTCTGTCAGTAAGGCTCCAGATGTCCTCAAGAATAGTCAACATCCAATGTTTTATTTACATGCCTTCTGCAGGACTGACCCTTAGGAAAGGCTATAAGCATTTGACCTTTGAATCCATACTAAAGTTGACAGGTTGTCAGCTACTTTGCTTGCACTAACATGCATTTTTACTTACATGGAAGATACTGTAACTAATTTAGTACTTTCATAGTATTTCCCTTTTTGAACAGCATATAACTTTAGTTATATATTTGGAAAGTGACAGCTGTCTTGGGGTTCAGCCAAAGATTGTAAAGTGAACTCCCTTAGGAACTAAGGACTACCACAAACATCACCATCTTCCTCTCTCAATGTAAGCCACATTTCTCTGATTTACCTTCTCTAGCATAAATATGTAGTAACATGTATGTATTGCGTATATAAAATTAAACCTGAAATGCAACCAAATGTTGTGTTTGTTTCTCTTGGGAAAACAGAAACACATACATTAGTTGTTGCAAAATGCATTATTGGGAAATCTTCAGATACTTTAGTGTTAAATATAATATAGCAATTTATAAGGGTACAACAGAAATGTTAGTACTAAACATCTGTCCTTTAGCAACTGGAGGGTTGCTTTTTCCCCTTACAAATTTGTGTCTTAATTGAACTCAAATTGCCCTAGCCTTTCTTAGCAGATGTGATTCCTAGTCACCTGCTCCCATCATATGATGCCTAGATTGAGAGGAAAACCAGCCACAGGCAGACAGAACCCACATGCCCTCATCAGTGACACAACTGTGATGGAAGGGAAGCTGGTCATTAATGATTTACGAACACCACTTTTGACTGGGCATTGTGGTAATTACTATATGAAGAGGTTAGTTTGAGAGAGAGTTATTAGGAGAGCAGGAAAGAAAAGTGGTTTAAGATAATCCACCCTGCAATAAAGCACTTACTGGTTCCTTAAGAAACAATCTTCCAAATTCATAGTTTGAGTATTCTGTCTCTTAGCTCCAGGCAATGTAAAAAAATTCTTATGTTCATGGTCAAAGACTGGGCACAAGAAGATTTTAAAGAACAATAAAAAATTAAAAAAGGGATTTCCTCAAGATGGGGATACTGCTGCTCATCCATGCAGACACCAGTGATAATGCCAGGGGAGACCCTGAGCAGATCAAAAATCACTACAGGGCTCTGGGTAAAAGGGTGAAGGGGTCTGGGGCTCGGGTCTTGTTCACTTCCTTCCTTCCACTCAAGGGAAAGGGCCTGGGTATGATGAGCAGGTGCATTCTGCAGATCAATATTTGGCTTCACAGGTGGTGTTGCCAGCAGAGATTTGGCTTCTTTGACCATGGGATGTTGTTCCAAGACAAAGGATTACAGGAGAGAGATGGGATCCACCTGATGAAGAGAGGGAAGAGCATCTTTGCAGTCAGGCTTGCTAACCTAGTGAGGAGAGCTTTAAAACTAGGTTTGTCAGGGGATGAAGACTGAAGCCCTAGGGTAAGTGGGAAGTGGGAGAGCTGGAGGAAGAGCAAGCAGGAGAGGGCAAGAGAAGGTACTCTCATAACTTCCTGAGAAAATCAGGGCAATGAACTAGTTACCTCGAGGCCATCCTGGGGTGGGGGGGCAGCCATGAATCTGGGCAACTGTCCTAGGCCCTGCACTTTGAGGGGCCCCGCAGAGCCAAGTGGAGCAGCTGTGGCAACTCCATGATGCTGCTGGCTTCACATCCAGCTGCTGGGTACCTCTTCCCCACCGCTGAATCTGCCGCCAGCTTCCTTGCGTCTGGGGGAGAGGCCCGGCGCAGGCTGATTTGCTCTGGGCCCCACACCCTGCTCAGATAGTCTCTGCCTGTACAAAAAGGCACCGAGCTTAGAAAACTAGCACAAAGAATTAGAAGTCCTTGCACATTCACAAAACTATGATATGATTGCAATAACAGAGATTTAGAGCTATGCTCACGTGGCTGGAGCACTGTCATGAATGGGTACAAATGGTTCAGGAAGGACAGGCAGGGGGGAAGAGGAGGAGGAGTTGAACTTTATGTAAAAGAGCCATATGATTGCTCAGAGCTCCAGTATGAATCTGGAGATAGTCCTGTTGAAAGTCTTTGGGTTAAGGTTAGAAGAGAGAGCAACAAGAGTGATGTCGTAGTGGCAGTCTCCTATAGACCACCAGACAGGAGGAAGTGGTGCATAAGTTTTCTTCAAACAGCTAGTGGAAGTTTCCCAATCCATCCTTGGTTTTCATGGGGGACTTCAAATCACCCTGACATCTGCCAGGAGGGCAACAGAGCCAAGCACAGGCAATACAGGAAGTTTTTGGAGAGTGTTGGGGACAACTTCCTGGTGCAAGTGCTGGAGCAGCCAACTGGAGCCATGCTCTTCTTGACTTGCTGTTCACAAACAGGGAAGAATTGGTGGGGAATGTAGTATACTGGATGGCAACTTGGGCAGCAGCGACCATGAAATAGTTTCATAGTTGGTTGGGTCAGAAGGGGCCTGAGCAGATCATCAAGTCCGACCCCCCTGCCATGGCAGGAAAGAGTACTGAGGTCAAATGACCCCAGCAAGGTGTACATCCAGCCTCCTCTTAAAGACCCCCAGGGTAGGAGCCTGCACCACTTCTCTTGGAACTTAGCTCCAGATCCTAGCCACCCTGACCGTGAAGTAGCGCCTCCTGATGTCTAGCCTAAATCTACCCTCTGCCAGCTTGTGACCGTTATTCCTGGTCACTCCTGGCAGTGCTCGGGGGAACAGGGACTTCTCCAATGCCTGCTGGTCCCCTCTGACTAGTTTGTAACAGGCCACTAGATCCCTCTCAGCCTTCTCTTGTGGAGGCTGAACAGGTTCAGGTCCCACAGCCTCTCCTCGTAGGGCCTGCCCTGCTGCCCCCGATCATGCGAGTAGCCCTCCTCTGGACCCTCTCCATGTTGTCCACATCCCTCCTGAAGTGCTGTGCCCAGAACTGGATGCAGTACTCCAGCTGCGGCCTGACCAGTGCCACATAGAGGGGGAGGATCACCTCCTTGGACCTGCTTGAGATGCATCTGTGGAAGAGAAGACTGAGAGGGGATTTAATAGCAGCTTTCAAGTACCTGAAGTGGGGCTCAAAAGAGGATTGAGCTAGACTGTTCGGTGGTGGCAGGTGACAGAACAAGGAGCAATGGTTTCAAGTTGCAGCAAGGGAGGTTTAGGTTAGATATTAGGGGAAAATTTCACACTAGAAAGGTAATAAAGCATGGGAACAAGTTACCCAGAGGGATGTGGACTCTCCATCCTTGGAGGTTTTTACAACCCAGCTAGACAAAGCATTGGCTGGGATGATCTAGTTGGGGATGGTCCTGCTTTGAGCAAAGGGTTGGACTAGATGACCTCCTGTAGGGGTGATGCATAGGGGGAGCACGCAGGTGCACGCACACCCCCTGAGCTTGTCCATGCATCCACTGCAAAAAGGCACCGCCAATAGGCAGCCCCTGTGGGCAGTTACCACTTGCCACCCCACTGTCAACATCACTGCAGAATCTGCAGGTGGTCTGAGATTCCTGCTGGCTGCTGCTGGTGGTTGCAGGTGATCGCCGACCCTTGATCAGCACTCGCCACCCCCCAGCTGCCGACGGTGCCAGCAGCATCTTTGGGAGCTCCCCTGCTCACTGCTGCCGCCACTCTTCTGCTGTTGCTGTGCCCCTCCAGCTGCCGGGGCCATGTGCCATTCATGATCTCCTCAGGTCCCTTCCAGACTAATTTTCTATAACTGTTCAGGAGCTATTTGAGCATGAGACTGATGTACAAACATGCACTGAGAATGTCTGGAGAAGGTAGGTCCGTCTAACCCACCACCACAGAATGACAGCTATCATGAGGTATACATATAAGCAGTGATTAATTGGGAGGCATTATTTACACATATTCCCCCAAACTGATTTAACTGCCATCAGGTTTGGGCCTTGTCAAAAGCTAATAACAAGCTATGTTCATTTGCATTATTTTTATATCTGCAAGTGACATGTTCAACGTAAGAGTTTTATTTTGAGTTTGAGTTTTATAGCCTGCATAATTTACAAGTCATCTGGTTTATTGACAAGTGTAAATAGTTTTATTAGTCAATAGCCAGTTACTGCATCTTGCCTCAGATTTAAGTCCTCTTCTCAAATAATAGCCAGTTGCTTTTCAAAAGAAAAAGCCATCAACAAATTGATCAGTGGAGACACCTATGCTCATCAGACAGGTACCTAGTAAAGATGAAATTGCTTGTAGAAACTGATGTCTGTCTCCTTTGACCAAAATAGCTGAGGAAAATGTGATTAGGGGTTTAGGTGAATATTTCTGTCTTCTTTGAATATAATAAAGGAAGAGGAAGGGCACCTAGCTTCTCAGATAGATGCCTATCTGGAAAGCAAATCATACACACAGATGTAAGTAGTTCTGTCCTTCTTAAATAGAATGAGGAAGATAAGGGAGTATTAGGAGCCAGGAGACTGAAGTGGGGAGTTCTGAGGGGAAAGTTATATTCAGCATGCCAAATCAGATGACACACCCCGAGTCCAAGGAAAGAGAAAGGGCACCACCTAGACAGGCTGTGGAAATCATCTGTAAATAGCAGCAGGTGTGTTTGAGCAGTGAGCTGGACTGCTGAGAATACCAGGAAACTACTTCAGGTCAGAAAGTAGCTGGAAGCTATTTCTGATTCTATTCCTTTGCATCCTTTCTCTCTGAACTTAATAGACTCTTTTTCTTCTTTCTTACATGTTCTTCTGTCTTATGTAATTAACCTGTTTTGCTTTACAAGTTACTGATTGCCTTGTGGTAAGAGTGATTTCAGGGCAGCTGATAACTACAGGCATTTTGTTTCCATGGAAATGGTGAGTCCATAATATTTTGCAAACTGGGCAATTATCCTGTGAGCTGCAGTCTGTCTAGGGTCCGGGAAGACTTATATTTGCTGGGGCTTAGGAATCATTGAGGAACAATCTAAGACTTTATCCAGAAGACATGCAGCAGGACAGTGGGGAGAGGCTTGGGATACCAGGTTCACCCCAAGAATCTGTCACAGTATAGTTTTAGGTAAGATAAATACACATAAAGATGGTTTGTCAGCAGCTTTTCTTTAAATGCTTTGCCCCTTCAGTTAACCTACTTAAAACCAAATACCGTTTATTTTATCTTGTCTTCACAGTCACTTCTGGTCACAGACTCCCAAAAAAGAAAAAAAAATCACAAGTGCAAAACCTAGTCAGACCTGCTGGGTAAGCATGGTTGATAGAGTCCTTTAGCTCTGTCTGGGTGGCAGAATTGCAGAATTCTCCAACACAGAAGAAGTAACAGCACAAGATCTAATACATTTGGGATATACTCAGAGAAACCAGGAGGAGGACAAATGTATCACCATGATAACAATGTCCTTTGTACAGAAGCTGATCAGATAGCCCCCTGTTACAATCTCAGGCCATATGCCTTACTCAAGGTTGAACTAAGCCATTGGTCCCTCTCACACACAGCACTTTGGGCAGAGAGTATGCACCCTACTCTATGTGGGCCTCCACGTACTTCTGCACCCGCCCTGGGGCTGCTCTCTCTCTGCCCCTTCACTGGGGCCATCAGGGTCTTTTACCCTATGGGCTCAGGTGCCTCTCACTAGGCATGCCTGGCCCCATGCCTGGCCCTACTTCAGGGTCACCCACCGGGCTATGGGGGATGGGGTTTTAAGGTGCCCCTCCTGGCCTTTCACCAGAGAGGTAACTGGCCTAGCATTTCTGGGGTACTGTCCCACCACAGACAGCCCTATCAGAGCACCCTCCCTGGCAGGGTGCAGTTTTCAGTCATACCCAAAACCAGGCACCTCCTACCATCCCCATAGCTCCTGCCCTTCCCCCCAAGGATGTGCCAAGCAGCAGCTCAGATGGGTGTTGCTCTTTCAGCTGCCAACAGCAGACAGCTGCCCCAGCTCTGAAGGCCTGGGTTAAAATGGAGGCGGCTCTACCCCCCTCCTGCAATCCCAGGGCCTTCCTGGGGTTGTGTGACCACCTGATTAAGGCTAGCCCACACCTGCAGGCTGCTGATGCTGCCCGCTCTCAAACCTTAAAGTGAAACTGAAGGTACTTTGCCATGCAGATCCAAAAATTTCATCTTTATAGTCCCCAAAGTTCTAATTCCTGTGCTTTTTCTGTGACCTATCCATCTAAAGCAGTGGTGCCCTAATAGTCCTTAGTAGATGTGATTGCTAGTCACCTGCTCTCATTATGACACCTAGATTGAGAGGAAAACCAGCCACAGGTAAGGCATAACCCACATATCCTTAACAGTCACCCAGCTGTGATAGAAGGGAAGCTGTACAGCCCATGGCTGCTAAGCCATGTCATCTAGCCAGTGGAGCTTCCCACCAGTCTGTAAAATTACCTGCGGGAATTAACATAGCCACCAGTCTCCTACCACCAAGTTTCCAGACACACAGGGAGCTTCTCAGGCCATATGACATGGCTCCATGCACCAAGCTAGACCAGCATGTGGGGTTGGTGCACGGGATTGCTTTGTGGCTAGATCCAGAGCACAGGGTCTGGCTGGTGAACAGCAGTGGTTCACAGCCAGATCCAGCATGCAGGGTTGGTCCACAGCTGGATCTGGAGCATCAGATAGACTCTACATACCAGATCACACCTGCTGAGCAGCACTGTGCTGAATCAGGCCCACAGACTGACTCCACAGGCTAGATCAGGCATGACTGCTGGCAGTTGGGCATGGGGGCACCCCTGTTTGTGTGGTGTGCTCCTTAGTGAAGTCTCTGGAGGGCCGGGTGCAGGAAGGAGACTCCGATGGTGATACCAGAGGAGGAGGAAGGTAAGCAGTGTGTTACCAACCACAAGAGGACGTGCAAGGTGGTGGTGGGGCAGACTCCCTCCTATGAGGCATCAAGAGTCCCATCTGCCATCTGGACCGCCTAGCTCATGAGGTCTGCTGCCTCCCTGGTGCCTGCATCCACGATGTTGCAGAGAGGATCCCCAGGCTCATCCAGCCCTCCAACTACTACCCTATGCTCCTCATCCGTGTGGGAACAAATGACACAGGCAGGAGTAAACCAAACTGGGTCATTAGTGACTACAGGGCTCTGGGGGCTGGCCTCAAGGGGTCGAGGGCCCAGATAGTCATTTCCTCTGTGCTTCCAGTTGCAGGTCATTGCCCTGATTACTCCAATGGTGATGCCACCGAGAGGGCTTCAACTTCCTCAACCACAACACGCACTTCAGGGAGAAAGGAATCCTGGGAAGGGATGGCATCCACCTAACGCACAGAGGTAAGTCCTTGTTCTTGGCCAGGATGGCCAAACTTCTAGATAGGGCTTTAAACTAAGATTGCTAGGGGGATGGAGAAACACTGACTGGAACTAATCTGGGGACCGACATACAAAAAAGTTCCATAGACAGGGACACTAGGAGAGCCATTCTTGCAGGAGCTGAGGAAATAGTTGTCCTTCCATGTGACAGGAAGCTGAGGGTCTCCATAGGAGGACTAAAGCATGGGGAACAAGCAGAAGGAGCCAGCCCTCCTGGTCTCCAGTGGGCATTATGACCTAGTAGAGATTACAGAGACCTGGTGGGACTCCTCACATGATTGGAGCATAGCCATAGAGGCCTACACCCTACATAGAAGGGACTGGTCAGGAAAGAAAGATGGAGGTGTAACTCTCTATGTAAAGGAGTAGTACACCTCCTTGGAGGCCGATATTGGCTCTAAAGAAGGACAGATTGAAACCCTCTGGGTCAAGCTGCAGATGGGCGGGGGTGGCATGAGAGACCTAACTGTAGGTGTATACTACAGACCACCAAACTAGGGGGAGGAACTCAATCTAGAGTTTGCCCAAGAGCTGGTAAAGGCCACATGTGCATGGGACATGGTCATCATGGGCTACTTCAATTATCCAGACATCTCTTGAGACATATACCCAGCCAAGTCAGATTGGTTTTGTTCCTTGCTGACCTGCATTGAAGAGCTCTTCCCGGCTCAGGAGGTACATGGCCAACCAGAGGTAACGCTCTCCTAGACTTGGTCCTGGCTGCAGGAGACGACCTGATGACCAACTTAAATATAGAGGGTAGCTTGGGTGACAGCAACTATGAAACCATCACATATGCTGTCAGTCACAAGACAGACAAATCAGATAGCAGGGTTGACATTTTTAGACTTAAAAATGCAAATTTCCACAAGCTCAGGTCACAGGTAGGGGTAGTGGTGTGGGACCAAGGACTGATGGCAAAAAGAGTGCATGAAGCGTGGTTGTTCCTTAAGGACACAGTCCTTGAAGCACAAAGGAAATCCATTCCCATGCAGAGGAAAGGTACCAGAAGGGCTGGGAAGCCCTCTTGGCTAAACAGGGAAATCGCAGTCCTCCTAAGACAGAAGAAAGAAGCATACAAACAATGGAAGCTTGGGACAGGTCCCAAAGAGGACTATATAACAACGGCACACACTTGTAGGGAACAAATTAGAAAGGTTAAGGCAGTGACTGAATTTAAATTATCAATGGAAATCAAGGACAACAAGAAGTTCTTTAGGTGTGTAGGGAACAGGAGGAAACCAAATGGGAGTGTGCTCAACAACTCAGGGCAGCTGGTTACCAACACTCAGGAGAAAACTGAACTCCTGAATGACTACTTTCATTAGGTATGTTACTGGAGCAAGGGGAAATTCATACCAGATAGGTCTTGTCCTACCAACCTCATCTCCTTTTACAATCAGGTAACTCACCACCTGGATAAGAGAGAAGAGGTTGACACTGTATATTTTGACTTCCAAAAAGTCTTTGATCTGGTATCCCATGATGTTCCTGTGAGAAAAATGGAGGATTGTGGGTTTAACTGTGAGACATTTAGGTGGGTATGAAGCTGACTGTGGGGTAGGGCACAGAGAATCCTAATGAACGGATCTGTGTTCTCCTGGCAAGACGCGGCCAGTGGTGTCCCGCAGGGGTCAGTGCTTGGTCCAGTGCTTTTCAACATCTTTGTCAATGATTTGGATGTGGGGGTAAAGAGCTCACTAACCAAATTCACGGACAACACCAAGTTATGTGGAAGCATGGTCATGCTTAAAGATAGGCTACTGATACAGGCAGATCAAGACAGGCTAGCAAGTTGGGTGAGTCAGAACCAGATGAAGTTCAACACTGAGAAATGTAAAGTGCTCCACCTGGGGATGAATAAACCCCTACACACCTAAAGGTGTGGCAGTGCCAAACTGACCAGCACCAGGAATGAAAGGGACCTGGGGGTAATAATAGACCACAATATGAATATGACCTGGCAGTGTGACGCCGTAGCCAGCAAGGAAAACAATATTTTGGCATGCATCAATAAATGTACCTCCAGCAAAACCAAGGAAGTGATTCTTCTGTTCTACTCGGCATTGCTGAGACTGCAGCTGGAGCACTGCATCCAGTTCTGGGCATCGCACTTTAACAAGGACGTGGTAAAGCTTGAGAGAATCCAGAGAAGGGCCACCCATACGATCGGAGACTTGCATAGCAAGCTATACAAGGAAAGGCTGAGAGACTTGAGACTTCAGCCTGAAAAAGAGGAGGCTGAGAAAGGGCTTGGTAGCAGATTACCGCTACATCAGGGGAGTACATAAAGGGCTCAGTGAACAACTGTTCACCAGGGCATCCTTGAGGAAAACCAGGAATAATGGCCACAAGCTCACCCCTGCATCTAATGATTTGGTGACCTGGTCATAGAAGGCCACCAGGTTGGTCTGACAGGACCTGCCGCTAATGAACCTGTGTTGGTTGCCCCTAGGCATAATCTCCCCTGCTGGCCCCTCGTGGCCAGGATAATTCTCTCAAAAATCTTACTCAGGATTGAGGTAAGACTAACTGGCCTATAGTTTCCTGGGTCTTCCTTCCTCCCTTTTTTGAAGATGGGAACCACGCTGGCCCTCTTCTAGTCCTCTGGCACCACACCAGAGCTCCACAAGTGCTCGTAAAGCCGTGCCAGGGGTCCCGCAATGACCTCAGCTAATTCCCTCAGCACTCTGGGATGGAGACTGTCAGAACCAGCTGATTTAAATAAGTCCAGTCCCTCCAAAAGTTCCTTGACTAGATCCTCACTGACCCTTGGCCTGGGTGTGCCTCCCCTGGGGCCTGAGGGGGTTCCAGTGGGGGGGGCTGATCTGGTCCCTGCTCAGGAAGATGGAGGCAAAGAAGTTGTTAAATAGGTTAGCTTTGTCATCTGGCGTGACAACCAGATTTCCTAGCATGTCTTGCAGGGGCCCCATGTTACCCAGTACCTTCTTTTTTCCCCCCTACGTATTTAAAAAACAAAATTCTTGTTGTCCTTGATCCAGGAAGCTAGTCCCAGTTCCATCTCTGCCTTGGCCTTCCTGACTGCCCCCCTGCATCCCTGAGCAACCACAGTATAATCCTATCTGATGATGGCCCCTCCCTTCCATTGGGTGTGCGCCTCCCTTTTAGCTAGAAGACATTCCCGGATGCTTTTGGTGAGCCCTGGGGGCTTTTGCACCCTCCTGCCCCCTTTGATCCGTGTTGGGATTACAGCCCTTTGGGCTTGGAGGATTGTCTGCTTAAGGAGTGACCACTCTTCTTGGACACCCAACTCCACTCCCCTCCGGAGACCTGACAAACAATGAGACCTGACAAAGATTCATAAGTATGTCAACTATCTAGACACATTCATCCCTAAGTTATTAAAATGCAAATATCAAGACTTGAGATGATGCAGTTCAGTTTCCTCTTCAAGCACTGGGATGATCAAAAGAAAATATTTCGAACATTAAAAAGTGCTATCCAGAAGTACCCTGTTTTGAAGTTGAAAAAGAACGTAAGGTATCAGTCAATGCAAACACAACTGCATTGCTTTGTGTCTTTTTGCAAGATAATCAGTTACAAGTGTTTGTTTCAAGTGCACCACCAATAATACAACAGATGAACACTGGGTTTAAAAAAAGGCTGTCATTTAGCTTTTTTTATGGGCAACACCAAAAAAATCAGTCAATACTGACCATAAATTATTGAAAGCTTTATTATAGAATCTATTATTCAAAGTACTACTCGATTTCAGCATATATCCAAGAAATTGCAAAAATACATAAATGTGAAATGCAGACCTGGTAAATATTGTCTTATAATGGGCATAGATTCTGGAGTTCTTAAACAGTAAAAATAAATTTTGGGAAACGACCTTGGTTGCCTCAAAGAACCTTATGAAATCATTTAAGAAAATGGTAAATATCCCTTTAAACTAGGATTTTCAAAAACACCCAAGAAAGGTAGGCATCCAGCTCCTTCTGGCTGTCTTTGGGAGTTAGGTGCCTCATTTACTAAGGTACTTTTGAAAATTTCCCTCTGAAAACACTGCTAAAATTTGAAGAAAACGAATAATTAAATTAGATAAATTAAAGATGGAAAGACCTGTCTCTGCTAGTGCATAGATTCATAGATTCATAGATGCTAGGGTCGGAAGGGACCTCAATAGATCATCGAGTCCGACCCCCTGCATAAGCAGGAAAGAGTGCTGGGCCTACATTACCCCAGCTAGATACACATCCAACCTTCTCTTGAATACCCCCAGGGTAGGGGAGAGCACCACCTCCCTTGGGAGCCCGTTCCAGACCTTGGCCACTCGAACTGTGAAGAAGTTCCTCCTAATATCTAATCTAAATCTGCTCTCCTCCAGCTTGTGGCCATTATTTCTTGTAACCCCCGGGGGCGCCTTGGTGAATAAATACTCACCAATTCCCTTCTGTGCCCCCCTGACGAACTTATAGGCAGCCACCAGGTCGCCTCTCAACCTTCTCTTGCGGAGGCTGAAAAGGTCCAGTTTCTCTAATCTCTCCTCGTAGGGCTTGGCCTGCAGGCCCTTAACCATACGAGTGGCCCTTCTCTGGACCCTCTCCAGGTTATCCGCATCCTTCTTGAAGTGCGGCGCCCAGAATTGCACGCAGTACTCCAGCTGCGGTCTGACCAGCGCCCGATAGAGGGGAAGTATCACCTCCTTGAACCTATTTGTCATGCATCTGCTGATGCACGATAAAGTGCCATTGGCTTTTCTGATGGTTTCGTCACACTGCCGACTCATGTTCATCTTGGAGTCCACTAGGACTCCAAGATCCCTTTCCACTTCCGTGCCACCCAGCAGGTCATTTCCTAGGCTGTAGGTGTGCTGGACATTTTTCCTCCCTAGATGCAGCACTTTGCATTTCTCCTTGTTGAACTGCATTCTGTTGTTTTCTGCCCACTTGTCTAACCTGTCCAGGTCTGCTTGCAGCTGTTCCCTGCCCTCCGGCGTGTCCACTTCGCCCCATAGCTTAGTGTCATCTGCAAACTTGGACAGAGTACATTTCACCCCCTCGTCCAAGTCGCTGATGAAGACATTAAAGAGTATCGGCCCAAGCACCGAGCCCTGCGGGACCCCACTGCCCACACTCTTCCAGGTCGAAACCGACCCATCCACCACAACTCTCTGGGTGCGACCCTCCAGCCAATTCTCCACCCACCGGACTGTGCAGTCATCCAAGTCACAGCCCCTTAACTTGTTCACCAGTATGGGGTGGGATACCGTGTCAAAGGCCTTCCTGAAGTCCAAGTATACGACATCCACCCCTCCTCCTGCGTCGAGGCGTTTTGTGACCTGGTCATAAAAAGAGACTAGATTGGTCAGGCACGATCTACCTGCCACGAACCCATGCTGGTTTCCCCTCAGCATAATTTGTCCTGCCGGGCTCTCACAAATGTGAGCCTTGATGATTTTCTCAAAGATTTTGCCAAGGATGGAGGTGAGACTGATTGGCCTATAGTTACCCGGGTCCTCCTTCCTCCCCTTCTTGAAAATGGGAACCACATTGGCCCTTTTCCAGTCCTCCGGGACTTGACCCGTGCGCCACGAGCGTTCAAATATTCCCGCCAGTGGCTCTGCAATGATGTCGGCCAGTGCCTTCAGTACCCTCGGATGGAGCTCATCCGGGCCTGCCGACTTAAAGGCATCCAGTTCCTCCAAGTGACCCTGCACCACCTCAGGGTCCACGCATGGAAGTCTGGTGCCTTGCTGCTGCCTCCCTACACTCCCAGTGAGAGACTTGTCATGCCTCTCACTTAGGAACACTGAGGCGAAGAACTCGTTGAGGAGTTCAGCCTTGTCCCCTCTGTCCGTCACCAATTGTTTCTGCCCATTTAGCAGGGGTCCTATTCCTCCCTGGGCCTTCCTTTTACTCCCTATATATCTAAAAAACAATTTCTTATTGTCTTTTACTTGGGTTGCCATCCTCAGCTCCATGGTAGCTTTGGCCTGTCTAACTGCCTCCCTACAAGCACGAGCAGAAGAGGTATATTCCTCTTTGGTGATCTCTCCCTGTTTCCACTTTTTATGTGCTCCCCTTTTGGCCCTTAGTCTGCCCAGGATTTCTCTGGTCAGCCAGGGAAGCCTCCTGGCCCCTTTCCCTCTTTTACCTCGCACGGGGATCGTCTCGCTTTGTGCGAGAAGGATAGCTTCCTTAAGGCACAGCCACCCTTCTTGGGCTCCCATCATTTCAAAGCTACTACTCTGCAGTGCATCCTTCACTAATCGCCTGAGTTTGCTGAAATCAGCTTTCCTAAAGTCCAGCACGTTCACCCTACTGGTTACCTTACCCACTCGACGCCTTATGTTGAATTGTACTTTTAGGTGATCACTGTCCCCCAGATGGCTACCGATCTGTAGGTCCCCTACTATGTCATCCCCCGTTGCCAATACCAGATCCAGTAAGGCATTCCCCCTAGTGGGATCATGTACCTCCTGCGTCAGGTGGAGGTCCTGTACACAGGTTAGAAACCTGCGTGAGCGGTGGGACTTTGCTGTCTGTGTCTCCCAGCAGATGTCCGGGTAGTTTAGGTCCCCCATGACCACCGCCTCTTTAGCTTTTATGGTCTCTGAGAGTTGCCTCAGGAGCCCCAAATCTATTTCTTCCCCTTGATGTGGGGGTCTGTAGCAGACCCCTACCACCAAATCTTTTTCTCCTTGCCCCCCATGTAGCCTAACCCACAGTCCTTCTACTTCCTCATCCTTTGATTCTGTCTTGATGAGGGTTGATGTATATTGCTCCTTAACATAGAGCGCAACCCCTCCCCCCCTTTTCCCCACTCTGTCCTTTCTGTACAATCTATAGCCCTCAATATGTACCGCCCAGTCGTGGGATGGATCCCACCAGGTTTCCGTCAGCCCCACTAAGTCGTAGTCGTTTAGTGCAACCAGGAGCGCTAGTTCATCCTGCTTGTTCCCCATGCTCCTAGCATTAGTATATAGGCACTTGAGCCCTGTGACTGGTGCTTTTGCTACCCCCTCGCTCCAAGTCCTAAAGGGCTTTTTGTCTCTAACCTTCCCGTTCCTTACCTGTGCCGTATTGCTGTCCACCCCCTGCCTTTCACGTTCCCAAAGCTCTCTTTCTTCAGGCTGGGCTGTCCTTGTGGGTGCCACCTGGTTTGGTGGTCCACAGCCTCCCCCACCCTCATCTTCCCCTCCCCCCGACGAGCCTAGTTTAAAGCCCGCCGGAGGAGATCCGCCAACCTGGAAGAAAACACACGCTTACCTTTGGGGGACAGGTGAAGCCCATCCCAGCTGAGCATGTCCCTCGTTGTAATGTGTGGGTCATTGTCCAGGAAGCCGAAGCCCGCCTCGAGACACCACTGCCGAAGCCGCCAGTTGGTCTCTCGGATGCAGTTCTCATGCCGTCTTCCACGTCCGCTCACTGGTAGGATGGAAGAGAATACCACCTGTGCACCAAATTCCCTCAGCACACTGCCGAGAGCCTGGTAGTCCGCCATCAGGTGATCAGGGGTTCTCCTGGCCGCATCATTAGTACCCACATGGACAAGGACCATGGGGTAGTAATCGGTGGGCTTGATCCTGGCCTGGATTACCTCCGTCACATCCTGAATCTTAGCTCCAGGCAGGCAGTAGACCTCTCGTGCTGAAGGGTCCTGGCGACAAATGGGCCCTTCCATACCTCTCAGGATGGAATCGCCTATGACGAGCACGCGTCTCCTCCTCTTCTGGGTCCTCTCGGATCTCTTGATCTGTTTGGAATGTGAAGAATGTGGCATTTCTTCCTGCCCAAGGGTTTCCTCCTCCCTTTCCATCTCCTGCAGAGTCGCCAAGGCCTCGTACCTGTTCTCCAGTCGGACTGGAGAAGCTTGTACCTGCTCGCTGCGAGCCGCTCCGGTCCTGGCTGTGACCGTCTGCCACTCTGCCGTGGAGGTCCTTCCCTGGGCTGCTTCTTCCTTGGGTGCCTGGTCCTGCAGGGAAAGGAAATAACTGTCAATTTCCTCCTCCGTCTCCCTGATCCCCCTCAGCCTGCTAACCTCCTCCCGGAGCTCCCTCACCTGTGCCTCCAGAGCCCTAAGCCGGGCACCTGCCGGACAGGTGTGGGGGCTCCCAATCTCTGCCCCCCCCGGCCCTGCTGGGGATCCCCCGCAGGCCGGGAGGTAGGGGGACATCAGCTTCCCCATGGGCTCGGTCTGGGTGGAGGCCTCAGACCAGCCCCGGTTAGCCTTGTCCCCCTGGGCAGAGGCCCTAGCAGCACTCCTCGTAGACACCATTCTAAGCTGCTGTTTGTAGACCTGTGTGGTGTCTACGTCCTACCCGTACAGGAGTCCCACTCCTGGCCCTCCCAGCCCGCCCGCCGGCGCAAACGCCTGCGCAAACGCCGGCGCGCTCTTACAGAGCGCGCCTGTTTGCGCGCTCTGTTCGCGCTGCGCGGCTCGGGAGCGCGGCTGCCTACCGGCTCAGCTATATGGGACCCGGAGGGCTTCCCCTCCGGATCCGGCTCAGCTGTGCCGAGGCCCTCCGCCCCACTTACCTTCGGGGGATCAGCTGCTGCTGCCCCCGCTGCCGATTCCTCTGCTGCTGCCGCCACTGCCGCTGCATGATTGTTCCCTGATAGCATAGTCTCAAAAGAATTGTTCAGTTTAAAGTCTCAAGTGATGAGACTTTATAATTTTCCTTAGGAGACTGTTTAAGTATCTAACTGAAAATTAAAAGAGTTGGGAATCAGAGTTTCTCCCCAGGAATCCCAGTAGGGTTGTAATTTATTCTGACATTTGTCAAACTGTTCCTATAATTATTTTAGTGATGGAGTCTTTAAGCATATACAATGCATGGTCTCACAAAGACTTTCTGGATAGTGGAATGTAATGTCAACAGACTAACATCCACTTTAGCTTCTAGTTTATTAAAAATGACTTGATAAAGAAAACAGAACTTTGGACAACTCTGTAAGTTCAGTAGAATGGCACAAGGGGAGTGTGGGGCTAGCATATCAGGGATTCAGAAGCAGGAGTGGTGCTTTGGGTGGATGAGGCATTAGTTCTGATTATAAAAACAAAGCTACTAGCCATAGAGACACATTGATTGTAATATGGCAGATGGATCTCTCTCTCCCTTTCTCTTTCTGACAGGAAACACCACTCATCCCAGACATGTACCACAGTTATTGAGAACCACCCACATTAACCATTTCTATATGGGTTATTTCAAACCAGAGCCTTCTATTTATTTACAGTATAATGAATCTGATCAGGAGATGAAAATGAATGCATTGCTTTTTGCTGGGAAACCTTTCTTGTTTTAAATAGGTATTTTGCTTAAAATATTTATTTTTGTTAATTATTAGATTCAAAATGAAAAGCTGCTTTGGAAATATGTTGGAATTGTAAAATTCAGATAAGGACCAGCTAGGAAGACAACCTAGAGATAAGAGTATCCCTTGCTCCAGGGAATTCTGGACTGAAGCAATACGCTGGCATGCAACTGGTATGATGAGAGGCCTGAAGAGCAAGCCATACGAGGAAAGGGTGACAGATACATGACTGTTCAACCTAGAAAAGAGAAGACTTCAAGGGGGATTTGGTGGCAGTTTACAAATATCAGGGGTGAGCATCAGGGGCTAATGAACAACTATTCATCAAAGCACCCCGGAGGATAACCAAGAGCAATGGTCATAAACTCCTAGAAGAAGGTTTCAGACTGGATTTAAGGAAAAACTCCTTCATGGTTCATGTGACCAGACTCTGGGAATAGACTCCCAGCAGGGGTGGTGTAGGCACCTACTCTGGAGGTCTTCAAAAGGAGACCGGACGCACACCTTGTTGGGGTTATTTGTCCCAGCAGTCTTTCCTGCCCAGAGCAGGGGGGCCGGACCCGGTGATCTCACAAGGTCCCTTCCAGCCCTAAACTTCTGTGAATCTGTGCTACAAGAACAAGTGAAAGAGCTGACTCAGAACTGACTGGTGGCAACCAGGAGCGCTCAGAGAACCAGAGGGCACATGCTCTGCCAGTGCCTGGCCAGCAGGACTGTTCCTAGCTAGGTAAGTTAGAGCACCTGTTACTTCAGCACTGATGGTTGTTTCACACTCCAGTTTTGGAGTCATCTTTATACTTCCTCCTTTTCAGCTGCCCCAGACATTAGCTCAGTACAGCTGAGGATTACCCTCTTTAATTTTTAAGTTAAGAGTGAAAGCCTCATTCTCAGCTGATGTCCTTATGTGAGAAAAGATCATCAATTCACATTAAAATGTCAGCTCTTTATCTTTGAAATACTGAGCTTTTGTTTGTTATGGCAGCACAAAGAAAGGGCTCCAACCTAGCCTCTTTCTGCTGTTCAGTTTGAAAATATCAGCATTAATGGGGCATAAAGGTAACACAAGCTGCCTGGGGAGATAAAGGGAAGAGGGAGAGTTGCAGGAAGAAAAAGGTGACAGTTTTAAACTGTATCCTCTCCTCCCAGGGCCATGACACTTTCAGCAGCAGTTTGGGATCATCCAGGAACTCTGCACTGTAAAAAATGAAATGGCAAATAATAGGAAGAGCTGCTGGACCCCAGGCTGCTTTAGAAAGTTTTGCTTCCTAGCTGTCTGGGCCAGTAGTGTAACTTGGGGTGAGTAAGTGGGGCACCAGCACCAGGCACTCACTTAGCCACCCTTCAGGTACCCTTTCTCCTTGGGGAGTCAACAGTGCTTCAGCAGCCAAGAATGCCATGGCTACAGCAGCAGCAGCAGCAGCAACCAGATGCAGGCAGACCTCTCCACACCTGCAACAGCTGGGGACTTTGAGTCCCTGGGACAGGTAAAACTGATCCCTCCTTATCCTCTACTCTCCAGGGCATGGCATTCCCCCTCTGACCCCTTCCCCCCCAGGTTCTTACCAGGACACAAAACTTGCTAGTTATGCCTCTGGTAAGGGCACAGGAAGAAAGAGATAGAGGCAAATAGTCCTAAATTTTACAAACAGGAAAAAGTGTTAGAACTTAAAAATATATTTGGAATAGTAAGAAAAGAGTGTTTGCCTTTTTTTTTAAATATTGTTTTTCAACTAGCAGGAATTAATTTTTATGGGGGTGGAGGAGCGGAGGTGGGATACAGTCCTCCTCTTTTCCATTCAAGAAGCAGCGTGTGTCTGTGATTCTCAACCAGGGTGTCACGGTACCTGCGGTGTTGTGAAATTCTTTTAAAGGTGCTGCATGATGCCACACAATATTCACACTGTTAGATATGCAAACACCTACGCATGATTCACAACATAAACCCAGGAATTTCAAATAGGAATCTAAAACATTCTGACCTGTTGTGGACTTTCTGAGTTCTTTGCAACAGAACTATTGCTGTATTATTTTTCTGTAGTCATAAACTAAAATGAAGGTGAAAAGCTGGTATTTTCTAAGTGGGGCTTTTTGAGTCTGACAAGGCTGAGAACTGTTGAGTTAATGAAATGTAAACTAAAGAACTGTATTCCAGTGGCAAAAATGGAGACAGGTTACTGATGTAGCTGAGTCTGCTTTGAGCACAACATGCCTGTATCCCCTCTTTTCTTAATACTGTCTGTCCCTCTGTTACCAGTTAAAGACTGCAGTCCTGACTCTTTAAGCCAGGGATGGCCAATCTGTGGCACAGGTACCACAAGTGGCACAGGCAGCCTCTGCATGGCATGCAGCAGATCAGTGAGGGGACAGGCAGCACAATGGCAGATAGGGCAGAAAGCGCAGCAAATTGGGCAGGAAGCCCAGGGAAGGAGGCAGAAAACAGAACAGCAGATTGGGCTGCTTTAAGCCACCAGTTGGACCTGGCCCAGGTACATCCATGAGTATACTTGACTATCATGACTCTGTGACGCAGTTAGACAGATGGAACAATGTACTTTAAACAGCCTTATGTAAAGCACTTGAGAGCTACAGACACATTTCTCTTGTTTAGCGCGATCTGGTTGTCAGATAAGCTTACAGAGGAGTTTGGAATGAGCCAGTCTGATGATTGTTAGGGCATGCTACACTGATTTCCTCTCTCATAATGTTTTCTTGTCATTACAGGAACAATATTTTAAAAGTCTGCACAATGGATTTTAAAACAAAATTTTAAAAGTCTGCACAATGGATTGAGCCTCCTCTACAGAGCTGGATCCAGACATTTTGTTTCAGGATGTTAGAGCAGGTCCCTGAGCACCATACAGAGACATGCTGTACTGTGTGAAGTGTCTCAAACTAGCAGCCCCTGACAACATAGTAATATTCAGGGAGGTCCTTAGCCAGGGAAAGGATAAGTGCAGAAGATTCTATGATGTTTACTTTCTTCTGCAAAAGAAAGTAAGCTCTGGATGCTCTGACATCCTGAAACAAAATTACTTGGCAATAGGAACCACAGGAAGCTAGGAGATGCATAGAAATCATGGGCCAATTGAGCTGGAAGAGCTCTAATCCATCCCCCTACAATGAAGCAGGATTTAGTAGAACTAGACCATCTGCTACAGATGCTTGTGCAACTTGTGCTTAAAACTTTTCAGTGAAGGTGCCTCCTCAGCCTCTTTAGGCAGGGTGTTACAGTGCTTTCCCAGCCTTACAGTTAAAAAGTTTTCCCTAATCCTCTTCACTGTAAACTAAGCCACTTCCATTTTAATCCCAGGAAACATGAAGTGCCATCGATCATTGTCCTTCTGACAAACTTTTATATATTTGAAGACTGCTAGCTGTAACAGAGAACCCTTCTCACCCTGTTACTGGGAGAAAGCTGGGGGACAGGCAGGACCTGCAAAGGCCCTTTAAGGGGAATGTCTTTGTGGCTCAGAGAGGAACTTGTGAGCAGAGACAATATACAGAATGGAGACAGGGTTTTCATAGTCACCAGCAGCCCTACAGCAGATGCAAATCCAAGCAGGGCAGAACTGCCCAGTGAAACAACCCTGGATGTGCACAGTGTAATAGGGTGAACTGGCTGGAAGGGATGTGGTTTAGGAGTATAAGAGGGCTGCCCTCAGGCCAGCAGCCAGTCTAGCCTGACTGAGACAGGGAGAGGACCTGCTGGACATGTTGCTGTGAAGCCAGGAGGGGATGGCAAACCCTGCGATGCCAGCAGACAAGCCTCTTTTCATAGAATCATAGAGAATGGGGGGTGGAAGGGACCTCAGGAGATCATGTAGTTGAACCCTCTGCTCAAAGCAGGAACAACCCCAACTAGATTATTCCAGCCAGGGCTTTGTTGAGCTGGGTCTTAAAAACCTCCAAAGTTGGAGATTCCACCACTTTTCTAGGTAACCTGTTACGGTGTTTTAGTACCCTCCCAATGAGAGAGATATTCCTAATATCTAAGCTAATATTCTCTTACTGCAACTTGAGACCATTGCTCTCTGTTCTGTCATCTGCCACCACTGAGAACAGTCTAGCTCCATCTTCTTTGGAACCCCCCTTCAGGTAGTTGAAGGCTGCTATTAAATCCGCTCTCAGTCTCTTCTTCTCCAGGCAACATAAGCCTAGTTCCCTCAGTCTTTTTTCACAAGTCAGATCCCCCAATCCCCTAAATATTTTTGTTGCCCTCCACTGGACTCCAATTTGTCCACATCTTTTCTGTAGTGGGGGGCCCAAAACTGAACATAGTACTCCAGATGTGGCCTCACTAGTGCTGAGTACTGGGAAATAATCACTTCCCTTGACCTACTGGCAATATTTCTACTAACACAGCTTAGTATGCTGTTATCCTTTGTCAGAACAAGGGCACACTGTTAGCACATATTCAGCTTATTCAACTGTAATGCCCAGGTCCTTTTCTGCACAGTTGCTGTTTATCCAGTTGATCCCCAGCCTGTAGTGGTGCATGGGATTGTTCCGTCCTAAGTGCAGAGCTTTCCACTTTTCCTTATTGAACCTCATGAGATTTCTTTTGGTCCAATCTTCCAATTGGTCTAGGCCACTCTGAAGCCTAGCTTTACCCTCCAGCATATCTACTACTCCCCACAACTTGATGTTATGTGCAAACTTGCTGAGGGTGCACTCCATGCCATCTGGAAGAGGGCCAACATGGTCCCCATCTTCAAAAAAGGCAGGAAGGAGGACCCAGGAAACTATAGGCTGGTTAGTCTTACCTCCATCCTAGGCAAGCTGTTCGAGAAAATAATGCTGGCACACATCCAGGAGGGGCCAGCAGGGGACTGCATGCTTAGGAGCAACCAACACGGGTTCATCAGTGGCAGGTCCTGTCAGACCAACCTGGTGGCCTTTTACAATCAGATCACCAGATCATTAGATGCAGGGGTAGCAGTGGATATAATCTTCCTGGACTTCCGGAAGGCTTTCGACACTGTCTCTCACCCCGTTCTCATTAAGAAACTGGGGGGCTGTGGTGTATACACCCACACAGTCACATGGGTCGCCAACTGGCTGGAGGGCCACACCCAGAGGGTGGTAGCGAATGGGTCCTTCTCAACCTGGAAGGATGTGGGCAGTGGGGTTCCGCAGGGCTCGGTCCTCGGGCCCGCACTGTTCAACATCTTCATCAGTGATTTGGACGAGGGGGTAAAAAGCACCCTGTTCAAATTTGCTGGTGACACTAAGATGTGGGGGGATGTGGGCACACTGGAAGGATGCAACAGGCTACAATCAGACCTAGACAGGTTACAAGGGTGGGCAGATGAGAATAGGATGGGTTTCAACACAGACAAGTGCAAGGTGATGCACCTCGGGAGGAACAACTGGCACCATACCTACAGGTTAGGGAACTCCCCTCTTGTCAGCACGGAGGCAGAAAAGGATCTAGGGGTCATCACTGACTTCAAGATGAACATGGGCCGGCAGTGTGGAGAGGCAATTAGGAAGGCCAGCTGCACCTTGTCATGCATCCACAGATGCATCTCGAGCAGGTCCAAACAGGTAATCCTCCCCCTCTATGCAGCACTGGTCAGGCTGCAGCTGGAGTACTGCGTCCAGTTCTGGGCGCCACACTTCAAGAGGGATGTCAACAGCATGGAGAGGGTCCAGAGAAGGGCCACTCGTATGATCAGGGGACAACAGGGCAGGCCCTATGAGGAGAGGCTACGGGACCTGAACCTGTTCAGCCTCCAGAAGAGAAGGCTGAGGGGGGATCTTGTGGCCTGTTATAAACTAGTCAGGGGGGATCAGCAGGCATTGGGGGAGTCACTGTTCCCCCGAGCACCGCCAAGAGTGACCAGGAATAACGGTCACAAGCTGGCAGAGGGTAGGTTTAAGTTAGATATCAGGAGGCGCTACTTCACAATCAGGGCAGCTAGGGTCTGGAACCAACTTCCAAGAGAAGTGGTGCAGGCTCCTACCCTCGGGGTGTTTAAGAGGAGGTTAGATGCACATCTTGCTGGGGTCGTTTGACCCCAGTATTCTTTCCTGTCATGGCAGGGGGTCGGACTAGATGATCTGTTCAGGTCCCTTCTGACCCTAGAAACTATGAAACTATCTTCCAGGCCGCTGCTGAAGACATCGAACAAAACCAGCCCCCAGACCAAGCCCCGAGGCACTCTACTTTGTACCAGCTGCCAACTAGACAGCGATCCATTGTCTACTACCTTCCTTTTCTTTTGCCTTAAGTTTACTGTGCGGTAGAAATGATTCTGAGTTTTGTCCAGTTTTGGTTTTGTGGATGCCCAGAGTGGTGGGAGGGTTCCCCCTTACAATGGTAGAGATGACTACCACTAAAGGACCAGATGTGGCTAATAGGGAAAGTTTGGGGGCCATACAAGGGGTGCCTGGGAGGCATTCCGGTCTCTGAACCCAGAGAGGGCAAGGGAGGGCAGGCTAAAGCTGAGATGGCCAGAGCCTGCATCCTGAAAGCAAGATGGGGCAGGCTAATGGGTGAGAGGGCTAGGGCTTGAGCCTCAGAGTGGAGCATGGCTGTGGAGAGGCTGGAACTAAGAAGCCAGGCCTGATCTAGTAGACCAAGGCTTAGGAGTCCCTACCTAGAGCAGCCAGTGAGCCAAAGCCTAAGAGACCTGAACTATATACAATCTGGTGTCTGGAATACCTGCAAGGAATGGATGTGGCTATAGGGATGGTGGAGATACAAATATAGCCCATAAGACACCTATGCCCTAAGGCCCTAATTGAGCTAGAAGGGCCCCAACTTTGTCCAAGGGGTGATATAGCAGGGAAATGAACTCATTTGGGAAACACTGGGGCTGATTCCGAAGCTTTGAGTAACATCAAGGCATGGCAGACAAAACAGCAAGGTAAAGTACCCAGAGGAGCCAGAATTAGGAAGAAGTCATGTGGCCACCAGGGGGCATCACAGCCACCCCTGGGTCAAGGGTTCTGTTATATAATCATTTCCCTTAGTCTTCTATTTTTCTAATGAAAACCGAGAATATTCCTTCATCCTTTCCTCATGAACCAAGCTTCTCTAAACTTCTTATTTTTGTTGTTCACCTTGCAATCTCTGCAATGTGTGTCTTGAAGGGCAGTTTCCAACACTAGAAAAAATACACCAACTTAGGCTGAATACAGCAAAATAATTATCTTCAGTTTCTCACATACAAACCCCCTTTTAATATAATCCAGAACGAGATTTGTCTTAAACAGCATCACACTGGCTGCATCTGCATGAGAAGCTGTGCAAAGCTTTGGTCCCTGATTCAATTTGGTGGAGATTTGGCCTGATTCATGGCCAAATCTCTGAATCTGAATCAAATAAAGAGACCTTTTAATCTCCCTGAATCGAATTGGAACCCTCCGAATCGATTTAGAGATTTTTAGAAATATTCAGAGATTCAGAAATAGAGACAGCTGTAAATGTTTTTTCTACAGATCTCTAGGTAGCAGGATGCCCTGATTAGGGAGGGGTTCCCCCCTTGATAACAGAGCATTTATCAGCTCTGTTATCAGCATTTAACACCCCATTAGAAAACAAAGTCCCTCTTATTAGTTCAAACTCTTCTTAAACAACTTTTTTCAAGGAAGGAAAGGAGGGACATTACCAGCTGACCTATTGATTAGCTCCAAAAAGCCCTAAAGGCACTGTCCTGTCAGCCTTATGCAGACACCTCTCAGCATTAGCTAGCATGCTACATGCTGACTACCGATCAAGCTGTGGGAGGGAGAGGGGATCCCTGCTTGAGCAGCAAGCAGCAAGGGGCAGAGGGGGCAGAAGGAAGCCAGGCAAATGCTCTGTGTCTGCAAGTCACTGCTAGAGCTGCAGCCAGGGAGGAGAGGGGAGGGGCCAGCCCTGCTCTGAAGCAGAAAGCCCTACCCAGCCCAGCCCAGAGAGCACGCTGGGGGAGTCTGGTTTAACTTAAACCAGGAAGGGGTCTGGGACAGATATTGCATAAACTGGTTTGAGATAAATCAGTTAAGTCTGATTCAACCAGGTTTATCTCAGACTGGTTTCACCCATTTTCAAACTGGTTTATGTGCATTAAATGTCTGTTTTGTTATAGGTTTAAACAGTTTCTCATCACTTACACCTGTTTATGTGTAATGTCTGTCCCTAGCCAAAAAGGGTAAATTAGACTGGTTGTAATATATACTTTATTCTGTTTTTCTGATGGAGAGGTTGACTCACAATATTCAATGAAACTTAAATACATGCACACACACCACCACCACCACCACCACCACCACCAGTTACTAGAATTTGCATCCTATTTTATCTAATTTCTGTGGTGATAAGCAACAGAATCCAGGTAATAAAAGCTTCCTATTCAGGCCTGGTTATCCACTCTCTCTGCAAACCCACACAGCCCCATAGACTTCACTGACATCATCTTAAAAATCTCCACACACCTGTCTCATGAATTCTTCAGCCCAAGCACCACATTCTCATCTCTTTCTGTCCTTGGAGCCCAACCAGTCCTGACAGTCCTAGAAACCCGGGGCTCTGTTGAGGTAAAGATGATGGTGCTGAAAGATCTTGCAGATCCCACTGAATTGAAGTAGCAACAGGGGACCAACATGAACCACTTCCCTTATCCTGCATGTACTCTCCTGCACTTGTAAGCCGAACTTCCTATTATCACAGGAGGAAAACCTGCCTGTAATGCAAAAGTTAAAAAGGAAATAAATGGAGACAGAATGAAGAGGTGATTCCAAAGTTACAAAATGGTTAGAAATTGTGCTTTTGCTCAAGAATAGCCTCATATAATTGTTAAACTGCTGTAATTCAATCTAAACCACCTTTTAATCAGGCTCTTTATTCCACCTCTTCAAACAAGCTGAAGCTTTTAACAGCAAAACAATACAATTATTTATAGCCAATGCCCAGATGAAGGCAGATAGATAAGAGAACCACAAAGATAATTGGAACCAGTCTTATTCTGCAGCAAAGATTTTCCAGTGCTAATAAGACAAGCTTCATCAAAATAAGTATGAGGAAAAATAGAGTGAGTAGAGCAAGCAAGAAGAGTTGTATGAATTTGCTTGCATTTGTTGTATCGTTAAAATGCTAATAGAGATTAATATACTAATATGAATGCAAAAGAGTCATACCAGCTTCTTGGTCATTTACCTACAAGACAATGACAAAATCTTTGTAGTCACTCCATTCCATCTGGTAGCTATTTACTTTGGCCATAACTTTCTACATGGGAAAAATCCTTTTACAGTGTGCAAGACAAGGAGCCTACATGAGTAATAAACACATTTAAAATTCTTTTTGTCCTCTAAATATTCTTACTTTTAAGATAGTGAAAGTAACAAAGTTATATCTAGTCATATGACTAGAATGTGTTTTCAGGAGAATGTGTTTTTGTAGGCTTTGCAGGGATAGTTCAAAACCTATAACTTATATATAGTTTAATTCTTGCAAGTAAAAATAGTTTTTATTTTGATTACTTGTAATTAGGCTTGCAGTGAGAACTCAAGATTCTGTGCATTCGTTGGCACTTGGGATGTGATTTCATTCTGAGTTGGTACGTTCTCAGGGAAAAAAAATAAAAAAGGAAAAAGGAGAAGTTAATGTAGAAATATGGAAGGGGCAGAGGAGTTCCATTATCAATGGTGCCACAATCCTCTTTAGGCATAGAAATCTGTTATTCTATGGATGTGTTTTGTTCTATC
The DNA here is from genome assembly GCF_052110815.1 of Crocodylus siamensis. NCBI lineage: Eukaryota > Metazoa > Chordata > Crocodylia > Crocodylidae > Crocodylus > Crocodylus siamensis. The sequence continues at coordinate 305,039,010 of NC_143395.1, forward strand.
ATTAAAGTTTCTGGAAGTTACAAGTTTATATCAGTTGAAAAACAGATTCCTAATTAGCCAGTTTTCTTTTTCAGGTTCATGGCTTCCAGACCCTCAGGCAGCTTCTGCGAACAATGAAACTTTTTACAATTATTACCAAATAGTTGTGTGTTTTGTTGGGTTTATTTAAAGGTACTTATCTGACTTGTCTGACCTAGCTCTTATTCAACACAGCTCTCTGGGTGTGATGTGTGGTGATGTGGTCGGCATAGCACAACCCCAGTGATGACCAGGGATCTTAGAAATCCATTTGCCATGGAAAAAACATGGGGAAAAATGCAGAATTAGAGTTTTTAAAGAGAATTGCCAGAAGAAATAAATAGTTACTGAAAATAAAATGAGGGCTCCCCAGTGGGGAGTTTGTATTAGGCTATTGAATCAATTGTGCAAATAATAAAAGGAGCATTTGTAAACGGATGCTGACCAACTGCAGTGAGGATCTAGAAAGGCATGTTAACTTTTTGCACACCCCCAGTGCTGGAACACCGTAGCTTCACCTGCACCTTCAGAGAATATTAGACAGAGTTGGAATTTATGATGTTGTGGCAAGAAGTCTTATTGGCATGAGTTGGGACAACCAAATTATAAATGGCAAAGGTGCAAGCAATTTATACCCAACCCAAACGTGCCAATAAAAGTTTTTCATGGAACACAATGGCTGTGAGACAAATATGCCACACGTTTCTTTGAAAAGTTTTTTTTGATAATGTTTTATGTTGCTATTTAAAAATTGCATTGGGACTATATTTTACATTACTCTGCCTCATGTCCAGGGATCCTGGTTTTCTCTGATTTAAAAAATCCCATTTTCAGTTTTAAAAAAAAGGAACCCCAAATCCACATTTTCCATGATTTAAATGAAACACCATTAATATATAGATGTGGATTTGGGGGTTACTTTTTTTTTTTAATGAACATTGGGATTTTTTTTTAATTGGAGAACACCAGGACCCCTGTTCATGATGTTACTAACCTCAGAGGAGCATGGAAAGTACCTAATACATTTCAGAATTCTCTAACAGTTATCTAAAATTGCTTTTCTATACACAATAATGCCACATTTTTAAAGACTGATATCTTGGTTAGGTTAGAAGCAAATGATATGAGAACCGCTGGGAAGCTTCCATTTTCAATTTTTATAAAGCTTTCAATTCTAGCCTTGATGGATCTTGAGATATCAGGCCTTAAATCTGACATTGCTTTGGGACAGAATATAACAACTTCTTACACTCCCACTGTCCTTAGAAGGTGATGAGGGGCGGGTAGGAAAGAGCATGAAGGAAACATTTGCCACTTTTTTTCTTTTGCTGTTGTAGCCAGGAGTTGTTTTATTCCCTTCAGGCAGTTGTTTGAAAGCTACAGGCAAAAACAGAAAGAGTCTCAAAGGCAATGTTAAAGTGGATCATCAAACGAGCTTTAGTTCAAGTGTCCCCACTGCCATTTTTAAGAGTGGGGACACTGATACACAAGACGTGGTGGTGCTTTAGAGAGCCACTGTAATTAATTAAAAGTGTTGCCCCCTCCACCCTCAGTGCTGCCCACCCCACCCTCATATTGGAGGCACTAAATTTAATGCACATTAGAAAAGGCCCATTAATACACATGTAGATGTACCTGAGTACCTGTTTGTGAATACTGTTTTTTCTCTGATTCCATTTGAAAGAAAACTTTTATTGAAATCGGTGACATTTTTCCTCAAGCAAGGACTGCAGAGAAAGTCAGGGTGGAATCCTCTCTCCATTAAAATCTGTGGCAAAGCTACTACTGATATTAGTGAGGACAGGTTTTCATATGTATATGTGCACACCTATGCTCACATGAAGACAAAAAGAGACAGAGAACTAATTAACAGAAGCTTCCCTCCCCAATCCATGCCTTGTCCATTACACCTTATGAAATCATTAAACTTACATTAATGAAATGTATTAAATGGTATTAAAGTGCTATGGTTTTACCCATAATAAAATTTAAAAATGGGTTCCATATCTTCTTGAACTGTCTTGTTTTGCTCTAAATCTCACACCTTACTTCTCTCGTGAGGCTCTGTTAGCAAGAGTCATTAAAAATTATTTTATGGGAAAGTCAACTTACCCTTCCAATGCCTCAGTATAATTCACTTAACAATAATTAAGCTTACTGATCCACTTTAACATTGCCTTTGAGACTCCTTCTATTCTTGAACGAAGACAGATTTGCCAGCATATGGCTCTGAAATTACTTTTCAACCACCGAGGAACATTTGCCTCTTAAACCATGTTTGTTTTAATGGAGCTTGGTATTGCATTTTTTACACCTGTCACTGAGCTTGGGAGTTTAGCGTCCACAAAGAAAAATCAGATCTCTTTATCCCACCACTTCTGAGAATTTAAGAGACCAGATCTTTGGCTGGTATAAATCTGCAAAGCCCTACTGGATTAAAATTTATATTAGCTGAGGATATGACCTTTCAGGCGCCCAACCTGATGCATTTAGATATTATGTCAGAACCATGCACAATATAGATTAGGTAAATCAAATGACCTAAGTCTGACATCTTGGAAAATAGAAAATCACACAGGTCAGAAATATTAGTACTTCGAGACAAATGACACAGAGGTTTCCAGAACCTGATCAAAAAAAGTTGAGCTGGAATATGGACAGAAATATACAACAAGCTACAGTATGAAGTTTAGAGGAAAGAATAAATAGGAAATGTTGAAAAAAATGCTTGTTTTATACACCTACATAATTGCAAATTAATTGTTGATAGACTTACCTGCACTTAAACATTTGAATACTGTATCTGATACAGTAAGTGTTTGTATTGGGTGGCTATAAGTGCTAACATTTGTACCCATAGTTGAGTGTGGACAAATTTGTGTCTGAAAAGAAGGGAGGGATGGGGGCAGGGGTCGCACTACAGCTCATTGAAAACCAGGTCTTAGCATGAATATCTAGCCCTGTTTTAAACAGTAGCTTCTCCCTCTAGGGTGCTTTTTTGCTTTTGTTTCAATCACAAGCAGTTTCTATTTTAGAAACACAGTTGATTATTGATTATTGGAGATTCTACTCTCATTACAGACGTAGTAGTGTAACTTCATTAGAGTCAGTAGAGCTGCAGGGAAATGACAGCAAAAATCAGAACCACAGGGCTTAAGTCACTTGTGGTTGCTTTCTGGTAAAATGTCTACTCCTTCCCAGATGAGTCCCCTAACCACTATGCTACAGATATATGCTCCATCAAGCTTCCTGTCTCCAGCAACATCAATACAACCCCCTCCTCCTTCTCCTGTGGATGTGTTTCAAAATAAGAGTATAAGGACTGTTCACTCCTTTGGAAGAAGGGTTGCAGGTGCTCCCCCTCAGACAGAGCTCCAGCAGACTCCAGAGTCTCGTGTATCAGCATCCCCACGCTTAAAAGTGGTGGTGGGGGTGCTTTAACTAGGATTTGAGCCTGAGGGCCAGAAGCCTCAGAATTAAGCATTGCAGCCCCTAACTGGAAGGTGCCTGGGCTTTTATTAGGATTATTCCTGTTTCTTTAGTCCATTTGCCCATGTCATATTTAAATTTAAAAATGAAACAAAATTGAAATGATAGGGCTAAATTCTATGCTAGTGTAAGTCCACTGAAGTCAATGGAGTTCATTCAGAAGTTGATTTGACTTGGCTGGTTCTAGCCCAATGGTGTTCAACTTTTCTCCACTGCAGGCCAGATGGATGGCGCTCAGCCCAGCCCCAACCCAACCATGGGGGGGTGGAAAGGGGCACAGCTCAGCCCCAACCCAGCTGGGGGCACTGCTGCACCCATGCCATCTGTGTTGGAGAAGGAGGGGCACAGAACAGCCATGGGTGGGGGGAGAGGATGTAGCCTTCCCCCAGTCTGGCCCTATGTGGAGGGAAGGGGCAGGAGCAGCCCTGCTCTGGCTCTGCAGTGCTTGGGAATTCGGTAGTGGTGGAGGGATGGCAGTATTATTTGCCACTGTTCCCCCACCACCAAAATTTCCCAGCCCATGGGGAGACATGTGGACCAGGTGCTGAAGCTCTGTGGGCCACATCTGGCCCACAAGCCAAAGGTTGAGCATCCCTGTTCTAACCCTAAATCCTACAGCTAGTATTTTCCATTTGACTAGCTGAGGAATTGGAGCTCTCACCCAATCCTGTATTTACAGTACCAGGACTAGTCTGAAGGCGACTCTGAAAACAGAAGGTACAAGGAAAGGAGTGTCCCTTGTATCATTCAGCACTAACCCCTGAAGCAAATTAAGCAAGAATGCATAGCGTTCAAAGCTAGCTGCCTTCTGCCATCTTCAGAAAGAAGCATAGTTTGTAATTTCAGTTGGAGGTAAAGGGTCCTCATCTTCTGTCGCATCAATGTCATGGTCCTTAGCGGTCAGTGAAATGGTCCTATTTACTAAGAAATTTTGCCCAGTGTTTCATTTCGAAGTGATGCATTTTCGAGCTTGAAACAGTGAAATTAAAATGAAACAAGAGCCTTCAAAACAGCTTTGAAATGAACAGGGCCCTCTAAACGTTTTGAACGTTTCTAAACGTTTCGAGTTTTGAAGCCAGGCTTACTGGCTTCATCACCAGTCCCAGCCGGCAGCAGCAGCCTCCTGTCATCCAGCAGGCAGACTGGGGCCTGCTCAAACCCCAGAAAGGCTGCAGGGCTGTGCCAGACACCTTTGGGGGGTGCAGGCTCCCAATCTGCCTGCCAGACGACAGGAGGTTTCTCCTGCTGGCTGGGCACAGCCCGTACCAGGAAGATCGGTACTGCTGCTGGCCCCAGCCAGCAGCACCAGCCTCCTGTCACCCAGGCCCATCATGAGGCCAGCTGCCTGTCATCTGGAAGGCAGATCGGGGCCACTCACAATCCTGGGAGGGCTGTGTGGGCTGTGCCAGACTGCTCCCAAGCGTGCGGGGGGGGCCCAATCTGTTTCCCTGATGACAGGAGGCTGGTGCTGCCAGCCAGGGCCAGCAGCATCACTGAATTTCCTGGCACTGGGTGAGTGAAATGTCAAAACAGCATCAAAATAGCAAAACAGTTTCAATGAAACAAAATGGAACAGTGCTTTTGAAACAAAGCAAAACTTGAAACGAAACACTGTTCTGTCGAAACGTTGAAATAGAAGTCAAATTGGAATAATGCTGTTTTGCACAGTCCTACTATTTACATCAACATAAGTGAAAGCAGAATCACCCATGGAACATAGAGTCAAGCATAGAAGGAGAACAGTTTGAATTTAAATGGGAATGTGAGTGAATGGTAAAGTTTGGCTTTGCACACATATTAACAGACATGCATTTTTGGTCCTAAATGCATAAAAGTTAGCAAAAAACCAGACTAATACAAGAGAACAAAACAACAGAGAGCAAGGTACCAGCTATAGTGCAAGCAACTTTCCAAAGGAAATCAATTGAATACACACACATTCCAAATTCCTTCTGTGTTTAACTGGCCCTTTTCATGGATCCATAATTTTTGGGGGTTTCTACAATGCCCTGGTTTGTCCAAAAGGCATTCACAGGAGCAGTATTATGTGACCAACCAAAGGCTTAAAGTCTATTGTTAACCAAACCAGCATCAACAACTTTTGAAGATTATTGGCATGTATTGACAACAGTATTAATATAACTCAGCTTGTTGTATACAGTGTTCCCCAAAAAAATTGTAAATGCCTATTTTAAATTACCACACAGTCCACTGCCACACTATTTTCACCTTTTACAAATTATTCCATTTATTATCTTTATATAGATTTTATTAAACCTAGCAGTGGCATGATTTTCACACTTGATTTCAAATTGTCATTGGATAATATTCACCCCTCAATTAAAGGACCCAATGCCTTTAATCTTAATTTTTTGTGTTATGGTCTATATCTTTGAGGTCAATTGTTCACAGAAACCACTGTTCTTTTTCTTTTGCTGTATGTTGCAATACCATTAATCCACCATCCATTCACAAAAAAGAAAACTTGTATGATTATGTTTTTTCCAGTCATACTCTCGTTACAGTGAGCACTATATAAATATAAAGCAAAGCTTGTGCCCTGCTCAGAGAACATTAAGTCATAGAAACGACAAACAGTCAATGGGGAAAGAGAAGGGAAACAAAATACAAGTAAATGAATCAAGAGATGAGTGACTATGTATTGACAGTACAAATAATTTTTGTTTGTTTTTAAAAATGTATTGGCTATCTTCAACAACCCTTCAGCTCAGCTATTGCTAGCCAGCTATTTCCTTGGAAGAAATAGATCTTAAAGATGATTTGGGGCAGAAAAAAAATTGTGAACAAGCTAATTGTACAGATTGTTGTACAGTGACATATGGGAGAAATGGACAAATAGTGTATAAGTCTGGCATCATTAATGGAATAGAGAGGGCAGCTTGGTAAGAGACAAAGTCTGAGGCATGTGATTGGGTCTGGGAAGAGTAGTGACAGACCATGAAGATAAAGATAAGAAACTATCACTGGGAGTATTGAAACAGGACCATCAGTACAAGAATTCAAAGGGAGCAGAGGGAGATACTATAGATAGCAGCTGTACTTTCAACAGTGCTTTTAAACAAGCCTATCATGTCTTTACAAAGAAAGATTAAATAATCAATTAATTAAAAAGAGGGTTAGAGACAGATGAACTCTTCTCACTCAGAATGATGATTTGTGATCCCTGGCTCTCTCCAGTTGCCCAGGTTAATTACAGGGAGCCTGCTAATGTGCTCTGGCAGTGTCTCAAATAAGATTATTCTTCTTGTGCCATTTGTTATCTTACTATAATAAGTTTAAATTTTGTATCCTATCTTCAGCTGCACCTCACCCTTGTTACCGTTAGTCAGCTACTTCCTTGTAGACTTCCCAAGAGGAATGGATCTTGGGGAAAATTTTGGGCAGAGAGAGAAATAACAGTACCTGGCTATTATCCATTGATTTCTGTCATGCTCCCTATCTTCCCTTTTATGGTTTTTTTCTATTCATTGCTTCTTTTTAACTGTAACTGATCAGGCCCCAGGTTTCTTGAAGCATTTTCAAGTTATTCCCTATTAATTTTGCGTGCAAGTTCTGATATTTAGTTCATAGTATCATAGTACATAGGGTTGGAAGGGACCTAAACAGATCATTATGTCCGATCCCCTGTCCCGGGCAGGAAAGGGTGCCAGGGTCATATCACCTCAGCCAAATATCTGTCCAGCCTCCTCCTGAAGACCCCCAAGGTAGGAGAGAGTACCACCTTACGTGGGAGCCCATTCCAGAGCCTGGCAGCCCGAACAGTAAAGTAATGTCTCCTGATGTCCAGCCTGAACCTTCTCTCTAGGCCATTATTCCTAGTAACCGCGGGTGGTGCCCAAGGGAACACAGCCTCCCTCAATTCCCACTGGCCCTCCCTGGTGAGTTTGTAAACAGCCAACAGATCCCCTCTCAGCCTTCTCTTGTGGAAGCTGAATAGGTTCAGTCCCTTTAGGCTCTCTTCGTAGGGCCTGCCCCGCTGCCCCTTAACCATGCGAGTGGCCCTCCTCTCGACCCTCTCAATGCTAGCTACATCCCTCTTGAAGTGTGGCATCCAGAACTGGATGCAGTACTCCTACTGTGGCTGGACCAACGCTGCATAGAGGGGAAGGATCACCTCCCTGGACCTGCTTGAGATGCATCTGTAGACTCCAAGATCCCTTTCTGCCACCATGTTGACAAGAAGGGTGTTCCCCAGCCTATAGGTGTGTTGCTGGTTCCTTCTCCCTAGATGCAGCACCTTGCACTTGTCTGCATTGAATTCCATCCTTTTCTCATGCACCCACCTCTGTGACCTGTCTAGATCTAGTTGAATTCTGTCCCTCCCCTCTAGCATGCCCACCTTGCCCCACAACTTGGTATCATCAGCGAATTTGGACAGCGTGCATTCCACACCCACATCCAGATTGCTGATAAAGATGTTGAACAGTACAGGCCCCAGGACTGACCCCTGGGGGACTCCACTGCCCACATCGCTCCAGGTCAAAAATGACCCATCCACCACCACTCTCTGGGAGTGACTATCTAGCCAGTTTGCCACCCATCTGACTGTGTAGGCATCTATGTGGCAGTCACCAAGTTTTTTTAAGAGAATGTGGTAGAAAACCATGTCAAAGGCCTTCTTAAAGTCCAGGAAGACAACATCCACCCTGACAGCCTCGTCCAGGGACTTTGAGACCTGATCATAAAAAGAAACCAGGTTAGTCAGGCAGGACCTGCCCTCAGTGAACCCATGTTGGTTGCCCCTGAGCATTACCTCCTCTGCTGGGCCCTTGCAGATGTGCTCCTTGATAATTTTCTCAAAGGTCTTCCCAAGGATCGAGGTAAGACTGACTGGCCTATATTTGGTTAGTGAATGACTTTACAAATCTATTCATCCTAAACTTGTTCATCTTTGGCTTGAAGTCCCAAGTAATTGCTTTCTCACAACAGCATACATACTCTGGTAAACTATATTCATCAATGGGATATTCACCTCTGATAATTACCAGAACCATTAGTTAGGTAGATGGAGTTAACATCATCTTACTTTATGAAGACCAGAACTCATTTGGCCTGTGCAGATTGTTTACAAGGTACAGCAAAGATAGCTTACAAATGGGGAACCCAACTTCAGTAATAACCAGAATCATACAGTATGCCTTCATCTGGACAAGTATAAAACATTGTTGTAACACCCAGGCCAAATGCACTGGCATGCACTAGGTGACAATAGTTCAAAAGCATGTCCTCAGAGAGGCATAATGCAGCAATGTAGGGGCAAACTCCCAGGCCCGGTCCCAGTATTGGCTTGCCACCTATCTATGGGCAAACTGCCCACCCACCTTTCCTGCCATGCCTTGTTGGTTAATTAGTTCATAGATGGTACTAGGTGGGAGGCTGCCCTTTGAGTGCCCTGATGTCAAGGGAACTTCTCACATGACTCCAACCTACCCTTATCATGTCCCATGCCTCTCAGATGACATGCAGTTTGTTACAGCACACTGCCCTGTTCTGGGCCACATTCACTCCACCCACCTCTCACTGAGACCTCTGACTCTCCACCCACTTTCACCAGACCTCTCTCGCACTGCCCTGTTCTGGGCCACATACACCCTGCCCTGCTTCCTCTGAGCAACCACATATGCCATCAGACCTATCTTTTCACTCCTTGAGTGGCCCTTGTTCAGCCTTTTGGGTCTCTCCCATGACCTTCATCTGAGCTGTGACCAGTCAGTTCACCAAACTCTGGGCTAACTCTGCCCCTGGCCCCTTACTGGGCCACTCTGCCCCTTTCATGGATCAACACTCCACCCCTATGCTGGGGCCCCAGGGTCTTACACCCTTGTAGGCTCAGGTGCCTCTCTCTAGGTGTGCCTGGCCTCAACTTTGCCCTCTCACTAGGCCCTGGCATCTTATACCCCCTTGGGCTCAGGCACTTCTCTCTAACTGTGCCTGGCCCTTACTCCCAGGTCTTACACCCCTATGGGCTTAGGTGCCTTTCAGTAGGCTTGCCTGGCCCCCCTGCTCCCACAGTGACCCACTGGATGGTGGGGGCTGGGGTTAAGGTGCCCCTACCCACCTTTCACTGGGGAGGTTACTGGCCTGGCATTTCTTTTTTTAATAACAATAAATGTATTTCCTTCAGTGTCCTTCTGATGGCTGATGATTTGGCGAGAAATTATATAAGAGTAAAAACTGACTAAAGGCTTTCAAATGTCAGAAAGAAAGAAAATAAGCATTACTAAAAATTCAAAATTCAGCTATAGATACAATTAAAGCCACCTCTGAGAAGTGGCATAGGCAAAGATGGATAACAGAGATAGAAGATGAATGCCTAATACTTTATTGTTGTTAATTATTTTGCTCTCAAATACAAGTAACCTTTGTTCACACATGCTTGTTATTTATGTGCTCCAAGGATAAGTGTGATAGTATTTTATTACTTTGTAAGGACATGATCTAATACATTATGTAACATAAAACCTGGAAAAGTGCAATCAATCTGGCTAAAAAACAAGAATTTAGTTTCATAAAAAACTGAATTTTGACATTTGTTTTTTTCCTGTCAGATGAAAACTGAGATCTTTCGACATTTTTCATAAAAGGAAGCAGAGTGGCCCACCCTATCTACTGGGAGGATGATACTACTGAAACATGCTGGGGATCACTGCCAGAAAGCAGACTGCTCTTGTAGGTGTTCTTTTCAAATCGCACACCTGTTCATGCAGGTGATAGAACAAACAGCCATGTCGGCCAGTGATAGAATTAACACAAAACTAATTTGGAGATAGACATATTTTGCATTTTAAGCTATATTAAACATAGATATAAGAACTGAACAGATGCCAGGGTCAGACAAACACACATGCAGGTGTTTACCTTTTCAACTATGTGTCTGCCTATAAGAAAGTCAGACAAATGCCCCTTGGAAAACGACGCTGTATGCAAGTGAGATACTTACATCACTTCACACCCTAAAACAGAGGATAACAGTCCAAACTCCTGTGTTAATGATTATTGTAAGATTTCCCTTTTCTACACACTTACTGATTAATATGTAGATATCAAAAATATACAGTGCAGAAACTAAGAAGAGGGAGAGGGAGAAGTGGGGAAGGACCGCTCTGATATTAACATCTGTAGCTGGCCAGTATCTGTGATTTGTCCCTGAAGTCGCTTCCAATCCCAGTGCTTTGGGGTGGGACAACAGACTTCTGTCATCCTGTGTGCAGTTCCGGGGGCCCACATCCCCTGGGAGGAGTCTGGCACAGCCCTGCAGCCCTCCCATGGGCTGCGGGCCCCCGGATCTGTGTGTGGGATGACAGCAAGCTGCAGCTGTCAGCTGGTGCTAGCACCAGCACCCAAAGCTGTTTGGCACAGCCCGTGCTGAGCGCCAGAAAGAACCCAGTACTGGTGCTGGCCCCAGCTGACAGTGGCAACCTGCTGTCATCTTGCACACAGATCTGGGAGCCCACACCCCCTGGAAGGAGTTTGTCACAGCCCCAAGCCCTCCCAGGGGTTGTGGGGCCTCAGTCTGCATGCGAGCATGCTGCCGCTGCCAGCAAGTGATGTGAGTTTTGCTTTGAACAGTTCGAGGTGCAGTTTCACGCAAACCCCAGCACCCATCTCCTTGAAACTCGGCAAACTTGATGCCCTCAGAAGGGGCTACCATCCCTGCAATTTTCATCTAAAATCAGCCAAAATACAACAAGTTACAGGTATTTTAGTGATTCATCATTATAGTCCATGGCTGAATATCCAAAACAGCGTCAAAATTCCTAAACAGTTTCAGCCAAATTTAATCAGGACAGTGATCTGAAACACCAAATTAAATCACTGTCCCTCTGAAATGGCCAAATCTAAATCTGAATCAGAACAGAGCTGTTCTGTGCAGTCCTAACTCCCAGAGTAGTCCAGGTATTGGCCAAGAGCAACTCTGCAGGTCTTCTGCTGTAGCACTCTTCCCCCAGCAGCTCCTACAGCCATACTGACAGCCCTGGCTCAGGCCCTGAGTTTAAATGGCTGGAAGCTATGCCCTGTTTTGGTCATGTGACTCCCTGAGCTGCCACAGGTGTTTCCTGATTTAACTTGCCAGCTCAGCCCCAGGGAAACTTACTGCTGCTGGTCTCTGCTGTAATAATGGCTTGTAATAGGTAAATCCTCAGGTACTTGCTCCCTGGAAGTTCCTAATGGGCCGCTTTCCCCACTGCCCTTTCACCCTTAAAATAACAGGAGCCACCAGCCACTGGGTGTTTAAGGGCTCGTAAGACTCATAAGAAATGTATTATGTGTTTTAGAAATCAGGACATTTCCCTCTTTTAATTCTCTGTAGTATTTTTTTCCAAAACTTGTATTGACTTCTTGATCTGACAGCAGTAGGTGCATGTCGGTGAGTAGAGAAATAATCTGCCTGGCTCCAAGCCTCTGAACAAATGTATTTACAGACACAGGAAGTCTGCTGAACTGGATCAACCCATTTTTAAATTTTATTGTATCTGTAGAATAAGTTCTGTGCTTCCTTTGTAACCATCTTTGGTGCACAGGCCTTGGCATTATTCCAATCAAGAATCAATCATTGCATGCCTAGTCACACTCTAACTAAACCTAAAAAAATATGACTTAAGAAAAATACAAATCTAGAAGATTGCACAGTATCCATTTTTCCTTTTGTAATAGACTGTGCTGCTATTTATTTATTTATTTATTTTTTGCAGTGCTGTACAGAAGACTACTATGTACCTCGTTCGAATATGGCACTTGAGGTCAGTTTGTAATGACATATTCATTCGCCATATCAATGTTTATTACATAGGGTTCACTGAGTGGTATAAATTCAAAAAGTTGAATTGTTTCCTAACATCAAAACAAGTAAACATTGCTAATTTGTATAATGGTATCCTAACTACAATCAGGGAACATTATGAAGCCTGTCAAAAGAAATCACTACCCATTGCAATTAGAGCAGGAAAGGCACAAGCTTTTTTAGTCAGAGTTCTGCATAATAACATATTAATGCATTTACGTTCCTTGCCCAGGAAACGTTTTTCAACAGGAAATGTTGTTTTACACTTTCAGACTGCAGAGAAACATCATGATAGCCATAATCATTTTACCAGTCAATCCATCATTCATTTACTGGGCTTTCTGCCTGTCTATTTTAGATACATCCTGTTTTCTGTTCTGCAACTGGCAGATAGGAAAATTTCATATTGCACTGGACAAGTACATTCATTCTAAGGGAAGAACTTATTTTATAACACTGATGCTATGAAAACAGGATATGACAAACTTGTTGCATTTCTGTTCAGTATAATGATTGCTGGTGAGATTTTGGACAGTGCCTCTTGAAGCAGAAAACTCACAGCCCAGAACAAACCATAGTTTCAAGCCACATGTGCACACATTCTGGGCTTTTCTGTGACCTGAAGTACACTTAATGTACCTTTAGCAACTCTGGAGGGCTGTCTGAGTTACAGTAGCCTGTTCATCATTGCCCAGACTGTTTATAGTGCTACATATTATAGTGCTACATATAGTCCTATCCCTGATACCTCCTTAAAGCCTGAGCTTGTGAGGAGGTTTACAGAGACAGCCTACAGCTGTGTTCTTCATCTCTTGCACAAAGGGGATTCTCCCCCAGGCAGATCCAGGGTTTTACAGCTCTTTTAATCTCCACTAGCCCTGTTTCCTAGCTTACAGTTTCTGGAGTGGGTGTAAGAATCATCCTGTTAAGATATGCCATCTCCCAGAATGAACACACTGCAAAGGTAAGAGAAGTTATGATTGTCAATAATTTACCATTTCTAATGTGAACACAGCCATCAAATGGAGAATATGTGACTGAATTTTCTTTTGGACATTTTATAAAATGGGGGCAATTAGTCCTTATGACTTACCTTAGGACCTTCTGAACCAGTGAGGTGAAACAAAGGTGAATGAGCCAAGCATGTGCTTACACCTGCTCCAATTCCATATAAAATTTGGGGGATAGATTTGGGCAAAAACATGGTATAAACAGTTCATTGGATACCAAAGAAAAGCCAAGAAACAAGGGAAACCTGTTAAAATGCACAGTATGCGGAATAAGGAAGCTAGATCCTCATCCAAGCCTCAAAGGCATCCTGCTAGGGTCCCACTCATGCATGATTGTGTTTCTTCTATTTTCCAGCACATGTGCTACTGACAGCTTACCACTCTCTTTTCTTCTTTATATTCAGTCACTCATATGTTACGTTAAAAATCTGTTTTCTTTATTTGGTTTGAGTACAACCAGAAATCTTGTACCAGATCTGCTTTGAGACTCCAAAAGGAATATAACTCGCACTTAAAGTGTACTGATAAAATTCTGCCTCACTGAAATCAAAGAGTGTTCTGACAACTTCCCTGGGGCCAATATTTTACCCTGAACATCTTTTGCAAAAATCACTATTTTATTAGCATTAGTGGGAATTAACAGTTACTAATTATATTAATATTAATGGGTTAACATTATATTGTGAATGTCATGCATAGCCTAAACCATGATTGTGACACCATGATTGTGACAATCTTCAAGAAAGAAGAAAAGTCTGACTGTGAAAACTACAGAATTATTGCCTTGCTGTCCACCATGGGAAAGATGATTGCAGGAAACCTCCTGAACCATCTCCTTCCACTTGCTAAAGAGCTCCTCCCAGAACCCCAGTGTGATTTAGGGCATCAAAAGACACAGGTGACTTGATCTTAACACCTCACCAGCTGCAGGAAAAATGCCAGGAACAACATTAGCCCCTCTGCATGGCCTTTTTGACCTCACAGAAGCTTTCAACTGTCAGTCAATAAGTAATGCAAAGGATCCTTCTCAAGTACAGATGCCCATCAAAATTTGTCACCATTCTCTGCCTGCTCTATGGTGGTATGGCAAGCAGTAGTTCTCAGTAATGGATCTATCACAGATCCCTTTGAGGCTAAAATGGGAGTTAAGCAAGGCTGTGTCATTGCTCCAACACTCTTTTCAATATTCTTTGCCACAATGGTACATCTGACTACCAACAGACTTCCAGCCAGAGTGGAACTAAATTACGGAATGGTTGGTAAACTGTTTAATCACAGCCAACTCTGAGCCAAAACCAAGACCACCTGAACTTCAAGAATTGAGCTCCAATATGCTGATGAAGCTGTAGTGTGTGCTCTCTTGGAAGCCAAGCTTCAGGGAATCATCATATTTACTGAGACATACTGGACAATGGAACTGATGCTTAATATTCAGAAACCTAAGGCCCTCCACCAACAAACTCCTAATGAACAGTCTCCAACTCCAATAATCCAGGTCCATGGTGAGACTCTGGAGAATGTTGAGTACTACCCATATCTCAGAAGCCATCTCTCACAAAAGGCTGACATCAACAAAGAAATCCAACATTGCCTCAAATGTGCAAGTGCGGCCTTTGGACACCTGAAGAAATAGGTGTTTGAAGATCATGACATCAGATCTGAAACCAAGTTTATGATTTATCAAGCAGTCATGCTCCCCATCTTGCCATATGGAGCTGAGACATGGACAACATGCACAAGACCTATTCAACGGGTACTTTGCGTCAGTCTTTCATCAGTCCCTGCAACCCAAATTCTGGAAAGGAACTTTGGGCTGAAAGAGAGCCTAAACTTGTTGAGTCCTGGATACCAAAGTTTAAACCCTCAGAACTCGTTTGGGTCACTCTGCCTGACCCCAAGAACCGCCACCCGAAAATTCTGAAAGGAACAATAAAGTCTGCCGAACGATACCCAAATACTTACCTCGTTGAATTGAAGGACAGTGGACGAGCCATACTGGCCCACCGTAACTGGCTGGCCAGACGAGCCATCAAAGACACTGTACAATAGGCCCTTAATTAGGAATGTAAATGATCCTATCGTAGAATTCGTTCTGTCCCGTTTTGCTTTATTTTTCAGAACCACCGAGTTGCTGAAAGAGAGTGCGTGATCTGACCGGGTGACCATCCAAATACCTGAATCACCGAGAGATGTTACATCTCTTGCACCAACGGATCCACAGTGGACAATTGGCTGAACTGACCACTGAGCTGGATCACTCAAATCTGTTATTGTTTTAATTTGTTTTATTATAATTGTTCCAGTTGTTAGTTGTATTTTTCAAATTCTTAAACGTAAGTTGTCAAATCCATCGGTTTATGTATATTCCACCGTACCTAGTTATGAAAATTTCTGAAATGAAGATGAAAATGAAATTTAAATCAAAATATAAAACTCCTGTGTTACCAGCAAGGGGGCATGTCAGAGCAAAATTTTGTATGTGTGCTGATAACACAGAGAGTTAGATCTGAACATGCGCAGACAAACCTAGCAAGCGGAAAATTCCACTGCATGCCCAGCATGTGCCCCCTGCTCGACCCCAAGGCTTGTCAATCAAGACCGCCATAATGCGCATACTCAGTTTACTCAGAGCATGAGGTAATCTGATCTAACACACATGCTCAGTTCACTGACTGCATGATGTAATTGGACTAGAAATTTCTATGAAGCGAGCAGCCTGATTGGCCACTAAATTCATATAAAAGGCTTGTGACCCCCCCACCCAGGTGTGGTGAGGTGGTGTGTGTGTGTTTTGGAGGAGAGACTGTGCTCGACCTGTGAGCAGAGGCTGCCTTTGCAGGGACTGTCTCACAGGGAGAGAACAATCCTTAGAGCAGGGGCTGCAGCTGCAGGGGCTACTCCTAAGGAGGGCTTCTAGCCCACTGGTCTCTTCCTCGCTGCGATTTTGGCTATTCGATTCCTCTTCATTTCCTGTCTTGATCTTTTGGCTACCGGACTGATTCTGGCACCGACCCTGACCAAGATTTCGATCAACCCAACTTACTGAGATCACAGCTTTACCTCATCATACCTGGCACTGACCTCAGCATCATTATCTATCAACTTCGGCATTGATTCCACTTTGGACTGGCGCCACAACATGTTACAGTTTTGTTGTTCGTATCCCTTAATGAGCTGTTGACCAGCCCTGGGACTTAAGGAGTGGGCAGCCACCCCTATCCCTCGCGGGGTAGATAGCAAAGGCTCACTCTGGAACCCTGTGGGCCAACAGACCCCTCTGTTGTTCGTTTTGTTAGCACTGTAACTGAAGCAAACTTCCTACCTACACTACAGAAGTGTAAGTAAATAAAATTCAACTATTTTTGAAACCGCACAATTCCGCGTACCGCTCAGACTCCTCGCCGCTAATCCCACCTGTTCTGTATATGAACCCTCGGCCCACCGTGACCTTGGGGCCTTTATTCCCCAACACAAGAAAGGGAGGAAAGCGGATCCAGCAAACTACAGGCCCATCAGTCTGACCTCTATCCTGGACACGGTTCTAGAAAAGATTATTAAAGAGGCCATTCTTAACAGAATGGCCGACAGCAACATCCTGAGGGATAGCCAGCATGGGTTTGTTGCGGGTAGGTTTTGCTTGACGTCTCATTTCCTTTTATGACCTGGACAAGGGAGAGAAGATTGATGTCATATATCTTGACTTCAAAAAGCCTTGATCTGGTATCCCATGATCACCTCTTGGTGAAACTGGCCAACTGAAGCCTTGGGACCACCACGATCCACTGACTGGGGAATTGGCTCCGTGGTTGGACCCAAAGGGGGGTGGTTGATGGAGGTCAATCGTCATGGTGCCCTGTGACAAGTGGGGTCCCTTAAGGCCCTGTCCTTGGATCCATATTGTTCAACATCTTCATTAATGATGCGGACATTAGAGTCAGAAGTGGACCGACCAAGTCTGCTGACAATACCAAACTCTGGGGTAAAGCACCTGAAGACAGGCGGGTGATCCAGGCTGAGTTTGACAGGCTCATTAAAGGGGCAGATGAGAACCCGATGGTGTTTAACACCGAAAAATGCAAGGTTCTCCACCTTGGGAGGAAAAACCTGCAGCATCCTTATAGGCTTGGCAGTGCTACGCTGGTTAGCACTACAGATGAAAGGGACTTGGGGGTCACGACTGACCACAAGAGGAACATGAGCCTTCAATGTGATGCTGCGGCTAGTAAAGCGAGCAAATCGCTGGCTTGCATCCATAGATGCTTCTCAAGTAAATCCCAGGACATCATTCTCCCATTGTACTCAGCCTTGGTGAGGCCGCAGCTGGATAACTGCGTCCAGTTTTGGGTTCCGCAATTCAAAAAGGATGTGGAGAAGCTTGAGAGAGTCCAGAGAAGAGCCATGCACATGATCAGAGGTCAGGAAAACAGACCTTACGACGATAGGCTGAGAGACATGGGGCTCTTTAGCCTGGAAAAGCATGGGCTCAGGGGTGATCTGATGGCCACCTATAAGTTTATCGGGGGGTGACCACCAGTATCGGGGGGAATGTTTGTTCACCAGAGCACCCCAAGGGATGACAAGGTCGAATGGTTATAAATTACTGCAAGACCATTTCAGGCTGGACATAAGGAAGAATTTCTTTACTGTCCAAGCCCCCAAGGTCTGGAATAGCCTGCCACTGGAGGTGGTTCAAGCACCTACATTGAACGCCTTCAAGAGAAATTTGGATGCTTATCTTGCTGGGATTTGATGACCCCAGCTGAGTTCCTGCCCTTTGGGCAGGGGGCTGGACTCGATGATCTTCCGAGGTCCCTTCCAGCCCTAATGTCTGTGAAATCTGTGAGACATCTAAAGTTGTTCAAGAAGTACCATCAACTCTGGCTGCAAAAGAACCTCTGAATCCAGTGGAAAGACAGACACATATCCTCCTGCAAGCAAACACCATGAATACCGAGGCAATGATCATCCAACATCAACTTCATTGGGCTCGGTACATCACCTGGATGTCTGACTCCAGATGCCCAAAGTAAGTTTTATTCTCTCAGCTCAGCCAAAGCATATACTTATGAGGAGGGCAAAGAAAGCACTTTGGTCCTCAAGGCCAACTTTAAAAAATGCAACATCGATGTCAACTTGTGGGAGACTATCACCCAGGAGCACCTCAAATGGAAGAAGAGTCTGCTATAGGGATCTCACTACTTTGAAACCTCACAACAACAACAGGAGATGGAAGAGTGAGACCATTAGAAATAGCATGTCATGGACCAAATAAAAAAATCCAGCATTACCCACCCCACATGGTAACACATATCTGAGCTGCAGTAGAATTGGTCATTCCCAGATAGGCATCATCAACCATCTTCAGACACACAGGTAAGACAGTCATGGAAGACAATCATCTTTGACTATGAGGGACTGCCAAAAAAGAAGAAACTTAAATTTCTTCTGTGTGTGAAACTCCTATCAAAGTACAGGGGAGTCCTGGAGGCAGAACCAGTGAAAGGATGTTTGGATGACTTGGTCAGTAAAGGCTATATGTAAACCTAAGTTCAGCAAAGAAGTTAACTATTACTTTTACTGAGAGACAAGCTGAGAAACAGGCTAGTTTTAACTAACCAGTACAAAATAGCCAAATTCAGCTACTGTACTAGCAGACTCATCTGTCTAATTATTTATTTCCTTTAGTTTGGCAAGTATTTTTTTGTGATGTGTACCCAGCCCTCACATGTGAATGCATCAGATTTGGCCATTTTATAACAAAGTGCACTTCAGAGCTTTCTGCCTGATAAGGCAAGTGTGTGGGGAGAGGGTGTGAGGAGGCATTTGTAAGCACAAGGTGGTACTTTCCAAGCAAACAAAAGGCATAGTTTGAAGGGATACAGGATTCAACAACTTGGCCTGTGTTACTCATGAGTGGATCAACTGAGTCAATATTCAGTAATCAATGCAGCTATTTCTGAGAGTAAAATGAAAGAGTGTTGAACTTCGATCCTCAGTGGTGTGTAAGTTTTCAGCTCCCACTGATTTTAATGGGACTTGAGTGGCTAAATAGGATTTTGATTGAACATCTTTGATATGGCCCTTCATTCGGTGTCTGAGATGTGAACGCTGCAGTGAAGTGATGGAACTAAAAATCGATAGCCAGGAATGTTTTCAAAAGATAAACAAAGTATTCTTAGAATAATTCTTAAATTAGCTAAAGTCTTGACCAGCCCAAACTTTTTGCTGTACTTACCACAGGACAAACAGTTCTCAACATATACTTTCTATGACACCACACTGCTGAGCATAAATGCATACACCGTGCAGCTGGTTGTTAGAAACTTAAAGAGAATGAATATATTAACTACAGTACATGTGTGTCAGCAGAGATGCCACAATTTACTTCTATCTAGTATCGGAGGGAGCCGTCAAGAAGGGCTAAGGTGAAAAGTGCAAATCAGCAGTTTTAGCAAAGCTTACAATTTGGAAGCCGCTGCAGGCTTCAGAGATTAAGGCTAGGGACAGACATTCAAAAAGCCTGAGCCTGAATTAATTCAATCTTTGCAGGTTAGTCTAACCTGGCTAGGCTAAATCAGTTTTGTAACCAGACATACGTCCCAGACGTGCAGGCACATGCTGCAGTGGCTCAGGCTAGAAGCTGGGGGTGCTAGAGCAGCCCTCCTTTCCTTCCACAACAGAGGACGGAAGCTGAGGGGGGCATGTCCAGGCTCCCACAGGAGGTCTGATTAGCCCAGGAGGGAATTGATAACAGTGTTTATGACCCAATTAAGAAAACAACAGAGGGACATTACCAGCTACTTGCTGATTCTGCCCATTGATTCTACCTGTTGATACAACACAGACCATAGCCAGCCTGTGGTCTGCTAGCTAATAGATAGACATCTCCTCAGCAGGGCAGAGGGGAGGGGGCAATTCCTGCTTAGCAGGAAGTGGTGAGGGGAGAAGGGAAGCATCCCACAGTCTCTGGAGCTCCAGCCAGGAAGCAGAGGGGAGGGGTCAGCCCTGTTGTGGAGCAAAGAGCCCTGCTCAGCCCAGAGAGCATGCTGGGATGTTGGGGGTGTGTGGTTTATTTTAAACCACTAAGGGGTCTGGGATAGACATTGCATAAACCAGTTTGAGCCAAATCAAGTTAAGTCTGATACTACATTCAACCAGGTTTATCTCAAACCAGTTTCAGCCATTCTCAAACTGGTTTATGTGCACTGAACAACTGTTCTGTTACAGGTTTAAACCAGTTTCTGATCACTTAAACTGGTTTACGTGTAAAGTCTGTCCCTAGCCTAAGAGTCCAACCCCAGAGTTAGCAAACAGAGTGTGAACACGGTAGAGCAACCTAGGGAGAGGAACAGAGTACCAGTAGTAGAGGGAACTGGCAGAGTAGACAGAAGAGAAAGGATGGAAGAGCAACTAGAAAACAAATGAAAAAAGAGGTAAAGTAGCAGGGGAAGAAGTATAAGAGAGATAAGAGTTGCCAGAGATGAAGAAGAATAAAGGAACCAAATCTCAACATGGAGCCAAAATTTGTTGTTAAGACATTTGATATACAATGCATTTAAGGCCAAAGAGCTTTCTGGGTTATTGTACTCTATATGCTTTACACTAGAGGTGTCAAATTCTCTGCCCCCTGGGCCACAAAAGGACCGCAGGGCTCCTCTGGACCTGGTAGTGTTGGTTGGGCCAGCAGCGGTGGTGGGGCAAGTAGCAGCACAGGGGTTAACACAGCTGTTGCTTTGTTACCTTACTGCCAAAATGCATCCTCATTGGTCTCTGTACCCTGGATGTTGGTGGCAAGCCCTCTCCCTGCTTGCCCTACCTCCAAATTGCCAGCCCCTCTGGGAGCCACATGATTTGGCTCCACAGGATGGACCTGGCTTCTCAACTGTACATTCGATACCCCGGCTTTACATAAATCTCTGGAGCATAAATCTTTGGTGCTCAGGTAGTGTGCTTTGATGGTGGGAACATCATGAGTTCAGTACCATCATTCTCCTGGCTTACAATCTCCAGTGTCAAATGGGAGGTAACAAGCAAGAAAGCAATAAATTTGTGTTTGTGTGGAATAGGTTTCAATGGGATTGCATGGGGGGCAGCCAGAAGGCAGGCAGTGATGTAAAACTCAAATTCCTCTTCCTAAACAAGAAAGTAAAGACTATGAAGAAGGAATACATTAAGAAAACATTGATAGTGAAGAAGTCATTTCTCCACAGAGCAAACAGACCATAGATACCAGTAGTACAAGTTTTCACACACTGCCCCCCACTAAGAGGACTGAACACTCCATTGGCAAGAATTATTAGCTCAGTGGTCTTTCTGCTAAAACATCTTTTTTTTTAGGTGGGCCTTTGGTCACTAGGATTACATGCAGATGACCTATACATTCCACATACACTACCAGAGCCTCAACTCAAACACTAACAACCTGGGGCATGTGTAGATGAAATGGGGACCATAAATTGAAGCAGTAGGTTTTTAAAAACATTGTTTCAATTTTGGGCCCTTTAAGTCCCCCTGTCGTGCACACACCCAAACCTACCTGCTTGTCCAGCAGTGGGGAGGGGAGGGTGAGCTGCCGGCAGGCAGAGCAGTACCTGGGCTGTGGGAGGGGAGGAGGGCTGGTGCTTCTCTCCATGGCAGAGGTGGCCCTCACCCCTGCAGGCAGCACCTGCCTGCAAGCAACTGGCTCAGGCAGTCCTGGGGGGCACCGCAGCTGCAAAGGGAAGCACCAGGCCTCTGTGCAGCTGAGGCAGGCAGACAGGCTCCAGGGGAAAAGAAAAGAAAAATATCTTTGGTGGAGCCTGTTTTCCTGGGCAGGAGGAGTTTCAGTTTGCTGCACCCCCAGTCATTTAAGGCACATTACACCACTGAATTTGCTACGGCGGCTGGAATTACTGTGCAATACACTGGCGACGTGTGCAAACACCAACACCATTAAAGCGGTGCAAAAGCATTTAACTTGCTTTAAAGTGTTGTGCACACACACCCCCTGTTTTGTCTACACATGGCCATGGGTTTTTAAAAACACCACTTTAATTTAGGGCTGTTTAAACCCCTGTGTCATGCACACACCCAAACTTACCTGACTCTCCAGCAGTGGGGAGGGGAGAGTGAGCTGCCGGCAGGCGGAGAGGTCCCGGGGCTGTGGTGGGGGGCTGGTGCTTCCCTCCGTGGCAGTGGCGCCTCCCCACCCAAGGAGGTACCCACCCGCAGGCACCCAACTCGGGTAGTCACGGGGGGCATCACAGCCATGGAGGGAAGCACCATCCCTTGGGCCTCTCAAGCAGGCAAGCTCCAGGGGAAAAAAAAAAGAAAAGATCAGGCTCACCACTTTTCTTGGTTGTAGCCTGCTTTCCTGGGCTGCTGCCAGGCTGTCTGCATGGTCTTTCTACAGAGCCCCTGAGCTACGCAGAGCCTAGTGCTTTGCTTGGAGTAGTTTTAGTTTGCTACACCCCAAGTCATTTAAGACGCATTATGCCGCTGAATTTGCTGCAGCGGCTGGAATTACCGTGCAGTATGCCACTGATGTGTGCAAACACCAACACCATTAAACCGGTGCAAAAGCATTGGCTGCTTTAAAGTGTCATGCACACATGCCCCTCATTTTGTCTACACATGGCCCTGGTCACCCCCTCCTTGGCCTCAATTTAGACCAAGGCTCTTTCAGTGAAATGCTCTATATCACATTACTAATCCCTGAGTCATCCTGTGGCTATTCATTTATTTATAACACTTTATTTTTTGACCCTGGATTTTAAAATAATTTCAGATCACTCTTTTTTAGAAGCACAGTCAAAGCAGACTGCAGCAACAGGCAAGGAAAGGCCAAACTTCTGTCATTTCCTACACATACATCAGCAAGTAGAAGATCTTAGGAGGGCTGGAGGAAAGGATCCCTAACAATACCCACTGCCTACGGACGACCCATTGCCCTTGCAGATGAAAACAAGAGATACATTGAACCAGGCTTTTAGGATTTGTAAATCTTTGGGGGTGGGGGGGCAGGCATAAGGGGGACAATGAGTGCTCAGGAAAGCAAAGTGCGAGGCAGTGCTTATGGCACTTGGATTTGTATGTTCTCTGTTCTGCTGCATACTACTTGTATGACTTCAGGCAAGTTCTTTGGGGCCAGATCTAAATGGGCTTTGTACTCACTTTTATTAAGGCTAAACAATAGATGCCTTGCCCTAGGAGGCAATCCAGATACACTGGTTTAGGCACCTGCTGTCTCTATACAGAGGATGGGGGATATAACTGCCTCCCAAGGGAAGTCCAGGGTACCTAACTGCTGAGCAGAGGAGGGCCTAAGGCTAGCCAATAGGCACACTAAGCCCAGGGTCAGAAACCCCAGCCCTCCTTCAAGCTTACATACCTGACTCAGAGCTAAGTAGGCATCCAGTAGGCATCTTTGTCAAGTTAAGATTCTGGTCCTGCTCTGAGGACAATTTATGCACATTACATTAGACAGTCAGAAGTTACAGAAAAAAAACCTAGCAGCATGAAGCACAATCCAGGTTCCCCCTCTCAGGGAAGGACCCACATCAGAGGACTACAGAGTCAGCTCATTCTTGTTTCTTCTCTTCAAGTCTGCCAGTAGCCCAGTTTCAACAAGAAGGGTGGAAAGTGACCACTACACACCCAAGCTATTTTATTCTATAGCCTAGTAGTGAGGACATTCTCCTAGAAAGTGAGAGATGTGGGTTTTTTTATTTTCTCATACTGAGCAGGGCCCAGAACGCAGGTCTTTGAGGATAATAATTCTTCCTTATGCTCCCAAGGGTGTTGCAATGCTCTACGAATGATTGCAGGATTCTTAGATACTGCAGATATGCTACAGAAATGTGTATCTAAAATATGCAAACCCAAATATAAGACAGAGAATTTTAAACAATCACTTTTGCCTTTGCTTGATTTTGTGTCCAGCATTTTGGACAAACCTAAATCCTATTTAGATTTCATTAGAGATGAACCAGAGCTTAAAGGAAATTTTGATCCAAATCTAATCTTTGAATTTGACCCCTAACATTCAAATGAACTTCTCAAAACCCTGTATCTGAATTTTATAGCTTTGACCTACAGCATGTTTCTGTGAGTAAGGTGAGTAAAACTACTGTTCTCTAGCTTTTACCCTTCCATTGCTGCCTAAGGACATTAATAACATTGGTATTCATTAGGTTCTTGTCACCAACAGATGGTGGCCACAAATGCCAACACCCCTTGTGATGGTGTGCTATAAGGATAAATGCCTGCCGTGCTATCAAGATAAATGTCAACCTGAAGCCCTTTGGTCCACATGAAAGTAAGTACATGTTTTTACAGGACCGCTTTTTGGTTTCAAGTAGAACTTTGCAAAGAATATTTTTTCAGTTTGCTGATGGATCAGAAACTCCACCCCCTGGTCCTCACCCCAAAAAGAATCAGCTAAAATGTTTTGTTCAACCTGAAACAAAAGCTGTTTTTACATAGTGACAAGTTTAGATAACTATTGTCAGACCTTTTCTTAATTTAGGTCAATTTCAAAATGAAAATGCCATTTTAAATTAAATGACAAGTTGATGTGTTTTGTTAGGCAAATATCACTACATTTTGTACTGCTTTCGTACATCTCATTGCAGCATCTATGATGAAGGAAGGGGAATTACCAGAATTTGGCCTAAATGTATGGCCCTAGCCCACATGGCACTAGGCTGCTGGTTCCATAGACCCCAGGAGACCCAGTCCGGGCTCCTGGGCTTGAGGTCAGGCACACAGCTCTCCTGACCTCAAAAACTGGGGACGTTCTCCCCTAGCCAGAAGAATCCGGGAGGAGGGCTGTGGTTTCTGTCCCCAGCCTCCCACATTCCCAGAAGGGAGGGAGGAAAGGTCTGCCTCGCACCAAGTGTGGTGGAGCAGGGAGCCCAGGGAGCATGGTTAACCCTGCTATCGTCAGGATTAACTTCTGAGTTATAATCTCCAGGACTGCAGGATGCCATGGCACCCTGGTTCAGAGTCACTGTTCTAAAATAATGTTTATTTTCAAATACCCTACTCAGTGAGCACTTCTATACATGCATTTACTCCAGCCTAGATTTACTGTGCAGTAAGCTACTGTACAGTGGACACAACTACACGTGATGCTACACAGGGCTGCATTAATCCTTTAGTGGGCCCCAGGCAATCAAACTCATGGGTTCTGGGCCAGACGAGGCACCCCTCCCCACACTGCCACCCACAGGGACTGGGGTCAGAGCCACTGCCAAGAAGCAGCAGCTGCAGTGATGAGGCTGGTGAAAGGAAAGGGAAGGGGAGGGAAGGGAAGGGAGGGGAGGTAGATGGGGTCATTTGTGCCACTGCTGCAAAAGAAAGGAATGGCTCCTCCCGCAGCTTAGGGCTCAAGGCATGTGCCTAGTTTGCCTATGCATTAATCTGGCCCTGACACCATGGCAACATAGTGATATGCTATGGCGATGTAGGTCATCACTATGGTGACTTAGCATTAGTGGGCACAAACTGTGATGCAGATGCTATATCGCCATAGTGATGTGCTACGTCATTATAGCACATTGCTACAGTGACGTAGCATCTAAAAATACCCCCAGTAACGGCTGTTACTATGTTTTCATTTAGTACTTCCAAAAGGAAGTACTAAATAATGGCACAGTAACAATGGCACCATGTGGAGACGTGCCCAGTAAAGGTTTTTGGGTAGGTGTCTACACACATGTGGAGACTAGGGAGAAGATTTGCTGCCAGGTCCCTGTGGCTCTGCAAGGGACTCCTGCTGCCATTGCGGGGAGATCCAGGCTCCCCCGGGTGTTAACCCAGGGGCTGGCAGGGAGTACCGGACCAGGAGACAGCTGTCCCCTGTCCCTTCGGGTTGTCTGCTGCTGGGGTGGGGGCAATGTCCCCCTTCAGCAGGGAGCTCCTGGCCCTGGCTCCGCAATCAGGGGCACAGGGCTTGGAAACAGCTGCAGGGAAGAGGCAATTCCCAGCCCCCTGCCCTGATCTGCAGGTGGGGCAGTTAGCAGCAATATCGCTGCTAGCTGCCCCACCGATGAATCAGGGCAGGGAGCTGGGACCTACCCCACCCCTGCAGCTCTTTCCAAGCCCCATTCCTCTATCACCCAATTGAGGCATGGGCCTGAGACCTGCCTGTGACTGGGACAGTTCCTGGTCAGTCTGTACCTGCAGCCCAGAGCTGGCTGGGGACTAACCAAAACAGGACAATCCCCAGCCACCTCCAGGCTGCACATGCTTCCCTGCGTAATCTAGGGCTGGCTGGGAACTGTCCAGGTCAAGGGCAGGTCCTCAGCCAGCTCCAGGCTGGGCAGAGAACTGTCCCCATACAAGGAGCTCCCAGCCCCAGCCCTGTGATTGCAGAGTGGGGGGCTGGAAGCTCCCTGATGCTGAGGCAGGGGGACATTGTCGCCACCCAAGTATGCGGGGCAGGGCAGGGGCTGGGGAGCTTGTTTCCTGCCCAGCTCCATAAGCTGCGGGGGAGCAGACTGGGGAGCTTGTTCCCCAAAGCTCTGTGCTCGTGGAGGCAGCAGGCAGCAAGCAGCTCTTGGAGGCAGGGAGATACCTCCTGCCCCCGGTAGACGGCTGACTGGGAGCAGATTTTGCTCCCAGTCAGGTGTCTACATGAGCACTATGGTGCCATTACTAATACTGAGAAAATTTGCTACATGCATTTGCAGGTAGCAAATTTACTCGGTATTGGGGAGGTTTACTGTGAAGTAAGCATGTGCACTTGTAGAAGCACATGCTTACTTTGCAGTAAATTATGCTAATAAGAAGCTAAGCGTCTCATGTAGATGTGCCCAGAAAAGACTATTCTCAGCAAACATGTCAGCTGAAAAAATGTGGAAGATAGGAAAAAGAATGTAAGAACATGATGTAGCTCATCACTATGGCAATAAGGTATGTTGCAATGGAACCAGATCCAAATTGTGTGCAGAACTGTTTATCCAGATACTTGGAAAGAAAACCCAGGAAGTGTACTGAGGAGAGAGTGAAGTGCTAACTAGCATGCTTTTGGCTCTGAAAGTTATTTCTAATAATATTTACTGGAACCTAGGCAACTCTTGAGTAATTGAAGAAGATATTTTACCTTTAGTCTTCTGAGGAGTTCATGCCTTTTGGTGTGTGCTGGGAAGGGATTCTCCCTGGATGACCTACCACAGAGCAGTTACAGAATTTTCATATTTGGACCCCAGTTACCTGACCTGAGTCACAGTTACAAAAGGTTGTCCCCTTATGTCTTTATTAAGATGTCCCATACTTCAGTAATTGAGTCATGGAAAATTCTTTTTAAGATAAACTACAAGATAAACTTGAATTATGCAAGTCACTTTTTAAATATGTGTCTGCATTTTCTAGAATGGGTCAAAATTAGCTTGAAATAGACCTATTACAGTGGACTCCAGAATAAACAATTAAGGGCAGAACTAGCTAGTCATGAATAATGAAATATAACATTTGCACATATGCAAGAGTTCTCTTAAGTAATTAAAACAGACCTTCAAATTATTATTCCTGTTGACAAGAACCATTTAGTCGATGCTTAGAACACTGTCAAGATCAGCTGTTTACCAAATACCCTTGGGGTACTTTTTGTTCATTTAACATTGTGTTCCTATTAAAATAGTGTTCAATGTATGCTGCTCACTGCTTCTTTAGCATCTGATCCACTGCTGTACTACGACATGAGATCTGTGTTAAGGCTTTGTGCTTGAAGGATTTCTTTTTGGCTTGTTTCTTTTAGTGACATGTACATGGGAAATACAGTACAGCATGTTTTCAATTCAAGCAATTTCTGTCACGTAACAGAGATTTATCAGATAAACAGAGTATCTTGCAAAAAGGTTACAACCAACACTTCAGTCTACTCACTGAACAAAGGAAATAGGCTCTCTACAATGTCTCTGAAAACCTAAAATTATCATCCGAAACTTGAGAGCAATGCTAAGATGTATTTTCACACTCTGTTTGAAGGCTTTCCAACCAAGATAATAAATACTGGATAAAACCCACCTGGCCCATGAATTGCTACAAATATATTTAATAAATATTAGGAAGTAACCAGGAAAGGAAAGTTTTGTCTAGAAATATTATACATCAAGCCTATTATTAACAAAGACATCCCCTTGAGCAAATCACTTAAATTCTCCATGCTTCAATTTTGCTATCAGTAAACATGGGAACATATGAAGAATTGGTTTGAAACCTTGGATAAAAAAGTTCTCCATGGACGCATCTACATTAATATGCAGTAATAAACTTTGGCACATATTGAACCAGAGTTTATTGCTTCTGGGTGCCACGTCTTAACGTGTGCCCAGGACTGTGGCATGAAAAGCCAGGCTGGAACAGGCCCTGCTGGCAAGGGATCCAGGAGGTTAGCTTGCCAGCCCAGGGCTGCTGCTGCCCAACTTAATGTGCTGCGGAGGAGCTAGCTAGGGCATGAGGGTGCTCCAGTGCAGAGCTAGCTGGCAAGCAGCCCCCCACACTGAAGCACCCTCATGCCCCAGCCAGATGCATCAGTGTCTACACATGCATTGCTGCGCCCAAAAAAAGTCTGCAGCAGGATAGTACTTGTATGTAAGTATTAACCTGCTGCCAAGCATATTAGTTTCCTGCAGTCTAATAGGGCCACACATGTAGCATGGAGCTATTTAGGCAAAGCTGCAGTAAATGTCTCGTGTAGATGCGTCCTGTAGATGCTAAATGTGACTGCTATTCATTCAGTATGGCCACGGCACTGAGATTTCTGAAAAAACCTTAATCAATAATGCATTTAGACAGAGACCTCAATTTATTTGTGAAGACCTCTCTTGTTGTTCTCTTTATGCAGTTCAGGTTTCTTGTTCGGACAGCTAGAATCAGCTTCCTAAATTATATTCATTATTACATTAAGGGATAGACACAAAAAAGAACTTACCTGCCTACAAAATAGCTGTGGTGACTCTAACCTTAGAGGCACCTGACCCTTAAGTTTAACCAAAACCCTGAGCCTGGCATATAAGCTCTCTACAAACTTTGCCTACTGAATTTAGACACCTATTGTTAAGTAACAGATGAGCAGGACTTCTTAGACAGGAAAATCAGACTCAGTGGACACATCTACATGTGCAATTAATGAATCTGAATTTTCTTGGCAGAAAATTTAATCTCCTTAATGTGCTCTGAGGTGCACACCTACATATGCACCCCTGTTGGAAGCAAATAGCACCTAATAGGAGCAACCCGGTCTAGGGCTGCTCTTGCCCTGCTCTGCCCCCCTGCAGCACCCAAGGGAAGCTCCCGGCTCCCCTGGGTGCCAGCCCGAGGAGCTACCAGGGGGAGGTGGGCTGCCAGGGGGCACTGGGGTCTGGCCCAGTCTCTGCCAGGTGGAGAGAGCTGTGCCAGCTTCAGGAACAGCTGTCTCCCTGCCATTTGGGGATCAGGATGGGTCCTGATCCCCATGTGGGCGGGAGAACTATGCTAGTTTCAGAGGCAGCTGTCTCCTGGCTACATGCGGATCAAGACAGGTCACCCCACATTGGGGCTTAGCCAGGCAGTAGCAGGCCCCCTGCTGCCTGGGCTGACCAAGAGAAAATTGCTCCCAGCCAGTATCTACACGTGTGCTATGGCACATTAGCTAATGAGCTGTTTATCTATACAGTATCTGTATGTGTGGGTACTAGAAAATGGTGCATTAGACTAATTTATTGCACAGTAAGTCCCGCACACATGTAGATGGTTCTATTTTACTGTGCATTAAAGTAGTCTAATGCACAAGAAAGCATCTCATGTAGATGTGCCCAATATCTTATTGAAAGGCCTGATGGGTGTTTATCACTGATTATACCTAGTCTGTCAATCTGAGAATTTATTTTTAAGGAAGAACACTCCTAAATGACAGACATGAGAAAACTGAGAAATGTAATGAGTATGTCAGTGCTTGGATCTGGCTTACAGTTAAAGAGCATGGCAATCTCTTCCACAGCAAAGGGAAGGCCTGTAGGTTGTAGTCGTGTTGGTTTAAGGACATAGGCAGATAAGGTTCTCTGGGTAAATCAGGTATCTTTTATTAGACCAACTCAAATGGTTGGAAAAATTATTCTTTGCAAGCTTTTTAGTACAAACACCCTTTGTCAGGCAGAGGAAGCATCTTCAGTTGGTCTGTGTTCCTCCTGGTTGGAATAGTAATCTCAAAATGGCCTTCACTCAACAAGGACACTCCTTCAGAGAGATAGATCACACTTCTGAAAAAGCCACCTGGATGCCACGTGAAGAATTGCTGCACTGCAGAAGAAAAACCCCCATGAATTGCACAACACTGGTTATGACATACCATCCCTCCCTGGAACCTATACAGAAAATCTTCAAACAGTTGTAACCCATACTAGAAGGAGACCCAATTCTTAAAGATAACTTCCCAGAGTTACTCATCCTAGCCTTTAAACAGGTACTGAACCTTGCCAACCTCTTCACCAGAAGCAAACTTCCTACAACCCGAAACACATTGAATGGATCCAGAACATGCCATGACAAGAAATATAAAACCTGCCAACACATCTCCATGACCTACAATTACTACATCCCACAACAGAACCATCAACATTCCTGGATCATACACCTGCACTTCCAAAAATGTAATATATCTCATCCAGTGCACTAAATGCTCTGATGGAAAATATGTAGGAGAAACCAAACAACCGTGCACCAGAATGAACGCACACTGAAAATCTATAAAAGACAAGAATACCCAATTACTTGAGGGAGCACATTTCTCACAAGAAAACCACTCTCTCAGTTCTAATCCTCAAAGGGAATTTACAAAACACCTTTCCCAGATGAGCCTATGAACTTTATCAGTCTACTGGATACAAAAAATCCTGGATTAAATATAGACGTTGGATTTATGACACATTATAACCTGCCTAACGTCTGACTCCCTTGGTAACCTCTCCACTTTTTACCAGGTATATTCTTTCCCTTCTCCCACTTCTTCCTCCCATCTCTCACCCATTGACTACAGCTACATTCTTTCCCCTTCCACCTCTCACCTGTCTCTTACCTATTGACTTCCTCAATTTATATTTTTATTGACTGGCTTTCTTGCATAGGTACTGGCCTCTGTACTCCATCCAAAAAGAGCACAGACTAACTGCAGATGCTTCCTCTGCCTGATGAAAGGTATTTGTACCCAAAAGCTTGAAAAGAAGAGTTTTTCCAACTATTTGAGTTGGTCTAATAAAAGATATCTGATTTACCTAAAGAATCTTTTCTGCCAATAGCAAAGAGAATGCATTTTCAAACTATTCCCCTGGTATTTACTAGGATCTGGGCAATTCTCACTTATAGCAAGAGTTAATTTCCAGTGCACTGAGTTAATAAAGTAATCTCTGGATCACAGGCAAGTGTTCATTACTGATAAGTTCATTACTAAAGCTGACCCAAACATTCATGGTTGGTTAAATCAGTACTAATAGCTGCTCCTTTGGATGTTGATTTTTGTGCACAGTAAAATTATTAAACATTTCCACCATGACATTTAGAGTTTAAAGCACTTAAAATACTAATAACAAAATTTGCTGCAAAATTCAGTTGCTGAATAATTCCTGTAATCTAGTGGTTTTCAGACTTTCTTGCTTCTTCTGCTGAGGAATCTCCACCCTTGGCTCCACCAGCTATATGAGCTGATGTGGAGCCAGATAACATGGCCAGGCAACGGCACCTCACTTCCTCCCAGTATGCTTTAGTATTACCCTTAATCTCTGCAAAGTCCCTGTTTGAAACCCTAGGTTCTGCAGAACAGTTTGAAAAACACTGCTCTGATTCATTTCTTTCCTTGAAATTGATTCTTTCCCCAATAGTTAATGCTATTTCCTTTAAGTGTGTAATGAACAAATGTCCATAATTTAATATTATTCTTCCAGTCACGTTCTATAAACATTCCATTTTAAACATTTCCTGCTTTTCCAGTCTCAGTGGCTCTACAGTAACTGAGAAAGCTGATCAAATTATGTGAAAATCTGGACTTGCTCCAAGTGCGTTCTTGCACAAATATGGGAATTCCATACCATGCCCTTGAAAACTGCTCAGTTCCTCTTTGATTTCACTTAAAAACACACTGCCTTCTGATTCCCATGCCTAATAACCAAATAGCAAATTTCTGGACTGACCCACCTATAGCTATGCACATTAATACTGCTGGATTGTTAAATATCAGAAGACCACTTAGATTAGGTTAACAGGTTGATTGCATCGTAATTAGGAGCACTGAGATTATTTGTTACTAAAAATCATATTTACGCACTCAGCTCATGCCCTCACATTTCACCTGCCCTCCCACCTCCCCCCACCAAATCTCCATAGAGGTTATAGTCACATTTGGAATATCTGTCTTCTTTGTTGGAGTTGTACTGCCACTGGCAATGACAGGCCTCTACTTGAAGGACATTCTGCCCTCATAATTATCTATGTTAGGCCAAATCTTACTAAAAGTAAAGCCACAGGAAATCTTGGTGATAGTGCTCTGGGGTCATAACACTGAGTTTTGGAGATGACTTCATTATCATCATCATCGTCTATGATGAATTCAGCCATGGATAACTGAACATATAGGCCAGTAATTCTCAACCGGGGTGCCATGGCACCCTGGGAGCCTTTGAGATCTTTTTAAGGATGCTGTGGGGTGCCACACTTATGTTAGTATTCTTAGGTGTGAAACCATGATTCACAAGATAAACACAGAGATTTCAAATAGGAATCCACAGTATTAAAATGTTCTAATTTTGTGGGGTCTGAGTTCCTTGCAACAGAAGAATTGCTTCATTATTTTTCTGTTGCCAAAAAACAAGTGAAAGTTAAGTTCTGGCATTTTCCAAGGGGTGCTTTGAGTCAGATGAGGTGTGCCTTGAGTCTAAAAAAGTTGAGAACCATTGACTTAGGCCTTCAGCTACTGAGGTGTCTGGGGAAGGAAAGGCTCTGGTCAGGCCTCACCTGGAGTCCTGTGTTCAGTTCTGGTCACCCATGTTCAAGAAAGATGTATTCCTGGTGGAACAGGTGAAGACAAATGTTGCCAAGATGATCAGGGGGGATGGGGTGCCTATCTTGCAAGAGGAGACTAAGGACTTATCTGATGCATGCTAGCAGCATATCTTGACCACAAAGGTCTTGAACATACATCTCTGCACCATACCCACTTGCACCACAGGCACACACCAAACCAGAAATTTATTGGTGAGCTTCTCTCAGTAATGTTCCTTTGAGGCCACTCTCAAACTCTTGGTCTCTAGATGAAACCAGGGCAACTCCAATGACATACCGGGCACATCTACACATGTTGCTATGGTGACATTGTTACTGTACCATCTTTTAGTACTTCCTTTTAGATGAACTACCAGGCCCAGCAACAGCCAGCGAGCCCAGACCAATGGTCAAAAGGGAGAAACAGGTAAGTGATGGGGGACGGGGCATTGCTGAGACTAGAGGGTCAGTGGGCACAACCGCTGGAGGCCTCAAATGCCTCTACACAAATGCTAGAAGTATGGGGAAGAAGCAGGAGGAACTCGCTCTCCTTCTAGCTGTCACCAGCCCTGACATAGTGGGGATCACAGAAACGTGGTGGGACTCATCGCATGACTGGGCGGTGAGTGTCAAGGGCTATAGGCTATACAGGAGGGACAGGATAGGAAGGAAAGGTGGAGGAGTAGCACTCTACATCAAGGAGGAATATACTTCCTCGTTAATTAGCAAAGGGGTAGAGGGGGGGCACTCTGAGGTGCTCTGGGTTAGAGTAAAAGGCAGTCCAGAGGATAGAGACTTAAAGGTGGGAGTCTACTATAGACCTCCCAACCAGGGAGAAGAGCTCGACCAGGAATTCTTAGGTCAGCTCACAGAGGCAGTGAGGGCTAAGGATGTGGTCATCATGGGGGACCTGAACTTCCCAGACATCTGCTGGGAAGAGCAGTCAGCCAAGTCTGATCGCTCACGTCGGTTCTTAGCCAGAGTGCAGGACCTCCATCTAACCCAGGAGGTGCACAGCCCCACCAGGGGAGATGCCTTGTTGGACCTGGTGCTGGCCACGGGTGATGACCTGGTGAGGGGGCTGCGGGTGATGCGCCACCTGGGAGACAGTAATCATCGCTTGCTGGAATTCACCATCCAGCGTAAGGTGGCAAAGGGCTGCAGTAAGGCAACAGCCCTAGACTTTAGGAGGGCTGACTTCAACAAGCTAAGGAGGATCGTTGGGGAAGCGCTGAGGACCCAGAGGGGAAGGGAACCAGATGTCGAAGGTGAGTGGTTGCTCCTTAAGGAGACGATCCTCCATGCCCAAAGGGAGGTAATCCCAACAAGGGTCAAAGGGAGCAGGAGGGCACATAAACCCCCATGGCTCACTAGGAGCATCCGGGAATGTCTCCTTGCTAAAAGGGAGGCATACACCCAATGGAGGGATGGGGTCATCACCAAGAAGGACTATGTTACAGTCGCCCGAGGATGTAGGGGGGCAGTCAGGAAGGCCAAGGCAGAGATGGAGATAGGACTAGCTTCCTGGATTAAGGACAATAAGAAGTCCTTCTTCAAATACATAGGGGGTAAAAAGAGGGTCCCGGGTAACGTGGGGCCCCTGCAGGACACGATGGGCAACTTAGTCATCACGCCAGATGACAAAGCTAACATATTTAACGATTTCTTTGCCTCTGTCTTCCTAAGTAGGGACCAGTTCAGCCACCTCCCTGCTGGGCCCCCCTCGGGCCCCGGGAGAGACACGCCTGGGCCAGGGGTTAGCGAGGAGTTAGTTAGGGTACTTCTGGAGAGGCTGGACGTGTTCAAGTCCGCTGGTCCGGACGATCTTCACCCTAGGGTTCTACAGGAACTGGCCGAGGTCATTGCGGGACCCCTGGCGCGGCTCTATGAGCACTCGTGGTGCTCTGGTGAGGTGCCGGAGGACTGGAAGAGGGCCAATGTGGTCCCTATCTTCAAAAAGGGAAAAAAAAGAGGACCCAGGAAATTACAGGCCAGTTAGTCTTACCTCAATCCCGGGTAAGCTCTTTGAAAAAATTATCCTGGCACACATCCAGGAGGGCCTTGCGGGGGAATGCATGCTCAGGGGCAACCAACATGGGTTCATCAGTGGCAGGTCTTGTCAGACCAACCTGGTGGCCTTTTACGATCAGGTCACCAAATCATTAGACACAGGGGTTCCTGTGGATGTAGTCTTTCTGGACTTCCGGAAGGCTTTCGACACTGTCTCTCACCCTGTCCTCATCAAAAAGCTGGGAGACTGTGGTGTCGATGCCCACACAGTCAAATGGGTCGCCAACTGGTTGGAGGGCCGCACCCAGAGGGTGGTAGTGGATGGGTTCTTCTCGACCTGGAAGGACGTGGGCAGTGGGGTTCCGCAGGGCTCGGTCCTCGGGCCCGCGCTGTTCAACATCTTCATCAGTGACTTGGATGAGGGGGTAGAAAGCACCCTGTTCAAGTTTGCTGATGACACTAAGATGTGGGGGGATGTGGGTGCACTAGAAGGGTGCAATAGGCTACAAGCTGACCTTGACAGGTTGCAACGGTGGGCGGATGAGAATAGGATGGGGTTTAACACTGACAAGTGCAAGGTGTTGCACATGGGGAGGAAGAACCGGCACCACACTTACAGGTTGGGGAACTCCCCTCTTGCCAGCACGGAGACGGAAAAGGATCTTGGAGTCGTCATTGACTCCACGATGAACATGGGCCGGCAGTGTGGGGAGGCAGTCAAGAAGGCCAACCGTACCCTGTCATGCATCCACAGATGCATCTCGAGCAGGTCCAGGGAGGTGATCCTCCCCCTCTATGCGGCACTGGTCAGGCCGCAGCTGGAGTACTGCGTCCAGTTCTGGGCGCCACACTTCAAGAGGGACGTGGACGATATGGAAAGAGTTCAGAGGAGGGCCACTCGTATGATCAGGGGTCAGCAGGGCAGGCCTTATGAGGAGAGGCTACGGGACCTGAACCTGTTTAGCCTCCATAAGAGAAGGTTAAGGGGGGACCTTGTGGCCTGCTACAAACTGGTCAGGGGGGATCAGCAGGTATTGGGGGAGTCCCTGTTCCCCCGTGCACTGCCAGGAGTGACCAAGAATAACGGTCACAAGCTGGCGGAGGGTAAGTTTAGATTAGATATTAGGAGGCGCTACTTCACAGTCAGGGCGGCTAGGGCCTGGAACCGGCTTCCAGGGGAAGTGGTGCAGGCTCCTAGCCTGGGGATTTTCAAAAGGAAGTTAGATGAGCACCTTGCCGGGGTCATCTGACCCCGGTGCTCTTTCCTGCCAGGGCAGGGGGTCAAACTAGATGATCTACCTAGGTCCCTTCCGACTCTAGCTACTATGAAACTATGAAACTATGTCACAGTAACACCCTGTACTGTGCCATGCATGCTGTGCATGGTTCTTTTTAGGCAGTATGTCACTGTAGAAATGTGCTATAATGGGGGAGGGTGTTGCTACAGCAATGTAGTTGTGACATCATGGTTTGTGACCACCAACACTACATCAACATAGCACATTGCTACAGTGTCATAGCATCATGTGTAGAGGCGTCCACTGCTTGGTTTGTAGCATGCCTGCAGGCATGGGTACTGCAAGATGTGGAAGAAGCATGCTTCAGCCCACCTAGACTTGGGCACACTTTTCCTGCCATGTGGACAAGCCCTAAAAGAGCTTGACTTGTTTATTCTTTGAGCCGTGTTTTCTATATGCACATTCCGCTGTGGGTGCTCATAACCCTAATGCAGTCAAGGCAGATATGTTTGGCCAACTGTACCTGTAGTGCACACATGTATCCTGCTGCTTCCTGTGTTTTGCACCAAAAGCAGGCATAAAAGGACAGAGTACCTATTATGCCTGCATTTTCTCTCAACCAGGTTTGCCAGACTCCAAGGAAGAGGGTCTGGAGGGCAAGAAGTGGAATGGGGACACTTGAATGAAGATATCCAGTCACCGTGATAAACAACTTCTCTTTCTCCTTTGTGTGATTGGCCATGTGCATGTTCCGCTGTGGATAACTCTGAAATGGTAACTAATCCATCTGAAGGAAAGAAGTTACAGTCTCAAGATAAAAGTGACTCCAGCGCCCCATCTGAAGGCTTCAGAAATTGTCCAGTGTTTTGTGAATATCGCTCCACATCACCATTCTACAGGTGCCTGGGGCAGAGATGCTTTTAAGTGATGCTGTTAAGAGTGCCTAAGCTCTGATGCTGTAAAGGCCCAAAGCAGGTTTGCATTGGTTATTCTGCGGCCTGGATTCATACAAGCAGAGATCCATTTGAAAAGCCTTTGGAGGAGACTGTTATGCTTTACATCATTTTTGCTATGGATGTGGAAAGCTGAAGAGATGACCTGAGAGATCTCATCCTTTGTAAGTCAAAAGCCAATGCATGTTTTTTGTCTGGGTTATGGGGCAATGCCTCTGTCCCAGCTGCATATGTATGGGGAAAAATATGAGCAGGTGGTTGTTAGTTGTTGGTTTAGTTTTAACTCTGTATTCATCTTTTGTAGGAAGGAGACCTTGTCCAGATAGAAAGCTTTATAGGGAAGACTTAGCATCTGGGCTTGGACTATCAGGGAAAGCATCACAATCATATCCAAATAGAATTTGCCAGGAGTAGACCCTAGTTTTAATCAACCTTCTATGCACTGCAGGTGTAGTTTTGTATGTGGCATCATGTAGGTACACAATGCCATGTAATCCTACAGAGAGACAAGTTATTGCCTCTGTTTAGCTCTAGGTTAATTGGGCTCTGAAATCTGTCCTGAGGAAAGTATGCCACATATGACATGAAAATCCATAATCCCAATGAACTGAGTCTTTGCTTTGACATTTGATTCCTAGGTGTTTACTTTGAGACCAGAGTAAAGTCCAGAGCAGACAAAGAAAGTATCAGATGACTTTACAAACCTGAAGAGAGACTTTCCTTTTCATTATTCAGTTATCCAGGTAAGAGTACACCATTAAAGTGTTTGTCTTGATGTATATCTCCCTCACTGTCCTGCTCTGGGAAGCTAGAGTTGAAGAAAAGATGTTAAAATAGCCCCCTTTTTCCTAGCAGAATGTTTTATATGAAGTGATCACTCAGCAAACTTGATTAAAATTCTGCAAATAATTTCCCCCGTGGCTTATAGCTGGCAAATAAATGATAATCTAATGCAATACAGTTAATACATTTCACAAATATACCTAGATATATTCTAAAATCAGTCATAAACTTAACAAGAATAAAAATAAGTGGCCACATCTACATACATGCTTCACTGTGGAGTAGACTAATTAATAGGACTGTGTGAAACAGCTATGTTTCTTTTCAGTTTGGGATCCTGCCGTTTGGGGGGACAGTGATTCGATTTGGTGTTTTGGATCACTGTTCTGTTTTGATTCAGCTGAATCTGTTTTGAAGTTTCAGTGTTGTTTTGGTGATTCAGCCATAGGCTATAATGGGGAATCACTGAAATGCCTATAACTTTCTCACTTCTTGCCTGATTTGGATGAAAATTGCAGGAATGGTAGCCCCTTCTGAGGGCATGAAACCCATCAAGGAGATAGGTGCAGGGTTTTTGTGAAACTGCACCTCAAACTGTTCAAAGCAAAACTCATGATATATGTGACTGTGTGTGTGTTAAGGTTGTTAAGGTGCAGCAGGATGAAACCAGCAGGGGTGATAGCTGTAACAGGGGGCCTTCCCAGTGCCAGTTGGATCTCCACCCAAGCATCTGTTTCTGGGCCAACTGCTCAACTCTCTTTTTCCTGCCATGCATTAATGGAAAACTGATTCAGATATTTTCCAGGTGGGAGGCTGCCCATTTAGGTGTCTTGGGGTGATATCCATTCCGCAGCTCCGTATCTCTCCTAACACAGTGGCCCATGCCTTGCACAATGTATCCTTTACCCCCTCCAGCTGCAGTCCTCTATCTGCAATCTTTGATTTTCAGGTCAGTCAGAATCCTGAGCCTCTTGCTCCGGGCATCCCTCGCAGTGGGCCTCAGCCCTTTGACCCTCCTTTGGGTCCTGACCCCAGCATGGACGAGTTGAGAGTACGTCTGATATCTTTTATTAGACCAACTGAATAGTTGAAGAAATATATCTTAGCAAGCTTTAGGGTTTAAAAACCCTTCATCAGGCTAAGGAAGCACCAGGTTGCTGTGTGTGTGTTCTTCCTGGACGGAACAAATAATGAAGAAGCCAGAGGCTGGCATGTAATGCAGGCAAGAAAGCCAGTCAGTGAAAATGTAAATTGAGGTGTCAGGGGATGAGGGATAGGCTGGGGCAGAGGGAAATGGGATGTAGCAGGTAGAAGTAGAGAGGTACCTGGGGAGTCAGATGTCAGGCAGGTTATAGTGTGTCATAAATCCAATGTCTGTATTGAGTCCATGAGTTTTTGTTTACAGGAGGTTGATGAAATGAAGCTCATAGGCTCATCTGTAAAAAGTGGTTTATAAATTCCCTTTGAGGATCAGGCCTGAGAGATTGGAGACAGAGTGGCTTTCTTGTTAGAAATGTGCCCCCACAGATAGTTGGGCATTCTTGTCTGTAATAGATTGGATTAGTATGGGTGGAGCCTCCTGCTGGCGCTGCAAGTATGCTCCCACTCCGTGGTATGGGCCCCTGACTCACCTGCCATGACTTGATGGAATTACAACTGAAAGGATGGTTTCAGTGGTGTTTCCCTCGACCCAGAGATGGGATACTCACTGGCTCGCCACGGTTGTTCCTGGGGGTCTGCCTCCTCTGCACCCCGTCCACTCACCAACCATATGGACCTCTGGGTTTTGGCTTGTCTAGTGCCCCAAGGAGCTTTTGCCTCAGGGCCCACTAAGATCTGGGAGATGGTATCCCGCTCTGTTTTGTTAAGGGGGCCACTGATCCCAATCTCTCCTAGCAAGGCCATCTCATGGATGGACTTCTGTTGCTTGACCAGCCTTTCCAGCATCAGGTATTTGGAGTTCCATCAAGTCTCCACATCCTAAATAATTTTGTGCAGTGGGATGTTCAGCTCTGCCTGTTTGTCCCACACCACCTTGTCTCCCTTGATGCTCCAGTAGAAGTAGCCCACCAGCTTCCTGCATTTGGAAATGAGCTGGCTGGTTGTGACAGTGCCCTCACCAGCAGCCCTGTCCCCCTCCAAGGCATCCCTGACTATAAGGTGGAACTTGTGTGCCACACAGCAGATGCCAACAAAGTTGGCATCACAGACTGCCTTGACCATATTGGCCCCATTGTCAGTGACCATGAACCCATGGATGAGCACACCCTGCCCAATAAGCCACCCCTACACCATCAACAAGGAGAAATGCAAAGTGCTGCATCTAGGGAGGAAAAATGTCCAGCACACCTACAGCCTAGGAAATGACCTGCTGGGTGGCACGGAAGTGGAAAGGGATCTTGGAGTCCTAGTGGACTCCAAGATGAACATGAGTCGGCAGTGTGACGAAACCATCAGAAAAGCCAATGGCACTTTATCGTGCATCAGCAGATGCATGACAAATAGGTTCAAGGAGGTGATACTTCCCCTCTATCGGGCGCTGGTCAGACCGCAGCTGGAGTACTGCGTGCAATTCTGGGCGCCGCACTTCAAGAAGGATGCGGATAACCTGGAGAGGGTCCAGAGAAGGGCCACTCGTATGGTTAAGGGCCTGCAGGCCAAGCCCTACGAGGAGAGATTAGAGAAACTGGACCTTTTCAGCCTCCGCAAGAGAAGGTTGAGAGGCGACCTGGTGGCTGCCTATAAGTTCGTCAGGGGGGCACAGAAGGGAATTGGTGAGTATTTATTCACCAAGGCGCCCCCGGGGGTTACAAGAAATAATGGCCACAAGCTAGAGGAGAGCAGATTTAGATTGGATATTAGGAGGAACTTCTTCACAGTTCGAGTGGCCAAGGTCTGGAAGGGGCTCCCAAGGGAGGTGGTGCTCTCCCCTACCCTGGGGGTATTCAAGAGAAGGTTGGATGTGTATCTAGCTGGGGTAATGTAGGCCCAGCACTCTTTCCTGCTTATGCAGGGGGTCGGACTCGATGATCTATTGAGGTCCCTTCCGACCCTAGCATCTATGAATCTATGAATCTATGAATCTATGTGGCTCATGGGCCCTGTTGCCATCTGGGACTCATCCATTACCTCCACTTGAAGGAAAGCCCCATGACAGCCTGACTGATTGCATCAGTGCCCTGTGAGGGAGAGGTAGGCATGATCTCCACCCAGGCTGCTCCAGATGTCCAAGGTGAAGTCTAAAGCCACCTGCAGACCTGCCTTGGGCAGCTCCTCCCTCAAGTACTCCCTGCATGCCTCATACAGGGAAGGCACCACTGTTCTGCTGAAGGTGGTGTGAGGGGGCATGCGGTATGATGGGGCCATGAGCCGCCTGAACCCTGGCCACTCAACTAAGGACAGAGGATGGCCATCCAGAGCAAGCATCTCCCCAGTGCTCTGGGTGACCTCGCTGGCCTTGGGAGTGCATCCCCCTTTCTGTCCGCCTTTCCCCCACTGGTCCAGGGTGGCCTGCCTCTCCTTCTAGGGGATGGGGGCTTTGGAGCAAGAGGGGGACTTCCCTTTGGGCATGCTCCTAATGGTGCCAGGCTGAGGGGGTGGTGCCTCCTCATATGCATCAGCATCTGCATGGTGCTGAAGTTTTTCTCATCCTTGCCCCAGCTGGTCTTGCATTGGCAGTGCAGGCAGATAGCATACTTTGGATCATCTGATACCTCAAAATGATCCCACACTACACTACCCCCTCGCTTCTGGGGTATGGGTGCGGATCCTGCCTTATCCCTCTCAACAGACAGAGGCACAACAACAAGGGAAGCTGAGCCACCTGCCCCCATTAGCTCCTCTGCAGTGCCTTCCTGACAAGTAGACCTGACTCTAGGGGAACTTTTAGGGGCATGGAACAGAAACTAAGATTCCCACTCCTTTCCCAGAATTTCCCTGGCTATGACACTGAGCTTCCACAGTTCCAGATCCAGCCCCTCCTCTGGCACTGGGAGGCTCACACTGGGAACAGAAATTGGGGTGGAGGGGTTTGTCTTGCTGGTGTTTGTCATGCTGGTGGTGCTGGGGGTTATTATTTCATAGATTTCATAGACATTAGGGCTGGAAGGGACCTTGGAAGATCATCGAGTCCAGCCCCCCACCCGAAGGGCAGGAAGTCAACTGGGGTTATAGGATCCCAGCAAGATAAGTTTATTATTATTATTGCTGGTGTTAGTGGAGGTGGGGCAGGTGCAAACACTGCTCCCACCTTCTTGCTGCCACTAGCAGCAGAAGCCTCATGCCTGCTAGGGAAGAGGGTACATCTAAGTTTGGGCAGAGCAGGA
The DNA here is from genome assembly GCF_052110815.1 of Crocodylus siamensis. Classification (NCBI taxonomy): domain Eukaryota; kingdom Metazoa; phylum Chordata; order Crocodylia; family Crocodylidae; genus Crocodylus; species Crocodylus siamensis. Next base: position 305,081,631 of record NC_143395.1, read on the forward strand.
CTTACAGCTCTCCCTCCCCTGCCAGAAAACCTGACACCTGCCTTTCCAGCACGCTTCATAATGTTTGCTGTGCTGGAAAATGTGTGTGTGTGTATGTGTATAATATATCTTCTATCTGCTTTTTATATCTTCTTTCTCTTTACTATATCTGCTTATCTTCTATCTCTTTTCTATATGCTTATTTTACTATATCATCTATGTTTATCTTTACTATATCTTCTATCTGCTTATCTCACTATATGATATCACCTTCTATCTGCTTATTTTACTATATCTTCTATGTCTTTACTATATCTTCTTCTCTCTGCTTACTATATTTTCTATCTGTAATATATTGGAAAGGTGTATATCTAATTCTTTCCAAAAAGAGAGGCTAGCAAGAGACTGACTAGGAAGCCAGTCACTGCAGACAGCCACAGTACCTTTCACACACTGCGGCTTCCAGACAGACAGCTCACAAAAGGGACAGAAAGGCTTCATGCAGAGCCTTTTATGCTCCTTCTCCATCCCTCCCCCAGAGCACGGGGACTAGAAGAGACCTCAGGGACAGATTGCAGACACTGGCCAGCTACAGATGTCAATGTCAGAGTAGTCCTTCCCCCCCACTTCCTCCTCCCTCTTCTGAGTTTCTGTTTCCCTGCAAACCCACCTCCAAAACATTCCGAAACATACAAAACATTTTGAATGGTTTCGTTTAGTTTCAGAGCCTTCGGTTTCTTTTTGGATTCGGTGTTTCAGATGCCAAAATGGGGCGAAACACCTCCAAAAATGAAATGGCTGCTAAAATTTCGCATAGCCCTACTAATTAGCTATGGAGAAAAGTGTTACCATCTACACATGCAATGGTATTAGGCTGCAGTAAATTAATTTACACCAGCATAAGAGTAGTACTGTCCCCAGCAGTACTATCTTAAGCTGGAGTAATATACTGCGATAAAATGTACATGTAGATGCTGACTGCAGGCATAAATTGCACCCAGTCAGCCCAGGGCCAGACTCCTGTCTGCCACCTAGCCACACAGCTTCACACTTTTAGCACCCTTGTGCCCCAGCCAGCCCCTCCACCACCCAATACCACCAGCCAGAGCCTGAGGCTGATCCCCCATGCTCCTTGCCAACCTAGGTCTGCTCTGCCCCGGCTCAAATTGTTGCTGTCCTGGGGGCATGTCTAGACACCGCACCTGGGAGTAGTTTACTCTGGCTCAAACTGGGTACATCTACACAAGACATTTGCTGAGAAGCTGCCTAATTAGCTCCACAATAAAGTATCTGCATCTACACATGTGGCCCTTTTAGGCTGCAGTAAAATAATAAACACTGTCATAGAGTATGACTTATAAATATAAGTACTATCCTGCAGCAGCATTATTTACTGCACAGCAACACACATGCACATACTGACAGGGCTGACTGGAGCATGAGGCTGCTACGGTGCAGAGTCTGCTTGCTGGTTAGCCCTACAGTGAAGGACCTTCATGCCCTGACCAGCCCCTCTGAAGCATGGTGAGCCAGGCCAAAGCAGCCTCAGGCTGGCCGGCTGACCCCCTGGCCCCTCTTCCAGCTAGAGCTCCTCCAAACCGGCTCAATGTGCTGCAGTCCTGGGTGCACGTATAAATGCAACACCCAAAACCAATAAATCCTGGAGCAATACGTACCAGAGTTTATGGCTTCACATTGATTACATGTGTAGATGCAACCAATAGCCACATCTACACAAGATTCTAACTGCATAGTAGCCTAATAAGACTGTGCAGTAGCATGGCACAGCATAGACAGTGTTAATATGCTACTACACAGTAGCATCACTAAAAAGGTGTTTGCCAGTGCTACCGCGCAGTAACTCTGGTTGCTGCGTGTTTATTTACTACTTGATTATACAAGTACCAAAGTAACCACTGCACATTAATGAATATGTAGGTGTACCCAGTATCACTTAAAAACCCAAGTCCTAAAAGTTCTGACAGGTGGCCAACCTGTCAAGAGGATCTTACTCAGAATCAGAGGCTGTTTTAAGAGGCATGGGATCCTCACAACATTTGCAGATGGGAACCACAGCAAAGGATGCTGGAGGAACACCTCTTAGATCACTAAACCTTCTTTCATCCCCTTCCTCAGTAAAGGCTTACAAAATTACTTGATAGAAACTTCAACCAATATGGTAAAAGAAAAGATGCCCTTATGTCATCCTATTCATCAGGATGGAACCTGCTGACCTGACCCCTTTATCAAGAATAGATGTCCAAAGACTTAAATCTTTCAAGGAGTTTCTCTCACTGGGGACTTTCTTCCATTTTTTTCTCTTATACCACTTCCCCTGTCCTAACTTATGCTAATTTAACAGTACTTGAGGCCTATTAGAACATCGCACAAGTCTCTCCTAAATCCAGAAATCATTTGCTGAGAAAGGGGCTTGATATTTAATGGTCCTGAACTGTAGGCTCAGGCTTCATTTTTTTGTGAGTGACTTTATTCTGGTGATATTTTTCATTTGCTTTTATCACTAGAGAAGATGGGACTGGAAATACTGTCCTTCCTCTCCCTCCAGTGAGACTTGATATTTCTTGTCCATATCTTACATAAGGTGGAGTGTACTATAGTTGAAATCTGTCAGACCACTAGAGCATGACCCATTTGTTTATAGGCAGAGCCACTTTTCCCATTAGCAGTGGAGAACATCTACCAGTTGTGTGTTTGTTCCTCAACTTTCTCAAGACCAGAAGCGGGATCTAGAGAACACTTGCTATTCTTTTCAGACGATTTTGGAACCCTCAGAAATCATGCAATTCAGGGGTTCCCCAGAGGAATCACTACTTCAGCTGGGGAGGAAGAAGTGAACAGAGTAAGACCTCCTGTGGTTTTAAGTTGGATCATGGTCTTAGGCACATGCTCTTGTTGTGGTGATAGATCTTGCTGGCACTGGTCAAAAAAGCCACCAACCTAGAGATCATGAGATGCATGTCCACCTTGCAGCAGAATGTGCATGTACCTTTTTCAAGGAAAACAAATGGGTATAAACGCTGTAAATACATTTCAGCTAAAATGAGAAGGCTTCTAGCCATCAGAAGAGTGAGGCTGGCACAGCTTTTTAATAGGAGTAATGTCAGCAAGAAAATTAATTGGTTTTAGGGTGCAGCCTGAGAAGTTTGTGAACAGGATTATCTGATGAAAAAAAATTGTAACTGACATGGAGAGAATGAAAAAAAATGTCACTGTTTAGGTTTATCTCTGATTATGAGCAGATATTACAGGCAAGTGACATGTGCATTAAGTATCAACTCCCTGTTTGCCTCCTTACTTTTATACCCTGTTACGAACAGCTGGACCAGAAGGACATACAATGACTAAGTTGAGCTCCTTTCTCCTTGGACATATTCAGAGTTCAATTAATGGGAAAATTCCAACTGGGGAGAAAGTCACAATCTAAAAGAGTTAATTCTTGATGTGCAATAACAGAAAGTAGATGTATTGCACCATTTCTCAAGGTCTTACTAATTCATTACAGACTTTCAGCCTCTATCATATTCTAAAGATTGTGTGTTTTCTCCTTTCCTGTGAAAATATTAATGTAAAGTTTAAATTTTACGTTGATTCTTGAGGAGCACATAAAGATTCAGTTGGTGAAAACAGACAACCTTTCATAGACTGTTTCTTGACAATCTTCAGTGAGTAGATAATTAAGATTTATATATATTTTATTTTGCTGTGGTAAAATTCTCTCTGGTGTCAAGAGATAACATCAGGACCTTTATCCCTCCTGCACTGGATTCCCAAATAGATGCTAGTCCCCCTTATGTATCTCTGGAGTTTGTGACCAGTATTCCCAAAGGGAACAGAGACTCTACTTGTACTCTTAGACATACAAAACCTACTTTATTCTTTTTTCTTTTGGAAAGCAAATGCTGCTGTATATTCAGATCCTCAAGCAAAGTACCAGATTTTCAACACCCTGCCAAAAAGAAAATTGCTTTCTTTCACCTGAAGCTAGGAAATCTGCTTATATTTCTTTCACAGAAATAAGGACATGAGATGGTGCAAAGCATGTATAAATCCACACACACACACACACACATCCCAGCAAGAAACCACTTGTGAAAATCTAAGGACCTTTTACCACTCTCTCTTGCTGCATTTAATTTTTCTGAAGATTTGGATTTAGTATTATCAGAAAACCCATATAGATGCACCCACACTTTCTGCCACAGCCTCCCAGGTGCACTTTGTACTCTGCCTCCACAAATGCTGTAGTGGGGCTGCCAGAAGTAACTCAGCTGGGGGGACATGCTCCGTGGGTCTCTGTAGGCAGAACTGTTTCCAGCAGTGTGCTTCTAATGTAGACAAGCCCCCAGTCCCCAAAGCTTCCAAACATGGTGTCACGGCTCAGGGTCTCCAAGGATGGCCATGATGCCCCTAGGGCTCTGTGACTGTGCCAGCTTTGCCCTGCGGGCACCTTCTAACCTCTTCTGCCACATCTTGATGGTTAAGATAATAAGTAGGGAGGCTGCCCACAAGTTTCTGCATGGTCAGGGTCCTTTTGAACCCTGTTAGAACCTGCATGTTCTTGGATCCCTTGCCAGGTCCCACTCCAAGTCAGTGCCTCACAGGACCCCCTAAGCCTTATGGGCTAGATGTGTGGCTCCAAAACCTTCCCTTTACTATGCTCCATGCCTCACAGGTGGTATATAAATAATGTCTCTGTAACAGAGCCTTAGCCTAACTCAGTTTCCTGGGGTCACTGGGCTCTGCAGCCCTGTAGCTGCACCCTCTACAATGCTGGGCCCTGTGCAGTAGGCCTGTGTGAAGTGGATAGTATTCGCTTCAGATTCAGCTGATTAGGGGGCCAGTGATTTGATTCGGTGATTCGAATGACTGTTCTGAATCGATTCAGCCGAATCTGATTCAGCGATTCAGCCACCGCCGAATTGACTGAATCTCCTAATCAAACAGGCCCCATCTCCAACCCAGACCCCATCTCCCCAAGTGCCAGCACAGTGGGGCTGGGCAGGGCAGCCACTGAAGGGGCTGGGAGAGCAAGCAGGGGATGGGGGTTTGTGGCAGAGCCCTCCCACACAGTGCAGGGAGGCAGTGGGGATTGCCCCCATGCCTGGCAGGAGCCAGTGAGTCTGGGGCTTTTTTGTTGTTGTTGTTTTTGTTAAAGTACTGGGATGCTGGGGCTGGGTGGGGCAGCCATTGACAGGGCTAGAAGAGTGGGCAGAGGGTGGGGCCTGGTGGGAGTCCCCCCATGATCCCCTCTCCCCTCCTCCAGCCCTTTCCTCCCTACTTACTGGCACAGAGTCTGGGTCCAGCTCCCTGTGGTGGACAGGGACTGCTCAAATCACCAAATCTCCTCTGAATTTTTTTCTGAATCAATTCAGAGGCTTCAGATCAATTTGGGCCTTTTTATTGGTCTCCAGATTCAGTTTGGATTTGGAGATTTGGCTGCCGAATTGGGCTGAATCTCCTCTAAACTGAATCAGCACAAAGCATGAAGCTTCACACAGCCCAATCTGCAACCCTGTAGCTGCACCCCCTCTGGCACTGTGGCTCTACACAGTAGTGTGCCCCAATGAGGCCTCCTCCTCCCCTAATAGCCTCATCCTGCTCCAGCGGTACGAATGACAACATGAACACAAGCTGCTGGGCTACAACACAATAACAATGGAAGCCACAATCTTCCCCTTTAAGAAGACCAACTTCTCCCTTAGTATTGTGTGCCTCTCCTAGCCCCAGGTACCTTATGAGCTTTGGGAAGCCTATTAATCTTGCAGGAAGCGGATGAAACAACTAAATGTCCCCCAGGTAGCTTTCTCATGGAGAAGCTGCTTCCCCTGGCATGGGCCTGCCAGCCCTAGCCTTGGGGCTTATATGTGCCCAAGGCCCTTTCAGCTGATCATGTGCAGGTGCCAGCTAATTTCCTCATTAGCCTGCTGTCCGGGCAATCTGCAGCTGTGGAGCTCTGCCTCCCTCACATGGCTCTCTAGCTAAGCTGCTTTTGCTCTTAAAGGAGCAGGCTCACCTTAGTTCCTTGCGACACCTGGCTTCACACAGGAGCAGCAGCAGCAGTGAGCCTGTTCTTCCCCTAGCTCCTAGTCCCACCCCTGCTCACAAATCCTTGAGTGGCAAGTCACAGCTGTACAGGTTAGGGACAGTCAGAGAAGGTTTTTTTAGCCTTACAGGTGACTGCTTCACTAAGCTGAACAACACTAAGCCAATTCACATTTGTTTGGCTCACAGAATAAGGTCTGACAAGGCCCTAAGTATTGCTGGCTACAAGACATTTACTGTGGAGCTGCCTAATTAGCTCCACAGTAAGTAAATATCCTATGGTGGCATTATTTACTGTGCAGCAACACACATGTAGACACTGATGAGGATGGCTGAGGCATGAGAGTGCTTCAGTGTGAGGGCTGCCTTCCAACTAACCCCCCTCTGAAGCACCCTTGTGCCCCAGCCAGCCGCTCTGCAGCATGTTCAGCCAGGTCAGAGTTCAGCCAGGTCAGAGTAACCCTGGGCTGGTAGGCTGACCCCCACCCCCGGGCCCTCTGCCAACTAGGACTGCTTTGACCCGGATCAACGTATTGCTGTTCCAAGTGCACATGTAAACATGGTGCCTGGGAGCAACAAACTCTGGTGCAATATGTGCCAGAACTTATTGCTTCACATTAAATTCATGTGTAGATGCACCCGCTGAGTAATAGATTCAGTGTTTTTGAAACAGGTCCTCTAATTCCAGAGCGCACATTCATCTTGCATATTTATTTTTGTTCCTTTTTCAAAGATACTTTGATAAATGCCTTGGATGTAGCTTCACAAGAAGTATATGTCAACAGTTATTTTGTAGGTATTGCCTGTTGCACACCAGTGGTTTTTTCTGGCCAATGTATATAGTGATCTTATTATCTCATACTTCATATTTTTTGCATTTATTCCAAAATAAAGGCCAAATTGTAAGAACTTTTGTTTATTTTTAACTCAGGCAACTTTCAAATGTGTAATATTTCACTGATGATAACTGCCTCCCAAAACAGCAGGGATTTCTGTACATATTGGGAGGGCTGCTTTCCACTACATACAAAATGTCAAAACTTATAAAAAAGTAGAAGCACAGAATAAGAATTTGGAAACTGCTTAAGAGAACCAAAGGAGAGGCTTTAGTACAGGCATACCTCGGAGATATTGTGGGTTCGGTTCCAGACCACCGCAATAAAGCAAGTATTGCAATAAAGCGAGTCACACGAATTTTTGGTTTCCCAGTGCATATAAAAGTTATGTTTACACTATACTGTAGTCTATTAAGTGTGCAATAGCATTATGTCTTAAAAAAAATGTACATACCTTAATTAAAAAATACTTTATTGCTAAAAAATGCGAAGTGAGCAAATGCTGTTGGAAAAATGGCACTGATAGACTTGCTCGATGCAGGGTTGCCACAAACCTTCAATTTGTAAAAAACGCAATATCTGCGAAGCGCAATAAAGCGAAGCGCAATAAAACAAGGTATGCCTGTATTAATGTCCACTGATTTTAGTCACTCCTTATTCCCTCATTAGTGTCACTTCTTGCTTTCCTCCTTTCCTACCAGAATAACTGAACCAGCTCATTGTAATGTCAGGTGCAGTGTGGCAGGCCCCCGCCTAGCTTACTGGCCCAGCAGGAGACCCAGTACTTGGGATTCCAGGTTGGGAAAGCCAGATACGCCCATTAGAAGATACGATCAGAGCCTTGAATTCCTATGAAAGGCCTCAAACAAAGAGACAAATCTGAGATTTTTGGGGACTTGCCAACTACTACCTCAAGTTCATCCTGTGGTTTACAGAAATGGCAGCACTCTTCGTGGATTTGACACAAAGCCTGTGACCAAACCAGGTCCAACAGACTGCGGTGGCCCAAGAAGCATTCAAACAGGTAAAACTTGTGTTATGTCAGGACCCAGTGCTATATACCCCAGACTTTAATAAACTATTTGTTTTGCAGAATCACCATAGGGCCTAGGGTTGTATGAAACAGCACCATTTGACTTCAACTTCCGCTTCAATGGAACAGTGTTTTGTTTTGAGTTTTGTTTAGTTTTGAAAGCACTGCTCCATTTTGTTTCGTTGAAACTGTTTTGTTGTTCCAATGCTGTTTCGACAGTTTGTCCAAAGTCTATTCTGCAGCCAGTGCTGGGAAAATCGGTGCTCCTGCTGGCCCCAGCTGGTAACACCAGCCTCCTGTGATCCGGCAGGCAGATCGGGGGCCCACACCCCCCAGGAGCAGTCTGGCACAGCCGGAACATTTTGAGTACCCTTGTTTCGTTTCAAAGCTGTTTCGAAGGCTTTTGTTTCATTTTGATTTCTCTGGTTTGAGCCCAAAACACATAGAATCAGCTTTGAAATGAAACACTGGGCAAAATTTCACACAGCCCTAATAGGGGCTATCCTAATGCAATGGTAAGAACCTTGGGAATGACTCATGGCTTATGCAAGCCCTAAGTTGCTTCCCCAGTACTTGATGATTTGCCTGTACTTAACTCACCAGTACTCGATGATTGAGCTAGAATGTCTGGCCATCCAGTGGCTGGTGGAATTTCTCTGCTATTAGTTACTAGGATGAACTTTCACCCTCCTGACTGATAACGCCCCCCCTTAGGTGACTACAGTCTTCCAAGATGGATAACTCCCAAATCATGCAACAGTTGTTAGCACTGCAGCTGTTTTATTTTCCAGTCCAGCACTGGCCTGGCAAGCAGAATGTGGTGATGGACTTTCTCTCTTCCCAATATGAGATCAAAGCAATGCCTGGTAGACTGGAATTTCAGGCAACTCCAATGTATGGCCTGGAAGTAAGCACCAACTCCACACCAATGCATGACCCAACCACCAAGCAGAGGGAGGGGGTATGTGGCATAACCCAGGTGACCAGGCTGTGACTGGCACAGCTGCTGCTCTGTAACCGGAGGAGCATAGCCCTGTGGCCACATGCTGAAAAGTGTCCAAGAAGCCAGGAACATGGTGGGATGTGCCGGGCACTGGAAACAGAACCAGATGCGCCCCCACTGCTGGGAACACACCGCTGCTGCTGTCATCATTGCCATCCAGCATGCCGGGGGGGACTGGCCCAGGCTTGCCTGTGATTAGAGGAGTCCAAACCAGAGGGGCATCCAGGCCCCAGACATGAGACTGCACACCAGGTGCAGCTCTGGCTGCCAGCCCAAGGCCAGACCTACTTGCTGGGACCAGGCAACTCACACTGGAGTCAGAGCCAAGCAGCTTATGCTGGACCAGAGCCAGTATCATCACAGGTTAGATGGGGATGGGAGAGGGCAGACCGGTGGACCTAGAGGGCACCCGACGGAGACAAACCCCAGGGGGACAGACTGCAATGCTGGAACCTCCTGGCAGCCCAATCACGTGCCCAAAGGGCACTGTTGGGGGAGCCCACTGTAACTGGCCACAAATGGGCTCAGCAAAAACCTCATGGAGTCATGGGGACACCAAGCCATGGGGCAGTAGGGAAAAGCCCTGGGGCAAAAAGATGTCTGATAGAAAAAGGGGAACTAGGGGTTGAGGAAGCAGACCCCTAAGCTGCAAAACTTGGGAGCAAGCAGCTCAGAGCAGGGCCAATGGTGCCCTGCCCACCACTCAGCCTGAGCCACATTGAGTTATATTATTTTGTTTTGTGTTAGCATCCCTTTTCCAAGTCCCACATATCACAGCAAGCAACTGTGACCTTGAAATGTCATCCTTTCTGTGCATCAAAGCACCTAGAATGATAATAAGGCACAGTGTGAGATCTACAAGAACAACCGAGTGGAAAGGAGTGGGGTGTAGGGGAGGAGGAGACCAACAGAAGATGCACCAAGGCAAAGTCCCTAAGCTGGTAAGAACCACTGAGCAACATCACAGAGGTACTGACAACACCCAAACTTGGTGAGTAAGTAGGCTCAGGGGTGGTCTGCCCCACAACAGGCAGCAAAGTGAGAGCCTGCCACATGCAGAAAATGGGTTATTGTTAAACTGCACTGTCAAAGTGTAAGCAAAAGTTAAAAACCCATATTAATAGTAGGATGCTCTCTGCCCCTTTGGTATGTTGTGATATTTCTAGAAAAAAATATAATATTGTAATGGGCCTGGCCCCATCACTGTGTGAAGGAATATACCTGAGTTACCATCGGCCTGGGGTGGCTTTCTCTCCTCTTCCCAAAACAGATGTGGTTGTGCTGTGGTCATCCACACTAACCAGTAGAGCTGTGCAAAGCTTTGGATCGTGATTTGGATTTGGAGATGATTTGAGTGATTCAGAGGCTGAAATTGTGAATCTGAATTGAACTGCTAGAAGCTTTAGGCTTTTTGAATCAATGCGGAGCTTCCAAATTGATTTGGAAATGATTCAGAGATTCAGCCATAAGGTATAATGGGGAATCAATGAAATATCTATAACGTTGTTTTTTGGCTTATTTCAATGAAACTTGCAGCGGTGGTAGACTCTGCTGAGGCCACAAAGCCTGCCAAGTTTCAAGGAGAGAGGTGCAGGGCTTTCTGGGAAACTGCACCTCAAGCTGCTAACAAGCAAAACTCATGACATAGGTGACACTTTGTGTGTGTTAAGGGGATAAAAACTGCAGGAGTAGTAGCTCCTGCTGCAGCCACAAAGCCTTCCAGCTGTCAAGGAGATAGGTGCAGGGGGAATCTGGGTTCTGGGGCCCCACACTTCTGGCCGCAGGCAGGCAAAACTTGTGACTGTGCTTGTGGGTGCTTGTGGGACTGTGTGTGTGTTCAGGTGCACCCTTCCTGGCGCTGGGGCCTCTGCACAACATGGCAGTGTGCCCCCATGAGATCTCCTCCCCTACAGCCTTGTCTGGTCCACCACTGTAAACAATGGCTGGCTCCACACCAATAGCACCAGCAGCATCAAAGGTAGCCAGACAGAATTGTCACAGAGCCTTTCTTTTTATAAAGGAATTGACAGCAAGAAGTAAAGATGCTGTGTTGGATATATGTTACTCGTGGTGTGTGATGGCTTATCTTGTGTTTTTATGTTTATATGATTATTATGAAAAAAACCAAAATAGTTAGAAAAATGTATCTTAGGAAGCTTTCGGGTTGAAAACCCCTTTGTCAGGCTGAGGAAGTACCTCCTGTCGGTGTGTCTCCTGGTCCTGGATGGAAGAAATAGTGAAAAAGCCAGAGGCTGGCCTGGCATGCAATGCAGGCAAGAAAGCCAGTCAGTGAAAATGGAAATGGAGGCGTCATGGGGTGTGGGACAGGCTGCGGGTGGCGGGGGAGGAGTGACGGGAAAGGAGGATGTAGCAGTGCAGGTAAAAGTGCAGAGGTGCATTTCTCCAGAAACCCCTGCACCTCTCTCCTTGAAAGCTTGCAGGCTTCCTGGCCTCAGCAGGGGCTACCATCTGAAGTTTTCACCCCACTGCACTTTAACACACACACACAGTGTCACCTATGTCATGAGTTCTGCTTGTCAGCAGTTTGAGGTGCAGTTTCCCAGAAACCGCTGTACCTATCTCCTTGAAACCTGGCATGCTTTGTGGCCTCAGCAGGAGCTACCACCCCTGCAGTTTTCACCCCACTGTGGCTTAACACACGTGACATGAGTTTTGCTTTCAGGACTTTGAGGTGCAGTTTCCCAGAAACCCCTGCCTCTATCACCTTGAAACTTGGCAGGCTTCATGCTCTCAGCATAGGCTACCATCTCTGCAAGTTTCATTTGACTCAGACAAAAACAACATTATACTCTATGGTCGAATCTCTGAATTGGCTCCAAATCTTCTGAAGTGATTCGGCCAAATCCAATCGGGAAAACAATTCAGATCTCCAAATCAAATCCCTGGCATCCAAATTGGCTGAATCCGAATCTGAATTGAATAGTTCCCTATTCACACAAGCCTACTGGCCAGCAGCCCATGCAGCCAGCACAACTGCAGCAGACAGCCCCAGCTGTGAGCAACTTGGGGCTTGGCTGCCCAATGAGGGTGGAATGGCCCATCCCTGCTGCACGTGCAGGGAGAGAAAAGCACTTGGGAGAGGCTGTTTGGGCTGGCTGGCTAGGAGCAGTCAGGCAAGCTGCCCCTTGCCTGGCAGTAACCCTGCAGCCAGCCCACACCCAGACCTGGGCTGCTAGGGGGACACACCGAACCCACTATATGGACAATGGCAGGGGCCAGAATCACAAGTACAGATACATGTAACCTTTTTTGTTAACTCTTTATTGTTGATTTTAATTTAACAATTGTTGACTGTGGGCCCGTGGGAAAGGAGCCATGGGCCCCAGCAAAGTCTGTAATTCCAATGGCAAGCCTCAGGCCAGCTGCCCAGGGAATCCAGGGTCTGGATCAGTGGACCTTTGGCTGCCCCCCCTGCGGGCTATACTAAAAAGGCTCAGGGTGTCAGCAGCACACCCAAACCAACACACCCAGAAGAGCCCCTCCCAGGGCTGCCGCCACCTTGGCAGGTCACAATATTAATATATTGTTAATTCTAAGAAGTCCCAGTTGGGAACTAGAATTATATTGTTTCTAAGCATGGTAGACATGTGTACTGAAAAGATACTTAGCATACTGGTATCATTTAGCATACTCATTTAGTCACCAGGTCAAGTCATAACCTGTGACAGTATCTGATTTTCCCAAGCTAAACAGTGTTGGGTTTGGTCCCTGTTTAGACAAAAGACCAGTAATGAAAATGCAAGTGATGCGGGAAGAGGTGTTATTGAATTAACAACCCATGCTCCTTCCTCTGAGTTAACACTAGCTCAACTGGTATAAAACATAAACAGCACTGAAAGAATTGCATAGCCAGGCTCATTCTGCAGGAGAGGTTGGGATATGTGGATGATACAGGAATTAAGATTTCTTTCTCATTCACACACATACTTTTTACATATGATGAGTTAGTTAAAGTTATGATGTAACCCATAGTAACCCATGATGGCAACCTTCATAAACTGATAAGTGTGTGCCCTAAATGTGAGTGTGGTTTCAGGTAGAGTGTGATTTACTGCATGTCTCCAAAAACACAGAAGTATTAACATGAAAAAGATTTAAAAATCTCACTGCAGGTCTAGAGACAAAATGATAAACCTCTTTTCTACTTTGCTCCATTGACTCCTCATATGATGGATAAATGTTAGCAGGTTCTCACCCTTATTTCAATCGGTAAATCAAGAAATATTTACCTACAAGTAAGGTATTTGCTCTTATCAGGGAACAGTCACTGAACCTAAACAAAACAATCTGCTTTATCTTTCCACTGAAAAAGTTCCACTTTGACATTCACATCCTATGTTTTCTTCACCTTGGAAGTTTCTTTATTATTTTTTAATGATCTTAATAGAAATTTAGTGTTTTAGACTGGGAGCTCGACTTGAAAGAGTACATAAAAAGAGTACATAAAATACTGCGATACAGCTTCCTTTGTGCATTTTCATGTAAGAAAGCCATTCATTGTCTCACGGTCTTTCTATATCAGATATTCTTATGTACTCAAGGTATAGTTCACTTTTTTTCAAAGAGCAAATGAAAGACCTATGTACCAATGAGGTCTCAATGTAGAGCCCTGATTTGAGGATTTACCTGTAGGTCCTACTATGTACACACATCTTGCCAAAGAATAAATTTCACCCATGGATATATTTGGCCTGATTCTGATTTCACATAGCTACAATACATCTACATACAGTTGCTGTAGTCCAGCCAGGAAAACATGAAGGCATGAGGAATTAAGGTCAGGTTGTTGTCTGCCAGGAAGGTCCAAACTGAAGATGATACCAGTGTATGGACCTAAATGAGAGGCAAGGTGATAGGGGGAATAGCAGGGCACTAAGATGTACCTGCTCCTGTAATGCTGAAGCAGCCTGACCAGGGAGCTCTGCAGGGTAAGCAGAGCTCCACAGCTATGGGTTGCTGGGGAAGCCTAGGGGGATAATTGAGCAGCACCTGCAGGTGTCACATGACTGGAAGGAGGCAGGATTTTGGGACATAGAGCCCAGGGCTGTAGCTAGCAGGGATACATTCTCCCTCTGACAACTGCAAGGGAAGGAGCTCCTGAATGAGGAAGGTAGTAAAGCTGCCTGCTTTACTACCCTAGTGCTGTAAGACTTCAGGAGCCTCCCAGGTACCTAGGGCTAGGGGCATGTTGCCTTAAGGTTGGAAGTTTGTCCCTTTAAAGGGGCAGGGCACTGTTGTCATTGCTAGTGTTTAAGTTATAGCCCAAGGGCTTATGCAGTCACGGTGTTCAGGGTAGCACATGGCTTGGTCATGCCAATTTAAATGGGACTTAGGCATGTATTTAACATGCTCTTCCAAACAGGGATGCTTTCCTAAAGTGAAGCCTGCAATTACCCAAAATATCAGTGTTGATTACTTTTTCCTGCAAGTATACAGGAACACTGGCAGAGACAAATATTGTACATAAATCCAAGGCACCTGTAACTTTTTCAGGAGAAAATCTTTGATAATTTAAAATATATTTGTGAGTTCTAAAAGTTCCAGGATATATAGCACAGGAGTTGGGAACTGGAAAGTGGTAATTACTATTATTTCTGATTGTCTGTTATGTCCTGACAATATGCCCTATTAACATCTATAAATTCTAAGAAAAGATGAAAAATATGACAATGAAATACGACTAAAGAATTTTTTAGAAGCCCTTGAATCAATATAGTACATTATAGATTCATAGATTGTAAGGGGCTGGAAGGGACCTCGCAAGACCACTGGGTTCAGCCCCCCTGCACTAGGCAGGAAAGACAACTGGGGTAAAGTGACCCCAGCAAGGTGACCATCCAGTCTCCTCTTGAAGATTTCCACAGTAGGTGATTGCACCACGTCTGGAGGGAGTTTATTCCACAGTCTGGACACCCTAATTGTGAAGAAGGTTTTCCTAGTGTTAAGCCTGAAAAGGTCTTCCAGGAGTTTGTGGCCGTTACTCCTGGTTTTCCCCAAGGATGCCCTGGTGGACAGTCGTTCACCAAGCCCTTGATGTATTCCTCTGATATAGCAGTAAGCTGCTACCAAGTCCCTTCTCAGTCTTCTCTTTTTTTTAGTATATATTGCAGATGTTCAGATGTCCCACAGAATTCAACGAACTACTCACATAAAGTTAGACACTTGCATAATCATCTTACTGTATTAGAGCCAGAATCATTCAAATTTATTAGTTATTGGGAAGAAATACTGAGGAAAAACCAGGTCTTATGTGATCTTGTATTTCTGGTTCAGGTTCATTCCATGAAACTTAACTGATGTCCCTGTTAAAGAAAAAAGACACCCGTGCTACCTGCTTTGATATTAACAAAATAAGGCTTTAGTCATATTTTTGGTTGAAACATCCAGTGGGTTATGAGAATTGTCCAGCCCTAACGTAAGCTAGAACCAATAGTAGTAGTATATAATGGGTGGTATATGAAATGTATTAATTCTAGTATGTTCATAATTAGAACTTTAAAAAAAATGTGAAGTACCGAACAGTACTGACATGTTAAATGTTTGTTAGGTTTTTCATCATCATAAATCCTTTGAGGTCACAACTGTCACTAGTTTGAACTTGCCACATAGATTTTCTTCCCCTGGTTATGTATATATTTTTAAAAGCTTACACTGATTAAGTTATTTTTTTTTCATGTTTTTGGCATTTAAATACACAACTTGTCTAGTTTCAGAAAACAGTTTGTATCACTTAGGCTAACAATGAAAATAATCAGATGGGTAGAATTTGGTACACTCCAGTTGTTGTCTAGCTAATATATTTTAACAGTATGTTTGAATGCTTCAGTAGAACCATTTGAATCCAAAATATATTAAGAATCCTGGTCATATTATAGCATTCCTTATCTAAGGTGGCAGAAAAATTAGGACTTAGCTCTGCAGTCTGAACACAGGCAAAATTATCCCCCCTAAATGTCAGTACTCATGCTTTTTTTGATTTCCTAACCATATCCTTAATGAATCAAAAAGGAGGCAAAAGGGAACAACAGGACAGGAAAGTAGATAAATCAGCTTGATGATGCTCTGTAAAGCGCTAATAGGTCTTTATCACTTTTAGTATGAAACATCAGTCAATATCACTTTGGGTGCATCTACACATCATCCTACAGTGAGGTAGCAACATGCTACATCGCCGCTATGGTGATGCTATGGTGACATAGCGATCACATGGGTCAACATGTGATCAGCAGCTATGTTGCCATAGTGGCACGCTCCACTGTTTCAGTGCACCACCAAGGCAACGTAGTGGCAAAATCTAATTGTGCCATGTGCATGGTGCAGCATGCGTGATTACTGCACTGTTCTTTGTGGTGCAAAGCACCATAGCAACATTACCATATGGCAACATGCAGACATGCCCTTTTAGTATGAAACATAAGTCTATATCCAGAGCCATCCCTTGGGTCGGACGTATTGAGGTGACTGCCCCGGGCCTGCTGCCTTGGGAGGCCCTGTGGAGCTGGGCGGAGTGGCCACGGCCCCTCCCCTGGGGCCCGCCTGGAGCTGGCAGCTCAGTCCTGTTCTGTGGAAGAAATGTCCAGCTGTTCACCCCCTCCCTCCCCCCTGCTGCAAGTCACCAGCTTCGTGTCTGCTGAAGAGCAGCTTGTCCAGGGCACGTAGAATCTGCTTGACCCTGGGCACCAAATTTCATTGCTACAGCAGTGCCATGCCCTGCCTTTGCGGGGATCCCACAGCCCCCCGCAGTGTTAAAGGGGCTCCATGCAGGCTGATTTAACTCGGGCCCTGCACCCTCCTAGGGACGGCTCTGTCTATATCACTTTTACTATGAAGTACACTGAGATGATCATTCTAGGATCAAACACTACTTGGGGTTTCTACACGTAACAGCATCTGAATCTCCTGCTGAAACACTGGCAAAACTGCAGGACACAAGAAAAACACACAAACACCAAACCAAAACAACAACCCTACACCCCCAAATATTATTTTCTCAAAGTGCTGACATTTTTATGAGTACAGGATTTTAGCACATAAAGCCAGACCAGCACAAAGGGGATAGGGCAGGGCAAGACAGAGAATCTGGCCCTATGTGTGTATAGCATGTGCATCTGTGGAGTACATTGTTGAACCAAGCCAATGTTTCTCAACTAGAGTTCCATCAAATCCTTTTAGTACTGGCATTGTTAATTGTACAAATATTCACAAGCATAGGCAACAGGTGGGGGGGGGTCACATGCTCCCCCTGAGATTGGCCCTGTTGGCTGGGGAGTGGGGGTGCCAAGAGAAGCACCAGCGGCACTTCCGGTTTTGCTGGCAGCACTTCTGGGGTCAGTGATCAGTCTCTGGTTCCCCCCCAGACTCAGGAGTCACCAGTTGCCACTGTTCACAAAAGAAACTCGGAGATTTCAAATAGGAATCCACAGTGTCAACAAGACTCATTCTGGTCTTTCTGAATTCTTTGCAACGGAAGGCTTGTCTATCATTTTTCCACAGTCAAAATATGAGTGAAAGCTAAGAGCTGGAATATTCTGAAGGGTGCCTTAAGTCTCACCAGCATATCTTCAATCTAAAATGGCTGAGAACCACTGACCTTTGATTAAAGAATGGAGTTAAAGGAAAATATTGACAGAACCAACAGTGACTCTTATCTGAAGATTGTAACATATACCAGGGGTGGCCAACCTGTGGCACAGGTGCCACCACAAGTGGTATGAGCAGTCTCCGTGGCTGACACATGGGAGATCAGGGAGGGGGCAGGCAGCACAGTGGCAGATAGGGAGGTAAGCAGAAAGAAGAGGAGCAGAGCAGCCAGGAAGCAGAAAGCAGAGCAGCTATCAGGAAACGGAATGAGATCAAAGTGGCACTTGGGGAGGGTACAAGGCTAATTTATTTTGGTCTGCCAAAAATGTTGGCCCCCACTGATCTACATTATTCATATACTGACTGGATTGTAGTCTTAAAACTCAATCTGGCTATACTAGAACTATATATATCAACATATATGGTCATCCCAGATGTAAAAAAATACTAGCAGAAGACCAATGCTTTTCCCTGGAAATAGGTATAAGTAGACTCATCTAGTCTAAAATAGAACCAAGTTTCAAGGTGTCTCCTGGTCATATCCTTGCACAGAGATTTGCTTATATCACCTCACAGTTTCCAGTTTGGACTCTGAGGCATTTCTGTGGCTCTCTCAAATAAAGCATAACAGAATAACTTGATGAACTTGCTAAAATAATATGAGCCCAGCTGAGTTCAATCAATGGGATGAAAAATAAATTAATCCATTTACAGGTTCTGTATTCTTATTACATAGCCCTCTCCCTTTCAAATTTCTAGCACTGACTTGGAGACATTACAGCCTGGGATCAAAATTCTCTCCTGCCCACTATCAATTATGAAGAATAAAAAGTATATGGGCCTAATTTCTCTTAGCAGCATACATTCTGCGCAGGTCCATTAAAGCCTATCGTAAAACTGAAGCCAGATGAGACACAATGTTCCTATTAGCCAAAAGGTGGCAGTGTTCTCCCATCTCAGACCTATCTGAAACCAGTTCTTTGTGCTGGTGAATGAGTAATCTCTTCCTTAAGCAATTCACCTTGAAGGGAAAAATGAACATGAAACATAATTTTTATTTGTTTCCTTTCTATGGCTAGATTTCTCATTCTAGGATTCTGCTAACACAAGACAAATTTTTGTCCCTGCTCTATCTGGAAGGCTCAGTGGTCTTTGGAAGCATGCCTATGTAACCCTTCTGCCAGGCACCGGTTGGTAGCAAGGGCCGGGTTCAATTTTGGGGTCAACATATATTTTGCCTTAGCTCAAGCCCACACCCAGGCCACCTGGGAAACACTAAATAAATTACTAGGGTGTCCCACCTAAATAACCACCCCCCCCCTTGCAAGCAGTGTAAACAAAGAACAAATATATTACTGAAAACAGGCAAAAAACCAAAGGAAACACTAAATACAGATTTAAACACTACCAACTGCAAGGCATCATTCATAGATTACACCCTTTTGGGGAAGCCTCACCCATGCCCAGGCAGTCTGGGACTGGGGCTCATCCAAAAGGCAGTTCCAGGGTCTTGCACTCTTCAGCAATGGGCTGGAGGGGGGGCTTCACTGGAGAATCCTTTGAGCTGCTCCTTGGGTTTGCTTGGCTGCGGGAAGCTGCTAGAGAGCATGGCTCTTCTGTGTTGCAAGGGGCCCCTCGTTGCTCACTGTGCCACTAGAGTGATTCCTACTTCCATGTGGTGGCCTTGAGGGGTTAACTGTAGCCCCAGACAGCATGTTGCACCCCTGAATTCCTAGTCCCAATCCCAGCTCTGCTGGGCAGAAACTGCAAAAAGAAAACTTCAAAGGAGAGGTCAGGCCTACCTCACTGGGCCTAAACTGGGCAGCACAAGCTGGCCAGGCCTATATTACACTGAGGCCAGAACATATAGCTGGGGTTTAGCTGCGCAGCTAGGCTGAAACAACATAGCTGTAGAAACAGCAGGAAAAAAAGGCCCAGGCCCAGGGGCAACCTGTAGAGGGTGCACATGGGTGCGTGCGCACCCCCTGAGCGTAGTGGTACACTCCCTACAAAAAAGTCCCTCTGACAGTGTTGCTGCTCATCACCCCACTGCTGACACTGCTGGCGGTGTCTGCAGGCAGTCCGTGATCTCTGCTGCTGCCAGTGATGTCTGCAGGTGGTCACCAACCCCTGGTCAGCACTTGCCACCCCCGCTGCCGACAGTGCTGGTGGCGTCTGCAGGAGTTTCCCCACTTACCAATGCCGCCATGCTCCCAGCTCCGCTGTGCCCCCCAGCCACATTTTTGAGTGATTAAAATGAAACACCACTATATATACATCTATATCTAAGTGGGGTATCATTTTAATAATGGAAAAATTTGGAATTTGGGTTACTTTTTTAAAAATAAAAATTGGGGATTTTTTTTTTTTAATTGGCGAAAACCAGGATCCCTGCTCATCAAGCAGATGGATAAGAGCATTGGTGATGCGTGGGGGGTGCACACAGGTACACATGCACCCCCTGAGATTGGTGGTGCACCCCCTGAAAGAAGCACTGCTGACGGTGCCTGTGGGCATTTGCAGCTCACTACCTCCTTCCCCTTCCTCCCCCTCCCCCGCTGTGCTGCTGACACTACTGGTGGCGTCTGTGGGCAGTCGCTGATCACCACTGGCCGCCACTGACGCTGCTGGCGGTGTCTGCAGGTGATCACCACTCACTGCCCCCCCCCCCACTGTGAACACCACTGGCAGAGTCTGTGGATCGTCACTGATCACCACTGGCTGCCACCGACGCTGCCAGTGGCATCTGTGGGTGGTCGCTGATCACCACTGGCTGCTGCTACCACTGCTGACAGTGTCTGCGGGTGATCGCCAATCGCCACCCACACCACTGGCAGCATCTGTGGGCAGTCGCTGATTGCTGCTGGCTGTCGCCAACGCTACCAGCAGCATCTGTGGGTGGTCACCACTTGTCACTCCCTCCCTCACCGCTGACACTGCTGGCAGTGCCTGTGGGTGGTTGCAGATTGCTGCTGGCTGCTGCCAATGCTGCTGGTGGCATCTGCAGGTGGTCGCCAACTGCTGGTCGGTGCTCACAACCCACCCACCCCCCACTCCTCGCTCACTGCTGCCATGTCCCCGCTGCCTGTGGGTGGTTGCTGTGCCCCGCCAGCCTCTGGGAGCACTTGCCATTTATGAATAAGAGCCCCACAAGAAAGAGGAAGACTTAGTGAGTTGTTCTTATATACCTGGTGTGACATCACCCAAGCCTTGTCAAATCTGAGAGGGCCACATTTCAGTCCTTCTCCCAACCAATCTGCCCAAAAAATCCCCTGGTACCTCTGGCTAATGAGGTCAGAGGGTTTTACATATTTTCCCCAGATACAGGCCCCAGCTTGCCATGTGCTGAGGACATGGCCAGCACAGCAGAGGCCATCTGGCCCAAATCAAATCACGCACACACATACAAAAAAGATACTGCCCCAAAATTCACCTTAGCCCCCCCATTGCCATCCCTCCCAGCATTGGCCCTGTCCAAGCCCCTCACCTTCCCTCCCGAGTCACCACCACAAACCCCACTCCTGCCTGCAGAGGTGCAGTGCTCCCAGTACAGCCCGGCTGGTGGGCCCATGTCTCACTTTTGTCTAAAAGCCCCCCTCCTTCCCCCTCCCCCCCAGTTTTCTGTCTAGTCTATCTCAGCCCCTGTACTGGGAAGAGGCTGGTGCCATCCCTGATCTACATAGTAGAAAGGAATCACTCTACTTCATCTTGAAAAAAATAGAGTGAGGTTCTGTGGCCTGCATTATGTGAGAGGTCAGATAAGATGATCATAATGGTCTCTTCTGTATAAATCTGCAAAACCAGACCTACTTTTCACTGTGTGAAAAGTGCTTTGGGATTTAATGGCCACAGTTGATCAGGACCTCAGATGTATGTAACATTTGAAAGACAATATTAATACCAATATAGTGCTTCATACTCCTATCCATTGATATTAGTTCAATACCATCTCAAAAAGCAATATTATTTATCTAAGTTTCATAACATTGACTTTTGCCCTTGATTTAGCAGCTTTTTCTTCCAGCCATAAAATTGTTTGGTTTCTCAAGAGAGAAACAAAGGGGAAGCAGGCAACTCTTGGACAAAGTGGAGCAAAATGAGAAAGGAAAGAAGAGAAGAGCAGCTGGTTCTAGAGAGCAGGGGGAAGAGAAGTGGTCTCACCAGATCCTGAAGAAGAGAAAGATTTGCTGTTTTGTGCCACAAGGCTTCCCTGCAAAACTTACTGTGCTTTCATCTGCCCCCTCTACTTTACCATAAAATATCCTGTCTTTGCTGTAGCCCCTGGGTAATTTTCCAGCAACAGCATGAGCACAAATACAGACCTTATTTTTACCCCAGTGCTATCTAGAACTGCCTAGGCTGAAAGTTTATGTCCTTAGTGCCAAATGGAGAACAATTGCTCTCCCAAGCTGGAAAAATGTCAGCGCATTTCAACCTGACAGATGCTAAAGCTGTTATTGAGACAAACTGAATGGAGGGGATTGTGAGTCCTTGAAACAAACAGACCAACAGAAAAAAAAAGCAGTGGCAGAAAAAAACTATGGGCATAACCAAACACAGACTGGAGAGACCACATTGTCTCTCATTGCCACATTGTTTGCAGCATTCTTTAGTAGTCTGTATATTCTAAACTTTCTCCTGGAATTCAAATATCAACATTTTTATCCCCTGAATTTCAAATTTATGTAACCTCTTAAATTGATATCTTTTTAATACAGCCTTGAGAAAATGGTCTCCAGCCAAACAGGAAGCAGTAAGCTCCACTTCACTACAGTGAAAGTGTGATGCATTTACTACTAGGGGTGCACCGATAAAGATTTTTTGGGCTGATACCAATGGCGAGTTATTAACCAGCCCTATTGGCTGATACCAATCTAATTGCCAATATGCAGCCTGGCAACTTGGAGTGCAGCGTCCAGCTGATAAGTCTGTGGGGTGGAAGGGGCAGGGAAAGAGAAGGGGTGTGGGGGGGTTCAGATTGAGGCCTCTATGGTGAAGGAGGGAGTGGGGCTGGGGCCAGGAAAGGCACTGCCCAGCTAGAGGCTCATTTAGGGAATATGAGGGGCGATAGAAGGGTGACTCCCACTCCTGCATGCACTCCCGGGGGAGACATGGGGGGCATGTTCCCCCCAGAATTGTGCATGGGGCAAGGGCAAGCTGCCCACTGTGGGCTCAGGGCCAGGGGCTGCACCAGCCTCTTCCCAGTGGGGGAGCTGGGCCAAGGATGTGCTCAGGCTGAGCGGGGGTGAGACAGGCAATGACTGCACTGGGAGGGCTGGCTACAGGCTAAGCTAGTCACCCCAAAATTTGCTATAGCCACCCTGTAGCCCCTGTCCCAGTGCCACTGCCACCCATCCTGCCTGCCCTGAGCTCAGCCCCAGCCCAGCCCCCTGCTGGGAAGAGGCTGGCTCAGCCCCTCGCCCTGAAGCCATAATGTGTAGCCTGCCCTCACCCTGCACACAAATCCAGGGAACACATGCCCCCTGTGCCTTCCCTAGGGGTGTGCAGAGTGTCAGGAACTACCCCCATCCCTGTTCTGGATGAGCTACCCACAGCTCCATCTTGCACCCTGCCCCTCCCTGGCTGGGCAGTGCCATTATCAGCCACATCAGCCCAAAAAAAGCCGATGCCAATAATGTCTATTTTCTTTTTATTGGTGCTGATACGATATGGACTGATATATCGGTGCACCTCTATTTATTTATTTAAATGCAAGATGGAATTTTTTAAAGCCCCTCATCTTACATTCACATACAAGGAAACCTCAGTAAGTATATTGTCTGTCATTAGACTGCTACCAAAAGCAGCATGTGCTCGATAATAGAAACCAATTATGGAGTTGATTAAATGCAGCCAGCACTGAGCATGACTATAAAACACATGGCCCATACTGGGCAAACATACTTCACTAATCCACTTTTTAAATTAAAATATATTTCTATATAGAGAGAGTTATATATATATACATCCTTTATCATAAACTTTCCATCACACGTCTATAAATCGCATTAAGAAACCCGTGATTCCTGTTACAATAAATGCAACCGCTCCCCTGAGCCCCCACCCTCCACCCTCACCTACTCCAATTGCAGTCTTTTAGTCCAAGCCCTGATTTGGGGTTACATTCTCAGTTCATTCACTGTCCTTGTCGATGTCACTGTCACTTTCACTGCTGCTGATCCTGCTGTAGTCCTTCTTGCTGTCTCCAGGTCCAGTTGCATCTCTGCCCTCTTCATTCTCCCTGTCCACTTCCCTCCCCCCCCCCCGAGGGTCTTTGAACAATCCGTACTATGTGTCACTTTTCCAGATGAAGTTGGCTGCATCTTCTCTGTCCTTGTTCACTGATTTCTGGTGGTAGGACTGAAGTTTGTTCAGAAACATTTTAACACAGTCCATTTTCTTGAGCTTGGCATGCCTATATAACAGGAGGTTCCTGCATTGCCACAGGGCACTCTGGAGACAGGACACAACCTGATCAAAATGTGTTGTCTGGGACCCCTGCTGCTCAGTCAGGTCTCTGTACACTGCCTCTTCCTTGTGGTCAACCTGACTCCTATTACTCTTTCAAGGAGCCAGCTTACCTTTTTCCACACATCCTTGGCATACAGGCAGTGCCGTAGGAGGTGGTAAATGGTCTCTGCTTCTTTTTGGCTGGTTTCATGAAGCAATTGGATTGAATCCCTCATCCCTCCCTGTACCTCCACGCCCTCACTGAGAGTATTTGGTGCTCTATTAATCAACTCAAGTCCCTGTAGCCCTTACAGAGGTCCTTGTGGAAGATCCAGTTCCAGATGGCTTGACAGTCCTCATCGTGGAGCATCTCCACGGTTGATAGCCTGTCTCTGGCTCTTACTCCCTTCTGTATCTTTCTGTGGTTGGACATAGTCACCAGGCTTTCTTTCTGTAACCCATACTTGCACCAAAACTCAATCAGGAACCCATAAAACCAGGGCTGCTCCATGGTCCATGGTCTTCCATTGGTTGGTGCATACACCCCACACTGTCTCAAGAGGTGACCTGAAAAAAACTTTACTAGACAGGCTGTTCTTCTGTCTGGCCCGGTTGCCAGCTTGCAAATCTGGCTCATGTACCATGCCCGCAGGAACAGGTGTATGTCTGGCATCCCTCTGCTCCCAGCCCATTTCTTTTTGTATAGAATCTTCCTTGCCACCTTCTCCATTTGGGATCCCCAGAAGAAGATGCTTATGACTCTCTGGTTCTGTGGATTATACGCTTTGCAGGAGGGAAGACCAGTGCAATGTACAGAAACACTGGTAGCAACACTGCCTTTATGAGTAGCAACACCCACCCATGGAGAGGTGACGTCTGTGCCACATACTCAACCAGTATGTGGTTCACCTTGGCCTCCTTCTCCCAGGCCTTCCTTCTATTCAGCTCCAGGTCAAATTCCACCCCAAGGATCTTGACCCCCCTCATGGGTGACTGAGACCCCCAGAAACTCCAGGTCCCAGAGCTTACCTATGGACAGGCAGGTGCTTTTGCTCACATTAAGTTTGGACCCCACTGTCACTTTGTAAACTGTCTGTACCACAGGACTCCACAAGGATAGGTTAGTATAGCAATCTGAATAACATATATGGTAGTGTCCATTGAGTGCAGCCCCCTCATTGCCAACTCTTTTTAAAGTCATGGTGAGCCACTACATTGCATGTATTTCAACTTTGTCTTAGCCACCACAGTTGAGCTCCACCTTTTCTTTTCCATCCACAATTATTCCTTTCATCACCAGTTTTCAATGTCTGGCAAACATAATGAAATGGGGCCCTAAATAATGAATCCAGAATCCCTCTGTTGCTGCCTCTCTCATATAATTAATATGGCCCTGCCTTCCATGAGGTAGAAACAGATCAGGTTACCCTGTGCATTGTCTTCATGTAAATTTTTGGAGAATCCCAGGATTCGTGACAGGAACACTTGGTTCCAATCATGTGTATGGGCCTAATTAGTACACAGATCCTTTGTGGTGGGTATCAGGAATACATACACACAGTGAACAATGCTAAGCAGTGAGGTTACCATGGCTTTGAATGCTATTGTCTCTGCTGGGACCCAGCTGAGTGAACTCTATGGTAAATTATGAACCTTTTGGCTTTGGACTAATATCATGCATAGATTGTACTTTATATTTCTCAGCATCTTGAGAGCTAAGATCAAAGGTAGTCACTGCACTGGTCTGATACCTGAGCCAAAATGGATTTAAAATGGCACTGTGTAGTGGAGGGTACACCCCAGTCCAAATGTGGGCAGGACTCCCTATGAGATCCTCATAGTTAGCTTTCCACTGGCCAGCTTCCAGTAGGACAATCTTAGTGAATTCACAAGCCTTAGTGAATACTGGGGCTACATTTTCAATGATTCCAGAAAAACCCCCCTGTGCAGGAACTAGTGAACAGCATGTACTTGTGGAAGGGATTGAGGGAACGCAATCCCGACTCCCTGTTTGTAAGCCACTTCTCACCAAAGTGGGGGACCATTTGCTTGAGCACTCCTTTGTATATTCTCCAAGTTGCCCGGTTGCACTACTTAGGCAAAACCTACTCACAAAATTGCAAGCTGAGATATTTTTCAGAGACGACCAGATGGTGGTCCAGCTACCTGTCAAGCAGAGCTCAAACTATCAAATGGCTCTCCTGGAGGACCGACGCCCTGTAGTAAGTTCTAAAAATCACGACTAGAGTAGACCCTTTGGTATGGGCTGATGGAACCCCTGCGCAAGCTAAGTCGGTCTCCCTGGTAAGGATCACACTCAAGGATGGGGAGGGGCCCGTTCGGGTAAAGCAGTATCCACTCAGCTGAGCGGCCAGAGCTGGACTCAAGCCGTTAATAAAAAAATACAAGAGGTGCAGATGGCTAGTAGAAGGGTCCTCACCATATAATACCCCCATTCTTGGAGTGCCGAAGGCAGATGGAGTCTCATACAGACTGGTCCAAGACCTGCGAGCAGTAAATAAGAAGGTCCTTTCAGACCATCCTGTAGTCCCGAACCCACACACGATTTTGACACAAGTACCGGGGGAAGCTGAAATATTTTCAGTGCTAGATTTGAAAGATGCTTTCTTCTCCATTCCCCTTCACTGAGAAAGTCAAAAATTGTTTGCTTTTGAATGGGAGGATCCAGATACTTTCCATAAAGCCCAACTCATGTGGACAGTTCTTCCACAAGGATTCATAGCAGCCCCCCATATTTTCGGACTTGCCCTTCAGAAGGACTTGGAGGAGTGGAAGGGATCACACCCCGCAGTGACTCTCCTCCAGTATGTGGATGACCTGCTAGTTGCAAGCCCAAACTTGCAACTCTGCGAGAAAGCCACCAGGTTACTGTTAAACACTCTAGGGGAAAAAGGATATAAAGTCTCTAGAGAGAAAGCCCAAATATGTCAGCCTCAAGTTACATTTTTGAAATATAAGCTCTCAAAAGGAGTCAGAGCCCTGAGTGCAGACCGCATACAGGCAATCCAAGGTCTAACCTCACCTAAGTCACCCAAGGAGCTGCAAGCATTCCTAGGGCTAACTAGGTTCTGTCGACTATGGATACCAGATTATGGTTAAAAAGCTAGACCACTGTATGACTCACTGACTAAGGAGAGTCTCACTAAATGGAAATGGAATAAAAAAATGCAGCATGCCTTTGATCTGCTTAAGGCAGCATTAACCCAGCCCCCTGCCCTGGCCATCCCAAATAGTAAAAAGCCATATCGACTGTGTGTTCATGAGAATCGAGGGGTCGCATCAGGGGTGCTGACACAGCCACCAGGCCCAACCTGGAGACCCGTAGGATATTACTCAAAGGTTCTAGATCCAGTTGCACTCGGGTGGCCAGCCTGTCTTCCGGCTGTGGCAGCCACAGCAGTGGTTGTTGAAGAAGCCCAGAAGATAGTCATGGGTGCGGATATGGAAATACACACCCCACATGGAGTTCCCCAGATTCTAGGGACTGAGGAAAGAAAGTTTCTCAACCCCTCCAGACAATCACGGTATGAGATATTTTTGCTCTCTAATCCAAGACTTACTTTCAAACATACTACAGCCTTGAACCCTGCAACCTTGCTGCCGGAGCCAGGGCAACCGACGCATGACTGTCTTGAGGTCCTGAATCAAGCCACACAGGTGCGGCCTGATCTTGCTAAGGACCCAATTGAAGACCCAGATGCTGAATACTTCGTAGATGGCTCCAGCTCTGTCATCAATGGAAAAAGACGAACAGGATGTGCAGTAGTAACCTTGGATAAGGTAGTATGAAGGAAGTCATTGCCGAGCTCATGGTCGGCACAGGCCGCGGAACTCACTGTGCTCACCCGAGCATTACAGCTGGGGACAGGCCAGCAGGTTAATGTATACACTGATTCTCGCTATGCTTTTTCTACGGTCCATGCGTACGGACTGTTGTGGAAAAAAAGGGGTTTCATTACAGCTTCTGGGAATAAAATTGCTAACAGCCCTCAGATTATCAAGCTACTAGAGGCACTCCACCAGCCTAAAGAGGTAGCAGTCATTCATGTGCGGGCCCATGGGAAGGCTGCTGAGGAAAAGCATAAGCTTGGAAACGCAAAGGCTGATGCAGCAGCAAAGGAAGCCGCATTTATTGGTGAAAAAGTGGAGAAAGTATCCAGGCAGGCCTTGTCCCATGCCATATGGCCATACGTCCGGGATTTAGTCCCGCAGTATTCCCCTGAAGAAGATAAATTTGCACAGAAAGCTTGTGCAGAAAAGAACTCCCAGGGGTAGTGGATAGTACCAGGAGAAAAGGTCATAATACCCAGGCCATTGCTTCGGAAAATGCTGCATCAGCTTCATGCAAGAACCCATATGGAAGGCTTGGCTATGGGTGATCTAGTGATCCGCCAAGCAGTAGCCCCAGGGCTATATGTAGAAGCTCAGCGTATTGCTACCAGGTGCATCACATGCCAGAAAGTAAACCCTCGAAGGAAACCCCCTGTGCCAATGGGAGGTAGACCCTGGGCAGCGTACCCTGGACAAGCATGGCAGATTGATTTTGCCGAGCTCCCACGGTCCGGACATCATGGGTTTTTACTTGTCATGATAGACCAGCTCTCTGGTTGGGTCGAGGCATGGCCCACCAGGACTGCCACTGCGGCAACAGTAGTGAAGTATTTGTTGCAGGAAATCATTCCCCGGTATTCTCTGCCTGAATCCATCGAGTCGGATCAAGGACAACACTTTGTGGGAAAGGTAGTTCAAGAAGTCGCACAAGCTCTCGAAATCACTTGGAAACTACACACACCATGGAGACCACAGAGTTCAAAACAAGTGGAACGCATGAATAGGACCTTAAAGACTCTACTCACCAAAATCTGTATTGAAACACGCCTTAAGTGGCCTTCAAGCATTGCCGCTAGCTCTTACTTGCATTCGAAACACTCCCCGATGGGGCATTAAATTAACCCCATATGAAATTATGTTTGGCAACCCCCTCGAGTCTTACCCCCTGGGATGCGAGAAAATGTAACTTTTGAATTAGGTAATAGCGAGCTTCATATGTACGTTATTGCTTTGCAGTCTGTCTTGTCTTCTCTTCACAGGCATGCAGCCTCCCTTCAGCGTCTGCCTTTAGACGTACCGGTACATGACTTCTGCCCGGGAGACTGGGTCTTGGTGCAGCGGTGGAAAAAGGAACCTTTGACTGAGAGGTGGAGTGGCCCTTTCCAGGTACTTCTAACAACCCACACCGCTGTAAAGATCGCTGGCCATGACCGTTGGATACACCATACCCGTGTGAAACGACATCCACAAGCGTCAGAGAACACCAACTCCCAGCACGAACTCACTCCGGAAGCTGAGTCGTCCTCGGAACAAGAAGCCAGCAAGTAGAGCTGTGAACCCACTGATAATCTCCAAGTGCGCCTGAGACGGCTTAATCAAAGTTCAAAAAATTAGACAAGAAAGTAAAAAGAAAAAGTTTAGACTGTATTTAATCTCAAGAAAGGGAGAATATGGTGGGAATCTTAATATGCTTTGTTGTTATCTATGTAGTAAGAGAAGCAGGATTGAGCAGCCCTATCCACCAGCCTATATCCCCGCTTCCCCCAATTGCTCCCCCAGGGACAAATTTGTATGTTGACATGATGGAAAGAATTGCAGGTATCTTCAATCTCACCAACTGCTGGGCCTGTGGGGGACTCCGAGAGGCCGGAGAACAGTGGCCTTGGAGGGCTTTTCCTTTGGCCCCAAAATGGTTGGTAAGTGATAAGGCGGATGTTAAGAGTACTGGTCAAGAATAAAATAAGAACCGCAGCTGGGATCTTTCCCAAGTGGCATTAGGAGAGTACTGTATTCGCAATAATGGTACAGGAAGGAGTTTGGGACATAGCCAGTGTACATGGACATTGAAATGGGTCCAAACATGCACTACCTGTTATGCCCTTAATTGCAGCATGTATGCAGGTCAATGGAATTCTACTGCTGTTAAGCTCCCAAACTCCACGTGGATGAAATGTAACCCATCCACTCCACAATCATCCCCATATGATAAAAACACCTGCTTCAAAAAAATTAATAACCACCACAGTTGAAGGAATGCAAGTTACAGCAGTCCCCCTCAAAGCGCAGACTGTAGCAAAAGTCATAGTACTCAGAAAAATTCCTCGTAATGATCTTAATCTGCCTAAATAAAAATGGAGAGCAAAAAGCATCTTGAGGGGGGAATATTGTTAGAAATGGAATATTGTTAGAAATGGAGTATTGTTAAAAATGCACAGCTTGCATCTTGCACCTGATAAGAAAGAAACACTGCCAAGGACTTTTTTCCTTGCCCAGCCTTGCCACAGCTTTTCTTATACTAAATCGCAGACTCTCCCCCAGCTTCTCCCTAGTCTTTCTCATACAGATTACAGAAGCTGGAATTCAACTGACTGTGTCCTTGAAAGGGGGGGGGGTTGAACTCTTGGTAACCTATAGTACTCTCTGAGCATGCTTAATTAGCTGATACATATTTACCTCTCCGCCCTGCATACTTAAGTAGTTAATTATACTATACATGCGATGTATGTAGTGATGTAACCACATGTATGCTTGTATAAAACGGAAGTAAGCTGTAAAAGTTCCTGTTTCTGCACACGTGCCCAGGAGGAAAAAGATAAATACAGCCTGCAAAATTCCTTGGTGGGTTCAGAGTAATCTGAGTTTTTGACTCTGCTCTGACCCTATTTGCAAATACACCTTTTGTGCCATCTAATAAGTGTGTGTCTGTGATTTTGGTGGCCTCCAAAAAAACAAACCGCTTTAAGCGTCAGATATTTGCCAGCAGCAGGGCCACACATGGTTTTTTGAATAATTCAAATGATTTGGAAATGATCTGGCTAATTTGACCTGGAACACAAAAAAATTTCCAAAAAATAAATAATAAAAAAGGGTTTGTACTTGATATAAATAGGCACAAAAGTGCTGCTTAAAAATGTGTTTATGGAGAACCTGTGCTAAAACTTGCAGAAGCTTCAAAAAAGGTAACATGCATCATTTCTGCATTTAGTAAGTCTGCGGGCACTATATGCAAATTACTTCAGGCCTATTTTGAGGTTATGTTTTCAAATTTGTTCTTTACTTTCATGTACTCAGGAAGAGTTGGAGCTGACAGTAAGGGTGACAGGAACTGTGAGAGAGTGCTTATGCTAAGCAAGGCCTAGCATTAGAAACAATGCACTAAAACTCCCAGAATGCTTCAAGGAGGTTGAGAAGTCAGCGATTGACATTCTGGTAATCACTTTCTGACCCTTGGATGAAAATACTGAACTTCTGACCTTTGAACAATGATAAAAATAGCAGACATGCCGCTTACATTGTTAAGAACAGGAAACTGCATGGCTAAACCGCAATGATGAAAAAACAACCGCATATTATGTCAGTTTTGACATTTTAACCCTGCAAAAACCAGCAAAACATATAGATGAATAATATATTTAGGTTATAGAAAATTAGCATAAGAAATATAAAGGTCATTAAGAATTAACATAAGAAGCATAATGATTATAATACAAAGCATATCACCTGATATTATAATATAGATAAGTTAACTAAATAACCAATAGAAGTAAGAATTAGAAATGCATATGTATAAGTGTTATCATATATAACTAATAGTAAAGTTATGTTAGATGCCTCACTTCCACCATGGGGACAGTTTTGTATCTTTTGCCCAAAAAAAGATAAGGGACTCCTTTTAAATGAGCTGTTGACCAGTTCTGAGACTACTGGATCAGGCAGCTGCACCTAGCCTCCGGGTTAGAGAGCAAGCGCTTGATTTGGGAACCCCGTGAACCAACAGACCTCCTTTAGTTTATGACTTTGTGAAACAATAGAAGTTTTAAATTGAACAGGTCTGAGCCTGTGCTTAATTCAGGCCTATATAATTCAGCATCGAGCTCACACAGGAACGGACTGCAGGGAAAAGAAGTTGGTCAGGTGCTACCTGACCCCCTACCCCCAGCTTTACTTATTTTCCTTGCTGTAGCAGTAGGGAGGAAAAAAATTCAAGGTAAACCTCCAATAGTTAGATTCTATATCTGGAAAATTATAAGAAATGTATACATTTTCCATATATAGTGTCTAATTATTGGGGGGGTCACCTTATATTCAAGTAAACATGGTATGTGCATTAGTCATTATTTATGGTATGGTTTCTTTAATGTGGCTATGCTGTGTTCCTCCTCAGGCACCACATTTTATTTTCAGTTTTGGTTCCTGTTCAGAACAATAGTTACCAGCCATATGAGCTGTGTGATGCTTTCTCTGCTAGTCTAAATCTCCCCACCACTGTGGAACCACAAGACATAACAGAATGGTAAACTCCAGAGCTTACCTGGAAGTCCCAGTAGTACATTTGCAATGCATGGAAGAGAGGCTGCACTGGGACAGATATTTTAAGGAGGGTGGCACTGCACAGTACTGGTGTCATGCTTCCAAGGCATTTGGCCAGATCACATAAGGCCAAAGCTCTGAAGAATACAGGGAGCCATCTGTGAGAGATTCTAACCTTGTAGGCATTCCTTGTGGTCTGTGTATCCACAGGCTTTGTAGGAGTTGACAGCCAACACTGCTGCTGCTGCTGCTGCTGCTGCTGCTTTAAGGTAGGAGGAAACCTCCCAACAGAATTCTTCCTTGCTGAAACTGCACCCCCTTCCCCTAGCCCTCTCTCCTGGGAAGGGTCAGTAAGGCCCATTACCATTAATGAGTAACTGTAATAATTAGCAATACACTCATACAGAATTCTTGGCACTCACACAGCATTATGGAACTACAAAACAACATTGGCAAGTAAAACACAGCTAGCACTTTAAACTCCTGCAAGACCGTTTCAGGCTGGACATAAGGAAGAATTTCTTTACTGTCTGAACCCCCAAGGTCTGGAACAGTCTGCCAGCGGAGGTGGTTCAAGCACCTACATTGAACACCTTCAAGAGTAAATTGGATGCTTATCTTGCTGGGATCCTATGACCCCAGCTGACTTCCTGCCCTTTGGGCAGGGGGCTGGACTTGATGATCTCCCAAGGTCCCTTCCAGCCCTAATGTCTATGAAATCTATTAAATGAATCATATATAAAGTATATTTAACAAATCTAAAAATATCACGTGATATACTGCATGCAAAAACACATCAGCATTGATTTATATTACCTTTTATTTATCTTTCATTCTAATATGAACCTTGCTGTTGTGGTTCAGTGGTAGAAGCTTTGTCTGCTGTGTGGGTGAATTGGGTTTGATTGTTGGACACATGCATAACTACAGCCGTTGAGGCACTAAACATCCGGATTCAGTCTGGCCTTTGGAGTTTGTCCCAATGGTTTAAGAGGGGTGGAAGGTCTGGGCAGCCTTCATTTCCCCGTACTCCTGCCTAGGCATACATGTTGAAGATCTGGGTGACCTCTCATGCATACTCCACGATTGGCAAGGATCGACAGTTGCTTACTACTAATCAGTGATATTAGCAAGTCCTTTCCAATCCACACTATTCTCCACTATTTGAGTGGAGAGCCCAGTTTGATTTTTTACAAAAACCCAAACACTCTTGAAGTTACATTGTGCCTGCTTGGGCATGGGTTTCCTCAAGAAAATCCACTTAGCAACACTGTGCCACTGCACAGAGCTAGAACACTATAGCAGTCCTCTGCTCCAATGATCCTAACAATGCTGGCTAACCCAAAAGAGAGGATGGTTTGGGAGAAAGCAGGGCTGTGACCTTGCCTACTGCCTCCATTAGACAACAGAGTGGGTTGGGCTTAGAAAGCCATGAGTCTTTCACTTGCTGAAAGAGTCACACAACATACCCATTGAAAGGGCCACCTGCATACCACATGTCCCCAAATAAGGTATGCGCCCTTTTTCTGGAAAGCAAAATTGGTGGGGGGTGGGCAAGGTGGTGGAAATTTTTCCAGTGTTGTGGCCTAAAGCTGGCTTTTTCATGAAGAGCATATGTTGCAAAGTGGCTTTCAGCATGTTAGCCAGCAAGCTGAGTTGCTGTAAAAGGGTTAACAATGGACTCCACCCCTCCTTCCTGCTTGCTGAGAGACAGAAGCTGGCAGCAGTTTTGCAATACAGTGCTTTCATGCTTCTATCACTGCAAAGAAAATCAACTTCCCCACTTACAACATGGATCCCAATTTTGGAAGACTGATTTCTGGGGGAAAGGTGCATGTGGTATGCAAGTAAATATGTAGCCATACTATCCAGGAGCTCAGGGTGCAGGAGAAGGGGGCATTGCTGAGTCTGCTTTTGACTGCCTTCTCCCCTGCCTCTCATATTATTGCATAAGTACCAAGAGTTGTCATGTAACCTTCCCCCTTGATTTGGCTGTCCTTCAGCTCAACAGTGAGCCCAAGGTTATAAATACAGTCACTGAATACAAACCAGAAAGTAAACATCAGCTATGTTCAAACAGCTCTGAGTAGAGTACAACAAATGGGTATTACGTGCAAAACACCTCTCTGGTGTCCTGGTACCTGGATTACAGGCAAACTTGCAGGTTGATACTGATAAAAGAGGCAAGAGACAGGTCTGCGGCCTGAACTTTTATTGCTTACACCCCAAAACACAAAAACAAACAAACAGTTAGCCCAAAGTTTATCTGGTTGTCTGAGCAAAATACAGACTCTTGACCTATACTGGGTGGGAAAACTAAAGAACAGGGATGAGGATGGCACACAGATTGGCAGCAGGTCTTCCTGAATTCGCTGAGTTCTCCAAATTTTCCTCCAGCCTATACACTATACTTGTAGGTGGCTTAATATTCTAATAAATGGTCTCTGATTGATTTGATTAAAATGTCTTTGTTTTATTGCTTACCACCATCCTGTTTTGTCTTGACCTTGACCCATGGTCTTCCCTAATAAGCTACTTTGTTTTTACAGTTTATATAGAAATGTTAACAAAAAGCTATCTATTATAGCAAAACAGCATCTAATACATTTGGGTATGTTAATCACTACTACTAACATATTAAGATAAAGTTATGCTATAATATATTTGAATTATTTTAAAGGTCTTTCCTTACAATGTCTCCTTCCAGGCCTCATGTTCTGTCTAATTAGATCTCATTACTGGTTTAGCTGGACATGTTGATTTGCTGACCAAGCTGGTTGTCACATCTGTAAAAGTTCATTCTACAGTCACTCAGAAACAGGCTCTGGGGTCTTCTGCTTAGCAGCTTTGCCTAGGCCCCTTGAAAATGGTCAAGGCTAGCATGGCTTGACAGGATACTTTGTGCATGTTCGTATGTGCAGTACATGCAAACAGCCTGGCTCAACAACAGGAGGACAAAGAGGAAACAGGTTGCAAAGCAGCAAAAAGATGAGAAAAGAAAAGGAGCAACACTGACTGAACAGGGCAAAGGAACCTCTAGGAGGTCCTTCATGATGAAGAACTTCCAGGAAAACTGCACTGAGTCAAGGAAATTGGAGGCTCAGCTGCAGAGCTGGGTGTTGCCTGGCCCCACTGGACTGAGAAAGGGAGAAGGTCACACAGATGCAAGAACCCTGAGTAGGAAATGCAAAAGCAAAATATCCAATAATTAATAACGAACAACTTTCCAAAGTACCATTATTACTAGCTATCCCAAATGCCCAAGTACAGAAATGAGCTGTACAGGCTGCCTAGATTGTAATTACTGTGCAGGCAAACAAACACATTGTAGTTTTTCACGGGTTTCTTGGTTTTAAATGTAGAAATGCACATATGGGTTCCCCAGACCTTTGTTAGGCCTCAAAAGCATGGAATGACTGCCGATTGTGCAAGTCTCCATCTCCGGAGGACTTCTGCTCTTCCAACACATTTTTTCTGTTTTCACATGCCTTAATCAAGCGTCATCTCTTAAATGTTGTTAAAACATGTACTAACCACATATCTCTATGCTATTTACTTGTGATATCAGCTGCTTTCTGCTTTGCTCAATGGAGAGAGCTTTCTACTACAAAAATGGATTACAAGCCATATAAAAAATTCCATTTTTAAAAGCCATTTACTTTCTTAGATCTGATCACAAAACTCCCATTGAGATCACTAGCTGATACATATACAGGACCTGTGGGCAATTTACAGTTTGTGGTAGCTATATCTGTCCTCTTAAAGGTTTTGAAACTCTTGCCACTTCCTATGTTGATGTTGTATCCCTATGATAATGACCACTGTATCCCTCATCAACAACCTGGAAGATAAGATGGGAGTGCACCCTCAGCAAGTTTTCAGATGACACAAAGCTGGGGGCAGTAGTGGAGATGCTGGAGAGCAGAGTTAGGATTCAAAGAGGCCGTGACATATTGAAGGATTGGATGAAAAGAAATTTCATGAGGTCCAATAAGGGCAAGTACGAAGTCTTGCATTTAGGATGGAAAAATCCCATGCACCAGTACAGGCTGGGGACCAACTGACCAAGCAGCAGCTCTGCAGAAAAGGACCTGGGGGTTAAAGTGGACAATAACCTGAATATGAGCCAGCAGCATGCCCTTGTTGCCAAGATGGCTAATGGCATACTGGACTGCACTGGTAGGAGCGTTGCCAGCAGATTGAGGGAAGTGATTGTTCCCCTCTATTCAGCACTGGTGAGGCCACATCTGGAGTACTGTGTTCAGTTTTGGGCCCCCCACTACAGAAAGGATGTGAACAAATTGGAGAGAGTCCAGCAGAGGGTGACAAAAATGGTTAGGGGGCTGAGGCACATGACTTCTGAGGAGAGGCTGAGGGAACTGAGCTTATTTAGTTTGGAGAAGAGAAGACTGAGAGGGGATTTAATAGTAGTCTTCAACTACCTGAAGGAGGGTTCAAAAGAGGATGGAGCTAGAGTCCTGTTTTCAGTGGTGTCAGATGACAGAACAAGGAGCAATGGTCTCAAGTTGTAGTAAGGGCAGTTTAGGTTTGATATTTGGAAAAAAATCACTAGGAGGGTAGTACAACACTAGAACAGGGTACCCAGAGAGGCGGTGGAATCTTCATCCTTGGATGTTTTTAAGACGCAGCTAGACAAAGCCTTGGGTTGGATAATCTAGCTGGGGATGGTCTTGCTTTGACCTCCTGAGGTTCCTTTCAACCCTAATTTTCTATGCTTGTATTAGTTTGTAATACAAGCTTCAATTAAAATAATGAAATAGGGTAAAAGTGCTAAAAACTTAGAAGTTATTTGAGATGCTATGGAAGGTAATCCAATAACGGCTAGTAAACATCATAGCTGGCATGTGAGTGTGATATTTATTTATTATACATAACCATAAGAACTTGGGAGTCTTAAACTCTTACACTTGTGGCAATATACTGCATCAATAATAGTGAGACAGAGAAGCATGAAAGGGAATGTACCTTAGTAAAGTATTACAGGATCCAGGGGCCAACTCCCTGAAGAGGGGGAAATTTCACCACAAGCTCAGAATATCCTCAGGAAAAGTATAATACAGATCTCTACTGGTGCCTCATTTAGATAAGTTCTTCCACATTATAGAAATAAACACATGCCAATTAAGACCATCCCCACCTAGATCATCCCACCCAAAGCTTTTTCATACTTACCAAATTTCAACTTGTTATAATTTTCCAAGTATAGGATCTAATTATTTCATGACCATCTTAAATTCATCCCCCCCACCCCCAGCCCTGCACAGGGGGTTAGGACAGGCAGCCTGATCCCTGCACCTTGTTCCCCCAACTCCCTCACTTGCACCCTTATTGCCTGTCCCCCATTCCCCACCACTTTACTCCTCCTTCCTGCACCCCTGCCACCTGTCCCCTGACCTGATCTCCAGCTCTCACTGCTGCCTGATCCCCTACAGGTGCTACTTCCCCATCCCTCACGCAACTCCTGCAGGTGCTGCTGCCTGATCAGCAGCACATGCTGATATCCCATCCCCTGACCCACTGCTGCAGCATCCCTGGACCTGTGCTTCTGACTGGCAGCAGTGCACACCAGGGGAAAGGGAAGCAGCACACATTGCTGCCCCTGGATCCTGGATGCGGCTGCTGCCAAATAGGAGTGTGGGTCAGGGGATGGGTCAGGAGTGTGCCCTGCATCCCTATCTCTGAGCTGCATATCTGCCCCATCTCCTGACCTGTGCTGCTGATCAGGCAACAGTGCAGGCAAGGGGATGCAGCAGCAATACAAATGGGGGCATGGGGCAGCAGCACAGATCGGGGGAGAGAGAAGCAGTATGTTTGCTGTGCCATCCCCTACCAAATTTCCAATCCAAACCCCAACCCCAGCATCCACCCATCCTGGACCCTAGCCCTGGTCCAACCTGCACTCCTCAGATTGCTGCTGGCTTCAAGCAGCATTAGTAACAGCAGACCCAGCAGCTCCAGCTCCAGCCCTAGACCAAAACTGGGGACAGGGCAAAGCTGGTACTTGAATCCAAAACCAGGTTTGTTTTCCCACCAGTTGATGAAGCGCATTCCAAACCTCATCTTGGAATCAAGTAAATATACATGTATATTGTATTTACGCAAATCCAAGACAAGGTTATTTTTCCCATTTATCTTTCAAGTACAAGGCAGTTTGGGGACAGGGAACTGGTGCAGCTTTGCCTCTGGCAAGGGCCAGAACCCCAGGTGCTTCTCCCCCACCACAGCCTCAGGCCCTCTGCCTGGTCCTTCCCCTCCCCCACTGCAAACTAGGGTTTCCTCTCCCCCACTGTCACTTACCCTTGCTCCAGCCTGGGGCATGGAGCATATGCTTACTCTGGCCCCAGTCTGACCTGTAGCAGTGGTGGCAATAGCTCCAGCCGTGCCCCAGAGGTGGGGCTGTGAGCAAAGCTGCAACACTGCCACTGCTGCTACCACTCTGGGCTGGGGCAAGAGCAAGGGTAAGTGGAGAGGAAGAGGGCAGGTGTGGGATGGGGGAAGAGGCTGCAGGGGGAGGCAAGATACGGGGGGAAGAGACAATGGGGATTTGAGGCTGCAGGTGGGGTAGAGGCGGCGGCAGGACAGGCAGCAGCACAGCAAGTGGTGGAGGGGAAAGACAGCAGGGAGTAAGGGACAGGGGTCAGGCTGCTTGATCCCGGTACTGCCTATCCCTTAATACCTGCTCTTCCAACCATCTGCTTTCCTGCCTCCCCCTCTGCCACTGCTTTTCTTGTTGCAGCAGTGGAGGTGGGGAGGGGCATGACAAATTTTAGATGACCCTCCCTTAATTAGTTTCCATATGTAGAAAATTATAATAAATGTATATATTTTCCATGTACATAATCTAATTATTGGGGGGGGTCCTCTTGTCTTGGATTCTGATAAATATGTTATATATGACGATGCACTTAATTTGTGGAAAACTGGAAAATCCCCAGATCTCCACTGGAAGTTTTCAAAAGCTCTTCAAATCAATACTGTCTCTACTCATAAAGGGCACTGTTAATCTTCTTGAAATATTTTAGAATCCTTTAATCTGTCTCATAGTATTTTAAGGAGAACAGAATATATAGTATAAATATATATGATTTAGGAAAAACAAATTTAATGAAGACAGATTTGGAAATATGCAAAATGCCAGATTTTAGTTTGAAATTATACTGTTTCAGAGACAAGATATATTTTTTTTCCATTCAGATACCATCTACTGGTATCATTTAAAAATCTTGGACCTATTACAGCAGTAACAAAGGTTTTGTCAAAAACATTGCTACATTTCAGGAAATCATTTTGAAACACATTTACATACACCTCACGTCTGCCTGCAGAACGTGCTGGCTTCACCCTTCACAAAACCAGAATAAACAGAGAAACAGTTCCATCTTTGCAAAGTTTTCGTCAGAATAGAGCTGCATTATTGGAATAAATAATGCTAGCACCCACATAGAATTATTCTGACTGGGGCTGGAGCAGTTAAGAAAGCTAAAAAAGGAAGGAGAAGGTACTGAGGGTAGGGGTGGGTGGGAAGAG
Organism: Crocodylus siamensis; assembly: GCF_052110815.1. Classification (NCBI taxonomy): domain Eukaryota; kingdom Metazoa; phylum Chordata; order Crocodylia; family Crocodylidae; genus Crocodylus; species Crocodylus siamensis. Next base: position 305,121,526 of record NC_143395.1, read on the forward strand.
GGAGGAGGGTTGCCTTGGAAAGAGAAGGATCGTAGGAGAGGGGAGAACACAGTTCACTAACAGCAACAATATTGGATGTTGCTTAGAGTTTAGTTATAGCCAACAAGATGAAACGTCAACATTTCAAAATGTTTCAAAGGATGAAAAGTTCTGATTCAGAAATGTCAAAATGTTTCCCCTCCAAACAGCTCAGAAGCACTTGCCTGAGTTACCACAATACCTCTATGGAAACTGTTGCTTAGGTATCTGATGTGCTTGGCCGGACTATGTCTCTCTATCATGATGGTCATAGGACTGCCAAGACACCACCATCTTACTTTGGGCTTAGCTTTTGTAATCTGGTGAGAAGCATAGCTCACAGGGGAGGCACATGAACTACCACAGCTATTATCCACTAGGGCAGCTCAGACAGATGTAGACAAATGTTCTGATCCCCAAACATGTATTTCAATTCAACTTGACCAGTGGAAACATTTTGTTTCAGATCAACTCAACTTGAAAGCAAACATTAAAAAAAAAATTCCCAACCAAAACTCAGCATGTTTTGGCAAAATTGACATTTTCTTGTGGTGATGGATATATTGGAAATAAAAAAGTAGGACTTTGCATATACATAGCAAGTTTTAAATCCATTCGTGTCATGTATTGATGGTTAACGCATGCCATGCAGAAGAGATGCCTGTGTCTTTAAAGCTGCTGGTGACAGAACTCTTGGAGAGACAGAAGTAGAGCTGTGCTGCCTCCTCACCAAGGGGAGGTCTCTCAATCTATTTCTCAACCAAGAACACGGCCCCAGGAAGCTCGGTCTTTTTGATAACATTGAAGAAAGTGCAAAGTGTTCTTACCACTAGGAATCCTGACAACAGACCAGGAAGTGCTTACAAAATAAATGGCAAAGTTAGACAGTTACAAGAGTATGGATTTTCAGCACCATTTCTCCTTCTATTACTTAACTCAGAAAGATACTCATGAATAGTTCTCCCTTTTCTAATAATACTTGGAAAGTCTGCAATTTATGTGTACAATGCTGTGTGGAAAGTGCATATGCAATTACTAGCAGGCATCTACCGAATTCGTGGTGGAAGTGAGATGTGCTGTGGCTCCTTTAACCTTACAGGCTCCCCTGCACTCCCTCCTTGGTTGATTAGTGGAGGAGCCCTGCTTGTGGCTCGCTTCTGATCAGTGGGGAGGGAAAAACTGCAGTTTTAAATATGGCGCCATTTTTGCCTCCCGCCAATGATTGGCTGAGGGGCCCCGGACAGCTCTGCTGTTTGCTGCTGACTGGTGGGAAGGCAAAAATGGTGCCATGTTTAAGACAGCAATTTTAACTTCCCTGCTGATCAGGAGGGAGTGGCAGGGTCCTCTGCTAATCAGCAGTTTGGAGGGGGGAGATTTAGGGGAGAGGTGCATGCAGGGGAACATGCAAGATTAAAGGAGCCACCATGCATTCTACTTCCACTGTGAATTCAGTAGGTCCCTAGCAATTAGCCAGCCACTTTGCCAATAGAATTATGATTTTGGTATGTACTGGTCAATTCTATGCACAAGTGGCTACATGTGGTCATTTATGTAAACAGTTAAATAATTTACATGCACAGAGCTAATTGTGCAAATAGTTCTTTGTTAAATCAAGCACAGAAAATAATTCCTGGTGATTCCTTGTACAGAGAACATATTTCTTGGCTTTCGTCTGTTCATCCAGTGTTCTTACCTGATGTGTTCGATACATTGCCTAATAACATGCTACAAGTTACCATAACCTACTCCTATTTTCTGTGTATATGCAGTTCTACATTTACATAAAAAATACATAAATTAAACAAAAACATACCTGCCATAGAAAACAAGAACACTTAGGCTCTGATCCTACAGAGACTTTTGGGACCATAATTGGTTTATTACATGTGAGCAGTCCAACTGGAAAGTTACGCATACACATTTGCAGCAACAGAGCTCCAGGCTGTAAAGCAAAATAATCGAAAGTCAGGAATGCTAAAGTTAAGGTAAACCCACGGCATCTGAACCTACTTCCTTGTCCATGTGCACAACAAAACTGCCTTTTATCATAATCATGCTTTCCTGCTGGATCCATTCTTCATTCAGTTGTGGTGGTGAGAAAGAGGTAGAGATATAAAATGGATCAGATGCAGCCTTGTTACTTGAAATAGTGCACTAGAATACAGCCTCCAGTAGATAGTAGAGAAAAAATAATCTCAAATTTCCTTTCTGGTTGTGAAAATGGGCAAACTGAATATTGGATACTTCACCATATCTGCCATTATTTACTCCCTGTGGGCCCACAGGAAGAACTTGATCAGGTGGTTGTAGATTATTTTAAAAAACACCAGGGGAACAGTCTTTCTTAGCTATTATCAAGACAGATAAAGTTATCACACTGAATATATCACAAGCTCTGAAGGTGGTGAGCAAAATGCGTAACTGCAGATTGAGATATTAAAAGAGAAAGTAGAAGGACATTTGATAGCAAGAAATTTTTCCTTGCCAGTCTGAACATAGTACATTGTCAATAATGACATAAAAGACAATATCTGAACTGGGTTGATAATTGCTTGTGGTTTCACTGATATTGGATGCAATCTGATTGACCTTCAGGGTAAAAAGGTATAAAAACCAAAGTATTTTTCTTGATCAGCCGTTTGGACATCAGTTTAATTTCTTGATTTCTAAGGGAATTCTTTGGGACGTGGGAGCAGATTTTTCTAAGAAAATGGCAACTTTTAATGAAAAAAAAACCTGCAGCCAACGGATGGAAGATTTCAGCCGTTTTATGTGGAATCCAGAAACAAAGCAGTTTATGGGAAGAACCTTGATTAAGTGGGGTATGTGTTTGTGTTCATGTACAAAAACAAGAATCTTTTCTTTTTTGTGGTATTGTTAGAAAGCTGCATATTTTTAAATGACTGAAATAACATATAAATGTTGGATGTTTTATGGTTACCAGTTTTACAGATAACCGATTTTTATTACATAGTTATGATTCACCTTTGCAGGTCAGTGAAATATTTTGTTACAGCCCACGTTAATTTCCTGAAACGTTTCTGACTGTGGAGTTATAGAATGGAGAGATTTGGTATTTCAATGATGCTTCACAAATACAAGGGTTTTACTACCATAGTTAAAATATCTAAACAACTGTCAAGATAAAATGAATGGATTTAAAAATGAATTAAAACAAGGCAAGGAAAGACAATCACTGAAAAATGGAGTGAGCACAATGAACAGCAACCAGAAAAATTAAGGAGTTAGTAGAACTGATTTATGAGAAAAACTGAAAGGACTAAGGACTTGATCCTGCTCCCACTTCAGTCAATGGCAAAGAGTCCACTGGCTTCTATATCTAAAGCCCATGAATACAGCATGAAAAATGTACTCCCAGTATGTTTTTTAACTCTTCAAGACCAGGTCAGAAGAATGAGAAAATCATTTCTGGGCCAAATATCTGGAAATATATTTTTCCTCAATAAAATTATTTTTGAACTTCTGTTTGATTAGCACATTTGCCATTTTATCCCAGCACACTGATGTCCATTCATCCACCCAGAGCCAGGTCTTTTACTAATAATATGCAATATAATTATATGGTCTACAGTCAGAGGGGCCCAACTCTTACTAACTTTAAGATGACTTTCCATTCTTCCCACGTATTTTAATCTCTCCCTTACTCACTCCTTCTGTGAGATAACAGAATTTGACTGCAAGATAAAATTTGACACACTGTATTTCATCAGAAGGATTTTATTTTGAATTTTAATTTCAAATCAATTTGAAACTTTCATATTTTGCTATTGGCAAAGTGCCCAGTAACAATTGAGGCCATGTAGAAATAGGTAACTCATTCATTATTTTGCCACTGTACTTTCCTGTCTTTGGCTACGACAGTATTTACAAAGGTGGTTGTGGGGAATGACGGCAAAACAATGTTGCTGTGGAATGCCTATACATAGAATTCACTTTAACTATATATTCTAAAGCATACATTTCCTTTACAGTGTGGATCATTTTGTACTACATTGCCTTTTATGTGGTGATAACTGGGCTGTTTGCACTTTCCCTGTATTCCTTAATGAGGACAATAAATCCATATACACCGGACTATCAAGATCAATTAAAATCACCAGGTACAGTCCATTTCACATCATATGGCCAAACTATCAAAATCACATTGTTTTGTATAATAACACAGTAGTTTACTTAAACTGATTGGCACTGGAAGTATTCTCACAACTAATGGGGCAATGGGAGATGGAGATCGGTAGAACGGACTTGGGTAAAGCAAAAACATACTCCAACGGTAGTCCAAAAGTTGAACACAAATGAAAAGAAAAACCAAGGTTGAAAAATCTGCATTTACTTTTTACTTCTATGAACATTCTGGCTTCAACAATTAAAGTACCAGTGCCTGAGTATGCACATGAAAGCTGTGTATGGAAGGTATCCTCCACAGTCTGATTTCTGCCCTTTTATGTGCAGATAGGGTCACCCATCACTGCATTACGCCAACATCTTAGAATCCGCAAGGTCAGAAATTGAGTAAGTAAGGGTAGAAGTAGCTAGGTTAATATGGACATCCCTGCTTGTGTCCAGCATAGGTCTGCTCACAAACAAAAGACAGCTGGAAATCATACAAGAGAAAAATGGAACAGAGTGGGAAAAGGCAAAATGTGTTTAACACCTGGGAAAAACAGGTGTTCAACAATTTAATACCAAAATATCCAATCTAAGGCTTCTCCTAATTAAGCAAGGGAAAAGAAAACCCACCACTTTTAGCTACAGAACACTACTCCAAATTATATCCTCCCACCCCCAAACGATATGACTTGTTTGTAAGCAGTCAATTTTCCTCTCTTCATATCTAGCAAGTGAAAAGTTTGCTGGCAAACTAATCAGTGCATGGATGGTTTCCCTTTTCTTCCTTTCATAAAGGCGTGACATTACGTCCAGATGTTTATGTGGATGAAGATCTGGACATTTATTATAACATTAATGACACACACTCCTGGGGAAGACTTGTAACTGCTCTTCACACTTTTCTTTCAGGTGAGAAAAGAAAATATAGTTCATATTTATTCAAATATAACATTAAGGAAGCACCAGTCATGGCTGTCTTGTGAAGGCTGAATTGAATTTTTTACTTCAAGCAGAGATTCAACTTTGAGGGAGGGTGGGGGGCTTTGTATGAAAAATGCAGTATATCCTCCCAAAATTATAGAACATTTACTATATAAAAGTATATTGAGTATTATCTTTTTTGAAAATTAACAAGTAAACCTGTTGATTAATTTATTAATCAAGTTCATGGAAAATGTGCTGCTTAAAAAATAAAGACCCTTTTCAGATCACTTTTCATCAGAAATGGTCCTAAAAACAGTGGGTCAGATCCTAAAAAAGGACTTAGGCGGATTTTAGGCCCACAAATAAAAAAAAATGGAATCCAAAAAATCCCTACAAGCAACCATGTACCCCTGGAAGTACCTATACTCACTTCTTGTCCCCAAATCTTCCCAGGGCCTCCAGTTCCATCTTCTGCACGTGCTCAGATCTGCCCTGGTCTGAGCAGGTAGGCCCTCTTTAGATCCAGAATCTAGCTGGATCAGCAATTATATCCCCAGACAGCTGATCTCCAGAGAGGCTCAAAACACTAATGGTTCTGGATTTTGCATTCCACCTTGGGGTAGAGATGTCTGTGATTATAGGCATAATTTGTTAGGTACCCAAGTCTTTTACTGGATTTAGCACAGAGTGAAACCATAAAGTGAACACCATGCCATGGTGTTTTAATAGGGGCATTCAAAGCTGTTTTGGTGATGTAACTGTATCATAGTAGTTAAATATTTGCATTTATTGTCAGTTGAACTGTTATTTTGTATTCCTAGCATTTATAATGCTTATTTTTAGAATAATTATAACATTCCTGGTATTAATTTTACCTTGAATTATTAATATATACAGTCAACCATAATTCCATTTGAAAGTAGGTTTATAAAAAATGTAACCTAACCTTCTAATACTATCTGACACCATTCTATCTATCAGAAACAAGAACTTGTAAAATGGTATCAGGAATTAGAATTTCCCAGTGAAATGTTTCAAGGACACAAAATTGGTAGAGAAATTAAGTTTTTTCCTTGTTGCATGTACAGCATACAATACAACTGCACAACATAAAAATATCAACTGCTCAAGTGAGACATACTTCTTCCAGAAATCATTCCTTGGTCCAAATAAAACAAAATTCTCCTGCAAGTTCACAGCAGATATGCTTGAAAACTGTTCAGGCCTGACAGATCCCAATTTTGGATTTCCAGAAGGAAAGCCATGCTTCATTATAAAAATGAACAGGGTAAGTACCAATCCAATATGCTGGAAAAAGCATGATTTGTTAGTATAGGATAAAGAAAGTTAATTTTTCTGGTCACCTGTGAAGAATTGTTTAATTTTGGGCTTCTGACTTACACTGTAAGTCATTAGCAATTGCTGCTACTTAGCAAGCTTCAAGGGCCAGCTTCCAGAAGTGGAAGCTTAGATGCCTGGCTTTGGCAGGTAAAGAACAGACTTTTTTCAGAAAGCTGCTGCATTCACCAGCAAGGCCTTTTTCAGGCCTCCTACCACCTCAAGGTTCAACAACGAGGAAAGCCTGTCTTACAGTCCCCACTGGAGATTACATCCTTCCTTGCTCACAGAGATACAGGTTCTACCATTTTACATCTGCAAAGGGTTTGTCTATTTACATAGCCCAAGCCAGTGATGAGATGTTAGGTCATTGGAGGCAGCAAGTTATAGTAAGATGCATTAATAAGCTTCTGCTCACTGAAAAATACTGTGATGAACATACACAATTGAACCAGTTAGCCCCTGTGAAGTAACAGAATAGTGTTTCATATTGCCATATGATGTTTTATGGCAAGATTTTTTATGCTTACGTAAAAGTAAGCGACCTAAGTTTCATAATTCTTACTGAGTTTCAGATAAAGCAGCATGTTTATCTAAATTTAATGCTTTGTCAATTTTAAATAACAAGTAATTGAGCTGAACAACACGAACTTTTTGATATTTCAGATTATCAATTTTCTCCCTGGCAATGGCACTGCACCAAGGGTAAACTGCACAAATAAAGTAAGTCTCCAGAGCTTATATTTCAAAGTATCTAAGCAGTGCAGTTCTAATACATATAAATTGTGATTTCTCTATCTTTTAAGACAAATGACTGTTAACTTGATTTAAACAAAACATAGTGAATTTATAAGTCATTGCAATGTCTAATTGTTCCTTCAGTTGAGGTATTCTGAGCTATGCATCTCTTTCTCCACCAAAAACAGTCAAAAAGGGAAAAATTTTAAAGTAATTTGGAAACTGTTCATATTGCAGATATTATAGTAGTGAAACTTATTTGTCTCAAATTTTTGCTGTTCCTGCCATTTTACCTCTTACCACATATACTTTTGAAAATGGAAGCTTTTCAACTAAAATAACATCTAAAACCCAGGAACTCTGAGTTGACAGAGGTCTTTTCATATTTTAAAATTTTAATTATATGAAATTTGGTCATTTAAAAACTGCTTGTAAATATTTATTTTAAGGGAGTATACATATTAAATATCAGATATTAAAGCTCTTCATAAAGACTATTTCCCTTATGCATTTTGATAAAAGAATTAAATATATTGCTCTTTAAATATAATCACTGGCATCTGAGTTAGCATTCATTGAAATAAGTAAGGGAACTCACTACTCAAAGTAATTGTTATGGACTCTGATGGTGTAGGCAGAAATCCAGGCACTAGTTAAATTATCGTGATATTTGGGACTTAATCTTTACAACTAGATATCTACTGATTTATTAATGAGAGCTGAGACTATAGAATTAATTTAATTGGGGCATAAAATGTTAAGCATGTTCTTAAGTGCTGTGCTGACAAGCAGTGGACCACTGAACTGGGATTTCAGTGAATACTATATGGGTTTCAATATCAACAATATTCTAGGCCAAGTTTATCGTTATATTGTTAATAATCCTCTTTTCTTCAAAAACAGGATGATTCCAGCCCACTTGAAGTTCAATACTATCCAGTCAATGGTACCTTTAACCTTCACTACTTCCCTTATTATGGAAAGAAAGCACAGGTATAAATTTCTAAACTCATTTTTCCTTCAAGTTTTTCTGTAAAATTGTGTGAATTTAATAGAAATTAAATGTACAAGCTGTATTTCTAAATTGACAGCATTATTTTTTAAGAAAAGGTTATAAGACCTTCTTTTTCTTTCATCCTAGCCCACCTATACCAACCCTTTGGTAGCAGTGAAATTTCTCAACATTCCAAGGAATACAGAAGTTAACATAGTGTGCAGAGTTGTTGGAACTGGAATCATCTCAGATAATATTCATGACCCATTTGTAGGAAAAGTGGAATTCAGACTGAAAATAAAAGAGTAGACAACAATAACATTTATTGTACAAATGAAAATGTTTCTAAAAAGTGTGCTGTGAAGAGTGATTTAGGTGTCACTACATTGTCTTATATTTATTTTCTCTCAATGATTTTACACCAAAATCACTCAGATTGCAGTTTAACAAAAGCCATTTTAAATGCCAGTACTGAAAGATCATCCACAGATCAAAAAGTCCACAGTATCATTTACAATGCATCAAGCAAGAAGGATTTTTCTTAATGACATACTATGTGGAACAAAACAGCTTACTCTTCCACGACAACCGTATATTAGCGCAAACAGTTGTATAAAATGGCTTTCTTCTAAATGGAGCAGAAATGACTCATGAGAAACATGGACATAGTATCAAGAAGTCATTTTCAGTTACTTTTTTTAACCATAGAATAACCATTGTATATTTACTACATACTGGACACTGTAGAAACAGCTGAGGTATTAGAAAAAATAAAATGGCACAGCAGTTGAAGCACTGGTTTATATTTCATTACACATTGTTTTTTGCATAGCATACAATGTATAAATCAAAAAGTAGTATAATCTAACTGGATCATTAATTAATACATCATATTCTGCATGGTTTAGTCAACAGATTTGTTTTATTGTGTAACCTATCAAATATTAGAAAAAGAACCAACTTGAAAATTAGTTTATGTAATTTACATCATTATAATTACTGCAAGTTTTACAACTTCTATATGTGTACAGTTTAATAAAATAAACAAAGGTGAAATCTAATTATGCCTATGAAAGTTGGGCTAAACTGTTAAATTAGCACAACATGGCATCTCCATGGGCCAGTCCCCCAAAATAATCACTGAGTTTTGGCTGTCTGCAATAATTCAGGAAAACAGAGCCTATTATGAAAAAATCAAGTTCTGACATAAAATAGTATTAATATAGCTACAGCACAACAGTATAGCTTCTGTTCAAATGGGCTTGGGTAAAAACTAGGATGTTTTAAGTAGACAATAAGTATTTTGGAGAGTACGTAATTCAGAAGATATTTTTGAATGCTTTCTTAATTGGAATCTGGAAAGACAAAGATCAACAAACTTCCACAGCAAGACCCAGTCAGCATGGCACCTGGAATGACTGACCTACAGGAAAAATCCTTAGAGGGGAAGCTATATCTCCCTCCATGACCAGCAAGAGATCCTCCTCACAAACCTGGAACTAAGGACTATTTGGATATCTCTAGTTTCAGGGAGAGAGAGAAAATTAATTAATTCTTACCTATACATTTCTTTCCCTAAATCTTTTGCATCTCAGTCTTAACATTGGGATATTTGTCTCTTTTTTAGGTGATTCAGTGAAGACCAACCTTTTATCTTTGCTGGGCATAGATTTCTCCTCTGACTCTTTCCCAAAATAGCATTTAAAACTATGAAAACAACAAAAAATTGTGAACCAAACTGCTCAAATGTTAGCCAGTACCATTTATACATAACTGTACCATTTGCCCATTGAGCTATTAGAAACAAGCATAAAAATCCTCCTGCTTCTCTTGTAGAAGATCCTGCTGGCTTCCTGCTGCAATTTTTATGTTTGAATCAGAAAGCCCTCTATCACAATTCCACATACTTGTAGGAAGACTGCTATTCATTTTTGCTATATGCTAGACTGCTTGTGCCCTCAAAGGCAATCCGAGCATAAAATGTCTCAAAGACTGGACCATTAGGATTGCGAAGAAAGGTCTTCAGTACATTGAAGAGAAAGCCATAGCACTAGAAGTGTCCATGTGTGGGTTTTATTAAACAGATTTTATGTTCACAGTACCACCGTCTGAAAATGCTACTTGATGTCACTGTAAACAGCAACATTTGCCAAGATTCCCATACACAGTGCAATCGCTCTGCTAGTGATCTCTTAGATGCTGGAATGTATGGCTACTGGACAAATTATGCAATTCCCCTCTCCAATGATGTAATCAGCTGACATTGATGAGGTGACCACAAGGTGTTTAGAAACATCAGTTTAGAAGCATTTGAGGACAGGCAGTACTTCTGAATGTAGCGGGACATTTTCTTCTGTCTAATAGAAATAGGAAGGAGCCATAGTTTCAGGGTAAGAGAGATCACTATATTGTCTACTCTGAACTCAAAAACCACCCATTTTAATGTACTGAGCCTGATAACTAGTGTTGGAAAAAGTGCATCTCTCAGTAAGGCATCTACATTCTTGATTGGAAGACAGCACAAAATGGAAAAATTAGCACGTTGTAATTTGTTCCATTAATCATATCACTGTTTGCTTAAATAATATATTATTTTTTATTTGAATTTGGCTGATGTTGACTTCCAGATATTAATTCTTGTTATACTTTTCTTCACTCGATTAGAGTCTGTTCTTATTCCAACTCCTGTGGAGATACCAGTTAAATCTTTTTCTCACAGTCTTTTTTCTGATAAGTTATAAATTCAGCTCTATCACTCCACAGCCTCTTTGCCAGATATTTACGTAATTCTTGTGGCTCTCTTCAGCACCGTCTCCAAGTTTTCCAGCACCCATTCTCAGATATGGCCAGAGTACAGAAATATATACACAATAATACAGGAAGGTTAAAAAAAAAAAACAACCAAAAAAAAACCACCCCAAAACAAACAACCTCCCTGCTCATTACTGCCCCACTTAAGTATCCAAGATTGCACAAGCCATTTTTTGCTCAGCCTCGCATTGAGAATGTATGGTCATGCTTGTCCACCATGACCTTTTCCAGGATCACTTTCTAGCACACAAGTCCCAAATTTTATAGGTACTGCCTGTGTACCCTGTAGTTTCTAGATATATTATTTTACACTGAGCTGCAGCAATGCACATTTTATTTGAATGGCCCCAAATTAAAAACAATCCAGAGTACTTTGCCTTCATTATCATTTACCACTCTGCTAATCTGCATTATTTATAAGTTTCTTCTTTATTATCACCATTGATTTTATACTTACTTTGGAATATTTTCCATCAATGATCTGAAAGCAATTGCTGTGGAACCTCACTAAAACCACTCCCATTCAGTGATATGATGTTTTTTAAATGGTCATTTAGCCAGCTCTTAATCCATTTAACTTTGGCTTTGAGGTTTCTGTAGTACTGATGTTATTTTTAATTAGGAAATCATGCTGTACTGAATCAAACACCTTAAAATAGTCTAAGCATCTATGAAAGATAAAAGGTTTTTATGTTCTTTTACTGCACCAACTTTAAAATATTACTAAAAATGTATACACAGTTGATCCAACAAAATCACACACTCTCTCTACTCTAAACAGCCATATGATTTAAACACCCAACTCTTAATCTCCCCAGAGAAATTAGATCTTCCTACGCAAACCTATTTTCTATTAGAACTACTACTTTGATAAAAATTATATAATACATCTAATTCTTTTGAAGTCAACACTCTTTAAAAAAAAAAAAAAAAAAAAGAGAGGCCTGGCAGCCTAATGTCAGAGTTTGCTGGGTTGTTCTTTTTGAAAATATGTACAACGGTAGTCTTCCATTATTCTAGAATGTTGCTTGTGTTCCAAGATTTATTAAAAATTAAAACACAGAGAGCAAATATCTACTTAAATCAAACCTTTTAGGACTTGATTTAAAATTTTAGGATTTAATTTTGTTTTAAATCCCAAAGTAGATATTTAACGTCATCCTTAATTACTGAAGGAGTGGGAAAATACTTCAACTTCCTGATAGCCTTCTTCAAAAGGACTTTCAATTTTGCTGTACACTGGTATCCAAAAAGTGGGAGAGAAGGGAGGAAGAAAGTGTTTCTGAAACTTTTCAACAATCAGACCTTGCAACTGAATAGGACTGACATCATTGCTTTGGTATTTGCACTGATGGTACTAAGCTGTCACTTGGTACGTTGATAGTACCAAGGTTTATTACTAAGACCGCATGCAAAGCTAGCTGGGCTTGTGCTCCAGTTAGGTGAATTTAATCCATGCTTTTATGCTACCCTGCCTCTCCCCCAATATGCCAAAGAGGTCCATTATGAACAAGTGATTACTTGAAGAGAGTAGTAATTGCAACTTGGCAAGTGGTTTAAAGAACTGATGGATATTCTTTGCATTCCCCCTTTGTTTCTGGAGAGGAGCTGTACAGAGTAGTTTCCCTACCCCAGCTCTGTTTTGATTTCAGAAACAAATTCATGAAGATTAATCAGAAACAAGAAATCAAGAAAGGGGAGGCTTTTAGAACTCCCCCCGCCCCGTTTTTTCATACCCACTGCCAAAGACCAAGAGTGCCACGAAACTACTCCACAGTCTAAAAATCACTGATTTATATACCCTTACTTTTATCTCTTTGCTCTGAAACTTTGAGCCTTCCTTTTCTCTCTGCCCTAGCTTTCTCAAAGCCTCTCTTTCCTCTGTCCAACTGTAGATGATATGCTGGAACTTTATAATTCAGGGGAAGCTTGAAGATGAGCCAGAGAAATCTTTGGGCTGCCACTTACCTACTGATAGGCTCTGCAGATGCAGATGTGACTTCTGCTGAAGAACTAAAGGAAGGGAAGGAGCTGACTCAGCTGCTATGGAAAGATATTTTCACATCGACACCACAAAGAAATGCACCCATCTGTGGTGACATCTGGTTGATAACGCATTAACAAAAAAGTTCCTCTAGACCAGTGGTTCCCAATCTTTCTGATCCCATGCCCCACTTCCAGCAAGGGTCCAACTCTTCCAAAAGAATACAAGTTGCTTACAACCCCACTTGTAAAGTGATGCAAACTCTATTGCTCTCAGGCCTCCAAAATCATCACTGAGACAATCCAGTAAGCCCCTGGATGAGCTGAAATGTTCTAAAGTAGAATAATCCTAAATTAGAAAAACACAGAGCTTGTTAAAAATGCCCATGCGCGTTTTATTAATAAAAACTAACAGTGCCAAGGTTAAACAAGTCAAACAATTAAAGTCTCTTTATATTCCATAAAATATTACAGAAAAGTTTATTTGTGTTTCAATAAAAAGACTACTGTCTTAGAATAGGCAGCTGACAGTATTTGTGCAGTTAATTGTTTTGTGAATAAATTTAAAAAGACTACCACCTGCCCTGAAATTCCTTTTATAAAAATGAACTATTAAAAATGATTGACAAATTTTGAGTTAAAAAACTTAAAACATTCTCTATATTTAATTTCAACTTTATAATAGATTACAGGAAGATGCTTATGAAACAAATACAAACATTTGTTTCGGTACATGTCTTTATACGATAGACTTATAAGTATGTAAACAACTATATAATAAGAAGTTTCCAAAGTCTGCCTGTAAGAAATCAGGCAAAATTTACCATAAGCAATAAATCATTCCAAACCTTCAAGACATTTTATACAGCTGCACCAGCTGGCAGTAAACATTTGCCAAAAACTCTGTAGTTTTATGTTTCAACATACAGTGAAAACAATATATAAAACCGATGGAATCACAATGTTTATATATAATTTAAGGGAAAGTAAGTTCACAACATTTCTGGAATTTAACATGTAAAAAAGTAGGACGTATCTCTTTTGTTTGTTTCTTTGGACACTGCATGATTAACAAAAACCACTACTACGTTAGCTTGCTATCCCTCAAAAAGTGGTATAATCAAAATACACTCCAAAGAAATGGCCATTCAGTGTATTCATTTTCCACAGAAGGACAGCATTTTATTTTTCATTGATGTGTCTACATTTTCTTTAGCAAACTTAGCAAAAAACATTTGGGGCAAAATGCATTTTCCTTCAAGTAAAAAAACTAAAGAGTAAATAAAGGCTCTGCATTAACACACTGGTATCAAAACACACATCCACACCACATTTAAAAATATCCTACATAAAACAATCCTTGTTTGCTTATTGGAGGTGCAATTTCTAAACTCAGAAATGCTTACCAATATTTTCCTTGAGGGATGGGGCAAAATAATTTGAGTGTTCTCTCCCTAGAACAATTTATTTCCTGAAGCTTGCTGAATTTTAACAAAAAATAAAGTCTACAAGCAAAGGGGATCAGTCATCGTCATCATTTTCATTAAAGTCATCATCATCATCGTCATCATCTCCAACATAAGAGACAGGCGTCTCAACTCTGGAGCCACTGTACTGTGATCCATTGGAACTTGTAGCTAACATCCCATCTCCACCGTTGGAAAAGTCACTGAAACAAGGAAAAATGAAATTAATATTTATCATTTTTAATACATTTATTCAGCTATTATTTGCATGCGAGGTAGAACACTAAAATTCAGTGAAACTTCAAACATTCCATGGAAAGAAAGTCACGCTTTCATCAAGCGTTCTCCACCTATTTTTGTCATTGCTGCTATACTAATTTATTACCATTTATCACATTTTAGACATGGGAAAGAAAGACAAGTCAAACATCTGGATACTGCAAGAGTTCAGAAGGGTTGACATTTGCACATTTTCCTGTAAGGTTACTTTAACGCATTGAAAATTTTTTAAAACAAAACAAGCAAACACGAAACCTTCACTGGCTTTGGAAAAATGGTCCAACAAACAACCAACTGAGACTTAACAAAGACAAGTGCAGAGTCCTGTACTTGGGACAGTATAACTGCACATAAAAATACAGACTAGGGAATAATTGGACTGGCTGAAGTACTGCAGAGAAGGACTTGGGGATTACAGTGGACCACAACCTGAATGTGAGCCAACAAGGTGCTCTTGATGCAAAAAAGCCAACAGCATCCTAGGCTGAATTAACAGGAGTGTGTCATTTGCAATCAAGTGAGGGATTTAGCACTGGTAAAGCCACATCTGGAATACCATATCCAGTTTTGGGCCCCACACTTCCAAGAAAGACGTGGACAGTTTGGAAAGGGCAACAAAAATGATTAGGTACCTCTGAGACAAGATTTCTAAGGTAAGGCTGAAAGAACTAGGGTTATTTAGCTTGAAGAAGACTGAGGGAGGATTTGATAATAGTCTTTAAATACCTGAAGAATAAATATAGAAAGGAAGGAGATGGATTTTTCTCTGGGTTGTAGGGGACAGGACTAGGAGCAATGTCCTCAAGCTGCAGCAATGGAAATTTAGGCTGGAGATCAGAATGAACTCTCTATGAGAGTGGTTAGGTACTGGAACAGGCCCCCTAGAGAAGTTCTGGAATCTCCTTACTTGGAAACTTAAAAAAAAAAACAGTTTAGATGCCTGGCTGAGAGGTTTAGTTAGGGATGATCCTGCCTTCAGCAAGGGACTGGAATAGACCACGTGACCTCCCTTCCAGCCCTACTTCCCTATGAACCTATGAGGCTCTAGGCCACGCTTGTCCAACATACAGCCCGCAGGCCGCCATGCGACCCACCAAGTCATTTTCTGTGACCTACAGTGCTGCGACAGGAAACTAAACACAGTTTACTTTAGTTCCCGCCCCTTGTCCTTCCCCCAGCCCCTCAGCAGCTTCCTAACGGCTGCTGAAGGGCTGGGGAAAGGACAAGGTTCCCACACGCACTGCATCAGCTTGACATTGCTGATGCTGTGCATATGGGAAGAGGAATGCAGACCCGGCCCGCCTCCTCCTGTCCCCAGTACCATGTGGGGAAGCCATCACTTCTCAGCCTGAGCGACTCACCGCTCCCCGCCCACAGGTGAGAGGCAGCCTAGCTTGGCTGCCCAGCCTCGGGTTGCTGGCAGAGGTGGAGCAGCACGGGCAGGTGCCGCCTCCTGCCACACTGTTGGCATTGGCCATGCGGGGTGGCCCTGGGCCCAGGCGAAGCCTGCACTCGCTGCACACTAAGGTGCTGCTTGGCCCTGGCTCCCTCCAGCCTGGCACGGCACGGTGTGGCGATGTGAACCCATGGAGGCAGCGTGGTGGCCGGGCTCACCCTTGTCATCTGCCTCTGCCGCCTCCTGCCGGGCCAGGGTGCCACAGGTAGGACCGGGCCAGGTCAGGGTCAGGACAAAAAGATAGCACCTCCCCCCCAGGGCCGGGCCAGTGGGCTCCCGGCACCTCTGTGTGTGGGGGGGGTCCCCTGCCTTTCTCAGGGGAGGGAGGCTCAGCTCTGATCCCCATCTCCTGGGGCCAAGGCTTTAACCTCAAAGCCTGGTCTTCCCTCCTGGAAGCTGGCTGTGCCCACGTCCCAGAAGCCAGGTACTGGAGCATTACAAAGGAAGGCAAAAACCTCCACAGTCGGCTCTAATCTGACCATAGGGTAAAATTCCTTCCTGACCCCAAATTTGGTGATCAGTGGGACCCCAAGCAGAGGGGAAAGGCCAGGGCTCGGCAGCATTTTTTGGGCAGTGTCAAAAACACTTGCAGCCTTGACTTGTAAAATGTTGGCGTGCCAGTGGCAGACAGCGGGGGAGCCACGAGGGGCTCTATCCTTGTAGTCGCAGCACAGCCCTGGCCCTTCCCCTGAAGTCTGCCCTGAGGCACATGTGCCAAGCAAAATGCCTTTGTGTACTATGCTCTGGCACCCATGGAAGAGGTTGCCTACCTCTGGACATAACCCTCTAGCCAAAACCCTCTGGATTTGGTCCCAGAAGGAGCATTGGCACACCCCAGTCAAAGTCCCTAGCCTTAGCTGTAGCCAACACCCAGTACCTCTGAGGAAGACTTAAAAACACCATGGCACATATAGCAGAAAGGGGAAGAGTAGCGGTGGGGGCAACCAGCAAAGTCCAGAAGCATGAGAAGTACCCATAGTAGAACATAGACATAGCTATGCCTAGATCAGGGGTAAGCAAAATATGGCCCACAAGTTGTATCCAGACCACCAATTGATCCTATCTGGCTCACCACCGGGAGCCTGAGGAGCAAGGGTTGTACCCTGTGTTGCTCCGCTCTGCCTCAAACAATTGCCCACCCCGGTCTAATCAGTGGTTCTCAACCTTCCTTGTACCAGGACCCATCTGTAAACATAGATGGTCAGTCCCGACCCAATGTCCCTCACTGCTCCTACCTCCAGACCCCAGTGCCCGGGGCATGAGGGGGCCCCAAGTAGCCCTTTGCAGGCTGGAACTCTGCCAGCCCACAAGAGAAAAGCCACAGTTATAAAGGAGAAAAACATAAAGGAGAAGCCATTTTTAAAGTTTGCTTGTGACCCTTTCATATATTCTTGAGACCTGCTTTTGTGTCACGACCCATGTTTTGAGAAACGCTGGCCTAGATCATGCCTGATTAGTGCTGTCCAACATCTTTTTGAACACCTCTGATGATGGAGAGTCCACAGCTTCCCTAGGCAGTCTGTTTCACTCCCTTGCTGTTCTAACCTCTGTGACCAGAGGGCTGGTACTGGAAATATAGCAAGGTTTTCAGGCTCTGTTCTGTGCCTTGTCAGTTAACACACGGACAAAAAGAAAAGGGGAAGAGGTTTTCTCTTTAATTTCTACCTCCTCCCATTGGCAAGAACCCACTGGAAATTTCTTCCCAAGGTCTTGTTTGACTGGTGGCAGGATGCCTACTGCCTCATGGGGTCCAGGTCAGGTACTCCCATGGAACCAGTGGGTGCCCAGTTCCTTTCCAAATCTGGCATTGGCAGTTTACCCAAAATTATGTGGCGAGTCTGTGGTAGAACTTGAAATATAATTCAGCTTGCCTGGCTCCCAGTCTTGGTGCTGAATCCATAAGCCACAGTTGCAGCAAGAATAATGATTTATGGTCCTTTCTGATTGCTAAACTAACTTGCCACTCCCTGCTTTCCTGGGTGTGTTTGCACAGTAAGCTTCAGCCAGCACTGAGAAGTGATTAACTAGCTATCTATTGCCTGTAAAGCATGGTGTCCAGAAAAGAGAACAAACACAACAGTAGTTCATCTTCCTTCTGCTTCATCCTTTTCAGTGCAGTTGCTGTTGTACTATGAGATAAGTGATCAGATCTTTGGATAAAGTACAAACAAGAGAGGCTTCTGCTGGATCAGCTGTTGTTTCCATTTCCCCCTTTCCTCTCTATTTGTCTGAGCTATAGCACGGTAGGGCTGGTTGTGTTGAGGTTGCCACCAACCTGACCTTAGACCAGATGACCTGGCTAAGCTAGTCTCCAAAACTATTTTGGGAGTGTTATTTTAATCAATGCCTGGTCTGCTACTTTGGAGGCCCTCTGCCTCTTTAACCAGCAGATACTGAATTGCTGATAAAAGGGATAAGATGGGGTAACACTGGATATGATGGCAGTAAATGAAGACGCGTGTAAGCATCTTTCACTGGGCCAGATAAATCTAAATTCTACCCCTGCTGGTCACTGAGGTCCCACCTCCTTCATCCAGACGATGCTTCCGTTTCTCTTTGTGCAAGACTGGGGGTTCAACTTATTACTACTTGTTAAAAGATGTGTTACTAACAAGTTATTAATTCAATAAAAGTAAATCTTCTTGAAGATTATTCTCAAAAATGCCCATATTTTGTTGCTTTGATTAGTCTCCACTCTGGCTGATATCTTTTCCACATTTAATCTGTCAACTTGCATTACGGTTCTTTCATTTATTGAGAAGTAAGTAGAAGCGAAAGTGTTTATTTTAGTCAAGTGTTTCGTATTATTTCTTTGTTGCTTTTTATATCGTTTTTATTTTGGATTTTAAACCACATTTCCAGACCCATTTCATTGTCACTTCCTGCAACTTTATTGGTGTCAAAGGTCACGTGACCACTTCCTGATGTGATACCACTTCCTGTGAGGTCTGTGAATATGGCTCACCGGCCCACTGAGCGATAGAAAGTTTGTGATGGGGCCTCACATTCAAAAAGGTTGGACACCCCTGCTCTAGGCTAACCCTTAGATGAAACCACTCCTCACAACTGAAAATGTGCCACTGTGTAGATAAGATGAGAGAGCAAGCACAGGAGTGAGCATAACTTCATAGCCCAGCAACAATGGCACTTCCTCAAGGAAAGGAAGGGGAGATGCCTAGAATCTGTTCCTACTCTTAACACTGTTTAAAGCATTTTATCTAATGACTTCATCTGCTGTACTGGTATGTTGTGAAGACTTGTTTATAAAACATATTTGAAGTAGTTTAATTAGCAAATCTAGAAAGAAAATAGCAAGTGAGAATTGACAAGCTAGCAAGTGAAATAATATTTTCTAATAATCTCTGAAAGAAAAATAGTGAGTAGGTGCAACTATGCAAGCATGTATAAATGTCGTAAGAATGGATGAGAAAGCAATAAAGAACTCACCATAAGTTTGCACCATCCCTTTGAACAGATTGTCAGATTCAGTGGTTTTAAAATAGTACTGTGTGATTAGTTTCACACAGTTGACATTCATTTGGACATCCATATTTATACTTTATTTGGGGTGCTTTTTTATTCGGTCAAACTAGAAGGTTCCAAAAAAAGCTTATCAAAACTAAAAAAATTGCAAGATTGTCTATTTGTTTCAAACCTAGGAAAAATGGAGGATGCTGAAATGTCAGAATTTGGAATATTTATAACAGGTGCCTCAAAAAAGGGATACACCTGTAGAGGCAAAGTTAAAAAAAAAAAAAGCAATACAGAGCTACTATTTTAGGGCCAACAGGGTATTAAAAAAAAAGAAAAAGAAGAAAACACAATCTCTTAAAGCTTGCAAATAAAGAGATGAGGATATAAATCTGTCAAATAAGTCTGGCATAGAGTCTATACCTAAAAACATTTTCATCTACTAAAATGAGCCATGTAGTTGCTGATTTATGCCTTTTAAACTATACTAATACCAAAAATTAAGTTTATTCGTGAAATAAATTAACTTAGAAACTGATAAGTATGTGAACATGAGAGTCCCATGTAAGAATTAAATGCCTCCCTAATGGTGCTTCTCCCCACACCCGGAGAGATGGACGTTAAATGGTTACTGTATTCCTGGGAACATTTTGGGGTAGAGAGTTATGCTCGTTATGGTAGGTTACAAAAGGTTGGCAAGTCAGAAATACTTAAAGTCAGGCCCTAAAGCCCAGTGGGTTTCAGATTAATATTGTATCTGTCAGCATGACTAGAAACCCATATTAGAAGCTGAAGAATACTTCTGGGAAATTGTGAGTAACAGACACAAAAGATTATTAAAAGCAGCGGGGAAGATTAATACAGAGAGTGACCCACATTCTCCCAGCACACATTAGGATATAGAAACTGCTTTTTTTCATTAGCTGGGGTTGAAGGGATTCTGCAAATTCAGCTGACATCTAACAAGTCAAGGAGAGAGAAAGTTAAGGGGTGACAAAGCAGACTGCAGGAACAACATCCATATCAAAAGTGCAGGGCAAATCTTTCCTTCAGCCAGAAGCAGTTAGGTTGTCAGGCTTCTCCTAGGGTGATGTTCTGTGACCTTCATCTTTATATTGGCCTCTGGCCAGAAAATACTTAAAATTTCAATGCCCTTGATGTTCAAAGGTTTCTTTACACTCTAATTCCAACTATTACTACACAAAACTTGGTTAAAAGTTGAAGGTAAGGTGGGGGGAAATGTACTTATCTTATAATTCTGATTCTATAAAGATATTTTGGCAGCATTTGTAATCCTGAACTTCAGTTCCCTACTCAAAATGGAGAGAGCACCCCATGCTCTTTCACACAACATGCCCTGCAGGGGTAGCATTTTACCACCCTGAGCTTAATTGCTTCCTTTGCCAGTTAAATCTGGACTTGAACACAAAAAAACCCCAAAAAAACCAAAAACCCCCACACCACAAAGAAACACCCTCTACCTGAAACATAACTTTGGAAATGTAATGCTTAAAAAATACGATGCTATATCCTGCATCTGCAAAAGATTCCCCTTCCAAACTGAGAGAAGGTGGGTGGATGGGTGAGAGAAAGATACCAGAATGATAACTTCAGAGAAAAAGAATTGCACATTATACTTCGCCCTGTTTAAAGATAATCTTACCATTGCAGGACTTTTACCCTACAAAGCAAATAGCTTAAAACAGGGCTGTCAAACACATCTGACCCTGCAGGACAGATGAGTGATAAGAGGGCGGTCTGTGGGCTAGATTGCACCCCCATCCCCACTCCCATCAGATCCACCACATACAGCACCCATCCCGGCTGGTCTGGGATGTGCTGTAGCCAGTTCAGGACCATGCTGCATGCAGCAGTGCAGCCTGGATTCAGCTCTTGGGCTGCATCTTTGACATCCCTGGCTGAGAAAAAGGTGAGTAAAGGGTGAGAACTAACTCAGCTTGCTGGATGTTCATTATGGGCTGTTTGTACTTTATGTTGTGCTCTGTGGTGAGGATTAACCCAGGACTTGAAGCTTATAGTGGACTGGTTATATTTGCTACGGAGCCTTGGGAGGGCTGAAGAACCCAGGGCATTATTGTCATGTGCTGTAAGCCGGGTCCAAGTAATCATGACCTGGGAGTTAGTTCAAGGACTGATCTGAGCCTGGTAGTGCCAAGCTAGCCATGTGTCCAGCTACAACATCTCAGAGTAGTCCTAGAAGAAAAAGGAATGGCTGAGGCTTGGAAAAGCCACAAGAGACTCTGGAACTTGCTCTCCCCTCTCCTTGTTCCAATGACTGCATGGTTATGTGTTACTGATAGAGTTGGTTATTCAACTAGCCAAAAAAAATACTTGGTCGACTGACCAGTCAAATACTTTAAGCATTAATTAAAAGTGGAGAGACTCACTTAAGCTCTTGCAGCCCCGTACGCTTAATGGGGCAGAAAGAAAATAAGGCTGGAATAGCTCAGGAAAGAGCAGAAGGATGGGGGCGGTACCTGCTCCTAAATGGACAACATGTAGGATAGTTTATGAGTCCTGACTCCTGCAGGACTTCAGGGACAAGACATACATTCCTCCTACTCTTGCTAACAGATGAAACAATTATGCTCTAAAAAAGTAGGCTGCCACATACACAGAGGCATTCTTGGCTTCCTGAAACATTTGACAAATTTTGACTGAAGTCAAATAATGGGCTGTCAACTGACCAATCAATTATTTTGATATTATTTGACCAGTCAGTTTGTCAATCACAGTAACTGAAAGAGGTAGAGGGTATGCTTCTAGAGAAACTGGCAAAAAGGATTCTTGTAGTTAACTCATGAGCTGGCTAAATTAAATTTGTTCTACTTGACTTTAACGCTGCTAGCTGTATTACACTGTTGTAAGAGTAATTACAGAGCTTACATAGGTGTCTGAAAGCAAAAACTAAGCTAATACCAGTTTATGAGTTAAACCTAATACAGTAAGGAAGACAGAAAGAGAAATTAGTAAAATCAGGGATTGCCATGAGAAACAGTACAGGGCTACCGTGCCATACAAGGGATATAATTAATAGTCCAATCTGCTACTATTAAGGACCAAAGAAATTTAAACTCCCACTGCCATAAGCTACAGAACCATAGAGAAGTAAGATTCTTGCCCAAATGTTATCTTTAGATTAAGGACTTTCACTTTATTGCTAATTTAAATTCTAAACTAAAGCCTACTCCAAAGTAATCCGACTCTATATTTCTTGGCTTCCTGAAACATTTGAACAAATTTTGACACCGTTTTGTGACGGATTTTTCCAGTGACCACAACCAACTGCATAACAAATTTCTATACAACAAACTGTATTTCAACCATGATTAATTTCTTTACAATATTAGAAGGGGAAATTGCCTATATGACATCACATGATAGTCCAATTACTCCTAAAAGTGACAAATGGGCAATAAATAGTAAGAAACATCACTAATTATCTTTTAATTAATTAGCATTAATGGATGTGATTAATGCAAGAACCAATTAAAACACATTAATTTTTTATGTATTAATCACAGACATGGTTTTGGAGTCTGCGCCCAGGCTGCCCTGCAGCTTCTCTCTGCCGCTGTCAACACTGCCTCTGGGCTGCCCAGCAGGGTAGTGGTGGCAGTGCAGACAAGCCACACGGCAGCCTGGGCGTAAGCACAAGGTAGCTCCCAGCTGTGCTGGGAGCTCTGGCACAAGCTGCCTCTGGGCCCCTGGGGAGCGGTGCCGACAGCAACCCCACGGAGGCAGTTGCTGCTGGCAGGTAGGGGCAGGATTCCTGTGGAGCCACTTCCCACAGCCCCCACCCCATGCCACCCCACACACCTGGCCCCAGCCCAGCGCTGATGGAACCC
This sequence comes from Crocodylus siamensis, assembly GCF_052110815.1. Taxonomy (NCBI): domain Eukaryota; kingdom Metazoa; phylum Chordata; order Crocodylia; family Crocodylidae; genus Crocodylus; species Crocodylus siamensis. The sequence goes on from NC_143395.1 coordinate 305,145,004, forward strand.
AAGCCCAGTACCTGGGAGAAGCTGCCACCACTACTCTCCCTTTGCTGTCTGTACTCCTGCTCAGCAAGGAAGCGGGGAAGTTCAGGTCCAGGCTGGGGCCAGAGCAGCTGCCCCCAGTAAGGGCAGGTTGAGGCCACCACTGCTGGGGGTGCACTCCGGCAGGGGCACACTGCAGCCCCACAGCAATTCTGCAGAGACCCCACTTACATTGGGCATCCTGCCAGGTCATGTGGGGGTCCACACCCCCAGGCTCCAGACCCTCCCCCCCAGCTCCAGATCCTACATATATAGCCACAGCCCACCACACCTTCACAAATTTCGTCCCACACCCACCCTGCAACCATACAGAGTACCTGCAGAATTTTGGAGTTTTTAGCTGTGCAATTAAAAAAGTTGCAATTAATCACTATTTAAAGTCATGCAATTAATTTTTTAATAGTTTGACAGCCCTACTAATTATAATAGAATAGTCCCCATGAATTACTTTTGAAGAAAAAAAAAGTTACACATCAAATCTGCCATTGCCAAGGTAGAACTAGAGATTGCATACATCATGGTACTGGTTAAATTGCTGTAGTTTAAATGGATCTAAAGCTAATTTATGAAATTAGTCTCACCTAGCAGAAAATCTTGTGCCATTTGAAGCAGAGCCTGACGAAGATGTGACATATACACTGCTGATGGATCCCTGAGCCATTTCTGCAAAATAGAAAGAGTACACACTTCAACAACTTAACATGAAAGCAAGCTAGCATAATCAAGAACCACCATTCCATCTGATCACAGCCCAGAAGCATCTTTTAACTCTTAAAAACAGTATTTGGACTCAGAGATTCAATTCCTATATGCAAGATAGAGTATCAAATTCCAAAAGACGAAAGAAGGAAAAGCTATAACTTAAGACTTAACTTCCTTATATAACAAGAAAAAGTACTAATATACATTTAGCGGAGATACATTTTTGCAAGTGAAACAAATTTCATGCTCCCCTACTAAAATGTTATCGGTTTAGGTAATGCACTTGAAAAAATGAACTAATAGAACTTTTTGCAGAGTCAAGTTTTAGTTGAACAAGTTCACTCTCAAGTCCTACATAAAAAGATAAAATAGCAGAAGCATGTTATAAAGGGTAACTAACCTGTCACATATGGTTCCAGAGCTTTAGGAACCAAACTCTTTGCAATTTTTAAGTCCTCTGCTGAACAGCTTCCAGATTCTAGCCCACAAGCCATTCCCATTCGTTTTAATACCTCTATATCATCATGAATTTCAAAAGTATTGTCAAAATTAAATAGGTATTCAAACCTAAAGGGGAGAAATCTCAATTAACTTCTGAATTTCTGAAAAACAGAAATATAGCAAGTATATCAAGCATTTTCAAGTAGAGTAGTGTAGTGCTTAAAGAAATTAAAAACACATGACCACAGCAATATATGCTTTCTTAATGCTGGTTTGTTTTAGTAGCAATTCTACTCCTTTGTTCTAGTGAAAACTCTTAAGTCTCAAATGCCATACCCTAGTTAACTCTATGAATAGATAACTCTGTATTTACTTGAATGTAAGATGACACTGAATAAAACAAGTACCCTACAATTAGATTCAACATCTGGAAAAATTACAGATGTTTTGCCTTGAACTTGTCCCCCTCTCACTGCTAGAACAGGGAAAATAAATCTGGGGAGGGCCATGGGCCCTCTGCTCCCACAACAGTCCCTCCTCCCCACTCCTTACTTTCAGACCTTGCTCTCCTTGAGCACATAGAAGTGAGGGGCAAATTTGAAAGCAATGACTTTGAGATAAACTTCCCTGTAGTAACTTGAATATATGCAAATTATTGTGGGTACCCATAGACTTAGTTCATCTTAGCTGCATTTTACCTTTTCTGAAACTGCTGCAAGTTTTAGCACAGGTATTCCATAAGCAGCACTTTTATACACTAACTTCTATATCAGGGGTGGGCAAAATAAGGTCCATGGGCCAGACCCAGCCTGCGAGGCCATTCTATCCAGCCCGCAGGGCCCCTAAAAACTTTAAAAAATTAATATTCATCTGCCCTTGGTTCCTCTCAAAAATGACAGGAACCAAGGGCAGTAGGACTCAGGGGAAGCCCGGCAGGCTCCCACAACAGCAGGGCCTGCCCAGCCCCACCCCCCAGCCAGGAGCCCCACCTGGGCCTTCTGGCCCAGGGCCACATGGCTGTCCCAACCGGAACAGCAGATAAGGGGTGGAGGGGGGACCCCAGGCAGGGAAGGGGCCAGGGACAAAAGCTGAACACGGGGCGGGGAGTGGCCCCTCCCCTGCCCTGTGGCCAGCACCCTACGCTGCAGCTGCTTGCAGGCCGCATGGGGCTGCTTGTACCCGTGCTTGCTCTGGACAGCCCCATGGGCTGTGAGCATTGCAGCAGGGAGCACCGACCACAGGACAAGGACAAGGGAGGGGCTGTTTTTCCCCGCTCCTTCCTGGTGGAAAGGAAAATGGCCCCTCCCCCACACCATAGCCAGCACCCCGTGCTGCAGCTGCTCGCAGTCCATGAGGGGCTGTCTGGAGCAGGCAGAGGCAGCCCCAGGTGGGCTACGAGCAGCTGCAGCACAGGGCTCCAGGTGGGCAAGAGGCCGCCCCCCCCCCCAGCACCACCTTGTAACCTAGTCCCGCTGCAAGCCTGGGCCCCGCGCCAGCTCCAGGCTCACCAGTTGGGGCTGTGCATGGCAACAGAAGCTGCAGCCTCGCCGCTTAACAAAGCATTTGCCACTGCTTCCTGTGGGCTGCCTAGCGCGAGCTCTGGGCAGGCAGCAGCAGCCAACACTGCCAGGCACGGCACATGGTGGGGGTGGGGGGGGGCCACAGCTGCTGCCACCGACAAAAGACCCGGGTGCTGGCTTGGAGGCCAGGCTGGCAGCAGGGCTGGGTTACAAGCAGGTGCTGAGCGTGGGGAAAAGTGGCTCCTCGCTTACCCCATGGCCAGCGCCCTGCACTGTAGCCACTTGGAGCCCGTGTGGGGCTGCCTGTGCCTGCTCCTGACAGCCCCGCGTGGGTTGCAAGTGCCTGCAGCCTGGAGCGCTGGCCCTGAGGCAAGGGAGGGGCTGTTTTTCCCTGTGCTCAGCACCAGCTTCGTCCCTGCTGGCAAACCCCACTGACCCCTGTCTGTACCGGAGGGCTGGGGGTCATTTGGTGCAAGGGGGCATGGGATCCAGCAGGAACACAGGGCCCGCACCGGTGTCCAGGGGCCAGTGCTGACAGGGCCCAGAGCAGGGTGGCAGGAGCATGGTGTCTCAGCTGGTAAGGACTCTACACAGCCAGACCAGCTCCCCCCTCTCCCTGCTGGTGCAGCCCACTCTGGCTCCACAGACCCCTGCCAGCCTGTGCCCTACCAGTGCTGGCTCTGGGACACTGGTCCCAAGATATTGGGACACTGGTCCCAAAATGGTGACCAGAGGGCGGGTTACTTGTCAAAGGGCGGGGCTACCCACGCAGCCCTCGACAGCCTGCCAAAACTGGGTAAGCAGCCCTCTGCCTGAAATAATTGCCCGCCCCTGTTCTGTATAGTAAAAAACTATGCATGATATTAATCCAAAGCCAAAAGGCTCATGATTTACCATAAAGTTCACTGGGCTGGGCTCCAGCAGAGGCAACATTTCAAACCATGGTAACTGCATAGCTCAGTATGCGTGTGTACTCCAGATATCAAAACCCCAACCCCACAAAGGATCCATTTACTTATCAGCTCCGCTCCCCCTACCCTATCACTGGAACCAGGTGTTCTTGTCACGAGTCCTAGAATCTTCCAAACATTTATATGCAGGTGAGGTGCAGGGTAGCCTGGTCTGGCTCCACCTCATGGAAGGTAGGACTACGCCAATCACATGCGACAGGCTGAGACAGGAGTGACAGAGGGATTCTGTCTGTTTAGGGCCCCATTTGGTGATGGTTCGCCAGACATTTAAGATTGATGAAGAAACAGGAATCATTGGAAACAGGAACAAAAGGCACAGCTTCACTGTGGGAGTGAAGAGGAAGTCAAAATGTATACAGTGTAGTGGCTCATAGTTAGGGCCTGGTTTAAATCATAGGCCAGCTTGTAAATATCATAGCCCAATCATAGCGGAGGTCACCATTTTTGTGAGCTTGATTGCAGAGCCACTGACCATCATATTTGAAAACTCATGACTATCAGGAGAGATCTCAGATAGTTGGAAAAGGGCAAACGTAGTACACATATTTAAGAAGAGGAAAAAGAAGGATACAGGGAACTACAGACCAGTCAGCCTCACCTCAGTCCCTGGAAAATTTATGGAGCGGATCCTCAAGGAATCCACCTTGAAACACTTGGAGGAGAAGTTGATTAGGAACAGTCAGTATGGATTCACCAACTTGACTGCCTTCTATTGAGATGACTGGCTCTGTGGAAGCGAGGAGACCAGTGGGTGTAGTATACCTTGATTATAGCAAGGCTTTTGATATGGTCTCCTACAACATTCTTGCAGGCAAGCTAAGGAAGTACAGGTTGGATGAATGGACTGTAAGGTGGATAGAGAACTGGCTGGAGCATCAGGCTTAGAGGGTAATCATCAATTGTTCAATGTCTAGTTGGCAGCCAGTATCAAGTGGAGTGTTCCAGGGGCTGGTCCTAGGGCCGGTTTTGTTCACCGTCTTCATCAATGACCTGAAAGATGGCACAGAGTGCGCCCTCAGCAGGTTTGCAGATGACACCAAGCTGTGGGAGTAGTAGATACGCCAGACAGTAGGGCTAGGATTCAGAGTGACCTAGACAAATCGGAGGATTAGGTGAAAAAAAACTCATGAGGTTCAACAAAGTCCTGCACTTTGGATGGAACAATCCCATGCACCAGTACAGGCTGGGGGCTGACTGGCTGGGCAGCAGCTCTGCAGAAAAGGACCTGGGGTTACAGTGGACAATAAGCTGAATATGAGCCAACAATGTGTCCTTACTGCCAAGACGACTGAGGGCATACTAGGCTGTATTCGTAGGTGTGTTGCCAGTAAGTCCAGGGAAATGATTATTCCCTTCTATTCAGCATTGTTGAGGCTACATCTGGAGTACTGTGTTCAGTTTTGGGCCTCACACTACAGAAAGGATGTGGACAAATTGGAGAGTTCAGCAGAGGGTGACAAAAATGGTTTGGGGGCTGAGGGACAGGACTTCTGAGGACAGGCAAAGGGAACTGGGCTCGTTTAGTATGGAGAAGAGAAGACCGAGAGGGGATTTAACAACAGCCTTCAACTACCTGAAGGAGGGTTCAAAAGAGGATGGAGCTAGACTGTTCTCAGAGGTGGCAGATGACAGAACAAGGAGCAACTGTCTCAAGTTGCAGCAAGGCAAGTTTAGGTTAGATACAAGGAAGAATTTTCTCACTAGGAGGGTAGTGAAGCACTGGAACAGGTTACCCAGAGAAGTGGTAGAATCTCCATCCTTGGAGGTTTTCAAGACCTGGCTAGACAAAGTTTTGGCTGGGATGATCTAGTTGGGGATGCTCCCTGCTTTGAGCAGGGATTGGACTAAATGACCTCACGAGGTCCCTTCCAACCCTAATTTTCTACGATTCTATGACATACCCTTCGAAATACTTCAAAACCATCTGAAGCTTTCCAAAATGGTACCTCTTGAAATGAGGTATTCTTTTGAAGCATTTCAGTTCCTGTGCACAGAGATAGGAGGGATCCACAGATTCTCCAGAACCCCAGTGATGTGCTTCTTTTCTTCCCCAATTCCACAGCAGAGGGAGGGAGCGGAATGGACAGTGTGCAGCATAGGTAACTGGTGCCTTTTGAGTCGGGGGGGGGGGGGGTGCATATGCCCCCCTGACACCAGTCAGCAACTGGTGGGGAGGGAGGGGGAAGTGGCAACTGGGGCACAATCTCATTGACCGGGGGCTGGGGGGAGAGAATCCCTGGCAGGCAATCTCACTCAAAGAGCGACCACGCTTTTACTGGCAGGCCCACTCTCTGGCCAGTGCTTGCTGGGGGGGGGCGCTGGTGCTCCTGCCTGCCCCTCTGCTAAACAGGGAGCGCAGCCTGATAGGGGGTGCACATGCACCCCCGTGCATCCCCTCCACATTGTCACTGGTCTACAGGCTGGGTGATGGAGCACCAGACTATGCAGCAGTCAGGTACCAGACCATATCTTGGCCACTCCTATACTAGGAGCCTGCTGCCACTGCTAGGTTCTTCAGCTACAGTCCCCTATACCTTTCCTTTCTAGTAAAAGGGATTGGAGCTGGATAGGAATCCCAGCAGTGGGGAGCCAAGGAGCCTATTCCTTTTTGAAACATTTCCAAGCCCAATTTACTTGAAAATGTTTTAAAAGTTATTCAAGTCTTCGCCCTTCTCTAAACATCTAGTACACCTGGGTCATTTTCTTTTCTTTAATCTCCCCTTTCTCCTTTCATTAGCAACTCTTGATAACCTAAAGCCAAAATATAGACAACCACTACATTGTTTCCTCAGTAAGACACAGGTGTGGATTCCAAATTAAGGGCAAAGAAAATACAAATCTAGCCATAAGCCTGATGCCTGTGTGTCATTTTCCTTGGAACAAAGAAACCAACTACTTAGTAAAGACAACAACGTTTTTACAGTTACCATCACTAGCTTTCAGCATAAAAGGAATGCTAATCTCCACAGCACCCAAATGGTTAATAAGCTTTAAATAGTCCCTAAAGTAATTTTTACCTATATGAGAATTTTAGAAAATTCATTTTATACTACATACAAACTAAATGGTTCTGGGTGAAAAAACAAACACAAATGCTCCCTATCAACAGAAGTAAATAAGTAGCTTTATTTTTATTTCTTCTCTAGCAAAGTAAGTTGTGGACTTTATTTCTCCTGGCTGCATTGTAAGGACAGTTAAAAATTTTAGCAGACTTACTTGTCATTAGAAATACTGCAGTCAATCACAGTCTTTTTGCTGGTGTTCACAATGATAAATGGCAGATGGATGACAGAATTGGAAGGTGGTGGTCGACTTGCTTGCTGCTCTGCTTGTCGATTTCGTTGAACTAGGTTCTTGAAGGCTATTTGCTATAAAAAGTAACAGTAGCTTAGAGAATTACCCAGAGTCATATTCCCCCCATCTCTTTTATAATCTGCACATCTCCGAAAGTTAAAGAAAAAATAAGTTTCCAAGTATCTTAAAAAAGCAAACTGAAATTCTGTCTACTTTGCAGCAACAGCCTGTTTCCAACATTGTAGATTATTAAAATGGATATTTGGAATTAGTCCATTTATTTTAAATAGGAAACATTTTTAAAGAAAAATAAAGTAGATACCAATCACTCACAATTTCTTCCATTCTTTGATGTTTGTAAAATTGTATGAGACAAGGTTACCATAACCCCACATTAAACATTTTCCATCAGAAAACTGGATTTTGGACTAAAGAAAAATTTCTTTAGAGAGCCATCTGCTTTCTGTGGAAAATGCTAGCAATATAAAATAAACGTCTGGAAGGAAACTGACTATGTTTTGATCTATTCTACAGAGGAGATGCACTGACAATAACAGGAGCCGAAGCTGTAAATAGAGGCAACAGCAAGATATGATCAGCATATACCTAGATTTTAAAAGGTACCACAGAATTCTGTAATGAAAAGGCCTAATATTGTAGAACTCATTAGGGAAAATTAGAGAAAACTTGAAGTTTTATGGCCATAATTGGGGCTTTACACAACCTAGGGAGGCTGAAACATCTGAGAAAAGCAAGCCTGAACACTCAATGACCAGCATGGCAATTTAATCCACTCTGTCTCCTCCTCCCCGCTGCTAACCATGTTTTGCTGCTGCATTGCACAGCAATAAATAAAAATCTTAGTTTTAGCAGAAACCTCCCACCGGTTGCAACGTAGTAATTAAGATTAACTAGATAACACTGCTATCTCTTAGAGGTAGCATTTCAGCAAGGAATTAGTTCATAGGTAGACAATTATTTTTCACAAGCTTGAGACCTAGAAACTTGAGTTTAACTGAATCTTAAATCTGATGCCAAGTTCTGTGGGAAGTTCCGTTTTCTCTAGTCACAGGACTATGAAAAATAAAAGATTTTGAACACTAGTACGTTTTATTTGTGGTGACTATTACAACTCATGGCAACCACAAAATAAAAGCAGCGCAAAATAAAGAAACGTTCAAAATGCATGGTCAGAACTGCATGTTACAATTCAGAAATACAACAGGAATTAAAGCACTGTCAGCAAAAAGCTGCTTTAAAACATACTCAAAGATCCTACTGAATTTAACACAGCATTCTGGAAGTTTGCCAGCTATTCCCAGAGCAACACAGAACTTGTCTATACCACTAAATGCACAGGCACTGGCACCATTCTTTTTACAGTTCACCTGGAATTCCCTGCAAGGTTTCAGTTTGTTTGTTTCTAATAAGTGCCAATAGAAAATAGTTATGCAAATATGTTACCTTGCCCAACAGACAAGAGTACCTTGACTATACCTGTAGAATAAGTTCTTGTAGCTGAGACTGTTTTAGCTTTATTCTTTCAAGTCTTCTCTGTTTCTCCACCTTAAGGAAAAAAAATGGTTTTAAACCAATATTCCATATTAACACGGTCTCCGATTTAATAAAATCCAATGGATTGCAAACCATCTTTTTATTCTTCCAGTTTTTAGTTCATAATCTTAAAATTATTTTTCAAATTATTGAAAAAAATTAAAATTTGACATTGCATGAAATCATATGCAGACAGTTTAAGGCTCAAAACTTAAAATTTAGGGAATAAACTATCTAAAAATCAATGTCAAATCAGACCATATATAATCATTTTCATAGTTCAATTCAGATATTTTCATACTACTTGTACATTTAACCCACATTTATTTTCAAGATTATTTCAAGGCAAAGGCTTCACTCACTTGCTAAATTTTATGCCTTGAACCCATTAGTGTAATCACCACTAATCTCCCACTGAACATTTCTGTTCTGGGTAAACATTTCAGAAGTGGCTAAATAGTCTAAATATCCACAGGATTCCATCTTTAAATGAGTTTTAGGGTAAAGATTTTCAAAACTCCTTTGTCTACATATATAGTAACTGGCCTATTTTGAGGCTAGGGAGATTTACTAGGCAGATGATACATTTCACTCTTCCCCCCCCTTAATAATAGAGGCTGCAACTGATATTTTCTAGTCATATGGTAGTCCCTCCTGATTTGAAAAGCTCATTAAAATGTCTTGCTACTGCTCTTGCGATTCATGAACTAGTTCCTTCTATATTCTTTGATCTTTTCCCCCTCCCATTAAGACAGGGAACTGAGATCTTTACCCTGAAAGAAAGAAAACAGCCATATTTGCCAATGATGGCTGGAATGGCATGACACTGCAGTACCAATTATCATAGTCATATCAACATGAACTTGTAACAGAATAAACACTCCATAGACCACTTACAACACAGAACTGAAAATTTTTGTTCCTGTATAGGTTATAAACTCTGCAAGAAGGGGCCTATAATAACTATTAGAACAAACAATAAGGTTTATGTTATTTTGATGAAGCCAGCAGAAGCTATATACTCTACAAACCTAATAATTCTGTTACAAGCACTTGAAGTAGCAGACAGAGCCTAGGGGTTCCTTCCAGCTTAATACAACTATATTTCCCTCATTCAACACAAGAGGTAAATATAGATGTTTGACTTTTGGGTAATGTTGATGCCACAAATTTAAATGATCTATAGATAGGGAATAAAAAAGCTGCAAGGCTTCCAGTACAAACAAAACAAAAACCCAGAAGCTTAAGTGTTACAGTCACATGTTAAAGCATGTATTAATTATATTCACTATAAAATGTAGACATGTGTTGCATGTCTGAATAACATTAGTATGAGATGTTTGGGGGTTTTTTTGGTTTTTTTTAATTACTTTTTAGTATAGTCTAGAGCAGGGGTGGGCAATATGTGGCCCGTCAAGCCATTCTATCCGGCCCGCAGGGCCCCTAAAAAATTTAGAAAATTAATCTGCCCTGGGCTGCCTGTCATATGGCCCTTGATGGCTTGCCAAAACTCAGTAAGACGCCCTTCACCTAAAAAAATTGCCCACCCCGGTCTAGTGTCATGTTGGGATTATAAAATATTTGCATTTCAATTAAATCGACTTCAGGGCTATTTTACGCATAACAATTTCACGTAGAATTTTATCAGATGTAATCCAAATAATCTTTAAAAAGCTTCAATTACCATATTTTCACCCAACTAAGAAGCAACTTGTTTTTGGGACAGCAGAACGAAGATAAAAAAGTATGTCCAGAGTTACTGCTGCATAGAGCAGGTACAAAGCCTAGTCTTTACTCACCCTCCCCTTCCTACTCAGCCTAAAACTATAACCGTAGTTGTTGTTCTCAACTGGTCTTTACTGGATCTGATTTTGAAAAGACCTAAGTCTGCAAGGCTGTGAAATAGAAGAGACTAGAAATACTTAGCAGACAGCAAAACTGCCAGAAGAAAGATTAGCTTGATTAATGGAACTTCAAGGCTATGAAGAAGGAGACAATCACTAACACCTGTGGACTGAAGAAAAAAGAGTCATTAAAACAACTGACTCCCAAGCTCCCTGAATAGAAAAACACTACTGCTGTTGTTGGGTAGTTGACTTTGGAGGAGGAATCATAGGAAAGTAGGGCTGGAAAAGACTTCACAAGGTCTTCTAGTTCAAGCCCTTACTCAAGGCAGGATCATCTCTTGAGTAAACCAAGTGTCTGTACTGCCTGCTCTAATATATTTGGGGATGGAGATTCCACTTCTTTAAGTAGCCTGTTTCAATGCTTGACCAACCTCATAGAATACCTCCTAATCTCCAACCTAAATTCCCTCTGCTACAATTCAGTCCATTGGTCCTAGTCCTGTTTCCTACGGCCACAGGAAAGAGCCCATCTCCATCTTCTCTAATGGCCCCTGAGGTATTTGAAGACTGTTATTAAATCCTCTCTTAGTCATGATTTCTCCAGACTAAAAGCCCTAGTTCTTTCAGACTTTCCTCTTAAGTCATATATCCCAGGTCTCTAATAATTTTTGCTGCTCTACTCTTGACTTTTCCCAATCTGTCCAAACCCTCCTTGAATCATAGGACCCAAAACTGGACACCAGGCGAGGTGAGGCCTCAGCAGTGCTAAACACAGCAGAAGAATCACTTTCTTGATTTGTAAGTGACAGTCCTATTAATACAACCCAGTCTACTGCTGGCCTTTTGTGCAACATGGACATACTACAGTATTAGCTCATTTTCAGTGTATCATCTATTGCAGAAGCCAGCAACCTTTTTATAAGCTGCAGGCCATAACAACCTGACTTCAAGTACAAGATGGGCTGGGTGGTTTTGGCATCACTTTCCCCACACACATGCTGGTGAGAGGCAGCTGGGAGCTGTGCTTGCACCACTGCAGCTTCTCCCAGTCCTCCACCTCCCCACAGTGGAGCAGGTACACCAACACCTGGTATCTGCAAACTGTGTCTGCACTGCTGCTGCTTCTCTCTGCTCCCCTGCAGCTCTGGTATAGGCACAGATAGAAGTTACTTGGTCCCAGTGCAGCTTTACACCAGCTGAAAGCTGTGCCTGTCTCATAGTTGGGGAAGGGAGCAGAGAGAGCAACATGGACACAATTCTAGCTGCCCAGTCCAGCACAGCTCCCCAAGAGCTAGAAGCTGTCTCTATGCCACAGCTGGGCAGTAGAGGTGTGGGTGTAGCTCTAAACTGCCTGGCCCTGGTGTGGGAGAGCACCCCTCCCCCCCAAAGACACTGATACACCACTAAAACCACCCAGCCCATGTTAGACCAGAGCTGAGAGGCCAGAAAAAGCAATAGTGGCACAGGTGCAAGATGTTTAACTGCTTGCTGCCTGGCCCTTGTGTAGGCATGGGCACAGGCAAAGCTCTCTAATTCTGCAGGCTGGATCCAGTGTTACGCTACTATTCCTGGCTGTCTGACTCCTTCCCTGTCTTTACTGCCAACTGTTACTGTCATGTAATAATTTATGAAGACTGAAGTAAAGAAGGCATCAAGTATTTTCAGCCTTCTCTGCATGATCTGTGACTAGACTGCTTTCTGTATTCTAAAAGGGACCTACAGTTTCTTTGGTGTTCCTCTTATTCTTGACATACTTAGTTATTGCCTTTTATGTCCCTTGCCAGTTGCATCTCAAATTGTGCTGTGTGCTTCTACTTCAGACAGGAAAATCAGCTTCACTGCTCAAGACGTGCCCTCCAATTTTGGGGGGCTTATTTTTGGAGAAAAAGGTGCAGGTGGTATGCAAAAAAATAAGATGTTTAATTAGATATGGTATAGTAACGTAGGTTATCTATTCTTTTATTATATTTTTATATACTTAAGTTATTAAGAATCCAAGCATCTAATTCTACATTGCTAGCTTGGAAGAACGTTTGCTGGCAGGATAAGAGCATAGTTAAGTCTCTAGCATTTACTGAAACAGAAAAATCTCTAATTATTGACTTCTCTATATGTATACCTCTAAATTCTGACATTCCTGAGCTGAGTTAGTAGGTAGACCAATCCATTTGATTTCCTTCTTCTCCTTTGAGATAATATTCATGGCCATAAGGACATTTAAGGCATCATAGACACGTCGTCTAATATTCTTCTGGTCATAAGCCTGCTGTAGACATAGTGCATTAATCAAAAACATACCTGTGACAGAAACATTTGAAAATCCATTACAGTGTATGGCCAACTCAGGCAGTATCAACTGTTTCATTTAATATAAAGGGGAGAAAAAAAATTCTAAATTCTCTAAAGAAAGCCATCCTTTTCCCATTCAAATGGCATGTAACCCAACCACAGTATACTTACTGATTCATTTGGTGAAATATGATTATCAGTGGTACTGAACTCTGCGACCAACTCGTCTGCCACCTCATTATATGAGGTGGTTCCTTTTCTCTGTACCTTCTCACAAACCTTCATTGAGAAATGTCGTAAACCCTTGCCATTCTTCTCTCCTTTTTTGTTGCGTTTCCTACAAAATAATTTTTTAAAATTTATCCCTTAGAAAGTTCATCAGTCAATAACACTGTGGTCTGAAATGTCACCATTGCAATTTTCAGCAGCAAACACAACTGTCCTTTTTAGGAACACATATATACTACATGCTTGAATCATGGATTAAATTGAATTTACAAATAATATTTGCAGCATATTGACCATAAAACACCAAGCTAATCTGGTCACTGGTCCTACCAGAGAGCCAAGTTAGTAGTAGATTCTTTTAATGTAAAGGGAGTAAGGGGAAAAAATAAATTCTGTGTTAACATCTTCAAGATGAAGAAAAATTGAGGACTAAAGTCCTCTCTAAGTGGTGGTGAACTACAGGAACTAACATTTTTCTGAGAGCAAGTCAGTGGACTTAATTCACTTTCTTCACTGATATTATATTGAACATTACAATATGGCCAAACTGTGGATTTCTGCTGCCATGACATGCAACTTTGCTACAAATGCCATAAAAGTCAGGGTATATGCTGCGTAAATCACATTACTTGTTCAAACTTGCAGTGTTATTAAATATTTAGAAGAATATGAATGATAGCTAACAGATCGTTCTCAGTTTAAGTTTCCACTAAATCTTAGTATCTTTAAAGTAATAATAAAAATGTAAATATCAAGACCAGTGAATGAAACTGTTTATATTTCCCTCCACCTGTTAGCTCAAATGCCTTTGAAACAACAACTCCATAATCTACAGTTAAAACAAATACATTTAGTATCAACTATAAAAAAAAACCACACATAGTACTGCTAACTTGAGTGAACTACGTTAAAACAATCAGCCTTCAAAACAATCTTTTGTGAAATAAATCCCAAAAGTATGTTTCTGCTGAAACTGAATGAAACACCATTCTTATTTTAAAACTGCCCAACAAATTATGCTAATTTAGTCTGAAACAATGCATTTATATTTTAAGAGCACACAAGAGAATGCAAAATCCAAGTTAACACCACTGAGCTGAAGCCAGCTTGATTCCTTATGTTAGGAGTCAATATTTATAAGCACAAACATGACACAGGAACACTGCCTACCAGCATACCTGTCAGTTTGTTTCTATAGGTATCTGACTTCTGCTATATGAAAGTGAAAATGCATTCTAATTTAAATATCTAATCCAGGCATTAATATCAGAAACAGTAATGCTGAAGAACTCAGAGTAAATCTAAGCCAAATCCCTTTTTCACATAATATAATTTTAACAACAGAGCACATTTACCCAAAACTGAGAACTTCAAAAGAATGTTCACACAACTCTGTTAATCCCCTGTAACTTAATAGAATTTTGCTCACCCAGCAGACCAAGGCGAAGAGTCTGCAGTCTGGTTCTGTGATACAAAATGTGTGTTGGGTGTATGTGGACTTCCTACCAGGATAGTATTTGGCGCTGACGGTCTCTGAGGTGTACCAATAACCTACAGTTAAAACAAAATAATTTGGAATATAATAAAAGTTTCCCATATTATTTAGATGCATTCCCCACCCTTATCTAGAACTATTTTTGTATTTCTACCTACTTCTACTAGAAAACTAAAATCACACCATACTACCATTAAAACCTTAGCTTGTATTTGTATATTTTGGGCTTGGTACATTGTCTGATCAGATGGCAAGTTTTTACATTTTATCTTCTCATGATCAACTCCATTTGCTTTTTTGATTTATAAACAAAAATTTGGCACTAACCTTGCAAGGATGAAAACAAGCCTCAATAATATGACATTAACAGATGAATAGGTTTAAGCAAGGTTTAAAGAGGCAAGAGCAAGTGATGATATAAAATGCACCAAAGAGGAATCATAAAGCTCACAACTCTCTTGATAAGTGAGAGAAAAAGTGGTACTGTAAGAAGCAGCTTCCTAGGCAAGCTGTTCGATAAAATTATGCTGGCACACATCCAGGAGGGGCCAGCAAGGGACTGCATGCTTAGGGGCAACCAACATGGGTTCATCAGTGGCAGGTCCTGTCAGACCAACCTGGTGGCCTTTTACGATCAGATCACCAGATCATTAGATGCAGGGGTAGCAGTGGATATAATCTTCCTGGACTTCCGGAAGGCTTTTGACACTGTCTCTCACCCTGTTCTCATTAAGAAACTGGGGGGCTGTGGTGTAGACACCCAGACAGTCAAATGGGGTGCCAACTGGCTGGAGTGCCGCACCCAGAGGGTGGTAGTGGATGGGTCCTTCTCAACCTAGAAGGACGTGGGCAGCGGGGTTCTGCAGGGCTCGGTCCTCAGGCCCGCACTGTTCAACATCTTCATCTTGGAGTCAATGATGACCCCCAGATCCCTTTCCACCTCCGTGCTGACAAGAGGGGAGTTCCCTAACCTGTAGGTTGTTCCTCCCGAGGTGCATCACCTTGCACTTGTCTGTGTTGAAACCCATCCTATTCTCGTCCGCCCACCCTTGTAACCTGTCTAGGTCTGATTGTAGCCTGTTGCATCCTTCCAATGTGCCCACGTTCCCCCACATCTTAGTGTCATCAGCAAATTTGAACAGAGTGCTTTTTACCCCCTCATCCAAATCACTGATGAGTGACCAGGAATAATGGTCACAAGCTGGCAGAGGGTAGGTTTAGGTTAGATATCAGGAAGCGCTACTTCAGTCAGGGCAGCTAGGGTCTGGACCCAGCTTCCAAGAGAAGTGGTGCAGGCTCCTACCCTGGGGGTGTTTAAGAGGAGGTTAGATGAACATCTTGCTGGGGTCATCTGACCCCAATATTCTTTCCTGCCATGGCAGGGGGTCGGACTAGATGATCTGCTCAGGTCCCTTCCGACCCTAGAAACTACGAAGAACCACATCCTCCTTTCTACTTGCGTCTTTCCTGCTATTGCATCAAAAAAAATTAAGACAGCTTCTGACTTGGGTGACAGTGAAAGCCACCTCTCCAAACTACTCCAGACTAATCACATGCATCACAAATACCATCCACCTGGTTTAAGAGTATACATGAAACCCTCCTTTACTCATATTTGTGAAATTGGCTGAAGCAGCCACTCCCACCTCTGCTGAAGAACTACTCTCCACAACTAAGCTTTTATACATGTTGTAACATTATAGTATTCAGAGTTAAGAAAAACATTCCAAAAACTGATCACTATGGCTTTCCTATATTTAAAGAAAGATCTGCCTATTCATCCAAGCTGCAACTCTATTTCCAGAAGAGAGGGATGGCGGGGTCACTTATGCCTGTGAGACAAAAACTTCTATTATACCTGAAGGCTAATACCCAATACTTCCCACATTTTTCTTGGCATCACATTTCTTTGGTTTCCTCTTCCCACTTGTCAAAACCTTGAGCTTAGCTTATTCCCCCTGTCTGACTTCAACAAAATTGTTAAAATTCTGTAATGACAAAAACTGAAAGTTTAGGAGGATCTGAAGATGAAACATTTCAAATTCATGCTTAATTCATTCTGCAACTGCATAAAAAAGGGATAATGTAAAATCTATTATTGTTTCGCATTTAAATTAAATGCCTCTGAAGTTTACTTGAATTTGGCTGGGGCAAAATGCAGAGTTGCTAGGCTGCAGAAGTCATGTGTTGCTTAAAAAATTAGGCCAAATCTGCAACAATATGGAGTTGTTATGCCTAACTTAGAGCACTATTTCTATACTAAGTTTTATTGCCATTTCAGAACAGCCACCCAAACCAGATAACTTCTAGTTAACTATATGGAAGAGGTAGAATGGGACACAGAACAGGCATAGAAAGAAGCGTGTCAACAGATTACCTCTCTCACTGGAGCCCAGCCCCTCAGCATTTATACTGTTCTTCATAGCCATCTTAGAGAGCTGCAGACTGAAACATGACATTTTTCTCCTGACACAATGCTTTCCTTGCAGAAGTTTTTAAGAACAGGTTAGGAAAACACCTGTTAGAAGTAGTCTACTTAATCCTGCCTCACTAAAAGGGAATGGCATAGAGCAGGGGCAGACAAAATCTGGCCTGCCAGGCACTTTCATCCACCTCATGGCAACCACTAATTGTACCCTGCACAGCCGTTCCATCCACGAGGGTGGGAGTGAGACACCCACATATACACCCCCCACCAGCTTACCTTATTGTGCTTCTCTCCCATCCTCAAGTGCAGAAGGGCCTAGCCCAACGAGTACACAGCTTCCAGGTGCGTCTGCTACTGCCAGTGCTGCAGCCGCTAGAGAACCTGATCAGCTTCCCGTGTCCCACTTGCTCTGGGCAGCAGGTAAGGAAGCTGTGGGGGTGGAGCTGCTGCCAGGCCAGCGTGAGGTGTGGGGCGTGGAGCTGGGGCTGGCATCAGCAGAGCTCAGGTAGGTAGTGTGTGGTGTGAGGGAGAGTGAGGGGGGCGTGGGGACCGCCCCACTCTCCCCATGGTGCGCAGCTGCTGCAGGCAGCAGCAGCAGCAGGCAAGAGAGCTCATGCCTGGTGCAGGCACTGCAGCCTGACAGCACACAACTCCATCCAGTGCTGCATGTGGTGGCAAGCTCAGCCCAGCCGAGCCACCTCTACCTCTGGAGCTCCCCACTGTGCACATGCACAGGGGCCGGGGCTCCCCTCTGTTTCCAGCAGTCCTCAGACCTGCACAGCAGGGATCAGCGAATGCACCCAGCTCCAGCACGTGGAGCTTTTCTCTGATGGTGCGCGAATGAGGGAGTTGCATGCGTGTGGCAGAGAGTCCTGGAGACAGAGGCAGCTCAGCCAGGCTGCGCTCCTCACCTCAATATGCAGTGCTGGGTCGAGCCACGCACCCCACAGGCAGCAGTGCCTATGCCAGGTATGAGCACCCTGAGTGCCCCTGCCTGCTGCTGCCTACAGAGGCTGTGCCATGGGGGGGGGTCCCCACTCCCCCCACCACCTGACAAATAATCACACACCCATACCCTACCCCTACAGCCCCTCCTCCCCACAGCCACACACCCCTCCCACACTCCACCTGGGGCAGCCCTGCCCCCACCACTTCCCTACCTGCTGACCAGAACCAGCAGGAAACTGGAGAAGCAGAGCAGGTCCCCAGGAGTTGCAGGCAATGGCAGCAGGAACCCTACCTGGAAGAGCTGCGTGCTAGCCGGGCCCTTCCGCCCAAAAGGGTGGGAGCAAGGTGCAATAGGACTTTTTTTTTTTGGGGGGGGGGGAGGGGAAAACGTGGGCACCTCGCTTCCACCCCTGTGGGTGGAAGCGCTGGGCAGGGTACGATTTGTTGGTGGTTGTTGCGCAGGGCCAGATTAACGCACAAACATCCCTAGGCCCCGGAGGTGCGGGGGCGGGGGGGCAGTCCTTCCCTCTGCAGCTGCAGTGAGAATGGTTGTCTGCCTCCACTCCCTTCCCTCCACCAGCCTCGCTACCATAGCAGCTGCTTCCTATTAAACTATAGGAATTAGAGTCATTTCTAAATTATTAATTACTTGTATGAATTTCAAAGAAAATACTAGTTTTATTGCAGAGAAAAAAGCTGAGTATCAGAAATAAATACATTCTTTTTACAGGTCAATCACAGACACTATCCAGAGTTATTTTAAGCATATCATTTTATTATCTTAAACAGATAAAATGCACTACCTACTCTGACCCTGTTAGCTTCTGACAAAGGATTTTTTTAAATTCATATGCTTTAAATCTAGGTGACCTCACTCACTTCAACAGTTCAGAGTTCTAGCTCAATGGAAAACTAAATGACGTTATACCCACTTTTGCTTTGAAGACGTTAAAAGGTGATACAGACAAAAAATAACTAACTGTTGAATAGGTTACTGTTGTGCACACATTAAGGCAAGCCTTACTATGTCTTACTACTTGCATAATACACAATATTTACAACTTGTTCCAACAAGTGCTTGTTGCTATTTTCTCTTAAGTAATTGAACTACAACTAGAAATAACCATCAAAAACCTCTTTGGTACTATAGGTTTAAAAACTCTTAATATATCCTTTTCAACTTCCCAGAAAGGAAAACTCCAGCAATTTAGAAATATATCAACATTACTAAAAATAATAGTATTTATTCTTCCATAAAACATTAAATTAAAAAAACCAAAACCCTTTCACCCTTACCCACATTTCCAAAATCTACTGAGCTGAGTAACTAGCATTCTATAGGACTATAAACAAAACAGTGAATCGCCCTCCTTCTTTCCTCCAATATACATATTCTTCAGCTATGCAACACATTTTTCCAGTACGTTATATCTCATACTTTACATAGCTACTGCTTCCATTTTTCATTCAGGCCAAAACTGACGTCCTATCTCTTTACTGAATCCCATTTGTAAGCATCTGGATACCTATGTCTTCAAAATAAGATTGCCTGAAATTCTAAAAAAATGCTCACCAAAAGATTATACTTTAAATGAAGTGAATGACAGATCTGAATCGAAGACACAACTTTTGTCTCATTAGCAGGGATTCTGGTTTCTCCATTAAAAAAAATCCAAAATTCATTCTCTCTCTCTCTGTTGAGCACAATGTTTGCTTTAAAACTGTAAATGTATCAATAAATCTGAAAGCCTAACAGTGTCTTAATCATAATAGTAAAATAAATTCTAAATACCTATATATTTTGGCATTTGATTTTGCTTTAACGTGGAAAATCAGAGCTCTCCTTGTCCTTTTTACTCATCAGGATACAGGTCCTGCTGTGGCTGTCCCCCGGCTGCTTTGTGGCACCAAGCTGCCCCTTCACTCCCAAGCCAAACCACCCACCAGTCCTGCCAGTGCTCCTTACTCCCAACTTATAGCCCTCCCCCCCCAGCTCTGCTGGTGCCCTTTACTTCTGACCCACTGTCCTCCACCCCTCAGTGTGTGGGGTGTAGGTGCCTAAGCATAGGCAACACCAGAGGAGACACGTGGCGCGGTTGGCGAGGGGGGGGGGCTAAGGGGCAGGAATGTGACCCCCCAGGGGGCATGGAGCTGCAATCTGGTCCGACCAGCAGAGACAGGAGCCACCTCTGTGGCTCAGTGGGCACGACCTGATGCAGGGTGATGAGATTCATTGCACTGCCACCAGGACCCCCACACAACTAGCAGAATAAGGAGAAGCTGGGGGGGGAGGAGCAAGCTGTGCTGCCCTCACCACCTCCTGTTGCCAGCCGCAGTCCTGCGCTGGGTTACGGCTCTACTCCTCAGTCCATCTGCACTGCCCCCTATGCCACCTCACCTCCAGGGTAGAGCCACAGCCTGGCATAAACAGCTGGCATCGGGAGGAGGGGAGGGCAGCGCCCCCTCCCTCCTTGTGCTGCTCGTGTAAAAGTCCCAGTGGCAGCAGCCAGTCTTGCCACCCTGCTCTCCCCTCCCATGCTAGGTCAGATATAGTAAGAATAAACAATTGAAAGTATTTCCAATATTTGTATGTTCTTGCTGTTTAAAGCATAAATAAATACAGGATCTGCTATGTTGTGATGAAGGAATCAGAACATGAACACAGCCACAAGTAAATTTTCGTGAGTTGTTTTTATTAACTGAAGTACAAACTGTAAAGTAAATGCAATACATATCGACCTACCTTAAAAGATGATTTAAGGCAGGGGTGTCCAACCTTTTTGAACATGGGGCTGGATCATGAACTTTTTATCACTCAGTGGGCCGGTGAGCCATATTCAAAGACCTCACAGGAAGCAGTATCACATCACCACCCCCACCCCCCCCCCGAAACGAAAGTACAGTGTTTAATTTGGTTCCCCGTTGCAGCACCCTGGGCCTCAGAAAACAGCTTGGAGGGCCACATGGCGGCCCGTGGGCTGTACATTGGACAAGCCTGATTTAAGGTAACTGCTATGAAATGAGCAGAAGTTATTTTAAGGGATGCAGCAAATTTACCAGTTAGTACACAGGACCAAAACTTGGACCATGGACAGAGATGCATCTGAAAAACTCTGAATCCAGGATGACTAAAGAATTTCTGCATACCTCTGGAGGTTTCTGAAAACTGCCTGGTACATAGGATAGCACTCACTGACCGTCTACCCGTTTCCCCCCACATGTGTATGAGTGTGTATACAAGTTGTCAGGGGCTTAGGGATGGGGGCTTTAAAGGAAGTAAGCACTTTAAAACATGCTCATTTTTAGTGGGTCATTTTTAAAGTACTACTTGAAATCATTCACATTTGTACACTCACCACTTAAAGCACTTAAAGGCACTTGGAGTGCTTCTAACAGCACATGCCCAGGGCTTTAGGACGCCTTTACTATCTCTGGCTCTACCACGGGTGTGCTACGCAATGTCAGCAAGTAATTTCATTGCTCTGTTTCACTTTTCCATTTGTAAGTAACGATATTGACTTTTTTATAACATGCTCTGAGCCCTGCCCACAAAATGACACAATTTCTATTGAGTTTAGTGATGGATAGTCTATAGGAGTATTAATACATCAGTGCATCACCCTCCTTCCCCACTCCAATCTCAAAATATGCTCTTTAGCTAGTCACCCTTTTCACCAGGTTACAGCTCATATTGCAGAATACCATCTACTAGCTGTACTGCATCCCTTAAAGCAGGGATATCAAAGATATGGCCTGTAAGCTGAATATGGCCCACCGAACCACATCATCCAGCCCAGTGTTGCCTGCCACATGCAACATGCACTGGTCCCAGCAGCACGTGGAACCCATCTAAAGCAGTCTTCACATGACAGAGCCAGTCTAGGATATGTACTGCATAAAGCAACTATACCAGACCAGTCTGCCATGCCGGATCTGGGGCCTGTCCAGATTGGGCTCACATATCATATCACATCCACCACACAGGGCTGGTCTACTGTGGGTACTGCATTCAGTACATGCCTCAAACCAACCCCATCCACTGCATACTGCACCAGGCTGGAGGTGGCATGCACTGCATGCAGCATATGGGGCTGCTACGGAGCAGAGGCTGTATGTGGCACCTGGACCAGACTGGCCCTGCTCACTGAATCTAGGGCCAGTTCAGATCAGGTCCACAGACAAGCCTTGTACACTAGATCCAGCATGCAAGGCCACTCCAGTGTGGATGCCACATGTAGCATATGCCCCAGACAGGTCCTGTGTGTGGGGCTGGGGCTAGGCCTGGTGCATGATGCATATGGCAGGTGTGGCTGCACCTGGCACATATGTTGCAAAGTGAAAACAGCTGGTCCAGGGCATGTGCTGCTCACAGCAGATGATCCCTGCAGGGTGGATCTGGAATATGGGACTAGTCTCTGGCCCGATCCAGCTCGCAGACCAGACCTGAACCTCTCACCTGGCCCACAAGGCCAAATGAGCAGCACTCCTACCTTAATGTGAATTCTGCATAGTGCACTACAGTTACCTTACATGATTATTTAAGGTAAATTTTCTTTATTTCATTTCGTTTATAGTACAGGATGTAATTTCATGGATAAAAAGTATTAGTTAGAAAATATACTGAAGTCACTAGGAAGTTCATGAATTTGGGTGGGGGGAAGGGGGATAGGAAGAAAAGAGCTTAGTTTTAATAAAAAGCAAATTTAAGAAAAAAAATTTGCTTCTAAGCAATTGTCTGGAGTATTCTGCTTATAAAAGCAAGCAGACTACAATTCAACTACAGAGTGTGTGAATAAATCCAAGGCATTGGGAGTGAAGGGCAGAAACTATTCTACAGTATTTACATTCTTTTATTGTATTCACCATGTTGTCCAAGGACTTAACTCTGACTTGATTTACTCCTTGATTTTATGCCCTTCTGGTAAAAGGAGAATATTATTTTATAGCTGAGCCAAACAAGTACTTAAAATTAAATGTTTTATTTTTAAGTACCTAAAAATAAATCCAGTCTTGGAGAGTCGTGTAACACCTCAATTATATGGCTGACCAGACAGATGAGGTTACCTTGAAGGAAAGTACAAGTAGAAAAGCTTTCCTAAAGAACCTTGCCTGCCTACTGAGTTAGGATCTTTCCAGGATAGGAAGAGTTCAGGAAATAAAAAAAATCATTCACTTAAAACCAACTTGGAGCTCTGGGAATTAAGGAAAGGCACTGAATGTATTCAAGGAGCTGTCTATGCAAAGAATAAAAGCTGATTATCTTGCATGGCAATATACAACTAAGCTCCAATTTATGTTGGTATCAGTATAGCCAGTATACAATATCCCAAGTAGAAGATCCTACTAACATAGCATGAAGAAACCTACATATATAGGTGAATAAAATCTCTTCAACATTTGAGGCTCTACACTCTTTAGTATTATCTTGTGATCCAGACATTTAGTACATAAATCTTTCTATGAGTTTTTCTAATGGTCACAGAAATAATAATGGGAGAGTGTAATTACCTATTATTTCAAAACTAATATTTTAAACAAGCAATACCATACACAAGTAAGTTTAGGAGTTAACAAAAAAAAATCTTTAAACTACTGCAAAAATTTGAGTTGTTTTAATACAGTAAACTATTTAATTTGCCACTCCAAAGGGAATGCACATAATGGCAAATTATCCAATAGTGACCAATCATCAGGAGTTGAAGGTGAGGAATTAGAAAAACAGCAATTTAAACCACAGACAAAATTGATCACATTTTAATGTATGTATTTATCTTAGTTTTCAAACTTTGAGAAATTCTCAAGTTGTAATAAAAAAACCCCAAAAATAATATAATCCTTTCAAAGTTTAGAGTGAAACGAGTGCACTTAAATAAAAATTATAAAGATTCCATGTCACTTTAATTATGAAGTTATGACCTAGGACCTACTAATAATTCTCCTTACTGTAGTTCCTTTGATGGGTTACTACATTAACATAATAAGAGCCAATGCAATGGCTGGAATTTCCCTTTCTGAGAAACTAAAGGAAGACCTGAGAACAGTAACTGAATTAATATATAACCGGCAATGTAGTACAATCAAGTTATCTGTTGCCCTACAAACATTTCACGCAATACCATCCATGGTCTGAGAGGGAACTTTTGAAGTGTATGGAGTTCAAGTATTAGGCCTGGTCTCTACACATATTTTAGATCTGCATAAAATTACTTCAGGTGGGGGGGGGGCGGGAATCAAAACCCTTTTTTTCTTCTTTTTTACTGAAATAGTACCCCAATATCCCTAGCATGGATACAATTATACTGGTATGTCTGGCTGCTGTAACTGTATCCATATTAAGAACGTTTATTTTCATTATACCAACATAGTTAAAATGATACAACTTGTATAGTCAGACAACCCCAGAGCTCTTTGCATTCCAAGATGGGTCCAAGAACGAGTTACTAAAGGTAAGCCAGGGTGCAAACGTGCTCAGTCAATTCTTTCCCAATAGCCTGCACACGCTCTCTTACTCCATGGTAAATGTGAGGTAGTTTGCCTCTCAATGAAAATGGGATAAGCTACCTTCATTTTTAGCGTAGGGCAGGGTTGTCAATCAGCGGTACAAGTGAGTGAGCAGGGATGGAATGCTGCCACAAACCATCCTCCACTGCTGCACAGGCACTGCCCACCCAGACATGAGGGAAGCTTGCGCACAATGGCTGCCACCGTTCCACATTCGGCCACTCTCCCCGTGTTCAGCCGCCGGGGGTACACTGATCCAAAAAGGCTGAAAACCTCTGGTGTAGGGGACTGTGGGATAAGAGCATACATGCTGATAATTTTATTGATGCACTAAAGCTTTGTGTGCTCCTTGTAGTAATTTATAACTGAGGGCATGGATGCATGAATACAACCACCTCTTGTTCAATACACCTCCAAACTCTTAGCTCTCTTTGTTATTAAAAAATAATCCATATTTCAGTGCACAGGCACAAAAATTCAGAGGCTTTTACACTACAGGAATAGGGTCATTTTATCTTGTTACTAGCTTCACACACCATCCAACCTCCACACTTTTTATATTTAATTATTTTCCCAATATTGATCTCTCTTAAGATACTTGCAAACAGGCTTTTAGTCCAAGATCCAAAATATACCAGTCTGAAAAGATCATTGATTTATAGCAACAATTCTGATTACCAAGAGAGAGACCTGAATATTCAGTAATGAAAGGTCTTGAAGGCTGGTTTAGTTTGATAACCATTGGCACCTATTTACACACTGATGCTGCCTGTACCCATGAGAACAGTTATTAACAAACTACTGGACTGGTTAAATAAACAACCCCTCTCATAAAAGAAGATTAGATTGAATTGAATTTTTTGCCAGTACTTTGCATGTTACACAACAACCGATTCTCCACATCAGAAGTTGGCAACCTGTGGCCCAAAGGGCAGAACTGGCCCACAGCAGCACTGGGGATCAACAGTACACAGCTCACTTCAGTGCTCTTTCCACCCAACAACATGCTGCCGATCCTCCCACCATCCTGTCACCTCCTATAGTGCATGCTGCAGCTCATCATCACTGCCAAATGTTCCTCAGGGACAGGGATTGGAGGCACATAGCAGAGGCAAATGATGGAGCCAGCAGGAGGCAATCTGGGCACCATGGAGGGGAGTGCTGCAGAAGGGAGAAGCATTTCCCTTCACTTCCATGGAAGTGAAAGGAAACAGCAGCCTGTGGCAAAGGCTGAGTCACAAGTGGCAGCTCACTGCTTTAAAAGATTGACTCCTTCTCTACATGGTGAATTTAAACTAAGCTACAGCTAGATAGATTTGCAACCAATAATAGAAAAAAATCCTTACCACTTGTTGTGCAATGTTGACATTAGACTGTCCAAATGTTTTTGGCAGGAGCTGTTTCCCAAGCGTATTTACTGTAGAAGGATGAACAGCCACTAATGAAACAACCCCTAAAGCAAATAAAAGCAGAAAATTACAAGTCCGTCTTATTTCTTTCTTTCAATAAATCAAGCTTCATATAATAAAAAGAACCACAGCACGTAACTTTGAGAAAACCAGCTTTGAAAGAGCCATCACCCCAAAAATAAATAATGTAAGCACCAAAAATAATTTTTGTGGGTGCATATGAAAACTCCCTTCATGAGTCTAAACCACTTGTTCTCAACCTTTTGCAGACTCAAGGCATGCCTTGGAAAATGCCAGCTCTTTGTTTCTGCTAATTTTCTGACTGCAGAAAAATAGTACAGCAATTTTTCTGTTGCAAAAAAAATCAGAAAGACTACAAGCCAGAAAGATTTTGACACTACAGATTCCTACTTGAAATCCTTGGGTTTATCTTGTGAATCATGTGTAGGTGTTTGCACACCTTACAGCATTAATACAGTCCAGCACCACAGGAAACCATTAGAAGGATCTCACAGCACCCCAGTATGTCATAGCACCCTGGTTGAGAATTAGTGGTTTAAACAAACATGAATATAGAATGTGTGTCTGAAGACAGCAGCAAAAAGTTTAAAATCCCCAATAAGTTCTTCCAATCTTTCTCCCTTACAGACACCTGGAGTTCCATGATCCATCACAACTGGGTTATTCTCTTCCTTACCCTCCAAACTCATTAATGCCTCCCCTCAGTTTCACAGTGCAATTCCAACAGGTGGACCTGTTTAGAGAACAAATTCCCCAGGGTCTCATCTCTATTTGAAAAAATGCAAAAGGCCCTTCACCACCAGTAAGTAAGAGCCTTTCCTGCCCCGCCCTACCCCACTCCTTCCATATCCTTCTTGATGCCCTTTGGTGCAAAGGTAATGTGTGAGCAGGAGCCCTCAGAAAACAGATATTTGAGGAGAATAAATAAAAGTATGTGGCAGACCTAGCTAGAGGCAAGAGACCAGCACCCCCTTACCCTACTACAATGAGGTAAGCAAATTAGGTTATTTAGAGTTGAAATTCAGTGGCAAAAGTTGGCCTTCCAATACTGTCAAATCAGGTGTCCCTGGTTATTTGGTGTTCCAGGCCAACGTGAAACAAGGCAACAAAAGCAGAATACAAAAAGCAGCAACACAGCAAGCAAGCTTGAAGTTGCAATTCAGCATCAAGGAGGCTTTTGGAACCAACAAGCCAGATATCTCTGGCACTTATTTTCCTGCTGATGGGTGTAAATATTTTATCAGCCTCTTGGAAACGCTTCCCCTGACACCATACTCACTTCAGACTATCACAATAATTCAGTATTTTTGACCAGCAGTTTTGGAAAAGGCCTTGGCCAGTCCTTGTGGTTGGGATCTTGAGCCCCCCAACCCTTAATGACTTAGTTCGTCTCCTTCTGAGGTCAGCTCTGAACTCCTCAGTACCTTAACAAAAAGCCCTTAATCAAACAGCCCAGATATTCCATGACAGCCAAGGAAGTTAAAGATTCCGCTCACCAATTATCTTCTTAGCTTCCTCAGATGTAGTTTTATGCAGCATGGTTTAACCTACCATTTTCCCACTTCTTTACTACTTCTTTCACTGTCTTCCCACCCTCAGGGTGTGAGCAGAGCAATCCCACCCTCAGGATGGTACACACAGCAATCACCCTCTAACTCTATTCCCCTCGCTCCTTCAAGTGTGGTCTACTTTACTCCTCTACTTTAACCCTGTTTATTCTCTTTTTCTTCTCCTGTTGAAGGTCACAGCAGTGATAAATTTATATTAGTACCTGATCTCCTGTGATGCTTCCCTAATGTAAGTAAGGTCTACCCACTTTGCATTTTACATCCTCTGACTGCTTTATTTATAAGTGAGACAAGGAAGCCTAGCACATATTGACAGCCCGCATGTCCAAAGGACCAAAATAGCTTGGGAATAACTTTCTGACCCCTGGATTCATTCAAACCACATAAGGAAGAGATGAGGTGATCCAACCCACTGAACAAGTCTTTTGAATTAACCCTTAGATACGTTAGCCATGTTGTCTGATGAAAAAAAAAAAGAATTATGAATGAACCACCTGCCCATTCTATTAGTATAATAGGCTTGGATAAAGGAAATAAGAGAACCAACTGTGGACCAGGATGTTGCATTCAAGATTGTGTGAAAACGGACTTGCTAAGCCTTCCTGAAGACAATGGGGAAACCAAAGACAATGACTCCCCCGAGTTCAAGAGAGACAATGGATACAGATGGATCAT
The DNA here is from genome assembly GCF_052110815.1 of Crocodylus siamensis. Classification (NCBI taxonomy): domain Eukaryota; kingdom Metazoa; phylum Chordata; order Crocodylia; family Crocodylidae; genus Crocodylus; species Crocodylus siamensis. The sequence continues at coordinate 305,172,931 of NC_143395.1, forward strand.
GGGTCCATGGTGTTCTCAAGCCACAGGATTCTAACAAGTCCATGGCCCTACCAGGCAAAAAAAATAAAAATAAAATAAATGAAAATATGTCATAAAAGCTTTAATGTCAAGTGATGCCAGTAAACATCTTTCTAGCTGAGGCTCTCAGCCTCTCCTTTCCATTCTTCCCCAATGTGAATAGCCAAAGGAATCAGTTTGCTATTCCTAGTTCTATCAGCATCCACTAAGGATCAGTAAGGAACACTGGGCTTCACTCTACTTGTTCATATACAGAGATACAGGACTTCCACTTAACCCAGGAGGTGCACAGTCCTACCAGGGGGAATGCCCTGCTGGACCTGGTCCTGGTCACAGGCGACGACCTTGTAAGAGGGCTCCAGGTCCTCGATAACTTGGGCGATAGCGATCATCACATGCTGGAATTCATCATCTAGTGCAAGGTGTCAAGGGCCTGCAGCAAGGCGGTAGCCCTAGACTTTAAGAGGGCCAACTTCAATAAGCTGAGATTAGTGGGAGAGGTGCTGGGGTACTCGAGAGTAGGGGAACTCAGTGCCCAAGATGAGTGGTCGTTTCTTAAGGAGATAATACTCAGAGCCCAAGGGGTGAAAATCCCAACAAGAAGCAAGGGGAACAAGAGTGCCCAAAAGCCCCCCTGGCTCACCAAGGGCATTCATGAATGCCTGACTGCCAAAAAGGAGGCACACACCTAGTGGAAGGGTGGGGCTATCACCAAAGAGGAGTATGCCTCCACCGCTCAGGTCTGTAGGGGGGCTGTTAGAAAAGCTAAGGCAGATACCAAGCTAGGGCTAGCATCAAGATCAAAGATAATAAAAAAGTCCTTTTTTAAATATATAGGGAGAATGAAGAAGGCACCAGGTAATGTGGGGCCCCTGCAGGATATGCTTGGCAATCTGGTGGTTGTACCAGAGGAGAAAGCAGACCTCTTTAACAAATTCTTTGCCTCCATTTTCTTGTGCAGGGACCGGGACTCCCTGACCAAGATTCCAGATGGACTCAAAAGAAACGCCGCCAGGCCTAAGGTCGGGGAGGACCAGGTTAGAGAACTTCTGGAAGGGCTGGACGTGTTCAAATCAGCAGGCCCAGATGCTCTCCACCCCAAGGTGTTGAGGTAATTGGCAGGGGTTATTGTGGGGCCCGTGGTACGGCTTTACACGCACTCGTGGTGCTCTGCCAGTTGCCAGATGACTGGAAGAAAGGCGAAATGGTCCCCATCTTTAACAAAGGGAAGAGGGAGGACCCAGGCAACGATAGGCCAATTAATCTTACGTCAATCCTGGGGAAACTCTTTGAGAAGATTATCAAGGAGCACATCTGTGATGGGCCAGCAGCAGGGATGATGCTCAAGGGCAACCAGCACGGTTTCATTAGGGGCAGGTCCTGTCAGACCAACCTGATTGCCTTCTACGATCAGGTCACAAAAGCATTGGACGCAGGTGTCGCGGTGGATGTAGTCTTTCTGGACTTCAGCAAGGCCTTTAACACTGTCTCCCACCCCATCCTCATTAAAAAAACTAGGCAACTGTGGCACTGATGCCTACACAGTCAGATGGATTGCAAATTGGCTGAAGGGTTGTACTCGGAGGGTAGTGGTGGACGGGTCTTTTTCGACCTGGAGGGAAGTAGGCAGTGGCATCCCTCAGGGCTTGGTCCTTGGGCCTGCACTGTTCAATTTCTTTATTAGTGACTTGGACGCCAGGGTGAAAAGCAGCCTATTTAAAATTTGCTGATGATACCAAGATTTGGGGTGAAGTGGGCACACTAGCAGGGAAGGACAGATTACAGCAGGACCTGGACAGGTTACAGGAGTGGGCTAATGAAAACAGGATGGATTTCAATACTGAAAAGTGCAGGGTGCTGCATTTGGGCAGTAGGAACCAGTAGCACACTTATAAGCTGAGAAACTCCCTTCTCAAGAGCACAGTGGCAGAAAGAGATCTTGGAGTCATTACTGACTCCAAGATGAACATGGGCTGACAAGGTGAAGTCATGGTCAGTAGGGCTAACCATACCTTGTCATGCATCCACAGATGCATCACAAGCAGGTCCAAGGAGGCGATCCGCCCCCTCTATGCGACACTGGTCAGGCTGCACCTGGAGTACTACATTCAGTTCTGGGCGCTGCACTTCAGGAGGGATGTGGACAGCGTTGAGAGGGTCCAGAGGAGGGCAACCCACATGATCCGGGGACAGCAGGGCAGACTCTACGAAGAGAAGCTATGGGATCTTAACCTGATCAGCTTTCACAAGAGAAGGCTGAGGGGGGACCTGGTGGCCAGCTATAAAACTCACTATGGGGAACCAGCAGGGTTTGGGAGAGACCTTGTTACCCCTAGCACCCCCTGGGGTAACAAGGAATACCGGCCACAAGTTCTTAGAGAGTAGGTTTAGACTAGACATCCAAAGGCACTATTTCACAGTCAGGGCAGCTGGAAGAAACTTCCAAAGGAAGAGGCTCCTACCCTACGGGTCTTTAAAAGGAGGCTTGACGTCGACCTGGCTGGGGTCATTGGAGCCTGGTTTCTCCCTCCTGCCCAGGGCAGGGGGTCAGACTCTATCTACAAGGTCCCTTCCAACCCTACTTCTATGAATCTATATACTGTGTGATAATTGTGTACAAGTTTAATTAAAGTTCTCTCTCATCTGAAGAAAAAAGATATTTAGTCAGTTTTAGGACTCTCATATCAAAATATTTATACACAACCTCATCTTCCTAAGGACTACATGCAAATTATAAATGGCTCATTTAAATAAGCTAAAACCATTCTCTTTTACAAAATACTCCCAATTTTTATATTATTGGACCAGTGGCCTTCCTAACCTAAATTTGGAATGCTCACTTCTATCACGACCTTTGGGGATGACTAAAAATAAATAAATAAATGGCATCCTTATTTTAAGACATTTCCTAGAAAATTTGATAGCAAGAAGGTTCTCATACACTGTAGAATGAAAGAAGATATTAGCATAAATCTAAACCTCATCTCGAATGCGGACGATAAACATTTTTCACAGCTTGAGCTGAGGAACACTGGTAAGGCAATATGATGAAGTTCAGATCTCTGATGAATGATTTGTTCATTTTTTAAAAATGGGAATTCAGTCTCTATCACTTACTGATCATCCATGATCCCTTGATTTACTCCAAAAATGTGAAGGAAAAAAAAGGTCAAGCAAAACCTATTCTAAAAATATTCAGACACTGGCAAAATCATTTGTTTTGATTTGAACTAAGGGTTCCAATCTTTTGCTACACTATCTGATGTTACTCCTCTTCTCCACAGAAGGAGCTGTAATGGGAGTGTTAATTATTTTTGTAAAAATTATTTTCCCTTTCTTTCCAGAGACCATTATTCACTGAGGTTGGATTGGTAAGAAAATTCAAAATAAAAACCTGACATAGTATATTGTAATTTTAAAGTAGCAATCTTTTCTACTTAACATCCATGGAAAACTTGTTATAATAAAACAAAATGATTTTTTCACGCTCTCAAATACAAACAGGTTTGACAAAAAAGCAAGTCCCAGGGTTTACTGCAGATAAAAGCTTATTTTTAAGATGCACCAAATATGTATGTTTTAAGGACTTCTTTTACAAGCATTTCTCTTGTGTGCCACTACTGCCACCTACTGGTATACATGTCAATCCTCATCTATAGTTAAATACCACATTTGCTGTCTAAAATTAATGCAAGGCTGTGTAGACAAAATGAGGCACATGTGTGCATGACATTTTGAAGTGGATTAAATGCTTTTGCACCACTTTAACGGTGCCTGTATTTGTATGCATCAGCGGCATACTGCGCAGTAATTCTAGTCGCTGTACCAAAATCCAGCGGCGTAATGAGCCTTAAATGACTTGTAGTACAGCAAACCTCGAAGGAGTTTTAGTTTACTGCCCTACAACGGCAGAGCGAAGCACTTGGCTCTGTGCATCTCAGGGGCTCTGCAGGAAGCCCATGCAGGCAGCCTGGCAGCAGCCTGGGAAGGCAGGCTCTGCCCAAGAAAAGCAGCAAGCCTGACCTTCCCCTCACTCCCCAGAACCTGCCTTCCTGAGCTGCACGGGGGCCCGGTGCTTCCCTCCATGGTGCTGTCTCCCCAGGACCTCCTGAGCTGGGTGCCTGCAGGGGGGTGCCACCTGGTGGGGGGGCTGGCGCTGCCACTCAGGGAAGTACCAGCCCCCACTCCACAGCCCAGAGACCGCTCCAGCCACTGGCAGGTCACCCTCCCCTCCACTGGAGAGGCAGGTAAGTTCGGGTGTGTGGTTTAAAGGGCCCTAAACTGAAGTGGTGTTTTTAAAAATCCACTGCTTCAGTTTAGAGCCCCCATCTAGTCTACACACCCACATGGCAGCTGCCCCATTGCGCAGGTGCAGCGCAGCCTGGCAGAGCGCTGTGCGCTGTCTGAGACCTGGGGCCACTGAGGCTTGGCTTCAGTTGACTGTTGTAGCTGCCCCAGGTCCCAGACAGCACATGGCACCCTACCAAGCCGTGCTGCACCCAAGCAATGTGACAGCTGTTGTGCAGGTGCTAAGTTGGGGAGAATCCTCACTGCCCCATGCTGTGTGGGGGCACTCTGCCATGAGCCCTGAGGCCCTGATTGTCACTGCTGCAGGGCAGCCACTGGGGCTTCTTCTGTGGCTCCTCCAGCTGTGCCTGCTTCTTCCTGGACATGGGTAGCTGTATGCTACCCCCCCCCACCTACTGGTTGCCAGGGGTACACTGACCTGAAAAGGTTGAAAACCCCTGTACTATCCTGCTGTGGAGTAAAACACTCCACAGTAGCGACGATGTGTAGACGCTGCCTGAGGCACAAGAGTTCTTCAGTGAGGGGGGTTGCCTGCCAGCTAGCCCTGCACTAAAACTCCGTGTCCCAGCCAGGCCCCAGCAGGGGCAGGTCTGGGTTGGGAGGCTGACCACTGGGGCCCCCTACTAGGTGGGGATGCTCCACCCAGGCTCTATACACTGCACCTGAATAAACTTTAGAGCTTATTGCTCTGGAGTCGACTGCTCCTAGGTACCGCATCAAAGGCATACCCAGGAGAAATTAACTCTGGAGCAATAAGCTCCACAGTTTATTCAGGTGCTGTAACTGCACATGTAGATGCACCCACCATGTATCAAAGCAGAAGAGTCTGGAAATTTCCCCCCCAAAATCAAAAACTCGTAAGTTCAGAATTAAGGCTTCACTTAAAAGAAATCCAAAAACATCAAGGTAAAAAGCTCAGCCGAGCTTCTCAAACAAGCTTAGCTTTCATTAGAATTGTTTGGCGGTTGCATGATGTCATTACAATTAAGCCATTTTGGTGTTTGTGATCTGAGATGAGGTAAAACTGATTTCTGACCCAAGATGCAGATTCATTCCCGTCTTTTTGGGGCATTACTGCAAGGTACAATTCAAGTCATCTGGCTGCCTTAATTCTGAATTTCTTAAGACACTTGATTTTTTTTTTTTTTTTTACATGTAATATTTGTTTAATCTCAGATCTTTATTTCAGCAAATTGTAATGCTGAAAATTACTAACAACTTTCTTCAAAGTTCCTGACACATTCTTATCTCTAACTCCAATTTAATACATTTCCTAGCTAGATCTTTTTTTTTTTTTTTAAAACATTACATGGGAAACTCCCCAAAATATATTATGTAACATATCTGATGATCTTTACACAAACATCAAAATCTTCAACTTTATGTAGTTTACAGCTACTGTTTACAGCAGTGGTTGGAAACTTCCAGTCCACAGACCAGACCCAGCCCGTGGAGCTGTGGTTTCAGCATAGGGAGTGAACCCTGTGCCATACTGCAGTCAGCTACCTAGAGCACCCATGAAGGAAAACTGTCTGTGCACCATGCTAGTGAGATGCCTGGGGCTCTGGCAGAGGTGGAAATCTGGAGGCAGGGGGGTGGGGTAAGCCAGGCAGGTGGGTGGGACTCTGTCCCATGTGGAAAAACGCAGGGGCAGCCATGGGCCAGACTGGAGGAGGAAAGAGAGGGGACCAACCACACCTACACATGCACTGCACCGCCTGAGTGGGCTCTGCTGCACACAACCCTCTGCCGCCCCATCCTTCCCAGCCTGCTCCTGGGACCTAGAATGTACACATACAATACACAAGAGAAAGACTTTATTTTGAGCTATTATGCAATTGCTTCTATATACACTACTCAAAAAAACAAAGTCAGGACAAAAATTATTATTTTTGAATATAATTATGTTATAGTATATTAAAAAAAATAAAATCAAGCGTCTACAATTTGTTTTTTTAATCTCACTCCACGATGGATGCGCAATTTTACACATCCAATGCTGGTTCCAAGCCCAGATAAAAAGGAAGAAGATTAGCATGAGGAAGGGCATCCAGCTGTAAAAACCTCTGCCAAATCATCATGATGCAAATCCAAGGAACAAACCTAGCTAGGGCATCCCCTGTAGGAGACAAAATCAACACCTGGATTCTGTGGGAAATGGGTAAGGGCTACCGCACCAAGGACAGTGTGGCAAAGGAAGCTAGTCCAAAGAAAGGATTTGAGTTGTGACACTCACTGTGGGAAGTACGATGGCGAGAGGTGGAGAAGTGGCAGACTTAATGGAAAGGAGGAAAGTACATATTGGGTGTGTGCAGGAAAGAAAATGGATAAGAAACAAAGCAAGAGGGTTAAGAGGAAGATTTAAACTTTTCTATAGCAGTGGAGACAAATGAACAAACAGAATCTGGATCATCCTGTGCAAAGAACTAACGGACAAAGTTTTGGAAGCTGAAATAACAGGGTTATGAGACAAAAACTGGACAATGGAGGCCAACTGATGAGTGTGATAAGCATGTGTGCCCCACAAGGAGAGAGTCTAGCAAAGAAGGAGAACTTCTGGGGAAAGGTGAATGAGATGATGCAACAGGTGCCCAACAATGAAGTAGTCATTATGGGGAGAGAACTCAATGGACATGTTGGGCGAAGTAAAGATAGCTATGAGCAAATCCCTGGGGGATGTGGATTCGGAGATCTCAATGCAAGGGAGAAAGGATAGTACACTTTGTGGTATCTTACAATCTTGTGGATCTGCATGTGGGATGACGGCATGCTGCCGCTGCCAACTGGAGCCAGCAGCAGCACCAGTCTTCCCAGTGCTTGGTGTGGGCCCTGTTCAATTCCCCCAGCTCTCTGATCACTTCCCCAACCCTTCCTGGGGGACACGGGCCCCCAGATCTGCGCGCCGGGTTTCAGCAGTGTTCCCAGTGCTTGATGTGGGCTGTGCCAAGCAGCTGCCGCTGGCCCCAGCCTGCAGTGGCAGCCTCCTGAAACTCCGTGTGCAGATCGGGAGCCTGCAACCCCCGGGAAGAGCAGGAAATGATCAGCGCTGGGGAAAGCAAACAGGGAGCTAGATGTCAATATCAGAGCAGTCCTCCTAGCCTTTCCCCCCCTCCCTCTCCTTAGTTTCTGTTTAGCTGCAAGCAAGCCTGGCTCCAAAACTCGAAACATTTTGAAACTTTCAAAACATTGAGTGCCCTCATTTCGTTTTGAAGCCTTTTGTTGTTTCCATTTCATCGTTTCAAGCTTGAAACACACTGACACAACTTTGAAATGAAATACCCATCAAAAGTTTACACAGTCCTATTTGTAAAATCTTGAGAAATCAATATACTGTGGAAGCTGTTTAAAGTTATATTTGTAACTCAGAAAATGGCAAATGAATGGAGAGGGAGGTGTGTTGGTGCCAGTATTCAAGCAGAAGGGTGATGTCCAGGACTGTGGCAACTATCAGGGAGTAAAACTGATGTCTCACACTTTGAAAGCATAGGAAAGAGTGGTGGAGAACTGGTTAATGACTGAGGTGGTCACACTGGGGAAAAGTACCATGGTTTTTGCAATAACACAGATGATGGAGAAATAAAGAGAAGGTTGTAAAGATATCCATTTATTTTTTATTTATCTGAAGAAACTTATGATCACGTACCCAGAGAGGAAATATGGGAGTGTCTGAGAGTTAAGGACGTGCCGGAGAAATGTGTCAGAATCATCAAGAACATGTACTGGAAATGTACAACACAAGTGAGGAGCAGCTCAGGAGAATCAGAATTTTGAGGTGAAGGTGGGCATACATCAAAGGTCAACTTTCAGCCTGTTCCTGTCTGTGGTCATGATGGATTTGTTTACTGAACAAATAAGAAAACCTCCCTGGAATATGATGATTGTGGAGGACATGGTCAATTGCACTGAAAGGTTAAAGAAAGTGCAAAATGGATAGGACCAATGGAGAAAAGTGGTAGAGGGAAGAGGAATGAAGATTAGTCTAAACAAAAGAGAATATATGCACTGTGATTTCTCTGATGTACCTGATAAAATGTAATAAAATCAATGAGAAATATGTTTGGAAAAGTTGACAAGTTCAAGTATCTGGGGTCAACCATTCAGCAGAATGTAGAGTTTGATGAAGAGTTGAACCATAAAATAACAGCAGGGTGGACAAACTGGAAATTGGCAACCAGAATATTATGCGACTGGGAAGTACCAGTGAAGCTGAAGAGGAAAGTTTACAAGACATGTGCGTCCAGTGCTATTGTACAGAGCAGAGATATGGCCCCTGAAGAAAACTCAAGAAAGGAGACCTAATCCAACAGAGATGAAAATGCTCCGATGGATGTGTGGAGTGATGAAGATGGATAAAGTGAGGAATACTTGCATCAGAGAATTGATAAAAGGTAGTGAAAGCATCTAAGAAAGTACAAGTGAGAAGACGGGCATGATATTGGCGTGTTCAAAGGAGTTTGGAAGAATGTGGGAAAACAAGTTACCAGGATGACACTACCAAGCACACATGGAAAAGGAAGACTAAAAATGAGATGGAGGGATATAGCAGAGAGGACATGAGAGAGAAAGCACTGGAAGAACAAGATACAAATAACTGAAGTTGGTGAGGAGCCAAGATCTACAAGAGCAACCCCATTCAGATGGGACAAGTGAGGGAAGATTTGTTTTTTACCTCATTTAAAAAAAAATGATACCTTATGAAAAACTGTGCATGTGCAGCTACTGACAGTTCACTAAAACTTGCTAAGTAGCCCACCAGTCAAACTAATTGCCCACCCCTGCTCTGGTAGAAAGGGTCTTTTGCCACACCACACTGCAGCTGAGTGGTAGAAAGCAGCAGCAGCAATGCGTGAGTCTCAGCATGGCAGATGCTGGGTTGAAGCATCCCCACGCACCTGGCACTGTGCAGTGGCCAGAACCATGATGGCCTGAGCATGACTCGCCCAGGGCCTGCTGTGCAATTCCAGGCGAGGCTGCTTCCACTCAGCATCCCCTGCAGCGCCCAAGATTTCATAGACATTAGGGCTGGAAGGGACCTCGGGAGATCATTGAGTCCAGCCCCCTGCCCAAAGGGCAGGAAGTCAGCTGGGGTCATAGGATCCCAGCAAGATAAGCATCCAATACTTGAAGGTGTTCAATGTAGGTGCTTGAACCACCTCCGCTGGCAGACTGTTCCAGACCTTGGGGGCTCGGACAGTAAAGAAATTCTTCCTTATGTCCAGCCTGAAACGGTCTTGCAGGAGTTTGTTACCGTTCGACCTCGTCGTCCCTTGGGGCGCTCTGGTGAACACACGTTCCCCCAGATCCTGGTGGTCACCCCTGATAAACTTATAGGTGGCCATCAGATCACCCCTGAGCCTACGCTTTTCCAGGCTAAAGAGTCCTGTGGCTCTCAGCCTGTCATCGTAAGATCTGTTTTCCTGACCTCTGATCATGCGCGTGGCTCTCCTCTGGACTCTCTCAAGCTTCTCCACATCCTTTTTGAATTGTGGAGCCCAAAACTGGACGCAGTACTCCAGCTGCGGCCTCACCAAGGCCGAGTACAAGGGGAGAATGACGTCCCGGGATTTGCTCGAGAAGCATCTATGGATGCAAGCCAGCATTTTGGTCGCTTTATTAGTCGCAGCATCGCACTGCAGGCTCAATTCATCTTGTGGTCAATGATGACCCCCAAATCTCTTTCTTCTGTAGTGCTATCCAACGTAGCACTGCCGAGCCTATAAGGGTGCTGCAGGTTTTTCCTCCCAAGGTGGAGAACCTTGCATTTTTCGGTGTTAAACACCATGAGGTTCTCGTCTGCCCATTTGCTGAGCTTGTCCAGGTCAGCCTGGATCACCCGCCTGTCCTCTGGCGTGGATGCTTTGCCCCAAAGTTTGGTGTCATCGGCGAACTTGGCCAGTCCACTCCTGACTCCAATGTCCACATTGTTAATGAAGATGTTGAACAGTATGGGTCCCAGGACAGAGCCTTGAGGGACCCCACTGGTCACAGGGCACCACGATGAGTGACTGCCATCAATCACAACCCTCTGGGTCCGTCCACGGAGCCAGTTTCCCAGCCAGCAGATCGTGGTGGACCCAAGGCCACAACTGGCCAGTTTGGCCAAGAGGTGATCATGGGATACCAGATCAAAAGCTTTTTTGAAGTCAAGATATATGACATCAACCTCTTCTCCCTTGTTCAGGTGATAGGTCACCTGGTCATAGAAGGAAATGAGATTGGTCAAACAAGACCTACCCGCAACAAACCCGTGCTGGCTGTCCCTTAGAATGTTAGCCTGGGCCAGTCCCTCAAGGATGGCCTCCTTAATAAACTTTTCTAAGATCTTCCCCAGGATAGAAGTCAGGCTAATGGGCCTGTAGTTAGCCGGATCCACTCTCCTCTCTTTTTTGAAGATCGGCACCACATTGGCCTTCTTCCAGTCTTCAAGCACTACACCAGAGCGCCAGGAGTTTTCAAAGATCCGTGCCAGGGGCTGGGCTATGACGCTCACCAGCTCCTTGAGTACCCTGGGGTGCAGATTGTCAGGGCTGGCTGACTTGAAGGTATCCAGCTTCTCAGGGTGTTCCTTCACGAGGTCAGCATTGATGGAGGGTAGGGGATCCCCCTCACCCAGATTTCCCTGTCCCATAGCAGGCATGGGCATCCCGTGTGACTGATGAAAGACTGACGCAAAGTACCTATTTAATAGGTTGGCTTTTTCCTGGGCGTCAGTTGTCAGTTGCCCCATCTGGTTTAGCAGGGGTCCAACATTGCCCTTGCTTTTCCTCCGGCTCCCCACATATCTGAAAAAGGACTTTTTGTTGTCCTTGATGCCTGAAGCTAGTTGGAGTTCAGTTGCAGCCTTGGCTTTCCTGGTTTGCTCCCTGCAGGACCGGACCAGCGCGGAGTAATTCTCCTTGGAGGTGAATCCCGTCCTCCGTCCTTTGTAGGCTTTCCTTTTTAGCCACAGTAGGTCCGCTAGGTCCCTGGAGAGCCAGGAGGGCTGCTGTTCCTTCTTGCTGCCTTTCCTCCATGTTGGGATAGATTTAGCTTGTGCATTGAGGATCGCTTCCTTGAGAAGCAACCACTCTTCTTGAACTCCCCTCTCTCTGGGGTCATGGTCCCTGAGGGCCTGACTGACTA